>NC_045561.1:24104968-25354968 GCF_009819795.1 Aythya fuligula
GTTAGTCTGGATGCCTCCTCTATTTTGGGTCCATAGACGTGTTTGCTGAAATGTAAGTGCTTGCTCACCCTATTTCCCGTACCTTTCATTATCCATCTGCTGTTGGGCCCTGATCGTACTGATCACACCTCTGTCCCCCCTGCCAGTGCAGCTCGCTCAGGGGGTGTGCTGGCCCACTCAGTGGCACGTGGGCTGCTTCCTGGCGCTGAGACACCAGTTTGTGTCTGGGTGGGAGAGAAGAAGAAGGAAATGGCTTGAGGAGAGCACAACCAGGTGGAGGTGTTTCCAAAGAGTAGCTCAGATGGAACCTCCTGGAGTTCATGCAGGCCACTGAAGAGGAGCGTAAATGATGTCTAGAAAGATTTGCAGGCCAGAGGTACAAGTTGGGACTACACTAGAGCTGGATGTGACAATGGCTCAGGAGGCTTTGCTCAACTGAGGGGGTCTTGAGGTAGAAGAGTGTTGCCAGATTCAGGGCAGCCCTCATCTCCTGGAGCCAGCTCTGGGCAGTACTGCATGTGGGCTGCTTGTCAACCTCTGGCCTCACCTGCTGGTGGCAGTTCATAAGCCCTCATCATTTAAACCATAGTTGGCTGCTGCCTGTTTTTAATCTGGGGTTCTTCAATCACCTAAATCTTTTCTCTTGTTACTTATCCTTACATGTGGTCATGCCTTTTGTTTTCCATGGATGACCGGATTGGAAAGTTAACAGTAAAGTCCAAGAAACAGATTGTCCTTGTTTACCTTCCAGGCTTCATAACCTCTCTATCTCAAAAATAAATTGGTTCAGGGTTTCTTTTTATTTTCTGTTTTGTTTGTTTGATTGTTTTTGTCTTGCTTTCTCTCTGAGAATGGTCATGAAGACCAGGCTGATTGTTTTGGTTGAAGGACCCTCAGAAGTACTGCAAAATTCACAGCAAGGGATTATCCCATCTGTTGATGCGAGTTTATATTAAACAGGTTTAAGCAGAAATGAAAAGTAAGCAAAGAATTTTAAATAACCTGCCTTAACATCCTCTTTCTCTTTAATGAGAAGCTGCAGAAGTCAGAAGCAGCTGCACTTTATTCTGTCATGATTTCATGCTCTTATTATTTTTCAGTTATCCAGCAAAACATGAGGAATTTAGAGCTATATTTAATGTAAGAAGTGAAGAGAAACACCCTTCATGGTCTGTTATTTAACACCTCCTTCTAAGCATCCTTCCTTCTTTGTAAAGAAGGTTTAAAAGACACCAGCATTTCCTTTTTTTGTTTGCTTTCTGCTGTGTTAGTCACCTCTCTAGCAGTCTCTTTTTGTCAGTACCTGAAAATGCTTCCCTTCCAGGCTAAATTGTGCAGGTGATTATTTTTTTCTTAGTAAGAGGACTTCGATGGGTAAGTACAGATAGATTTCAATGCTGATTTACAGGTCAAATACCTTATTTCATTCTCATTTTGTCTGGATTTTGAGACCCTACCCATTTTGTTTGTTGGCTAAAGCAACAAACTCAGGTGTAACCATTATTTGTACACTTCACGGCAATGCTTTGTGAACAGTGAGAAAAGTTTGGTTTCTGCTAAAAGGAAGTGTTACAGTTTGGATAAAATTATCAAAATTCCTGGCGGTTGTTTAAATACATTTAATCATGTTCATGTTAACCATGTTAAACATATTCAGTTTTTCTATACTGCTCTAATATAAACTGTGATTGTTTGATTCAGTAAAAAAAGAAAAAGAAATGTGATAGAACATTGTATCTAGTTAAATGCTATACTTGCTCATTAAATTCTTTGTTTTTGTTCCCTTGCTTACTACAATAAATTGACTGTTAGTACACATTTATATGACATTGGTTTTGTTCCTTATTTTAATATTTCTGATCTGATACTATATTTTAGATCTTTCCTACCACCTTCTGTTTGTGTGCCTCTGCACATTTCTTTCTTACAAAAAGCACGGATAATTTCATTTTTCATTAGGTAGATGTGGGACATGGTCTCTTCTAAATTAAGAGAAAAGGACAGGAGCATCTCTAATTCTAATGGACCTTTTAGATGATCTATTGAATTACTGAAGCAAGAATAAAATTAATTTTCATTTAGACTTTACTTGGAAATTCCTATCTATTGCTTTCCTTCTTTTTCTCTTAGACTCACCCTGGTACTTCCTTCACTGTTTCCTTTAATTTCTTAAAACTTAGGGCATGCTAGATCATTTTTCTGTCTTTTGTTCTGCAGCCAAAGCCGTGATATATAGTGAGAGGCTTTGTGTGTGTGTGTGTGTGTGTGTGTGTGTGTGAGCAGTTACGTATGTGCCTAAGTCTGTCCATTTTCAGAAAAGCTCTTACGTATTTGTCCTCTTGATCCTAATGGATGTTAAACATATATTATGGCCACTGTTCTGTTGCACCCTTCCAGCTTCTGTCTTACAAGTTTTTCTTCAGAAAGCGCACCTGACATGAGGATGTTGTTAGTCTTTGGTCTTAATACATCTGTGCTATTAATGCAACCAGAAGGTCTGACCTGCATGTCAGATGCTGGAGTCTAAATTACTTCTTTGCCGCTTAGGAGTGTTGGTACCATTATGCGTTCCCAGCAGTGCTATTCTTTACAAGTACTTTCAGGCTTTAATATCACCGCTTAATTGAATATTTATCAGATGCCAACCCAAAATATTGTGTAGAGCTTCTGTAATTAAGTTTTGGAATTGATGAAATCATCTACTTGCAAATGCGTAAAGGAATTATTTATTTTGCATAACTTAACATATTTTTGTTATAAACATGTCAAGGGGATGTGGAGGATGCATTTCTGTGGTGCAGGCAGATTATATTGTTACCAAACTGGGCTTTGCTGGAATTTGTTTTTATTTTATTTATTTATATCTTTTAAATCTTATTACACAATCATCCGTACCTGTGAAAGTGACCACCTACTTGTGTAACGGAAAACAATTAATGCTGTAATGGCCAAAATTTTAAAGAAGCACTGTCTAGAAAAGTGCTATAGTTATTCTCTGGGTGACTTGTAATCAAAAGATATGAAATTCTAACTTAATGGTATATTTTCATCAAACTGAATTCAGCACAGCATTTCTGAATAAATGGAGAGAATAATTGTTGGAGTAATTTCACCTCAGTCCCTGGAAGGACAACGGAACAGCTCATCCTGGAGGCCATCTCTAAGCCTGTGGAAGACAAGTAGGTGATCAGGAGTAGTCAGCATGGATTCACCAAAGGGAAATGATGCTTAACCAACCTGAGTGTCTTCTATGATGGGACAACTGGCTGGATAGATGAGGGGAGAGCAATGGTTGTTGTTTACCTAGGCTTCAGCAAGGCTGCTGAAGGTCCTAATGGAAAACAAGCTCACCATGAGCCAGAATTGTGCCCTAGTATCCTGGGCTGCATTAGGAAGACCATTGCCAGCAGGTCAAGAGAGGTGATCCTCTCCCTGTGCTCAGCCCTGGTGAGGCCTCACCTGGAGTTCTGTGTCCAGTTCTGGGTTCCCCAGTACATGACAGACATGGAGCTCCTGGAGCAAGTCCAGCACAGGGTTTCTAGAATGATTAATGTACTGGAGCATCTCTCTTATGAGGGAAGGCTGAGGGAGCTGGGCCTGTTCAGCCTGGAGAAGAGAAGTCCTGGGAGATCTGATCAAGGTGTATAAGTATCTGAAGGGAGGATGTCAAGAGGATGGGGCCAGACTCTTCTCTGTGGTGCCCAATGAGAGGATGAGAAGCAATGGGCACAAACAGAAACACAGGAAGTTCCATCTGAACATGAGATCATCTAGCCCCAACCCACTTGCCATGGGCAGGGATATCTTCCACTGGATCAGTTTGCTTAAATCCCATCCAACCTGGCCTTGAACATTCCCAGGGATGGGGCATCCCTGGTTATGCTAGGTTACACCCAAATCTGTGAGAGTTTTACTTAATACAGCTTCAGAAAAGTGTTTTTCAACACAAGTATTTGGTGGAAAGAAGAAGTGGCTGAGACACACAGAGGTAATGAAGGTGGTCTGAGGGCAGGAAAAAACACTGTTGTTATGATTTTACAAGCAATTTACTAACGGGGAAAAATAGTTGCTGTTTACACATCATCAGCCCATCCTGGAGCAAAGACAATTGATGCCATGATGGAATTGAACTGAATATATACTTGTTTTTGTTCTGGACACTGTTTCTTTGGTCTATTATTAAACCTGAGTGAGCCCAAGAGAAAAGAACATATTTGCTTTAGGTGGCTGGAGAGGACCAGTGTATCAGTGAAGGATAGCGGAACTCAGTGTTTGTTTAAACATTGTTTAGTTTGACTAAAAAAATAAAAAAATAAAAGAAGAAAGGACAGAGATACAACACTGATGCTCTCTTAGTTTAGCATTCAAGTCTCTGGAAGTAGTAAAGGGAAAGAATTTCTGCTGTTTTCCACATAGATTATCAGAATCTGTGTTGTCTGAGAGAAATGCATTCAAGAGCATATTGGATGTACTTTTCAGTACATGAGGAGGACAGGACTTCATGTGTACTACTAATTGCATATTTAAAAAACAGAGTTGTGCCTTTCTGCAGGGTCTTAAAAGTTATTAAAAGACAGTGTAAGGAGTAGAAGATAAGAGATTTATGTCCAGGTGGCACTGGCTGACACAAAGCAAATGGATCCAAGGGCATTGAAAGCCTGAGCAACTCAGGGAAAGAATGAGTCCCTCGCCATGTGCTACAAATAGCCAAGCTTGCTTTGTTTTCCAGGCCATTTAATTTAATGAATAATGACTTTTTACCCTTAATTAAGGTTGATGGTATACCTCTTTGTCCTGAGGTTGAGACTAGAAGGTGTTATTCTTACTGCAACCTTGCAGAGGTTATCCATTACTTTAGTTCACTTCCTAACAGTCAAAGTTATTTTTGCAGTAAATGAGGCCTGTCAGTATTGCAGTATGATATGCCAGATCCTCTGCTCAGCAAAGACCCTGTTTCAGTGCTATGGAAGACATGTAAAGGAAAGTGTGGTAGACCTAGAGATGGCATAGCTGGCTCATGTGTTTTGTTTCCAGTGATCCTTCTTTCTAGGATCAATTCAGCATTCAGTTTTTAGCTGAAATGTGTTTCTAGTCACAGGCTTTAGTTTTTAATGCAGTTTCAAAGCCGAACTTGTGGTTCTGTTTTAAAATGTCACCTTTATTTTAAATGAGAATCTGTTCTGGATGGTTGTCATTAGAATGAAATACAGTGGTGGAAAGTTCTTAGATCAACTGAAATCACGTATAAAAAGCTCACCCTTTTAGTACTGTCATTATGTGCTGTTTTTTAGTTTAATATTCGTGGATGAAGTTAGATTTTATTATATTTGGAAAACATTTTAAGGAGTATTTTATTTTAATCTTACTCCATTCGTTCCTCTTTATTTTAAGATCAACAGCATAAATCTTCCAGTGGTCAGGTTTTGGTGTGCTAATGTGTCATGTAGGTTAATAAGGTCACAACCTAAGATCTTAAATAACTTTTTTCCCCTCATATAGGGTGTTTGAACCAATTGTTTTTTCTTGCTTTTACTGTGAATTGTCTGAATATGACTTAATGATGCACAAAAGCAGGCTTTGTTCAATGAAAGCACTTGTATGAAGAAAACCTGACATATAATAAATGACATCAAAGGAAAATTGTCAAGAAGCTTTGGTTTCCACCATCATCTTGGCATACTTAAAAATAAAAGGGAACACAATGTTTCTTAAAGCTTCTTGCCTTGAACATACTTTGTTCCAATATATGTTACTGGTAGAATTCTCATGGTTTGCAGAGTAGCCAACACCGAGAACTTTGAATGTGCAGAAAAGGGTTTTCAAAAGCACTGAAAAAACAAAACTGGGTCAGGTAAATAACCAGTACCCTTGAGGGAAGTGGTGATGGCTTAAAGGTTTTTAAACAAAACAATAACAACAACAACAACAAAATAAATAAATAAAAACAGTACTTCCATATCCTTCATTCATCATTTCAAGCCAATTCAAGCCAGACTACTGAAACTTTTTTGAGCCATTGTGTGAGGTTTAGGGCAGATCTTGGCCATTCTTTGTGCAGAAGTTTTAGGTGATGTCACCTGTAGCTGCCTACCCTATGGCAGATTAGGCAGAACAGTTGGTATGCACCCCCTCAGCATAGTTACATATGCAATGCAGTTTCTTTTCTCAAACCTGGTGTCACTGGCAGTTTCAGCTCAGATGCTTAAAACCAAAGCTCTGCATGGCAGTGAGTGAGCCATATGTATGTGTTTTCGGCTGCTGTGCAGTGAGGCAAGGCAGCACAATGGAAAAAAAAAAAGTTGGAAACAGTGAAATCTTAAAACACTGCAGCACAGTTGCCACAGAACATCTGATAGTACTTTAAGAACAAGTTAGGAGGAGCTAGATTATTTGCTGTACTGCAGGTGAGATCATTACCAGTGCATAACACTGCAATTGATCATATAGTAGTTGCTATGTACTGGTAGAAGTGTATGGCTACGTGGCCGTTAGTTGGGTTTGGCTGTTGTTATTTTTTTTCCAAGAGATGTTGAGAGATCCTAAACAAGATCAAAATCCTGCATACTGTGCATTGCAAATAAAATTTAGTCCTGACTGTTATGTCAGTCATGTGCCTTTTATGTTTTTTCATCTCTTGTATGTATTTTCCAGATAGAAATAGAATAATTTAAATGTGCAAAAAATTGTGAGTATATCTCAGCAATCCCATTTTGTGAAGTGCCATTGTGATACAGACTTGGGTCCCATGAAGATGAAAAATGAGCAATGCCACTCCCCTTTCAAATTATGCTCAACCTTTGTTTTTTTCCTTATGGTTGCCTCGTCTACTGTAATTTCAACCTACTACCAATGCCAGAAGCTTATACTACAGCATGAGGCTTAATTATACCCATCTGAAGAAAAGTGCCGATGAATCAGCTCTTCACCAGGCTGAATATTAAAACGTCTCAAAATAAAATATTTGCTGCATTTACAGATGTAAAAGATTTGTTGGTTGCTCAGCAACCACAGAGGCAAATGCAAACAGAATGCTGCTTTTCAGTAATGGGGGGGAGTGCCACAGCTCCATTGTCACAGCAGTACTTGAGAAGGGAAGACTGGGTCTACTAATCTAGGTTTCTGCCCAGATGAACACATCCACCTCCTGCTGGACTTGTTGACCTTTGCAGAAGGCAGGCATCATTTGCTAAAAGATCAATTGGCCATAGAAGCCCTTGCGCAAATTGCTAGCTGTGTACTCATCCTTTCTAAGGAGAACACATGGAAGAGGAGGAATCTTTGTCAAAAGTCCATTGGACCTTAAGTGCTGTTGGTGCCTCTAAGCTTTTAACTGCGCTCTACCTATGCTCGCTGTTGTCACATAGCCACTGTCAGGGTGATGAACAGTTCTTCACAAATGTCAGACCTGGCTGGAATCAATCTGGCTGTGACTGAAGCTCACTTCCTTATATCCCTTTCCCTCTGGATCAAAGGGCATTATTCTCTTCCCCCTTCCAGCAGTTTTTCATGCTTTGTCAGAGTGATAATATAGAATTATTTAAGTTGGAAATGACCTTCAAAATTATCAAGTCTGCGTTCACCTCTGCATTCTCTTTTTTTTTTTTTTTTTTTCTTCATCCCCGTAGCTTCTCTTTGTAGCTGACAGTTGCTAGGCTTCTGATCATTCCCAGTGTTTTCTTCTGGGTTCTGTCCTAGTATTCTGTCTTGTCCTTGACTGCTACTCCAGCTATGACCTTCCCTGTGCTGAATGTGTGCATCTATGTTCCCAACTGATGCAGTCCATAGAAGGAAGGACCTGCTGCAGTCTGCTTGGGTTGCAGGACTGTGTACCTGCATGGAGCACTAGTTGCAGGTGGGTCACACTGTCTGTATTGTCCTTCTCTTTATACTTCCCAGACAACAGCATGGCCTTGATAACTTCTGTTCGCCTTATTAAGCACAGCAGAAATACTTTTCTGCAGAAATACTACCTCTTCCATATCAGTGATAGTGATTTTTCCCACCACCACTCCAGACCTTGCACTTAGGCTTGTTGAACGGCACCCAACCTTCTCAACAAGGGCTTGGTGAGATAGCACAAATTAAGCTGGTGTTTGGGCAGGTGTCTCTGCCTTCCCTAGCATAGAAATTTTATCTTGGTTATCAAGTGAACCAGGGAGGGGAAGTATGTAATCGCTCAGGGAAATTATTCCGCTGCATGGGAGAAAGTGAGCTGTAACAGGTGCCTAGTGATTCAGAGGAGAAATGCTGGATTCGTCTGCTCTGGCTTTAATTCCAGGGGGCAATTTGATTGCTGCAATGGTAAAAAATAATAGGGATATAAAAATTCTAATATTAAGGAAAGGAAAAGTAAAATGATATTTGCAGTATGTAAGGAAATATGGCATTGAAAATGTTATTTGCCTACTTGATGCTCAGTACATCCTGCTGCAGTTGCGTTGGCAGGCTGTAGGTCTATAATGTTTGTAGAAAGGCTTTGGTCAACTAATGTAATTGGTATTTGATGCTGCCATCAACCCTTGTTTCTTCGCTTTTAAATATCTATTATTTTTATCATTTTCATGGTAGAGTAAGGCAGAAAGCATAGCATTGTTTTCTTCCCTGAGTGAATTCTTTTCATGGTAAGTATAAGAAACATACAGAGGCAGGCAGTATGGATTCCATGATTTTCTGGCCTACACATAGAGCCAACTCCTCAAGTATACTTGTCCATGGCCCCATGACACAGTCATGCTTACAAGTCTATGCTTCATTATTGGCCTATATATATTTTTTTTTTTTTATTTTTTCTGGTGAGTTCCTCTCACATGCTTTCATAGCCTGGATGAAACTGATTCAAAAAGAGTATCTGCAGGCTGATTGCTTTCTGTGTTTTATAAACTGAAATGTGTGATGGCTGCATCTGTATATTAACTTTCCTAGTTGCGAATGCCTCAGATTATATAGAGCTTTCTAAATGTTCAGACTGTATAGAAATTTTTTTCATACTAACTTTTTGTTTAAAATGCTTTTCTAAGCTTCAAAATAAAGTTCCAGGGCTTCATTAGTATCCGTATCACAGAAAGAGTACTGACAAAGCTGAGAAATAAATAGTCTGGGCAGTGTCCTGCGCTTCTGCATGCCAGGGAAGCTGATGATTCACAGCTCTCCAGCACGATCTGCAGGTGGGAGCTTTGGGGCTTGTGCTTCCCTGTCACTTAAGTGCTTTTGGAAATCTTACATTGACATGTCTGAGTGTGATTTCAGAAACCTCTTGTAAGCTCTTAAACAGCTCTGCTCGGTATTTAAGAAGTTTGCCATAACTTTGCTAAAAAGTTTAAAATCGAGATTATTTTCCTGTACTGTTGTGTTGTGCTGGAACTAAGTTCTGTGAAAATAAGCCACAATCTTAGCTCCTGATGCTGCAATAATTATAGACATGCTTAATTTCAAGTACAGAACTACTTTGTAGGAGACTTTAGGATTATGTGTACTTTGTAGGAGACTTTAGGATTATGTGAGTGACATTTTGGTAGTGTCTGTTTTGTCCACAGGTTTTTTTTTTGTAAATTGAAGTAATATTATCCAGCAATATCAACATGAAAAAGACACAGCCTTTTCAATTGGCTTCATTATAAAAGTTTATCTAGAATTGTAGCAGCAAAATAGTTCAGATAATTTAAAACTTTGAAAAAAAATTAGATACGTTATTTCTTAAAAGTGAAGTGTCTTCAGAACAATTCCTGGAGGTGACTGGGGACAACAATCCCTGCTCTTTGATTATTACTTTTTTTTGGCAATTTCCCTTCTCCACCACCTTGGCTTGGTTTGTTAGTTGGTTCTCTGCTGGCCATCTTTTTCCTTGGCTACCCGTATCCTTATTTTGCTTTGTTGTGCTCCTGGCTGATGTGGTACTGCAGCTCCTTTGATCTGCCTAGACTAACCGCACTGCAAAAGCAGCACCTGTCTACTGCGGCTTTGATTTGAAGGCATGGATCCTGTCCGAGACCCCGTTGTCCTTCAGCATTGAGGGCTGACAAATAATTTAAGGAAATGCTGCTCAGCAGCTGCAACGTGTTATCTCTTATGACTGGTCAGCAGGATTTTCCCTTTAGACTTCAATCTGCAGGCTCATAAACTTTTTTATAAAGTGTCTGACATCTGCTCTCAGGAAGGTGATTCAGGGATAAGCAAAAACTGTGTTGTTTGATGAGATTATTCATAGGCGTCTTTTAATAGGTCATCTTGTGTGTTGAATAGCAGATGTAATTAATTGTGCTTTTCCCCACAGTGGAAGTATTCCAGCAGCAAAGATAATCAGTTCACATTCACACTGGTGCAGACATTCCTGGGGTGCTGCTGCTAATTTTCGGTCAGAGCAGTTTCCCTGGTAATTTTAATAACGTTGCTGGAAAGCTCACGGGGAATTCAAGGTGAATAAGCAGACCTGCAAGGAGCTGGAGCCACACAGTCTCTCAGTGCAGCCTGCTTGCTTGGCTCAGAGAGAAGGCAGATGACATGTGTGAGGGTAATGCATCACCTGTCAGAGACCAGATGTAGCCTAGGAGCTGCCTGGCTTCGCGCCAGGCCAGGATGGCTCTGGACGCTTGTGAGGAGGAGGAAGGTCCTGGCAAAGCAACACAGCTGGGGAGGGAAGCTGCAAGGGCAAGAGGAGCAGTGCGAGGTGCTCATCTCCTGCGTCTTGGCGTGGTGGCTGGGAGGTGAGCCACCAGCCGGGACTGGGAGATGAAGTGAGAACATTTTTCCTGGCTTGCTGAACACAAATATTTTTTCAGGTTAGCTCCCTCTTGCAGTGCCTTTGCTTTCAGATTTAGTATTAATGACATGATTAATATTGAAGCTGTCTATACTGGGGGATGTGCATAGTCTTGGTGGCTAAAACGTTATCATTCAATGCAGTTGGTCAGGCAATGCTATTGGCGAGGTAACTGCAGCAGGACTGCCATCTGGTTTGTCTCTAACCCATGTGGCTTCTGCTTCCTGAAGACCTGACCTTTGCCATGAGAAATACTGAGCAAAAACCTGCTATTTGTCCAGAGTGTGTCAGGGGTGCTCTGTCGAGGTAGCCACTGCAGTATTAGCACATTTTTGATATTTGAATACAAAGGTAATTGTGGACTAGTCCCTCGTGCTTAAAAGCCGTAATCATATAACATGCAGAATGCAGGTTAAATTAGATTTAAATGCCAGCAAATCCAGCAAGTCAGAAGAAAAAAAAATGGTAGGGATTTTATGGTCAAAAAGCCAATTAAAGCTTTACAGAGCTTATAGAAGAGATTTAAGCTTAAAGCCTCCATGAAAGCTTGCAGAACATACGCTAGAGCAGAAAATTAGCAACAGTTTGCAATAGCTAATTCTTTTATCCACTGTGAACTCTGGCATCTTAAATTGTCGCTGTTTGTAATCTGAATCAGCTACTGAAAGTACACTTGTTAGAAAGGAAAAGCTGGGGTGGGGTAGATAATAGGGGTATACACAGGAAACTATAAGTGACCGGACAACAAAAATAAATAATCCTTATTTTCAGTTGATGGCATAAAGTCAAGTTCAAGGATGATACTGAATAATTTTGCTTTAAAAAAAAAAAAAAGTCTTGCATTAATTTTAATTTGCCTGCCCTGCTCAAATAGGGGTATCAATCTAGGTCTTGATGAAATGTGCTGCTTTAGAAATAGTTTATGATGCCATTTCAGGGTGAGGGATGGATTTGTGAACTGAGAATTCATAACCTCTGCACTTTGGAGATCTTTTTTATTCCTCTTTATCTATGAGAAAACATTGGGAACCACAAAACATTTCATAGCTTTTATAGGAGCAATGCATTGATATGTAGGCTGTACCTATGTAGGATGCATCATTGAGCTGCTTCTGAACACACAGAATTGGAGGAGAGATACAGACAGATGCTTCAGTAGGATCAGCTTGTCACTGGATGATCGTAATTCTAATCTAATTGCAAACAACTGAAGGTGTTTTTAAGACGTATTGGAGGCAATACCTATTGTCTATTCATTTTGGTCAGAAGTTTCTACTTCTATTCAGTTTGTACAGCCAATCTAATAGAATGTTTTATTCCTCGTTAGACATAGTAGAAACATGATAATATTAGTAACAGTAAACATCTGGCTCATATAAGCATTTTATAACTCAATCTATTGACAAAAGCGTCTCTGTGATGCATTTTAAACTTTTCTAAAGAAAAGATTTAGTTATATATTTGGAACAGCCCAAGGACAGCTTCTCATAGGCCTTCAGAAAAATAACAGATCTGTACTGAACAGTCAAATTATCTCCTGGTCTGTCTTGTGACTGCTGCTGGGTTCATTAGGGTGGATCAGTGATACAACCTGTGTTCAGCCTCTGAGTAACTGGTGTCAGTTTGGGGAATGCTTACCTGAAATGTAATGCATACATTCTTAACACTTCTTATCAGCTGTTATGACAGAAACTCAGATTATCAGCCCAGAATGACTACATCAGCACTGTATTATTCCATTTTCTCTGATTATGCCATTCACCTTTAGCTTTTAATTGTTAAAAGTTTTCATATTCTTAGTAACTGAATGTGTTGTTAAATGTTTGCTTCTGTCTACCAGCTGAACTTCTCTTTTAAAGCAATCTGACAAGGAAAAATAGCTTGATTTGGTTGGGATATATACTTAGGAACTTACTCTAATCATTTCATTTATTGCTTTTAGGAGTAAGAGGGAGGACTAGTAATCAGAAAAATGGCAGATTTGTGAGTGAGACAGCATAGTCAAGAATGATCTGAAGACAGTTGTACATGGCCCAGACTAAGGAAAGTCAGACACAAGGACAATCGTTGGGAAAAAAAAAAAAAAAAAAAAAAAAAAAAAAAAAAATAAAAAAAAAAAAAAAAAAAAAAAAAAAAAAAAAAAAAAAAAAAAAAAAAAAAAAAAAAAAAAAAAACAGAAGAGTTTGGTTCTGGTAAAATATTCTTCCTTTTGGATCTGTAATGCTTCAGGGCTTATGAATCTCAGCATTCCTCAAAGTTAGCAAATACCTATGAAAACCTTTGGGTGCCTCATGTCCTGTCCGTGCTAGTCACATAGCTGGTGTCAGTTCTTCCACTAGTTCAAGTAACAGTCATCTCACTAGTGTATTGAGAAAGATTCTACCTGGCTTAATGAGTGAGGTTTCAGTAGGATACTGTGTGATTCATTTTCTCTCACCGTGCTTTCACTTTAGAATTAGCAAGTTAGAAAGAAGTGCTCATTTAAATGGAGATCACTAAGATAGAAAAGTAGACTAATTTGCAAAAAGCAGAATTCAAGTTACCTGTACAACCTGAACGTGACCCATTGTGTATAGATGGATCAATCAGGGTCCCCTGAATCCACGCCTCTGTAGTCTTGGTTACCATTCAGTAGACAGGTGAAAAAAGTGCACCTTACATCTTTCCCACGTGCTTTTACTCATCACTGGCCATATTGATCTTGGAGTTACCCACCAATAAACTTTTGACCTACTGAAAAGCACTAAGAAACACAAATATAACATGCTAGGAGAACACAACACAAGGGGTGGAGGACACTGCTAATGTTTCAGGTCTTGCAGTTGCTGAAAATGTCAATTAAATTTCCCCTAGACTGAATCACAGAGGAGAGAGACAACAGTCTGATATTCAGGACCAGGGGTGTGACATGGAAGAAAACACATTGGTGAGGCACATGTAGTATTTAGATGTCAGTCAGCTATCTGCAGGACAGAGAACAAAGAAGCTCTTTAGCACCTGCATGTCAATATTCAGAAGATGATGTTTCAGGGCATTTATATAGCAATGGATGCACATGCATACCTCTGTCCCAAGGTGCTGTCGGGATGGCGAGGTCTTGGAGGAGCTGATACTGCAGGCTTGCAGCAGTGCTTTTCAGCTTTATGTATTTTTCTTGTTTATGTAGTACAGATGCAGAATCATGGTGGCAAAATGGCATTCTGAGCGTATATATCTATGCAGGTGTACTAAACGGAGACTATGTTTAAGTGTTCAAGAAGAAGCTAGATATTAATTGAGTCCTGACCACCTGAATCTATGGAAGGCTAAGCTGGTGCTGCTAGAGAAGTGTGGGCTTGACTGCAGCAACATAAAAACAGTGAAACAGGAAAAAGCCAAATCTGAGCATTCCTTACATAGCAGCTCACTTACATACATCTATAGGATGCTGGTTTTTGTTTTGTTTTGTTTTTTATAATCTGTGGCTATATGCTTTCTTTATAAATACTTGTGCTTATACAGCAAGATATGCTGTATTATTTACATAGCTCTGTGTTTAAAGACAGTTTGCAGATTGAAGTAATTTTACATGTTCATAATAGTATTGGTTTCTTGCATATGAATCAAATGCTAGTCATCCTGATTTTAATTCTCTGTAGGCAGGCAATTTTAGAGCTTTCAGTGTTGCTTTGTTACCTTTTGTACATGTTGGAAGCTTTCTAAATCTGATTAGGTTTGATACAAGTCATAGGAAATGATTTTGTGTTTAGAGGTGACTTTAAATGCAGCTTGTTTGTTTAAGACCACAGTTCAAATTCAAAAACCCTTCTGATGCTTCATATGACCCTGCCAGGTTTAAAAAAGTAATAAGGTATTGTGTAGAATTCAAGAAAAGTGGAGAACAGTCATATTTGCAGACGTGAAGGTGTAGTTCTTTTGAAAACTTTTCAAATGGTTTTTTTCTGTCTTATGATTGTCAAGGTAGTAATTATTCTAGAAGTGTACAACTGAGTAATATTCTGAGCAGTTTTTCATTCCCAATGTCTCAGACTGTCTCTGAAAAAGGAATTGAACTCATAATGGCTTTTTTCTTTTATTTGCTTTTTTTTTTTTTTTTAATTCATGTATACCTATATATGAAAACAAAGACAATGTAGAAATTGAGGACATTTTAAGATGCAAAATTTCAATATCTTGCTGAATAAGAAGAGAGTAAATACTGCGTCTGTGGAGCTTATAGGTGATATAACTATGAATTATTAGTAGAGAAGACAAGTAGATAGGAGTTTAAAAACAAAATCCTCTTTGAAAAATGCAGACTAATACAAGGAACGTGAAAATGAATCTGGTGGAAGCTCTAATTTATCAGAGATAAACAGTAGGTTCTCACGCACGCATCTGCAAATACATTGTATTAATTAGAACAAGCCTGGAGCTTTTTATGACCTGTTTAGATGAGGCAAGTATTTAGAATATTTTTTCTAGATTACAACTAGTTGCTAGTTTAAGGACGAAATTTTTTAACCCCCTCTCCTTTTTTTTTTTTTTTGTTTTGTTTTAATATGTGTGAGTGATAATATGAGTGCAGACACAGTGGTTTACTTTCAATAGCAGAGCTTCTGCTCCAGACTCTCTCTTTCTTGCCTGGGATTTGGTCAGGAGTAAATCACAACTGAAAAGAACTTGATGCTCTCATATTAGCATTCCCTAAACCTCTCTGTGTGTTGCAAAGGCAAAGCAGGCTGCAATACATTCATTCTGTGTTTGCAGCCTTCCACTGGAAAACTCCAAGAACAAAACCAGACTAGAGATGCACTGTTTGACTGGCACAGGCAGCACAGAAAGGAGCCAGTGGTTATGGTTCCCACGTGAAAGCTCTGTTTATGCAGCACCCGCCCACACTGGGTCAAACTCTTCTCTCGTACTTGCTTTCATAAACATCCCTACTTACATGGTTCTCCAACAAAATATTTTTAGCATGTATTGTGCATCTCATCTCACTCTCCAGTGAAACTTCCATTTAGTGTAAACATCAGGCAAGTACGACAGCCTTCTTCCTGAGAAGAGGGTGATGAATTCTGACTTCGGGGGAAACTCAGCTTGGCTACAGTTAATGGCGAAACTCCAGCTGACTTGAGCGGAACTAGGATTTGGCCCTTGGTGCTAAAACTTTCTCATCTCTAACAAGCTAAGGACAGAATAAAGTCTGGAAATCCAAGTGTTTATACTTTGCTTTTGTTCATCGGCTAACTTTGTCAGCTCCTTCAATCCGTCTGTTTTTTTCAGCCCAGGAATTTGAATTACTGCCACATTCATGCTTGGAAAAAAAAAGGCTTTTGGTGTGGTTGTACATTGAAAAATGAGTATGTGAGTGCTTTGTAGTTCAACAGATAGGTACATTAGGTGTTTATTTTAGAGGTTAGAGCATGTTCTTTATTTTCGTGTTATATTTCGTGACTCACAGAGTCAACACACAACAGAACAAGTATGTGTTTCTGCCCTTCTTTGACATCAATGTGTCCTTTTTCTTCTTCTTTTATAAAACTTCCCCCTAAACTCCAGTTGACTGTTCACAAACTCCTTTAAACCACATGAGATGATGACAGAGACTGTACAATTGCAGTGGGGCTCAGATTTTGCTAGCAGAACTTGAAATGGAGGCATAAACATGGGATGCTCTCTGCGACCTTGCTCTTCCTTTCTAGGCTGCAAGAGTGAGTCTCTCTGAGCTACGATGAGAAGAGGTTGCACACACACCTTGAAGCATTTCTTTCTCACACTGTAGAGCTCTGCAGAGTTATATGTGGCTCAGAACAAACCATTCCATGCATCTAAGCTAGATTTCAAAGGAGAAGCAGAGATTTCTGTGTTATAGTAGGAGTTCAAAAACTAGGGTACTAAACATGTCTTATGAAATCAGTCCTGATCCATTCAGTCCAGGTTGAGCTTTGGAATCTAGCAGCTGGAAGTTGCTTTTCATTAGCAAAATACGTAGCCTTTGTTCTATCTGCCAAGGACAGCAGCTTTAAACTGAATGAAGAAATTCCCATTAAACCTTGCTTGGCTTCAGTGTTGTAGCTCTTGACTTGCAGTCTGAAAGACAGGTAGGTGGATGATGGTTTCGTTTCTCAGTGTTTTTCTCAAATTATTATCCATAACTTGGAAGTACTACTTAAAAAAAAAAACAAACAGCAACAACAAAAACATGTATAAAAAGCTCTATCCAATTTGGGTGTTGAACACTTGTCTCTGATTTGTATGAGGTGTGTCTGGCCTGATTTTTACAAACCAGAGTGTATAAGGGAAGCATCATTTAAACTGTTGTGAATATCATTGTGACTTCTGCTAGAAAGACTTGAGATAGGAAACATCTGTAAAGGGAGAGAGACTATGGCAGCAAAAGATTGTTTTCGTTATTGAAATGTTGTAGATAGAAGAAATAATTCCTCTTTTCTATCTAAACTCACTTTGAAAAAAGGGTGTTTTTTAGATGAGCTTGAGAGGAAGTGACACCCTTAAAGACACCCTGACAATATTTTTCGAAACAGTGCCGTTACTTGAAATGCTTTGTTCTTTCACTGCTTTAGATCTAAGTATTTCTGTCTCTTCAAATCAGCACACTACACTACTGGCCGCATGAAATATGGATATCAAAATACTGACAAATACACATGCTCCTGTATTGTGAATTTTCCATTTGTGTTTACTGTCCTTGTTACAGGATGAACTTGTGAGTGATAAAAGGAATTGAATGAAAGCATAATCAAGATACTTTAGTGAAAGGTACAATAGGTGAAGGTATACTTGAATGGAAACTTCTGGTTAGAAGTGAACACTTAGGGAAAATGAGAGGAGAGGAACATGGGTGCATGGCAGTGCAGCAGAAGAGCTGTTCCCAGCTAAAAACACAGCAGAGGTCTGGTTTACTTAAATTTCAGTTGGGTAGCAGAGGAGGCTGCGAAGAGGGTTTTTTTTTCCTCAAGTATTCTTGCTACCCCACTGTTACTGTTCTTTGCTCTCAGTCTCTGTGATTCCCACAGAACCTGTATCCTTGGCAAAAATACGGCAAAAACTGACCCCAGAAAGCATATTGAAAAAGCAGCATTCTGGAAAGCTTTGAGAATAAGAAAAATAAAATTGTTCACTTCAGTGGAAGCTGTAGAATCAGTGGAGAAAGTAAGACGGAATAAAGGAGAGATTATTTTAATGTTAGTCATGACCTTAATCTAGCCACACTTCAGCTTTGGATGACAGTTTGAAATCCCCAAGAGAAGAGACGGGAAAATGGTCTGGTCTTTGAAGTATGAGTTTGTCTTAGCACCAGAAGTGCTTTGTGAATTGTTAACCTACAGACAGTAAATTTAGAGATTGGGGGCTGAATCTAAGATCTCAGGGAAGTTCATAGCTAAATGATCGGTCTTTGGCAGATAGCAAATTGGGTTGGTTCTTACTGAGTACTTTACTAATGAATACCAGCGTAGAATAGGTTTACCAGCTTGGGTTGTTGTTTGTATGATCTTTAATCTCGATACTTCTCTATGCACTCATTTCTCCTCCATTTCCATTAAGTGCCGTAGGCATTTTTCAGTGAGTAATGTGTCTGTAAAGCTGAGGTCCAAATAACATGTTTCTGTCAGGAATAATATGTTACTAAGATTCTTAACTGGTATTTGCCACTAAGCTCAATGAGATGTCTGTTCTCCCTATTTGCCTCAGATCTTAAAAGTAAATCTCTGTATAGGGTAGGGATTAATAAAAACAAACTCTATGTCAAAATTAAATGAAAGAAGACATCTCTCACTTCAGGCATTTTTTGGTGCATGTATGGCTGGTGGTTGAATACATTCTAAAAAATATTTTGAGATATCCCAATAAAATCAGAGGAGGGGCGGGGGGAAGGTTTTTTTATATTAAATTTATGATTACAATTAGACTGACTCGTGGCTGCTGCTATAATGTGATGAGCATTAGTTCACTGGTGTCTCAGAGAGGTCTAATGTACTGAAGGGTGACTTAAAGCAAGTTTAAAATGGCCAGAAATCTTTGAATTTGTTTTAATGTGTTTATAGTGAATTCTTCTGCAAGGGAAAACATCCTTCTCTATGCAGATAAATTCAACTTCTCTGTTTTGCTTAACAGAAAAAAAAAAAAAAAAAGTCTTCATAGCTCTTTTATGTGTATTTTCATTTTTAGTATGGTAGTCAATTTTAAGGTTTCCCAGAAATCTGAAGGTGTTGGGATGAAAAACGCTATTCATTTGTATCATTAATTTGCTCAACTATTCATCCTGCTGTTTGCTGCAGGAGCCAGTCTTTGGCAGTCTGATCCAGTGCCTTTACGGTAGTGGGAGAGAGACAGCCAGAAGTAAGTTTTGTATGAATCTGTTGATAGTCGGAAAGGAGTTCCTCTATCTGGAAGTCTGCAATGGAAGCAATAGGGTAGCTCTCTGGCTATGAGATGGAGACAATTTTGACTTCCTCTTACTATAGACTGGAGAGACTCCTAACGTTGGAAGTACACAGGTGAGCATAACTGGGTCAGGGGGTCAGGGACAGGAGGGAAGAATCAATCTACTCACCTCTTTTGAACAAGGCAACGTGACATATGACATTTGGTTAGACCACCTCTAGTTTACACTTGGAGTAATGTTCAGGAACAAAAGTGAAATATATCCCATTAATCTCTCCAGACATAAAGCAAAAACCACTAATGACCAAGATTCAGTCCTTTAAAAAAAAAAAAAAAAAAAAAAAAAAAAGATTTTAAGTTTTTAATTTTGTTCAGTTTTCTGATAAGCCTAAGTAAATGATTTTCCTGCAAGACCTGACTGTGGTAGGTATGTTTAAATGTGAGCACAGACAAATAATAAATTTTTCAAGAACAAGCATTTTTCAGTGGAGATCTGGCTTGCTTCTTACAGTGTTTTTCAGATACCTATATAAAACTTTTGATCCTCTTCAAGCTTTGTAAATATCTTGTATATTATGTCTTTTGAGTGCTTTATTTTGAAAACTGACCTGCCAGGATGCTTTGGCAATATTCGACTGTTTGCTGTAATTTTGAAATTGTCTGTAGGGACAGACAGAGGGAAGACTGTAGTTTGTGCAAATCTGTCTTTTTTTTTTCTTTTTTTTTTTTATTTTTTCTTTCTCTGTTCCAGTGTATGAACATCGTAGGAAATGCTAGATCTATCTAACCAAGTGTGTTGTTTCTTGAAGTGGCTGTTATCAGATATTCCAAGAGGGAGATAAGAACCGGATATCAATAAAACAGGAATTTCCTGGCAGGAATGACTTTCCTGCTCTTGAAAGTTTTTTGCTTATGGTCCCAAGGTTTTGCAATGAAGGAAGAGCACAGCAGTTCCTCATGTCACATAAATGGGAGGAGGCAAAGCAGCCGCATTGTGTGGGAAGGGAGAGAAAAATCTGTGGACAGCACTTGCTGGGTAAAACATTGTGATAGCAGAACCCCTGTGAGTGAGTATAAGTCAGGTCCACAGACTGTTGGGTGCTGTGGCTCTTCCTTGCTTGGAGACCCTGTGTACTTGAGGTGGTTCGCAGGTGAGGCTGAACAGCTATGCTAGCACAGGTAATGACAGGACAAAGACAACTTCAGTACATACTGATGAGGACCCTACTCTGTGTACTAACATGTTTTAGAGTCACAGTCCTTTATAGACCTGTCCATACGTAAAGCACAAATACTCTTCTGTAACAACAGACAGTGCCCTACCTACATGATAACAGACAGCATTTTCTTGATCTGTAACTGTTTTTAATTTATTTATTAATTTTATTTCCATTGCTTGAAATGACTGCTGAGAACCTTCCAAGTGGCATTCCCTACACTGCCACATTTCTCTTGCTTGCCATTGATTAGTTTCCGTATTTCCAGTGGAGCCAAAACTTCAGCTGGTTTTGTAGCTCTTCCATTCCAAAAACCTGAACGTAATAACTGATGCAGTCAGCAATGTCCACATAGCTCTGAGAATATGATTTAACTTACACTTCTTTCTCTGACTGCAAAGATCTTCAGAAATGGTAGTCTGCATATTGTAGCTATAACTTAAAGGGCTTCTGTTTGCTTCAGATTTTATTCTTCTGTTTCCTAGCAACAGAGTGGTCAATATTTCTTGTCTTTATATCTCTTTAGTAGGCACCTAGTCTTGGGAATACATTTCCAACCAGGCAGTGATCATCAGATAGGTCAAATTTAGGGGAAAAAAATGCTTGTGCATTTAAAAAAAAAAATACACATTGTATTCTTAAGTTTTTTCTTTCTTTCTTTCTTTCATAACTTCTCATTTGGAGTACTTCTTATGTGCTAAAGCTTCTACATCTGTAGCCAAAGGCAAATGCCTTACTGATCGCTTGAAAATAAATAATGGCTGCTCTCTATAGTCTAGCTGCACAGGATTAGTTATATCTCATCGAGAAATAGTCTCTCAAATGCTGCTGGATATTAAATGTATACAGAGGGATAAACCAAAGTAAAACAAAACTTAGCTGCAGGCAAAAGTGTAAAAACATTCTGTATTTCATTGTATAGGATATGTCTGAGTGTACAATACTTGAGAAAATGCTCAGTTCTGTTGCCTTCTACTTTCTCTGAGGGAATAAAAGGGTGTGCTTGCAATGTGTAACATAAACCCCCTTGAATATGCATACTAGGTCATTTCAGAGGTCCATGTACTTCAGTGTCCTCACTCCATCAATGACTGTAAACAGGTTCCTGCGAGGAGTAAGTTCAGGACAAGCCTATATTGACACCTCCTTCTAATACTCTGCCAGCATCCAATATCTGCATCTCAGCAACTTCCTGGTGAGATTATGCTTATTATACATAATAAATTTTAATGGAAACTTTTCTATGAGTTTGCCCAGTTTCCCTTTGAATTTGCATAAACTTTATATATCCCACAGTATCCTTTGGCAAGGATTCCCACTAATTTACTATGTACTATGTGACAAACTACTTCCATTTTTTTTTGTGAACTTGGTTCTTATTGGCTTTGATTCATGCTAATTCTTGCACAGGAAGAGAAAGGGGACACCAATCCCTGTCCAGTCTTTTCTTGACATTTATGATTTTGGTAGATCCTTTTCATGTTCCTCAAACAAATTGCTGTTCCTGGCTGAAGAGGTGTAGCTTAGATGCTCATTCCTTATATGGAAACTATTCCATACCCTCAGTATCCCTTTTGCCTTTCTCTGAACCTTTTCTAGCTTTTCTTTCCCTTTACTTTCTCTGATGAAGGGACCAAAACCACACGGGGTATTCAAGGTGTAGCAACCACAGATTTGCTTAGTGGCATAGTGATGTCTTCATCTATTCTCTTGCTAATAATTCCGAACTTCTGATGGCCTTTTCTGCCTGCAGCTGAGCATTGAGCTGTTTTCATGAACTATCTTGACATCAGGATCCCACTTCTGGCTTACCAACACAGAGACTTTCATTCTGTGTGAAGCTGGGATTGTTTCTCGCATCACTTACATGAGCTGTTGGAATTGGAGTCCTCTGTAAATATTTGTAGATGTGTCTAGACTAGTGAAATAAATTGAGATGAGTTTGAAGTTGGTTAGTACATTTTATTTATTTATTTATTTACTACTCATCATATTAGGATATTGACAAATAACCGTTTTTAACTAAGTTGTCAGGATCGACTGGAGATTTTCCAAAATATTTGTCCCAGATGTCAAGGAGAAAGGTACTACCCTGTGTTGGCGTGAAGATGAAGATGATCAAGCTTTAAGTCATCAAGTCATCACTAGTAGAGAAAACCTTAGCTAACACTGACCAGTTCTCAGCCACACACCTGCATCTCAACAGATTTATCATCTGAGTATTTTTTGTAAGTCTCCATTGTTTGCTGTAGAGTACCATGGATCAAGTATTTCATAGCTATGCTTGCAGATTTAGTTCAGAATAAGAACTACCTCTTGTGTTGTTTTTTTCTTTTTTTTTTTTTTTTTTTTTTTTTGCTAAACACACTCTGACCTTAGTTCTCATTTGTTCAGAATCTGTGTTGCACCACTCAGCCAGTGTAATGAAGGCTTAAAATAAGCATAAATGTAATTTAAAGACATTTGGTACCATTACTGTTTAAAATGCTTTTGGTATAACTGATAATCAGAGTCCTCATTCTGAACATAAAAATAATTATTTTACCCATGTCTGTAAAACAAAAAGCACAAAGTGTAATTGTATTCTTAAGCATAATCTGAGGCCACTTCTAAATGAAGTTTGCCTTACCATGAAAGAAAAGAAGTACTGCTATTCATTTGTCTAGTGTATAGTCTTTTGTTAGATGTCTCATTAGAAATTACATGAAATAAGCATTAAAATCTTCTTTCCCTTTGAATATGTTTTTTCACAGACTGTTTCACTTTCCCACTCTTTATTTTGATTGCATCTACACATACAAGTGTCCATTATTGTGAAGTACCTGCCCACATCTGCAAGTAATTTTCAAGCACTTGAACTATCTCAGATCTTTTGTTAGTTGCATTCAGATTTGCCACACTGATTTTATTTTTGTTATATTTTGCATGATACTCATTCAAACAAAAACTAGATGATAGAGTTATTTGATATACAGCTGGGTTGTCTTTTAGAATAAAGCTCGCCTTAAAATAAAAAGAGGGTGAAGAGAAAGTATTAGTGCTTCCTCGCTGCTGAAAAGAAATTAGATGAGACTATAGAGCATTACTCCCCTTGCCCAAGCACGTAGGCAAGTCAGCAAGCTCTTGCAACATACTTGCTTCCTTAGGACTAATCATCAAAGTAAAGTTACTCGCTTCTGCTTTCAGGACTGCTTTTTTTTTTTTTTTTTTTTTTTAAATAGGAAATAGTCCAGCTTTGGTTGGCATTTTTTATGTATTTGAAAAGATGAATGAACAAGTGAATGTGAATAGTCTCTGGAATCCAAGTATCTGTCTTGTCACATGAGTATGTTGGCTTTTCTAGCCTGTGCTTCTTTTTCTGTTTCAAGGGTACATGGCTCTGTTTTCCTCAAAATGTTTGAGGAAAAAATCCTTGCAATAGGAATGGGAAATCCTTACCCAATCCCAGAACTAACAGTAAGCCAAAGACCAGATGCTCTTCTGGGTTGTGATCTGGAAAGCCATTTCCCTCTGGCTGTGCCAAGTGCAGTAACAATAACCTCTGGGAGCCAACCCCAGCTTCTGCTGTGGCCTCTCCTCCCTTTCAGTTGCTTAACTACCTAATTTCAGGAGGCAGTGCTAATCTACATGCCCCATTCTGTCATTCTTCCACATATGTATGGACTTGTACTGGGTTCCACTCTGAAAGCCCAGCATTCTGATATGTAGCATCCTGTTGTGAATCAAACCCTAACTCCAGTTTATACTCTGAAAGCAGAGAAATGCAAAGTAAAGACATTTTAAGGCCTCCTTGTAAAGTCAAACATGGACTTAGGTGTTGTGGTTGAGCAAGAGTATTTGTGCCAGCTTATGGTATTTCATGGATCATCTAAATAGCTAATTAAGACAATCTGTATTCTTTGACTGATTGCAGATTAATTTTTTTTGCAATTCTTAAGAGTGAGATGTGAACTCTGCTGGTACAGAATGTCTCTTATCCTTCTAGACAATAAAAGAGCTAAAAAAGCTTCAGACGATGCATAAATTCAGGTTTCCAGGAATCAAAAAGAAGGTGAAGCTTTTATTATACATGAAGGAAACTTAGGAAGCATCCATTTCTCACCCACTTGTCTGTCTTTTCTGTCATTCTGCTTTTCACAAGTGAGTGCTCTTACTCTAGGAAGGGAGTGGATGTGTTTAGCGTTTAAAACAGTATGTAACGTGGACTTCCAAATTATAAGCTCTGTGCCAGCTGCACAGGCAACAAAGTGGAGAAGTACTTTGCGTACCCCACGGTGATTCCAGCTGAGGTGAGAATACAGCATGATTTTTGAAGATACCAAAATAACAGCTGAATTACAGTATTGTGTGCTGATGTGGTTCTCATCTGACTCTGGCATTTGTGTGTCTAGCAGGCCGAATGAAACAGAGGCTTTGGAGGATATCTTCCCTGGAGCAGAGGACAACATGGAACACTATTAAGATTTCTGGGCTATATAGCAGAGATACTGCTGATCACATCCCTGGCTCAGATTTTAGGTTTCCATCCATATAATTTTTTTTTTTCAGTGGTCCTTTGTCATCTCAGAAAGTCCCTAAAAGGTCCTTCAGCCACTTAGTCCCCTCTTTATGGGTTGTATGCTTTCCTGTGTCTTTGGAAGCATGGAACCAAAGGTTACCCTTAGATGGCTATTTTGTATGAGATGTGCTCAGCACAGCTATTAGGCATGTTTTAGTACAGGTGAAAATGATGAAAATTTAATAATATAATTATAACTAAATAGCTTGACATATCTTAGGAAGCATCATTTTTAAAAATTTCTTAACAACATGTATTTAGACATGTGGTTAGAAAGTTTAGCCCAAACAGGAGAAATCATATCATGTGCAACTACTGACCCTATTAGTGCCTACCCCAGCCATAGAATTCCCTCCCAAGGAAATAAAGGCCCTGGTAGATGCTACTTCAATTCCCAAACAAAATTTTCTTACTGTCATTTCACAAAATATACAGTTGTATCAGACTAAAAAGTGGAAAACCTCTTCCACATATAACTGTATCTTACATATAACTGTACTCCTTACCAGTTTCCCTTTCTAGCTGATAAAGTTCGTAGTAAGACTGGGTTCATTGCTTCCTTGGTTTACGTCTACAGAACAGCCTGTCTTATACCTCCCTGGACAGTCATCCTCAGTGAAGACAGTGAAACATGATTCACTTCTGACAGTGCCATAAAGCTGAAACAATTGTTCTACACACACAGAGGCTATTTGAGTGACTGTGTTTTTATTATATTCACAACACAGGAATCTCTAAAATTTTCTTCCAAATGCTACATAGATCAATTTGTTTTAGATATTTTATGAAAGAGCAGCTGAGCTGGTGTTGCCTGCAGTCAGATACCTGCATAATCCTTTTAATTTTGAATGCCATAAGCACTGTAAAAACAGAACACAAGATTTCATCCCAAATCCTATAATTTTAGCTACACTCAAAATGATATTATCATATATTACTGCAAGTTTCAAAAGACTTTTATGAGTCTTCAGCTGGATGCTAATCACTAAATATAATTTAAAATATATATGCATTTCGTTAGAGTTGCCTTGATAGTTACAATTCATAGCAAAGCAATCTCTCCTTAACCACGTAAATTAAATCTTAGTGCACATCCCACTTCACTGGCCTCATTCCCTTTCTTAGGGAATTGTAATTCAGAAGCCCCTACCTCTGTTCTGTTTATGAAGCTGTTCATCAGCATGCTTCTAAGAGTTGATAGTTTCAGGACTGTTTTAGCAGAGAAACTTTCTCACTGGATTAACATCCATGTGTTTTCCCTGCAGTGCTGCAGAGAAGCATAGGAAATGTCAGATGGGCTTCCTCTTGAGTGTGATCTTCCTTTAAATTGCAGCAGTTAAGACAACAGCTGTGCAAAGGTTGATTTAGGCCCTGTATCCT
This sequence comes from Aythya fuligula, assembly GCF_009819795.1. Taxonomy (NCBI): domain Eukaryota; kingdom Metazoa; phylum Chordata; class Aves; order Anseriformes; family Anatidae; genus Aythya; species Aythya fuligula. The sequence goes on from NC_045561.1 coordinate 24,131,268, forward strand.
CTCAGTATCGACCTTTGTGCTATTCCTGGAACTTTTAGTAAATCTGAAGAACAGAACAGAGATTAAAAAAACCTGCAAACCCTAGGCTGGAACTTGCTGGAGTTCACTTCTCAGTGACATCCTTGTTTTCCCCATGTTGTCATAGTTTCCTGTTAAGGATCAGGAAAGTGTCTTCGTGTTTCATCAGCTGTTTCAGCTGCCAGTGAAATGGTTCATCCATCAACCTTCTTTAATCTCAGTCTAGCAGTTCAGAGTGAAACGTGACTGGAAATTGTTAAAATAAATAAATAAATAAATAAATCCTCATTTTCATTTTTCTCCTCATTTCATTTGTATGGTTACGGGTAATTTGCTTGCCCATTCTACCAGCTTTCTCCCTGTCAACAGTATATCTCTCTGAAGATACACTGATACTAATGCTAACCTGTTTTTTAAAATAACAAGAAGTTGGAAGTTTGTAATTGTTTGCTGTGATCTTGGTTTTATTTTCTATCCTTTTCTTATTGGCAACACATTAGGGGAAGATTTTTGGCCTTTGTTCTATATTTTGACAGTTTAAATATTGATCTAAGCAAACTGAAGGGGGTATAGTTGGCATTTGGTGAAATGACGCTTCACAGCATGACTTTCAACAACAAAATCTGCATACTCATTTTCTTCCCTTGGAAGAAATCCGTAGATTTTGTGTGTGCAGCACAAGTGGCCAAGTGCCCTCAGCACAAGAGTAAATCTCCCATTCAGGAGTAGATTTTTGAGTCAGGAGAGGTTTGCTTCAGTTATTTCTCACTAAATTTCAGCTTTGAGATTACAAAACGAGATCTTAATTAATGGATCTGGTGGGACTGTGAGATTTATCCTGTCTCCATTTTACACTTGAATAATGTCAGGGGAAAGGTTGTTACCAAAGTCAGCTTGGTCTGAGAATTTTATATGCAGCCAAACACCCCAAATTATTCCATCCGTGTGTGAAATGACATCCATGAAGTAACACTTCTACTCTCTACCCGCTCTGCATGACGATGTAGCTTTTTGCAGTCTTCTTAAAGAAAAGGAATCTCTCTCCTTAACATAAGTGGATTTGTAACTATGTTGTTTGCTTAATGTACATCAGACTTCAAATCCCTTAAGTTTATCCGCTGTATATTTTATCACTAGTCTTCTGAAACTTAAATTAATGATGGTTCAAGTCTTTGACTGTATGTATGCATAAGCATACTTAATATATCTGTTTACCTGTAAGTAGCATCTCTTATTCCACCAGGTCATCAGCATTAGGGGATTCCATGTGAGCTGTGCCTGAGTACCTCAAAAGGGTTAATAGCTGAAGATCATGGTGCAAAAATCAGGTTCAAAGTGGAGCTGTGGAGGAATTATGACCCTCTCTCTCCTGCAGTCTTTTTCTTGATGTATCTATTTCAATTTGTAGTAGCTGAGGGTCTGTTTCTTTAACTTCTGTGTCAAAAAGCTTCCAAAACCCTTATTTCATAGTATATTTGAAATAGTATATAGCCATCTCTTGATTTATAAAGTTATTCAACACACATTCATTTCAAGGTTACATTAAAATTAATTTATTAGGGAAATAAGTCTTTTGAAATGTGAGTTCAGGAGATACAACCTGCAAGTGAGTTGGCTTAATATCAAAGTGAATAATTTTTCTGAGCCATATGAATAATAGTTAGCTGTCAGCATCCAAACATAAACACATACAGTTAGCAACTTCGAGCCTGTTGGAACTGTGCCTAAATCGTGTCTCAGAATAGGCAGTAGTGCAACTAAGCTTTTAAATTTTATTAGAAAATGAAACAGTTGCAGGAAATGGTCCTCATTTTAATCATTTGAATTGTTCTTGGGCCATCAGGAAAATTTTTCTGCAAGAAAATGTAGAATCAGAACATTCAGTTGCTCAAAGCTGTGAGAGAATGCTGAGTTACTTCACTGTACTATAAAATTGTTTTTCAATAATGCTTTATATGCACACACATTTCCTATTAGCACAAAATGTTTGGAAACTAGTTTGAAAATACTGAAATGTTTTGCTGGAAATTATTGAATTGTTAATGATAACTCATAGTAAGTTAATTTAAAATTTTATTTGTGGGTAAATCTCCTTACTCCAATTTATAGCACAAGACAACTTGGTATTGGTGAGAGAATCACACCTCTTGATTATGGTTTATCTTAGTCTTTACTTCCTGATGTTTAGGAAATAACTTACTCAGGTGCTTGGAGAGCACAAAGCAAGGCTTTCTACTGAAGTACAGAATATGAATTAATTTATGTCAAGTGACAGTGAATTAAAAAAGTAAGTCAAGTTAACTTTTTTATTTTAGAAAATTGTTTTACTTTATTAGTGGATTTGGTGGTGTGAGGTTGATGGTTGGGTTTGATGATCCTTTTAATGGGCCTTTTTCAACCTAAATGATTCTATGTTTCTATTCTGTGATGCTACTTAGAAAGTTTTTCAATTAAAATCAAACTGTTCTAGATTAAATTAAAAAAAAATCAAAAAAAAATCACGTGCTTAATCTTTATTTAATCAGGCCCTATTTTGAATAAATGCTCTCGGCTTAAAAACTGTTTCTGTCTCAAATTTATTCCTATATATAGTGATTCCTTAAACTTATTTAAAACAAAATGAGACCTAAGAGCATGTATTCAATTTAGCAGTCCCAGTTTGTTATGGTTTATTATCTGCTGGTGTTATGAGTTTGACTAATAGTGAAGGTCACTTGTCATCAAAGGAAGTGAAGAGAAAAATAAACTTCTCTCTTATTCAGTACATGTTCATTTTGCATATATGGCTCATAACTAGGTTACCCCGTTCATTCAATATTGTACCCTTCTGATTTATGGGAGACTTTTCCAAAACAAATGGGGAAGAGGGAGAAAATATAACTACAGATACGGGCTGGAGGAATTACATTTAGATCTCATTTTGTAGCTGAAATTATGTTGTTGTGTTTGTTTTTGTGTTGTTTGTTGCTTTTTTTTCCTAAAAACACCAGTAAAATATAAATTTTCCCCTTCTTTTAATATATACTTAAACATTTTTCTCTGTTTTTCCACAACAGTATTCCTTCTTGTATATTGTACCAGTTTTTAATTCATAACTTTACCAGAGTATGTGTTTTGTAATGAACTGGGACTGGGAGTATGATCAACCTAGATATGTTCCTGTGCGTGTCCTGATCTTTATTCACTTGTTAGTTATGAAAATAAGGAAGACATCTTTCTAGTGCATGGAGCTACTACATCTTGCTTAACCTTGCTGTTTGGTTAGTTTTTCAGACTTTATGTGAAGTTGGGCTGGCTGCATCCTAACCTGAAAGTACTGGGATGGTACCTCTGGATTGTGGCTAATAAGCAAAAGTAGTAGAAATTGTACCTTCTAGATGAAAGCCTGAAGTCTTTTTTTTTTTTCTTTTTTTTTTTTTTTTTCTTTTTCTTCAGGCTAATTATTTAGTAGATTTCTTAATCTCTTTGACCTCAAAACTACTGTTTCTGTAGTTGCTGTGTGGGGACAGTGGCATCTGGCCTTCACAGTGGCCCGTTAGTTGTTTGCAGCGTATGAAGCTGTGACTGTTGTTCCAGCTCCAGCTTGTGTACTTTGGGTGGGTGTCTGTGTGTGTGGTTTTGAAGCTAGGACAGGTATTAGGAGAGCTGAGTTCATGTTGATCTGCCCTGCTGTGGGTGCAACGCTACTGACACCTATGGTTTGGCTTACCTGGGCAGTGCTGTTACAGAGTCTTGTGTGGAGCGTCCAGAAATGTTCCTTGTTGAGGACTCAACTTCCAAAATCCTGTTTCTGCCTGGGGCTAACTCTTCTGGTTTTTAACTTCCTGTCCACTGCATCAAACTGGGTCACTTGTCAGAGAGCGGAAATAAAATTTAAAAGCACAGTCTCTTTTGCAACAGTTGCAGTGCTAAAAACAGCCGGAATTGGGAAGAGGAATGTTTGCCTGCCTTAAAATATCTTTTAAAAACTGTCTGGTTAGAAGTGTTAGAAGGAGTCCTTGTCAAAATGCATTAGTGAGCATAGAACATGTGAAGCCATCAGGACAGGAGAACGGCCATGCCATTTCAGACCAGAGGCCTGTCCAGCCCCGGGACTCATCTCGAACAGTGCCGGCGGCAGGTTGTTAGGGGCTGGCATGCAGCTGTAGCCCCCGTGGTTGGGGTCTCAGGGACTTGCTGAGACATAATGTATATATCCTGGTGTTCATCTGCCTTCAGTGTCACAAAGCCCTGGCTGGGCATCTGTCCTGCAAGAAGGCTCACGTGTGTATTAGGACACAGCTGGTTACTGAACCCAGTCAGTCACAGAGAGGCACAGTCCGTGTGCCCAGACACTGCAGTGTTTGTTGACACTGAAGATTCAAGCCAATAGTGTACATTCCCAAGATTTTCAGGTTTAAAAAAAAAAAAAAAAAAAAAAAAGGCATAACTGCTATACCCTTATTTTCAGGATTTGAATCCTGAACCTTGAATACTTTATTAGATTTTGGACACTTGAACTTCAAGTGCCTCCAGAAGGCTTGCCCTCTTTAGGTCACAATATAAGACTGCAGTGGGACAGAGCACCGTGGGACACTCACCTCCATAATTTGCTGCAAATTTAATGATAGAGACCCTGTGAAAGCTGAGTCATGGTAGGGCAAGAGCCAGCTGGCTGGTTGGAAATGGCTGATGCTCATTATCTAATTCACATTAACTACTGCATCTTCACTGTGAAGAAGACCCACCTGGATAGAGGTACTGTAGCTAGCTTTCTCCTTGCCTAGCAAGAAGGATGTGAGAGGGAGAGGATTTGCTTCAGTCTTAGCAGTGTAAACCATGACAACAATATATTATGGATACTGTGAGGTACTTGAGAGATACTGATCTTGTTTTTCCCTTTTCCACTGAATGTCTCAGATCTTTTTCATCTTCCCTGAATTGGTGGGAAAACATATTTTGAGACTAGTATGGAATGTGGACAGAGAAAGAAACTGCACCTTATGTGCTTACGCATCCAGGCAAAAAGTGTCTGAGGGAACAGAGAATATGGAGTGAATGTTACATTCACTTTTCAAGGTGGGTGTAAGCTGCTTTCAGTGGTATAAGCACAAAGCCATCAAGAATCAGGTCTTAGAAATCTGAAGAGTGGAAACAATTGTTTGTAAAGTATCCACTTAGATAAAGGTGACTACACGTTGAAAGAGACTTCCTATCAGGAGTAACATGAGAGCCAACAATATCTTTAAAAATAGAAAGTATTTTGAGATGTGACCATGATACATTCACTTAACTGTGTGTGACATGTTTTTATCTTAAGGGATTCTTTGATCCTAACCATGATACTGTGCATTCATTTCTTGTTTATCAGGGTCTGGCAAAACATTAGTTGTCACCATTTCAGAGACCATTCTTCCCACTTGCATTTGGTTAAAAGGTCTTAAATGCCATAACTTATTGTTCAACCACATCATACTCATGATGCCATACCTATAAATTACATTATTTATTGACTTTTTTCCCCTAATACTTTTGGTGTTTTTCTCTGCAGTATCTGAGGCATAGCAGCCTAATACATTGACGGAAAACCTTTAAGATGGTGTTTTCTACAGGGTTCTTTTGGCAGCAGTTTTAAAAGAAAAAAAAATGGCTTCAGTTTCATGATAAAGGGCATTCAGGAGGAAGAATGGAAAGGAGAAATAGGAGGGAACGGAACAGGAAAGCAGTCGTTGCTCACATGAGGAAACACAAAAATCAATTGATGGGAGAGCTAGCACAAGCAGTAATTATTCTGAGAGCTACAGGATTTTTGATACAAGCTTGAATTGGGGAAGAATAAGATTTGAAACGGAAATGGTAAGTGAATTTTAAAGAACAGGGTCCAAAGTCATATATTAAAAAATTCTAGTTTGGGCAGTTCATGTGTGCAGTTGTTTAGTTAGTTTGCTTAAAAATAACTGTTGTTAGTTAGTTTGTTTGCGTAAAAAAGACATAGTGACAGCTTGTGTCCTTTCTGTCATTACTCTGATTTGTGGGTTTATCTATTTTTTTATATCTATATCATATTTATGTATTTATTTTCATCTGTGTACAGTGGTCCAAAATAATGAGGATAAATATTTCATAATGCACAATACTGTGTCATCACACGTATATAATCCTGGATGTTGGCAAGAAACAAACTCTTTGGCAGCATGAAATACCCTGCTCTGGGCAGCTCCACAGCTAAATTGCAGGTTGCATACAAGCAGGGAGCCAGACAACAGAACCACGGCCATAAACCCAAAGACATGGTCTGTGATGGTGATTTGTATGATACACACTGGGCTTTAGCATCATGCAGTTTGCTAATACTGTTTGTTAGATAAAAAGATTCTGGGCAATTCTGCGAGATAACGCCAAAAGCATTTTTCAGCTAACCATGAGGGCTATACACCTTCCATTTCTGTAAGCTGGGCTCTGTTTGTGAAAAGTACTCAAACCAATTTAGGGCCAGGGAGGCACAACTGGGATTTGAAAATATTTAAGCAAAGAAAGCACCAACTCTTTGAAGCCAAGTCCTTCTGTAAATTGCCCTGCATTTATCTTTGCTTTTTTCACCTATCAGCTCCTTCTGTATATCTCATCATCTGCTGTGTTCAAAAGACCCTGCATCTATAAGTCATAGTCCTTTACAAGGTCTCCTGCCCCCTCTGAGAACTTGAGTCTACTGTGGCAGTATTGCAAACAGCTCATCATTTCCAGTCCCTACTTGGAAAATTATATTGTTATACAGACAGTGTGCAGAACTACCAGTACTCATCTAGAAACTCCAACGTAGGTTACTAAGAAAACAGAAGGCGTTTTGTTATTTAGACCTCTGAGTGCTCAAGCAGTGAAAAAATGATTACTTAAAGTTTGAGACAGTGTACTAGTATGATCTGCATTTGATGAATATCCTGATGCATGTAGTTAATGCATACTTAGCTAAAGAAATTTAGCGGTTCTTTTGCTCAATTGCACTCATACCTTATGCATAATCCATTGTGCATAGCAAAATCTCCAGAGTAGAGGGACTAAAAAGTAGGCAAAGGACTTGGCCAACTATATTTGAAAATCTTCTTCACATTCTTCATTTTTGTGAAACCACCGAGTATTGATGGATGTGAGATAGCTGAATAACTTATTAGAATCAGGTTATGAATCTGCTGAAGAGGAAATATTCAAGAAGAAATGCTGAGAATTTCCTTTTGAGGGAAGTAAGAACGCTTGTTCAGGTATGTTGCCAACATTTATTAGGTGGACCAAATACCTTCTAAACTGAGGTGTCTTGTTAACTTGTGTTCACTTCTGGAGTACAGAACAGAAATCATACGTTAGATTTCACATCAGGCAATGGATTTATGGGGTAATGAAGGCTGGCAAAATGCCATTTCAGTAGGCCAACAGAATAGAAGTTAAATAGCTGCAGGTTTTCAGTGCAGGAGGTATAAACTTCAAGGCTACACTATATATGCATTCCTACTTTTTAATATGGTAACTTAAATTGGAAAGAGGAAACTAATTGTTCGTGGTCTTGATTTTAGCAGGATTCCACTGAGAAAATGTGATGCTGTAGACTGAAAATTAGACTGGTTTGACTTGCTAGAATCTGTCTTTTCAAATTATGTAGAGATGCGTCTGGGACTCGAGGAGTCTCACTAAGGCAAAAACCATTAAGAGTTATGTTCAGTGCTTCAAGCCACTGAATGGACTGGTTTTGCCTTCAGATTTTACTTATTAGTTTGCACTTTTCCCATATTGCACTCAACTCCCATGTGGAGCAGATGCTGGAGAAAATGGACAGGTTTGTGTAAATTCTTTATGTCCAACTAAACTGTTGATCTTGCTGAAAGATACAGATTAGTTTCTCATCATCAGGAAGGAGAAAGTATGCTGAATCTAATGAAAAAAAGGTTAACTGGGAAAATAAATTTGTCTTTAATTCATATTCAGTTTGGTCATAATAGCTGCAGATCTATCACCCCAGAGTTGAGAACAGCTTCCCTGGAGTCGTGGATGTTTTTCTAGAAACCACGGCTCAGATTATGTCATTCAGTAAAAAAAAACCTGCATCAGGGCTCAGAAAGCTCATTCATGATAACTCTTATGATGTTGAGGTTTGCTTAAGAGGAGAAGGCTTAAAAGGTTTTATCACCTCTCAGCTCAGCAGACTTTGGAGGTCTCAGTCATGTCAAGAGCTTCTCAATACAAAGGAGTTTTCCACCTTGAGTACATCTCTTCTCACTCCTGAAGGGCTCTGTTGAGATGTTTGGGATCTCATTTTGCACTGAAACCCATCTGCTTTGTGTGTTGGCTTCTTGTAAGAAAATGAATTGCCTTAGGTCGTCTTAAAATATGACTTTACAAGATGCCAGTTTTCCTTAGGGGGGAGTGAAAAAAAAAAAAAAGCTGCTATCTAGATTGGCCGTGTTTAGCTAATGCCTCTCCGCAGAACTCCTGTAACACTGTTTACAGCCAAACTGCCCAGTTTCAGCCCCAGGCTTGTGGGAGATCTGCTTAGCACTTGAACAGAGATATGAACTATTTATTAGGTCAGCATAGTTTTTTATTGTGAAATGATAAAAGACACACTGTTAATAAATGCAAGTAAAAATATAAATACATTTAATGTAATATCCATAGCCAAAACACTGGCAGGATTCTCTTGACAATGGGGCATTTATGTTCGATTATATATTAAAGGACAGTGGTAGTAGGGAAAGACTCCCAAGTGTTTCTCAGTATTGAGTGACTGTTTCTGCCTCCAGTCAGCTGCTGATGCCAGCCATCCACCCACCACTTACATTTTTCAGACAAGCACATTGTTCTTTTTCGCATGCTTGAGGTGCAAACTGCCTCATTATTTTCATTCTCATCATCCTTGATGTTCTTTTTTTGTTGTTGTTCTTTTTTTTTTTTTTTTTTTTTTTTTTTTGTCATGGCTGCAAAACAGTCATCAGTGGCTAGTTTGTGGCATACTGTAGCTACTGACCACTAGTAAGTCCCAGCTTTGTCCATAGCCTTCTGATGCCTCTTGACTTAGATTTTGATCTGGGCTGAACCCAGTAAAGCTTTTCTTATTCCCAGCAACTTGAGTTGACAGTTGATTAGATGAATTACTGATAAGTGGAGATTCAGGTAGGCTTTCAGTTTCTGCAAATTCCTCTTTGTGCTGACTTCGGGAGAGATTTCCAACAACGTTTTTTTTGGTGGTTGCTCTCGTGATGAGTAGAGGGTGCATTCACTTTCTTAGTATGAGTCACGATTTTTCTGTGTTTCGTTAAAAACTTCAAAGACAAATTCTCCGTGCTTGTGTTGCAGTAGCAATATGTTTGAATAAGCCTTGCAGCCACTATCAGCTATGAGACAAATAGCTTCTGTCCAATGTGTGGATCAACAATGTTTGACAAAAATAAATTTGGAACACGAAATGTCCAGAAATTATTCTGCCCTTGAGCATTTCAGTTCGTTTGGCTTCTCTTAAGAATATCTTAATTCTCCATCCTTTGAGAAAAGCTATAAATTATTCCATTTAGGAAAATATTTATAGGTTTTGAATATTTCCTGGTCTTCAAGTTTTTCTCTGTAGACTGGTGTAGAACTGGGTTGTGTAGCAGTGACATCACACAAGCAGAATTGTCAGCTCCCACAAGAAAAATAGTAATAACATCAGAAAATGTGTAAATCGTTGCAAGTGACACCTGCATCCTCTGCTGGTGATATATATTGCAAGTAGCCTGTCATCAAGAAGAGCAATTCTCCACGTTTTAGAGGTCAGGTGGTATCAAATCCGTGGTTTACTGAATAACCATTATAGGTTCCCTAAGCTGCCATATGGGATTTTTTAGCAACATTTACATTCCTGGTATGAACAGGTGAAAAAAAAAAAAAAATGCATTTTTTTCTCTCCAGAAACACATTTAACACTGCTGTACATCCAGCAGATGTAAAGGCCTCTGCTGGAACCATTCAACAACTAGTCAGAAACAGCGTCAGGAAAACCTCTCCTTAACAGAGGTAAGCTTATAGGGGTTTTAATCTTTGCTGCTTTGCATTGGGTGGCAAGAAGCTTTCTGTAGTAGTGTATATCCTGAATTCCCTGGGTTTGTCCAAGATGGCAGGGGACACTTTCAAGCATTTCTTGAGAGTCGTCCCAACAACACACATTGAAAAAAACACCATATAAACTGGGGACTTTGAGCAAATTGATGGTTTTTGACCATTAAGGTCTTTCACATCAAAGGTCTTTGCATCAAAGTTCTTTGCACTTCTAAAGAGTAACTGTCATTGAGGAAATACTGTGTACTGTGCTATATAAACATTCATCCATGGAAAGATTTTTATACAAGACTCTGCTTATCTCTGGGCCTCCCTTGGGTGCCAAATCCACAGAAATCTATCACGCGGTTCTAGATGGCTTTAAATTGCCTTAGATGTCATCACTGTTGGAGGCTTCTTCTGTCAAGTCTGAATTACTGGCTCTATCAATTGCAAGTGAAAAGGGATTTTTCATCTTCTCAACCAATTTTGCTAACAAGTGTGGCTTGACAGCTCCATTCAGGATGCTGATGGCTTTTATTCTGGGCTTCAGAATACAGTCCCCCAGGGAACACTCAGTGAACTACAGCAATTACAACTTCTAGCTTTGCTTTCTTCACCTCTTAATTTCAATCAGAGAGATTACTTGAAATAAGTCTTAGCCCATCATCAGGTGATATATTTGTTTCTAGGTTCCCAGATCACTACTGTTGGCTCACTGGCACACACACTGGGTTTCCTGGTATCCATGAGCCAGATTACATTTGTTCAGTGTTAAATTTGTCCTGTGTTCAGTTTTGGGCCCCTCGCTACAAGAAGGACATCGAGGTGCTTGAGCGGGTGCAGAGAAGGGCGACAAAGCTGGTGAGGGGCCTGGAGAACAAGTCCTACGAGGAGCGGCTGAGGGAGCTGGGCTTGTTCAGCCTGGAGAAGAGGAGGCTCAGGGGCGACCTTATCGCTCTTTTTAGGTACCTCAAGGGAGGCTGTAGCGAGGTGGGGGTTGGCCTGTTCTCCCACGTGCCTGGTGACAGGACGAGGGGGAATGGGTTTAAGTTGAGCCAGGAGAGTTTTAGGCTAGATGTTAGGAAGAACTTCTTCACTGAAAGGGTTGTGAGGCACTGGAACAGGCTGCCCAGGGAAGTGGTGGAGTCACCATCCTTGGAAGTCTTCAAAAGACGTTTAGATGTAGAGCTTAGGGATATGGTTTAGTGGAGGGCTGTTAGCGTTAGGTTGGAGGTTGGACTCGATGACCTTGAGGTCTCTTCCAACCTAGAAAATTCTGTGATTCTGTGATTCTGTAAATAAATCGTGTGTAGGTGCCCAAGTTCTTGTAGGCTCTGGAAGCCCTACAGCTATGCTTACAGGATAATTTACCCTGTCTCTCAGGCAGGCTGTTTGGCTTAGATGCCATATTGAAGTGCTATTACCAAGCCCAGCTCCCAGTTTAGCTAATTAAGCATTAGTTCTTATGTCTCCTCTAAACTGCATTATGCTGAGTAGAAATCTCTCTACGCTTACATAGGCTTTGTGGGCTGGAATGTATATATAGTATTTCTCATTAAGATTACAGGATTTTTCTTTTATTCTTATTGCTTGAATGTGGGCATACATCTTCAAGTGAGTACTTCTGAGTCGAAAATTTTCTGTCGTGGTGAAATATCATGAGTTGCTAAGTAATGTGTTTTGTTTGTATTTTTCCTTTCCCTTGAGAGTATTAGATGCTTTTGACTCCTGTTTTCCTTCCTGATGGCAAATGGATTCAGTAACAGCACTTGCACAAGAGGGAAGTTATTCAGATTTGTTAATAGCTGCTGCTTTCTCAGGCCAGCAGATTACGTGGTGTCTTTAATTATTACTGCCTATGCCTGGCCAGAAATTTTAATTGCAGGTACAGACCAGTGGGGTTGATATTATGAGCTATTTGCCCACTGCAGGGTCCTGCATTCTCCTTTTAAGCACATTGTCCTAGCCACAATGCACGGGGGGTAATATATTTGATGGACCTGAAATAAAATAATGTTCTCTCACAAGGGTGCTGCTTTTATCGTTGTCTGGATATGACTATTCTGTACTTCCCAAGGACTCCTGAGGAACATGTCACTATCCAAATTAATAGAAGAGACTTTCCTATGAAGTGTAGCTGTTTCACAGGTAAAAAGCATTACTTTCTCTCCTAGTGGTTCTACTAATGATGCTTGCTCTGGGATTTTCATACTATATTAAATCTCTCAAACCTGTCTTTTGATACCAGCTAATAACAGTTTTTTTTCCTACCGTGACCCAACTCTGAATTGCTTTTTTCTGCTACCTTCACGGAAATCTGTGACATTGGGAACTTTCCTAGAAGTCTGTTTTCAATTTTATTCCTTTTTCTTTTCCATTTGACACTCACTGAGGTAACTAGGCCTGGTCTTAAATTAAGCCACATTAGATGCAGTCTGAAAATGAAAGAGTTTTAATATATTGTGGTCTTGGTAACATGTACTTGATCAGCAAGACATCAAAGGAATACAAATTTTGAATGTGAACGCCATACCGTGAAGCACAGACGGGAAGTCAGTACAGGGCGATCACATGGAGAGCTGCACAGTAGCTCTGAATGAGCCTGCTCCAGTCAGGAGCTCTGCAGTCACTTCAGTGCCAGTCTCAGCCTACGCAATCCCATCAAGGGGTGAAAATAATAATCAGCCTACTAACACAGTATTCCTTGGTCTCCATGTTGTCTGTGCAGAGGTCCCTGTTGCTTTTGTAGACATGCCATTGCATTTGGGTATACCCAGAGCAGTGCTCACCACTTTGCTCAGACATCCCCACTGAGAGCTTTCAAGGCAGTCCTTTGCAACCCACACAGCAAAGCAGAGTATAATGAGCAGTCTGTTACCATGCGTGGTGTCCCATATTAAGTTCACCAGAAACTGTCCTTTGCCTTTCCACGCAGTGTTCACAGAAAAGTACAGCATACAGTCTACTAGTAAATTACTTGGAAGATGAACGGATGGCAGGTGAGAAGAATACAGAGTTAAAACATATTTTGAAGACTAAATTCATATGATTCATGTCATATCTCTTTAATCTTTAATTTCCGTTTGGCTATATAGTCTCACAGTACTGTTCTCAAAAAGAGTGGTGTTGCTGCTATGTGATGGTGTTAGGGAACACAAGAATTCAGATCAAAGTATATTATGTCCTATCTGAAGGCACATGTAACATAAAGTAGGTGTTCTCTTGGTGGTGTTCTCTTTTTCATTAAATCCCCTTTATGTAATTCTAGCAATGTGAAGAAATTATATATATATATTGTCCGAAGAGATAAAAAGTGATGAAGGGAACTAGTTTAAATGTAATTAAGACTTCCAGTGGAGAAGTGGTTCAAACTCTTCCAAGCAGAATGTTTCACAGATAGATGCAGAGCACCAGTACCAGCTGATTAGATTCTCTCATCCTAGAGATAAGTTGAGCTCAAGCTGTTTGCTCCAAGGAGGTGGCAGCAGCAGCAGAGAGGAAAAAAAAAAAAAAAAAAGCTTCTATTTTCAAGCCGTCTACTCATGCAATCCCTGTAAGGAATTTGGAAGTTGGTGAGGCGGCTACAGGGGTGCGAAGGAGACCACTGCTGCAGACCAACATGCCAAACTGCTCGGGCAAAGCTGTGAGAGGCAGTAGCAGAAAGAAGAGAGAAGTAGCTGCAGCAGGGAGGGGATGCTTGTGGGAAGCTGACAGCAAGAGGTTCAAGACTCAGCAGTCCCAGGAAAAGTAGTTTGATACAGCCCATTGAGATTTACGCTGAGATGACTTTACAGCACCCTGGCAGTTTCAAAACCTCCTTAAAATTGATGGAAATGTTGTTCATTGCTATACTTTGTCACCCTACCAGAGCACTTGGAAATGAACTCATTGTGACTCAAGATCAAGTACACTTCTTCATACCCCGAACTGGCAGCCAAATGGGTCGCGTGTAATCTGATGCTTTATAGGTTAATGTTTCTGTTCCCAGACACAAAAAGAGATTCCTTTCTTCTGAGGATAGCAGCACTGAATAACTGGCAAATGTTACTGTACAATAAAGGAGAAAAATACTGTGCCCTTCTAAACCCCAAATCCTCTCTTTCATTCTGACAAAACTGTCTGTTGGTGCTGCTTTATGATAGCATGCTTGCTAAATTCTGGATGCTCCTTCCTGTGGGATCGTTGAATGGTTTTGGTTAATAATCACCTTTCTGGTCAATTTAAGCAAAGATGTGAACTTGTATGTATATTGTGAGACTTGTGCACGTGGTGATGCAGGATTTGCAATTATTTTCCATGTAAATTCTGGCTGTTAGACTGAATCAGCTGACTAGGGTGAGAGAGGAAAAAATGTTGGGGGCATCAGAAGGAGTGGGATTTGTAAGCAGTGTCTTGAAGCTGAAAACTTAGTGAGAAACCTTGCTATCCCCCATTACCATTCCTTGTTACTTATTAACTGGGATGCTGGAAATGCCAGTAAGGAGAAGATATGTGTGCTGCTTGCAGGATGTCTTTCTTTTTAGTTCTTGGCTGACTGGTCTGAGGAACTTAAAGCTGGGCTCATGGTAAAAGAGGAGGTGTAGATTTTTGATTCCTTTACTCCCTCTCTCTGTTGGAGAGTAGAAGTCTTTATAATCAGCTCTTTCTCCTGGCCCAGGAGAATTTTTTGGAATATATACCCAGCCCTCCATTTTACTTTATTCCACACTAGTATATGCAGTACATGCATTTGCTACTTCCTTGGATATTCAGTATTTTAATTGATAAGTTTTCCAAAACTGCTAGTTGGAAATCCAGTCTGATGGGGAGGTCAAAAATTATCAGTAGATAAAATAATAACTCTTTATTTTACCTATTCATTTTGTCTTCTTATAGCTGAGATTCCAAAATACAATTGTATCAAATTTTCAAACTTTCCCCCAAACTAACTGGGCTTAGGAATGTTTTTTAAGGTTTTTCAGGTTCTCAAAGGGACACATCTGCAGATGTGGTGGAAACGGAATAGCAGGTGTCTTGAGAATCTCCATGGAATGAGGAGAATTGACAGTGCTACGGATTTCTCCCAAAGTCTGAGCTTGATGAAACTGGTTTGATTCTTAGCACAAAAATTTCATTGTGTGTATTGCTGTGCTGGGATTGTTTTCAGCCGAAAGCACATGTATTGGTACTATATTGCAATACCCAGAGATCCATTGATAATTCCCTCTTCTTTGTAACCAGCTAGTTGGTTGTTGTTTTCTTTTCATTTTGTTTTATGAAATCTGATGTTTCCACAGGTACACCTCGCACTCCCCCCCCAGTTGTAAACAATACGTATTCCCCAGAAGATGTAATTCTACTGTTAATTCTACTTTCTAACCAGACAAGACAGTTTAGCACCTTTTCATCACTAAGACAATAAATACAGTTTTGAGGCTATGACAACAGAGTGATAGGTCAAGCCTTTCACATTATAGCAACCCAGGCTAATTCAAAGAGGTGTATATATATACAGCTGTTCTACCCAAGCTAAGTGCCAGAGGATTGTTCAGTCTGTCAACTGTGTAACCATGTTAGAGCTGAGCTGAGCCCTTCAGCAGATGCACGTTGATCTGCAACCAGCCTTGAGCACATGCCCTGAGGTTGTCTTGCCAGCACTCTCACTGCTGCTGTCTGCCCTGAGACTGCTGCTGCACCTCTGGTGTCTGTGACCCCACCTGCAAAAGGGATACAGGGTCATAATTCATCCTTCTTTGCAAAGGGGTAGAAATGTGTAGTCTCCTTTTAGAGGGAGGGAAACATACATATGCATAAATATATGCACATCTATACATATATTCTATATATATATACATACATATTTACACACTAAGTATTTAGTACTTCAGCATTTATTTTGTATTAAGATTGAAAGTCATAACTATAGGGGTGTTTTTGTGTGTGTGTGTGTTTGCATTTCTGAAGCAACTATAAATCCTGTCTGATTTTGATCTCATATTTCTCAGGACACAAATCATCATCATCCATTCATCTTCTGCTTTCATGCACTATATGAAGAGGAATGTTCTGAGTTCCCAAACAGCTTCCATAAATTATTTAGAACTGAACATGTCAAGTTAGAAAAAATAAAAGCAAATAAACAGAGCATCTCTGCTGGTGATGTAGCTCTAAGAGTAAAGGCAGAGGGTTTGTGCTCCCTCTTCTGGCCGTGGCTGGGCAGTGACCGGTCAAAACATCCCCAAGCCCAGGGTAGCGAAATCTTTGGCATGACAATGTTGAGAGGGTCAAGAGACTTCTCATGCTTCACGAGGAAATTTATTTATTTATTTATTTATTTATTTATTTATTTATTTATTTTTGTCAGCCTCTGGCCAAGGTTATATTATCTATTATTATCTATTAAAACCAGGAAACTGGCTTTGTTGCCTTAAGAGTCCTTTCATTTCAAACATAGAAATGATAATTTTTCCAAAGGACATAAACTTTCAATCTTCTAAACTTCTTATTTATTTATTTTTGCCAATGATGGAAAACTGGAAACTAAATTTCCAACTGTTTTGCTTTTATCACAAATGTTCTTATATCTGAAGTTTTCTTAAAGCCTCAAATCTTGAAATCAGAGGTTATGAGAATTTAGAGTTTCACTTTAAGGAATAACGTTTAGTTCTTTTTCTTAATAGAAAAAACTTGAAAAGCATTACCCTTAAAGATTTCCTTCCAAAATTGCTTTTTGAACTGTGTTTTTTGAATCTCTTGGTTCTTTAAAATAGCTATGGTATTTGATGAAGGAAGGGCTCACATTCACACTTCAACTACTTGAAGTCCTCTTACCTCTTAAGAAACTTAAGTTCACTCACTAGAGTGGAGAGGAGCCAAGAACTGCCAAGTGCTGCGTGCTATCTCAGCTCTATGGGCTGGGAATGCTCCTGCCCCCATTGCAGAGGTGGTGAGGGCCTTGGAGCCCTCAGGGGCATTACGGTCCAGGTGGTTAAATACTGGCACAGGTTTCCCAGAGGGATTGTGGAGCCTTCATCAATGGACATATTCAAAACCCAACTGGATGTGGTCCTGGGCAGCCATCTCTAGCTGACTTAAGCAGGAATTGGATTAGACATCCAGAAGTCCCATCCCACCTCAGACCACCAGTCTTTAATGAAAGTGGCTTTTCGCAACCTGGAATTAGTGACTTAACTCAAGTCCTCCTGACTGGAGGTGGCATCCACAGAATACCACTGGAGTGAGGAGATTACGTAGACCTCGAACTGCTGAGGCACAGCAGGTCGGTTCTTAGCAGCGTCCAGCAAGGTTGTGCATGCACCTGGAGACAGCCAAGGTATGGCTGGTGTTGGTACTGCTCGTGATCCTGCATAATGCTGCCATCTGCTGGGACAGTAACTCCATGACTCCTCCTGCCTCAAGCTGCTTGCAGCCTCCTGCTCTCTGTTTTTTGTCATCCTCACTAAATCGCAGCATATCACAGTTAGCAAGATTAGCCACGTCAGTGAGGATGCTAATGGGCCACTGCAGGTGCTCCAGTGTGTGTACTGTTGTGGTACGTCAGGGAAGGTGCTTAAGAGTTGAGTAAAATAAGAGTTTTAGAAACCACTGTCTCGTGTTGTCTGCGGTTTCCCAGGACAACGTTCATATGACTTGGCAGCCTAGAAACTGCTTGGTTACCTGAACCCTTTAATACTCTGTAATCATAGGTTAGTATCAACTGTTGTTGTATCCTACTACAAGGAGTGAAACAGAGCCCCATGTCCTGCTAAGCTCCTGAGAATAGCACCAACTTCCCAGGGCTGCATAGTGCCTTGTAGATGCATCTCCTACCCATTGGCTGCAGTTCAGGTGCACCAGTGGCCCCTGGGCTGTCTGTGGAAACCAAAAGTATTCAGGAGTTCCTTGAGCTGTGGTTATTAAAATTATTTTAAAATGCATCTAAATGTAAATAATGTAAATTCATTAATAAGTAGGTGTGCTGCTTTCTGGGTTCAAGAGGGGTATCTAGTTCCTTGTGATTCTGACAAAATGACCACAATATGTTCGCCTTCCAGTGGAATTCTTTCACTTGTGCTGCAAGTTTCAGGATAATTTTCAGGGTTTTTAGATAATTATTTCTTATGGTTTCTCCTCCAGGATGCCCTGGTATTCTACACATTTTCTGTTGTAGAATAAAAGTGACTGATTTCAGTATTGCACTGCCTAAGAGACTCCTTTTCTCATTAAAGTTTCTGCAGTTAGAAATGTGTTATTTATAAATTCCCATGCTCCTCTGTGTTGAGAGAGATTAAATCTGGCTCTATACTTGTATATCTTGTATATATAGATCCTTGTGGCCTCTTGTGACCATTTTAGCATAATTCACTTGGCTATGTTTTGCAATGTAATTTTCTTGAAATTTTCAAAATCCAGCAGGTTCATCTATACCCTGTTTCCCGTTTTATCCTGAATCACTCTGATCACCAGGTACTGCTGCAGTCTGAGATGTTTCCCAGCTCTAGAAGAGCCTAACCTCTGAATTGTGTTCCCTGGGAGTCCAAGAAGCCCCATGTAGGAAAGTTAATGCTAAAGCATGTGAGGAACAGCTTGCGTGATATCCCAGGAGAAGGCTCAGTTGTTAAACAACTCCTGCAGTGGATCAGTTTCCAGAGAGAGTTTTCAGTTGAGAGGTTGTTAGGATTAGAAATTTATCCCAACACAAGATGGCACTGCATGAATGAATTTTCTACTGTTTAATTCATTTTTTGAGTTAATGCTCTTTGCAGTGCTCTTAATAGGTCACAGAGTGTTTTTGCATTCACATCTATGTTTTAAAGAATTTGTATAATGGGCACATTTACTGTAAAATGAACAGAAGCAACCATAAATTATGTGGTTTAGCTGATAACAGGCTCTATTTTAGTCTGAAAAATCTGAACAAACACAATGCAAATATTAACTCCTTCTCCACCATGAGAGCTCTCTTTCCTTGATGTTTAGAAAAATTTGAAAATGTAGAGACTGTGGAGCATCCAGGGTTCGACTACCTTGCAGACTTGCTAAGATGGGCTAGTTTTGCTGTTCTTTTCCATCTATCTTCTGTTTTGGTTTGCCCTACACGTAAAATGAAAGACCATAGGGTCAGGGGCATTATTTTCATTTTATTTCTTGTACTGCCTCACCAGGCTATCCAGTATGTGATAGGACTTCTAGCATTTATTAAAAGACAAACTTATTTTGTTGCCAGCTCAGGTCTGGTGATTTCAAATCTCTTTTGGTTGCAAATGTGGAACAAGATGTTCTGCAGATGATTTTCTGAAGAGCTTCATTCTTTCATTGCTGCGTCATGTGATACTTAGGAAAACACTTGCATCTGGTCACCTTTTTCCTTGTTGGATGGCATAAAACGTACCACGTGCACGTGGGATTTGTTTTATTTTCTGATTATTTTTTTCTCACGGTTTTCATGAATACTGCTCTGATTGTTAGCACTTGAAATCCTGTCAGCCACAAGCACCCAGAAGTCATGAATTGCCCTTCACATTCAGGGTGTTACCTTACTGATGCAAGGTCATTATTTGTTCTAACAGTCCAGAGCCTAGATGTTGTCACTGTGGGTTTTGAGCCTGGTTTATAAGGATACACAGGTTTTGCTTAGATGGTAGTTTTGAGCATTTTTTTTCAGTATAATAGTCTTTATAGCATTTTTTTCAGTATAATAGTCTAAATAGTCATTTTTGTAGCAAAATCTTAAATGCTTACACGATCAGTTGATCTAAGAGCCAAAATTTGAGCAGAGGAAAATGCATGATAAAATAATGACCACTTGCTACACTGCCTGCCAATCGTGGTATCATTGCGCTGATATGAGCCCAGTGGCTAAGAGCAACATCCCTTGTCATGTGTTGCCAATACCTGCCAGGGAATAACACAATCCTGTTAGTATTGAGTAAGATCAGAGTTTAGCTACGACTATGAACCTAAGTCGAGGCTTTTCCTGTACTTTTAGTCAGTGGTTCCAAAACAAGTCAATGAGTATGTGTCAAGGTTTATATGGTGTTCAAATACAAGCTTACAAGTAATGATGTATGGTACTCCACAAGAAAATATGAGTGCTGACAAAAGTCCATTGATCCAAAAGCCTTGTTTTAATCTGGTCTTCACTGCTGGCTTTTAAAACATCTCATTTGAACAGTGTTTCACAATCTGAAAAGAGACACATGAGCTGCTGAGTCCTCCCAGCACCACCCAAGTGCACTGCTTAACCAAGCCTCCGTTAGAGCCCTCTGTAGAGGCAACCTCTGAGACCCTCTGAGACCCTCGAAGCCATTTCTTGGCTATAGCTAATCCTACAGCTAAAGATCATTAAGTGTCTACATGGCTGTCTTAGGGCCATGTGCAAAGCCACCAGCGTGCTGAGAACATCCTGCAGCTGGAAAGCAGCAGTGTTCTTGAGCCCTGGGAAGGCGAGTCCTCACACTAGAAATTTCCCTGACTCTGGTTGACAGAGAAAACCAACTTTATTGATGTGTTCACATTATTCTGGAAGAGAGGAGTTAACTAGACATGCTTGTATTTCTTCTGGTATGTGGAAGAAAGCTGTCTTTCCTTTTGAAGCTATTTCTTGTTGTAAACTAACTATTAAGCCAGCCAGAGAAAAGGACCCCAGTTTTCCAGAGTTTTGGACACTTTGTTCAGCAGCAGGGTCAAAGCCCACTTCCAGTAAGCACTTCATTATTTGTGTCAAGTAGAGAAACTGAGAGATGTTTGTCCTTGGACTCAGATGTGCTTGGGAGATCTGAATATGGTAGCTGCTTTGGAGCTGGGCCTTGAATGTGATAGTCCATACATGCATCTCAGACAAATTTTCTGATCCTTTAAGAAATTCACATCCATATCCTTTCTTACATCTTTTGGTGGGTCCTGCATCTTCTGTGGGAACCCACAAAATTCAGGCTCATTGGCAAGGCTTGAAGAAAAATCCTGCTTTGGATCTCTGAGCAGCTCATTTGTTCTCAGCTGACACCAGTACTGATTACACTCTGCCTCAGGACACTTGAAGCAAACTGATGGCAGCTCAAGATTCAGTGACACTGAAGAATCTGTTTTGAAAGTGGTGGTGGTGCCAGACTGACATGTAAGCACATTTGCTGCTGTCTTTATTTTCATGATCTGGGCCTCAGTGCCTGGGAAATCATTCGTCCAGCAGATGTCAGCTCAGTGACACATGCTGGGAAGGCTTGGAAGAACACTCTAAGGAGGATACAAGTTTGGGAGTGATTCATCTGAATAGTCGTAGGCTTTTTTCCTAAACTACTTTGAAATGTGACAGCAGTAGAGCTAAACACAGACTGTATTCCTTAGTTTGTTAAATTTTACTATTTCCAAATATGTAAAAATGAAGCCTGGAGAAATTTATGCATATTTATTAAAATGTTTACCTAGGAAAGCCCCAGTGACATGAATCATCTTATAAAGAGTTGAGACCATTTTGAACAGTATTGTATTGAGAATTTAATAAAGATATGTACTTATGAAATTGTTTTTCTTACCAAGTAGATCAGGGTTGCATTCCAATTGTTTGCTCTTTACACTGTCAGCAAGTGCTCAATTTTCCTATTGGTCATAACAACCATCAAGTTAAATTAACGTGTCCTATATGCTAATTGCAGCAATAATGAGTTTTAGAGATAATGGGTTCACTTCACGCTTTCATACCTTCTAAAGCAGCTAAGCATTTCGTGGCATCCATTTCAATCTGCAGCATTTTTGCTTTACAAGGAGACACCTGGCTATTAAGTAATAAAACTTGAAAGATTATATTGGTTAGTTTAATTTACAGTGCTTTTAAAAATTATAGGTAAAATGCTGGCAGTCAGAACATCGCAAAAATGAGAGTGCCTGGAAAAAAATAGCACATATTGTTAGTATAAAAGTGTGAATTCAATTTTTTCCTGGTTTGGGCTATCAAGTATCCTAGGGGATGGGCAACAGGAGAAGATATTGCTGTGGTTTGATGAATCACTGTTAATCAACTTAGCCGCAATAAGTGTCCATGTGCACAACTGCATAGTAAAGCAGATTCGCTGGAGTCTAAGCTAATGTGTTTTGTGTCCCAGTTGGTGTGGGCAATGACTGCACACAAGGCCAGGAAAGGTGACTGGGCTGGCGGGGAGGCACGACACCTCCCCTGGGCACAACAGCACGACTGGCAGTCTCAGGTAACCCTTGCCATTGAGTGATACCCAAGCGTTGTTGTACTTGTGATTATACTGGAGTGATTCTTGTCTGGAGCATTCATTGTTATTAGTAACAGAAAACCACAGTTAGGAAAAACAGGAGTATATGAAGATTGCTTATGATGATTGAGAGGATCTCAGCTTCTTGAATACAGGTACAGAACAATAGCACAGATAGCATCAATAGTGTGAATGCATGTCACAGGAGGACTTTTGAAATAAACATTTACAGTTGTCAATTGAAAGCTTTGTGAATGCTCTTATTAAATAGCTGAGGGAGAAGGATTTTGTTTGTTCATTATATAGATCATACTTTGGATCAGGTTTAATTTTTATAGGTTGAGTAAAGTCCACTGATGCCTCTGTTTATTTACAGTAGATGCTGTCATGTCTTATCTGAAATGCTCAATGATATAAATGTTTCTTTGTGTTAGTCTACTCGTGTGAATGGAAAATGATCAAATATCAGCCCAAATCTCATTTCTGAATGACAGACTTCCTCTGCTTTGTTCATGCCAAATTAAAAAGACATTTTAGAACAGGAAGGTTTGAACTCATTTGGAAGAAGTAGATGCCCAGCCTGGAAACAATAATTTCAGTTCAGCTGTGCTGGTTATCTGTTCATGGCACGCTATTTCAGAAGATGAAAACTGCAGTTTAAGTTAGAAAATGCTCAGTGTTTCAAGAAATAAGCCAGTCAATTTTTGATGAAAGGAGACAAAGCCTCTCTCATAGTTGGGAACCTCTACAGTTATCTGTCGTGAAACTGGTGAGGCTGCCTTCTGAAGGGTGATGCAGTGCTGCCATACAGTGCCTGGGCTTCGGGGCAAGGTGCCGACCCAAATATCAGCCACTAGAGACTCCTCCTGACCGAAGGACTAGGAATTGGACCCATTGTCTGTCTTTTCCCAACTCTTCCACTAAAGCTGAACAGACACCTCTCTGGTGTGTTTAACCAGAACATTTGACTCCTTTCAGGATCTAGATGTCAATAACTATGTTGAACTACAGCATCTCCTTAAAACCCTATGTTTCAAGGCTGCTGCTTCCCTCTCTGTTTAAAGAAACTTAACTTCTTTAAACTTGGACTTCTCTGTATTCTGGCAGAGATACTACGCACAGGTGAGCCTCCTGCCCCCTTCCTCAGGGTATTCGTGTTGTGGGGCACGGTGTGCTTCTTGTAATGCTTCATATTACTTGGGGCACACTGCAGCTGAGAAAAAATGAAGGGAAATCAGGGGAAAAAAAGTGTAAAAATTCGAAATAAATTACTAAAATTAGGCCTTTCTTAAAACATGTGAATCTTTGTCCAAAAAGACTAAATAGTTCACATCCAAGTAACCGGGTCACTGTTCGCTTCAGATTTTTTTCTTAGAAAGTACTTCTTTCCATGAGAATAGATGTAAAGAGACCTGTCTTCAAATTATTAAGTAACCAATCTAAGAACCCCTATTTCTCATATAATGAACAGGAAATTTTACAATTTGTTAGATGCAAAGAGACTATTGCAACTTTTCAATACTTAAAGGGGGCTTATAAAAAAGATGGAGAACAACTTTTTGCTCAATCAGATAATGACAGGACAAGGGGAAATAACAAGAGGGGAGATTTAGATTAGATATTAGGAAGAAATTCTTCCCTGAGAGGGTGGTGAGGCACTGGCACAGGCTGCCCAGAGAAGCTGTGGATGCCCCATCTCTGGAGGTGTTCAAGGTCAGGTTGGATGAGGCCCTGAGCAACCTGGACTGGTGAGTGGCATCCGTGCCCATGGCAGGGGAGTTGGAACTAGACGATCTTTAAAGTCCCTTCCAACCCGAACCTATGATTCTATGATGATGACTACTAAAAAATGAGAGGAAGATAATCCCTGGCTCACAAAGCTGTTAGGCTGCAAATTGCTGGAAGGCAGGAGGATATACAAGAGATATTGTTGTATACTCACCCTCTCCTTTATTCCTTCCTGGAGTATGTGCCCAAAAAATGCATGCACATGGACACACACATACTCACAATATACGTTAAAGCATTTCTTTCATTGTCTCGATTCTGTTATTCATGTGTTGATATGTTTCTCTCTTTGCTCTCCCTCTCCCTGAATATGCCAATATCCATTCTCCCTGCAACCTTTTCTTATGGCTTCTCCTTCATAACACTTTCTGTAGCTGGGACCAGGCCCTCTGATGTGAGCACATGTGATGTTCATATGCAGTTCACAGTAGCCCCTACCTCTGAGAATTCAAAATTAAACAAATGTGATTCCTACTTTAGATAGCTAAATTATCTCAAAATTTGCTCAAGAGACTTATAAGTTACTGTAAGGAAAAATAACCATTTTGCAGTAATAACATTCTGGTTGTGGTTTCTAATTAGCACAGTGCCTATGGTGAGTGGTATGCTGTGATGCTGTTTTACTCTTCCAATATGACACAGAAAGTCCTAATGCTTGGTGCTTCTCAATAAAGAAAAGACTGTGGGTTGTTTTTCATATTGAAAGAATTGTTTTCACTGAAATGACACAAAGGATCACAATCTGCTAATGTATTCCCATCAGTTATTGAACTTATTAATGAAGTCTGTGGGCTTTTATAACCTTACAGTAAAGAAAAGGGACTGAGCAATCAAGATATTTCTGAAAATTCTGATAGGAGGTTATCTTCCAGGAAGGTAATACAGGACTATTTTGTGAGCAACTTGATACGAGTAGCCACTGACAATCCTTAAAAACTGATTGCTATCACTCAGAGCTCTTCTGATTATTATCAACGACACTGTTAACTTCTGAGAATGTTGGTGTAACTTTTGCCCTTTGCAAAGGGGAAAAAAGAAAAAAAAAAACACAGATGTGAATTTACAGAGGGGAGAAGAGGAGAGTCCTCTAAAGTCCCACTCTGTTTACATCACTTGCATGCTGTGCACGCACTGGGACCCAGGAGATGGAGGTATCCTTGTGGCCACACAGACCATTTTTTTCAAGTGTCCTACCCTGAAGTTTCAGAGCATATTGTCCATCTATGTCTAGTTGCCAGATGTCTGACAATGGCTAACCCAGCTGGTGCAGCTCACAGATGTGATCAGACAACCTGAGAAGAGAGACCATGCAAAGTTGACTCTCTTGGCATTCCTTACCTGGCTCTCCATCTACCTGCACGTTAATCTCAGCTTTGGCAAATGAAGGAGGTGATTCAGGGGTCCTGAGCTCACACTTTTTTAAGCAAGTCACTACCAGAGTCTTTGAAAGTTTTGCAACAATATGAGCTATGTGTATTTTTTTAACAGCACCAATCTCAAAAAGTGAGACCAGCTCTAAAGCACTACAGTTTGCAGCCATCATACCATTCTTCTGCTGTATTGAAATCAAACATTTCAAATCTTGTAGGCTACAGCTGGAATCTTAAAACCACTTCAGTCATCTCAATTCAATACAATCTTCTTCTCAAAAAATCAGGAAAAGAGCAGCATAATTCCAGCCAGGAACTTGTTATAGCCAACACTGCTGAAAACAAAGTCATTTATTTAGGAGTGGCAGCATGGAATGATTCTAACTTACCTTATCATACATGAGGTTCAGTATATATTTATTATATATGAGGTATATATTCATTATATATGAGGTTTGGGTCTTGTGTTGCCTGTCAGTGCAGCTCCATAGTGCTTTAGCACACTTGAAGTACATCGTCACAATGTAAAACGAGGTCAGTTCTTGAATGAACATAGCAAATTCCTATTGGTCTTTAAGAGGAGAACAGAGTGGAGTGAATGAGCCAGAGCTGTGTTTTTATCTCTGCGAGAGCAGAGCAAGATATATTATCTGGAGGAATCTCATTACATAAGCTGAAACTATCTAGCAAGATGGGAGTATTCAGACCTCACTTCTATAGCAATAACCATTAGCCTATTTTTGCTGAGATGTCTACTAAATCTGTACATCTTGAATCCACAATCAATTTGAGAAGGCTTTGAGTCACAGAAAGTAATTGAAGCTGCTGTGTTTGGGTACTCTGTAGGCATTTACAGCAAATTTATGTCACCTGTAAAGATGAAAAATATAAAAATTGCTCGCATCTGAAGGGCTATAATAATGTTACAGTTGATCTGGTTTTGAAGCAGTCAGACAGTCTTCAGCAGTCTTCAAGCTCAGAAAAGTTAGGAGAATCATCTCTTATTTCTTTCATGTATTCACTCACCTCTCAGGAAAGTGAGGGTCAATTTTTTGTAAAAGAAAAGAATTGTGCTCTCACTCAGTGCATTGCATGCCTTAGGACATTGCAGATCTCTTCCTTCTTCTAAGGCCTTATAAACATAGTTTTGTGCCTTACTAATCCTTTTCTGGTAGAAAGTAGCCTTTGACTTTACTTTGCTGCTTTGACAATGTCAGCAGTTATCATGGCCTCCTCAACTTTATTGTCAACAGTTGGAAGAACATATAAGGTACAGGTGGTGATAGAGTTATGAAGCCAACTTCAGTAGCAAGTGTCACATTGCATATATCTTATGAGCAAAAACAGAAACGTGGTTTTAAACGAACTCAGTTTATGAAGGAAAAATACTTCTATTCGCCTTAATAGTAAAGGAACAACTAAAATATGTATACCAGATAGGTGTCTATCATGCCTAGCTAATAAAACCAACAAACTGCAACAACATCCCATCACAGAAAGAACAGCCACAAATGGGTACGCTGGATGAGCAAGGATGAACCATGAAAAATTTATTAGGCAAAATGCTATTCTAAGTATCTATTTTAGTTTAATACCTGTAATGAATAGCTCTTCATGAAGCTCTAATATCCGTTGGCTCATGCTGGGAATGCCTTATTTTTCTAGTTGCCCCCAAAGTAAGTCCTTGTGGGTGGATACAATTAGGAACTTTTTCATTTTCTTGATATTGATCCCCCTAATATAGTGGCTTACATGCAAGAAACTTTAATTATTGAGTTAGATTTTGTGAACATGGAGTATTTGGGCATCTGTGTATTATAGGATTCTGTTGTAACCATCCAACTCTTCATTTTTGCCTCTAAGACACTGACATCCTACTCTCATTTTCAAATATATATGTTTTTTCACCTTTCACACAGACATAACCCACACATTGCTGTATTTGTATACAAGTCATCTGGGATCATATAATGGAATAGGAGCATGTATGTGGATCTGAGAATTGCATCTTGGTTGGCAAGAAGGAGTAGTTCTTGAAATGTACTTGTCATATAAATCTATTCAGGTTTTCCTTAGTACACAGTTTGCAATGCTATGATGTCTTTACTGTTGCTGACATAAAGATATTACATTTAGCAACTGAAGATTTGTTTTGAGGAATTGACCTCTGTCAGGTTACTGAGAGGATAAAATAGTAGAGAAAAGAGAGAGGCCAAAAACTTCTCAGCTTTAGTAGCTAGAGTGGCACATATGCTATTGGTTGATCATTTTAAAGTGCAGGAGCCTGTTGGCACTTGTTCCAGTACATTTGTTTTAATCTTCAGAATATCGAGTTGAGAGGAGGTGTGCCAGAATAAAGGAATGTGAATTAGAAACTCTTACAAAGCCTCTTAAAGAGTTTTACAAGATATACAGGAATTTTTCTCTTCTAGAATTCTCTTCTCAAGTTTCTTGGATTTGTTTTCTCTTGTTTCACAATCTTTCTTAGAACCTATTTTGTTAATTAGGTGGAATGTTGACATTTTTAGCGTTGTACTGTAGTTCAGCATAGCTGATCAGCATAAGATCTAAGAGAAACGGGAATATATGGGAAGTGTAAGCTCTTATGACTTATGTGGCATATTGCAACAATGCTATGAGAAACCTTTGCAGAACATGGACTAGCTGGGGTATAGCAGGTATCTGGACAGCAATCTAGTAATCCGTTACCACTTTAATAGCAGCCAATCAGTTGAAAATATCTGATACAATCATTCTTGTTGTGAAATCAAAACATTTTGTGAAACGTGCAAAATATCTTGAGTGAAAGGACTGTTTTCCTAATAGGAAAGTGTTTCGTTTGATTTTAACTTCTAAGTTTATTATATTTTTTACTGCAGTCATGATGTTTTATTCTTTCATGATGGGACTGTTACATCCAAAGTTGGTATCATGTAATTACTTTCCAATGTCAGCTGAAAATTCTTGTTTCGCAGTTTTTTTGTTGTTTGAGTAGTGTCTGCTCCTTCGTTCATTCAGACTCATATTTCTTGACCTCTTTTTGGTGCCTACAGTTCCAAAATGAAGTCACCTCATTACTTTGACTGTGACAATTTAAATGTAGGTCTGAATTCCAGACTCAGAAACTTTTCATATCAAGCCTTTTTTCAGGTTGACAGCAATGCACAGCATTTTTTTTTCCTTACTTAAATCTTTAATACAAAATAAATCATATATAAAGGCTAAGAATATTTTGGGATCTTAATGGATGTATTTATAGGCCGAAAGACAGAGATTTCTCTTTAAGGCCATCCCACTTTCATAAAATGCTAATTACATCAGATAAGATCCAGTCTACCTACCTAGCTTGCATCTAAGTATCAAAATTCTGCATCTGACTGTCAAGCTCACATCTGAATTTTAAATGTCCAGTGAAGAAAGTCTTCTGTAACAAGCACCTGTATCCTCTGCCAAATGAATGGAAACCTCTAAAGTGCTACAGAGAGGGATGCTGTCTGTCTGAGTTCAAGCATCTAAATAGGTCTTTAATTGAATAGAAAAGGTGATTTTTTCTTTCATAAATCACTAGGTATTTTCTCACCAGATGAGAAAATGAAATGAACAAATAAAAATCTGCTTATGCAACAGTGACACTACCAGCATGTGTAGAAGGGAAGGTAGGATGTGATCGGTGTGAATTCCATCCTCAAGCATTTACATGGGCATTTATCCTGTGCCATTATTGGTGTAGACAGTTCAAAAATGGTTATTTGTGAAAACTTGTTTTAGCTGGAAACAAAAAACCAATACAGTTTCTTCTTAGAAAACACATTTACCTCACTGTAAAGGGCAGCTACCTTTTTATTATTATCATTTATAGCAAATTAATTACGACTTTTATGTCAGTTCAGCCTTTCAGTACGTAAAGGGGGCCTACAGTAAGGATGGAGAGTGTTGCAATAGGGTAAGGGGTATTAGTTGTAAATTAAAAGAGGGTAGGTTTAGATTAGACATTAGGAAAAAATTCTTTGCATGAGGGTGGTGAGTCCCTGGCACAGGCTGCCCAGAGAAGCTGTGGATGCCCCATTCCTGGAGGTGCTCAAGGCCAGGCTGGATGGGACTTTGGGCAAACTGGTCTGGTGGGAGGTGTCCCTGCCCATGGCAGAGGGTTGGAACCAGGTGGTCTTTAAGGTCCACGCCAACCCAAACCATTCTGTGATCGTATGATGCTATGACTTCGTACTGCTTTTACAGTTATTGCTTTGGAGATGAGCAGAGAAGTTTGTCCATTTTCCCATTTCATATTGTTTTCAGATAAAAAGCAATTAACTTTTAATCCACTTGCAAGGTAAAATCCAGAATGTTCTTTGTTTAATTCTGTAATTGTTCATTTCTTTTGTTTGAAATTTTCAGTGTTGTTTTTTTTTTCTTTGTTTTTTAATGAGTTAAGTATGATTATGCAAAAAGAATTTTAACTCCATGGAAATGTACAACAGATCGATAGCAAGTCAGCGTCAGTGATGCATATGAAGCCTAGAAGTAAAGCTATTGATTTGAAACGTTTATTGGGAAAAAAGGCTAAGAAGATATGGGGATATTTGTAAATTATGGATGTTTCACATAGCTAAATATTGACAGTAAGCTTAACGTTTCCTCTTTTATATCTTTCATAACACACTGTAGGATTTAAATAACCCAGATCTTTTCTAAACAGAAAATTCATGGGTATACTGTTCTTTGAGATGAATGTCAATTCAAGTGCAAAAAGCAGCAACAGTTGAAGAGGATTATGAATTCATATTTAAACTATTACCATTATCTAATAGGGTTGTTTCTGGAATAACATTTAGCGGCTATATCAACTGTACTGAAGCAGAGGGCTATTTGTCTTCAAAATGCTTAAAAAAGGAATGTTGATGACAAATACGATTAGAATAGCCAGTGTGGTAAGAGTCCTTGCTGCCTGAGGAAAGTGTGTGTGTATTTATGTAAGATTAATCAAATTGTGATATTTTCCCACTTAATAGGCTTAGAAACAATTCTTTTAATCTAATAAGCTTCTTTCTATCTCTGTGTACTGTTGAATATCTTGCCCTTTAATAATTAGTGTTTTAAAAGAATCTTTGGTTCCTGGATTAGTCAAGAAACATTTGGAAATGTAGTTCTTCATAATTTTGATTGATTTTTCTAAAAATATTATGAAAAGCTTTTGTGTGCTTGATCCATCTAACACATTGAGCTGACTTTTGAAAGCTGGATTTTAAATCAGGCATTTAAAGTTAGCGAGAGACATCTGTTATTGAAAGAATTTTGTGGGCCTAAGTCTCATTAATTTCCATTAATTTCAGTGGCAAATGGACATGTTAGCCTCTGAAGTACCTACTGAATACATAGTAGTACTTTCAGGCTTCTGACTTTTAAATATCTGGTCTTTGAGGTACTTTGCATTTAATTAACTAAGTTTGGCAATTTCTCATTTGAATTTAGCCATTCTAATTTATATTTTATTTAGATATATTTTTTAACAGAATTGGCATTAGGGTTGCAATTGACTTGATCATACAGCATTTCCCAAAGGGAAGGTGAAATACTAAGACAACAGTACTAAGATACTTTGCATATCCTTCCCAGTCCGTTACGATGCAGTGCAGACTGCTGTTCAGCAAGGAGGCTGTGCCCCGAACAGCAGGCTTTCAGGTGTGAGGAGGCTGCAGGAGCACATGTAGGTAATGCAAAGTGAGTGGTCCTTGGGAGGTGATCTGCGCCTGTCTGCAAGGGTGATCAGGGCTCATGGTCTAGAAGCCCTGAGTGAGGGGTAAAGACAACAGCCTAGTGGTGGAGAAAATAGGAAAAAAGGATGAAATATATTTTCCTTCTAAAAACTATTTATATTCTATACAGAGCACATACTAGTATGCCCTAACCCAGTGCCTACTGTGCAGAGGCATTTTAAATAGCCATCTCTCTCATTTTCACTGCAGCTCCAGAGCATCCCTGCTTACACTGTGACACATTCACATTCTGAGAAGTGAAACATATTTTTGTTTTCTAATGTGAAACTGAATTCTATTCAGTGACTCATTTGTGTTGTACTATCCTCAAAACTATGAATACCAATTTGGAAGTTGTCTAATGGTGGCTTGGTAGACCTTTCATCTATAGCTTACTTTCTTTCATTCCTCTGCTGGGGGTTGGTCATTTACCGTTACTTATTCAATGGCAAGAGTCCCTTTTTGCTTAATTTGGTCTAATTCAGTAGATCAGAACCCAAGGAAAAAAAAATATTCTTTTCACACAGTTCCATGGAATCAGATAAAGGACAGTAAGAGGTAATTTTAAGTAATGGAGTACAGCTTCAAAATAATCTCCTCACTACAGCTAAGAAATATTATTGCAGTTCAGTTCTTGGGTGTATCTGTAAAAATAGAGTAAAGGGAAGGATAATCATTTTTTCAGCTGACTGCATTAAAGGGAGGATGTCATAAAAAAAAAAAAAAAATCAGGTGTCACCTTTTGAAATGAAAATGAAGTAAAGTGAATAGGATTCTGCCAATTGAATAAAATGATATTCAGTTGACAATAAAATCATCTTGAAGTGACATCTGTGTCTTGTGGATAATACTGAAAGTCACTGGATATATCCTTAAAGACCTCTGAGAATACAGTGCACCTCAGCTCTTAATCATTGATCAGATTTTGGCTAAGAGACCTGATACAGCATCTGACTTGCTTGCAAAAGACAAAGACAGTGTGTGTGTGTGTCACCACTAGCAGATCACAGTTGTAGTGCTGAGTTTGAAGTATCTGGTCACGGATTGCTGTCAGGAACTTCAGAAAGAAACTCAACCATTAGGTTCAAGTTGTGCAACTTCTCAGCACATTTGCTGAAAGGAAGGCTCTCTGTTGTGCCTTAAGCAAGGGCTTGGGAGCCAGGAGGTCTGGTTCTATTTGTGGCCATGTGCTGTAACCTTGAACAAGCCAGGTTAACCTCTCTGGTCTTCTGTATACCTGGTGTTAGATCTATACTTAGATAAAAGCAGTGCAAAATGTTGTTATTATGACCATTACATTTCTGTCTTGAGGACATCCTCCCTCACTTTCAAAGTGATGGGAATGTTAGGAGGACAAGCAGGAGAAAATTTGTATTTCTTTCTATGTGCAGTCCATATTAGTAACCTCTCCAAGTTCAAATGTGCTCAACTTTAGTGTTATAGACATCATTCCTCCAAGGAGTGAGTGTTACCCTGCATGTAGATGGATCAAAACCCCTAGGCTCTGTGAGGAAATAGAACTTCTCCCCCTTTATGGGGCATCCTTTTGGTTCTCCATCTGGACTCCAGTCAGTCAGGACACATCACCTAAGGGCTCCTGCTTGAACTTGATGTGTCCCCTGGGCATCTCTGTGCAGGAGGGGGATGTGAAAGGATGGCTTGCAACCTGTTCCTGATCTCAGGAGCCACAGGTTTCACAAGAAACCCTGCGAGGGGGGCTGTGTGTTTTTATACTGGACATTCCTCATGGACTGGCTGCTCCAAGGCAGATGTTGCATGTACCCACATGCACACATAGGTCCCCATGCTGAAGACCAGGCATGTTTAGACTCCTAAGGGACCTTGTTAAAGAGCCCCAGCTCTCAGCGACCCCCATGGCCCTGGCCAGCTTCAGTGGGGGCTATGCTCTCCTCCCCCTGCAAAGTAGCAAGGGGAATACAGCCAGGTCTGTCAGCCTGCTCTAAAACAAGAGTTTCTGTTAGTTTTTACTTGATTTAATGAAAGTACAGTCTTGATGTGGCAGCATAAGGCTATGCACAGGTGATGGCTGAGCACTGCATGCACAGTGCATGGTGCCATGAACCTCACACACGCTCTTCATCAGCAAACCCGTGTGTAAATAAATGCCCCTTCTGAAAGAGAAGTAATGAGATGAGGCATTAATAAGATTATTCTCTCTCATGCGTGGACACTAGAGGGCAATACAGTCCTCTAAATCTCAATAGTAGCACTTGCAACTGGAAGGTTGTCATATGGACTGACATTTTTAGGTGCTTACATGAATTTTTAGGGGTCTTTCCATTGCTAATCATACAGAATTCTGGCGTTTGCTACAACTCTTGGCTCTATGTTACAAAATGCATGAATAAATAACAGTATTGTGTCTGGATAAGGCAAAAAGACAGGCTCATAGAAGTGTTTGTTCTCTTTGTATTGCTGCTCATTCTGACCCCTTCCCTGAGCCGTGGAGGAGAATTCGCACAGAGGTGACAGCGTGGTTTTTTGTGGCCACAAAGCAGATGGAAGTTAGTATTTCAGTTCATTTCTAGCCATGCATTTTATAATAATAACTATGTAGAAAGCCAAAAAACAAGTCAGGAAAACTAGATCTTTGAAACCACCTGAAAGTGATGGTGTTCTTTGTGCTCTGCGGTGGCTTTTGTGCAGGAGGTGATGGGTGGTTTTGATTTTCTGCTACCCTGGGACAGTGGGAAAATAATACTTGGAACATGAAAATTAAGGGCTGTTTTCTTTATTGTCTGAGACAGGGAGCTGTGAAATTCTGTCAATATCACATGAGATAGAGCAAAGCATTTTTTTTAGGTTGTTCTGCTACAATTTTTTGTTTCCTGCAGCAACTCTGACAGATAGAACAGCAGCAGGAGGTAGAAAAAATAAAAGGAATTAACCTGAATTTTTACTGCAGGGTTTTCACCACAGAACAGTAGTGGGAGGCAAAAATAATAGGAGCACACTGCCATCAGGTAGAAAATTAATAATGTAGAAAACTGCGTAAGATCTCAAATGTTTGATGTCACGTGCTGTGTAATGGGTCTAGTTCTGCCTGATGCTCGTAATTTTCAAAGAACAGCTGAGAAAAGGTCCCTGTGCCTCAGATTACTGCAAATTCTGGTTTTCCAGCCAAAGGAAACTTTGAAATTGCTGTACAAGCTGCAAGTTTTGAGTTCATATAGTTCGTGGTGGCATAAAACACTTGAAAAATAGAGATGCAGAAAACATTTCACCTTAGAAAGCTTTTGTCTGATTGTCTTGACATCAGCCTCAGTACATGTACTCCCAGCCTCACTATTGAGTCAGACTGATCTTAGCTGGAGTCCCCAAGTATTGCTGTAACCCAAAGACTAAAGACTGCCCCACCAGTCATGCCTGCTGCTGCCTCTGCTTAGTGTTTTTGGAGATTTACATCTTTTACTGTTCATAGTTCTGTGAACAATGGGTTGAATGAGCTTCTTTAAATTTGGATTTAAAAACAGATCTCAATCTCTCTTTCTTCTGTAAGTGTGGAGAAACTCAGTCTTTGTCTCTAGTAAAGAAGCTTTTGCAGATGTGGTTGCACTGGTGGAGTGCAACCCTGCTAAATTTAGTCTTTAAAACCCAGGAGTTTTTTTTTGCCTGTACAGCTTATACCAGGAAAAAAAAAAAAAAAAAAAAAAAAAAAAAAAAAAGGTAAAATAGGTCAGCAAAAGTATTTCCTGCCAGTATAACAGGTGTCTTGGGCTTTTTTGCTTTTTTCTGGTCAAGTTGTACGCGTTACAGATAAGTTATCCTTTCATAGACCTAACTGGTGCAGTTATTCTAGTGAAAATTTGGAAGTGTGGATCAGGTCCTGCTGATGTCAGGGGAGCACCAAGTGTAGACTCCATTCCCCTGAGACCCGAGCTAAGCATCACAAGGCTAGGGAAGGAACAAGAGCCATTTTTTCTGATACCACAACCTCTATTGAAAGAAACACAGGGTATGTCCATGCATAAAATGAAGGTGTGATTTTACCTTCTTCTTGTCACCCTATCTCCATTTTTTCCATACACTGCCTTGCATTTCACTGTAACCAGGCAGGGTTACTCTCGTCTACATTGTTTTCTATCCCAGTGGGCCAAATGGTGATAAGCTCCTTTGTACATGCTTTGCCAGCAAAGTCTGTTATATATTTACCTACCCTTCCAATTATAGTTCCAGTGTGTTGTTTCATCATTAGGTGGTTAATAAGATTTGAAGCTGAAGCCTTTTCTCAGGTGGCATTGTAAATGCTATTTCAATTATGCACTAATGCATTAGTGGCGCTTCTGGTGGGGCGAGATCACTTGCCAAAGAAAAATGTTATTTACTATAAAGATGCCTAATGGATGCTGGCATATGCAGCATCATAATGCTGGCCAGTGAAATCAGAGGTAAGCAGCAAAGGTTTCTTCCTACCTTTGGCTCTCCCACTGTTTCTAAAAGGTGCAAACTTTTGCCTGGGGATTTACACTAAGGAATCTGTGGCTTCTCTACTGCATGGAGAGTTTTTGTGAAGTTGTAGAAATCATTAAAAACAAACGATCACTAACAGTCTATGGGCAAAATTTAGCCGAGCCATTGGATCTACCATTCTGCTGCTCACAATCTTCAGATGTGCTGGGCTTAGCAGGGCAGGGAAGAGCAGACAGCCTATCTCAGAAATACTAAACCATCATTCTTTTTGATGCACAGAAGCTAAGGAGTGGGGCCTTCGGCTGGTGTGTGTGCTTTCAGCCCATTTTTCAGTTGCTTGAACACTCGCAGAGAGAAACCAGAGCAGCAGAAATTAGTTATTGATGAAACTTGTCTTGGAGAGCATTTCTTGAAAACAGTCCCGAGGTATGTTCCTTGAACTGACTGCATAATTTCAGTCCCTCCTCTGCAGCACTTTGCGAGTTCATATTCTGCAGTGTGGTTTTGCTACCATGCGTGAGGTATTACTGATTTAATTCCTACCACAAAAGAGGTGCCAAAGCATTTCCAAAGATATCCAGATACTCACATGAACTCAGACAGGGAAACTGTGTTTTCCTGACAAATGTAAGGTATCAGTGCTATCACCAATATGTTCACAGTTTAACTATGATATGGTAAATTTCATCCAGGTGTGCCTGATGTTCTAAGAGCTTCAAGTGTGTGAGGCTTGTCCCAGTCATTATCTCAAATTAATTTTCCTCTAAAAAACTAGACTGGGAATAGGATGTAGCTACAGTAATACTGAGAGGATGTTTCATTCAAGGGATCGTTGTTAAAGACCCACAACTGGAACTCGTGTATCCTGAAGTAAAACAGTATAGCAGTAGGCCATATGGAAACTGTTGAGTTTTATGAACAACTGATAGGATACAAATGTCTTTTTTTGTCTCTTCCTCTAGTAAATGCTTACAGAAAGAATCCAGCTTCAAATCATACACTTGCTTTGTTAGCAATAAACAGCCATTTGTTAACAATGATCTGTTTTGATAACTCTGTTCTTTGACATTTCAGGGTCTCCTTCTTTTAAATTGTTTCTCCATGCTACCCAAACTGCAGTTAACTCTTCTCATGTCCCTTACAGGACAGCTAGCAGCTTCGTTTGTACTCCTCAGTGTCCCAAACATTTAATGTTCTCATGTTTAACATCTGCTGTCCCCAGAGTGCTTTCCAGAGCATTCAGCAGTACCTCTTCAGGGCTCAGGTGTAAGCAGTGCAGCTTTTCAGCCCCTGTAGCCTGTGAAGGACTGGAGGATGTGAGGGCCAAGCTGCAAAATCAGTCTTGAAATTAAGGCACGGTGATGTAATAGAAGAATGGGACAGGAGTGAAGGAATCATATTTCTCATAGGCTCGGGTACAAAGGGGTCATGCAGCAGACACATAGGTGCTATCTTAAAAAACTGTCAGTTAAAAAGTTGTGTCAACCAGCAAAACCATGAACTGCCATGCAACAGTTAAGAAGTAAGTTAAGCAGGAGCTCTATCTCCACAGCATACAGAGATGATCAGGGGAAAAAAAAAAAAAAAAAAAAAAAAAAAGAAGAGAGAGAGAGTGAGAGAGAGTAAAAGCCAGAAAGGGCAAGCAAAAAAGGGCACTGGGAACCACAGTGCATATATCTACCAGTGTGACACAGTTAGGTGTTACAGCCAGCTGCGTAGGTGCTTCCTTGTCTCACTGTTGTCTCAGTTAAAGACCAGGAGTTAAAGCCTGCTACATTAGTGAAGGCAGCATCTTAGGACAGGAGGTTGTTCCAGAATCTACAGCCTCCAGTATGAAATACTTGCCTAGCAGTATTGCAAGGAAAACACAGAGATGTATTGGAGAACATAGTGACACCTTCCCCTTATTCAGATGGTGACCAAAGCTGGCAGGGTCACCCTAGCAGTCTGGGTTTTCATAATGATGATTACACATGGTAAATTTTAACAGTGCTTCACACGGTTATGAACACTCACATTTCACAGTTTCATGAAATAGTTAAGGAATAAGGGAATTTATATTTATTTCTGGTTGAAGGGTGAAATCTTGAACAGAACAACATTTACTTCCTCTGTTTAAATTGCAATTGCTTTGTTTGAAACTGAAGCTCAAAGCAGAGGGCTTTAAAGCTTACCTTTGGCTGGTTATTTTAAGCATTTTGTGGGCTGCAGCAGAGTAGGAGGGTATCACTGGCAAATAAGCTTTGTATTTTTGACGGGGAGTCTTGTGACATTTCAGAAAGTTGGATCCTTATGCAGCAGAAAGACTGATATGTGTAGTGGTATTTCTTAGGTGTGAGCTTCTTCATTTGGAAAATAAACTCATTCCTTTGGTAGTAGGGCAACTTTTGCATCATCCTTGCAGGACCAGACAGAGAGACCTGCTGGCTCACATCCTGCACTATTGTTAAGCAGCATGTCCAGGAAACATACCATCGATTCTGACTGAGGGGTTGTTGGTAATCTTTAAAAATCAAGGTCAGTGTAGGTTAATTGTTTGAGGTCATTTTAAAATAAAAGCAGAATTGACACAGTTGGACTAAGCTTTAAGTTATGATAATGTATTTTTGGCGGGGGTTTCCATGAACTTGAACATATCAGGACAAATGATTCACTTTCTCAGTGAAAGTTTTCCCTTCCCCCTCCTCTACAAAATACAGAAAGCCTAAAAGGGAACCAGCTTCTGTTAATCTGTCTACGCATCTTCCTTTCAAGGTTTGCAGTGGTTTCAGCCCAAAGAACATGTGAGAGAGAAACTCCCTACTAATTTCATACTCAGTAAGTTTACATGAAAAATATGTTGTTGGTTTTATTCTGAACAGTAAACTCACTTATGCAGGAAAGAGTTTGACACAATTACCTATAATACAAATACACATAATAAAGATTTTTTTAAGTGGAACTTACCTGGAAGGTATTTTTGATTATGTGCAAGTCAGAGGAAAATCTCAAACAGCTACCCTTAAAGCTGTGCCAGCTCCACAGAGGTAAGAGACATAAAATTTCTAGTTGGCATTTTCACCTTAAATGAATAAGGAATAGAGCAGGAGCATGTATTTTAACAATCACTTTGCAATGACTCTGTAGTATTGGAAGGGGAAAATTAAAGGACTTGAATTCTGGACTCTGTATCGTGGCCTGGAGATGGGAAACAAAACCAAGGACTCTTACCAAGCATGGAGGGCTGAAGATCATTTGTACCCAAGTGCTACTGAAGTTAAAAGTCAGGTGCACTCATTCCTAACAGCAGAACTTTATGACCGTTTACATCTTATGGACTGACTATAGAACTAAGCAAACGATGACAGAAAAGCATATCACAGTGTATTCAAAATATCCCAAATATAACACAGTGCACTGCTTGACAGCTTTTATCCTACAGACTTTGTAGCCCAAATGAAGTATCTTCTTGAAAACTTTCTGATTTTCTTAAACCTTGAAAGGTGTGAGTCAAAATATATTTTTAGCTGGTCAATAGACAGTTTAGGGGGTTTATTCCTATCCCATATATTTGTTTCACATTACTTATTTTTCCTACTTTATAAAAGCTGTCAAACTTATGAATGATGCTGCTAAAATTACTTTCAATTCATATTGCTTCTAAAAATACCATATTTTAAAAAGTATGAAGCTGGATGACTAGTTCTTGGTTTGAGGAGTGGAATAAGAGGCTGCATGTTCGGTATTACACTTTTCAGACCACTCCCTCACCTAGTTTTCTTAGTGAAAATGTTATCGGTTCTATAGCTCACTCAAGCCTGGATTGTTGACATCTGTTTTGGTGTGGTATATTAAAACAAAGCTTCCCAGGACCATACTGCAGGTGTCCACGTACTATAGCTCTCATGAAAATTCCTTATTCCCAAGATCTTCAGGAGAATCTCCTGATGGTGTCATAGAGACAACTAAGAGGAGGCGGGAGTAGAAGAGATATGTATTATTTCCTGTCTGGAGTGCTCGCTGGATGTAACTCTTTCATTGGATGTTGATTGCATGAAATCCTTTGCCTTCATGCCAAATGCATTTCATCTTTGCTGCAGACACAGATCTCACAGGCTTTTTCCCCTGAAGTGAATTAGCTTTGCATCATACTGCAAAAGATTTTCTTAGGAGACAACAGAGAGGTAATTTCTCTAATCTTTTGATCTGTTTTTAATACTGTCAGCAATGGAAGTGTTTTTGCCTTTTGCTGCCACTTGCAAACTAATTGATGAACCCTGTAACAGCTTGGAAAACCCTGCTTCTATCTGTCCTTGCAAGGAAAGATTACTCATTCATCTTCCAGTTGTACAAGTCTGTCCCCTTTTGTAGTTTTCTGGAATACACATAAGTTTCTGCGCAAAGATTATCTGTTAAACTGAGGGTCTCCCAAGGTGATAGATGATGTCTTCCTTGTATACCTTTCTCTGTGAGGCATTGGACAACATAATGGCAGGGCTGATTTCTTCTCAACACCTAATGCCTGATGAGGAGCATCAGTGCCTGCAGATGCCCATGCAGATTGCACACTGCAGGCACAGGGCTGCTTCTGCAATGTCTCCTGGTTTGGATTCCTGGCCAGCCTGGAAGTAAGAGAACCAAAGGGCTTTGGGTTGTTCCAAATCTGTTTCAAATACTAGCCTAAAATACAAACAAGAAGTTTACTCTTGTGAGGGTAATGCTCTGGATGATGAAAACAAACAAACAAAAAGGCAGAAAATAGCAGTGTCTTTCCATGGCAACCAGGGCTCTGAGTGTGGACTTGGCAGTGATAGGCATAGTGTTGTTTTAGCAGCAAACCCCTGCCCATGGAGTGGCTCTGTAAGACTACCTAGAGCAATAGCCATCTTAGTTTGCCACTCTAATTTGCCTTGGGAGCTCTCCTCCAGTTGAATCTACCCTGTTGCTCTGCTTAGGGTGGATGAATGTTCTGCTCCTCTTCATCTTTTGTGCCTGTTACCTCAGTCCTGCCACCACCAGCAGGTAAATTTTGTGCCTATGAGAAAATGCCTGTGGTGGGGCAGCATTTTTCATTCTTCTCTGACACCAAGCTCTGAAATTAAAAAATGCAAATATAGCTAGTGGGACCTTTCTTCTTCCCCAGACTTCTCTGTTTTGTAATCCTACTGTGCTTCTTAATTAGTACATTCCTTCAAGTTCGAATGGTTATTAGATTTTTGTGAAAATAACTTCGCTGGTTACTAATGGTAACTACATTTTTAGGACTGTAACATTTGTACGACATATATCTGAAATATTCACTATGCATGTCCTAATAAACTCACAGTTTTTTATTTCTTTGGGGCTTATTTGCAGACAGCCCACGCAGAGTACAGCATTAAAGGTGATAAACTACTTTTAGCAGTAGCCTTTCCATGCACCATGCCCCTACTTTTGGTGATGGGCTCACACCCATCACGGCATTGTAGCCTTTCTGTGCTTATGTGGCTCCACACTAAACAACAGCCACATTTCACAGCAGCAAACACCAAATACATCTAGTAGTACTGCAAGCTGAATTTATTGTCTGAGCTCTGAAAAGCATAACTGAAGGCCAAATCAGAGCAATCACAAAGTGATTGCAACAGCCAGACAAAATGGCAGAGTGAGAGAAAAGGAGAGGAGCCCTATCATGCTTTGTGTGAAAGTCTAACACAATTGCACTTAAAGTCCAATTCAAGTGCTTTGACAAAAAAGTCAGAGCAGCAGTTTCTATCGCTATTCCTTGCTGTTCTGCTAGGGATCAAGCCAAAGAGGAGTATTGAGATATAGGCCATGTAATATGTGCAAAATCGATCAGTTCCAATAGGAGCTTCTCGTGTTCGTTTAGCATCATCCACTAGTTATGTATAAATGCAAAGACATAATGAAAAAACAGGTAAAAGTACATGTTCTGCCACTAGAATTAATTACTTTGAATAATTACTTTTTTCTCTTGTCTTTCAGTTGTGAATTTTCTATAAATAATGTGCCTTAGTGAAGATCTTTAGCGATACATTTTATGATTTCATATGTACAAGTTAAACATATGATGTTCTGAACACCTACACATTTTTCCTATTGTTCTCATATCAATATTTTATCTGAAGATCAGGTGTCAGACAGCTGTTCACAGATGAGACAAGCCTATGCTCTTTATTCCCTTGCTCTGGTTCTTTTATCTGCTCCTGAAAAACTCCTGCATTTCCTAGCCCTACTGACATTTCAGTTCACCGCTGAAAAAACAGTGGCTTTCTCAAATGCTTCCTTCTTTAGGACATTTTCTCTTCTGTTACAATTCCACGAACTTCAGTGGCAATACGCCAACAAATATGCCAACTGAGCATTTGGTGACTTACCCAGAGTTGCCTAAGCAAGAGTGAATTTTCCACAGATCCAGGCAACAACCTTTCCATTGGCTGCTGTGGATTTTGCACCACTCCCTTAAGACCAGACTGTAAATACCTCACTTTTCTATGGGTCAATACACTTAGTTCATGCTGTAGGTTTTTGCAGATACTCAAGAAAGTCAGGAAATCTCCTCATGCAAATAACGAATTTATACTGGGCATATAACTCCTGCAATCCAACTGTAGGCTTGTGCCATAGACAGTCACTGATGCAGTAGTATTACACAGAAGCTCAATGTACATACAGTGCAATATTGAGATACCATCATAAAGAGATTGTTAACAAGCCTATTTAATCCTAATAGAGCTGATAATACTTTATCTTTGCTTTCTTACTGACTTATACAGCGTGCAGACAAGCCAGCCAGGCACCATGCTTTTTGATTCCTTTCCTCTTGCTTTCTGCTATTAATCGGACATGTAAGTGATCTCTCATTTGTGTATAATCAGACTTTGATGTCTGTCAAATGTGATAAATTGTACAAACATTGTCAGCATTTGGATGTCCAACCTAACTGTTCTGAGCGCTGATCAGCTCACCTTAAGCAATAACAATTTGGTAAGTAGAGCTTCCAAAGGGTGGGAAGGAGCCTTTCTGCTCCACTGAAATTCTTTGAGCCCATCAAAAGAAACAGCAGAGAGAGAAGTACTTGCTCACAAATTCTGCCTAAACTCACCACCAAATGCTGCAGGAGCCCTGAGGTCCTCACCCGGGGTGGCTGGGCAAGGCCTTGGGCTCATGGAGCTCCCTGGTGCACAAATCTCCTCTGGCTCCCTGAGTGCCTGCAGCAGGCTGGCGTTGGTGCCAGGTACCTGTGCCTAGCCTGGGGATACAAATGTTCTGTCACAAACAGGTTCTCTTTAGACAGCATAAGCTGGCCATACAGATATTTTGTAATTTACTTCCACGCTGTTTTCTACACACACCAGTTCATCCGCATCAGTATGCACTTTCCTCATCTGCTGTCATTGGGAAGTCTGAGCCATATCTTAGTTTGCAGGCATCCACAGCTCAGCTGCAGCACTGCTTAATTTGAACCTTGTGCTTCTGAGAAAGTAACATATTTGTCTCATGGGATTTAAAGGCATAAAACAAATGAAAACAAATACTGTCTACCAAAGCAGTCAGCTACATTCTTGATCATAAACCTAAAATATCGTTACAAAGAAGAATGTTAAAAAAGAAGACATGAGATTAAACCAAATATATGTGTGAAATATTCTCTTATGTAAGCTGTCATCTAAACCTTTCCTGAGACATCTCTTGCTATAGCCCAGGGCTTATCAACAGATCAAGGATGCTGCACTACAGTCTATAATACATCGTGGGCTCTCCACACACATTCTTTGTGTTTGAGTTTCTCTCTCTAATACTTAAAGAGTTGTCAGGAAGACAATGTGTACAAATGATATGTCAAAGCAATTCTAGGACCTCCACTTTCTTAATAATCCATTTAGGGAAACGTGTTGTATTTGCAGCCTGACTTGGCTGCAAATGTGCTTGGGATATGGTAATGGCTGTAACAAATGCGCTTGTTACATCGTTCAAGCCTGTCTAGGTCAGGCAGTGCAAAGCCTCTCTTCACAGGATACGTGAATTTTTACAACAGCCGCGTTGCAATTGCTGATCACATTGCAGTCTCTTTCTGTCTCAGACATAATGATCTGTAATGTGAACATTTCCTTGTTTTTGTAGGAAAGTGCAATTTACATATTACAAAAAGCACTACCTGTACAGTGTTTTGGTCTCACAAATATGCTTAGAAGAAGGACCCATTGGTGGCTATCAAGAATATGGGATTAAAAACATTTTAAAGTGTCTTAGTGTTTATAGCCCCTTCTTTTCTTTCTCTGACTTTTGTCAGAATTATTGGTAGGACTAATCATAACAAATTTAAAGAAGCATCTCTTCTCACAGTATCTTTCCAGGTCCTATGCTAAAATAGTATAATTCCCTCTAACAGTAAATCCATAGTTTATTACAGTAGGT
Organism: Aythya fuligula; assembly: GCF_009819795.1. Classification (NCBI taxonomy): domain Eukaryota; kingdom Metazoa; phylum Chordata; class Aves; order Anseriformes; family Anatidae; genus Aythya; species Aythya fuligula. Next base: position 24,175,260 of record NC_045561.1, read on the forward strand.
TTAGCTGTTGTAGCCAGCTTGGGCCATTCTTTCACAGAACAGCTTCAGCAGGAATAGGAGAAATGTAAGACGGGGAAAATAAAAGACCACAGAGAAGTTGCAGAATTAAGAGAAGGATGGAAATAGAGAGTTATTTCATTTAGAGAGGTGTTAGGGGAGAGTAAGGTGAGTGCTGGCAAAAAAAAAACATGTTTTAGGGACTGCATTTCAGACTTCCCCCGGTTGTGAATTCTCATTAAATATGAACATAGGAAATTGTAATTGTTTACTTACCTAGTAAAACAGAGAGGCAGCAGCTGTGAAACTAAAAGAGGTATTTTTAATACGGTGGCATAAAACTATACTGAGACCATGAGTTCAGTGGGACTCAGAAGAGGATGGGAGTTTTTTGGGTGGAGTTACACTGCATTCCCAACAGCGTCAGCTGAAAGAAGGAGAAACCCATTCTGCAGGGTTAAATCAAATAGATGTTGTGGAGGGAGGGAGGCTAGCCTGCATCAGTAAAGTGCTGATGGATGTTCTCAGCCTTAAATATCTACATAAACCCATTCAACAAAACACTTTGTAAGCAGATACAGAGCTCTGAAGATGTGCTTAAGTCAGTTCAATCTGAAGCTCCATTATTTGGCGTTTTGCTTATGTACCTGTGCAGTTTCACATAGCATGAGGCCTGAAATTCAAATATGTCGAAGGGTAAATATGTCAGCAACAACCATCTAATCCATGAAAACCATACTACAGCCTACAGTGTAGCAGAAAAACATGTAAAATATATACATCAAAAGATAACATTTGAAAGCAATAGTTGCATTTACATTGCCCTGATGTCAGCTGATAAAACATCCAGCTTACTAATATACGTGGTTGAAGTTGGGAATTGGGCACATTACTGACATAGGAGACTTACAGTGTGCTAATTGATGTGATTATAATATAAATGATTTTGTGCTATGCTCACTTTGTTTCTTTCTTGTGAGTTTGAGGCTTAGTTCAATTCATTCTTGGGATCTGAGGCAAATTCGAGAGTCTCCTTTGAAATGTATACTGAGGAGAGAAAGTATGAAAAGGAACTGAAAACCACAACAAAATACATGTAGTTCCTTGGCTGAGATAAATAATAAACCATTCTGGCATAGTCATATGTGTTATCCACAGTTGTTTTGCCATTCACATCCAGATGTATTTTGACTCCTCCTGCTTTTTCAGCTTTTCTCTTATTTAGGCTCTCAATTCTCATAATCTTCCTTAGTGCTGAGCAGCAAGATTTTTTGCCACAAGCCTGGAGGATCATCACTGTTCCCTTTCATCCATCTGTACTATCTGCAGCAGACATAGCAGTGATTCCAATTATGGAATTTCTGTAGTCATTAACATTTTATAAATGAGCTTGTTTCTTCTTTGTCATGGTCCAATTCCAGCAGCAGATAGTCTCACATTCCCCTCTATTACTGGCAAATTGGTAAGTATTTGGCATTCTGCACCCGGTAGAGTTGCAAAGAACCCCTCTTTCCCCATTTGGTACATTCATGAGAACAACATTTCTGTTGGTTTCCTTCTTAAATGTGGTTTCTTTATGTTTGTGTGCACTATGAAAGCAGGCAGGAGAATATTGGAATGTTAGTATCTCAGTGACAGGAGAAGCAGTAATGATTTCTATTTGCTCTTACCTTTAACCCAAAAGTTTTCCAAATATTAAAAAACAAAAACCAAAACTGATCAGGCATTCACTGGCAGTCATTTTGGGTAGTAATTTCAGCACACCAAACACATTGTACTTATTTTGGGTGGGAAATGATATATGTATATATGTATAGTTTATATATAATTTCTTCAGCTAAAACACAGAGAAAACACAGGAGATTTGTACGTTATGTCAAGTAGAGTAAGAAGAATGAAAGATTGATATGAAAGGCAAAACACAGTTATCCTGGCTGTTGATGGTATATAATGACTTCCATACTAAAGATGTTTAGTGACTTTGGGTGGCTTTCCCTGAAGCAGTGAAAACAATTTTGAATCACAGAATCATCTAGGTTGGAAGAGACTACAAACTATCCGGAAATGAGACTGAACAGTCAGAGCTTGTGCAGCTCTGCACAACGAAATGCAATCACTTTGCTTGTAATGAAGTAGGGCATTGTATCTCTTCACTTAATAACTCTTCAGGACATTCTGCCCCAAAAGAAAATGCAATTAATAATAAGAGGGGTAAAAATCACTCTGAAATGTAACATACATGTCTTTTTCACTTTGCATGCAGTGACCCGGGAAGGGAGTGATAAGTGGAAATGTAATTATCCACATCAAAGGTGAAGTCCTTTTCAATGAATGGAAGCTGTTTCTGGTAGCATTCAATGATCAGAACACGTGATAAGGAGATGACACTGTTGTTTAAGGGTGAATCTTGAAATAGATTCTTCCTGGTTGGCAATAAGGTACGACAAAGTTGTGGTTGATAAGATGTGGAGGGGATAAGGATGTAGTGAGATAAAAAATGTGTAGCTTGGCTCAATATTAACATATTTACAATGATCAAATAGCATGTCATTGTCTAGGTGTTGTCTTCACTGACAAATACTATCTGTTGGAGCAGGTGTATGATCCTCTGCAAGATAAAGAAAGCTTCTTTTTAAGTAAAGGGACTTAAACCAATAATCCTCCCACTTCATAGGATTTAGACAGCAATAAGACATTAACTGGCAGTTAGAATGGGTGAAGTTTAATGTAGGTGGTATAGATTGAATTAAGTGCAAACAGCTTATTTTCTTATCTTTTTATATATTATACACTGGCAGAGGGGAGAGAGAGGGTCAAAACTCCTAAAAACACATAGCATTAATTTAGATGAAGCAGTGAGTATTATTATTATTGTTTTATGTAAGCTGAAACACAGAAATTAAGGGTGTCATATTCAAGTAAATGTTAGAGCTGTGGTTTTGGGGATTTCTCTGCAGTATCTTCGCACTTATTGGAAAGAGACTGGCCTATGGCATCCACACATGGATCCTGTCCAGACAGCAAAAGCATTATTATCTTCTAAATTAATTTTCAAATAGTTCTTTACACTCCTCAAGTTACAAAATGGATACAAGCTATCTGTGAATATCTTTTTGGGTGTTATTTTGGGTGAAGCTCTGATGTATATATCTAGGCTAAGCCAACTTGCACTCCCCTCCCAGAGTTCTTTGAGTTACTATTTCATGTTATCCCTTTCAGAAGTCTTAATTGCACTAATGAGTTCTGTATGCTTCTGTGTGTCTCCTGCCTTTGGGTTGCTATCTTCTGCTGATGCCCTGTTTGGTTCGGCACATGCAGCAGTATCATTCAAAAAATGTCTGCCACAAATATGTCTTCAATGACCTTATTGTACAAACTGATTGTGTGAGTAGTTCTTAAATGCTGGGATGACAACAACTATTCTGAGCTCCTGGTCAGCAAAACAAAATGTCCTTCCTCCTGTTTGACTGGCACAAGCTTTTCTGAAACTGAGTCAGGCAGTCGTCGTAGCTCCTTGTAGATTTAAAGCTGTGTTTTGAGTCTTTCATTTGTCTCACACAAGCCTTCCAGGCATGATTTTGCTTCTCTCCTCACAACCTTCCTTCTTCATGCAGACAATGTGGACAAGAGCATAAGATAAGCTTTCCAATAGGCAGAAGACACCAAGAAAAAGCTTGTCAATTCTCATATACATGTATAATCTCGTGTCTTGGGGAGTATATATGTTTTTTCAATTAGCTTTTCCCAAGTTCCTTTAAATACAGTAGCTATGCGCTATACAGTGATTAAAGGCTTCAGTGAATAGGGCCTCAGAGGCCTTGTAACCTTCTAGTCTCCTAGAAATTCGTTTGTTTACTGATTTTCCCTTCTTTTCTTTATGTACGTCTTGTTGTTTTAATCTTCTCTTGAAAGTCGATCCTGGAGAAATGCCATTATTGGGGAAAAGACTGAGCAAACAGTGGGTCTTATATTTACTTCCGATGGAGCAATGGTTTATTCCTAAAAATGCCTGAAAGAGCCAGAGAGCCTGACTCTGTCTACAGCTTTGTTTTTTAGGTCTCCATATCAGTCCTTAGTTTGTTTAACATCTTGCATCAGGTATGCTAATATCCATGGCAGGTTTAAATTGATGCTGTACATTGAAGAGCTATTCATTTTCAATGAGTTACTACATGAAACATCTATAAGTTATTTGCAAGGTGTTTTGTACGTAGTTAATCTGTAAAAAATTGCTTGGCATCTGTGCTATTTATTTCCATTAGGTGGCACAGGATCTAGATTTATGTTTCAAAGCTTTGAGGAACTGAATGTTGCATTGCTGAAGGCTTTAGGCATCTATGGAAGAAATGCAGTTGATAAATATGTGCTGCTGCCTGAATTATTAGACATATCTGAATTACAAGGCCCCAGCCACATTTGCCTCCTGCCTGTAACTGCTAGAAAAGGTACTTGTGATTTTAATTACTTAAATTAAAATTCAAGTGGTTTGTTAATATCAACAGAACCCTAGGACAGAATTATAGTAATGTTTTATATACAGTTTGAGGAACATCAGTGGAAATAATATGCAGGGCATAAATCTGCTTTCCTGCTGCTTCACGGTTCAGAGGAAATTTAACCTAAGGTTCGAACCTGAATCTGCTGGGAGTGGGAAAGGAAAGAGAAGCTCAAACAGCCACTTCTGGGAGAAGGTTTCATTGCTTCAGATCTCAAGGGAATGATTCTGACATCACTGCAGAGGCTGGAAGGGAGGGAGATGGATAGGCAGATCTTTTGCTCTCGGGTCCCTTGTCCTTCCATCACTCAGGCATCTATCCAATTCCTAGTGAAGATCAGAGCATGTTTCTTGCTACTGTAAATGAGACCAGAAGCTGATGTTCCCCTAATGTTACTCTAGCTAGGAGAGCCTCAGATCGCCTCACCAGCGTCCTCCCCACTACTCCTGCTATCCATGTGCCACCCAGCAAACACACCTATGGCCATATCGGACAGGTTTACTTTGTTTGATGGGGGGGTGCAAATCATCTGGATTCTCTGAAGAATTTCTCCTGGTAGCCATGGTGAAAGGATCAAGCTGCAGCCAAAGAACATGTGGGAAGGCTCTTTGCATAAGGATACCTGTTAATGCCAAGCAATGCATTATAGGACAAGAAGCCTCCTTGTAACAGAAAGCTGTGCTTTTGGTAGGTTATAATTTCCTTCAGCTGAAAAGAACAGGATCCACTGAATTCCCATCCTCTGTCCCAGGCACACATGGTCTTTCTTGACAATAGGCAGGTACTTCATTTTCTTCTGAATTAGCCCAATATTCTTCTAATTTGTGATTCCAAGTGTGCTTTGTATTTTTCTTCTGATGTTTGTCTGAACTGTTTCCTGTCTGCATTAGTCTTATCATGTCTTTGGTAGTCCTCTCTTCCCTTATCTATCTTAGACATTTCTACCTAAGGCTTTGCCCTCTTTTAGCTTTCCTATGGACTCATAGCTTATAATGACCCTCCCTCCTTCTCATCTATCAGCTAATATTTTTAATTTGTCTCCTTTAAAAATTAGTTTCCTTTTTAGCTGCTTCATTATTACTGTCCTATCAGCAATGACAGTTCCAGTGTTGAGCACACTGAAGCCAAGTTCCCATTAGTTCAAAAGAAAATCAACTGAGTCATGGGAATGTAAAACCATGTGCGTAATCTTATTACAGATATCCTTGGTACTGTTAATTAACGATCCAGATTCATTCCCCCAAAGTATTAACTAAATCCAGTCTTGAAGTTGAGGGATTAGTGATAAGCAGCAGCAGCAGGTCTTTATAGAGAGCTATCCTGTTATTGTGTAAAATACAGGGCTTACAGCATAGAATGACACATCTTCAATGCTTGCAGCTATTGTCTCATAACCACTAAACTTGAAATTTCTACTCCAGCATTTTTAAAAAGTCATGCTTGTTTTAACAAAATCTGTACAGATTTAGTAATTACTGGCTAGTGAGAAACAGCAAGAAACCATTTTACTTGCTTTCTTCTCCTATGCCAAGGGAAAAACAGACAAGATCCACCAGTGGATATTCATGTCCCAAGGAAGACTGTAGAAATCTCTAGGTATTTATGAATACCTGGGATTGTTAAAAGAGGTACTTCTTGGTCTACAAAGTGCTGTTTTCACTCTAATTTTGAAAACTCAGTTTTAGTGTACAGCTTAAAGATTTAATTATTCTTGCACTAGTGATAAACAGCAATAATAATAGATTTACCCTATATGCTGCTAATAAATTTGTCCTCTTCATTAAGAAGGGGTGATAAATTATGAGCACACCTAGCAAGGTTGCTAGGTGTGCTCCAAGAGTTTATTAATGGTGATGCTTGGCTCTTCTCAGGGCTTTTCATCATAGTATCTCAAAAGCACATTAAGGAAGTAACTAAGTTATGTCCCTGGGTACTCATGAGTAACTTGTGGCAGAAACTTAACTCATGCCCTTTGTTATGGTAAATGCAGAGCCTGAAAGGGAGTAGGCGGATCTTGATGCCACTGCTCTCAACACATAGCACAGCAGGTGCTTTTATACTTTGTAATATCCAGAGAGAACCATTTGTACCCCAGAATTCTGTACGATTTCCCAGAATCTCAGGGCAGATATTCTTCAAGGAAACAAGCTCATATCACTTTCTCATCCCGTAGTATAATAGCCGGTGCCCAACTGTATTAACATCTCCCTTAATAGCAACTGAAAGAAGCAAGAGAAGCCCCCTTAGAAAGAGGGAAGTAACCAGTGGGCTCAAGAAGAAGCAATTAGCCTCTCCGGGAGTGGGAGACTAGAGTGATTAGGGTTGCAGGGTAGGGAGGATATCATTACAAAGCACTTGGTGCTAAAAGGTTCATCCTGTATAATGTCTTTTAAATAAAATCTACACTTGAAGCAGGAACTCACTGTGCCAAACTGAATGGTCTCTCTGAGGTCAATCAGTCCAGCTACTCACTCAAAACATTTCAGTTAAAGGTCCCAGGAAAATTAACTTGCTGCTTCTGTGGAGCCAACTTGCTGCCCTGCAGGACCTTGCTTGGAGCCCTGCAAGGACAGGCTTGGAAGATTTGACAAGAGGCTGTGCCTATGGCTTTATTTTTCAGCCTCATCTTGAATACTTCTGGACATAGCACTGATAGTGTGCACAGGCAGAATTTTAAAATCAGAGAGCAAAGGATAGTGAGGCCTAAGATACCTCCAAAAATCCCATTACTAGCTATTAAGGGTTTTGACTGAAATGAAAGATAATACTAAAAAAAAAAAAAAAAAAAAGCAGTTGAATGTTTTTTCCCGATTGCCAATTGTCAGTGTAGCTTTATAAGTGGATGTGGCATTCAGTTCACATTGCAAGCTTTTTAGTGTAAGCACTGAGAAAATTTGACAAAGAAAAGGCATGAGGAGAAAGTGAAAGACAATGAAAAAAAAAAAAAAAAAGAACAAAAGAATTGCTGACATAAAAAGTAAGAAGACGAATTGCAGAGTATTCAGAGAAGAATGGCAAGAAAGTTATTATTTAAAGTTTTAAAAATCAGTTTTCCTGATAAAAGGGCAACAAAGGAATCTGTCTGAACCTGTTGTCTCATGCATCTTTGGATCTTGGCAGCAATTCTCTTCCTGGCAAATAACTGGCAAGTTACTTCTGTAAGCTGAAACTCTCTCCAGTCCATAGACCACTGGGAGTGCTTACATCCTACCTAATCATGTTTCAAGGAGCTGTCAGGAAAACAAATTTGACAGAGAGGCTATGAATTTTACTCCAGAGCACTGTCCATAAAAAGTTGACTCAAAATACAGAATAGATTTGCTCAGAAGTGCCTTTACTTTTATTTTCTGAATGATCTTTGGATGACCTTTTTCATCTAATTTTTTGTTCTTTTCCTGCTTAATACTATTTGGGAAGGCAGGGCAAATTTCTTGTAAGTATTCAGGTGAGAAGGAGAAACAGATGTGATTCTGCCTTCAGCTCCCATGGCCTCTGTGTTTGAGACAAGGAGCTTATTTGCTTACTCAGTCTATTCTTAAAGAACATTTTCTTCAACATAAGTTTGCCTCACAGATTGAACTTCTTTCTTTTCTTTTTTGTGCTAGAGTCTGAACCTCAGATTTTTTAATTCTGTTTTCATATATTCTAACTTCAGATTTTTGAACCTATTTGTTTTACAGTGCTTGAAGTGTGAGCGATGGCCAAACATTGTCTCCTGGCCTTTGCATCTCTGCTGGGATGTAACAGCAGTAGGTTCAGCACAGCTGTTTCTGATGGTGGAAAACATGCACAACTACATTTAAATGCACTTCACATCCAGTGTCTTACAAAGACAGCTAGCAAGAAGTGAAGTGGTAGTGAAGAATGTAGAGGTGATGCCCAGTTATTTGTAATTGTGTATGTATCCTAGATAATGAGAAGGTTCAGAAATAATTGTTATTGAATTGTTGATATTGATGGTATAATGATCTATTTTTTATTATTTGAGGTTAGAGAGGTCTTTTAGTTAGACAGCATCAAATATGGCTAGGCAAAAAAAATTACCTGATAACCACTGGAGACTCATTAGAAAAAAAATACCAGGCTGTGAAGGTATGAGGACTCTGCTTTCTTGTCTTCAACCAAAACTACACAGAGAACTGCTAGCTTTGGGGAATCAACATTTGAAATGGCTAAAAAGTGACAAGAGACAGAAGGAGGGTTGGTGGTTGTCAGGAGCAGGTAGTGAAGAGCAGCTTCTACCAGGCAAAACTGTTTGAGCCTGCTGGAGTTTCCAGGGAATGACATGCTTTAAGAACACAAAGAGGCATTTGAAGTGTTTTACTGTTTTATTCCATTCTAGTTTCTGCTGTGTGCTCACCACTGATATCAAGAAATGCTATATAGGTGAGTAGTCTGATCACTGGATTAATTACAGGTCACAGCTCCTAAAGGCAAACCTTGCTGGTAATGTGGGGATTGCTGAAAAATCACAGTTGCCACATGAGGGGTTATTCCTGAGCCACCTCGTCCAAAAGTGTGCATTTTGGCTGAACTGCAGCTGTACAGAGGCAAAAACACAGAGCACATCAGCTGAAGGAGCTGGATGGGAATCATGGAAACGGATATGGGAATTTGTGTTGTATTCCTGGGCCTTTCACCTTTAAACACCTGCTGTTTGTCACAGGAGGCCCAATGTCCCTCAGAAAATGAACAGCCCCTGTCTTTTCTCCTGGATGTATATTTTTCAGGAAGAGTTGCCTTGGGCTAATAGCAATGCTCATTTCACCCATGTTGCTGAAGAAAATAAGGCTGAAACTGAGTGGCTCTGGGATCCCCTTGGCTACCAGCAGTTTGAAGCAGCTTGGCAAACATCCTTTTTTCTGATCCCCTTGTAAATGTAAGACTACATTCATGAAACTGCAGTCCCCTACCTGCCCGATGGCACTGCATTAATTTTTCTTTAAAATTCAAAGTAAAATAAAAATTCTCAAAGTATTTCCCTTTCACAACAAAGTTAAGACATAAATGTTTCTTGACAAAATCCTAATGCAAAAGTCTAAAAACTATAACTAAGTTATACAGCCCAGTGTTGAAACTCTGAGACTTAAACTAGCTTTTTTATTACATTTTGTGGAACCCACCAGGATTATTTGAAATGCAGCTGTTTTTTATGCACAAAACCAGGACAGTCTCTCAGAAAGTATTGGAAACAGTTAATATTTTATGAGATTTGGAAATGAAATTAATTAGCACTGTCTCCTCCTGTAGTGCTTACAGCAGTTATAAACAGAAGGGTGAAGAAAAAAATAAAAAATGAAGAAGATAGTCTCACTAGGACTCCAAATCCATGTCTAGGAACTGTTGTATGTATGGTCATATGTATAATCTGCAGCCTGTAAGAAGACCTCAGATTTGGCTTTGAAGAAAAAGTATTTGGGTATATCAGTCTTTGTTCAATGTGGTCTGGTGCACACCTCTAGCCAGTCAGGCCTTCCTTCCTCTACTGTCTCATTCTGTGAATTGATGATATCATACCTAAAGTAACTGACCTGTTTTGGAATAGGGAAGGTTGGAAAGACATCATCCTTGCAGCCAGACACATATTACAGAGAAAGACGTGTATGTGATTTTGACAGAAATTGGAATTTGCTTTGAGTGGATGATGGTTGTGAATATAGATGATGTGCAAACGGCATACTGGTGGCTAGTCACCAGACAGCATGTTGTAGATGCTTATTTCAAAATGATAGCAGGACAGCAAATGTCACTTCCAAAATAGCTATTATTTGAGTTGGAAAGGCGTGTTTAACATGTTTTTTTTAGTCAGGAAATGAAAATGGTTTAGAAAGTTGTTAGACGGTAGCCAGACAAAACTAACACTGCATTCAAATAGCACAAGCTCCTCAGAAACAGACTAATAATTGTTTGTGGAGAATATTCAACAAATAACTTCAAATAAACAAGAGGAAAGGAGGATCTGTTCCTGGACAGCTTGTGGGCAGAGTAGGTGTCTAGCTTATATTCGTGCCTGTATTTGGCTCCTGGCAGATTAATTCCTTTTGGCATGAGATGTAGCCTGTTACAAAATTGGCTACACATGTACAAGTCCATACTCCATTTCCTTTAGGGTTGCTAGGCTCAACAGTATTTGCCCTCAGTGGCAAGGCAAGCATGTAAATTAATAAATGTCCTGTTAATGAGTACACTAAATAGGAAAATATCTGAACTGGAAAAATACCAACTGTACAGGTTTTTCATGTTGGTTAATCAAATTAGCTAATAGGATAAAAGTCAAGGGTTATAATAGACATAACTGTGAGAATTTAGTTTTGTCTCAAATATACCTTTCTACATCAATAAGAAGTCTTTCACAGAAGTGGTGATGTTATGTGAGCTTAAAAGCAGTGTAATCGGCATGTTTTTCTGTTAAAGAAAACAACCAAACATAATTTCTCAATCTAAACTTTCAGATAACTGGTGGTATGTATCAAAAGCAGCTCCATCTGACTTTACCAAGCAGAAAGCAGGCTGAGCAAATTCTAAGTATCCCATCCTGGATTTCTAGTCTGACTCTGCTTTTTCCACATGCCTTATTCATCCCTGCTCTTGATTGGAATTGAAAGTCTGTTCTCTCCAGTTTTCAAGCTTTGAGTTTCCTCTCCAAATGTGTTAGCTGTCTGGAAGCCAAACATCTACCACCTTCTCCCCTGTTGCCTCTTGAATGCTGGAGGGGAGTTTTAAGGAAAGATGCCATAAATTTGACTTGAAATGTTACCCTGAGTGCATTGGTTTTGCTTTGCTTATACTGTAAGGTGTTTACTATGAATTCAATTAAATGTAATCCAGCAGCAAATGTGTTAAGGCTTAGGGATGTGGGGAGGTTGCACTGCGATACAAGTTACAGAAAGTAACAAGCACGCTGCCAAACCCAGCTCTTAGTTTTAGAGCCCTTGGAATACAGTCCTCAGACGTACTATTCTTCATTAAATAAACACAACTTTTTGTTATTGTGGTATGTGGCTGATTTTTATGCACAGAGCAAGACAGGGGCTTAGCATGGATCTCTAAGTATTTGTGCCTGCAAGGGCAGCAAGAGAAATCAGAGACTGGTGGAGTTAAAATTCAGTGGGATCGAAGGTCAAGTAGAGCTATATCAAACTGCATTAGCCCTAATTAGCTGCACTTGGCACATGTTTTCTAAATGATGTCCAAAAGTCAGCAAGCAGGCGAATGTCCTATTCCTGATTAGGAACCAGTGTTGGATACTCATCCTCGGTTCCTTTGAAAGCTTCCCTGGGGAGATTAAACTGAGCATCAGGGAGAAGAGCCCTGAGCACTGTGGTTGTGCAAGGTGTCATCAGAGGGAGGAGGAGGACAGGAGTGTGGAAGGCTGAGGTGCCTCCTGGCTCTCGCAGCACCAGCTGGCAGAGGTGCACCAGCCTCTCAAAGCAGCACGCTTGGCCGCCACCATCACCTAAGCTAGCAGAGCTCCAGCCAGCCACAGAAGATGGTTGTTGCCAGGAAAGTCTTTGACATCTGGAGTTCTAGCCATAAATAAAACATTGCAAGCTTGAAACCTATTAACAGCCCTGCAAATCCTGGAATAGTAAATACATGCGTGGTTGAATTAGAATAATATGGTATCGAAAAAAAAATAATAATAACTCACCTCCTTTTCATCATGATTCTTTATGTGAACAGTGCTGTCCTCCAAGTAAAATAATGTGCTTACCGTGTCTTGCCTATAAAAAATGAGAGCATAAACCTTGCAGAAAGGGAAGAGTGTAAGTGCCCAGCAACAAAGAAGGCTTTAAAATAAATAGCCTTTAATTCCTATAAATGTCCTGGTGATGACAAGTTACAGACGGTAGAGAAGTCTGATTTTCCTCTGCCTGGCACAACCATTTGCCTGAAATTTGGATGTGAAATGCTGATTCAGTGGTTCCTGCCTATAGCATGGGTTCAAATCATTGTGGGAGCTAAGCTCAGGGTGGAAGGAGGCACAGCTCATCTGGGTTCTGTTCCTCGTTGGTATCACTTGGTTAGCTCAGGCTGGGGAAGTTCCTTAAACTCAGTGGCTGCGTTTTACTCACCTGTGAATCTGAAGTTTCCTCTCAAAAGCAATGTAAAATTAATATTTTATACTGCACTTTCAAATCCTCATATACAAGGCACTAACATTGAGAAATATTTCATGGACAGAACGAGCCACAGTGAGATCTGCTTCTCTTCATGTAGCTTCTTTCAAAGATCAGAAACTGTTTGGACTCCTAGATGAAACAGTCCAGTGAAACAAGATGAACCCATGGTTCCCAACATGCCTGTGATCTGTAACATCACAGGAAAATCAATGGGTCAGATAATCCTACTAGGATAGCCTGGGAATAATCATGAAAGCCTTTTTTTTTTTTTTTTCCATTTGTCTGAGCTGGGCTTTTGTGGTCGTCATGCTGAGCATGCCAATAAAGTTTCCTAAAAAATCCTGTGAAAGAAACCTACTGATTTTTTGACACAGCTCATCCCAAGGGCTGGTAGGAAACACAACGCAGCCCCTTGGCTTCATCAGCCTGCAGGTCACCAGATGGGACCTTTGCAAGCTAACAGGCTGGATTTGACCCCCAGGAAAGCCAGCCTCTTAAATACAAATAGCTGTCCAGGCTGCAGAAGGAAGATGGCATTTTCCCACCATTTGCTGACTGGTCTGTTGGAGCTGCTTTTCAATAGTGGCTATTTATATTATTAACAAATACTTTGGAGTGTTTGGGGAGTACTTCTGGCCGCCTAGGCTTGTTTGCAAAGTGCACTCCTGTTAATTTGACTAAACCTTAAGAACTGTGGAGTATTTGCATCTTGGTCTGCTAATAAATCTCATGGTTGAAACTGGTGAATGTGCTGCTGAGTGGTTTTGTAGCCACAGTAGAATTCAGCAGGAGCCAAAAGGTGCTCGGCATCTTGCAAAATCTCATTTCAGGCTTATAGCTATATAATTTTACTTATTTTTTAATGTTTCATTCCTGGCTTATAGCTGTATATTTTTTATTTTTATTATTTATTTTGTGTTTCATACTCGTTCATTAGAATGTGTCCTCTGCTGGATCCACTGTATTAATTGATCTGTTAGTTAATAACAGAAAAAGCTTATCAAGAAGGGAAAAGCTGCCATAACTTGGTACGGCACGATTGGGGTCTTAAAATTGTTTCTGAAAAAGAAGACACTAGCACAGCAAGTTGCTACATCCGAGCAACATCCCGTTGTGAAATCTCCCATTTTATTGAACGTGTAAGCGCGGAGGTATTTCGTGTAATGCCTCCAGAGGAAGGCAGAGGGTACGTTTCTGCGAGTATCGGAGCGTTATTGATAAGCCGGCGGTGCGTGCTGTCGGGCGCCGAGCCCGGCTCGGGGCTCCCCGAGGCCGCAGGAGCGATGAGCGGCCGCCCGGCTGCGAACCGGCACGGAGCGCCGGCGGGGCTCGGCCGTGACGGGGAGCAGGGGGGGCGCACCGGGGGCAGGTAGCGAGCAGGGGCTCGGAGGGCTCGCCCCGCGCCGGGGGGAGGCCGAGTGGGGTCCGCAGGGGCCGGGAGCCCGTTCCGCAGCCGCCCGGGGAGGCTCCGCACTGCGCCCGGGGGCTCCGCCGCGCTCCCGCCCCGACCCGGGGGCGGCCCCGGGGGGCTCGGGGGGGGCCGCGCCGGTGACGTGGGGCTTGCGGCAGCCCCGAGCGGCAACGGGCGAGCCCCAGCCCCAGCCCCAGCCCCAGCCCCAGCCCCAGCCCCGCCGCCCGGTGCTGCGGCAGAGGGCGGCGGGCCGGGAGCCGGCGGGCGGCCGCGGGGCCGTGCTGGGAGCGCCGCCCAGGAGGGCTCCGGCGGCGCCAGGATGTAGGCGCGGGGCGGCGGGGAGCTGCCGCCGGCGACGGGCTCGCCATGAAGAAGCACTCGGCCAGGGTGGCCCCGCTCAGCGCCTGCAACAGCCCCGTGCTCACCCTCACCAAAGTGGAAGGTAACGCGGCGGCTGGAAGGGGGGTGCCCCGGGTGCTCCCCGCGCTTGGCTCCCCTCCCGTCCCGTCGGGGAGCGGGGAGCCGGCAGCGGCCCCGCAGCCGGTGGGCGAGCTGCTGCCCGGTGGCACCCCGGTGGGACGGGGGGGGGACGTCGGGGGGAGGCCAGCCCCGCGGGAGGGACGGGGGGGGCCCCCGAGAACCTGCCCTCGCCTCCCGTGCCAGGCTCTGCTGTGGGGCTGTGTGGGGGCTCTGCTGCCACAATGGGCATCGGGAGCCCCTCCAGGACCGCGGGGAGCTCTGGAGACGTTCAGACTTGGAAAGGGGCTGGGTGCGATCAGGGGTCCCCCCAGAGAGCCCTGAGGCTCCGGGGGAGCAAGTGGGAGGCCTGGCTGGAGGAGCTGCGGTCATGGGGAGAAAGAAGGCTGTAGGCTGTGTCCTAGAGCTAGGCAGAGCTGGTGAGATGGATGGGGGAGAGCGGAGATCGGAGGAACTCAGAGGGTGCAGGTGAAGAAGAGGAGTTCATCTGAAGGGTGCATAGGGATCTGAGCTCCTAAAGGAAGGGCAAAGAGGAAGGCACTGGCTTGGGGGACCCACTGGGGGATGTGGTAGTTGGTGGAGAGAATGGGGTTGGTGAGAGAGAAGGGTTGGCTCGGGAGCGGAGGGAGGCAGGTGGCGACAAGCAAGAGGCAAAGGAGGGGAAGAACGAAGCCAAAAGGGGAATGAGAGGACAGGAAGTGGTAAAATGTGAATGTGAGACTCCATGGAAAGTTCATGAAGAAGGAGAAAAATAATAACACTGAAAAACTGAGGGGGGAAAAAGATAGGAAAAGAAAAATGGTAGCAATATATCTGTGCAGAAGAAAGGGAAAATGCAGAAATGCCCAAGGAGGGGGACAGGAACTAAAATCACCAAGTAAAGTGAAAAATGAGGAGTACCCGAAGGCTGTGATTCCTGTTCATGGGGAATACAGCTGTTGCATTCTCCCAGCATAAAAACTGCTGTAGAGGTAGGAGAACGGATCTCAGTTTGCTGAGTGAAAGAAGCAGCCAGATTTTAATTATGCCATAATTATAATAAATAAAAGCCCTTGGAGTTAGCCCTGTGCCCACCAGACTGTTTCTCTCAAGGTCTGTATTGGAGGCTCCTCTGGGCAGTGAGCATGGCTTCCTTTCTTTTGGTGCACTGCACAAGCTTTGTGAATCATAAATAATAATAACCCACTAGGTTCCAGCTTTGAAATGTGGGTCATATTCTGTCTCTACCAGTTCAAATACAGTTTATTGCCTACCTTATATAGAAATAGAGGCAGAGCAATCTTCCCCTGTGCTGCAAAATTGAATCCTTTCAAGCACATCCATGTCCGCTCTGTGTACCAGCTCCCTGATACCGTACCACCGCCCACCAGGGACTTTGTTGACCTAGTTGGACTTTTCCTTCCTTAGTTCAGATTCTTCTTTCTGTTATCATCAACGGCAACATCTAAATTGCCCTGCTGGTGTATGATAGAGACCAGATGTTGTCTAAAAGCAGGTAAGAGTTTCCTTTGCTGCTTGTTTCCTTTTAATGAAACAGACCGGCTTTGTTTGAGAGCTTCTCTTTCCAAATCAATTGACAACATTTCCTTTCAGACTAATATTGACTAATTTTGCCAGCTGGTGTTTAGAGTCGTATGAAAAGCCAGGATGTAGTTATAGCCTGAAGTGAGACAGTGGGCGTACAGTGGACTGCTTTCTTCCCTCTGTCTGGCTGCTGTACCTCTGGCAAAGATTTGTCTTCCCAAAGTTTTCTTGTAGCCAACATCCCTTGCAAAGACACAACCAGCACTGCAAGCTCAAGACAGCAAAAACTTTGCTCTGCTTCGTAGGTAAGCTTATTTTCTTCCCTACCAACCATCACCAAAGCCTTTCAAGGATCTTTGGTGGAACACCTGGGAATATGTTTCTGTATAGGATAGTTAGCCAAGAGGAGCCTTTCATTGATATGCATTGCCGAGCAGCCTTCCAGCATTCCCTTTATATTTTCTTGTCGGTGCAGTGGCTTCTTTACTTTAAAAGGAAGATAAGGACTTTGTGCGCCTTCAGAAGCGTGACTGCCATTTCAAATTATTTCAGAGATTGAATCATCAGTATGCATTGAGCCTGCAGTACCAGCACTTTTAAAGACAACTCTATCTACACGCATCACTCAGGCAGGCAGTAACCATACCATGTGTTTTGTGTGCCTGGTGCCATTGTGCACGCTTCATATTTTGAGAAATGTAGGCTCGGTGCCTGTTTTGTGCCTGTCTATCTTTCTGTCATTGTTTTTATCACCAATTTCTATCCATACTGCATTTCTCTTGGACCAGCCAATTGCCTGATTTCACCCTCTTTGTACGTGAAAGTTCAGAGCATTTGGAGGACTGTCTTCCCTTCCGTGGGAAGGTAAATATCCATCCCTGCTCTGCATCTTGGGATCTTCCAGAGGCAGGTGACATCAGCTTTCACAAGAAGCTCCAGGACAATCACCTTGCCAGAGGAAACCCATCCTTGGCTTAATTAGTCCATACTTAGAGCTTGTTATTCTCAGGCTTCTGGCACCAACAAAGTAGTATCACAGCCTCCCCATATGGCACCTTTTCCTCTGCACTGTCATGAAAAGTGGCTGGTGGTATTCAAAGTTGCTTGTGACATGAATAATATCCCTTTGTTTTCAATTATTGCACATATATGTCTCAGTGTAGTAGCTGTGGAACTGGATTCCTCCACCTGCTCTTTTGGAGTAACTTTGCATCATGGGAGTTGCAGGGAATTTTTACAATTACAAATGGGAAGTGAATTTGGCCTTTAATGTATTTTGTGCCTGCAGGGAATTCATCACAAGTGTATCAACACTGTAATTACTTCAGTAATAAATCTTTTTGGCTTCTTTAGCAAGCATAGGCTGAAGATCCCAACCACAGCAAAAACTTCCATGAGCGGCAGTATGCCTCCCTCAGCTATGTGATTCTTATTATCCTCATTTTGCAGATGGGGCAGATGAGAAACTGCAGAATGAAGCAGCTTATCTAAAAGCAAGCAGCACATCTTTTCACAGAACAGGGGAGAAAAGACCTACAACAGATAGAAACAGACCCCCTAAGCCCCGAATTTGTGTTCTGGCCACTGGAGGGCACCCCCAAGGCTGGATGTGGTCAGGGTGCGAGAGGACTTCTTTTAACTGGTCGCTGATTTCCTGCATGTTCCTAATTAAACTTCCTTTTTTGGGAAAATAAGCTCAAATGCTGCATAAATACATCTCTGCATGAATACTGTGCCGCTGTTAGCAATGTTCTGCTGCTGTCATCTGAAGGTTTTGCTAATCAGACCGTGCTTGTTCATACTTTGGCTGAGTACTAGGACAGACCCCATGAAAGTTGCACCCAGGAGTAGGCATTTGTAGAGCAAGAATTGTGCCCACTGGTCTTTTTTATGTGAGATATGTACATTGCAAAACTATACAGTGCTCATGCAGTTCTAGAAAACAGAAGAAATGGGAGAGCAGGAAAGGCTGGTGAGTCAGTTGTTCAGCCAAGGCTGCTGGTTCGCCCGTGCTTCCCCACTGAAGTGGCCTTTGTGAGGAATGCATGCTGGCTTCTGTGTGGAGTAATTAATTTGCAAAATGTTTGCTTTCATTCAGCCTGTCTTCTTGCACAGAAGACAAAAAATAGCTGATTATTTGATGTGGACATTCACAATCACGGCAGAAACCATAAAACCCATGCTTCGTTTGTTCCAGGGCTGTGGTAGCAGCTTTCACTCACTCCTGGCTGGAGCTGGGACAAAATGAATGCTGTAGGGGTGAAGTTAATGGTAACAAAAGGCAGGGGCTTTGCATACAGGTGTGAGAATGAATGAGGTGTGTAATTTGCCATTTGTCTGTTTCTCCATCATACCTGCCGCCATGCACTGTTATCCCAGGGTAAAGTCAATGTAGCTTACTCCTCTGCTGGAAAGGGGGCACCCTATTTCACATTTACTTAGTGGTAAATGCACACAGGCAATAATTACACTCTGGCTTTAACCCATGGCAACTTCTGCCCAATTTTCCTATTTCATGCAGCATTTTTACCTAATACAACAGCCTATTTGAGCAGATACCCAAGATCGTGCTCCAAAGGAGTGAGGAGTTTCTTGTTTCATAACACCTGGCACCCTTCCCAAATGGTGCAGTGCTTTCCTAGTCTTTAAACAGTCTCAAAATGAGCCGCTCTTAGCTGTGCTAGGCTTACTCACTGGGGATTCCTGCCAGCTCATCTTTGATCGTGTCCCACTCATTGTTTTCTATACCATCTCGCCTGTGCATACTCATAATCTATAGGTTTAGAGGTGACTCATTGCTTCTGCACTGTATATCCCCTCCCCAAATGATACAAAAATAAAACGAATGTATGAGACCATTTTGATGTTACTGAACTAATGCTAGAGCAGGAGCTTTAATGCATCACGGAGCAGAAAGATAAGTTATTAAAGATTTATCCAAGCTTCCTTACTTTAGTGGCTGAAACGAGCCAATATGTAGACAATACAGACAAACAATATTTTCATTTACAGTGACAGAACTTAAGAATAACATCAACCATTGGATAATCTTCTGAGACTTTCTGTAGATCACAGACCATTACATTTCACCCACATATCCCTAAATGAAGCAAGGTGCATTTTCTTGTCATCTTGAATCAATTTAGGCATTTGCTTTCAAAAAAATAAGCAGATTACTAATCCATCTATTTAATCATAGATTTCTCTCATGAGAAGGTGGAACAAAGGCTAGTAAAAAGAAATATTAAGTCACCAGAATGCATCGTGCGTTGTCTCCTAATTTCATTTGATAATATTTGTAGAAGAAAATTTCATGTCTCTCTTCAAATGGCCTACAATTGCAGATGGAAGAGTATGTAGCATAGAAGCAGCTCAGTATAAGAGCTAGGGAAATGACCAGAAGTTCCACATGAAAGTCTACTGTCGCGTAATGTGTATTCCCTAGCCATTGCCTAGTTACAGGGCACATGAGTAGTATTTTTTACATTGTACCTGTTTTAGCCCCTTATGCTCAGTTACTCTTTGTTAATTATAAACTGTGAGATGTCACTGCAGACCTGGACAACATCCTGCAGAAGCAGGAATTTGGTTGGTAAGAGAGTAGATGAACTTTGTAATCATCACTGAGTTTTGCTGGCAGTCACTGCAGCATCAGATCAAAGGCAACAGGAAACAAGGTGTTCTTTGCATTGCAGAGATGACCTGCTTTCAGGCAGAGATGCCCACCAAATGTGTTGGCACCGTGTACTGGAGAAGCCAGGCACCACCTCCAACATTGTCTGCCTGATTCCAGGAACTTAAATCCACTCTAATTTGTCATAATGCAGAGGAACCTTGCCTTGAAATTTTGAGAGTCTCACACAAGGCATACATTTCTCCATGGGATCTAGTACCCTTTGGTTATACAAAAATTATACACTGACTTTTCTTGATGTAACAGGAATGGGTTTTGCTCAGCATCGCTATTTCTGGCCATAGAACAAACTCCTCGAAGGAAAGACCCGTGAGTCCCATAAGCCTTGTAATTCGGTCATGGAGAATATAGAAGTGAGGAAATATGCTCTGGATATAGCTTTTCCACAATCACCTCACATTCCCTAGTGCAGTTTTCAGCAAAGATTGTATTTATGGCTGAAAAAAGTACAAGTATGTCTTCTATAGGTGATTGAAACAATAAGAGGTTCCAAAAACCTTTCTTATTGAAAAGAGGAAAAGGTAATTATCAGAGAGAAAATGGAAACTGGAATCCTTACGTGTAATATTTTCTTGCTCAGAGTTGTACCAATTTTCTTGGTGCCAACAAGGGTCTAGCCAAGCCTAGATTTGTTACCAAAGGAGACCCAGCTTTGGGGGAACTTGCCAGTGAGAAGTGAGGAGGCATCCTCTTGTCTATTCTGGTACATCCTTGAGCAGCAACTCATGTGAGGACTTTCTGGTTATATGTCTGCTGCTCCAACCATTGTGAGCAGACTCAAATCCATTTCAAGTCCACTCTGTTGTCTGGTCATTAGCTGACAGAGAACAAATGCCCTGAGTATCATGTTCTGAATTTAAGACCTAAAAAAGCATCGTGTTTTAGGTTCAATAGCAGGTTATCCCTTTATCTCCTAAGAGAACAATCAGCTGGACTTAGAATTCAGTGTGCAAGAGACCAATGGGCTCTGACAAAATCTGTTATCTAAAACTGTGTATACCTGAATACCAAGCAGCTCAGCATTTCAGAAAGCTCTATAAGGGAAAAACAACATTGTCTCATTTCTGAAAAAAATGCAGCCAGTGTAGCTGGTTTACCACTCAACATAATACCTGTTTATATGTCCTGATACGGATGTGGTATTCATATTAGTATAAGTAGCTGAGTACAAGCCTTTGGCAATTAAACCATTGCTCAGGAAAGATGTGGCACTGAAACTGCTGGCTAATACAGTAGTTTTCTGTAGAGAATAGGCTTGGTTTTTTTTCACCAGAACAGACAACCATTGCTTAAACCTTTGTTCCAGATGAAATTTGCAAAGCCTCCAACTCACATTTGCCCAGAATCCAGTTTTGGCCATGGCTTATTTTTATTCTAATGCAAGTTGTATTTCCATAGAGATGCTGGTCTCCTCAAAATAAATGGCAAAACTCCCAGCTGCAATTTTTATTCAGGAAGGAAATTCAGAATAATGAAAAAAAAATCTAATTTTTCATACTATCAAGAATACGTATCTCATAATCAGGATTATTCTTTACATCCATTTACAGATGTTACTTTCCAGTACCACAGTGTACTGTAATAAGCACACAGTATTATCAGTTTTCACTCTGGACTTCAATCATGCATTCTGCTTAATAATAAAAAGGACAGTATTTAGGGGAACTCCTCACCCCACAACATTCAAAGTGGAATATCATGTTTTAATGAGGCTCATTTCAATGCAGCAATTTTAATAGAATTTCTAAGCAGTTGCCTCTGAAGATAAATTAAATGGATTACAGTCCAAATTGCTGCAGTACAGAGTTGAGAATTTATCAGCTCTCTCTGTGTCACTAACAGGAATTAGAATATAGATTTTGCAGAAGATCTTGCTGGATTTGACAGGAATAAAGGAATATATATATATGCTAGGGAGGAGCACTATAGTTTTGAGTAGTACTTAAGGATAAGGATTTAGGAGTACCTGTTAGAGTAAACTTATGCCTGCCTGGCAACATAAGCTATACAGATGATTCAATAGCATCAGTGATATGGGACACAGATTTCCGTAGATAAAGGCACAGGAGACTCATCTTGACTGCCTACAAGCCAACAGACCTATTTCCTACCCTGCTGAAATTAAGGTGAGATAATCAGATATATTTGAATGTCCTTCATAGACTATCTTAACATTTATTTTTTATGATTAATTAATTTATATAATAAATTCCAGTAGAAGAAAAAAAAAAAAAAAAAAAAAGGTCTGAACTCAATCTGCATTTGTCTTGCTTTGAATCTGTACTTATACAGAGTTCCCATTTACAGGTACCTACATCCCTTGTAGAATTTATGCTGTAGCCTCAAACAAATTCAGACCTTCTGACCTAATAGGTTAATACCCTGGGTTTGTTTTTTAAAATAATCTCTACTGTGAATTTCTAAAATTATCTCCTGTATTTATTTATTCTTAATGTAGTCATGCTATTCCGTGATCAAATTAAGTAACATAATTTTTATCTGTTACTGTAAGGCAAAGTATTTAGAGAGTACTTTTACAGTTTCCTAAATATTGTCTAAAAATCCACACGTGCGATGCCATTTTGACCAAGTATTCTCATTTAAGAACTGATTTTATGAAGATTTATGGGGCTTTGTCATGTTTCCATCATGATGTGTTAATTGGTATTCATTGAAAAATGTAAAACCAGTCTGTTAGACCTTCAGGACCTACCACAACAGGGAAGTTTGGGTATTGAGCATACAAACACTAAGCATTACAGTCCCATCCACCAGCCACCCATGGACACTGCCAGCTTCCTCTTAGGAAGCTAGGAGCAATTTCCTCAAGAAGCACATGAACAGTCACCTGCGGGACCTGACCAAAGGTTCTTCTGGTCCTATCTCCAGCTTGGTGGAATTCATTGGGAAGGTGTTTTTCTGGCCTGAGATGCATCTCTTCCATTGTGGGCATGCTGTCAGTTGAAATTTCCCTCGATGCAGAAAACAACTTTTTGCTGTTTTCTGTGTTGTTCCTAATAATTGCTGGCAGTTAATAATTTTCCTTTTTTTTTGGCTGCTCCTGAACAGTAGGCTGTCTTTCTGTGGGATGGCCTGGGAAGAGCTCAGGATCCCTCATGTTAGATGGTCAGAGCCCATCACTGTGTATGCAGCATGTGGTTTGCATACTCCCACCTGCACCTCTACATCTGTATGCATCTCCAGTCTGCTGTTTTATGACCATACTGCTTTGCCTGTCATCCTGCAGCCCTGGATGATCACTTCATTTCATTAGGAAACTGGCAGATCACCACTTGCCCCCGTGATATTTATAATTACATTGAAGAGTGCAGGTCCCACAGCAGGCCTCTGCAGGGCTCCAGTCACTCCTCTCCATTGCGTCCTTTACTCCTTCCTGGTTTCTTATCTTGCACTGGACCTTTTAGTCATTCCTTCACCTTCCCTGGCTGCTTATTTTCTGTACAACCTTTTGGAGTGGGATTTTGTCAGAAGCCTCTTAAACACCTGGAAAGAGGAACTGCATCGCCTTCATCATTGTGGCCGTCCACCCCTGTCAAAGGACACTGGTGAGGCTGCAGGATGAGCGGCCTCGCCTGTCCTGTGGGCAGTGCTGAGAGCAGGCCTGAGCACGGCTTTATGCCACACTAGGATGCCCGTCCCTCACTATTGCTTGCTCACTCTAGCACTTACTGCCCTGTTTCACAGCTAAGTTGTCAGCTAAGTGGCTGAGCTCTGCCTTTTGAAAAGCAGAGGGGGAGTGTGAGCTTGTCTTCCATGGCTGAGCACATAGGGCACCTCCTTGGGGTGGCAGCTCCCCAGGTAGAGGGAGCAGGGTGCCCATCTGCCCAGGGCCAGGGCAGCCACACAGCAGCAAAGCCAGACTGCTCAGAGTGGAATAAGCTCCCATTTGCTGGGAAGGCATTAACTGAGGAGGTCATTTGCCCAGAGGAGAAAAAAAAAGTGATGCTTTTGGCATGTTCCAATGATTACTTCAAATATAGACTAGAAATATTCCCTGGAGGTGACTTTTTAAGAGAGATGTAAACAACTGTGCTTTGAATCCTGGCAGGGTCTAGGTGTAAGAGAGGCACCAACCTGCTTAGGAGTCCACTTAGGCAAGCCCAGGAGCAGGTTCTTTGGCATTTGAGGAGCTCTAAGGGGTATGGCAGGAGGATACAGCTGGTACAAGCAGCTTGGCAAAACTAAAGCTCATTTGGAGAAGGAAGCAATGTCCCATTGTGCAGAAATTAGTCTCTCATTGCATTTCCATGCAGCAGAAACATAGGCCTTTGGGAAGGTTGTTATATGGAGATTACAGGCTTCCAAAATGAAATATTAGCAGCTCCTTAAAACCAGCTATCAGGACAATCTGTGAGAGGAGAGGTCATCATTAACAATGACATGGGAAATCTGCACCAGTGACTGGATGCTGTGACAGGTGACCCCCTCAGACCTCTTTAACCTGACCAACTGTGAAGAAAATGCCTGGGCAACAGATCTGAATAAATGCCAGTATTTCAGATTTAGACAGCTACAGAGGCAATTAGAGACGTAAATCATTTTGTGGACTTGGCACTTACTCTTCTCTTCACAGGATTATGCCTCAGCAGTTTTTAACAGCTTAGCTCAAAAATCCTGGACAGCTAAATAATGCATAGCTAGTGTGGTAGATGGAAATGGGATAAAAACACTTGGAGGAGTTTGGGACTCTGCTACTGAGGCAAATAGTTGTGTGAATATACCTCGTGTAGTGCCCAGCTCTGAGCCCCCTGCATGGCACGGGTTTCTAGAGCTCCTAACCACTCTGAGGATCAGGTGCTGGCTTACAGGAGACATCTCCCACATCTATTAGAAGCAAATAATATTTTTGCAAGCTTTACAAACTTTCTGTGCAACACCCAAACATCTACAAAACATTTAAGAGGCTAGAAAAATACAGATGCCTTGAGGATGGCTCATTTGTAATTATTAGAGAGACCGCTGAGGATTCTTCTTTCTGTCAATGATTTTTCAGAAGCGTGCCTTAAAGAGCTGTTGAAGAATATGCTTACATTATGCTCACATGCAAGCATGTTCATAGTCTGGGGAAGCTGAGGGAGTTGTACATTATCATTAGGCACATGTTTCAGTCCCTAACAGACAGGACCTTAGTCTGCGAGGGTCACTTGCTCTCTCTGAAGGGCTGGCAAGGGCACCCTGCGCTTTTGTAGTACTTCTTTCTGTCATTTGCTGTCGAGCTGGGAACAGCGAGAGCAGCTTGCTGCTGACAGCTATACATGCTTGTGTCGTGGGCCCAGCTCAGAGCCTGCCAGCGCTGCCTGCCATGGCTTTACCCTTGGTTCCTGACAGCGGTGGCGGAGAGGAGGGACACATCTCACCCTGCTTCGGGCACCTACACCAGAGACACCCACTTGCGGGCTTCTCTCCCCAGACTGTTTAGGGCTGGTGGAGAGAAACAAGCACTTGGAGAGGGTGATTCATCTGGCTTGTTTTAATCGTCTACTTTAGGATGAGATAAATCGTGCTATGGAAATGTCTTTTTTCTGTCTACTAACTATGCAGAAAGTGTAAATGACTGTCTCAGATATACAAGTCTGCACAGCAGATGTCTCAAACTGATAAGCTGAATGCCACCCTTGGTTTCTATCAGTATCACATTCTGAAGATACACCGTGAGGTTCTGCCTCATGGTGAGTCGTAAACTGGTGAGCTGTGCACAGGAGTCTTAAGCCATAAGCGAGGCTTAAAACCCTTGAAATGGTCTGGACAGGCTGCTTAAGGGGATGCCAGTGTGGGGTGGGTTTTCTGTAACCCACTGCATCTCTAGTCAGTGAGATAGGGCACTTCTTTGAAAGCATATACCTGATGTGGGATAAGTTGTGCCTTCTGGTGCCCATTTCTCTCCCTGGACTCAATTAGGAACTGGGGATGACTAGCTCCGGTGTGGGTGTTCCTACTGCAGGTTTCTGAACCCCTTTTTAGCCAAGAGGGGTCCTAATGGGGGAACAGAGAATGTCTGTTCTGGGATTGAGGATCCCAGAGGGCACTGGCATTGGAGGTGTTTTCCTTCAGGTGTTTCTGAATGCCAAGGGAGACAGGTTGGGCTGAAAGGGAGGGAGGAATGGTTTCAGCTGGGATTTATGAAACAGGAAAAGGAATGATCAAACAGGAGAAAGGAAAGCCAAATTTAGTAAAAGCAAGATAGGCATTTTTCAACTATCTCAGCATCTTGATTTACTCTTTTGGGGCATATAGTAGCATACAGAGCAGTCTGCTTCAAGGGGCAAAGGAAAAAAAAAAAAACAAACAAACCAGGAAGTCTGGAGGAAAATACCCAGAAATAAAATTCTTTAAAGTCCTGCCTCATCTGTTCTGAAAAGCCATTTTGTCATCTTTAAATTGCTATGGAGTCTGATGCCAGCTGGCCCTTGTGCAGCTTTAGAAAGAGGATGAGAAGCTTCTCACCCACGTGTGGGTTTGCCATCACCCCACCTTGCACCTGTGACTTGTGCAAGGAAAACTGTCCCCATGGGGACACAGGGAGTGGACAAGGAGAACTACAGCTCTGGGGGTTGTGTATGGAGCTGGAAGGCAGGTCCCCAACACAGAAAATGAACAGAGGGGATGATGTGTGTATATATTATTGTCGTGGTTCCGCTCGAGTGGGCAGCCGAGCTCCACCACAGCCGCTCTCTCACTCCCCCTCCTCAAAGAGGAATGGGGAGAAAATATGTGAAAAGGGCTCAAGGATTGAGATAAGGACGAGAAAATCACGCAATAATTATTGTAACGGGCAAAACAGACTCGGCATAAGGAGATAGTAAGATTTATTGCCTACAACTAACAAGCGAGAGAAGTGAGAAAACAAAGGAAAAAAAAAACAAAAGCACCTTCCCCCCCCATCCACCCTTTTCCACCTCCTCCCCCCGAGCGGCGCAGGGGAACGGGGAATGGGGGTTATGGTCAGTCTACAGCACTTCTTCTCTGCCGCTCCTTCTCGGTCACTCTCGTCCCCTGTGCTGTGGGGTCCCACCCACGGGATGCAGTCCTTGATGAACTGATCCGGCGTGGGCTTCCCACAGGCAGCAGCTCTTCCAGAACTGCTCCAGATATGGGTCCGTACCACGGGGTCCATCCCTCAGGAGAAAACTGCTCCAACCTGGCTCCCCCACGGGCAGCAGCTCCTGCCAGGTCACCTGTTCCTGAGTGGTCTCCTCTCCACGGGCTACAGGTCTGGCCTGGAATCTGCTCCGGCAGGGGTCTTCCACAGGCGGCAGCCTCCGTCGGTGCAGGGCCACCTGTTCCACCGTGGTCTCCTCCACGGGCTGCAGCGTGGAACCCTGCTCCACCGTGGTACTCCATGGGCTGCAGGGGGACATCCTGCTTCACCATGGTCCTCACCACAGGCCGCAGGGGACTTCTGCTCCGGCGCCTGGAGCACCTCTCCCCCTCCTTCTACACTGACCTTGGTGCAAGGCTGTTCTCCCACTCCCTTGACTCTCCCGGCTGCTGTGTGGCGCAGCGTTTTTTCCCTGTCTTAAATATGCTCTCACAGAGGCGCAAAACAACATCGCTTATTGGCTCGGATCTGGAAAACAATGGGGCCCTTCCCAAACATGGGGCAGCTTCTAGATCTTTCTCACAGAAACCACCCCTATGGCTCCCTGCTACCAAAACCTTGCCACGTAAACCCACTACAATTATCTATAGCCTCCACCTTTTCCAAAGACAGTCTGGCTTTTTGTGACAGAAGCACAGAAAATCTGGGAGCACAGGAAATAATGAGCACGTGATGCAGTTTCACAGCCAGATAGTTAAAAGAAGTCTCTGCTTGTAACTCTTAATAAGCCAACAGTGATTTTTACCCCAAAATTTGTGGTCCATCACCATGAAATGTGTCATGCCTGGGATAAGTTTTTACTCCATGCAGCATGTAAATGCATCCAAAAAATGAGCATCCCTAGAAATTTAAGCCTTGAGCAGCAATATCACTGTAGAAGTGGTAGACTCGGTATTGTCTTGTGCTGAAAGTGATTGTCTTGGTGCATTGAACACAAAGTTAAATGTACATGGATGCGTCATTTTGCCTATGGAGTAGAAAGAACATCAGTAAAGTTTAGCTTTATTTCATAGGGACCAATTGCCATAGAATAGACCTAAAAAATAGCGGTGTTGCATACAAGCTGTCCAGATGAACTGCTAGCTTACGAGTACGTGCATGGTGTAACAGGGAGCAGGACAGGCATCTTCAGCCTGGAAGATCCTCACCACGCTGTCTGTAGCAGGGTGTCCATCAAACACTGCATTACTTCATACTGAGTGCCTGGTGGGTCAGGGCATGTGGTTGTGATTTTCCCCTTTTCAGTGGGTGCCAGAACCACTGGACTCCAGAGACCAGACACATTATCCTGCTGTCTCAGTGACCAGTTCTTATTTTAGGAAAAATAACACAAGTTCAGTGTTGTCATTCAGAGCACCTACCTGTCTTAGGATATCATATATCCCAGTGGCTTCAGGCATGTTCCCTGCTGTTAAATATCTTCAGCAGAAAGGGGTTAAAGCTGGTTTCATGCTCCTTGGCCCATGGGAAGCATGCCAAGGGGAGTTCCTGAAGGTGTGGGAAGTGTTTGGTCTTCCAGTGGCAGCGCCCATTAGAAAGGCTTGGGGGGAAATTAAAATTACAGCCATAATTGCAGGACGTGTTTGGTAGACAGTAAAGAAGGTGCTGGTAGCTGCACATTATTTGGTGAAGTTAAAGGAAACCAATGTATCATTGTACAGCAAACTGAACTCCAACCAGTCTATGCCAGGCAATAGGGGAAGAAGGAACATTACTTACAAGCAGTGGTGTAAAGAAAATGTATTAAAATGATTAGCATGAGCTAGAGCCTCAGCCTTATTTCAATTCTAGCTTCTTCCGGTGTTTAGAAGGTAGCTTTTGAGTTTCCCATTGTATGTTTAACACAATGCTACATTAACTTTGGATAATTCATTGGCCTGCTGATGCATCTCCCATTATGTAGGAAGCTGCCCACACAGTCTTCTACTGAAAACTGAAATAAATGAAGAGTTCAGCAATGTCGCCATCTCTTTAAAGCCACTCAGCAACACCAACAGAAATCGAGATGTTTATTCCTTTGCTGCTGAATGCTCTTCATAGATCTCAAGATATCAGACGGTTACAAAATACAGCTTTGCTAGGCAAACTAATGGTACTTTTAGCTCAAATCAAACATTTATTTTATGTAGAAGAATAAATACTTCTCTCCTTTGGAATAAACCTTTCATTTAATAATGTATTAGCTTATGTAAATATAAATTTAGGTTAATCTGAAATAAGATGTCTTAAGAGATTGTCCATTCCAGCCACTGATTCCCACCAATATAAGGAAGGACTTCCATATGTGGATCCCTTAGTCTGCTTTGAGCATGGATAAGTATTTGGCAGTATAGTCCCTCATTATCCTGGCTGTATTTACATTTCTCTTTCCACCTTTCAATGCATGCAGTGGCCTTCAGATGCTTTTGAAGTTGTAGGCTTCTGGCTTCCAGCATAAATCACTATTACTTCACGCTTACAGTGAATGAGCCAACTAAACAAATCAGCCTTTAAGAGAAATCCCTGCTGACTGTTGCATGCAGGTGACTTGATGGCTTCAGGAGATGTTGAATGGAGTTAGTTTACAGCAGGTGAAAGCCCTAAAGACAGTGGCCTGCTGCTGAGGTCTGCCAGCACCTTTTGATCTCAGTAGGAATCGAACCACCTAGCGCTGCATTGCTCATTTGTTTACAGCCTGGACACAGCATCTGCTGATAGTGGTAAGTTGTCAGGACTCTAACAATTCATGTTTAAGGATATAAGTAAAAATCAGAAATAGAAATAGTTGCTGTCTTTCAAAATCATCTCCTGGTTTGTACACTGTCCGTAACTGGGCCATTGGGTGCTGAGGTGTGCGGCTGAGGAGCTGCCTCTTCTCTGGGGTGCTGGATGCTGAGTCCAGCTATAAGGCATGTGTGAAACCCGCCTTTCCAGCAGCATCCTGGGCTTGGTTAAACCAGGGAGAAGTCAACGTGCTGTGTCACATCTGGTGCAGGACTCAAGCTGAAAAAAGTGAGGGCTGTTTAGTCTGAGATGCTGTTCAGGGCAGCCTGTGGGTTGGTCTAGTTGTTGGCAGCTGCCTCAGGAGAACTAGGGGCCACAGAAGTGCTGGGTGATCCAAGTTGAGCATTAGTCATGCTACGAATGTTGCAGTGAGGATGCTCACTGCAGGGTTACTACGTTGTCCCCTCCCTCCTCTTAAAGAAACGTCATATTGCATAAGCTGCCCAATTCCACGTTTTCCAAGACAATAACGATTCCAGCTATTGCTGCAATCCCCTTTGCTGCTCTATCAAATTCAGTGCGTTGTTTTTCATTTATCTACATGTTCTTAAAGCATCAGTTTTAAGCAGCGTGTTAAATCTTTCTACATACATCAGAACATGTAATTTTAATTTCCATTTACTCAGTGGCTTTTAAATCTAGAGGTGATAATTATTATTTACATTCTAACCATGCCTTAGTTGAACCAGAGGCCTTGCAGTGATCTAAAAATGAATGACATTTTGTGGCAAGATCTGTGTTTATTTGTTTATTTTGGCTGGTAAAGCCCCACCTGACTTCAGAAGGCCCCAGGATGGGAAAACTAAAATTCTGCCCGGATTTCCTCAGTAAGCCTTGTGTTTTCTTCTCCCCAGGGGATGAGCGCTCCCGGGAGTCTCCAGCCCCAGCAGAAGCACAGATGCAAGCCGGGGCAGAAGGCGGTGGAAGGGTGAGCCGCTGTTGCTGGAAATGCTCCGTGACACAACTCAAGAAAATTTTCTGGGGTGTGGCCGTGGTCTTGGGTGTCTGCTCCTCCTGGTCGGGTTCAACCCAGCTAGCCAAACTAACCTTTAAGAAATTCGATGCACCCTTCACTCTAACATGGTTTGCAACAAACTGGAACTTTTTATTCTTTCCTTTGTATTATCTTGGACATGTTTTTAAGTCAGCTGAAAAGCAGTCTCCAAAGCAGAGATACAGGTATGGGAGCTTTTATTTTTTTCTCCTGTGGCTCTTGCATGTTGCTCTGCCTCTAAGCCAACATTTTGTGCATTACATCAAACCCGCAGTTGCTTTCCTCTTCAGGTTTGTTAAAAGGTGCTCTGAATTCATTCTGTTGTATGCTAGCTGTTGCTATTACTCTTAATACAGTTTGATTCCAAAAGGACTAAGTCTGGGTTTATTAGAAATACATACAAGTCAGTTAATGAAAGTCCACCGTTTCTGTAATTACTTCTCAAGAGTTTTCTGTACAGACTCCTGTGGCCATCATTTTCTTTATTAGTATCTTCTTCCTCTACCTTACAGCTGACTTTTATGGCAATGTCTGAATAAGCAGAGAAAGCTCTTCTTTCCACAATCAGGACTTGTGCAGTGCCTCGAATAGCCAAGTAAAAGGTATTACAGTATTTTCCTGGCATTATGCCCCTGACACCTAAGGCCAGACTCTGATCCCAGTTAAACTCGAGCTGTTTTGTTTATTTCCGGGAGGAAGTGCAGTCATAACCGAGGACAGTGTTTTGTCTTCAGCACACCTTTTCTTCACAGCAAGCCAAACCCACTGAGCCTAAAGCACTCATGGAAAGCCCTGAGTGCCCATCCTCCCTGAGAGGTGAGGATGCTCTAGCTGCTCGAAGGACTGCCTCTTGGTGAGCACTCCTTCATCTCATCTCCTTTTGGCTTCAGGGAGGCGCCTGGGACAGATGGGATGAATCAGCCATCAGGACGTCCTGTGTCAGAGCCTCCCTGATACATGGAAGGATGTGAACAACCTTTTCCCCTTCTGTTACACAGTGGGACTCACAGCCTTTTAATGAAGTAGCTCAGAAAATAAACAGTAAGAAATGCACATTTCTCAGCTTCCAGCTGTGCAGCAGCGAGGAGGAAACTCACAATGGGAAACATAAGAAATCAGGTTACTCAGTTACACTGATTATGCTATACCTCTTATTACCAGGGTTAAGGTTATTAATGTTTAAATTGTGCTTATTAGCCATTATTGTATTTTCTTTCTCTCCTAAATCACTGAGGCAGCTACAGATAAAGGAATTTCACTGTTCACTGCAGGTCCTAAAGCAGTCCAGAATTAAAGACATTTGCATAAGATGCTGTGTTTCCTGCACTTCAGCCTTCAGTTTGTTGTTTAGTCCATAACAGATATGGGGGCTTCAGGGTTGAGAAAAGTATGGAGGTTAGAGAAAGAAAGAGCTTAATCTAAAAACAGGAACAAATGCTAGCCCCAAACAGCTATATTCTAGTTTCTTTGTTCTGTCAGTATTTTTCTTTCCAGTTGCCATCAGACAATGTTTTAAATACTGATGAATTCTGGGGTGAACGGCTGTGGTTCACCAGATCCCTGGGGTTAAAACCAGAGTCTTATGCTCCTCATTGCCACAGTTAATTGATATGGGTGATGGTTTTCTGTCTTCCATTTAATTAAATGATGACTGAGTTGAAGAGCAGGTGCAAGCCCTGTAGCCTATTTGGGATGCAGGGGGACATCATTACAAATAAGCCTACAGCAGGCTTAGTGAAGAATGTGCATTTGTGAGTCTGACTAGCATATTGACTGGGGTTAATTTGCAGAGTTTTTATTGGTGTCAGGGTCAACAGATATTTGGAGATTTGGCTTTGTTTCCTCTCTTTGCTGCAGGTTTTTTTTTTTTTTTTTTGGTGGCTTTGAGCAAGTCACTGCAGACCTCAGATTCCTTTGTACTCTCTGCATGAGACAGTGCTTCAGAGGGAGGGCTGTGCCTTAAAATCATAGAATCATGTGCTTATGTGGTGTCTGCCCCAGCATGTCCATTATCCAAACTGAGACCTTTTGGTGCTGCTGCACTAGCTGTCAATGAGAGAAAAAAAAAAAAAAAAAAAGAATTCCTGATCATCTGAGTATTGCAGTACAGCTGAGATTTCACATGTATGTAAGTCAGGTTCTGGGCTCCAGAATCCTCTCCTAATTATTCCCCCTATTGTGCAAATTTGTATGTGTGTGTGCATGTCTGTATATATATACATATATATATGTGTACGCAGTGTCCTGGTTTCAGTTAGAACAGAATTTTCTTCCTAGTAGCTGGTGGAATGCTGTGTTTTGGCTTAGGATGAGAAGAGTGCTGATAACACCCCGATGTTTTAATTGTTGCAGAGCAGTGCTTATACCAAGCCAGGGACATCTCAGCCTTTTGCTCTGTCCTGCCAACAGGCAGGCTGGGGGTGCAGTAAGAGCTGGGAGGGGACAGACCCAGGACAGGTGACCCAAACTAGCCAAAGGGCTATTCCATACCATCTGACGTCATGCTAAACAATATATAGGGGTGGCTAGCCGGGGGGAGGGGGCCGGACTGCTCGGGGTTAGGCTGGGCATCGGTCAGCGGGTGGTGAGCAATTGCATTGTGCATCACTTGTTTGTACATATTATTAGTAGTAGTACTATTATCACCATTGTATTATTATTATTATTATTATTATTGTTATTATTATTTTCCTGTCTTATTAAACTGTATTTATCTCAACTCACGGGCTTCACTTTCCATTTCTCTCCCCTGTCCCAGAGAGGGATGGGGAGTGGGAGCGAACGGCTGCGTGGTGTTTAGCTGCCGGCCAGGTTAAACCACGACACACAGCTATGCAGAAACTTGGCAGGTCTGTATGAGGCATTACCATCCTCAGAAAAGCTTGTACTCTAGGCACAATCAGACATGTTATGGAGGCAGTGGATGGATGGGCTTCTAGATAATTAAAATGGACAGTTCTGATATGGAACTAACAAAAAAAAAAAAAAACACCTTGCTTAATCACTTGCTGCTGCATTTATCCTTCACCTTCATATATTTAATTTATTATCTAAGCTCTCTGGCAGGAATCTGCAGTGAGATAAATGAAAAGTAGGTACTGGAAGAAGGTACGAATATGACATCTAAGTCACCTTAGTAGTAAGGTAGTAAACAAGAGGATTCTCAGATCTTGCCTAGGCAGGTTGCTAAAATCTATAGACACCTGAGTGTCTTGGCAGCAAAGCTTCCCGAGGACACCTGTGCTGCCACCACCTCTTCGTCAGGGCTGGGCAGCTGAGCCTGCCTTCAGTGCAGCACAGACAGTGCCTTCACACCGCCCCTGCCTGTGTGGGTGGCTCTGAGAGGTCTGAGCTGGCAGGCGTGCCTCAGTATAGCTCGCCGTACAGCTAAAGAACATGTAATGAACGGTGATCATTAGGAAAAATACAAAAAAGAGGGATTATAAAATGTAGGAGCAGTGAATAGATGAGCCTTCCCTCTTATACTGATTGTATGGTTTATTATGGTTTTGAATTGCTACTGTATTATACCTGTAGGTGTATGTACTATGCCATATAGATATGAATGTGTATGTTCTGTAATCTCACAGGAGAACATATTTATTGTGGACACAAACCAGGTTAAAGCTGTACCAGTTTCTTCCCATTTTCTAGCATATACCACAGTAGTAAATCTGGCACCAAACCTTTATAGTAGCACATTAAGAACAGGTTTGTTCCATCTCTTTGTAAGATTTTGAGTATTAGGCTGCAATGTAAAGCATTAAGGATTCTGACTGACCCACATTGCATGGTAAGTAACCTCCTGTGTAAGCCCTGCTAGACTTGCCAGTTGTGTCTGCAGCACATGGAGGGAATCACTAGTGATTTCACTGAGGCAGTGCTGAAACCATCCAAATTGTATCCAGCCTCACAGAGTAATAAAATCCCTTCCCTACTTCTGAGAATGAATGAAGGCAAACCAAAATACCTGCATTCACATACAGACTGATGTGTTCTCCCCATACAGCTCCATCACATGAAAGAGTTGTGCCCAAATCTAAATCGATCAGGGAGAACTTGTCCCACGCTTGCTCCCAGGGGACCGTGCACCCTCCGCACAGGTCTGTGTCCATAGGGAAGTGACCCAGAAAACTCCAGCAGGCCACAGAAGAGCACTCCAGGCTCTTCGCTGCACTCTTGTTTCTTGTGCAAAGACTTGCTAGCTTAAAATAAAATTACAGTAACTGAATTATCATTAATTTCAACCATTGTCCAGTCCAGAAATAACACATGTAATGATTTATGTGCCTAATGGATCATTTAAGAGTACTTCATTTTGGCTTCATACTTTTTGCTTCCAAACTGCTTTATAAAATGACACATTTAATCTGATGAGCTGCCCTCCATCATATCTACATTATTAATTTATGAGGTAACATAAATTAAAAGCACTAGAGCTTAAAGCTCCCTGGCTACATGGAAGATGAAATTAAAATCCCTGTAAGACCTTGTTTGGCTTTGCGTATCTCCAGGCAGGAGGAAACGTACCTTTTGTAAAGATTTACTCTGTGTGTGCCAGCTGGGGAATAATAGAGCTCTGTTCCCATTTTGGCAAGAGAATACCTCAGAATGTGTGTTTATTTTGATGATACAGCTTTATCTGAAGATTTTGGAGAAGGAAAGGGCAGGACTTTCCACAATGGTGTATGTGATTATTTGTATGTTTATTTATTATTTAGGTCTCAATTATTATTTCATAAAGCATTAGGGCTAAAGAAAGCAAAAGAAGCTAACACTAAATCTGTTCAACAGTGTTGAATACAGGGGAGGTGTTGGGTGACTGAAAGATTCATTGTACATACCTGCAGTGATCCACAACCACATCTGAACATGTTTTGATGTGTTCCTTTTCACTGAATTCAAGTTTTGTCCCGATACTGCCCCAAAACTAGCTGCCACTGATCTGCAGGAATTTGAACATTTTTCTTGGCAAAGAAGGAAAAAAAAAAAAAAAAAGTTGAGGGTAAAACTGAGGTATAGTTATTACTTTGGAGCTGAACCAAAATACTGGAAGTAACAATGGAAAAGGACCAAAAGGACCGATGTAATAGGTCTCATGTATGCTGATTTACCAATTTACTAACTGAGCTACTTTTGCTTTATGTATATATGCACTCAGAACTGAGACTTAGCTCTGTGGTGGTCAGACAGTGTGGGCCAGTTTCTCAGTGTGTTTCATGTGTATTTCTGTTAGCACGGAGGAGACAAGGTCCTAGCCAACAACCCCAGTAATTCCCAGTCTGCTAGTTCACTTCTGACTCATGCCAAAGTGTCATTCAGCGAACCATCAGCACCACCCAGCTCTCCTGCTGCAGGCAGAGAACCTGGCCATGTAGGTGCTGGTGCCACCTGGGCACGATGCAGCTCTGCAAGGGAAGAAGGTTAGAGCCTGCTTTGGCATGACTGGATATATTTTTTTACTATTGATTTCTAGCTTTTTGTATTCATGAGTCTCTGTTATCCATCTGCATTAAAATGTTGCAGTGTGGTTGACTTTTGGCATCATACTGATTTATATTACTGCTTAGGTGGGAGCATCACCACCAGAGCAGACTGCATTAACAGAGTCATAAATAAGCTACAAAAGCATCAAGACATGGTGAAGGCAAGTGTTTTTAGCAAATGTCACCCAATGAAGCATGTTTTCTTTCAAAAAACTGCAGTTTATAAACTCTATTTCTCTAATTCAGTACATTAGCCTTAAAATAATACCTATTTACTTTGTGTTCCTCAAAATAAAATCACTTTACAATGCAAGGTCCCTTTAGCTTGTTAGGGGAAAAAAATAACCAAAGAACAAGAACTGTTAAAAGATCCAGTTCTTACCCAAGTTAGACACAAATCAGGAGTAACTCCAAATTAAATCAATTTGATCTCTACAGCAGGCTGTCAGGGCTTACCTTTGTTCTTGGGATCATAGCAATTAATTAAAAGAAGTTGTGAATATTTTGCAAGAGGTTTATCACACTCATGGTCATCTGTGTCTCTGCTGCAGGTGTTTATATTGTTGTTGGTGATGTTATTGGTGGGCATCTGTACTTATTCATAGGCTGTTTTCACTGCCTCTCTGCATTGAAAAATTTGCACTTTTTTCCAGGGCTTCTGGCTAAAAGGAGGCCAGATTGTACTGTCAACAAGTAGCAGTAGCAGTGACTCCTCCTGCTGGAACAATGTGCTGGCTGTGGTAGGGGCAGTGCTGGTGGGCACCTGCTGTGCATGCAGAGTCAAACTCAGGCACGGAGAATCGATTTGGGCTTAGCTCAGCTGCAGTCCAAGCCACAGAGCTCAGGGTGATGCTGTTGTTATCTTCCATTTCTCAAAGTTGAGGAACTACCTCTTTCTGACAAAAATTGTGGCAGTGCTTTTGAAAACACTGCGTACCCTAGTGGGCAACAGGGTAGGGGTGCATCACGCCATCAGAGCTCTGTAGGTGGCTCCTAGCTGCTGCCTTGTCACAATACAGCTGTGCTGCTTTATTGCCAGATTATCATGCAAGTTATCATTTTAGCTGTTTCTTGGGGGAGATTTGCTTTCTTAGGTGATTAATAGGTAATGTCGTGGTTTCTGTCTCTTTGTGGCTTCTGAAACAAAATTTTCTCAGCCAAATGTCAAAAATGTGCTCTATGAGCAGCCTGTTGTTTAAAAAGCTTCTTCTGGACCTGGGCTTAAGGTGGTAGTTTTTCTGTTCCTCAGATGTGTGGTGTGAGAGCTTGGTTCCTACGTGGAGCTGATGGTGCGAGGGTCTGACAGAATGCCCCAAAGTCAGTGCCCAAGTCCTAAGCTCCCTGGAGCCAGTTCTCACAACGCGAAGCCTGCATGTGAGCCTTAAGTACATAGAGAGGCATTTACGTGCTTACCTCGCTTTCTAAACCTACCCCCAACTTTTGCAGCTACTTTGAGAGCTTGTGTCTTAGCCCCAGTAAGAAAATTGCCATGGTTCCTTTCTTAGGAAACCAATCCTTTGTATTTCTGACCATGATGTTCTGAAACATTCATTAACATTCATGCCTGGTGAAAATCTTTCCCTTAATCTGAAAATCCTTCGTCTGTTGGGGATCACCTGCTCTGGGCTTTTGGAGCTATGTGGAATGCTAAGGGAGACTGAAAATTGGGTACTGCCTGATCAGGAGAAATATATGGTCTTTACTCTTGAGCCTGGTTTGCAAAACCATTCCAAGGATGATTTAATTAAGTGCCATCCTGTAATTTTGTCTCGTTGTTCCATTACTTTTGTCTTCTCTCCTGTGTCTTGAGCAGATACTCTGAAATAATTGTATTATGTGCCTCCTATGAGGTAATGGTGCTTGAGGCAAGGGCTGCAGACAGAAGTAATTGTTTTTGTTACCTGATGATGGGGCATGTGCTATGAAACAACATGTTTATGGAATGGCTTTTGCTTGAAAAAAATGTCATGTCCTGCAGCACTGAGTGACCCCCGGTCAGCATTAAGCTGCAGATGAAGAGCACTTCGTTAACTGGCTTTTTCCCTAGTTCATAAAGGAAGCTGCCAAACCTTGGGGCTGCTAAAGCTTTTCTCAGGAGACCTCTAGAGCAAATCTACCTATACTGATCATGGCTATGCTGACCCCTCTGCACGGACTGAGACTGTGGAGCCGAAGAAAGCAGAGCTGAAGGGACCTCAGAGGTCACCTCCTCCCTGCCCTGCCGCTGGTGCATGACCAGCATGCACCAACTGAAAAGGATCTGCTTTTTGTGGCTGGCAGAGGAAAAAAGGGACTGGGAAGAGAGTGTGTGATCACATTTACTACGTGCAGAAAGAAGCAGAAAGCTGGGATGAGCATGGATCCTCTGTTTTACCAATCACTGTAACATAAAAGGAGATGGTGTTCATAGCTGATCTTTTTGGTCTTTTTGCAGGAAGTGTTTAACCCTAGCCATCCTATCAAGCATCCTGACACCCAGTGCACAAATGCACTATAAACAAAGCCTGTCCTGCACAGGCTCTTCCGTGTTGTTTATAACAGAAGCAAAAACAACACAACTCAGGAGGGAGTGGTAAGGAAGCTTAGGATATTTTTTTCAGCCCAGATCCGTGTCAAAATGTCTTGAAGGCTGCTACCTTTAAAGCTCCTTTAAAAAGGGAAAGTGCCTGTATGGTAACAGACTTTGTAGCTATAATTAACAGCTCTCAATAAAGACGGATGATACAGGGAGAAGTGTTCGAGGCTGGCAGCACCACAGAAGTGGAAAAAACCTTTTTGTCCAGCTGCCTAGTGGTTATGGCCCATGTCCAGATTTCCCAGGATGATTTGTGTTTGTTTTAAAAGACAGCCTCATATAAATGCACAAATACCTGGCTGGAGATGCTGTGAAGTCAGGGACTAAGGGATCTGGCCACCCTCGTTTGTTAGTCATAGCTTCAGCTTTAGCTTTACCAAGAGGGAGGAACAGCCAAAGATGAAGGTTAGCAGTAGCACAGGTATATATGAACAGGGTGTCAGAAACTGAAAAACCCTATCAAGCAGTTATATAAGATAATATCTGTGAACATCCATAGATTTTTTTTTTCCTGAGGTAAAACATGTTAAGATAAGAGCCAATGGGTAGACAGGTTCATCTATGTGCTTGCACACACACATGTTCAACTAATTCTGTGTATTCCAGTGCTAAAACGCCTTTCCAAAAGTTAGCTTCCTGCCAGAAAATCTTACCCAAAATGGAAAAATGAACAAAATCTGTTTTTTTTTCATGTCATGGGGGTCTCTTGGACTCAGCAAGCCTATATCAGTCAGGTCCCCAGCAGCCTTCTTATCCACCCCTATTCCCCATATCTCTGAACTCTTCCCATATAGAGTTGGTTTCAGTTGGCTTATTAATTTCTAAGCCACATTCCTTCTCTTTGGAGCTGAGTGGTTATTTGTTTGTTTGCTTAAGCTGCTTATTTCACCAGTATGTCGAGACTCCTGTAGTGTTTCCTTCATATCTGTGAAAACCTTCCACTGCATCAGTACAATGGTCAGACTCGCACATTGTGAGTCCAGGCCAACTCGCTACAGTAGAGCCATTCCTAAATGTCATCTGGCATTTGTCCTTACATTGCATCTAAAAAAACTTACTTTTTCCTTTTTTTTTTTTTTTTCCCAGTACTCTTTTTTTCCCATTTAATTCTCTTCACTATCTGTTGTAGAAGCCAACCAAATGAAAACTGCATTCTGCTTTTCCTGCACTGAAACTGAAAGTGAAGCCTTCTTCACAAGTCTGGCTTTTTGTGCTTTCAGCTGGAGTGCACATAGATTTCCAAGAACAGAAAGAAAAATCTTCAGCTATGAAAAGCTCTCCTATTAAATAGCGCACTCAAAAACAGCCAGAAACTTTCTGTACTACCTAATGGTACCTTGAATAAAAATGAAGTTACAGCTCTGTAACACTGATATTTCCACCATCTAACAAATGGTGCTGCTGTTAGATCGTCTCACCAGGGGATCCCA
This sequence comes from Aythya fuligula, assembly GCF_009819795.1. NCBI lineage: Eukaryota > Metazoa > Chordata > Aves > Anseriformes > Anatidae > Aythya > Aythya fuligula. The sequence goes on from NC_045561.1 coordinate 24,215,350, forward strand.
AATGTTAGCTTGTAGAATCATGGAATAAGTCTGGTTGGTGGGGACCTGGGGACGTCTCTCATTGTGGGAATGGTGAGACACTGTATCATGGAATGAGACGCCTCCCCAGGACCCCACCAACCACAGTTGGTCTCATACGGTGAGCACAGAGCTTCAACGTATCTACTTCATTTTGCTAAAGTTTAGTGAACTGCATACACTGGACAAATATGGTTTTTTTTTTTTTTTGGTCTAATTTATTACATCATTTAAAGTCCTGTCTCTAGAAATCCCAAAATTACACATACCAGAATGCATTGGCGTGAATGGTACCTGTTCTGCTGCTGTTTGCCTCTTTCTGCTAGAGCAACCTTAAATATTTGCCCGTCCTCTGACAAGAACATGTTGTTTCAAACGCTGATGATTTGATTTATTTTTGATTAAACTTTAATTTTTTTTTAAAGGGTATCAACCCACTGTACAGTGTTTTTGCTTAACTTATTTTAAATAATCAAATTTTCACCTAGTATTTTCAGTATTTCGTGAAGTTTTCTATATTAAATGTGATGGGTCCAGTCAGCATTTGACCCTAGATGACATCCTCTCCTACAAGCAAAGCTAGATCAGTAAATGATGTATGATTTCAGTGAACAGTGTGCTTAGCATGGAATTGTTGGTATGCCTGGATGCAGATTCTTAGCATGAGATATTCCAGGGTCCAGTGGGATCAGCAGCCATGGAGCCATCCAAGTTAACAGGGGTCCAGACAAGTCTCTTGAGAGTGTCTATGAAGGATTTAATCATACCAGCAACAGCTGCTTCATGTGTTAACAGATTTGTTTCTGAATAAGAATGAATGTACAATTAGAATTTACCAAACTGCTAAAGATACTTTCTTGGGATCTCTTCAAAATGGAGCATCAAATTGGCTTTATTTTTAGGTAAACAAGAATCATAATGAGGACGTTCCTCTTGAAAGTCCTACCAGTTATATGTATACTTAATGTATATAACATATGTTAAATGTATACTTAACTTTTGGCTGGCAGGATGTAAAAAAAATTCTGCTGCTTTATATTTCTAGAACTTTGTTTTGTTTTAATGATTCACAAAAATTAACAGCTGGCTTCCCGGGTATGTTTGCTGTAAGAAACCAGGGACAAGTCGTTTCAAGGAACTGGAGACACGTGTGTTTCCTCCACAGCAATTGTGCTAAAAACAAACTGTTCTCTGTGTAGCTTTAGATATTTTCCACTGTTACGCTGCTGATATCTGGAGTCTCATTACCAAAAAAAAAAAAAAAACCAAAAAAAACCCTTTGTCTAGCACAGCAGAGTAATTAACAACAGATTTTAGGCACACGTAGAAACATCTCACCAGGGAAATTTGAGAAGGAGATGACAAAGAGTGTCTTGGAATCAGTGTCATGCCATGATCTGAATGTGTAATGGCAAATTGTCCTTCCTCGAGCAGCTCAGCCGCTCAGTCGATCTGCCTCCATCGGGCAGCCTGCCTCTGCCACGGCTTTGGGCCAGCAGCCACGGCCACGCGGCTCCTGCGCATGACGCGCGCTGATGGCACCTACAAGATGTTGTGCAGCTGGCAGGAAAAAGATGCAATAGTTCATTAGTTTTGCCATTCTGCATAATTCAAGCGTTTTCAAAAGGAATGGCACTGGAAGCTTTGTAGTACTGAAGGTGCATAATAATCGCATCAAAATTGCCCATCTGCAGCTAAAGTGAGATAATTGCCTAGGCGTATCCGCATTTGCAGAAGAGATTTTGAATAATAAATGTTTATAAAGCCCTTCTGTCATCATGTTATCCAGTTCTCACCCCGTAAGCCAAACTCTCAATTCATTTACACTCTTTTCAAACCAAAAATAGCTCCCGTCGGTGCAGCTCTGCAGTTGGTGAGGATCAGGCTCTGGACGAGTTTGTCACCTGGAATTCTCTCCCAGCTCCCCAGCAACACGCATCAGCCAAATCAGAAGAGAGTCGTCAGCAAACCCCGCCGATTCCTTGCTAATGATAGTTTCTGTCTTTAATAATTAATTTATGTAAATGACTGGTGTTTAGGGGTACTGCTACTGGTTCTCAGTGGTGCTTCCTGAGGGGCCAGGCCTGTCCAGAGTGACATCCACAAAAGGGCTGAGATGCATGCCCCATCCTGAAAACAGGCATAAATATCTTCCTGTGGTTTCCAGCAGATGCTTCTCCCTGCTTAGGGACCTCTTTTCTGTCCCAGAGGTAAAAGCCTGATGGATCCATCCTCACAAAATACAGGCACACTGAGACCAGCAGCAGCAGGTTAGATGCCTTGTTAATTCGTTTTATTGTTGCTGAGCTACCCTGCTCTTGCAGATGAGCTCCTTAGCATGGGATCAGCTCACCCAAGGCTTTGAATGTGGTCCCTCCAGGTGTGACAAAGTGTGGACAGCTGAAAGCCATGTGGTGGTGTTACTGCATGCTCTCCTGCCCAGCCCTCTGCATGGGATGCTGTTTGTAACTGCTCCCCCGTTCTGGTGCGCTCCCATCTCCTGGCAATTATACACAGATGGCACTGACCGGGAGAGGTTTTTTTGATGTGACTTTGTCATCTTATGCCTCTCCAAGAGTGGTTTAATTGCTTTTTCCATTAGACTTGATACAAGTCATGCTGAAGTCCCAATCAGCCTCAGTATGCCTGACTGATACCTGATATCTGCCATTTAATATCTGTCTTTACCTCTCCCATGATCTTGTTCAGCAGCTGACGCTGCTTGTTCTAGCCCCATAGTACTGCCAGCCCTAAACGAGCAAACATGTATAGCTTGCACAGGGGTGAAAAATGTTTCAGACTAGATGACAGAATCACCTGCTTTCTTCCACTGTGTGCCCCTTGTCTTTGTGCACGAGCGAAGGAGCTGCTGCTTCAGCAAAGAGCCACTTGTGTCCCCTGTGGTCAGCACGCCCGTAGCTCTGCAGCTCGTAAACCCTTGCTCACCGTAATGAGGTTTGAGCCCACAGTGCCTCTTGGGTGCTGGCATCCTGCTGAGCACCTCGGCACGGGCACAGCAAGGCTGCACCCAGAGCAGAGTACGGTGTGGCCATGTGGAGGGTGCCTCCGCTGCTGGCATCCAGGCGGACAGGCTCACCTCAGAGCCCAAAACCACATTGCTGTGCTCATCGTTCTTCTTGTGAAACAGTCTGAAAAGAGATCCAGATGCTGTGCCAAAATTAGTAATGATGTGAACTACTGCTCAGTGCATTTTTTCTCTCTCTTAAGGGTTTGAGCTTATTAAATAACCTCTCTCAGCTTCATCACAGAGCATTACGTTTTGAACAAGGGCTGAGCCCAGCCACTGAAGATCTTTATTCTAGCTGTGTAGGTGAGCTTTTATTGAAAGAGCCAGATTTAACAGAGTGTACCCCAGGCACCATCACAGTTACTGAGCCAGATTATGCCTTGTGTGAATCAGTGGGGTCGGATGGGGAAATCACAGGGCGCTATGACACGGAATTACCCTGTTACTGAGGCTCAACATGCAGGGTGCGACTTGTGTCTGAAGAGCCCAAGAAACTTTTGGAGAGGGTCTTGGTTGGTGCGAGCTCTGCAGGACAGCCCGAGTGCCTTTCTCGACAGTTCTGCACAGCCTGCTGCACGGGCTTGCTTCTGAGCAAGCTGACACCTGCCTCCCATGCCGGGAAAGCTGCTTCTTCTCAAGCATCTGTCTCCGAGCACTGCTGGTGCAGCTCCGAAAATCCTTTCCCCTGCTAAGAGCGGAGCCAGAGCACAAACAGGGGGTACCCGCAAGGTGCCTGTGAGCACAGCGTGCCCAGCTGGTGCTCCCCACTGATGTGCCTGGCCAGGCTGAGGGATGGAAGCTCACCTCCCTTTACTCCACCCTCCATCCCACTCACATTTCAGGATAAATCCAGTGCACTCGGCGATGGCCTGGAGCTTTGCCAGCATGGCCGAGTGCCGGCTCTGACCCCTGCAGTGCCTTGGGACAAAGTCATGCTCATTTCAAACATGGAAGGAGTAAAGCCCTGTTTTTCCACTGGGGATGAATTACAGTAGGATTGGAAGAGTAGTCCTTGTGTCAAATGCATCTTCACTCTCTGTACAACCCAATTATTATTTTTTTAAATTCTTAGCGTTTGGGAAATAATTCTTCCTCCACAGCTCTCTGCAGACAGTGTCCCCACTTCCAAGATGACACACTCCCTCTGAACAACATTTTATGGCCCTCTTCTGGGCTCCTGTCCTGTCGTGGCTGATGCCATGACAGGAGACACTAAGTTTAGCAGCCTTAACCTTTCTAAAACCTCTATTTTAAACTCTAAATTTGCTCACCCATAATCCATTTGAAATCAGTGGGTGCTGACAGTCTTCATCCCACTGAACAAGTCAGTGTGCTTAGGTACCTGAATATTAATTTATGTTTTTAATTTGATCTGATTGCAGTGTGAAGGAAGAGAAATTCAGTAATTCCTTGCAGCTTGATCATTGGTGCCGTCTATAGATTATTTATCAAATTCTTTTTATTTTATCTTGATAAGAAATGTAATGGATCTCATCAACAGCAAATCATTTGTCTCTGTTGGTTTACTTTGAAGGATGATTTATGTATACATTAAATTTGATTGCAAGCAGTTTCCTTACACATGTAAACCTCAATTTTCAAAGATCTCTTAGGATGCTCTAAGTTTTAATAACAGCTTCACATAAAACAGAATTACCCAGTTCTGGTAGTAAACATGAGAAAATTTGGATACAGGGAATTAGTAAAATAATAGTCTGCTCGTTATTGCACAAATTACTCTCTATAATTAGGGAAAACTGTTTTTTAAGATGTGCACTGACCATGTGGCCATATTTTGGTATATGCACCCTTGTTTTTATATTGATCCAAAAGAGGAAAAGTTAGATATTCTTTTAGTGATGGAGCACAGTAATTAAATAAATTTCACATCAAAACCAAAGAGCAGGAATTATTAGGTAGATTTTTGTCCCTGCTGTGTGTCTTCAAGATATTATTCCGTGCTTTCTGTTGGGTAGCTAACATGGCTTGCTCCTTTCTCCCAGTCCTGAAGCTGCCTGCTGAGCATCTCTCACATGCTGGGAGTATTTTGGTTTATGGCTCAGCCCACCTACCAACTATTTCAGCTACCGAGATGCCATGAGCTAATTAACGCATATATCATCTTACACATACCTCAGATGCCATGTGATGAGATGAGCAGTGAAGAGACTTACCCTTACACTTCTTTGTCTTATTCTTTCCCACAGGCCAGGCACTGGCTTACCTCAAGCCTGGACACATTTTCCTTGCTGAACCGTTCGTTCATGTATTTTTGTTCTCTATTTATTTATTTCTAGTTCCCTTCCTCAGCTAGTGTGCATGCTAGGTTGGAGCTTCATTATCTAAACCTGTGTCTCCTTTGCCTAGCTCATCAGCTGTGTAGGTGTCATTATCACTTATTATTTGTATGAAATGAGCACCCTGGAAATCCTGATCTGCACTGGCACCTTGAGCTAGATGCTTTTCCAACAGGGAGCTGAACACAGTGCCTGTGCCATAGAACTTGCAGTCGAGGCTGAGGCACGTGCATGCACGCAGATCTGCTGAAGCCTGGTGGTTTTCACGTAACAGATGATGGGTTGCTGAGGTCCATGCCTAAGCAGCACAGTGTGTGATGTGATAGCGCAACGTGGCAGATGAACAGGAGGGAACGTAATTACAAATGTCCTTGTAGATGAGGATGAACCCATGATTTTTGGACTGATTCCTCTTCTGCTTGAGATCAGCTTTCTGCCAGCGTGGTGCTGCGTTCTCACCCCTTCGTGTTGTACCCTGAAGTAAGAGGTCCAGATCCTACCAAAGTCAGCAAAAGAGGAAGCCCTATGCAAGAAGCAGGCAAATGAGAAGTCCCACTGGGAAGCTCCCCATGAAGGCTTGCAGCATGGCCTCCAGCATGGCTGGGCTGGTTAAACCAAAAGATGTTCATGAAATCCAAGGTCGAAAGAAATCTAAAAGCATCTTAGAAAGATGCAAGCCTGCTTCTCTAGATAACATCAACAAGTCATCTGTTTAAATTAATCTATGTCTGAACTTCAGCAGAGATGAGTGCTTACAGAATATGTAGGCTGTGATACATCCCCAGCAGTAATTCTGTTAAATTTTCCAACACCCCCTGCTATGCATGTGTAAGGATTCGCAGGCACACCGAAACAGGCCACCTGACTGTACTTGTCTCCTCTGCTTTCAGCCACTCTTGGAGCAGTACCGTGCCCCCTCCTTCCATCCTTCCTGCTACAAAACCAACCATTTTCATTTTAACCCAGGCAATCCATTGTACATGGCTGCAATCACACTGCCCGTAACTGCGACCAAAGAGTATCCGATGCAGATTATGTAGCGCGTTCAGATATTGTCCCCTGGAGCCACAGCCTTGGGACAGAGCCAGAAAAGCCATTTTATAATTACAGTCTAAGTCCAGGGGCTTTATAAATCCGTCATATACTTAAAAAAAATAAAAGAGCAGGCATGCCCATAGTGCAGGCATTAATACTGCTAGCCGATGTCCACTTGCCTGCTAGGTGGCAAACTGCAAGGCTGCAGCAGGAGCTCGCTGGGGCAGGTGTTGTGCCCTAGTATGTTTGCACTGTGGTAGGAGGCAGCTGATTTGTGAGTGATGTCTGTGCAGCTGCTCTGGAAGCAGAGTGCTATCCTGGAAGTAAGGATCACAAGGTCACTCTCCAGAATGAAGGAAGGAATAAGCATGTCACGGGAGTAGAAGGTGGAAGACAAATGAACCCGGTAATGTCGTGTCTGGCAAATGCTTGGCTGTCCTCACCACAGCTCGGCTTTCAGGACCGGCAAGCCAAAGGGAGTCTCATTGCTCTGCCCTTACAGCCTCACTCCAAAAATCACATTCCCACACTCCCTGTAACTCCTTCCACACATTAAATCCAGCAGGATGACATAAACTGCAGCTGTATGTCACAGAGCTATTTCGTTTTAGCCAGAAGTGAACACTGTAAAAGTGGATGAGCTGCACACTTAGCTGATGGAGATCAAAAGAGTTTGATTTCTGTAGCTGAAAACTGTCAAAGAACAGAAATTACTTCTGTGACCCTAAATCAGGTTACAGTTGCTGCAGGTCTTTCCTGATATTCTTATGTTTTACTTTAGAAATTCTCTATCGTTAAACGATGTTTGTCTGTGCTGCAGTCTATCACCTGGTATCTGAGCATCTAAATGCAAGAAAACTCTTTAACAGGCTCTGTTCCAGGTAGCTTATTAAAGCCATTACCAGAGGCACATCAAAATGTAATAAACCCAGAAGCAGATAATGGTCAGAACAGTTCTAGCATGAAATACATGATCTGTTCTGATTAAGGTAAATCCAGTATAAAATCTGCCATTTTCATTTGACAGTTTCAAATGTCACATTCGCGTTCCTGAGACAAATACAGATACTACTTTCCTGAGTCACCTCAAGTTTACTACCAGCAGTCAGTGTGTGCCATTTAAGCATCACAAGGCTGTTCTCCCCAGTCTTCCAGGTGCTCTCACCAGACGATGTAATTCTGCTGTGGGTGATCCTGACTCTCCCTCTCTCTGCTGTGCTGTTTCCCAGAAGTAGTTCCGGCAATTCTAGCTGGCCCTGTGGCAGGATGGATGGTTCCTTATCACAGAAACTTACAGGGCCACCTGCCAGACCAAGCACATGCTGGTAAGGTTGGCATGGTCCAAGCTGAGCTGAGCAGCTTATCGGGAGTTTATAGCATCCTTTCAAAGACAATAGGGCTGTACTTTAGCTCTGCACTTACACCTAAGCAGTTCAGAGCTCTTTAGTTAATGAAATGTTCTTTAATTCTCATCACTCCTGATCTGCAGGGAGTTACACTTGTCTTACAGACTGATGAACTGAGTGAGGGTGCCTGTCTGATGCATCCAAGGTGGATGAAGTGGAAGAGAGGGAAGAGAAAGACAAGAAAGTGGCAGGGTGTCCAGGGGAAGGATGATGCTGGAGACAAGACAGGGCTTGGCAGACCCAGGTTGGTAATTCCTGCGTTGTACAGGTCCATCCCTTCGCAGGCACTGCCAAGTGAATCCCACACTGACACAGGCTGGGCAAAGGGGAAGGCTTACAATGTGTTATTACTTCAGTGATTTCCATGCTTAAAGCACAAGTACAGCATTTGGACCAGCAGATGGGTTTCCCAATTCATTAACTCAGGAGTTCTGCATCTTGGTCAGAAAAATTCCTGTGTTATCACTGTTGCAGATAAGGAGTCTTTGCTGCTTTCAAGTCTTTCACAAAGCAAATCAGTGATGGCTGTGTTGAAATCTTAATTTGTAGATTTGCAGCTAAGATTAGGGTGGCCCATTAGATGCTAGCAAGGCACCAGCTCTTTCCTCAACGGGGCAATGTCTTCAGAGTGCTCCTCTGGCCAGAATTTTTCTTTTACTGAGGATCACACAAAGCAGAGCCAAAACAATCTGTTTAGCAGGCAATAAAAATATAAAAGAAAAAGAACAAGTACATAAAAAATGTCACTAAGAAGGAGAGCAGTGTGCGCTGTAACAACCTGATCCCAAACACACTGACATTCCCCCCACACATGCATTGCAATGACAAGACCCGACTGCTTTGTGTCTTGTAGTACTTCTGTGGTACCACACTCTGGCCAGGGACTTCTCATCTGCCATGTTTTGATGATGGCTCCACAATCTCTTGTCTTGTAGGAGTAAAACCTTAAAAATATGAAATATTTCATATAAATAATGTTTCTAAAGTATACAGATCAACACTCTGAAGCAGAGTATCTGTGGCAGGATTCAGATTTAAAGCAAATTTCCTGGCCTCCAAAGAACCACTGTGTATCCCATCCAAACACATAAATAATAATGGCTAGTTTCTCATTCAGAGATGCGCTTGTAGCTTCCAGCAGTTCCTGCAGTCGCAAATGTCAGTTTGCTCCACCAGCTGAACTCTCCAAGTCTGTTTTGTTTTGTTTTGTCTTGTTTTTAATTCAGCAAATCTGAAACCTTACAAACTGCTTCCCTGGGATTTCTGAGGATCCCTCACCAGTATTCACATTTCTGATCTTTCCAGCAACTTCAAATAGATCTCAGTTTCTTACAGCCTTGCAGTAGTGCAGTCACCTCAGTGCCATAATCTCTTTGTTTACTTGTGGAACTAATCAATTCTATCTGATCTCTCTCTCCCTTTATATTTCTGCTCTGTTCTTTTTAATATCATGCTTGCTTTACTTCATTCCAAATGAAGCAATCAAGAGCTAATAACCCCATTAGTTTATTTACGCTCTTATTTTGTCTCTAATGAGAAAGTTGGCTGTAAATCACAGAGTAGGAATAAAAGTCACCACCAAATGTGCCAGAAGTGGGGGCACAACAGCGACCCACATATGCACCACCTAACTCTTCCTCTAGAAACCAGGGGGTCAAAGAAAGCTACACCATTCTGGAATAAAAAAGAATACAAGATTTAATAACTTTGGCAGCTGATACCATTTTTAAAGCCCTAAGCCGTCCAGTAAAACAATATGCATAAAGTGGTCTCTGTGGCTATTTGGGGTATTTGTTTGCTATTCCTCCTGCTTCTGGACTCCAAGTCCACATCAACATCAGCAAACAAGGCTCTGCTGGATCTTGATTTCTCTGTACCTTATGTTTTAAGAAGAGTCTTCAGATAAAGTTTTGCTTTTACGTAGGATCCTCATGAAACACTGCCCATACTTTTACAGACTCCTTTGTAACTCTGAAAACTGGGGAGGAGGAAACTCCTTCAGACAATGCAGCTGAACTGGTATGTGTGATCTTTCTAGCAGAGTAATGTTTATGATTTCTTTTAAAATTTCCTCCTACGGATCTTATTTATAACGATAACTATAAACTATATTGTATGGAGGGAAAACTCCCCTACCTTAAAACATAGTTCTTTCTTGCCTGTGAGGCTTGGGTCAGCAGAGGCTTTTATGCAGTCACATTGAAGAATTGTGAAGGGATAATATAATGTGTCATTAATAGACTGTGAAGGCAATTGCTTTTTTTTTTTTCCAGGAAACATTCAGAAATTTCAAAAGAAATCTTGTTCCTAATGAGGTGAAACACAAGAGCATCCACAGACGCAAAATGAAAATAAAACCTCCTTTCAACTAAAATATGTTCTTTCCAACTCTTTTTAAAAATTTTGTTGATTTTGTTCACTTCCATTATTTTCCACTATAGATTTAGTGAACATCCATTTTGAGTTTATAAAAGAGACTTCACTTAAAATGTTCAAATAGAACAATTTCAAAACCTCTCTCAGTACTTTCTCTAAAGGTGTTTTGAACCTGTACCCTTCTTCAGAAGCTTCCATTTCAGTGAATTAGCATTTTGGTTCACCAAATTGTTTCACTGAGAATTAAATGAACATAATAATTTACAACTTCTTGACCAAATGCTGTAGGACATGTCTTCAAAGATCCAAACCACACAGGTTCCCACAGCTCTTAGCTGAAGCTGTATCTACCTAGCTTTTCATGAGCAGTCTGGGAATTTCAGCTGTCATGGCTCCATTTCTGTGCTTTCCAGTCCTTCTTTAACAATACAGTGATGTCAGTATTTCCAATTTTGCCTGTCTACTGTTCAGACAAGGAAGTGCTCATATGAGGAGTCAGAAATGACATATTTCTCCTGGACAACAGGTAATTGACTTCCAAGCCATTCTCAGTTATTGCATGTCACTTGAGAGACCTAAATGTACTAGTCAGTAATGCAGAGAGAAGCTGTTCGGTTACCATTACGTATCACTCCATTATTATCATTTATGCTGAGGTCTTTCTTACACTAAATTAATGCAGCTAGCAACAGGAACATATTGTAGAACATGTTTTTTAAAGAACTAGCCTATTGGGAAAAATGTCAAAACAAGTAAAGCTGTTTAGAAATATGAATCTCAGAAGTGCTGTATATTGTATTTTATAACACCACCCCTTTGGCTCTAAAATTGTTAGCTGTACTCCTTCACTCCATGTGACGCAAGAGTGTGGAGTTTCTCAGTTCCTCACACTCTCATTTGCCAAGATCACCACTCTCTGAAGCGTGCTGTTAAATCGTGCTCTGGGATGAGGGTAGATGCCACCACAGCACCTTGAGATCTCCTCACTCCACCTCCGTGGGAAGCTGAGGACTCACTCGCTCCCCTCCCTGCTCTGCTGCCATGCACAAGGTGCTCTTGAAGACAGAGAGCACCGGACAGAGGCTGCTCTGATTTTGTGTCAAATGGACATCAGCAGTGCAATTAAAAAGGCAAACAAACTTCAGTCAGAAAAAAATCACCTGCTGTTGATACAGGGCACTCTAAAAATGGCCACAAATAAAAGTATTTAGAAAAGATTATTTCCTTTCTGTATCCCGGTTTACTTAATGCATCTAGCAGCAATTTGTGTGTTGTCAATGTCAGCTTCTCTGTTGTGTCAGTGAGCTCTCTGCTTTCTTTTTGTATAACTTTACTTCTTTTCATTGACTAGATGCCAAATTGATGGTGTCTCTTCTGGTAGCTCCTGAATCACGTGCTTTCCTGTTCCCAGCTGTCCCAGCATCCTGTCATAGTGCTGCACAATTGGTGTTTAGACTGTGAGGTTGAGTTGTTTCCCTCATTATCTGTATTACAGCTTGATACTGCTATTTAGTGAGGATTTAATGAGCCAATAGATTATGCCCATGGCCCAAGGCTGGTATCACCAGTGAGACAGCCTGTGGGCTGGCAGTGCTTTGCCAGATTGAACTGCACATATCTCTATGCAGAGTCTTTCTGATCATCCACAGGCATAAAGGTCTGAAGTAAATGTGTGTATGTATGTATGTATTTTACATATATATTTTCCAACGGACATGTATGATTATACATATGGTAACACCAGTGTTTGCGTAGCCAGTTATCACCAAGGCATTTCACTCTTCCTTGTATTGTCCCATGTCTCGCTCCTTTCCTCTCCCAAGACACAACAGCACCATTTCCCCTCTGTCAGCACTGTGCTTCCAAACCAGCAGATCTGAGACCCAAACATTTCCAGAAACCAAGGTGCCAGCTGTTATAAAAGCATTTTATTCTTGCCAGGTTTTTTTGTCTGCCTGCACCAAAAAATAAAAAATAAAATAAAATAAACAAAGATTCCCAGGAGGGCCAGCTGGCCAGCTTCTCCCAGAAGTCTCATTTTGACTCTTCCAAAAAGTAGGGTGCAGGTCACAGCTGCAGCGTAGAAGCCGGATGTAAATCAGAACAGGCCAAGCTCAAGATATCCGCAAGTGATCGCTGCACAGTTTCAGACGCCGCAGGCCGTTCACACCCTGAACTTCCACTGACGTCAATGGAAATTTCGGATGATGACGGAGAGCAGTGACGATGTTGACTCCGGCAGTGAAAGCCTTGAGAGCCTAATGTTTAGTTTTTCTCTGCCTAGGTTTGTATATGCTGTCCCTCACCACGCGCCGAGCACCGCACAAGTGCTTGACTCACCTCAGCATGGCCTGGGACACTGCTGAGGGGGGGATGCAGGCCAGCCAGGGGCTTGGCCAAGCTCTTTCAGGAAAACTGTGGCAGAGCTTTGCAGCCGACCTCCAATCCAGCCTCTTGGCTGCTGCTTTTCAGTACTGAAGTGCTTTGAGTATTGCTCACCGTGCCTCTGCAGCCTGCTGAGCTCAGGGAATTGCCTAATCTGTGAAGGCAACATTAAACATAATGTGGCAAGATTTGGTTTTGTTTGTTTTATTCCGTTTTACCAAAGCAAACACCAGCTTCACCGAGTTCACCTTTTAATGGGCAGAATCAGCACACGCCCCAGAAGCTGAGGTGCGCTTCTGAAATGGCGGCCGGTGTGGCGCCGCTCTGTGGCCTGCTGAGGGGAGCACTGCCGCAGCGTGGAGAGTCCCGGTTAATTAGTGCACATTTGCTCTGCATGGTCTTTAGGTATGGAGAACGTGCCAGAATGGCCCTGCTGGAGCCTGGGCAGGTTCCTCTCAGCTATCCTGCCAGGCTAGAAGTCCATGCAAGCAGCAGCATGACTGCAGCCCTGTCAGCATGCCTCTAGTGGTGCCCTCCCTGTCCCTATCGCCCCTTGGTGAGACCAGGAGGAGGAGGAGGCTACACTGCAAGCTGAAGATGACTGGCAGCATTGTCTTCAAAATAGATGGCCAGCCACAGTCACAGCCCCGATTAGATCTTCTGTCAATCCTGGTGTAATAAAGAGTAGTCATAGCTGTAGAATGACTCAGCCTGCCTTTGAGTCACAGTCTTAACATCCACTCTACAGGTGTCCAGTGAACATACTGTTCCTAGGATAGCTTTTTCAACAGAAAACGAGGGTGGATTCAAGAGGTAAATTGTAAGTCAGATTGAAGGACAGAGTGAAGAAAGGGAGCCCTGTGGGGGCCAAATGGGTTTCTGTGGCTAGCTGTGGGGTTAATGTGGGGTTTCTATGCCTGTCTGAGATACTCAATCCAATCAGACCATCAGGGCATCGAGGAATAGTGCTCAGAATGATGAAGTCTTCTTGGCTTGATGAGTAAAGAAGAAAGAATTTGGAGTATTTAGACCCAGTGTAATATACCTCATCCTGCAGGATGCATACTAAAAACTAGGACCAGTCTTTTCTGCCCACCATACCTTGGATATTCAACAGTTTTCCTTGTGAAGGGTCATGTTATCATAGCACCTTTGATAAGTTACAGTCACACAGATGCCTAGAGAATGACAAATTTTCTCCCTTATGTTCCCACATACAAATGTGGGATGGTAGCCCAGCAGTGGACAGGATAGAAAGCTGATTTTGAATAAAAGATTATTATTACTTATAATTCCTGTCATTAGGATTAAATGTTAGGAAAGAAGAGTAACAGTCCTTATAAATGTAGAATCTGTGATTTATGTACATTTTTTCTCTCAGTAAAAAGGAAACTTTGATAACTCCTAGAGGATTGTATAGTGGTACTTCTCTAGGCCATACCAACTCCTCCTACATAGGTTACGTTTATCAGTTTGGCCACTATTTCCAGTCTCATTAAAGCTGCTACCAATTTGTCTAGTCCCAAACATCAAGTTTAGAAACTTGTCACTTACCATCTCTCCCCCACACCTTATTAAAGAATCAGCATGGCATTTCCTTGGGCAGGAGGGCAGTTTTAAGGGCCAAGTTATGGATCCCCACAGTCATCCTCAGGCTTTTTTGAACTCTTGAGTAAATACTGCCTGGAAACAGCCTACCACCCATTTTGCCAGTTTGATCCATAACCCCTCTTGTGGGTTAAAACTCCAGTTTTGGGCAGACTGGGTCCCCTCTTAGAGAGGAGGTGTGGCATGTAGACCTCCCTGTTTCTTCTGCTGTGACCACTGCTGCAGAGAGGCCATTTGCACACCCTGCCATGACCTGCTCTTGACCAAGTCCTCTGCTTGTGCTCTGCCACCAGTCACTCCCACCGTCTTCCTCGTGCTGTGGAGGAAAGACCGTGATTAGCTGTGGTTCACCTTGCTGACTGCTTCTTACCTGTGGTTTCACGTATCTAAAACGTGTTTTACATGTAAGAGTTGGCGGTTCTTTATGTGTACTCCCCTTGGGCACAACCTCAGCCCCCAGGGTAGCCTCCCACCCTCGCACCTCACAGTTTGAACAGGCCTGTTCCTCTCACTCATCCTCCAGCCCCAAGCATACAGCAAGAGCTGCCTTCTGCTCTCACCGCAGGCTCATCAGGAGCCCCAAGCACCTGCAAAGCTTTCTGCCCTCTCTGCCCCTTCCTGTGTCAGCTACTGCTGCTGCCTAGGGGAAATGTCTGGTCTAAATGCCTCCTGGCCTCCAGTCTGGTGGGCTCTGGCTTGGATTTAAGGCAGGTGCTGTGTGCTAATCCAGATGAAGTCGAGGGCGGCAGCTCCCTGTGGGCACTGTAACCAGCTGCTCCATGAAGCAGCCTCTGCACATAACCAAAAAGCTTGTCTCCAAGTACATCCAAGTGTGATGTCTGGCTGGGTGCTTGGAGCTTACACATAACAACGGTATTACATTTGATTTGTATAACACCAATTATCCAGAAAAGTATAAAGCAGTTCAGGCTCTGGGTGCCACTAAGGTATAAAGGCAGAAAATGCCGGGTAATGCAGCATGCGGGAACTATGTGCACGCTGTCACATCACAAGCTTCTTGCTAGTAATGCTGGCCTTGTTTTCCAAAATGGCATGTCCCCCCTGGCCTGGTGGAAGACCCACAGCTGTTGGCATCCCCCACGCAGCAGGCCGCAGGCAGAGCGCCAGAAGCTCCAGCAGCACATACCAGCATGGGCTCGGCTGGCTCTGGTGCCTGTGGGCATGAAATCGTGCAGGAAAGCTCTTGCAAAAAAAAAAAAAAAAAAAATCTCACTGTGATATCCTGTACTGCTCCTGTGAAGCACTAGAGCAGTGGTGATGCTCTTGGCTTCACCACCAACAACCTTCATCAACCTCAGCACTTCCCATCATGTCATTCCAGAGGTGGCTGGTGGCCCTGCTCCCCAGACAGCAAACAACCTCGACACAAAGTACTGCAGTGTGTTCAGAGGCAAAAATTAAATGAAATATTCATGCCAATATAATCCATTTCCTGCAGCCTGTGGAGCCAGTCATGTATTTGAAGGCTGCAGTGTGTGCTAGAGCTGGACTACTGCTCTTCACCTGCAGTGGATGGAAGCAAAATGAACAGGATCAGTGCACAGGGCACAGTGACAAGCCTGACTCTGGAGACACAGGCAGCAGCACAGCAGGAAACTGCAGGGACTGAGATGGGCTCTGAGGTGCCCCTTTTCTCCAAGCTCCCTGCAGGCTCCTCAGGCTGGAAGCTCATCTCCAGAGTCCTCTCTCCTCTGACAAAATCTCAGTGCCAGGAAGGGAGGGAGGCCAGAGCTGGAGCCAGCAGGGAGCATAGGCAGGTAATGGGGATGGAGGACTGTGCCAGATCACCCCCCCCCGAGGAAGGGCACCTGTGTCCCTTGGCATCGTCAACAGGGAAGAAGTGCTGGGAGAGCTGGCGACCGAGACACTGGGGAAAGACAGTCCCAAATATTTTTAGGAAGGAACATGGGAATTGCTGCTGTAGATAGAAAATCTGGGAGGACAAGGGGCATCGAGGGCATGGGGCAGACTCTTCCCTGTGCCTTTGCAGCCGGAGGCTCACACCCCTTTTGTTGTTGTTTTGCTAAGGCAGTTTACACTTTGTGACTTCTCCCTGCGGCTTGGTCTTGTTCTTTTAAAATGCATGTTGTTGTTAGTTTAAACAGTCTCTCATTAAGGCTCAGAGTGTGTGCTAAAACTTGTCTTGGAAATTTGTATGCAGGTGGTTTATAAGATTTGTATTATTTGCTTCTTTTGGAGCCATTCTGGTGTATTATGTAAATCCATAACTAAGCATTTCCTGGGACCATTTATTGTGCAAATGCATAGTTTGGCACATGTACAGTGCTGAGCAAAACCAATTGCCTCTGCCTCCCTAGTCCAGAGAAGAAAGATCAGCCTGGAGATTTTTTGTTTAATTCAAGAGAAGACAATTTTCTCATTTCGTTTCCTACCAGAATGAGTTTCTGCAAACGAGCTGGAAACTCCTGGAACAGTTCAAAACTAAAAGGCAGAACATCAGCCCCAAATCACGTGTGGAAACAAGTACTGCTCAACATCAGACATACGCTTAAAAATGTTAGCTGTATGCTGGATTGAGTTTTAGGGTCATTTATCACGTTTAATAAAATGCTTACAGAAACATAAGCATGAGCTGATGGGCATTAACAAACTGTTAGATTATTTTATGCAATGTCCATTTCTGAGAAACTGCTTAGTATCTTGAATAGTTATTTTTCAGTTTGTGTAAGCAGGAGAGTTTAGTGACAAGCCCCAGATCTAACTGGTGCTTTAAGCTTTGATTCAGGCCTTTTTCTCTGCACAAATTCCCCCCAGAGTAGAGGAAAGCAGGCATGCATTACCTGACATCAAGGGCTTCTCCATCCTTTCTCAGTTTCAAGAAACCTACCCTTGGGGCCCCAGGAGCATGGAGAGACAGCAAGGAAGGGGACATCATCCCAGGGACACAGCGAGGAGGGTGAGCACAAGGACTTGGCATGGACCTGGGCTCATTGCCAGGCTCTGAGCAGAGCGCTGGCATGGCAGGGCCATGGGTGACACACTGCTTGAGTTTCCTGCAGTGTAAGATTTGTAGACATGCTCTCAAGTTGACCTGACCCTGTAGCCAGGAGCAATCAATTAAAGAAACTTTTCCCCAAGTAATCTGTTGCAGAAATTGTGATTTTATGACAGCTTGCCCTTGCTGGATTGCCCTTTCTAAGGACACGGTACTCCAAGCTTGAGATTTGCCAAGGCTGATATTTAAAAGGCACTGCAGGCACCTCGAGCACCTCTCTGGAAATTGCTGAGGCTGGCAGGTTTATTTGCAGTGTTTTATGATCTGGGACACACCACAGGAGCCTCCACGCAACTGTTCTGCTGGCACATGGACCTGTGGTGATGCCGGAACAACACACACAGAGGCTGTCTTGATCAGTAAGAGAAGTTGGCTACAAAATAAACATGCGGGAAACAGATCTCAGAAGATGCAGCCTACAGGCATTCCTCATCCTGTCTCCTTCAAGCACCTGCAGACTCCATCGCTCTGTGCCTCAGCTTGTCCATCTGTAAAATGGGGATCTACCCTCCACTAGCATGGCTCCGAAATCTGCCCATCTGGGAGGGTGATTTTGCTGTGATTGCAGTTCACATGAGTATTGGCTTAAGCAAAGTGGAGCTGGAGACAAGATTTCAGGGAAACACACCATGTACACTCCTGGAGAGGATTTCTGAGGAATGTTTTTGCTTAATTTGTGTTTTGTATCTGCACAGTACTCTTATGCCTATCTCATGAGCATAATGCAGGAGAAAGGATGTGGCTCTAACAGGATAAAATATGAAAAAAAGTCCCTTTTTGTTTTCAATGTAAGAAATTAAATTTGATTTTAGTTTCCTTCCTTTCTTTTAACAGCTGTGGCACTTCGTCTGTCTTGTTGGCTTTTGCTTGGCTTTCAAGTCACGCAGAAGACATTCATGCATGACACCTTAGTCCGTGTCTGTTCACACATCGAATGGAAAATGCACGACTGTCAACAGCGCTACTGCAGACTATTTATCCATGCAGTCCTCATCAGTGCAGGGATGAGCAAAACACGTTTTGCCTGCCAATCTCTAATCAAGAGGCCAGATTAGCTGGCACAGTGGCTGCTTAGCTCTGTTCTGTGGAGCCTATGCTCACGCTGGTGAAAATCAAGAGCAATTTAGCTAAATTCAGTTTGCAGGTACAGACCTTACAAGGTCAAACAAAACAAAAAAATGCAGCCTACAAAGAACAAAAATCAATGACTAGGAGCAACAGCAGAACAAAACATGCTTTGGAGAAGGTTCCAGTATGAATATTGTGAAAATGAGAAAATTTTAACAACAGTTAACAGTCTGGAAAGGAAAAATAACTGGCTTGTGCAAAATATTCCCTTATGATGTGCATTCCTCACAGATATTTTCTACTTTGCTGCACCTTTCCCAAAAATATAATGGCAGCCTCAATGGTGTAATAACTTTTCTGGCATAGTTTTGCTTTCCAGCATCAAGAGGCTGAACCCCCGGGCTAGGGGAACATGCTATGTATGCTTTTTCTGGGTTTTGTCTACCTTCCCTCTTCAAGAAATGGCTTTATTTTGCAAAGGGATGCAAAAAGCATTCCTTCCAGTTTGGGCAGAATTTATACATTCATTTGCACAAGGTTCAAGGCAGGAAGAAACATCCCATCTACCTAGCAATGGTTAAAGATAAAAAAAAGGCAGTTGAAGATGAGTATTGTTAAGCATGTAATTATGAGCTCAGTGGGGAAAAAAAAAAAGGAGCTTTAGTGTCGTGTTTTATTTGCAAGCTTTATTTGACTGCAACACCTGCTTTTGATAAGATTAACTCTTACTTACTTAGCATGCAATTTTGGCACCAACTATTTGTCATTAACTTCGCTGGAGATGCTCATTTCCAGTGCCTGAGATATTTTGATAGTCTTGCTGTGCTGCAGACATGCACAATGGGGCAGAGCTAATTTGCTGTTTGCTGGGTTAATGAAGATATGCACTAAAAAGATTATGAAGAAGAAGAATTAGCACATGAAGGATTATGAAACCAACAATTTAGAGTAATGTATATATACATCTATATATAGGCAGTAAGATTCTTAATTTGATGTTTCCATTCCAGTTTTACACAGCCTTTCACCATTGCCTTACTGATGCCTTGCGTTGCTTATTTTTTCAACCAATTGCTGTGATTACAGTGGAGCTCCAGTCTCACTATTTGGACATGCACAAGGCCAAAGCACGCCTCAGCCCTGTGTCAGCCCTTTCCCTATGGCCTCTCCAGCCATTATCCATGCTGAAAGTGAGACTGCCTACTGCAGCACTGCTGGTATTGCAGGCAGGAGGAGGTCTGGTCAGTCTTTGGTGGCAATTTCTCTTTTGACAAAGAAGGTGGCATTTCTCTTACCAGACCCTGGACCCCTCCTTTAGAGATGAAGGCAAGAAACAGCTTCTCCCTGGGCTCCACTCCTCCTGAGGTGGGCATCAAGAGCAGCTCAGGTTTGCGCATCTCCAGTGACTCAGAGCACAGCAGTAGGCGTTTGTCATGATGCCACGGCGAGCAAAAGCTGCCTGCCCATGTAGATGCTGCATGCTGCTTAAAACCATCACACCTGCAGGCATAGCCCCGCTGTGCTGCCCGAGTCAGCAGGCAGGGCTGAAAGTCGCTGTCCTGTGAAATTGCAAGGAGACAACCCAGTCTCCCCATCCGTCCTGCACCTTTGGGATGCTTCGGGATCTGCAGCTGCTGAGTTTGGCTCCACAAGATGCTGAGAGCTTACAGACCGCCCTTGGGTTAGGGTAGCTTTTGTCTTCCGTAAAAAATTACATTTTCATTAGCAGATGAGATTGTTAAAATATTCATAGGCAGGCTCTTCTGGCACATTCAGGCATGTCTGGAGAGCCACAGGACATGGACTCTGTTTTTGCCAGGGAGTATCCATAAAACATCAGGCCCCGCAATGGGTACAGTGTGCCCTTGTGGGCAAAACCAAAACAACCAGACAGCAGGAGGAACGGTGTCCAAAACGTTCTGTCAAAATATTTAGAGCTGAAGGTTGTTTTTTCCTGGAGTGATTTTGTCCCCCAGCTGTTTTGGGATTACTGTGTGGGTTATATCCCTGCCCTGTCTTCTTCCCATAAGCATTACTGCCCCATCTAGCATTACTCCCTGATAGCTCTCTTAATCAAATGTTACTTCATGAGCTGTGTGATGGCACCAAGGAAAAATTGTCCTTTGATAAGTGATAGGAGACCTGAGGAGACAATTAATATGAGGGGGTTCCTGTACAGCACAGAGTCATCCTTGCACAAAAAGAGGCCGTGTTTCTCTTAATGTACCTCGGGCTTCACTGAAAATAAGGCCAAGAGAGCCAGCTCCTGCATGGATGGATTCCAGAGATGCTGCTGGAAAGGGGCAAAGGCTGGGCTGCCTCCTGCCATGAGGGGATGTGGCAGGGGTGCAGATGCTGCAGTGACCCCCAGGAGATCCTCAATTATCAATTATCAATCCTCAAACTTAATTCCTGGATTTGTGATGGTATTCCCAGAGTTGTCCACCTTGAAGCCCTATCATGAGGTGCTGTACGACATACGAAACAGGGATGGGACTATAAAGCTGGGCATAGTTCTGTAAGATTGGAGAGAGTTAGTAATGAGACAAATCTGAAAAGGCTCAGAGCACACCTTGGTTTCTGTAGCTAACCACCTGATGCAGCCCATTCCATGAGAAAGTGGATAGAAAACACACTTTCATCAGGCTCCAAATAGAGAGACTCGCATGGCCAGTTTCAGGGAAAAAAAAAAAAAAAAAAAAAAAAAAAAAGGAAAAGAAAAAGAAAAAACAGCTTAAAATTCAAGGCAGCAGTGTGCAAACCTATTTGGCATTCATTGTCAGAGGAAAATTAATTTTGCTCAAATTTTGCCAGAGCACCTCATTAAAGCACTTCCAGGCCTCAGGGGCTTTGAAGGTGAGCAGAAGCCCGTGCAGCCACCCGACCCCGTCTGGGCCCCACGCACCCCAGCACGTCGCCACCCCACAGACCCCCACAGCTCTGCCCAGCATGGCCGACTTGCTGCGCAGAGCCAGATCCACCCCTGAGGGGCAAATCCCAAATCCCCCAAATCCCCAGCTGTAGCACTGGGCATTGGAGGGGGCTGCAGTGCCAGGCCCCTCAGCATCCTGGTCCCCACCGGTGTAAAAGGAGAGCAACCCCACGCTGCTTTCATGGCCCACTTTGAAGGTGCTCGTGGTGAGGGTGAAATTCAGCCTTCTGGCTTCACCTCCGCCTTGCTCGATCGTTGCTGCCCCCCGTGTTTGCAGCCCATCCCTGTTGGTGCCCTGTGTAGGTGGTGGCTGATGCAGCAGGTGCTGAAACTTGGTTTTTGCCTTGTCTTTGAGGTCTGTGCCCTTCTTCCCCCAAAGGAAAAGATGAGGAGCAAGAAAAACCCCTGTTTGCTACAGATTGTGACTGGCTTGTGTACTAATGCTGCCTTTCTCTCCTTGTTTTAGGGAGTGCTGCCGATTTTTTGGAGACAATGGCTTGACTTTGAAGGTGTTTTTTACCAAGGCAGCACCCTTTGGTGTTCTTTGGACACTCACAAACTACCTTTACTTACATGCAATAAAGAAAATAAACACTACGGATGTCTCCGTGTTGTTCTGCTGCAACAAAGCGTTTGTGTTCTTGCTTTCATGGATCGTTCTGAGGGACAGGTTCATGGGAGTGAGGGTAAGTGACTCTTATCTCTGTCTCTTTCTGCCCCCTCTCCCTCTGCCCTTCCTTTCCGCTTTCCCCAAGCAGTGCCCCATGCAGCGTCAGCACAGAAACCCTTGGAGAGGGGGACGAGCCCTCACCCGCAGCCTGGCTCCCTGCGCATTTCCCACCAGCAGAGAGGAAACCTGCTCTGGAGCATGGCATGAAGGCTAGCTGCAATATCCGTGCTGCTGTGAGCAGACACTAGCCTTTGCCTGTCTCTTCCGACTTAAAAGGTTTCCGAGAGCATTGGAAACCCCACAGCCCCCGCTGACCCTGCTGCCATTTTGGCAGCCCTCAGCACGCGGTGTCCTCTGGCAGCAGAGCCAGGCAGATGGGCAGCTGGCACCCACCACGGAGACCCAGCGGTAGCTGCAACCAAAAGGCACTGCTGAGTCCCTCCAGCCTCCCTGCATCAGCAGGAGCTGCATCGGTATTTACAGAAATGATGGCAGTAATGTCTATTTTTTGCCCAGTGCTTCAAGAGCTCCCTGCTCGTCAGCGTTGGCAAAGTTTTCAGCGCTCAGGAAAAGCTGCGTTATCTCTCACTGCTGAGAGTTAACTTTTGGGGAAGTATTGCTCTCTGGCAGGAGCACTTGGACAGCCCAGTGGTGGTTGCAGCTCAGGGGAGCATTGCAAAACGCCCCTGCCAACAGCCCGGCCTTGCCAGCTGGTGTCTGTGCCTGCCCATCCAGCTTCCCAGGTAGCAGTACGCAGAAAACAAATTAACTGCTGGGCTTTTGGTTGGTTGGTTTTGTTTTGTTTTGTTTTGTTTTTAATGCATAAGGAAGGGTACCCTGAAATGCTCCCGGAGGCAGGGAAGTGTCACTTTTATCCCAGCTGGCCCTGCTGGCCATTTTGATCAAAGTGAGAAAAATAGGTATTTTGCTGGTGTTCATCCACCCTGTGGCAGTGTCAGTGAGCACCCTGTACTGCTGGTTGGGCCCAGGAGAGGAAGTGTGTAGATGGTAGACCACTGAACTGTCTGTCAGCTTGCTCCTTGCTCTGTCACATGGGGACATGTGGACTCAGGAGCAGGGACATTTCTTATGCACTCTCTGTAGTTGCAACCACATCCAATTGTCCTTTGTTTCTTGTCCACACTGCTTTGGGAAAGGACATCACAACAGCCCTACCACCCACCTCCATGTGCCCCAGTGGGAACACCTCCATCTCCTGCAGTGAAGCTGCAACTCTCCCCTTTGCACAGTGACCATCCCAGCAGGGCACGAGCTGCCCTGCTCCTTTCACACAGGACACGTGCAGTGAAGCTGTGAGTGCCTGGGGTGCTGCTTCTGTAAGCCCTGAGGTGCTGAGACATCCTCGTGGGCTGGTCGCTGTGGTGCAGCTGCTGCTAATCCAGCACTTGAGGGACGGGCTGAAAGGCTTGCTGAGAAAGCTAGCGTGACACTCCTGGCATGTCAACAGGCCGAGAGGTCAGGGCAAGACTCATCTGACACTCGTGGCATGCTTGGTAGAAGAGGTAAGACCTTATGCCAGAGCAAAGCTGTTTGCAGAGTGGCTTCATTTGCTTTGATCTGTGCCCTCAGTGTTTCCCTTCGTGCTACAGTAAATAAAGCAGCTCAGCATTTAAGGGAACCACTGCTTGCGAGAGCCTCCTGCATGCATCCTGTAGAGACACACACACCTGTCAGTGGGACTTGGAGACAAACATATCCTCAAATCCCAAACCATGGTCTTCCTTTCCAGTAGAGGCCCTGCCTCCAGGGAGCCACTCTGAAGGCTGCCAGCCCCTTACGTTCAAATCAAACCTGATGCTTTTTATTCTGCCATTCACTGCAGTGAAGGTGCTGCCATTTGAGGCTCAAGGACTTCCTGAAATAGAAGTGATGTTGATATAGTTAATGGTCCTTGACGGCCTTTTTCCTCCATGAGTTTATCCTTGTAAACTTCTCACATGCAGAGCAAGGATACCCTTGGCTGATTTACCCATCAGGTGAAGACAAATCCCCTTTTGTTTGTTCTGCACCTGCCCCACACTAGTTTTGTTTGATGCCCTTTTCTTCCATGCTTCTGTATCCACACTGAGCATTTGCCTGTCCTTTTATTTTATTTGACAAGCAGCAGCTTGCTGACGTGAGAGGACTGCTGAGCGCTGCTGAGCTCCTTCAGCCCTGCCCACCCAGGACAGCCCCACGCTGCTCTAGTGCCAGGCATTGTGTTTTTTGTTTTTCTCTCTCCTTGCCTTTAAAAACAAAGCCTGTCCAGGCTGGCAGGGCATAGCTACACCACCAAGTGTCCCTTTAGAGGGACACTTCCCTTTTAGCCACGGAAGCTGCGAGTGGAGACAGCATCAGCTCCGTGGATACCTGCCTGGGGCTGCTACTGGTTTCCTGCCTAAGGGCAGGGGCAGGTGATGCAGAAGTACCTCTCATGTAAAGCTGCCCTCGTGTTTCTCCATGCTGGGGGCTGGCCAGTAACACTCGCTTT
Source organism: Aythya fuligula (assembly GCF_009819795.1). NCBI lineage: Eukaryota > Metazoa > Chordata > Aves > Anseriformes > Anatidae > Aythya > Aythya fuligula. The sequence continues at coordinate 24,239,701 of NC_045561.1, forward strand.
CTTTGTTTGTCCCCAACCAGATCGTGGCTGCTATATTTGCTATTGCAGGGATTGTTATGATGACGTACGCTGATGGGTTTCACAGCCACTCCGTGATTGGGATAGCCCTGGTGGTGGGCTCTGCCTCAATGTCTGCTCTCTACAAGGTAAGCACACCAGGGCTCCCCGCCGAAAGATGCCAGTCACCACCACTGACTGGCGCTGCTCCTGTCTTGCTTTACAACCCGGAGGTTCACAACCTCCATGCAGTTGGGCACCACCTGCCCTTCTTTGCGGACCTCTGCCATAAACGCAGCTGTTTGCTTTGTCTGATGCCTGCCCTCAGTTAGGACAAAGCCTTTCCAGGAAGGCAGAGCTGGAATGCCAGCCCTGCAGGGAAGTGGTGCGAGAGTTACACCAGCCCATGTGGTTTTGTCTTGTAGGTTTTATTCAAACTTCTTCTGGGCAGTGCAAAATTTGGAGAAGCTGCCTTATTTCTGTCCGTGTTAGCCGTCTTCAATGTTCTCTTCGTTACCTGTATTCCTGTCATCCTTTATTTTACCAAAGTGGAATACTGGAGCTCTTTTGCCGTTGTTCCTTGGGGAAACCTCTGTGGATTTTCGATTCTTTTATTGAGTGAGTACACACTGGGATCTCGTGCTGCTTGGGGTGGAATAGCATGCCAGAAACTGGCCACTAGTGGAAGCTGTAGCCCTCTGAACTACTGCAGCTGTTTCCCCTTATTCTGAACCTAAGTTTTAACTTGATAAGGCATTCAGAAGGCCCATTCCTATGTGGAACCTACAGCTTTTCTAAAAAAAAAAAAATGAAATAATTTTTTTTTAAAAGGGCAAAAAAAAGCAGTCAGAACCAGCTATTTGTATGAAATCTCCCAGATGAAAAATATTGCCTTGGGACAGAAAGCAGGAATTGCCCAGGACTCCAACTGTATTTCTGGGCATTACACTAAGAGATGGGCTGTACCTAAACCTCACCCTGATCCTGCCACTGGACTCCAGTGGGGTAAAGAGTTCCCTGGGAACAGCAATGTCTTGGGCAGACAGACGTGCACAGGTATCTTCCAGGAATACCAGCAGAATTTAATATGCTTTCTATATGTACAATGTACAGAGAGAGTAATAAAGCAGGGGTATTTTGCTTTGCCTAGTTTCACTGGAGTAAAAAGTGGTTTTCTTTCCTTCTTCAGCATTCAATATTCTACTAAATTTTGGAATTGCTATTACGTATCCCACCTTGATTTCTCTTGGAATTGTACTGAGTGTGCCAGTAAATGCGGGTAAGAATTTCTGACTTTTGCATCCTAATGAGTACATGAAATTTGTGGCCTTTCAAGTATCTACCAGGGATAAAAGCAAATGGCTCTGTTAAAGACATTTTACATCTTCTCTTAAAAACTTACACTCATTAAAAATTTATACTTTAATTGTTAAATACGTGTTGTATGATATTGCATGACTATTCATAATTCCTAGAATTGCTTTTTAAGTTACTGTCTGAAGAAGCCAGCGTACTGAAAAACAAACTAGATTTGAAGTCATCCATCTCCAGGCTGGGATGAACACTCAGAGATGAAGTAGAAATCAATTCTTAATGATTTTTTTCCAGGCAGGCTTAATATTAAATTGAAACAAATAGAATTAAATACATTTTAGAGCAAATTTGTGTTAGTAATTCTGCTGGCCTTGGTAAATAAAAGAACAGGTGTAGAGACTACGAGGCAGTGAGGCTGGGCAGGGGAGCGGATGGGCAAACCTGGCCCAAACCACAGCCCCCCCTCTTTCTTGGCTAGGCATCAAAAGAAACAAAAAATACGTTATCATTTACACTTCCTTGCTCCTTAAATGAACCAGGGCCTGCTGTGACCTGGGCTTGCACCCTGCTGTGTGCTAGTCCAGCAGAAAGTCTCCCTGCCACCATCTCCCCATGGCCACGTCCTCCTGTGCAGCCCAGAGCCAGGGAGCTGAGGGGAGGGAAGGGGGTACTGCCCTCGTGCTTTGTCCCACATAATAACACCAGTTCAATGTCCCACACAGTGGTTGATCACTACACGAGTGAAATTGTCTTCAACAGTGTCCGAGTAATCGCCATCGTCATTATTGGCCTGGGTTTCCTCCTGTTGCTCTTGCCAGAGGAATGGGACGTCTGGGTGATAAAGCTGCTCACGCGTCTCAAGGTCCGGAAGAAGGAAGAAATCCCTGAAGGGAACGGAGACATCACTTCAGGATTGCCTAACAAAAGCCGGAGAACTCGCCCCTCCATGTCATCCTTTGCTCATTAAATGCTCTTTTTACCAAAACTTTGTGGTTAACCTTATATATGATGATGCAAAGGTCTTTTCTTGGGAAGAAGCACACCTGTCCAACACGGTGTACATACCTGTACAGTTTTGATATGATCACCATCTAAGGCATCAAGTCTTGGCATGTCCAGTTTGCTTGTACTTTTTTCACATCAGACCTTTCACTTAAGTAGTACACTGAAAAAAACTGCAAACCAAGAACCTCTCTTCTCTTTTTAAATGAATGTAATATATAGTCAAAATATATTTGCATAGGTTATTTTAAAGAATGATTTTCATGAAAAGCAGGGCAGACATTTTGAACATTAGGTACCGAATGATGCATTGCACACTGTGATTTAAAAGAAACAAATGCTATGCTACATCACATGTTTATTTTTTTGACCAGAGCTGTACTCTGATAGTTTTCAAGGAACCAAAAGGGAATCTTTATGGGGACAGGAAGATGGGGGGAAGAGTAGAAGGAGGGAAGTTCGGAAATCACTCTGTGTAGGTGAGCGCGTGCTGCGCTGGAACCGGACAAAAATTCAAGTGCTAAAAATGCCTGCATTAAAGCACTAGAGGGAAAGCAGTCTAGAGCCCAAATCTCCTGGTACTGCACGTGACTGTAGTCCACGTTTAAAACCATGCAAGAGAAATACAGTGCCTTCTACAGAACTCTTGTCTTTATCCGCGCAGAACCAGGCCCTGCTGTGAGATGGCGGCACTGCGGGGCTCAGCCTTGCAGCCCGGGCACCCCAAATTCCCCTCCTGCACCGGGAAGTGCCCCTCACAAGCGCTGGGAGCACGGGGCCCCGTGGACTGCAGGTTTGTGTGCAGGGGACCTGGTTCTCCTCCCGCTTGCACAGGTTTTAGCCCTGTGTGGAGCTGCACTCGGTTAACGCTAGCATGAGAAAGGGGAAACGGTGGTGGTTGCGTGGGGAAAAATCTGACCGAAAATGCGCGGCAGAGCTGACGAGAGCGGGGTTGCTGATGTACAGTCTGAGGACACGGACTGAGGGGGTGAATCGCCAGTTGCTTTTACTCCATAATTGTGAGTGTTTAAGAGTTAAAAATGTAATATATTTACATCAAATGTAACACTTTTTATGAAACTTGTAAGCACCAGGATGTTTACTTACGCGATTTTGGTTCGCCATTAAATTTCTATCTGTGATAGATCACATGCTATGTAAAAAAAGGGGGGGGGAAAGGTTATAGTTTACTATTTTTGAAGTTTACATTGTTGCATACAAAATTAAAAGTGTTCTTTTGAACTGCTGCCATAGCCTAAGGGTCCCTGCTGCCACTGAGGCCCTCTTTGTCTCAGGCAGGGGTGGCATCCACTTCAAAACATTTTAGCAAATCAACTTCAGATTCCATTAGCTGTTTGGCAACGCTCAATAATAAAAGATTTTAAACTCAGCTTCTGTCAGTGCTGTTTGCCTCTCTTGGCTGCACCTTTACTCCAGTTTTGCTGTGGCTTGCATCCGGCCAAAGCGATCAAGTGGCAGAGACAGGATCGGCCAACCTTCAGCCCAGTCTCACAGCCCCAGCTGTGTTGCAGGAGCTTTCCTTCTGCTCAGAATCCCACTGCCTTCAACACAAAACCAGAATCTGAGCCCTGCAGGCGTTGTCATGTGCCCTGGCACAACTCGAGGCCATTCCCTCTAGTCCTATCTCTAGTTATCTGCGAGAAGAGGCCGACCCCCAGTTCCCCACAGCTTCCTTTCAGGCAGTTGTAGAGAGCAATAAGGTTTCCCCCGAGCCTCTTCTCTGGACTAAACAACCCCAGTTCCCCGGGGAATAGTAAGGCCCCGGCCCAGGCTGTGTGTTTGTTCTCTACATCTCTCTCTGTGACCAAATAGACACTAAAGACTTGCCAGAGGAGATTACACATGCAAGCAAAAATCTGAGGCTGTGGGAAGCTGAGTTGATCGTCCCAGTCAGGGTAACACAGCTCAATTTTAAAAATTTGGGGGGAATCAGGAGAGGTTAAGGTACAAGACAGGAGGACATGTACAATGCTAGTAGCTGGCGTGAAGGGCACACACACAGGCTTATGTCTCAAAGCTCCCAGATTAAAATTTACTGCATCTTCAGGTATATCATTTTGTCACCCTCAAAGTATCCCACATCATTCCGCAAGCTCCCTGATGAGTTGAGGCCAAATAAGATTGTACAAAGAGCCCTTCTATTTTCCATAATTCCAGTAAGTACCATCTTCTGTCATCTCTGCACTCCATTTTGGTGTGTGTTTGATGCAGTCCAATACATACCTGAAAGGCTCTAAATGATGTTTCAAAATCTGCACCTGGTGTGTGTTCATTGCTAAAATGGCAGCAGACTCTTCAGTGCTGAGTGCAGATCATGGGGGAATTTAAGTACCACAGCAGACAGCAGCATCAGTAGAACTGAGATTTACAAAATGTGATTGTCATTGCTTCTGCCAGTTTATCCTTCCCGAGGACAGGCTGAACACAGGCAAGGGCTGGGATTTCAAACCATATTTTATTACAGCGTCTCTCCTGAATATGAGCTGAGGAAACTAGATTAACCCATTTTAAGCACTTCCAAACTACACACAGACTAATCAAATGAACTGAGCTACACTTCTTCAGGCAACACCTTGCCCAGAACACCTCGTTAAAGGCAAGAAGGTGCTTGATGAAACTTAGCAGAGTGAAGCCCAGGTGTGATGAGGAGACTGTCAAGAAAGCAGCACACCCGTATGGGTACATGTGGGCATCTGTGAGAGCCAGGGTTTCCCAGACCTGAAGCTGAAGAGCAAAAGGAACTGGAGTCGTTGGCTCCCCCCAGAAGGAGAGGCAGAGAGCCAGCCCTTCTGAGAAAGCATTAGATGCAGCTGGGTCACCCTTCAGGCAAGGGCAAGACTGAACTCTCCTGACACTGGCCTGGTAAAAGATACACAGGACAAATTCGGTACACAGCCCCAGCATGGCCCAGGGCAGCCAGCTCAGACCTCTTCCTGAGGCGGGCCTGCAGGAGGGGGCTAAGGTGTGGACCTGGATAGGCAGCCTTCTGCTCCACCTCATCCCTCACAAAGCGACTTGGCTCCTCCCTGCTTATATATCCAGTGGGCTTGTATAAGCAGCAAATTGACAAAAATATCCAGAGAGCAAAGAGCATCACCAGGCCACTGTGGCTGCCCCCTTTCACGGCTGCACAATGCAGTGGTGAGGAACCCAAGGAAGGACCAACAGTTTCTCCCCCTCCCTTGCAAGTCTTTTTCCTTGCCCCCCTGTCTGTAGATGACTCCTGCTGCTGCCTTCATTTTTTGTTACAGCCATCCATAGTCTCATCACCACATGAGTCAGAGTCGGGCTTATATTAGAAAGTTTCTTCTGTTCTTCTGTCAAGGATGGTTGTATTCATATCAGCAGCCTTCAGAAAATAGCTATAAAAGGCAGAAATCCAGCCACAACACTCAGATGAACAGAAGACACTGCAACCAGCATCTAGCTTTGCCATTTTAGGGGTCGGCCTCACTCATCTCAGGTTCTCCACAGTGCTGCTCTGTGTGCAAAGCAGGCACACTACTGAGTTGGTCAGGGCTGGCACAGGCCACAGGCTGGGGCTAGGGGGTTCTTCAGGGGATGGGGAAAGAACAGGAGCCCAAAGTAATGATGCTGGTGTGGAACAAGAGCATGGGAAAGATGGGATGAGGACAGAAATGACCTCATGCTGTAAACTCAGGAACCACATGGAGGTTGGCTCCACACCCCTGATCTGTACAGCAGACAGCAAGGAGTCCTGCAAGGCCTCCAGAACCGAGCTACTCCTCAGCGAAGGCCCAGGCTGAGAAGCTTCTCTCACAATCCAGCCCTCACACAAGCTGTCTTTGCAGAAATAGTCAGCAGTAACGGATTTTGATGGACGAGTTTAATTAGCTCATCGTTATTAAAAGAGAAGCAAGTAGATTTTCTTTTCAGTTGGCATGTTCTAAGGGCACTTCTGTGACAGCCTGCTCCTTACTTAAAAGTCTTGAACATCAAAAAGGGAAATAAAAAAAAAGGAGCTGAAAGATCTTTTGAAAGCAAAGAGGAAGTCAAATGAACAGCTGCCCACCTGCAGCCTAAATATCTTCTTTTTAGAGGAAATAACATTCCTAAGGGCAGGACCAGCAGCTCAAACTAAAGTTTCTGAAGATAAAATGCCTCATACTTCTCTCTTCTACCTGAAACTCTGTTGGAGGGAAATATACTATCACTCATTCTATACGCACAAAATTATTCTAAGGAGGGTGGCGAGCTGCATTCCTCCACACACGACAGACACACTACGATGCAACCAGTGTACTTTTCAGAAACGAAGAATGAAACAGAAGGAGAGTTACAAGTCTGAAACCAGCCTAAAGGGTGGAGGCTGTGGAGCTCACATCAGCACTGCATTTAAGAACCTGCTAAGTGCAATCTCTCTGCAATGGGACAGCATCTTTCACCCAACTGATACATAAAGAAGAATAAAGTAGATGTGCTTTAAAGGAATTATTTGCCATAAATTGAGAAACTCTCTTATGAGTGAAAAGTTAACTTGTGCACTTTAGACTTTTTACTATTCCCATTATCTTGCAGCTATTAATGCTGAATTACACCAGCTGTTTTGCTGCTTGCCCACATGACAGTGAAAGGTCCTCTCTCAGTTTTAGCCTTCACCGTCCTGAATCAGTAAAAAATTATCGTCATTTACCAATCATTTATAAAGATGTACTCCTGTCAGTATAGCTCCTTTGATCATCTCTCTCCTTTTGAGAAAAATCATTTGCTCTTGCCTCACTAACCAGTTACTAGACCACATGAAAACCTTCTCCTTTGACCCACAATAGCTTAATTTGGTGAGAAGCTCTATTAGAAATGCCTCAAAAATCTAAGTACAATGCTTGCTATCCTCTCAAAAAAGCACCCAGATGAGAGTGTGGAAAGTCACCCATCCTTCAGGCTCCACTGAGCATGAAAGGACAGGAATACTGAGCGTCTGGGTCTTGGTCCCTTCTCCTTTGCCTTTCCTCAGGGTAGGGTGACCCTGCCTAGCTTCCAAAGAGTATTTACACCAACCTCCAGCTTCTGCATGTACCCACAACCAAGATGTTTAAGACTCAAAGCTGTCTTCCAGTGGGGTCCAAGCAGTGGGATGTGTGAGGACTTATAAGATGTGAGCTTCAGCTTTGTTTCTCTGCCCTGCTGGCCGCTAGCACGCACGAAGAGCCGGTGAGCCCAGCTTTGTTGTCTACCAGCAATAGCTGTTGCTGTCCCTCCGGCTTCTGAAGCTGCCAAGTCTTTAATGACTCTAGTCTAGTGAGCAAACAGAGGCAGCTGTATAATACTGTCCATGTGATTTTTGGCTACATTTTAAATGCCTGCCTATATGTTTTGGCTATATATTTTTAATGCTTTCCTGACATGTAAACAAAACCATTTCCCTTTCCTTGGGTGATTCTGGATGTGATCAAAGGCATGTTACTTGCTAGCTTGGCTGCTATGAAAATTGACATTGATCTTCAGAGCAAATATTCACCATGTTTCAGAACAATGTTGCCTTTCTGCCTGTGAAAGCAATCCCATCTGGTACCGCACACCCATGCTTCACTGAAACGTTTACAGTGAACGCTAAGGTGATCGGTGCAGCTGATGGGTTATTAAATATAACACATGGATGCAAGCATTCAGCTGGCTTTTTGATAAAAAATTTTTGAGTATATTTCAGTCTCAGAGAGAACCAGGGACCACTTCTTAGCTTTCAGTATCTATCATGCCATGGTAATTTGAAGGCATCCAAATGAAATTCGTGAGATTTCTTCCATTTACATGGCTTTGAAAATCAGTCTGTCTGCAGAATAGGCATATTCCCAGTTTACCATCTGAGCTTTCTTGCAAGAAACTGAACATCAACATTGCTGCAAAGCAAGATTTTGTCATCCTTCGTGGGCTTGGAGAATTGCTAATCAGGAGCCAACAGAAGAATAAGAATTGGTCAGTATTCCTGCCTTACCATTGCCTCTCTTCCCCAAATACTCCTTTTTCTGTTTTCTTCCTTTCTAAAAACTGAACAACAAAAAAAGGAATTAAAGGCTTTAAAAACAATTGCCTATAATTAACACACACGACTTCAACGCCTCACCAGAATCCTCACACTCTAGGATTTTTTATTTCTGTCATAACTTTTAGGTAGCCTAGCGATATTCAGACCATTCTACAGAGCACCTCGCTGATGTCCATGAAGGGCCTCAAACAAAGGCAGTCTTTTCTCTGTAGGCTTCACATTACTATGCAGAGTTGTGAAGAAGATGAAAATCACTGTTGTGTCTGTTCTCTCCCCTGTTCCTCCTCCACACCAGCCTGCTTCATCCTTCCTCATCAAACCCCCTCCAGTGCTTCCTGGGCACACGCAGCCCTCTGGTACAAGCAGAGCTAGCACAGAAAGCTGCGGTAGCTGTCCCAAAGCATTTACCTAATTTATTATGTTCATTTCACACTGGCAATCCCTATGGCAAGGATCACAACATGCAGCAAAAACAGCATGAGGAAATCAAGGTAAGAAACCCGACACACATTGCATTGAAACAGAACATGGAAATGCACATTTTGTTAGGGATTCAAAAAACTGATTTGCTAAACCTACCCCCCAAAAATCTAGTTTTCTTTCTCCTCATACATACTTCCATCTTTATTCATTCAAAAGAACAACAACAACAAAAATGCTAATTCATCCAAAGAAATTCATGTTGTTTTTAATAAATAAATAAAATTTAACATAAGGTCTTTATGAAATAATAAAAAGGAATGCTTTGAATAAGGCTACAGAAAGTATAGTATGTATAATATGCCTCTTTCAGCTATTTAGTTATAAACATTTGGTATTACCTGCAAAGTTATGTAAAGAGAGAAGTAGAGAAGTTCTCTTTATAAGCATAGACAGATCATTTAGTAACATCGGTGGCTACTAAAAAAAGAACTCTAATTATCAGCTGAGGAACTTACTAACTGTCTGTCAGTTCCTAAGCAATTCCCTTACTAGGCTCAGAAAATTCTTGCTTTAAAAATCAGTGGTCTTCTCTAGTGACTGATTCTTCAAGAGGGGTATTTAGTTTCTAAAGCACTTTTAAAAAGTTATCTTAAAGCTAAAGATGACCTTTTTTGTTAAAGAATGACCTACTGCAATGAGATTTTAAGTCCCACTGAGCCCTAATAAACCACAAATGTAATTTCAGAAAGCAATGTGGGGAAGACTTCAACCCACATGTATAAAGATGGATGAATGTTTCCCCTCCACAAGAACGAGGTGCTTCTATGCTTGCCTTTGCAGATTGCATCTTCAAAGCTGATGCTGCTGCCAAGAGTAACCTGTGAGGGTCTGCAGGCAGCAAAAGGATGGAAGTAGGATTTAAAATTTGGTCTACAAGATCTCAAGAACTGGAAGGGGACCTTGCTGTTTGTGAGGAATGTTTTAACAATTCGTGTCCATAAAGAACAATTCTGTTTGAAATGTTTGAATCCTGTCTGCCTCTGGGCCCTGCACTGGCAATTCAATGCTTGAACCACAGCTGCAGTGTGTCCCAGTCTCCCCCTCATTCCTCATTCTAGCCAATTTATCACTTCTTAAATTTATGAACCTGCTTGCTTTTGTTATTCCGGACTTCTATTTCTAACACTGCTATAGATGTGTCTGTGAATGGCTGGGGAAGAATGTTTTAATTACCCGTGTGTCTGGGAGTTTCAGAACAACTGATAACAACTAGTGACTGTTATGGGATACTATGTGGATCTTTGGTATCTGGTTAGGGGGGGGCCGAGAAAGAAGCTGAAAAGCGGCTGGGAGACAAGATTTGAAGAAGGTGTTTTGAAGAAGGTGTTCTGTAAACTTGGGATGGTGCCCAGTAAGTACAAAGGGGAAGAGGAAGACTGCGAGCCTTCAGCATGGAAGACCCCTAGAGACCCCCAGAAGAGACCCCAGAGGAGACTGCGCATGCTCCAGTAGGAGGGACTGCACCCCGGAAGCTAATTTTAATAATCTATTTTTTTAGAAGTAGTAATGAATATGTATTAGTCTAGGAGCATAAAAATCAGCTGCTTGATGTAACTGGTGTGCGTCCTGGTGGAGCGGAGACTCCCGGTGCACCCAGCGCTGTTTGCTTACCTCTATTCCTTTATATTCTTTCAATAAATCCTATTTTTATTTTAATCCTAATTTGAATCCTGAGCCATTTATAACATGTTTAACCTGTTCATGACTGCTATTTACTTTCTCCCTTCTTAAGACCTTTCAGTAACAGGCATTCAAAGCCTCTAGATTTTTTTTCCAGAGCTTCTGTGCTTCATGAAGTAGGACTGATGTACTAGTAGGCAAACATCCTTTCTCCACCCAATGCTTGCCTAGTGCTTTGAACTACGGTAAAATTCATTGTTTAAAATTAAATGCTTTTGTCTTCATTTAAGTGAGAGCTTCCCAGAGAGATGGCTGATGTCCAACCATTTAAGTAATTTCTGTTAAAACATTTTCAAAGACGAACAGAAAGAGGCAACTACTGTTTTCAGTTCATGGTATTTCTTTGCTTAATTTATTCATTTTTAATAATAAAACCAGACACAATTAATTATTATGATTTCTTTAATCATATTCCTTCCTCAGACATTGCAAGGAACACTGGAAGAGTCAGAGTTACATCTTTAGCAGATATCTGAAAAGCAAGAAAGAGAAAATATTGATGCATGGTTCTCTCATGCTACATATTTTTGTAATTTTTATTTTAAAATATGGCTTGGTGCTCAGCAACAGAAGACAATGCCCTGAGCCACCTCAGGTACAATCCTGCTATTATTTCTAGCAAAATAAATAGTTGGGCATGGGGCTATGTAGGAACACTATTTCAAATGAAAGCCACTGAAAATTTATTATGGATAAAGATCATAATTTAGAGGAGGTTATACATGAGTCTTTCTATGCAAGAAAAACAAATTAATTGTGCTCTTGGTGTAAGCACAAAGCTGAACACAGCCATGGTACTTCAAGAAGTGCTTTCATTACTAGTCCTAGAGATACCTGTTACATGCTACTTGCTTCAGCAGTGAAAGGAGACATCGTTATGGCAGACAGTCCAGAATCTGCTGGGTAAGACCAGGTAAATATGGGGTAAATAAGTCTTCAGATGAGGACAGATTTGTAAGGGGTTCATCGGAAGGCAGATCTGTATCCCAGTTAACAACAGGCACAGAAGAATCTGAGAGCTGAACTACTGTACAAACCCTACACAATTCACCTCAACGCAGTCCTGGCAAGATGGTGGATGACAGTCACCTGTTTCTTTAATATCTCGCTAACTATTAAGTGGAAACATAATTCAGAGGCTCCAGTTGTGGCAAGCAGCTCACCTAACAAATCTGGAATTATTTCAGCCTTTCATCTTTCTAGAACATTTGCCTCTGCCTGCCTATTAAAAATATCCCATTTATTACTTACTGGGCACACTTCCCCAAAGCGAAGGGCTAAAGATAGATGCTTAGAATTGGCAAATTAACAACAACAACAACAACAACAAAAAATCAGCTCCTTGTGATAGCAGTTTAACCAGATGGAAACATTGTCATTAAAAATATATTGAGAAATCTGCCTTTTTTCTGTTCACATACTTTCTAAAGCCAGATCACTAGATTTCCATAATATCCATTACACAGAATTATTTACAAATGTCTTCAGCAAGCATTTCTTGGACTGCAAACCCTTAAAGAATAAACTATTTATCACAAATATCCCAGATGTGCTATTGGGGCTTTGTGATTAATTATATATAATCACATTATTCCTTCAGTTTCAGGAATGCACTAGGTAAACAACATTATATGCAGCATAAATTTTAAAATCTGAAACACAAGTGACACTTGCTATTACCACGTTTTGGTCCTGAAACTTAATGGCCATTTTCTTTTTAATATTCATGCTTGTAAAAGCTTGCATGCCTAAGAGCCATGAGTAAGATTACTTACTTCTATATCAATTATTTTCAATAAAGCCCATAACTGAAATCCTACTGTCGTAGTGACTTCTGCTCACCTTCAAGTCCCCATTATGTTAGAGATTAAATTACTGCATTGCCCTCTCCTACCCATCACAGTCTAGCAATAAAAAGGTGGTTAAAGTAAACAGAGACAAGAGCACAGACTGTGTTAAAGACTGCCAGGTGTACTGCAGCGTTCACATGCACTTTGCGCCCCAGGAACATCCCTCAGAGGAAGCATTTTGACAAAACGTGCTCCTTCCACATGGCTCTGCAGAGCACCAGGTGCCGGCGGCTCAGTGCCCACCAGTTTGGGCTCATGTTGGAGACCCACACAGGCACCAAAACTTCACCCACCCCACAGCAGCAGCGCAGGGAGTTTCCATGGAAACAGGCGCTTCTGGAGCTGCACAGCACCTGGCGTTTACAGGCGGCTGGCGTGTATTTGGGCAAAGACCTTTAATTAATTGTGCAGCGCCACAAACCCCCCCAGTTCCCCTAGGGAAGCAGTCACAGCACCAAGCCTAATAGAGTTCAAGCAGCATTTAGGCAGCGCTCTGACACATGGTTTGTGCTTTGGGTGGTCCTGTGGGGACCCGGGATGGATGGATGGGTGGGTGGATGACCCTTGTGGATGCAATTCGGCTGTTTTGTGATTCTGTGACTCCCACACGCAGCACGGCAAGGCTGGCTGCCAGCCCCCGGAGGAGGCGGGATGGCCGCCGCCCGCCCCGCCTCCGCCCCGCCCGCAGCCTGCGCCGGGCCTGCGCCTGCTCCTGACCTTCGGTAGGGCTGCTGAGGGCCGGGCCCTGCTGGGCCGAGCCGAGCCGAGCCGAGCCGGGCCGGGCCAAACCCAGCAGAACCGGGCCGAGGAGGGCAGGGCTAAGCCGTGCCGAGCCGTGCCGGGGGTCCCGGCTGCGGTGAGGGGCGAGGCGCGGTGGCGGGCGCCCCGCGTCAGGCGTGAGGGAAGATGTCGGCGCCCAGCATGCAGGAGAGGAAGGCGTGCTGGGGGGCGAGGGACGACTTCTGGAGCTGCCTGGAGGCGCAGGGGGAGGACGCGGCGCGGTGCCAGGAGCTGCGGCTGGCCTTCGAGGCACGCTGCCCCCAGCAGTGGGTGAGCGGCGGCCGCGGGGTCCGAGCACAGAGGGGAGAGGGGAACACCGCGAGCCCGGGCTCCCCGATAAACAAGGCAGCCCGTAGGGGCGTGCAGCTTGGCAGCTGGAACTTAAAAAGGGCTGAAGGGGACCAGGGAGGTTTAGGAAGCAGCAGAAATTATCGTTGGTAAAGGAGAACGGCTAATGGGGAAGGGAGGTGAGGCCCAGGGCTCACACCTGGCATCCTGCTGCGCATAAAACCCTTTCTTTGCACAGCAAGGCTTCACCGTGACCCATCTGCTTGCACATAACTCTTCCGTGGCCTGCATGCTTTTCAATTTCCCAAGCACAAGCTGCAATTCCTATCTGATTTAACAGGTGTTGCTTCTTGTCACCAGTGGTGTCTGAGGGGCTGAATGCTTCCTATTTGAGCCCACGGACCAAAATCAGCTGAACAAATCAGTACGCGCGCAGTGGCTGTGCTGACTTACACTTTGAGGGCTGCAGCTCTGCTGTATAGGATCTCCAGTGCTAGTGGTGGTGTTTGCAGTGCTTTGCAGAGGTCCTGCACTCTGCAATACCATAGAAAAGCTGCTGGATGTACCTGTTAGCCATGATCCCTGTTTACTGCAGCAAAAAAATGCAACCCAGTAGCCTACTCTTATTAGATGTCTATGGGGATAAGGGGAGAGGTGATGACAGGCTGAATCTTCTCCTTCAGTCAAGCAACAAACTCCTAACTGCGGTAGAAAGCTAAAATACTACTTAAATTTATCAGTCAAAAGACCACGTATTTCTCAGTCTTGTTATGATGCACAAAGGCCCTTTTTCTGCTAGTTTCTTATGATGAACATGAGTTATTTCTCTTTATAAACAGGTTAAATACTTTGACAAAAGAAGAGACTTTTTAAAATACAAAAAGAAGCTTGAATCAGAAGGGTTTCATCCTCCAGAAACTGCTGGGAAGGCTTAAGTACTCTGCTTTCAAAGTATAGCTGATGAGAATAAAGCTGTGGAAGGAAGATGCGTGAGAAAGCAACAGAACCTGCTTTACTGCAAGAACTCGAGGTCAGGAACTGCTTAACCTGTCTTCCTAAAATGCAGGCCACTGTTCTTGTTACGGGGTCTCACATCTGCTGAAAAAAGGATGGTCATGGACAACCATGGACAACTTGAGTCAAAGGTCAAAGTAGCATGGTGCTGGGCTGTTGACTGTGTAATGACAGTCATTGTTTCACAAGAATAAATAAATGATTATATGATAGCACCATGTACATATTCTAAAAAGAATAAAAGTGGTTTTCAGCAAGTGAGCTCACTTTTCTTAAGAAAGCTTTTCCAACTTCACTACCATTTCAAAAGCCAGGGGAGGGTGGTTTATGTAATCTGCATTTATCATTGGCCAAGTGTTTCAAAGTATTTTAAAATATACTCACTTTACAACAGTAGCCATCAAAAAGCCTAATGTATGCTGTGTATATGATACATAAGCTATGTATTTTGAGTACGCTTTTTTTCTTAAGAAAGAGTAAGGATTGTTGTCAGCTGTAACAGGTGGTTTCCAATCACTATCTGTTGTAAGCAGGGCAGTTATTTATCACACATTATGGAACTTTCATGTAATTTAGAATTAATTACCTTACTGAAGCAACTCCTTTAAAAATGCCTACCAAGGTTTATAGCAGGGCCAGTAAGCTTGACCATGAAGGACACTTCAATGAGGGACAGCACAAGACATTTGTGATAGACCGGATTCCATATATATTTTGAAAGTTAAATTTACTTACACTACCTGGTACTGGAAGCATTAAGCACTACTCATACTAAGAGAATTTTTGGTTGTTGTAAGTGGAGGGCATGTGGTGAGTTTCAAATATGGCTGTCATCAAAAATAACCACAGTAAAAATCCTCTGTTTTGAATTTTGGTATGTTTTGAATGTGGTTGTTCATGGTACTGTGTTGATGATCACAAAATAAATCACACACCACGTGCAATATAAATAGTATTTATTACCAATGAAACCAGTTTATTTAAGGAGGTAAAGCATTAAGGCGTTAAAAAAAAATCACTCTGAACTACAGAGAACAAAACATGCAAAATGTAAAATCCTCATTCACCCTGAGTTGTATCTCTTCTGTTCAGAATTTCATGTTGTAGCACCATAGGAAGTCACCCAGATGTACTGTAAGGCACAAAATTCTTGGTAGTTATTTCTGTTTCTGCTTGATCACCTGTTGCCTTGTGTACTCCCAAATGAGCAGAGCCCCACTGACATGAACATTGAGTGATCGAATAATACCCTGCTGAGGAATTTCCACACAAACGTCCAGGTGGTGAATCAGGTTTGCTGGGATTCCCTCGTGTTCATTTCTAATAGAGAAGAAACAGCAACTTACATATGGGGGAAGACAGATGTTCCAGAAAGCAGAAAATACAGAAGTCACAATAGCAACCAAATACCATTCAGAAAATGGAGCTTCTGCCCTTAAATGTAACTGGTGAGCACAAGATTATTATTATTAAAGCAAGTATACATTACTGATGCAAAGAAAACATGGGTGATCTAAGCTGTGGTACAGGAGAAGTGGCAGAGCATTTTATCTTCAGTTCACTGGGCCAGCAACAGCTAGCACCAGGACTCCCCCATGTTCGTTTTGGACAATCCACAGCAAAATAAATAGCTGTAAATAAGATTAGGGCATGAAGCTGCTGGCACAGCAGGGGGGCTCAACTACCCGCTTCACTTGTGATGAGGTCTTGGTACGAGGGAATTTCAGACTGACCAAAATCTTCAACTGGAAATATTTCACTTCCTTAGAATGAGCACATCAAAAGATACCAAAGGTTTTCAGTAATTAAAGCTATTATTTTAATTAGTAGAGAACAAAATTGGTTATGAAAACTACAGTCTAAAAACAAACTACATTTACATTTAAAAACGGCTGAAAAACAGAGGTATTTTTGCCTACTTTGTCCTAAAAGGAGGGACAGCCCCTTCCTCCTGATCTCAGTTGGCAGCCCAGCAATTCCAGGATCTTTCTGACTTTAGACGCTTTATAGATTCCTTTAGCCTCTTCTTTGTCACATCTGAAGCTTCCTGGTTGTAGGAACTGATCATTGTTTTTCTCTAAAGTCCTCTCAGCCTCTGCTCAAACTACAAATGCTGTACCTGCTTCTACATGCCACATCTGCCCCATCCTGAATTTTTAAAGGGTCTCCCACAAAAAAGGAGTTGCAGTATATAGATTGGTTACTAAATATGAGAAAAAAGGATCTTTCAGGAGTAGATATCCATACTTCCCATCCATTAGTACACAAAGCCAAACTCCTTGCCAATTTCCCAATCCCTTCCTGTTCTAATTCCACCTTTACATGTCACTCAGTTTTCACAATACCCAGGTCCAACTAGAAGAAGGGCATGGATGGATGGCAAGAGGTAGATTTACAAAAAGCACACATTCTTACCCCAGCAATAATAGTGACTTCTCTGGAAAGCAATATTCTGTAAGATCAAAACTTTTAGCTGTCTGTTCCACACCAATAATAGTATAGCCTTCTGTTTTTTTCTGCTGTAAATAATCAACAAGCTGAGATGGCTTCACCTGTCCATCAAAAGTAGAGAGAAACACACAAATATTAAAATACTGCTATTTGTAAACTTCTGAAGTTACTGTAAAAAATATTTACTTGGACAGCTTTTAGCAGGAAGAGACTTATCCCCAAAGACTGTCCATATATGTACTTTACTATTTTAAAGGTTCTTCAGCAATAGCACAAAGGGTAGGTAATATCACAAGAATTCCCTCCATGAATAAAATGAACAAAGTCATTTCTACACTTCTGACAACTGAATGTAGAAGAATCGCTATTGCATAAGGTAAATGGCATACTTGTTACCTAACCATGGAATCCCTTCCTGAAACAATGTAATGGTTGGTCAGTCTTGTAAGCCAGTTGCCTTATATGCCTGTATTACAACTTGTGATAGCTTAAGATAAAGGTAAATAATTTCTCTGTTTTTCTTCCAACTCTATACTGCCTATTTGTATTAGATTCCAATTTCTCCATGCAACAGAAGTTCTGTCATCAGTAGAGAAGCACAGAGATTAGGTATGAAAATGTGTGCTCATCAGCATTCTGTGTTAGGCAAAACACACTACAGCTATATTGCTCTAGAAAAGAAAATCTTAATAAATTGAAAATAAACACCACGTAAAAAATGAAAAATTCAAACTGAATTTATCAGATAACTTAACTAAAGCTGATACTGAAAAACAAATTACTGTAAAATAACCACAACCATATCTTCTATCGAATGGTAAAGATACAGGTTGAAAACCTCATTTTTTTAAGCTAAACAATAGGTTCTAAAAGCTTAGCACAAGCTAGCTTCAGGCAAATTTAATGATTATACACATTAAGTTACCAAAAGCAATTATCTAAGCAAGATAAATGCAGTGTTGTTCAGCTTTCATAAACAAACATCCCATTTGAATACTCTGCTATAAAACACCCACTAAGCTATGATAGCAACTCACGTAATTTATCACAGCAAAATAAAAGCTAAAGTTTTCAAATTCTTCGTTACCAGGCTGACTCAAAGATTTTTCCAAAATATTCAATGTTAAGTGTCAGAAATGACAGCAGGAGCTTGTTAAATAAGAAGCTTAATTTTGCAAGAGGAAAAAAAAGTAAGACTGAACATTTGATAAACTCAAGGCGTGTTAGTTTTTAGCTATTAAACTGTTTCCATTCACCTCAACAAGGGGGAGCCACTGCTCTGCAGAAACACTAAGATGCTGAAACTGTTTATCTTGTACGTAATGAAGACTGCCGACAACTAGTGCAGATGCCCCAAATATTTCACTTGTACGACACAAACCTACAACAGAAGGTTTATTTAAAGTGATTTTTGTATAGAAAATAATATAAACACCATGCCAGAGTATTTTAGCAAGTAAAAAAGGACAAAGAATCCGTAAAATGCATTATTATTTTATCCCTCTGTTTTTAATCAGTTTCATGTATTTTAGGTATTTTCCAAATCATATGTTGTTCCATATATCTTACCAGAAAAATAAATAAATAAATAAATTGTGACTTAGAAGACAGATAAAAATGGAAAAAGCTCTTTGTCTGGATAGCACACTTCTACAGTACTAACTACACATACTAATGGGCCAGCATAACAGCCTAGACGTGGATGAATGGACATCCGCACACACGCTTAAGCTCTAAATCCAATACCAGTTAAATAAAAGACTTGAGAATGACACATCACAGCATTACAGGGCAGACAGCACCAGCTTGTGTGTGTATTTTTCATTATCAGTTTACCTCTAGTTATTAAAACTGCTGACAACAGCAAGCACAATGCAATAATGTATTTGTAGGATTTGTTATATCACAGCTTGCACTTGCACAATAGGAACACTCAGAATCAGAAGTGGGTACTTTCCTGTTGTCCAACTGTCACGAGAAACTAGAATTGCTGTACAAATCTTGTATATCTACAAGATTTGGTTTAATTGGTATACAAAAAAATAAATCATTTCCCTTTAGTAGCATACACAGTTATGAAAAACTTAACTGTGACAAAGAATATGAATGCAGGAAGAAACCTAGCTGTAAATTAAAGTACAATGAAGTTCTATTTAACTAATGCATGCTACGTGCAAGTTGTTTTTTTTTTTGTTTGTTTGTTTTTAATAAATAACTACAGAATACTCTATTTTGTGGAGGGGGTAACATTTGGTTACCAAGTTCTTGCAGGATAATGACCTATTTCTCTGTGTAAAATATTTTTTTTATATCAACATATTAAAAAAAATCTTACAAGTAATTTTTATTAGCCAAGCATACTCTGAAGTCTAAAATAAAAGTTTTAAAATGTCCATTCAACCTTACCTCCTAAATTGGTAGGTTTATCAATAAGTGAAGCCACCACAATCAGCCTGCTGTTTGATTTACCAAGTTTAGCAGCACGGTCCTGAAATACCATTTCCAGGTCTAAACTTGGAGTACTGTTTTTCCAGGGTATAATCTTTTTCTGAACATCAGTCCATTCTGTTTGGCCATCTGTTTCAACTGAATTTGAACCTATGAAAACCAAGTATTAAGTCGTATGGATATAAAAGTCATAGTGGAACTAATGCTTCAGTAAAGACGATTACCTAAATGGTAATCCTGTAGGCAGCGTTAGTCATCTATTACCATTTTATGGGACATGCTATGCTCACACGTACACAAAACTAATATAGCAGAATAACGGAGACTGTGCGCATACTAAGACAAGACTTAGTACAGAAATACACTATTGCCATGCACAAATAATTACATTTAACACAGGTTAGCTATATTTTACCCATGTCTTGCTGAGACCAGTCACTCGGTTTTAGATCAAGAAGTTCAGTTCGAGATTGATACCACTGAAATGTTGGTGGCAAAGGAATGTCAGTGAATCTGTCAAATTTACAGAGTGAGATCCATTCATCCTCAGCCACTTCTGAAAGGCGTGGAAGAGTGTAAAATATTGTCTGCAATGTAACACAGTATTATTAGCAGAGCATCACTCAAAGCATTCACAGTAGGTAATAAATTAACCTCTAGGCAATTTTATAGCACACATCTTTTACCCATCATCCCATGTTTTTAATACAAGTTTTTCTTGCCATGTGACTTAACTTGCTAACAACCCTCATGAATCATCTCTTTACATGGAGTGCTATCCCAAACTTTCATAACGCTACTCTCTCTAGTTAGATGTTTTTAAGGATATGCATTGATTACTGTTCTATACTTTTCAGCAGAGGACTTGTAAAAATGTTTTTTGCATAACACACTAAAGGGTTTTCAGACACCCTCATGAACTTCAGGTAAATAAAGCAGATTGCTTTAAAGGCAAGAGGAATATGGTCAAAAACATTAAAATCTAGTCCTAAAACCCAACTCAGCACCACCAAAACAGCTAACCACAATTAATCAAGGACAAAAACAACCACCACCATCACCCTGCTCAAACTTAACATATGAATAAAATGAGGAGTTTAAAACCCCGATGTTGTGGTTATCCTATTAAGATGTACCCTGAATACATTTAAACACTTAACAAGCATCAGCCTTGCTTTTTCTTATTGTTCAAGATTTTCACTGCCTGATTGTGGTAAGTCGTATCTAACACATCTAAGTGTTCACAGAAGTACCTTACAGAACATCTGTTTTCAAAAATAAATACAAATAATTTATTTTCTGAAAGCACTGATTGTGCCAAAACTCATCTATCTCATTTTGTATTCACGTTTCCCATCTGTTTTCAGTTTACCTCCTATTTCCATCTCTTATTTTTATCAGCACTCATATTTTTGCCTTCTGTCCATAACAGTGTTTATTCAGCTTTCAGTTACTTAAGCTATGGCAAAACATATAGCTGAAAAAGAAGTTCTAGAATCTACATATTTGTATTCTGTTCACATTAGACAACAATTTAGTTAAGTATTCCCTGGAAGAGTTCAAGGCCAGGTTGGATGGGGCCCTGTGCAACCTGATCTAGTGGATCATGCAGTGGATCCATGGCAGGGGGCTTGGAACCAGGTGGTCTTTAAGGTCTCTTACAACCCAAACCATTCTATAGCAGAGCATTAATAAGATAATTAAGTTGTAGTCTTAATGTAAAATCCATCACAAAGTGGTTTTTTTTTGAGTTTTAAATGAGTCTATCATTATTTCTCCTACAGTAGAGCATATAAAGAAAGTTAAAATATACTTGTACGACTATGCAGATACAGTGATAAACTGTATTCTTTAGGACTTGCCTCTAGACTGTAGTCCTCAAGTGGATGAAAAGTTGCAAAGAAGAAGTGATCTTGGATTCGCTGCCAGTTTCTTCTGGCATTCCTGCAATTGCAGAAAGTAATGCAAGAGGCACACAAAATACAACATACCATATTTTTTTAATTGTCATATTGGAAAATTGCATTTACTATACGGCAAAGAAAATAACAATTAAGTGAGCACCAGTTTAAAAAATACAGCATTCAGGAAATAAGTTTACGTTTCAAAAAAGGCCCATAACATGTCTCCAAATTCCATTATTTGAAGAAAAAAGACTGGCGATAAAGGGTATCCCTAACTAATTTTAAGTAACTCATAACAACAGGGGTAAAAACGGATAAAAACCACATATATGGCACAAAAATATTTTATTTTCAAAGCACTAAACTAAAAAGCATTTATGTAAACCTCATTTAATCATCACCCAAAATTAATCTCCTAATTACTTATTTTTGCCCACACAGAAGACTTTTGAAAAATATGACACCTAGAACATTTCACAGTTTTATTTTTGAGAATTTACTGGTATCAGAAAGTCTGAAAGAATGATTTTTTATTCTTCATAACCCATCAGACAAGATGGCTTAGCACCTATGACAGTCACTGTTTTCAATCCTCCCCTAAACTATAAGCACTGTTCAAATATGCCTCAGTTTTCTCTGTTGTGCTAGAGTAAGTTATCACATCATTTGTTGATGAACAGACTTCACCTTCCAAGACTTCCTTTCTTTTAAATTAGAATAATAAAAACCAACAGCAATCATCAAGTACTATTTTAGAAAGTAAGACTTGCTGCAAACATCTCTGAAGAATAACAGTAAGCATTAAGTCAGAAGAATGTTACTAACCCTGTGCCATGCATGTTTTCCACTTGTTGAAGGCTAGATTCAATGACTGGTGTCAGAGCTTCAAATTCTTCCACGTGCAACATTTTGCACATTCCCCAAATTTTTTTAAGGGCAACTAATGCATAAAGTCGAACACTGAAATTATGGTTGAAACACCACTGTAGAACTACTATGAGGGCTTTCTTCAGAACTGGCTTCTAAAAAAGAAAAGAAGATTTTCATTTATGTTAAGTCTTAATGTATCATTTGGAAGTAGAAAAGTAAGGCTGACCCAAGAACTGGTGCTCTCTCAGAAAAGTCTTTCAGTCCAAAAGCTTTAACAGCATCTATACGTGCAGATACAGGCTTTAGAACATGGTTCTGATTTCCTTCTTTCCCTCCTTCTCACTAGGGCACAGAGATAGTTGTTTTGAAAATGTATTAGTTTGTTGTAAAAAAATACTATTCTGCATACATAGAAGCCTTTGTTCAACTTGCTGATCTTCTAGTACTTAGGAAGCTTATTTTGTAAATGTATGCAAAGAGTCAAAAACAACAGAAACGCCTGGATTGCTGCAGATGTGTGGTACTTGGTTTCATGTAACTTCTGATTGTATTTAAAATTCCATTTAAAAATTAGAATTCCAAGTAAAAATGTTGTAACTTTAACAGGGGCTAGCTATTTCCAAAGAACTCTGTGAGTGTTATTATTCTATAAAAGATTACCTTCTTTCTGGTTACCTGAGCCCAGGATCCTGCAAATTAAATGCAGATCAAGAAAAAACAACCCCAGGTTAGTTAAACTAGAATAGCTGTTCTAAAAAATTTACAGGTAATCAGGCCCTATGTATCCAAAACATCTGCCATTTACCTAGTTTTCAGTAAGTCCAATATTGTACAGATGTGGCGAGAAGAGCTGGTATTTTCTGTGTCAAAAGGTACCTTAGCAGCATATAGGTATTAAAAAAGGTTTTGAAGACAGACAGCAAAGACAGTTATTTCAGAAATTCAAGTACAGTGCAACTGAACAAACAACCATTTTAGCCGAACTTACCTTCTCTGAGGTATTTTGAAGAATGATGTCAAAGTGTGATAACACTGATAAAAATGTACAGATGCTTGTCTTAAGCTTTTCCTCATCCTAAAGGGAAAAAAGAACGCCACATTTTCTAAAGTTCTTTGACAAACATTTTGTGAAAGACAGCATAACTGTGCAGAAGCTTACTTCCTGCACTGCCATTCCAGAGCCATTGGTATTATATTAGGTGGTCTCACTAAAAATAAACGTGGCAGGAAATGTATTTTTGATAACTTCAAATTGGTAGAAATTAGACTGTACTGTTACAAGATTTAAGCAAACTAGAAATTTAAGATTAATTTGACCCTCTAAGTATCAAAGGATTTTAAATACACACTGAAATAGATATTTGTCCCCAGTGCAGAGAAAAGTACAGCACACATCATCAGTGAACAAAGTTGTCACACAGGGTGATATTAAATACCAGCCTGGTTTGGGGCAAAAATATATAAATACAATTTTCAATTCTTTTTTTATTTTAAATTCTTCTCCTACTGTTTGACTTTTTGAAAAATAACTACACTACCAACTAGGCTATTTGTATTTGATAAGCAAGACAACATCACCAATTAACTATGTTGAGTGGTGAGCTTCAGCAGAGGCCCACATGTAATGTCTTCCTATACGCTGGATCTGATGCATGTACATATTATCTACTCAGCCTAAATGTACGATGCTAATGAATTCAAGGTCGTCAGAACACACTATGACTATTTCTAATCTTAAGCGTGATCACTCAATCCAAAACACAAAAATGAAATGCTAGTAAGTCAGTTCTGCTCAGTCAACCCTTTCACGATTTTTGGGTTCCATATGCAAAGTCTGCCTCCACTTTGGAGCTGCATTTTAGAATACCATTCTGACAGAAGTTCACATTAAAAGCTGCGAATTATGTATGTGTTATGTAAGCCACGTTCCTCCTCTGACAAACAAGACTATGCAGAAGTCTTGCAGAAGCTAAGTGTGGAAGCAAAAAGTGACTTGGCAATACCTTCCCAGACTCAGAATTTAAGGTGTCTGCATTCCTGATGGCACTTACACCAGCTCTGCAGAGTCCAGAATAGAGTTTACATTATAAAGGGAAATCTCTCAACACGACTCTCAACAAGAATTGTCTTCAGCCAATTCTAAATCACAAACTTCTAAATGGCTCAGACTATAGTCCAGACTCACTTCCAATCTCAACAACCCATTTCTTCTAAATGAAACTCTGAATACACACAATATAGCATATGGGTTAAAAAAAAAAAAATTACCCTTTTTGTTCAAATTACTTCGAGTGAAAGCCAAAGTTCTTACTTACATAGCAAAAGCAATCCCAGAATTTACTAAGAAACTGGGGATATTTATGAAGACTCAAGATAACAATCCATTCTATGAAGTATTTCACAGATGCCTGATTGTTACCAAATCCAGCCTGAAAAACTTTGTCAAGGGTGCCACACAAAAAATTCTGAGAAAACAAAATCAGACAATCACTTAGGATATTATTAAAGTTATTTCTATAAAGAAAAAAAATCTAAATAAACATTATGAGCTTTATAATATTTGAAATACTTTTGATACTCAAACTAAAACATTTTAGAACCATCTAATTTCTTTATTATACAATTAATGTAAGTAATACTTATGGGCAAAAGACTATAAAGGTGGCTGGGATCAGACAGCAAAGTGCTACAGAAGCAGTACTATAGCACAGGCAAGTTTAAACAACGCACACATTAGAGACACGTACCATATTGTTCTCTATTCCTCATATGGAAGAACTGAGGAAAAGAAGTTCGGTTCTTGTTTTTTTGTTTTGTTTAAAATATAGACTCTTTGCAAAACATACTTAACATTCATAATCATAACTGATGGATAAAGAACTATTAAAGAATGTTAAAACTCATAGGTACAATGTTACAGTAAGGAGACAGCACCCCTAGGGAAGAACTTAGGTCACTGCAAGGTTGCCACAATGTCTCCTTAGGAGACCAAGTATAGTACCCTACATATTCAAATTTTCAGTGAAAATTTTTCACAACTTAGATCTAGATCTAACACCCATGACTTTACAGCAATTTACTAATTTTTCCAAACATCATTATTAAGAAGCATTGGATGAAATCAACTTCACAAATCCAAGATCCAGGTTTTAGTGACCTCTAGAAATACTTAAATCCACTATTTCAGACTGAAAGAATTAAATTACACAAAATGTTTAATCAGTCACAGAGATTAGATGTCTTCTATACCATGCTACAATTAATGCATTCAGTTTGTATGACAAATTATTGTTGAAAGCAGATTTAAAAAAAAAATCTTTAAAAAATTTCTAGTGAAGAGTAATACCTGCTCTAGCTTAGGAAGAAGAACTAAGAGCGTCTGCCATATCCGGTTTTTAATTCTGTGCTGTAAAGAGTTTGCGTAATAGCGTGTTTTAGATCTGGACACCTGATCATCCTGAAAGCAAGATAGAAATTGCATTATCCATCTTTCCTTTAAAATTGAAGACATGGAAGTGTATTTAACTGTACTGAGAACAGCATCTACTGCACAACTAGTAATCAGCACTACAAAGCTAGGACAAATACTTTAATATTATTTAAAAATAAATTTTGAAGCTTATAAGTGAGATATGCTGAAAGTTTATATATTTATATATATATATACACACACACACATACAAATACATACACAATTATACTAAGTATTTTTACTTAAGAGCATAACAACATTAGATATTAAGAATCTTCACAGAGCAGAAAGTTGAATTTATGTTAAGGCAGCACCTACTGTATATGAACAGTTAAAATAATACTGGGTAAAATGGAGCATGAAGACAAGCTGTCATTTATTTATATTAAAACAAGAACTAAATATCCCGAGTGAAGAAATGAGTATATAAATTCAAGCATTTCTACTTTAATGTCTACATATAAAAATGGATTTAATCATGCTCTAGATTAGTTCAGCTTGTAACTGCAAATGTAGCTTTGGGACAGAAACTAGTATTCTGCAATAAAAAAGATGTTTATGTGAAAGAAAATAGATCAAATAAATGAAGCTTTGAAAATAACAAATTCATGTTCTCACATACTCATATAGCTTTAGATTCTTTCCCTATGTACTTTGTTTTGGCCTTCTTAGTGAACATATGACACTGAAAACTATTTCCTTAGCTTTTTAAAAAGAAAATAATTTACTGATATGGAACTTGTATCAATATTAAAATGCAAATACACTTTTTTTTTTTTTTTTTTAACATGTTTAATCCTCCTATTTGAGGAAGGAAGGAAATCCTTTTTAAAGCTCACATTACTTTTTTCCACTTGATTTATCGTGTAACAAAAATATTACAAATTTTTCTTTACCAGTTAATTGAGGGAGGGAATGAATAATGGACCCATTTCTTATTCATCAGACAAAACCAGAATTCTATACTACCAGAATGCACAGGTTATGTTCTAACAGCAGCTGTAGTAAATTACCATTAGTTTTACACTAGTGCCAGTGTACAAGCAGTCATGGTATAAATGAAAATCAGACCCCGATCTTCTCCATTAATCTCATTTATAAAGGC
The DNA here is from genome assembly GCF_009819795.1 of Aythya fuligula. NCBI lineage: Eukaryota > Metazoa > Chordata > Aves > Anseriformes > Anatidae > Aythya > Aythya fuligula. Next base: position 24,266,384 of record NC_045561.1, read on the forward strand.
CTAATTAGACAATTGCTCTCACAATTCAAAATGTAGTTTGTAATTGTTAAGGTGAAACACAGAGCTTCGAAATGCAGCCTAGAGGAAAATTCTTACTGGATCAATAGTTACATATTTGGATACTACTCGGTGAAGTCAGAACATCCCCTAAAATACTGAAATAAACTTGGAAGAGACTTTTTTTTTTTTTTTTAACCATTACAGTTTGGCTAAATTAGCTCATGTCTTATAATAATGAGCAAAAAAAGCGTCTTACAGGGCAAATCTAGACAGGCCATACAAATAACTACAAAAACAACCTTCCAACCTTAAGTTCTTAAGTACTTTGCATTTTAATACTTATATTAACATTACATTTATATACCAAGAAAAATGAAGCTTACTTTATCAAGTAGTTTGCTGACAATGTCTTCCATAAACATCTTATGCAAGGTATTTGATCCATCCAACAAGCACAGAAATTTAATAGCACAAACCCTCACATAGTGATCATCTCGGTTTGTACTGTAAAATATTAATAGAAAAAGTCAAACTATTTGTTCAGATATAAAGATAAATCCTAAATTTAAAAGGCAGTAGCAAGCTTTACCTTGAACATACATACAATGCTCTCAACTGCGGAAAAGACTGGGCCATAAAAAAAGTCAAAGGACATGTTTAAGATGAACATATTTATTTAGTTAATGCCAAAAAAACATTAGAAAGCTCAAATTTTGAGAAGAATGGTAAATGCTGTAAATATGCTGGGAAATCTTGAAAGTGGAAGGCAAAACAAACACAGTAAACATCCCATTTGCCACAGAAAACTGAGAAATTGCCATCAAGTTGCCTGTAGTGAGATGACAGAATACACAAATAACCCAAACCAGACCATCATTGATGATGAAGAAAACTGGTGAGTTCCAGTTGAGGTCATGTCAACAACACTTCCCCAAAATACCACATTTTAACTGTTTCTCTTTTTCCACTGAGTAAAGGAGGGAGTCAAGCTGGAAAAATATATTCTAGTAGCCAACGTCCCCCAATTTGGAAAATTGGAGGCAGAGCTTATTACCAGTATGTTGAAATAAAAAGGCCTAGAGCCCATCTTGTAAAGTCAAGCTCCAAATGCGGGTGCATTAATTAAAGCCTAAATTTATTAACTATTAAGTCTGCAATGATGAGATACAAATCAGCACTCCATATGATAACTGCACCCTAAAAAGTCTTATTTTTATGAGTTGAAATAACGAGGAAGCAATTATTTCCGTCCCATTCAAGTTATCAAATTTGAATATACTTTCTTGAAAATACCTATCTACATTTTGAATGTGATGTGACATTACTGCCTTTCACTGATATTTAAGATTATGAATATAATCCTAAGAAGCTGGCTCAAAAAACATCTTTCCTATTACAGCATCAATAGTGACTAAGACACTATTCAGACTAAATACTTTAAGATACATACCTTTCTGTAACAACGTTTGCGGCACATTTTTCTCCAAGGCTTTCTACAAAGGCATGCACATCCTGTATGAGTCTTCTCAGACAAGAAAAGACAAAGCAACAAAGTTAGCAGAAAAGCACATAAAAAAAACTCTTCTCAAATATCTCAGAGATTAAAAGAAAACAAAGAACACAAAGTTGTAACAATCATACACATGGACCTGAAGGTTTTTTTTTGTTTGTTTGTTTGTTTGTTTTTTACCTCTGATCCCTCCTAAATACAGTTCCAAAGACACAAGCCTCAGTGATAAGTTCACAGTAATTCCCAGCATTTAAGAAAGCATCTGTCAAAGCACTTCTGTCATTGATGGTGGGAAATATCCAAGATTGACAACAATGACTAATGACTACGTTGAAGACTCCAGTCTTTGTAGTAGACAGATCTATGAGCTTGAAAATTATCTGAAAAGACAAAATAAAGGATTAAAAAGTCTAGTTTCTACATTTGCTAGAATTATTAAAAACTACTGCAATGTTATCCTATTAAAGCAGGTGTGATTCCCTCCTGCATCTGAGACTTGCTCAGGTTAATGCTGTCTTGAATTTATCCACAATTCTGATTATATTGGCAGGTGAATGTCTAACAAGTGGCCCACGATGTTTATGCTGAACAGAAAACAGAACAAATGCAACACATGTTTTAAAAGAATCTCCTGGGAACTGGAACAAATGCAACTGGGCTTACTTCGCTGAAGTACACAAACCTGGTGTTTTTAATCAATCCTCACTAATTTAGAAAAAAAGAACAATTTATTCCCTATGTAGCTATATTATTAATTCTCTTTAATGAGGATTACATCTACATTGAAATTGAAGTTCATATTGAAGTTTAGGAAACTTAAGTTCTAGCACAATTGATTATTTGCATAAATCAAAAAGAAGAAAGCAGAAGAAACAAAGCCTAAAACCACAGTGCTCCTGGGCACCTCTGTAGAAGATGTTCTGTATTATACTACAGCAATATTTCCTTTTTGGTACAAACATATCTCTCCATTCCACCCCCCTAACTATTATTCAGGAGACAGTGGACTGTGGCTGGCAAAATTATGCTTCTGTAGCAAATCAGTATCAGGCAATTCAGCTATAATTTTTTTTTTTTTATCTCTTAGCTAAAACTATATATCCACTGCACAAGGGGTCAATGGCAAAAGAAACTGCCAAGGAGTAGGATAAGAATATATGTAAGTAGACACTTGCTTGGGAACTTTATCTTCATTTTCTTATGAAGGGGCAGAGGGTGGCTCGACCAGATGCCCTTTGCTGAATATAGGAGACCTTCATTACCTCCTGATGCCTGTTGTCGTAGTGTGCCTCACTGCAGACAATTTGATTGCTGTCTCTGATACTCCAGATTCAACACTGGCAAAGTACACCTTAAATAATGTCTCAAACACTAACACTGAAGTTAAGACAAGTAGTTCTTGAAAATTAAAAAAAAATATAAATAAAAGCTACAGCTCATCAGTTACCACACACAATTACTAACTCCAGACATTCATTAAAAGAAACAGCTAGCAGGTTTCTAGAACTAAGCATTTGCATCTCTTTGGATACATCTTATTTTGACTTGGGTCCACATTAAGACTACAAATATGAAGTGTTATCTACTGTTTAAAATAGATGACAGCAACATTGTTTTGAAGAAAATAAGCCCAAAAAAGTTAATACTTTTTTTTTTTTTTTAATTATTACTTACAAATATGAGTTCGAGATCAGGACAAAGCTAATTATGTGGACCTTCAAGGCAAAACTGCAACCCCTTTTAGGGTAACTTCTGTGCTACGTGCAAAGCAGCACGAGACAATAATTCTAAGCATACATACATATGGGTAACATTTATGAAGTATTACTGCTCTGGTAAATGTGTTACAGTAATCGTGGACTGCTCTGTACAAACATCTAATGTTCAGGGGAAAAAGCAATCAAAAAAGTAGGGAAACATCAAAGATTATTTAAAAGAAAAATATTTATGTCATTCCTGTGTATAGAGCCAAGTTGAATCAAAGCCCCAGTACTGAATACAGTGACTCAAAATGAAAACACCATGACATTTATGTAGATTTCAGAAATATAGAAAGCTACATCTTACAAAAAACAGTAAAAAATCGTTTTTTGTCTTCCAAAATATGAAGCCAGTTCTACCACGCTCTAAGGAGACTATGATTTTTCTGTTGTTTCCTACACCTGGATATTCAGAGAAAAAAAAAGAAATTTAAAGATGCTGTTAAAGTAGTTAAATCTACCTCATAGCATCTAATTAAGTGTTGAAGGGTTGTAATTTTTCATCTGAGAAAGTATTTTCTTAAAAGACCACTAGAAAAAATTCCCAGAATATTAAGTTTTTGCCAGTGCAGGTGGCAAATCCCAAACAACAACAAATTTCAGAGGAATTGCATAATGTAAGTATAGAACAAAGACCAAAATACACATTTTACTGAATGCAGAACATACCAGTCTAAAAAGATCAAAGAAACTGTACTTTTCATTTTCTGTGTTAGAAGAACAACTAACAGATGTAACAGATATGCAATTTTTCATTTGTAAGCCTTACTCTGAAGTAGCACAAGTTGGCAAACAAACTACCAACATTTTAGAAATATGCATTTTGATCTTTTGTTTGTACTGCATTGCAGATACCCTTCAGTTGTTTGCTATTACCTTCACCAGCAGAGCAGGAGAAAAAGGTGACTGAATGAATGAACACGAAGGCTTCACAAATGTTTTTACTTTTTTTTTTTTTTTTTTTAACCAAAAAGAACTAACGCTTCTTTTTGTTTGAAGTCCCATTTGTTTATCCTCACTCTAATTCTCAGATCAAACTAGTATCTTTTCGAAAAGGAAAAATTCACCACAAACACCAAAAAGAAAATAAGAAGTAAAACCCATTTTTAGATCCAGGTAAATTTTGTGTTCATTTCCCAAAGAGAATCCTTAAACTGACCTCTTTTATTTTGGCATATGCTTGACCCTTTGCACTTGCAGCAACAGCTAGAACCTCAGTATCAAAGATGAACTGAACAAATGCTTTCAGATTGGACCAAAATATTAGCTGTGTGTTGCTCAACGAAGATATGATTTTCCAAGCCAAATCAAATGCTTCTATGCAGAGAGATTCTGATGAGTTCAGGAGCTAGAACAAAGAGGAAAAAAAAAATGGTACATTTGACAAAAACAACCAAACAAAACTATTGGTATCTTCCAGTTGGTTATATCTTTTACCTTGGGAACAAGGACTTTCATGCAGTTGAACACAGGTAAAACTTGGTCTGAAGGAAGAATAGTTAGGGCTTCTAACGCAGACTGTAGAATTTTTCTTGACCTTTCAACTATAGATAAGGGCAATTCTGAAGCTGCTTCTTCTTGAGCCAGCATTGGAAACTTATTTAAAACAAAACGCAGGCAGATCCACTGGTCACGAACATAGCGTGCAACAATTTTTCCCCACCCCTGAGATGATGTTTCTTCACATAAGCTGTAAGAAAAATGTTATTCTTAAATATATACTATATTAATTCATCTTGCACATTCCTATCTACCAGGAACAGCTTAACTGTACTTAATATATTTGAGGTCCTAGTATTTACACAGGTTCAAAGGGAGACTGGGCAAACTCATTGAAGAGAAGTCTACAAGTAAATTTTCTAAACACAGAGAAATGAGTTCTGAACTCAAGTAATCTCGTTATTCAAACTTCTGGGAACATCACTATATGCTTTCCATACAGTCATGTTCCTGAAGTATTTGTTTTTTAACCCTCTGACTTGCTCTGGGCTTCTTTTACTTCCCCAACAGTGAATCATTTCCTTTTCAACCAACTTGTGTACATGCTATGGCTTTGTGTTCTCTATAGATATGTAAGCTGGCACAAGTACTAGCAGTATTCAAAACCAGATCTGGTTACGTAGTATTAGAAAGTAAATAGCTTTGCAGAATTGGATGACTGAGCTCAAGAACTTTTGGTCTGACCTACTATGGCTGCTTTAATATTCTAAAATCTGAATGTTAAGTCAGAACAGCACCTGAACGAATCTTTTGTGTTCAGATATTTTCCTTTTTACCTTCGTATAACATTATCAAAGAGAAGATGGGGGGAAAAAAAAAAAGAGCACTTCAATTGCTGCTTTACTCTCTAATCCAACTTTTTCTGAAGTATTACTTAAGCTACATCACAGACGTACCTACTTTTTTCTTCAGTGTAAGATGGTTTCTTTACAACTTCATTAAATTGGAAAAACAAAATAAATCTCTTTAGAGCATCCACAGAAGGCAGAGCTTCAAGATGTGCTTCAGGTTTCCGATCCATTATCTCACAAACTACTGTGAGTGAGGCCATGCTTATTACTTTTCTAATTTGTTCTTTAAGTGTCGGCTCCTAATAAGATCAAAATCAAATATCAACAATCAAACATGCATCAATTTCTTCTAATATATTAATAACCAAACAATACATATGGTATTTCTGTTTGTATCATCTTGGACATCATAAACTAACAACTCTGCACCCCTGTACTTCCTTTCTCTTAACCTAGGCATAACACAGCTTTGCCTTAGCTAGATCGGTGCAATCAAGCACAAGTTGGGAGCACTGAAAAAAAGTACAACCCTTACAGATTACAGTCATTTATTCATTAAGTGCAAGAGTCTAGCTTGACACTATCTTGGAACACTTGTATATTGCCAGGTAGCAGCCCGTATATTGCTGGACACCAATTAAAGATTCACGTCCATGTAGTCACAAACCCAATGCAACAGGACAGGGCAAATCTGGAATTCCTTCTAGCCTCTTGGAACAGTCACTCCATGGTCACAACACGTACTATCATTATTTTGTATTTTGTATGCCTATATTTAAAGCTGAATGAAACAAAAAATCTTAAAGCATCAGTAAGCATATAGTTTCCTAGTAATATTAAAAGCTCAGTGTTATTTAAATACCTTCAAACAACTTTCAGCTGTCTAGAGTACAGAAAATATTTTCCCATTTAAATTACTCTTTATTTTTTCTTAAACTTCAGCTGAAAATGTGATATATGAGCAACTGGAAAAGTCATCATAACAGTATACTTTTCACTGAATTCAAAAGAAGTTTGTAAAAGCATCATTGAACACGTCTGAACCAGAAAAAAATGTTTACTTTGAAATTACTGGTGTTAAGCACATAATTCATGTATGTTCTTTGTTACAAATTCATTCTTGTTCTTTGTTATAGAAGTAAACCTAGCAAATCCAATACTTACAATCTTTTTACTGTGCTATTAACTGTTCTTGATCAATAATTCAACCCAGACAATACCAACGATTACACTGCCAGGAAGTCTTAGTTTAATCCCTTCCTTTTACATGACAGTAATGTTTCTTTACCTTTTGAAAATGTATGTAATAGGCTAGTATGCCTGAAATACAGCTATAGAACAATGAACATAATGAATTGTATGAAAATCCAAAGCAATGCTAGGTTCTGGATTTTTTTTCTATGTTCAAACTTTGAAATTCTGAAGATCACTGATACTAAGGCATACCAAAGGCATTTTCATTTAACTATAACAACCTAGGTAGGATCAGTTCACGTTCAAGGAAAAAAGCTTTTGAGTACCTACTGTCCTATATTACAACTAAAGTTTCATTTTTTAATAAAAGTCGATACAACTAAAATGAAACAAGTAAGAAAACAAAAGTACTAAAAATCTTAGCTACAAGTATTTTACATTGACATTATATTCACAACTAATTACACAGGCAGGAAAATATGTATACATGCATACACAAAAATTATACTAGAAATATGGCTATATCATTGATATCTGTATTAATAACTACAGTTTTAATTTATATATATATTGTAATAAGTAATACTGCATTAATTACCTCTTTGCAATTTGTCTCTCGAAAATTACGAATAGAGGCATTAGTGAGGGACAAAATGAAATTCTTGATAGTTGGTAACTTTTTCCAGCTGACTTGTGAGCACAAATTCACAATCTCTGGAATTAAGGCTAAGTATAGGTCACAACGATCCAGATCGCCAACCTAAGAAAGAGGATACAAAAATAAACTGAAGCATTAAGAGGTGGAAACAAACTGAGAAAAAAAAAAAAAAAAAAAACTACTATCAACAATGATAGTAGAAGGTAAGCAACAGGAAGGAAAACAAATTTATTAGTATTTTAAATCTTGTCTTTTCATCTTACAGGTTATTTTAGTTTAGTGTTTGTGATTATGCCTTAGAAGAGGCAGTCTGAAATTCTGTAAGAAATCTCCAGTTCTTTTAATTGGCAAAGTTATTTCCCTTACTGGGAGCAAAGGAATGCCCCATAAAACCACCTGAGCTAGCCTGAAACAGTGTTCAAATCTAACTCAGTTATCAGAACACAGCACTGCATTGCACCCTATACACATATAATGGTACATCCTGCACTTCTCCAACTAGATTTTATCTCAAGATTGTATCTTGCTTTATGGCTTTTAATTCTCCTGGCCTATCATACTTGCATTTTTTTTCCACACCATAAAACTACCCGTCTATTAAGCTGTTCACTCAGGGAATCATATAAAAAAATCCTTTGGTTTTCAGAGTAGCTCCTCTGCATTTTCACCCACATTCAGACTGAAATTCTCCTGATTCAACATTAACACTTGTTTTGATGCAGTAGCTTGTTTCTTATCTGTCTTCTATCACACTCGTATTTTGGGGACTGTCTGCTATCAGCTTTTTCTTTGTGTTTCTTTTACTTCGTACTTTTCATGCTGTTTCCAAGAAGGTACCCCAGAGTCCCATGCTTCTTTCGAAGACTTCACCCTTGCAGAAACATGAACTTTTTTCCAGCTGTTGTTACTATATTCTTGTACAGACTTATTTTTTTTCTGCTTTCCCAAGCAAAAAAAAATGTAATTTTGACTTCTATTCATTATCACTTCTGCACACATTTCCATATAACTTTCTCCATGAAATCTGAACTGGCTCTCTTTTCTAAACTCACTCTTCATTAAATAACTCATTGCATCCATTCAAAAAAAGTTTACAAAAAAAGTCTACTTGCACAGAAATGCTGAAGTGTTTAAAGACTTGGTATGAAAACAAAGAACATAGGTAAAATCAAATTAACAAGCAAAGTCACACCAAAGTAAGTCTCATAACTACTTACCGTACTTAATTCATTTGTAGTAAGCTGACGGAGTATAAATTCAAGAATACTCTCCACAGGTGTCATTAGAGATTTCCAAATAAAAGACAATACTTTATCTGTGTGAAAAGCAAAATAAATGCATTAACATACAGAAGTGCACTTTCTTAAATTAATTTATTACATCATATGGATTTAAGTTACAGTGCAAATGTTATACAGTAATACGTATTCAAATGCCTTAAATAAGTATTCAAATACCTTAAAACAGTTCAGTACTGTAGCAACACAAACCTCAGAGCGAAAAGAATCAAACCAGATGATAACCTTTCCTGTGGTTTATCATGAATTGGTGAGCCAAAAAAATTGATGGGACACCCAAAAATAAAAGCTTGATTTTCCATTTTTTAATGCACACTCACCCTAGTTCCATCCCTGTGCACAAACACCTTATTCATAAATGTATTCCTTAATAAAGGACAGAGTTTTCACATCCAGCCATTAATTATATGCAAGAAAAATGCAGTTCTCTCTAATATGTATAGAAGTGAAAACTGTGGGGGTTTTGGTTTTGTTTGGTTGGTTTTTACTGTTTAAAGATAATTGAGATTTAGATAGAGACCAATCTTTACCCCTGGTAAAACACACTTCAATCTGTGCTTCAAAAGGGTGAGAGCTAGCTGGTAATGAAAGCCAAAGAAATAATATATCAACATGAAAATGGAGCTAAAATCCTCTGCATGACCATCCTGATCTAAAACCATCAGTCGTTAGTTTCTGTATTTAGGGGAGTTACCCAGAGGATACATCTACTGATTATTTTTCACTTGTTGACCTTGAGTTAGACTTAATTCAGCAAAGTTTTTATGAAATGGAAGAAGACCTTCAAAAGGTAGAAATATAAAAGGATGCACTTCCAGAAGTTCCAAATTAATATTGTTGCTGCATTTCTAATGCTTTATGTGTATAGAACAAGCAGTTTAGCTATGTCATATTACTGATGATTAAACATTTTTTTCTAAAAGTGACTGAAGTTTCAAATCACTAAAAAGTCTTCTGCAATTAAAATTCAGAAATTCTTCAGATAAAACATTTAAGATAGAAAACCACAATTTGCTACCAGTGGCTCTGTAACACTTTCGAAAACAATAAATAGCAAATACTTACTGTTTAAAACAGTGAAGTCTCACAGCTGTATAGACAGCAAGACCTCTGGAAAAATACTGCTGCTTTCAGATATATGTCTATCCCCATTACAGCATTTTTAAATAAAAGCACTTCCTAATTATTATTATTTTTGTTTTAGAAGCTTAAAAAAATTCCTTTCTTCTTCCCCAACATTTTCTCATTTTCCAGTTGACAGAAAGGACTGTTCACCTTCATGGCAACAAAGCTTTTGCATTCTACAGCATTACATTTCCCACCCCACCAACCACCAATGCAGTCTATTTGCAGCTCTGGAAGCAAGATTTATTATTTGACTCTCCTGTGCAAGATGAAGAACCATGAAAACATTGTAGGAAATAATATAAGAATTACTTTTCTTAACATAAACAGATGTAATACTACAAGTCCAACTCCAAAAGCCTCTTGAAAGGCTACTGATGGTGAGCTGTAGTATGGCACCTACATGTACAGGAGGGAAGCATTCAAAAAGACAAAGATCCTGTGATGCTCAGCCTTGCAATAGCTTAAGAACTCTGGCAGCAGAACTAATGCTAAGTTAGGCATCCAAATTCCCAAAGCAGAAGCAATGGACTGCATCTACATTAGCAAGCATAGCAGCACATAAGGAAATTATTTATGGAATAAAAACCTAACACACTGTCTTATGTGTTTTAGGGGGTTCTGCTTCCAGCTTGCTCTAGCCCAGTGCTGTGACCTGAAAGTACACTGGCAGTTGAAACACATCTTCCAATTTAGTTTCATCTGAAGGAATCCACCTCAGCAGTCAGAGACCATCCCACAACAGGAACTGTAACAGCCTGCATAATTAGCATTCAACATTTCAGTCAAACAGCTGTAATTCAAGAGGGGGGTTACTATATAAAGTACTTTTTAAAATAAGGTTAGGAATTTACTTCAGGACTGCATTTAGACATCTTCATGAAATCTGGATGCAGTACCCAAAATTGTTTCATCCCCCATGTAAGAGCCTAAATTTGTGGCCCCTGCTCCACAGTATACTCTTGTATTTCATGTTATAAAACACTGAAAAAAACAAACAAACAAAAAACACACAACAATCTGGTGAAGCAGAAATTGAATGTCAAGATCCCTCGATTTAGTTCTGTATTCTAATCACAACAATTATGTTGCCACGTTTCACTTGCTCTCAGAAAAAAAAAAAAAAAAAAAAAAAAAAACAATAGAGCTGTTCTGGTTACACATTGACAAAACCTTTGATCAAAGGAGTAGTAAGGACTCCACAGCTTTTGCCCGGACTTTGTAGCTGAAAGGGCTACATGTTGTTCAATCTGTGGGGGACCACATCAATCATGCCAGCAGGCTTGTGCTGAAATGAGCACCACTTAACCTTTCTGCTTTTGACCAACACTAAACTAAAACAAGTCAGTTAAAGTTGCCAGCTAAAATCACACCTAAGATTGTGAAATAACTAGCGTCATCCTAACTTCTGCAGTCTGAAGAGCATTAACTGAGAAAAAAATACCTACCAGTCAACCCAGAGAACAGCAGATCTAGGAGGACCATTTTATGCACTTGAGTAAGGCTCTGCCTGAACCTGGGGTAACTAAGCAGGTTAGGCTGGGCTTCTGTACTAACTTATTTTTCAAGTGGCTAAATGATTTTTGAAATCCATACATCAGCAAAGAACAGGCCTACAGATACTTGTAATACGGGCACATTCTCCAAAATTTAACTAACTGCAAACCTAAACTTAATGGATAACAACTGTGGTTTTTTTAGGATTCCACATTCTCAATTCCAAGTCCTTGGAAACCTTCAGAAGAGCCTTTGTAGGACTGGACCCACAGCCTCATTTCATAAAATATATGTCAGCTTGTCCACTTAAAAAAAAAAAAATCACTTCTAGACTAGTATTAATTCAACAATATAGCCTTAAAACATTAAGTACCTTATTTTTAGTTAGACTATAATTAATATAAGACACAGTATACTGAAGATATCACTAACCATCTTGTGTATTGGAACATTTTAACGAACAGGTCTGCAATAACTTCAAGAGAAGCTGTAGGCTTTTATCTGTTTTCAGTGTTGGTATGTAAGCATTACTGCCAAGTTTCATCAAGACATCCAGCAGAGGGTTCAAGAAAGCCTCTAGTTCAATCCATTCTATGTTGCTTTTTCCACTACACAAAAACAAAAATTAAAAAGAAAGTCTTCTTCTGAGTATCTGCCTTAAGTGCTGAAGTCACTTACTTATGGAAATAAATAGGACACAGGTTTCCAAGCCACTTAAGTATCTATAAAAATGTTACCCAGTAAGTTTGCAGCAACAGTTGGACAAGGTCTAAGGGTCTACCAGGATGACCCAATGTCTACAGAGACAAATGGACAACTTCCCATCTTGATTAGGCTTCTATCAGACCCTTAGGGCATAGGTGGATAAGAGAAAAAGAGCAAAAATGTAAGCTAAGATAATTCATACTTACCTGGATTTATTCCTCATCTGCTCCACATCAGCAGCCAACAGTATCATTGTTGCAACAAGCTTAGCTTCAAACCAGTCAGGCATAAAGCAATTTTCTCCTAATTAAAGATATTTTAAGGTTTCCACAGCATTTAGAAAATAGCATTTTAAAATAAAATATTTAAAGAAATTAATAGTATAAAAGCAACTACTTTTAGAATAATATTACTATTTTTTTTTGCATTCTTTTATCTAAATACAAATTCTTTTCCTCTACACATCATAGAAGTTGATCCCATTTGCCTCTGCACCAAAATCAAATTAAGGCAATGAGCTGTATTTAGTAGCAGATTTCCCACAGACTTATCTACTGCTTTTAAAAACATATTAGCATATTCAAAATAAGTCAAATAAAAGTTCATATTTAAGAATGATGAATGCCAATGCCACAACTTTAGCAGAATTTGACTAAGTACAATATAAACAAATTAGTAACTTCTAAAATCCAAAGTACTTTTTTAAAATTATCTTTAAGAACTTTTTATACTAACAAATATTGAACTTACTTTCAGATGCTGGTGTCTTAAGATACTCTACCACAAGACCTCGTACATACTGATATAGTGATGATGTCTCTTGATGCTCAAAATCAGAGCGCACAGACTTTCTGAAGTTTCTGTCATTCACTTGCAGCCAACTGCAAAGCTAAATTAAAATCAGTATGTTACTATTTAACTGTATCTGCTAGCTCTGTACTGACATTACTTTAGCAAGGTAACAACAGTATGTTGAAGCACTGTCAAATATGAACTGTCACATCAGCAGATCCACACCATGGAAGGCTTTCACTGGAACTACTGGGAGGCCTAACAGACTACTCTCCTCAAACACACAAGAAGTTTCTTCCACAGACTAGTTCAGAGCACCCAAAAAAATGAAATTATTGTTACCATTATAAGGAAAAAAATATCTTCAATATAATACTGGTAAAAAATTCCTTTATCTCAGAAAAGGCTTCTGATCATTGGATGTTATCTAATGAGAGCTGCCCTTTTATTTCAACTTCTGTGCCAAAAAAAAATTGAATAGGATGAAGTATACAGCATATATAATGAGCTCACTCTGCACAAACCTTTTTATCATACTGCTGCATAACAAACCCAAACTATGGCTACTTAATCATCTGGTTCTGCAAATCCTATACTCAAAGAAATCATTTTGTGTATTTCCATAGCATTTTGCACCTAACAAAGACATAACACATACACCCTCTGTAAATTTGCAATTCAGAATCTCACTTTACACCCTAGCCACATTTGTCCTTTAGAGATTCCCCTGTTACTCTTGCCTGTGCTGGGTTCATCCAAGCAACATGCAAATCAGAGGCAGCTCATACATTTTTTGTCCCATGTACTGGCCCGTTCAGAGATTCTCAGGATGCACACCATCTCAGACACTACCTTCAGAACTAAGAGAAAGGGAAAACGTGCACCATTCTAGCAGACTATCACTCTAAAGATAAACTTTAAAAAAAGAGTTTTCTTTTCCATCAAATTAAGTTTTACAACATAGTTTAGGGGAAAGGAGGAAAAGGAATTAGCCAAAGGAGAAGAAAAAAAATATATAATATAGAGAAATAACTGCCTGTAGATCCGATGACCAAGAACAGCTTCAGCTGAGGATGTTACATCCACCTGGTATCCTTAATAAAAGTAGAGAGAGAAGCCCAAGTCGTGGCTCTGTGGATTCCATAGGATGCCCTGCTTCGCACTCTCTCCTTGAAGTTACCAACGATTTAGAGGAGTGAGCATGGATCCCTGATGGGAGAGATTACAGATGCTAGTACGTGCTTACCAGTAGTTATTTTAGTTCCTACAACAATGGCAAAGGATGCAGAAGACTAGGACTGTGATGAACACATCAAAGCCTCGTAGAGGACCAGTATTCAGGGACCAAAGTCTCAGTAAGAACTGATTCTGATTTGCATTTCAACATGGTTAAACCCAACAGCTGCAATACTAGATATACTAGAGAAACTCTAAGAAATGTGGTGAAACCATGGGAAGAAACGGGAGCTTGGTGTATACAAGCTCCCATGTTCAAAAAAGCCTCTGCTTCAAAAAAGATTTTTCTTCTGTAGAACTGAGAATTTCTGCATGAAGAGAGGGAAAAGTCACGTTTTTCTTCCCTCTCTTACTTTCAACAACTGTGATGTTGACAACCTTCAAATTCCTTTTTGTTTCGAATCTGCCAAATAATTTGTTTAGGGTTAATGTTAACTCCTCTGTAGTATTAAAGAAAAATCAGAGCTTCCAGCTGAAACATAAATCCATTAAGACTCCATATCCAGAAAGTCATAAATGTGTCAATGCAGAAGTTGCTAACCATTTAAATATTAATAATACATCATATATTTGTATAGGTATTAAAAAAAAGTGTTTGGTGAATATATAAGTAGCTTTAGTTCTCACCTCTATCCATAACATAGTATCTCTCCTTAATGATTCATCTGGTCTAAGGCACAGAATAAAGCTTGAAACTTCTGGAAGAGACACTTTCTCCTGAAGAAATCAATTCAGATACAATAGTTTTTAACATAACATGTAATGAATAACATCTACCTAAGGATTCAGGAAGTCACTTTCATCTAGCAAATGCTGTAGAAGAAGAAATAGACCTTGCCTTTCCATGGTACAGACTTGTTTTTGGCTCTTAGGGACCAGCTTATCTTTATCAAGGAATGTAACTTAACTCTCCAAAGTATTAAAATCATAGAATGGGTTGAAAGGGATATTAAAGATCATCTAGTTCAAACATTCATCTGAAATCTATCTGAAAATTAATGAATGACTAGAAGAATAGTTATATCTATTATTAACACCTTTTAAATGAATGACATAAACAATCAGTCACCAGTAAGTCTTATTCCTCTATTTCTGAAAGGAAATTTCTGTTCCTCTAGCCGTAAACACTCAACACAGAAGCCTGTAATTGAAGGGGAATGATGATACTCCGCTCAGCTAAGAAAGCAAGCATGTTATAAGACAACCAGAACATAATTCGACTACTGAATATTTTTTTTCTATTATTAATAATAGTTTTATCATTCTGATATCAATTAGTCACAAACAAAAATGCAAATCTAATAAAGCCAGTTGTTCTATGTTATGACTAGCAATTTTTTAATCATCTGTTTACACTGTACAAGTGTTGGTTCATTTCTGTCATCAGGAAGAAAAAAACTCACCACATCTGTCAAATGCATTGCAGTTTGAAGAAGATAGCACTGAGCAGCTCCACGCAACAAAATCTGATGTGTAATCATGGTACATTGTAGCACATCTCTGCAAAGAGAAAAAAATGTACTGTAGAAAATACCCGTTTAGGAAATTTAAGAATTTCCTAATTACTAACGATTTTCCACATATTAGATTGTATTTAACAAACATACTAAATATAACACAATCTTTGCCCTAATCAGACAGAATACAACCCTAATCCCAGACTACTGCTCTACATACTTTCAAAAATTGACGTTAAAACTTGGATAAACATATACGACAATACTAGAAGTACTGAAAAAGCACAGGAAATTTTTCACATCAGTTCAAACTGATAATTTAATGTTTGCATTTCTACTTCTAACAGATATGGAAGCAGATTATGTTTGTCATCAAATTCTTACGCTAGCACTGAAAGAAGCTGGATGAAACCCTCACTGCTCACTTATCAGCAGATGTGTCTGTTTTATTCTTTGTAAATTACTTTTATTCAATATTCCTTAGTCCACCCATAAGATTTTAGTTCAAAGCTTCAAATTCAGTTAAACTGAAATAATTACTGAGTTAACAGATCTGGAAAGTGAATGCAGGCACTTCCAAAAAAATCAGTGCAATTAAGGACGAAGTGCATGCCAATAACTTTCACCTAGCTTTCTATTTACAGGTCTTTCAGGTATCAATTTGTGAGCTGTCTCCAGATGTAGATTGAACATGATATTGAACATGTAGATAAAAATGATTGAACATGTAGATGTAGAACATGAATTAAATCCTGGCTCTCTAAATGTTCCACAAGTTTCCTTACAAGAAGTAAGAAAGAATGCAAGGCAGTAGAGGTTTTACCTTAAAGCCTGAAGTCCATCAGTGCCCAGTACTTTACATGCAGGGATACACGCCAGAGCCATAGAAAGAAACAAGATGGGAACAGCACACCAATGCCGACTTGTCATCTTCTGAATAAACTTTAACAGGAAACTACCTTAAAATAAAAGTAAACAACAACAACAACAAAAATATATCAAGTGTGATTTTCTGCTTTCCAATGCATTTAAATGACAAAGACCCCAGCAGGAGAACATTACGATGCACTCACATTGCATATTTAAAATCATTTCTGAAAACTAAATGAATGACAAGGGTGTCTCCAAGTTGCTAATCACAGAACGCTGACTTTTTGATAAATAAAATACATGCAATAGGAAAGGGCAAAGAAATAACAGCATCTACGGCACTACAAGCATGTAAGGTGTTTTCCACGACAATATGTACCTGTGAATAGAGTATATTGAATAGAGCTGGTTCTACCCTAATTTCATCCCATTAGACCATACATTAAATTCTGGTCTGTCAAAGGCTACTCCTTTTCAGCCTACACTACCACCAAAATTTGGGAAACATCCCAGAAATCTTCCTGTACCCAACCTGACAATAAAAAAAAAAAAAAAAAAAAAAAAATCCTTATTCAGCTTCTGCCTTAGGGCTTCAAAAGAGACAGAGCGTTGACTACACAGGTTGTGACCAAAGAGGTCTGGCAGATTGTTTGTTTTTATAAATCAACCTAACAAGAAAAAAAAAAAAAAAAAGGAAAGAAAGAAAAGAACATCAACACAGAATAGTTCTAAAGATTTTACACAGCACAGCATTATCTAAACTGACAAAGAAAAAGTCTGAAAAAACTATTCATCTTCAGAACAACAGGTTGTGGTTATTTTTGTCTCTTTTTTAATATATGTTAAAAAAAAAAAAAAGTGCCCTCAAGTTTCCCTTAAAACAATTTTGCAACTTGTTACAGCAGCATCCCTCTAAGCCTCGGAAGAATTCTCTTTTCTGGGAACTTCACTGTCATAGCGAGAACTACTCCTTTTTTCCCCCTCAAGTAATGTGGAAAAATTGGGGTAAATGCTTACATGGGATATGGAAAATGACTCCACAGTTTTTATTTGGTTTCTTTATTTTAAAAAGATAAAGGTGATATTGAAACATACCTTTTTCTTCCTCTGGAAGAAGCATCAGATAAGTAGCCAAAAAATTCTGCAGCCTCATTCCCAGTGGAGGACAGGCTCCCATTGACTGACCTGGTGTCCTGTTAAGTTTTAAAACAGCAAATACACAACTGACATGTTAACAGCTACAAGTAGGATTGACCTTAAACAAAACCAGAATGGTTAATCCACTGCAGAGACTGTCCCAATAGGCCACAGAGATGCAATGCGTCAGCCTGCTCCCTCCACTGTGCCCAGCAGTCCAACAGTAAACACAGAGAGGACAAAGAAGGTCACAACAATACCAGTCTCCCTACAAGGACATGGTACAGCATCAGCACACTCAGGTATTCAAGTACAACCTCAAGTAAAGTTACTGGACTGGGAGCATCAAATGTTGAGCCCACAGTAAGAAATGGCACTACAGGTTCAACTTTGTGCCTGCACCAGCAGTATTCTACAGGCCTTTGGACAAGCAGGTTACCAAGACCTGTGTATAATCACTACTTCTGGTATACTCACTCTTGTTATACTACTCTTTGTATAATCACTCTTCTACTTTCAGATATATCCCAACATGTTTCACTAGAAGTATTAAAGCTATGACAGAAGATTATAAAGCCTTAACTCAACACCATTCTAACTTATAACTCCACTTAAAGTACACCAAAACATGCAGCATTTGCTGCTACTTTTGACTTCACGTGTCTGATTTGAAATGTATGACCATGCAAACCGTACTGCAGCCAGCTGAGGTGACAAACACAGAGCTGCTGCAAGATCCTGAAGCAAAGGTCACGTGTCCTGTCATGTTTAGATGAAACAACATATTCTAACTATGCTTACACAGGTATCCAGAACAACCAAATCCAATCTGACCACTGGTTAAGTGACAATCATATTTCCCTCTCTCCTGAAGCGCAAAAATAATGTCAACTCTTCGAGCTGCCAAAAAAGGTCTGCCAGTCAAGGCTACTCCAACTGAGTTAGAGTTTGATTGTTAGCCAAACGTTCATCACCCAAGACACTCATCTGGAATAAAGTGCATTCAGCAATTTCCCATTCTTAGAACTTTCCATGCAAGTAACACAAAGGATTGAAAACCACCAGTACAATGAATGAACACCAACTTGTAACCCCTCCAACTTTTATCTGTTCATTACGTATTTATACCCAAAGAGGCCACTGTCATGTCTCTAACAGTCTGCTCTGAAAAGTCTTTTATTTGCCAAAGGATAGTCATCCAATGGTGGAAAAAAAATATATCTATCAGTTATGATTTTGCAGCAATTAGCGCAACCCCTTCTGTCTGTGCAAAAAAGAAAAGATAAATATTTCAGAAAGTTACTCACTTATCGTATCTCACTTCATTTCCAAATTAGTATTTTAACACTATATGCTAAGCAGAACCTTAAGGCATTACTAAGTTGCTATCACTAGGATGGAACTGAACCTGTTTCATCTCTTACTCACAGCCACACATCTTTCCCAAGAAACTCTCCACCTGTCAGTGAATTTAGCAAATACCATTTATTTACTAATATACTTTATCCAGAATTTTACCAACATGCTCAAACCACTATTAGTGGAACACACTTACAATAATCAATACATTTAATAATCAGTGGCTTACCTGCTATAAAGGGAACTTTCTGAGAGGGCATCCATTAACGGCCCGATAACAAACTGATAAAAGGGAGGAACAATGAGTAAATGTACACTTGCAAGGCAGTGATACATAGAGACTAACTAGAATTATTCAACCTCACTTTAAAAGTAAAGAAAGAATCAGAAATTAGAGAACACACTTGGCAATAATAACTATTAGTAGCAAAAGGAGTTGGAAACTAAAGAGAAGGGGGTGCAGGAGACTAAACAAGCAGAACAGTATTTTTTCATAGGTAAGTTTCACAGAGCATGGTGAAAGCTGCAAGCACAAAAAACATTTTGGGAAACAGATGGAGAATGGATGGTGTTCAGCATAAGAAAGGAAAAGATATTTAAACATGAAATAGAGGAAAGATTAGAAGTAGAAGAACGTAATAGAAAAGACTACTATACTACTAAACCATCCCTAGAAAGATTAAGGATGTGTTCCTTTTTTTTTTTTTTTTTTTTTTAAAAGGTTAACTGGATTTCAAGTTAGTGATCAAGAAGCTAACTTAATTTGTATAAATCAGAAATATTAGCCTTTGAGGGCAATATGACGAGGAGAAAGAAGCAATGGTAATACAACACAGACCACTTCTTAATGAAGTGTAGGCTGGTTGGGGTATCAACCTATACATGTTACCATATAAAAAAAAAATAAGGACTTAAAATATGTCTTCCCATATATGGAATATATGTACATGTATTTTTGAAGGGAGATACAGTAATTCACTGATTATACTACACACATTCAAAATATCTCCCAGGGTCAATGGATCTTAAAAATCAGTCCTTAAATAGGAGACACTGTGCACAGACAAAGTCTGTTGACCAAGTTTACCCAAAACTCTGTTCAACCAATTGATCTAATAATTTCGGAGAAGATCAGGAACTGTGGAAGTCTGAAGCATCAATTATTCCCCTGCTAATGTAACCCTTGATAAAAAAAATTCAATAAATTGGGTGGTACATTTACTTAGAGCATTAGCTTCAAATATGTGGATGAATGACTGCATTTAAGGACCCATTTCCTGTAGCCTGGCTATTTTCCAATTAATTTTATATTTGACATCACTTACAAATATTGCCATCACTCACACAGGTAAATAAAGAGGGTATTTTTACAGAACATTCCTAATTCCAACACCACTGATGCAATCAGCATTAAGATATATTACAAGTTAGAACATCTACTTGTTCTGGCAAGTAACCATAAAACCCTTACCTCCGAAAAGCCAAGAGAACTGGGGAGATGCTTTGTTTCATAAAGCTCTAAAAAATGAAGAATGCCTTCCTTTGTCAATGTTTTATTCTCACTCTCAAACATTCTTTTGTAGATGCACATGTGCCATGATGGGTGAAACAACCAACAACCTGTTACAAAAGCAAACTCTTGTAAATTAACAGTGACGGATTAGTATACTCTTCATACAAATCTATGTTTTAAGGAAATTCATCAAACACACATACAATACATTGACATTCTGGATAACGCAATAGTCAATACACAACACACTTCAGAAAGATTATTATAGCTGCTAGATTTATAAAAATATCCTATTAATCTCCCATAAAAAAAAAAAAAACAGTAACAACAACAACAAAAAAAGTAAATGCTCAAGTAAAACAAAACATAGAGGGGAAGTGCCAGGTAATTAGTTCTGCTAGCAGGAAAAAAAAAAAAAAAAAAAGAAACAACTTCAGAATAAGATAATAAGCAATATGGTAGGATTTCTTGTTGCTGCATCTCAGAGCAGCACTGACCGTGAAAACTTAACAAAAAGCTGCAAATAAAATGAAGAGAAATGTGAGAGCTAATCACCTAATACTTTAGAGATGCTTCAGAAAATTTTGTCTTACCTTTTTCCCCTGATATAGCATGTTCGTATAAACTGTTTAGTTTTGGTAATACTGGCTTTATGACATGGATCTGAAATGCAAATCAGATACAATGTAAGTAGTCAGTTTACAATTTCAAATCTAAGAACTGGCACTTAGTCGTGAGCTAGAACTTACTATCAATAGCATCAACGTAGCAATTGACAATAAAACTGCATTTAAATAAACAAACATACTCTGCAATGCCTGTGCAACTGATCCAAGGACTTGGTGTGCAACAGGAAATCATATTCTAGAGATTAAGACAAATTGTTACTTCTATGCTACTGTATCATAACGGTAATCCTTCCTAATAACCAACCCTTCTATTCATCTCAATTACAGTGTGAAGCTGTCAAATCAAACAGCACAAACCTCTGAAGTTGTTTAAACACTTTGATAATCACTATTCTCTCAGTTACAGGACAATCGTGCACAAATAACGCAAGATAAGTAAACTACAAACAGGTAATCACAACTAGTTTACACCATGCAATTGCAGAGGGTCTCAGGTCAAAAGCAATCTTTCTACCAAGTTCACTGGCCTCTGAGTCAAACTTGGAATTACTTCCATCCAAGGGCACAAAGTGCTTTACTTGGAGATGTAGTGCCATCTACTAAGAAGAGGTTACTGAGTGCAATAGCCTGTTTGCTGAAAAATGGGTTACCCCACTGGGTAACCCAACGGGTCTTGCAATAAGCTGCAACCTGGGTTTTCCTTCCTTAGTTCAATGCACAGCCGTAACCAGATTTCAGAGAGAGATGGGAATGTATTCCAAACTATGCTTGCTGCATTTTAAAGATTAAAAATCTTAATAAATCATGCCTGACGTTGCTTAAATGCCTTCAATCGCCAAAACTGGAAATGTTTATGCTGTACGGGCCAGAAGCTATCGCGCGGGAGCTGCCACCAGGCTTTCCGGCGCCCTCACCTGGTTTCCCTCCAGGGTTTCCAGCACCAAGATGTAGGTCTCCCAGAACCGCAGCAGCGCCTCGTTCTCCTCGGCAGACCACCAGAAGAGGCTGGGCTCTGCAGGCAACGCAAAGAAGCGCTGAAGCGGCGCCACAGAAGCCCTCAGGGGAGCGACACACACACACAGCAGGGGCCGGGAGGCGACACGGTGCCTCCCCCCCCATCCCCCCCTTACCGTCCCCGCCGTCGGGGGGGCAGCGCAGGCAGGCTGCCTGGCCCCCGCAGAGATCCACGGCCCTCTTCAGCAGGTAGCGGGCCCTCCTGCGGCACAGCCCGTCCCCCTGCGCCAGCCCCTCCTGCACCAGCCGCCAGAAGCGGGGGCACAGCCTGGCGTCGGGCCCGGCCGCCGCGCCGCGGGGCAGCAGCGCGTCGCACAGGGCGCTCAGCGCCAGCAGCGCCCGCCCGGCCCTGGGGGGCTCCCCCGCGCCGGGGTCGCCGCCGGCCCCCAGCAGCCCCTCCCAGACGCGGCCCAGCGCCTCGCCGCTGCCGCCCAGCGCCGGCAGCAGCCGCCCGGCCGCCAGCGCCGCCGCCGCCTCGGCCTCGCCGTCGTCCCGCAGCAGCGCCAGCGCCGCCGCCACGCTCCGCGCCACCAGCGCCGGCTCCTCCAGCCGCGGCGCCGCCGCCGCCAGCGCCTCCACCGCCGCCTCGGCTGCTGCCCCCCCGCCGCCGCCTCCTCCCTCCAGCTCGGCCAGCGCGTCGCGGGCCAGGCGGGCGGCCAGCGGCGCCCCGCAGAGCTGCACGCAGTGCCGCAGCGCGCCCCGCAGCGCCCGCCCCAGCCGCAACCGCTCGGCGCACGCCGCCCCCCCGGCCGCCCCCTCCCCGAGCCGCAGCAGCGGCCGGCAGCGCTCCAGCGCCACCTCCCAGGCGGCCCGCCGCAGCGCCTCGCCCGCCGCCCGGCCCTGGCCCTCGCCCTCGCCCTCGGCCTCGGCCGCCGCCAGGCGCTGCAGCAGCAGGCGCAGCGCCTCCGCGCGCTCGGCCGACAGCGGCGCGCACACGGCCCGCAGCAGCGCGCAGGGGTCGCCGCCGCGGGCCAGCAGCGCGTCGGCCAGCACCACCTCCATGCTGCTGCAGGGGGGCTCGGCGCGGCGCGGCGCTGCGCGGGGCCGCTGCGCAGGCGCGGCCCCGGAGCGGAGGGGAGGGGAGGCGGGGCCGGGCCGCTGCGCCCCGCTGAGGGTAGGGGAGGGGCCGCCATGTTGGGGGGGCAGCGTGAGGGGTGGGGGGCAGGCTGGGGGGCCCCTTCCAACCAGGTGTAGTGCACAAAGTGTGGTGTTCGCCCATGGCGCGTGCTTGCTGTTGCCATCTATTCCAATAAATAAATATTTTCTAGTTTCAAGACCTGACCCATGATCATGGCCATTGTTATAAATGAAGTCTCAATCTGAATTTAGTAATATTTATAAAAAGAATATTTCTAAAAGGTATAAAAGGCAAGTAAACAGCACTGGGTGTGCAGGGAGTCTATGCTCTACCAACACGCACACATGAACATCAAACATTCTAAATATACAGAACATTGCTTTACGTGGTAAACCCAAGTATGCCTATACATACGTACAATCAAAAAAGGTAACAAACAATCCTTTAAGCTCTGTGACCTACCAGTCTTCATTTTCCATTCCTTTTCTTGATTACAAACAAGTCTCCATTTTCCATTCCCTTTGAACAATATGTCTCGCTTTAAGTTGTCAAGCAACTCGGCCTTCGGGCCTTATGTTTCCCGTTCTTCCCGGATCGAAGAAAAGCATATCCATCTCCTTTTCAAGGCCAATAGGCCTGGGTCAAAAGGCACGTCCAGGTCACCAGGGGGCGTAACAGCAAAGGCCTTCGACGGCTGTAGCAGCAGAGGGGCCCATGGCATAGCAGTCGGATCAGTAAAGGAGCCCGCAGCTCCCTCACTATCTGGCAAACCACATGTTTCTGACTGTGGCCCCACATGGCTCTTTAAGGCCTCAGAGATTGCTCGCCAGGTGCCGAGCAATCCCACTGCAACCTTGCCGTTTTTAGTTGCAGAGTCCCACACCTTGACCTCAGTTTGGTCTCATATTTCAGGATCATAAACTGTGTGATTGTTAATAAAGAGAATAAGCTGTAAGGTTACCAGGACAGTCTTTGTTTCCAAGGATGTATGATTCCCCATAATAAAAAACTGCTTACCAGCGAGAGGCAGTTGTGTGTGCGGGTCCACTTCTCTCAGCTTGAGCTTCTTTCCAGCTCCAGTGTGCCATTTCCAGCGACTTTCAGTCGTTGTTTTTTTTTTTTTTTTTTTTTTTTTTTTTTTTTTTTTTTTTTTGAGAACAGGCTCCTCTCTTATACCCTTCTCCCCACAGCAGTCCTTTTCAAAAACAACTTTTCATTGGTCAAACAACTTTGCATATAACAGCAACAGCAAACACACAGAAACTTCCAGAAACTTCCATGCCTCAACCTCTGGAGAACAAGCAACCCAAGGCTGCATAGAGTCTCCTGAATCACCCTTCTTTGTTCCCTCTAAACTCTTTTACATTCCTGATGACCTCATCATTAAGAGTCTAATGTTATCATCAACCACAGGGCTTGCTGACCCCCATGGCCACACTCCCACATTTCCCCTTTCTTCATTAATATCAACCATCTTCTCGACATGAATTACCACTCCATATATAACATGACCCATGATCATGGCCATGAAGCCTACCTGAGAGCCCTTCATCTGCCCCATAAAACACTTTCTAGTTTCAAGATCTGACCCATAGTCGTGGCTGTGAAGCCTACCTGAATGCCCTGCATCTGCCCCGGGAAAACTGTAAGAAAACAGGGCACTGGCACCATGCCGTTAGCTCCTTACCTGTGTGCCAGCAGCTGGCGTGAGGACCAGGGCAGTTTGATGTAGCCAAAAGGGACAAAGGAAAGCAGGCTGATTGCCAGGGGGTGTAATTTCTAATTTCTATCTTTTTTTCACAGCACTTCGAAAATGGTCACAGACTGCTCTCCAGGAAGATGTCACAGAGAGAGGTAAACGTGGAACTTTCTGGTCCCATGAAAGCAAAGGACAGCAGATTCCCTGCACAGCAGCAATAGGAAAGCACAGTTTCTGATGGATATGGGAGTTACCATGGCTAACTTCTCAGGCATCTAATGAAAAAGGCCTCTTGAAGTTTTCACTGTGAGCTCCCACTTGATCTTTTTCTCCAAATCACACAAGTATAGTCTCTCTCCTTTCCCTGGCTACCCACTTCCCTGATACATTTTTGAAATTTGTGATCTTTGAGAGTCTACTGACTGCAGAAGAGCTTGTTACTGCAAGGGACCTATAGTGTGACTGACTGCCTATGAGGTAAATTCCAGAAAAAGAAGGGGAAAAAGAACTATTTTAGACCTGCTAGTTAATGTGGTTTCCATATGCCTTTGCAGTCTGCGTGTATTTAGTTACGTATAAAATACATAATCCAGAAAAGGTTTAAGAGAACAATTCAAATTCATACATTTGTTTAAATGTAAAGTAAAATATAGCGCTTTGTTTCACACACACACACACAAAACCAAAACAAACCAAACCAAACCAAAACAAAACAAAACAAAACAAAAAACAACACATTTTTTCGGAGGAGGAATGACAGAATATACAAAATTACTAAATGGGATGCTTGCAGCTGAAATCTCTTTCATACCATAATACATTTTGTCTGCTCTTCCAGTTGCTCTGATGTCTTTCTTCAAAAATTCTTCATTTCTTACTTACAGCATGCAGTCAAGATGAATTGTGGGTGTTTCTTTCAGCGGGTCTGAATAAGTCATGAAAAGGGGACATTTCTTTATTTCAATCTGTCTTCTCTTCCAGGCACCTGTAGGACTTAACTGAATGAAACATTAAAGGTCTGTACAACATGTAATAATCAATACAATAAAACACTAGGTGCTTTGCTGGTCTCCATTATTGCCTGATTTCATCCTTGCTATTATTTTTATGACAATGGGGTGCCAATTCTAAAGCCCTATTGCATCAACTTAAACATCAGCATTTGAATTTGAACTGGTTTACTGCAGATCATTTTTTCAGACAAAAAGAAGTGGGTGAGAAATTAAGCCCATGGGAGATTAGGCTGGGGAGCATCTGAGCAGAATGTGATGCAGAAAGATTAAAAAAAAAAAAAAAAAAGTGGTTATGGAGTTAAGAGAGCAAAAAGGAACAGTAGGCATCATCAAAAGGAAATGTTTTTCCCTTCTTGGCTGGTGCTGAATGCAGCAGAAAGACACTCGATAATACCTAACAATCTAGTCGGTACATACGTAGCAAGCTTTACGTTTGCTATTAGCAGTATGTTAACAATAGGAACAGTAGTGGTGGTTCTGCCAAATGCCAAGAGAAGGTTCCACAAATTTTATACTTTAGTAGACACTCCATGAACATGATGACTTTTCCACAGTCTGAGCTCGATACTTCTGTATGTTGGGGATTGTTCAAAATCCTCTTCCAAGAAGCAGCGTTTTATAATTTTCAGGTGGCAAGAGCTACAGCATTCACACCCCCACATCACACTCCTTAACGCTCAGAACCCTGAATTTGTGCCTTCCAGCTCTATACTCCCAACACGTAGCCCTACCTCACCAAACACCATGTCCCATTCTGTTTTCCCCACCTCCCAATCCTATTCTTTTCCACCCGTATTTCCAAGACAGCCCTGCTCCCGGGCCCCAGCCTGCCAGTTGCAGGCACCTCTGGGATCCCAAATCCTTTTCACCCTAGCCTTAATGTACCAACCCCGGCACTCAGAGCATCCCACCCTCTTCACTGCTATTTGGAAGATGTTCTGTAGTTCCTGACCTATCCAGGTCCCCTCCAGCCTCAGCATACTGCCTAGATCAAAGGCCGAAATACCTTGGTTGCTTTTCATTTGTTTGTTGGTTGGTTAGTTGTATTTTGTTGTGCTGTTTGTTTACTAAACAGGACAGCCTGCAGCTGTTTTTTTTACCCCTGCCACATGAGATATCCACCCTCATTCTGATTAATCTGCTTTGGAAACCTGGGACTGAGACGTATTACCTGAAACATCAAAACCAGTCCACAATGGCAGCAGACAGCCCTGAAATAAATGGCCAGTCTGGACGTGTCCTTGTCACAGGCCACTACTATCTATAGGCCACAAAACACTTCTCAACACCCCATAACAGATGAAGGGCTTACTGCACTCTCCTCTCCCATAAGCGGCTTGTCCATGCTGTTTAATACTATTACTCAGCCTCTGTGAGGCAGCACAGAGATGAGAAATGCATATTAGTGTTGATTCACGTCTGAACTATTATAATACTGCCTTTGCTAATGATTAGGGTTTCCAGCACATGGCAACTAGCTGACCGAGCTCGGGCTGATTTTACAACTCATATACTTAACAATATTTATTGGATTTCAGTATATTTTTTTAGCATTTTTTTTTCCAGTAACTAGTAATGCTACACCTTTTTAGCAATACAAGAGGGCTAAGGTTCCTTCCTCGTGCCTATAGTTAGAAAATCAGTGCCCTAGTTAGGTGCATGCTCTCTTAGTAAACTGGAACCTTGTTCTGATGTAAATGTTTTCTCCTGTAATCACACAATCAGGCAATCCTGTGTGAGAAACAGTCCAGTGATGACCATTCCAGCACTCAGTTATATTGGAAAAGGGTCGTGGACAAAATTACAGTCTAAACTACAGACAGTTATTTCAGAGTTTTGGAAATCCCCATGTACAATTCTGGAAAGCCACTGCTGAGCTGAGCCACCGTGATAGATCATTAGAGCAAGGCCGTACAGATGTCTTTGAAAAAGCTTAGTTTTGGTGGTACTTTTGGATCACATTAAATATCTCCCTTCTCGTGAAGAAAGATAGTCTTGTACCACCACCTGCACATTTCCAGGTAATTCTGCACAGTTCATAACGTGCAGTGGGTTTCGTTCAGAAACCTGAGTGAAGGCTTCCTCATCTCTGCACAACAGCAGATGGTGCTGTTGTCACTGACAAGTGCCTTCCAGTTTAATTTTCTGGAGAAAAGAAAGTACGTGACCGTGGAGAAAAAGAAAGGAAAGGAAAAGAAAAAAGAATAGGAGAAGAAGATAACTGCCATTTCTCGGATTTTTAGCTAGAGAAAGTAAGAAACGCAAAGAGAAGAATGATAAATGCAGAGAAAATCAAAAGGGCTATATAAAAGAGAGACCAGATCTGTAATTTTCAAGAGGTGCTAGTACAGAGGAAGGTGTAAATGCAATTAGGAGAGGCAGAGAGGCAGCACAGGCTGTGTTCTAGATCCTTCCTCCCCCATTGCTCTCAGGAGACCCTGAACTCTGATGAGGAAGGTGCCGAATACTGGCAGTTCCCCACCGACTTTGTAAGGAGCTATTGTCACCTGGAAGTGTATCTCAAGCCAAGCATTTGAAATCAGAGACATCAAAAAAAAATGAGAATTTTCCAAAAATAGCTTTAAATATTTGAGTGGGGAAGGGGGAAGAGCAGCATCGGGCAGGTAATGAGAAGCTGTGGCTGCAGAACCAGCCCTCTTGCACTCAGTGATGGACCGCATGCTTTCAGCTTTATCTGGGCTGTGCTGCACAGCTACCTTTATTATCTGCTCTAGCAATAAAGGGAGCATGAAGGAAGAATGCTCAGGAGCTACCTGATAAAAGAGATAATGCAAAACAAAAAGAAACAGTAAAGTATCTTTAGGACAGTACCGTTAGCATTGTGCAGTGACATTACCCACACCTGGGTAAGTGATGCTCTGTCTGAAGTCCTTTGAGCAGGATGGCTACATTCATCAGAAACACACTGCTATCTGTGTGCTTTGTAGGATGTTTGCTTTAAAAATAAAGTTGCCATTCTAACACTAAACATCCTTCCCTCAGAAGCACATTTCAAGGCAGCGGGTGAAAAGCAGTTGAGTCCAATTGAATGTTCCCAGTGATGGGAATTCACAAATCTATACTATGTGGGTTGTCACTAGGAGCTATAGGGAGCAAGTTAAGCTGGTAAATCTCTAGTTATACTGAGTGCAGTGGAATGGTCTGGAAAAGATGAATTAGGAGAAAGAATTAGATGTAATCCTTTGCCATCTGTCCTTATTTTGCTAACGTACTTGACAGGGCACTGCTGAAATCTGCAGTCGCTTTTTATCTGCTTCACATAGCTGAAGATCATTTGCTATACAGACTGGAATCAAAAATCTTCCCAGTCACAACCTGCTTTCCCATTTGTTGGTCCTGTTTATTTTTTATTTTATTTTTATTAAAAATAAAGTTTAGGACTTCCCATTCAGCTGTAGGCTACACCATTCATTCTCAACCTCTCCCCTTTGCTAGGACTCAGAGCCAGATGGTAAAGCTTAAATAGATTGTACTATTGGCTCAATAGAGAAGTAAAAGGGCTGTTAAAGTGTACATAATCCATCCTTCTCTAGCTTTCAGCCCAGAAAGTATGTATAGATCTGGGAGAAATGCGACAATTGAGAAAATGTCCATATGGCACCACATAGTTTCTCTGTGACAGCCTTTGTCTCCAGGTCTTCATCCAGCAAATCATGTAAACATGAGCTTATTCTAAGTACACGCCTGAGTATTTTGCTGTTCTGGATTTTAGTGTACAGGGGATTCTATTGATAATGAACCAGATAAGAGGATCTGTGGTAGTGGGGGAAATACTCTGTGACTCCCGTATGAATATCTGCCAGCTGCAACCCTGGGAGCCTTTAGTCTTTTTAAATGCCTGGTGATATTACAGGGAGTAGAGCCTTACTACAGGAAGGCGGATTAAAACAATCCCAGATATAACCAAATCATAGGGACCAATACAGTTCTCACTCAGTTCAGTGAGAACAGAGCAAAATGCCAGTTTATTTTGGGGAGGAGAGAAAGGAGGAGGAAAGAGAGGGTGCAGGGAGGGACGGAGGAAGCTTCCACTTTGCTCCCAACTCCTAGGCATTTCTCTTTGCAGATGTGAAGGTTTGCAAGGTCTTATCTTTTCCAAATGCATGCTATAAGGAGTTTTTTAGGGCCTTGGCTTAAGAAGATGCAGCATGGGTGAATAGCTTTTCTGTGGTGAGCTAAAGCAAATCTGCTATCCCTTCTGGGAGCACAGACATAGCCCGCTACATACACAGAAGTTATCTTAGATTTTCAGATCAGTGGAGAAATTGGTCAGGCACTGATTGAAAGCAAGATTATTTCCTCAGTGGGAAGTTTGGGTGTGAAAGATCCAGACCACTGCTGCTTTCTATCTCCAACAGTCCTTTACATCACCGTAAAGCAAAGGAAAAAGGTTTTAAAATATCCTCCTTCACCTTCCATAGTACTTTAGAATAGGCTTAACTAACCTCACAAGGAAAAAGCAATAGGCACTTGTTTCAAGATGTAGTCTTCGCATTTTGAATTGCGCATATGACTTCAGAGAACTTTTTTAAGTCTATTTTGAATTTTCCATTCTAAAAATAAAGACAGAACAACTCATTGGTTTAGCTGAGAACAGCAACTTTGAAAGCATTAGGCAAGAAGCAGCTCTGGTGTTTTGAAAACAGCTCCTAATGCTGTTGTCTTTAATGGGGATGGCTAATCCTCTCTGTTTTCTCATATTCCCAGTGATTCTCTCTAATTGGAAGCTTGCCAGTTATTCTGCAAAACTCCTGACTCACTCCAACATCATTTAGGTCCTTCTTAATTGATTGCAGGATATCTTCAAAGTCAGAGGAGGGCTCTCATTTGATGCTGTAAAAGCTTTTCCAAGAGGCCACAATCTCTTCAGTTTTTGCAATGTGCTTTAAAGATAGCGAGATCAAAGGACAAACCCCCAGATCAGCTCATCTGTAGAAATACAACTCTTTTACAACCTCGTTATAAAGGCAGTGGGGTTTGTTTTATTTTTGAACTTGGCCTTGCAGGTCTAATTTTTCCTGTCCTATATACAGGAATAATAATAAAAAAAAAGAGGCATTTAGCTTATTGCCACAACATTTCTTCTTTACTTCATCCCTTAAATCTCGGGCATGTAAAGAGTTGCTGGTGGTCTTCTGCACATCTAAGAGGTCCTCCACTAGAGTCCATTCAAAGCATTTTATAGGCAGCAATGTGCGAAGCCTCAAAGCACACTACCAAGGCATTTATTACTACGTTTTTACACTCAGGAAGATGTACCACAATAATTACACAACTTGAAAACCCAAATAATTAGTCATCAGTATTCGGACAGTACAAACACTGTAATGGGACCCAGCATTCGGGAGCCGAATGTACTTCTGAAAGCATGGCTCTCTTCCAGTAGCTGCCCAAAAATGGAGGCATCCAAAATAACTATCCATCTTTGAGAATCTTGACCTTAAAATCTTTTCTTCCCCCTCCACATCCTGCCATGATAGCTAATTAGTTCTCTTTTTTCATTCCGTGTCACATAAATCTTGAAAATTCCCACTGTAGAGGCATAGCACTATATTGTAAGAAGAGAAAAAGAAAAAAGGAAAATGGAGATGGCATTTTCCAGAAGCGTTTGACCTTAGTCTAGTTTCCTTCTGGTTTCCATTGAAATTACTGCATAAATAAATGCTGAGCAAAGCTTTGCAGTTCTTTAGAGATCTCACAGTTTTTTTTTCGTGGGAAACCAATTTTATAATACTTTGGAGTTACCTTTGTAAGCCCACCCTAGAGATCTCTGACAATTCTGCACCACCTGTGCTTTAAAAAAAAAAATTAAAAAAATGTGTTTTTTTTTTTTTTTTTTTTTTACAGATCCTGGTGTAGAATTTTTCCTCACAAAAACATGTTGAAAACAAAAGCCACAGAGGAAACGCCTGCCTTTTGGTTAGCTCTGCAAGTATGTTCTCAGACAAGCTGTACTAAGTCAGTTTGAGACTCAGTGTCATTACCAGGCTATTTCTTCTTTCCTTTTTCCGATAGAGCCCCTCGTGTATCTAACTGTCCTGAACAACAGTGCTGATGCATCACTTTTGACACTGAATTTTGACACTGCACTAGTTCCATATTCTGGACTGTAAGGCAGACTGAAATGTGCTGCTACTCTGAAAAACAACTCTAAAAATAGTGTTGGGATGTGTGCATGGGTGGCTGTGTATGGAAGGGGAATTCAGCATTCCTCATCTCTTGATAATTTTATGTACATATACACAGTTTATATTAAATAAATACTTTCCTCACCTAAACACCATTGAGGCAAGTTCATCCTGGACCCTTAAGAAAAGGAGTGTTTGTGTAGCTGTTCATGTGTGCATCACTCTCATGAAAATGTAAGAGATGCTTGGTTAGTCACTGCTGATGCTGTGAAGTCCAAGCCAAAATCCTCTTTATGCTGGTGTGGAGTAATACAGACTTAAGAAAGAGTCATTTAGAGATAGGGCACAACCGACTTTGGTCTGTAAAATGTTACATATACATGTATATATAACATATATATGTGTGAAATAAAAATACCTGTAGATGATTATTTATATACACACTCACAACAACAGACTAAACCTTTCCTTTCTCTCAAAAAAATACCTTCATAGCTGGCCATAATTTTGGTAAGATATGACATTTCATTAAAACTTAGCAATCCTTTTTCACTCAGACATTCATTCGGGACTTTGTTAGTAGCAAATCAGACCTGAGAAATGAGGGAAAAAGAAGATTAAAATATGCAATCATGTCCAAAAAAAAAAAAAAAAAAAAGAATCTCTGAATTTTAATTCATGCAATAACAGAGAAAATCCAGCAGATGGTGGAAGGAGACCACAGTGTGAAACGAGTGCTGGGCATTTTCTCCAGCTATGGACGTGAGCCCTTCAAGAAAGTCTCTGTCATTATTCATAACGCACCATCAGTGCTTAAAACAGAAATAGGACCAGAATTGTTTAGACCATGCGCGTCGTGTCTAAAAATTTAGGCGGTGTCATGTAAGGCTGATTTGGACTTACATGGCAAAGACAAATATATTCTGAGTGTGGATCGTAGGCTTTGTTTTACAGCCAATTGACATCAGTGACAGTACAAAATCACTTAACTAATACACATACTGGTGACTGCTTTTATTCTGTGCCTAATAGTTGTTAAGGATGGAGTGTATTTGTCTTTTTTTTTTTTTTTTTCAAGCATTTTGGTTTATTGTTCAGCTGGTAGCTGATGATCATACCTGCATTACCAAAAGCTGTAGCAGAGGGAAAAGACATTACACTTGCAGACCATATTTCCTCGGTGAGTGACAAGCCCCTGCAGAGCTCCCTATCTGAAGCAGCTTCCTGCCAGTGACAGCCGAGAAGCCAGGAATATGTCTGCTGTAATCCTAAGAGATGTATGTTGGGGGGCTGACATCTTCTTTTATCTGCTTCATTCTCTAAATATTTTCTCTCTCTAACTTCTGTGCCTTGCTTCTGGCATATCAAGATAGATATTAAACAGCTGAGAGATGATCCAGATCAGCAGCATCCCGAATTTTCCATGAAGCCAATCAACTCTTACAAAAACCAGCAGCAGCGCAGGGTGTTGCTGCAATTTAGGAGGTCCTTTCAGTAATCAGAATAGGCTTCAGAAATAACCCGGACAGAAATGTAGGCAATGGGGAACCCCTGCTTGCCTTGCTCCAGAGAAGCACGGTATGAGAGGAAGCACAGCAGCAGTGTCGATGTGACATGCTGCTTCCTATCTGCAGTTCTGGCACCTAAATCTGCCATCCCACAAGCACCCCAAGCACTCCTTGGCCTTAGCAGAAGGCCCATAAAAACTCATTCTCCAAATAGTTCTCAAACAACTGAGATTACTTTATTGCAGCAGGCTGAAAATAAAGCTGATGAGAGCTTAGGCCCTTTTCTGATTAGTGGCTGTCCTGTCATTTTTCCACGGGAGCACATGTCTGAGCTACTCTAAGTGGGCTTATTTTGGTCAGTACCTTTTGCAGACCTACTGGTAATAGCTGGTGGATGCCCTTTGCTCAGGCCTGGAGAGCTTGCCTTTGGCACACCACCTTCTTCTACACCCTTCAGAGATGTGGAAGTGCACATTTATATGCATTTATGCAGAGCACTTCTGAGGTCTCCCATGACGGCCAGGTAGGTCACTCCTCCTGCCCTTTGCAGCAGGGAAAGCTGCAGTGCCAACCTGTTGTGTACCATTGGACATGCTCAGCACCTGTCTCATTATATAAATAACATATCCCTTTTATTTTTCATTTTGGGAGCAAAGATATCAGGAAAACAGTTTGCCTCCCAGAACACAGTATGTCCAGAGGAAATGGTCGAATACAAACGCTTTCTCCCGGTGGTAGTTCTGGGAGGTCTTTATTTCATCACTTACAGGAGGCTTTGGCTTTCACTTGCTTCTTCTGTTTGTCTGTGACTCCTTTCATCACCGATAGCCACATTAATGATGCCAGTGCTCAAGGCGTCAGAATATGTAAGCAGACCGAGCTGGGCTTTCTGTGCAATTGTTTCTCTGTTCAAGAAGAGATATGCTGTGTATTTTCTTCATGTCCGTCGGCATTAGGAAAATTTCAAGAATGCTAAGTGCTGATTTGACTTTGCCGTTTGGTGGCGATGCTGTGGTGATGATTCAAGTGAGTAAATCCGGGGATGGCTTGCAAGCACATAGATCTGTATTCCCACTGCATGCAATGCTCTGCCTGACACAATAACTCAAGGCTTTAAACGCTTCCAGTGACCAGCAGCCTGAGCGGCAGCCCACAGTAACCAGATCTGGGGGGAGAAGAGGCATTCCTATTCTCCCCACGGACGGTGGGGAAGGCAGTGTGTTTCCACTGCTTCTTTGCTACTTGCCCCATACAGGCCACATCAGACCATTAGGCTTGGATAGCCTCTGCCATATTCAACCAAGACAGAGTGTTACTGGCCCTCTGTAGACAGGCCAGATCCAGAGAAGAGCTGGTCAATTCACAAAGAACATATCCATTCCCTACAGTCTGGGTATTATGTTTCCCTGTACATTCAGCCTGTCTCAGTAGATCCAGTACTCTTGAAAAAGGATACATTTCCCCCTGCTTTCTGGCCTTCTGATAGAGAAATGTAAGTGAGCACATGATTCAATCCTGGATTTCTTCCAAATCCTTCAAGTGGTGAGCTTGGCTTGACTGAGGCTTTCTGTGTCTTTGTATTGTTTCTGTCAGGCCTACATTCAGCTGCTGTGTTTTTGGGCTGTGTACAGTGGCAGCTATATCCATAATGGCCTTTTCCCTGGTTTTGGATACCTAAAAATGTAGCGTGAATACTCCAGAGGCATGTGCTGAAGCTGATGTGGGGCTTCCGGCAGCAATCTGAAATGCTCGCCAATAGTTTATGATCACTCTCTGCTCAAGTGGTTTCCTATTCATCACTGTCCTGATGACACCTCCCACTTGTAGATAATATTGAAAGATTTAGCTTCTCTGTTTGGATGTGTCTCTGCGTTTTGCAGGAGGTACTGAACTCGAGATACAGGTCAGCAAGGAGAACCTGTCTTTTCCTAAGGCGTAGCATGCCTCATTAGCAATGTGTTACATATCTGCCTCTTTATTAAAGGTGGGATAATTCTTTGTCTGCCCTTCCACATGCGTGATAGCTGCATCCTGTGATGATACCAGTTGTCCATATTGCATGTTTGTTTGGGAGCTATGTCAATGACACATATATGAAAACGGTGGAAGAAATGTTGTCAGATAAATTACAGATCCCAACAGACTCCAGATGGATTCTGTGCCTCTGAGAACAGGAATTGGTGGTATTGCTCTGGGTTGCTGGGGTCAGTCCCAGCTCCGGGGAGATCACCAGACATCCCATACAAGGTACTGCAAACAATCCCAACACCATTACGGCTTTCTTCAGCTTTAGATCTGTTCCCTGACTCTTTCTAACTGACAGAGGAAGATGGGACCGTGATGGATCACAGCTTCTGCCACATGATCTCTGCCTCCATCCCCAGGAGCCTGTAGCTTCTGGGCCTTTACGCTGATCCCTCAGAGCCCCTTTAATACATCTTGCTGACAGCGCCAGTGCTTTCCCACCTCACATCTGATCCCTGCAGTGCTCTCAGCCATCTGCCTCTTTTCTTTTCTTGGACGTGGGGGGGTAGTGTCTTTCTTTATCCAACAGTTCTTGACAATATTCTCTGCATCGTGGATATATTTGCTCTTGTCAAACTGGGCCTTTCCTCACCTGCAACCACTCAGCTGAACACTCTTTCAGTGCCTGTTGAAGCCTCTTCTGTCCTTGGGAAGGGGTGGGTTGCCTGGCTTCTCAGCAGCACCCATACTGCCTTTGTGACTTGTGGTAGCCCCTGACATTAGGAAAGATGCCTTACTTTTCCATTCCTTCTATTGCTCCAATTATTTTTTTTATTTCCTTTAATGCTGTAGTTATTCCTGGAGGCATGAGTTGTAAAGATGGAAATAGATGAAGGCAATTGTATGCCTGGAAGACATCCTCCCCTTCAAACACCTCTTGATATGCGTCCTAATGGCTTCATTACAGGGATGCTAGTGAATATTGCTAGCTCCGCATATTTTTATTTTTAATTTGTTCTGCTTACATTGACTGCATGAATTGTTTGCTTCAAACTTAGAGCCCTTATGTGGTGATGAATTCACTGGGTACAGCTGAAAGCAGAGGATTTGGTGCTGCCAGCAACACTGATTTGACTTGCAATTTACTCTGCCTAATGGCACAGAGATATTGCATTGCTTTAATTCAGCTTTGCATGGTTATAATTCCTTTCTGTCTCTGGCGTAGTTCTGAGGAAGCCTTTGCAGCCTAGCACACTTAGTAATGTCCTACTGTCTTCCTAGCATTCATTCCCCTGATGGCGTGCTACTGCTGTCTCTTGGCACGTAGCAGAGAGTTTTATTTTTGCCCTTTTGCACCATATTAATGTCATCACCGTGCAAGCTTTCCTACGCTGTGCACATTTTTCTCACAGCACCAAAGGTCTTCCCTGGTGTCCTCTGCTTCATATTTATGCATTTGGCTTTGATGAGGTTTTACGCTTATCAGTTCTACATGGCTATGCCCACCCCACTGCTGCTCAGTTTTTGGCTGGGTGCCTTTGCAGCAGTGTTAGACACACCTGTAGTTTACCAGCAATGAGGATAGCTTTTCTTTCAGCAGTCTCATTGCCCTTTTTTTCTCACTTACGAATCTACCACTAATTACTTCAGGTTTTAAGATCTCCTACTCCCATGAGTCAGCCATTTTCCGTGCAGTTTGGCAGCATACCAACCTATTGTTTCTCCAGATTTTTGATTACACAACTGTGGGGCAGATACCTCCTGAATGTGTCATTTTTATTTTATTTTTTTTTCTGAGGACTGGAAATGCTTCTGAGACATTTCTAGGATTTTGCATGGGGTTCTTCCAGTCTGCAGTTGGTATACATCCAGATGCTGCAGAAGCACATGGGAGCCACTGCCAAGTTCAGCTAGCAGTGTGAATGGGCTTATTTTGGCTTCCTGTTTACCCAGCCCCATGGCAATTTGTTAGATTTCTCATGTGACTCAAAAGAATGGCTCACAGAGCTATTGTCGATGCTTCCTCTTTCATTTTCTGCAGCATTGGGACAGAAACGTGGTGTGAACCCATGATGTCTTCTCCATACCTCTGTGTTCAGGGAAAGTGTGGGGTTGTCCCTTTTTTTCCTTTTTTTCAGTCTTCATAGCTGCTTATGACATATACTTACTCTGTTTTGCCACCACATCCAGTGTCCAAACCAAATGTGAACCTGACAGAGAAACAGGGAGCTGATGCTGGTTGCTTCTCCCTTTCCCTCCTCCCCTGGGAGTGCACAGTGGTCAGGAGCCCACCTACTTTCAAGCAGAGCTAGCTCCTCACCTGGAGCTCACACAGCCCACCCCAGAAGGAAATTGCCAGCTCTTCTTGGGGGTGCACCATTGTATAGGGCAGGCCCCAAACAATGAACCAGGCAGGGAAGGGCTGCGGAGACTGAGACTGTGGGTTTTGTGCAGGAGTCAAAGCAAGAGACAGCTGTGCAGCCTGAAAGATGATCAGAAGATAAAATGGCAGAAGCTCAATTTCTAAAGACATTCTAATGCCAATTAGAAGCCTGAAATCTCCCTGGCTTGCCCTGCCCCAGAAATCCAGATCAAATCATGCTCTGAGTTATTCCCACAAAAGGAACTGGAAATTCAATAGGTCAGCTTGCCAGCTAGAATAAGTCAACTAACTCCACGCTCCCTGTCATCAGAGGACCTGGCCCCATGACTATGAGCTGCAGATTTTCCACATGGCTGTTTCCCTGGGACTTGCATCATCACCCTGCACAACAAGGAGAGTCCAAGGTCCCAGTGTAGGAGCTTTTTAAGGAAGCAAAGGAAGAGAACCAACAAAAGCTCAGGTTCGCGTCATTCACCTGGTTTAGTAGGGTTTTGGAGCAGTACCTCCCCATATCCTCAAACACCATGTGATTGTTGCCAGATCTTAGTGCCAAGTCCTTCAGCTGACATCGGGAATGGGTAAGGTCAAGGACCCACAGAGCAGCTGTGCCACAGTTGGCTTCTAGCCTGTCCCACCCCACCGACAGTGCAGCACTTACAGAATCAGGGTACAGACACAGAAAGCCTTAAAATCTGCCTCCTGATCTACTTGTTCATTAATATAGAAAAGAATATTCTGCATCTCAGCCTTACACTAAGGACCCCAGTCATATCGTAGGATTTGTCAGACAACATATGCCGGTGGAAATGAGTTCTAGCGATTCTGCCTGAAATCCCAAGAGCATGCCATCTGCCCCTAGGCAGAGAGCCCCCGGGCAGTTGTGTGCATCAATTGCTAGGTGTCAAGTCACCCATCCAGCTGCATGTGTGCATCTCCATCCGTGAGCTTCAACTAGAAATCACAGCTGGGAAGTGCTGCTATGAAGAAGGATGATCATTACCTAACACACTTCTCTTAGCAAAGGCACAAACTCAGTGATTTACTAGTCCTTTCCCATTACTGACTGCTGTGCTCTCATACACTGTATATCATATTAACAGAATAAGAGCTTTGGTGTGATCCCTCTCTGTCCCCTGCTGTCACCCTGAACCTTTTATGTGAGGACTGAAAATCAAAGCGGTTTATTTAAAAAAATGACAGGATAGTAGGAAATATAAATAAATAAATAAACAAACAAAAAGCCTTAAAATGAGCTACTAATTATTAATGTGAATGCTTTTCACATCCATCTCCTTCTAACTATCTCAATGGAATCACAGAGTCACGGAATGATTCAGTCGAACCTCATGCTGTGAGAAGATCCATTTGTCATAGTTCTTTAATTTTTTATCCATTTGTAAAGCATCCTGAAACCTAGCCAGCAATAAAACGGCAAAGAAACTGCCCAAGGCACCCTCTTAGAGAAGCAGTATGGGCTGCACTCTGTTCTGCCACAGATTAGTCTAAATCAGTAGCTGCTCCATGATGTCAGTGAAACCCAACTGCTGAAATGCAGAGGAGAATCTGGCCCCGTAATCTCACTCCATGATGAAACTGCTAGTGTAAATAATGACTGGTGCTGCTCGGCTCTTTCCACACTCCCCCACCCCCCCAAAGTGCTTTAATGAATAACTAATTTCATGAATAAGCTTTAATGAATGACCTAATACACTTTAATGGCCAAACTAGTAAGACTGTAAGTTAGAACACTTTCCCTTGCACTTTTCTCTCCTCTAGCCCCACTGCCTTCCTTTGCTCTCGTGAAACAGCAAATTGCCCACTGAACTACTTGCCAATCACATACACAGCCACCACATCCTGGTAGGGACCATCAAACTGCAAAAGTGGACAGTTTATAATTGCAGGAAAGATATTCTACATTTGTTTTAAATGTGTAGCCTATGTTCCAAAATGTATGTGCTGAAAAAGAACAAACCTTTAAGCATTTAATTCCCTTTATTTTTGTTCCCCCTGAGATTAAAATCCATTCATTTCAATCAGGCCATTCAGAGGAAGGTTGTAAAATGAACGACACAATTAACCAGTTAATATAGCACATATGGAATTTTAATTCCAGCTGAAAATCAGACAGGCTTTTCTAAAGCTGTTCGCTGGCGAAAAGAATAATATATATATATATATGTAAGTGGTATTTGAATTCAGCCAATGCATTTCACTTTAGTGATAGTTTTTGGTTGGGTTTCCCAGTACTCTTAGAATTCCTGACTAAAACTTCTTGAGTTCCATCAGTAGAGGGCAAATATATCATTACAGATGGAAGAAATCAGGAACACAGCAAGACTAAGGACGCAGTTTTGCAAGCTCACATCGCAATTGCAAAGAACTGCGTGTTTGCTCATCTTATTAAAAGCTATAAGAATCAGTCTGGGGACAATTTTTCTGAAATGTCTTCCAAGTGGCTCAAACACAGCATTCAGAAATGGAGGCACCTCCAGTCAGGCAGTACTTCTGAAAATACTTAGTCATGCATCCAAAGTCATATGAATAACAGGTACCTGCTCCAGCAGCAGTTTTAACCAAATGCCTTCTGACCAAAGCAATGGGGTTTTATGGGTGCGGCTTAAAAATTAATCAAAATAAACAAATAAAACACCCCTTACAGGAGAGCTGGAAGGCAACTGGACAGTTTGCTATCTGATGAACTTGAATGTCTCTGTAACCAGTCCCTCCTGTTCGGTCCTGCTGGCCACCCCTTTCTGTTCTGCTTGTATTGACACACTCTGCAGGCTTTTAACCATGTTTCTGAGTCAGGTAACAGTAAAAGATGACCCATTAGCCAGCTAGATTAAACAAGAGACACCAAACAGCAGATAATAGCCAAAGGGTAGGGAATGGGAACAAGTCAACATTACTCAAGGGGTTAGCAAGATGTTCCAAAATTTAATCTCGGTGTTCATTTAGTTAAGTAAATATACAGTCAACCCCCATTTGCACAAGCCTTGATCACATGAGGTAATCATCTCTGGGGAAAAAAGCCACATTCCTCCAGCACGGATTTTATGTAACAAAATACTATCCCACACACACACTCCCAGGCTTCGGCAATGATTTCATTTACCTGCATTACTTTCACTTCCCCTTCATTTCTCCCAGATCCATATTCCTTTATCGTGGGGAATGCAGCAGGAAGTGCCATGGATTTGTTATGAAGAAAAAGGCCCAAGAAAATGCTGGATAAAGAGGGAAAGGTTAAAAAAGCATGTGTTTAGAGTGTTGAAATCCCCTGGCATTAGTCTATACCCCAGATTACCTCAATTGTACTCTCTTCTTTCCTTTTTTGTTCTTTTCTGTTCTTTTTGTGAAGACCAAAACAACCATATTAAAATACGCTTATCAGTATAAATCTGTATTTTTTTCTGTGTTTTCTCTTATCCTCTCTTCAAGGACTAAACTTTGTGAACCTGACTTGCTCTTTATACTTCGGTTTGCATGTGGGAGGTTTTTATTTTTATTTTTTTCCTTTCCTTGTTTCTTATTTTATTCTGAGTGAGGGGGTGAGGAGGAACTTCCTGATCTGGACTAATGGAAACCCTTGAGGGTTCCCTCATACCACATTATGTCAATCACATGCACTGCACTGGTTGTGCAACTCCTGTCACTGCAACATTGCTCTCAACCTTATCAGGCCCACCTAATCGGTGGGAAAGAAATTAAAGGTGAACACAGTCAACAAAGTGGCAGCAAGTGTTTGTAGAGATCAGGAGCACCTAAACGCTGTAGTGTCGTGAGGCCATTTTCTCTAAAAATTGTCCAAACGGAGCAGAAAGTGTTGTAGCACTCGTGGCACACACAAGATGGAAGATGTGCACCACAGCTTTGGCTTTTTCTTCCGTGTCCCATGTGCCACAGAGTTGCTGGCTATCCAGGGGAGAGGTACAGGCCTTGCAAAACCCCTGGAAGCCCCTTCCCAGGGCACTAGTGCAGTAGCTTAGGCCAGCAGTTAAGAGTCACATGCCAATCTTTCACTGCGATTGCTACACAGGAGAGATTGGGAAAGAAGGGAACAGTCCAGTTTTTCCAGTATTCCAGCTCTTGCCCTCTTGGGGACTTGGTGCTGAGGCAAGAGCCACTGCTCTGATCCTTTGTGCAACCATGCTGCTGGCCTTGTGCTCAGAGTCCATGTTAACCTCTGAAGCCCCACAGCATTTCACACTGCAGGTCTCTAGTACGGTCCTCAGCTGTTAGGCATCAGGCCTCGATGTGAAACGCAAGCATTCAGTTTTTATTTGTTTATAAAGGTCCCATCACACCCTCCCTGGCCTCATATAGTGATCAATAAAATACACCGGCAAAGGCCTGCACACAATTAAGTAGACTTGCTACAGAGTTAAACTGCACAAGACCTCCAAAATCATCCTTTCTGGTCTGAGCCAGCACGGAGCCTGGCATCCTGCTCTGACAGTCAGCATATTTGGAAGCAAATGAGGGACCCGTCACTGATGTCTGGCAGTCTTGGAAGTGTAATATTACAAAGACTCATAAAAGTGCATCTCAGAGCGTCTTGCTTCCATGCACCACTTTTTTTTTTTTTTTTTTTTTCTCTTTTAATTATTTGATGTCTTGACTGCAGGAAACATCCTGCCCCCTCACCCCTCCTTGGAACAAGAGCAACTGTGTGACAGAGATCAGAGTCCCTTACAACATTGCTGTCCCATATCCATCTCACCCCGTGTCACCACACCTCCACGCTGACCCTGCCTCCTCTCTGCACACCCCTCCTGGTGCCGGGACCACCTTGGCAGGATGCTGCCCTGCATCCAGCACTGGTGAGCAGCCACACCAGCACCCATCCAGCAGGAGAAACCCATGAGCTGTCAGGTTTCCCCACCCAGCACCTGGCTTGAAAGTGCCACGGCCAGATGGAAATTCCCATTTGGAGAAAACCCTCCGAAGTGCACGTATCTGTAGGATGTTACTGGGCAGAAACAAATGGAGGAGGCTGTTTATGTCTCTAAAGCCTGCCTCTGCTCTAACTTGACTTCAGGCCTAGTTATTCCTGTTGTGCTTACTGCAATAGCTTACCACTGTCAACAGGAGGATTTATCGGGGCAGCCAAGAAGCGACTGACTCAGCACGGTCAGGGCTTAAGAGCTCCATGAGGCTGGACAGAAACCAGCACGGAGCACGGTGTCACCAGCACTCAGCCCGGTGTGGCTGCGGGGGGAAGATCTACAAAATCAAGGGGAATTTAAACTCCCTTCCCAGATGAAACCTCTCCATCAATATGGACAAAGACTGGAGGCTGTTTTAGCCTGGCTGGTGTTTAATACTCCCTGACCTGCTCAGCAAGGAGCAGGAGACATGAAGCATGGCAACGTCAAGCTTTAACATATCCCTCAGAGCTGAATCTTGACCTGCAGACCGTGCTCACCACCTCTGCAATGAACTTCCTGAGTGGGTTAGACCCACAGACCTTCTCTTCTCCCCTCCACATTACCAACTTGCTGAAATCTCCTAATAAAAAAAAAAATAATAATAAAAAAACACCTTGTGGCATCTCTTCCACAATGCACATGCTTCTCATAATGGCAGGTGTAGAGAAAATCTGTAGGAAAGGTGCTTGAGGTACTCTCTCCACAGTGCCTAGCTGGGAGGACACTATTTCTGCATGTTTTCCTGGGCTGACATTTCAAACCCGATGCTTTGAGTGGGATTTGTCTCACCCTGCTTTAGAGATCTACATCTGAGCCAGTCACCCTTTATGTTCAATGGAGAGAACTAGGCATGTCTGGGGTGTGAATCATCTGATTTACTTTGTACATCTCCTTTAGACTCAGATGAATCACACACTAGAAGTGCTTATTTTTCTCCATTGACTGTAAAGGGAACCGAGATGAATACTCAGATACAGACATCTACATTTGGTCAGATGACTCTTACCCTCCACCTCCTGGGAAACAGCTTCAGGTAACGTCCTCCACACGGGCAGTCACTGCCTTGCCTCTTGCTGTCACTCACCCATGCCAGAGCCTAAAATCAGGACAGCTGTTCACTCACGCTCCCACCCCAAAATCTGCTACTCACTCAAAACCAGCATGGATATCTGAACACCACTCTTTGCTGGAAGACCTCAATAAAAGAATTATCAATTATCAGCAGCTTTTAATTTTTTTCCCAAAACATGAAAAAAAAAAAAAAAAAAGTAAAAGGAAGCATTCATTCGGAGAACTCATGAACAGCAAGTCTGTGAAGGCAGATATTGGTTGGGCTGACTCCCTGTGCATTCCCAGCACCAGACACCTGATGTGCAGGGAAGTGGCAGTGGCAGATCTCCTGTTGGCACAGTGTTCCACTGCAGCCTTCTACCATCCACTCCACACAACGCTGCTGGCAGCCTGAGTCCTCCTGAAATCTTGCCCTGATTCAGCTCTACCTGTCTTGCATGGTGTCCTTATTTATCTGCTTTTGTTTTTACCATCATCTATGTGCCACTTACATTTATTGCAGGCATTCTGTTGAAAGATCTCATTGAGGATCAGCTCATCTCATGAACGTGACACTTAACACATAG
This sequence comes from Aythya fuligula, assembly GCF_009819795.1. Lineage (NCBI taxonomy): Eukaryota > Metazoa > Chordata > Aves > Anseriformes > Anatidae > Aythya > Aythya fuligula. Next base: position 24,310,795 of record NC_045561.1, read on the forward strand.
TGTTGTTGTTCAGTGAAATCAATTAGAAACATTACCTTGCTTGTGATACGCTCATTACCCACAACAAACAGCAGGCCTTGAGATACCTCCCTGACATTCTTTCCTTGACCCAGCAAGGCATTTTCATAGACATCCTTTGTGGTTGTCCTTAAGGTTCAGAAATCTCCCTGCCTCATGCTCCCATCCATACCTTCAAGAGTACTCACTTGCCCTCAGAGGCGTCCAAAAATACAGCATACGCTTCTCACATGAGGCACGTTCTAGCCAGAAATAGCTTGTGTTTCCATCAGGCACGGCTGTCTACCCTTTGGTCTTCCAAGCATTCACTATGCCCACATTCTGCAGCTACGCAAGGGAACATTTACTTGCTCCTTTTTCTGGCCCAAGTATCCAGCAGAAGATTTCCTAAGTCAGGGCACTGGAGGACAAGCTGGATTTCAGAGACTGATGGAGGGAATCATAGCTCTGTTGATATCTATTAGTACAGACCAATAAAACATCCAGGACAAACACGAGCCTTGGTTAAAAACAAACAGAAAGGATTTTTATAACACTGATGAAGTATTAAAAGTTCATTTTATTTTTACAAAAGCAATTAAAAACATCTGGGATGTCAAACAAGTCTCTGCACACAGCATTTTAACCCAATTCCATGCTATTCCTGGAATTTCCCCTGCACTTTAGTCTTGACTGAGCTGACCAGCTGAGGTGAACCAGACTTTTTTCCTCTGTTAGGAGAAACAGCTGGATGCAGAACTTCGGCTTTGTGTGGACAAACACTACGAGCTGACGAGACATTTTTTAATGTGAACATTTGGCTGAGCAGACAGGCTTGGGTTTCTAAATACTCCGGCATCACAAAAGGACGTACAATGCCCTTCTGCTCAGGCCTGGCATAGATCTCCTACACGACCATAGCAGCTGTCACCCTCTCTGTGCAATGTAGGAGTTGACTCACCTGGAGATGACATGTTTCAAACTATGCTCTGAAAGCAGCAGGCAATATGCCCAGTGCTGGGTCTCTGGATACATGAGTAACCCCCGTGCAGTCACTTTCTGTTCCGTGAGAAAAGGAGATGGGCAAAACTGAGGCAATGCTACCTTCCAGATTTCAGCCTGAGGACCTGTGCTAACCATTAGAAAGCCACACCTTCCTCACTCAGTATTTCCTTGGGCTGCGTCTGACTTTCTCTGCTTGCAGCAGCAGAAAGTTGCACTCTGTGACACCTGCCCAGAATATTGAGCATTTGGCTTAAAAAGCACAGAGTCATGGGGAAACAATGACTAACACTAAGTCACTGTGGAATCCAGTCCCAAGGGGAGTACCTGCAGACAGCCTTGCAAATTGGTATGGATGTACATTAGCTTGCCAGAGTTGCATCCAGTGCTAATTTAATGAAATATTGCTGCAACACAAATAGAAGCAGGGATACTGTCTAGCCCTCCAATTACCAGTTCCAGTGAGCCGTTTCAGACCATCCTGAAAAAAGCTGGCACGCTTAGGTCAGGTGAAAGGACATGATGTGACGAATCAGTGACAACCTCTGAGGACAGCTTGCTTCAAACAGTCAGAATTAAAGACTTTCTTCATCATCCTGACCACACATGGAAAGACAACATAAAAATGCAACTGATATGGGGCTCTGCAGATTGCTGCCAGCGTTGTGAGGCCTACGGCAGTGTTCACTGGGGTCAGCAGTGAGGTTCCTGTGGCCTTCTCTGGGAGCATGGGCAGCAGGTGTCGAACTGCACCTAGAGATGGGGAGGAAGCAGACTTGGAAAGCTGATAGATTGTGCACAGCTCAGGAGCAAGCTGGCACCCACCTTCTACAACTGTAGCTCCTCGGTGACTTCAGGCTGTACTCCTGTGTAACAGGAGCTTCAGGAATTCAAACATCACTGGGATTTTTCAAAGCCTAGCTCTCTGCAGTACAAAAGACCTCAACTTGCAGCTTTCTGGGACTAGGAGACAGTTCATTCACAGCACCATAAAAATTCAAACCTATTCAAGAACTGACCTTCATTCAGCTATCTATTTGAATAATGACACGAGCAGTGAGGATGGAGCAATTGTGATTTCAAGGCTCTGTTTCTGAAGGTTTTGCCATGTATTTAACTTTACCTCAGAAAATGCCCTCTGCAGAAGACAGGAGGCTTGTGTTAAATATAGAAGTGTGCGATAGCAGCAGACAGAGAGGAGCCACAGGGCTGACAATAGGGAAGGGCTGGGGCTTTGAAGGAAGATCCAGGGATCGTCTTGCTGGTGAGAAACCCGGGGTTTGCAGCAGATGAAGGGAAGGAAGGCAGCAATCCTGGGAGCAGGGAGCTACAAGCTGTGCCTCACAGAAGGACTTCTCCTTGCCCTCCCCACGTCACTGGCCCTGCTGCGGGGGCTTCCTCTCCTGCAGGAGACCTCCAGCACAGATGCAATCTCCCCAGCAAGGCAAGCAAAGCCCTGCAGCCTCTCCTCCCGTGCTGGCCCCTGCAGCAGCCAAGAGGAAAAAGCAGCTCCAGCTGGGGCAAGTCCTGTCTCCGGCATCTGTGTTCTCTGCATCAAGCCCAGCTGCTCAGCTGGGGCCTCGCTCCTCTTTCTTGCCAGGGCTGCTAACCTCCAGCCAAATGCCCCTCGGTTTGGAAGTCAGCGCTCTCCACCTGCCGCCAGCATATGACCCCGTCCCAGTTTTGGATTACCCCCGTGAGTCACGTTTTTTCCACCGCCCTCTCCCAGCCTCCCCAGAGGAGCGGTGCCCCCGTCAGAGGTAGCACAAGGACAAGGGTAGAACAAATGCCCAGCGGTGCCTGGCTCTAGTGCCAAGGACCAGCAGAGGCTGGGGGAGCTGTGGTGTGGACAAGAGGCCGAGCAATGCCTGCTGCTGCATGGAGCTCAGGGGTCACTGGGCTCATGGGGACACCAATTCCCCATGATGCGGCCCAGGACACCAAAGGGCAAAGCTGTTTGCCCCCCAGGGCTGCCTGCCTCTTGCCTCAGCTTGGTCGTGGGGGCCCCATGCTCTGCCACATAACGAAGAGGCAGGCTGATCTGAGTCACCAGTCCCCTGTCTGTGCAGAGTAAAGGCAGCCCTGCCAGCTGGAGAGCAGCCAGGTGGCAACCCTACACGCAAGCAGGCACATGGCTCGGCCGGGAGCGTCAGCCCTCCTCGCAAATGTACGTACATGGGTGTACGCGAACGCTGGGCTCCCAGCCCGAAGGACCTGGTTAGTTTGCCCCACTGCTAATTTGGGTTGCTGCTCAGGTTGCTCAGGACCCCCTCTCCTGCCCCATGGCTGCAGGCACAGACCTCCTGCCTGCCTCTGCCTGGACCCCTGCCCCACGGCTCCCATCGCACCCCCCCGCCGTGTCAGGCGTGCTGATACCTTCTGCAGCCTGAGGAAACAGGTCCCTGCGGGGCGCTACGCAGGAGGCAAATTCCACCACCGGGGTCAAATTCCTCAAGCAAAGAATCGGGAAGTCCTTCAGTACTGGGGAAAGATTGCAAAATAACAGAGCTCGCTGCCCCCGTGGCAGAATGGGGCTTTAAGCGGCAGCGCTTCTGAACAGACCGGCATGATCAGTGACTTGCACAAAACGCGCATGGCAGTGATAAATCGTCACAAACACTCCTCGACCAAAATTAAGTTACTCACAAAGTGGTTTCTTAGAATGACTTCTCCGCTTGCTCTTCCCGAACTATTAAATTACACTTCTGTGATTAATTACTACAGCAACTGCAAGGCAAACTTAAAGTTGTCACCTAAGAACAAAAGGTCTTTGAGATAGGAGTTGTTTACTTTCAGCTGAAAGGACACATGTTCTAATTTGGTAAACTGTACGTTAGCTGCATTTTAATTCTTCAAGCAGAAAATAGCAGCTGCCCGCATGGAGCAGCAGAAAGGTGAAAATGTCATTGGATAAAACCTCCAAGTATTTCTCACAATTGGCACTAACAAATGGCTTCCGGAAGCTAGAGGTCACTGCACACACAGTCCTAGAGCTTTCAGGCATTAACCTGAAGTTATTGTATTTAACTTGAATTCCTAAAGCAAGGTCAGATGGTTTACCCCAAATGTTAGCAAATTCCAACAAGTAATCTAACACAGACGCTTTCATTCGCTCCAGTGGGATGCTTCAGAGGCAAAAAAGGAGTGGTTTCAAGCAGGGCTGCCGCTTTCTCAGCACACACAAACAGCAATCATATTGCAGATGGGCTTTTTGCTTCTCCCAGATCTGAATGTAAACCCTCCCCCAAAAGGTATTAAGCCTGGTCTACAGAGATATATAATTTTTTAATGCACCAGGCAGCGGGAGACACTAGCTACTCTGTCACCTAAGTGTTTTTGGAAGAGGAAAAAGAGCTATTCAGCATTAAAGATTCAGGAATGTCTGTTGACATATTAAGGAAACAACCTCGGGGGACAGCTGACATGGCTCCAAGAAGCATTACCAAGGGAACAGTGACGCAAATGCCTTCCATTTTTACAGGCTGGCAGCTCGCCAGGTTCCCTCGCCTGATGTCTGATGTAATGCTAATCCCTATCTGGGTTAGCACTCGGATATCAACCACAGCAGCTCACTCTGCTGCAATCAATACAGCTCACTTTGTATAGAAGAGCGTATAAAAAAAATCTGCTCTAATCTACCAGGAATATGTACAGTAGGGTAATAGCAGGGGAAATCTAATGGCTAACCTGGAACTCACCCCAAGCATTTTGCGAGCGTACATGTGTGTGCACAGGCTTGTTCACGGACCCACGCACGCCCCAAACCACGGCAAGTCCAAGCGAGGGCCACGCATTGCAAGTGCTGGGTGTTCACCACGGAGAGAAGAGCCTTCCAGTTCCTCTACTGAGTGACGCACGAGCAAAACAGGACTGGAAAAAAAATGTGCTATCAGAGGTAGTACTGCATAAAATGTTTCTTTATGTACTAATGATGACATTTTGCACTTCTATGAGTAGCAAAGGGCTCCATGGAGACTAATGAGGTCTCACAGGGTAGACAGGAGTGTCCAGATACTCAGCACCAAGGCTGGGAGAAGGAGTCACGGCTGCTTCATTCAGCAGTCAAAACACGTCAGCCCCAGAGTCAGTGACAATTCGTCATAGCGGACACCAACACCAGCACCCTGAGACAAGAAATGAGTAGGGGAGTATCCAGGAGAGGAATCCAGGGATCCTGAATTACCATGTAATTACCTGAGTAGTAATTTGGCTTGCTCACAGGAGAAGAACGATGAAATCTTGAGTAACCTTCAGTGAATGTAGTCCCAAATTTATACCATATGCCATGGAAAGCCCTTCCAGTCCTTAACTGCACCCTAAAACCACTTTAGGGCACTGGCTTGCTACTAGCTGATAGTGCAGCTTCCTGGATGATCAGGCTGTGAGCAGTGAGCTCACACCACTTCATTTCCCAGGATGCTGGTATTAGAACCGTGAACATTGATAGGTGTGTTTGTGTCCCTGAGAAAATCTTGAGATGAACTTTGTGGGTAGCAAAGTAGATGAATCCCAGCCTGTGTCAAACACCTAGTGCTGTGGGCACCTCTGCAGGCCAATGCATTGCTTCCTTCTATTACTCTTTTATTTTTTTTCAGGTAAAATTTAAAGGTAGTTTTGGGAAGGGTGCTTCAAAGTAAAAGCTGCTATAGTACTATTAGCTTTTGGGTTAACCCCTGCCAGATGTGAAAAGAACATTAACCCATTAACCTCATCATCCTGGTTTTCCAGAGGGGGTCAGCTTCACAGAACAACCTAAGAGCTGGGTTGGTGTTTTGTGTATTTACAGGAAAATCCATTTACATGGAGATGAAAAAGGCAACACTCCCAGGCCTTGCTCAAGGCAACATTTCCACAGCAGACAGAGCTGATTTGACTAAGTGACTGCCCCTACTTTTCAGTGGCACCAAAACCAGAGGACACCAGTGTCCACCCACATTAGCCCACAACCCCTCAAGCAGACACATGGCATGAGGCTCCCTGAGGCACTCATCAGCACCCAGACACAACCTCACACATCTGCCAGGCATTTCCTTGCATTTCTGCCTCCCTTTTGCCAGGAGCTGCCATGGCACGATGCTGCTTCTGGCCCCCTCTTCCTCCTCTGCAATTTATTCCCTGCCAGCTGCGCCCTGGCCAGAGCAGCAGTGGCCACAGGCTGGGCTGCATGCGGGAGCAATGTGGGGGCTGAGTGCCCCAAAACAAACACACACTGCTGCACAGCCCAACATCAGGGATCTTCTCCCCAGTGAGAAATATGACTCACAGGGCTGCACCAAACACAGCCAGAAGTTCAGGCTTCACCTTTTCAGGGGAGACCCCATCAGCCAGTAGTAGGCCTTGCCTGCAGGCCAGCTGTGGTGGGGTTTCAATAGGTAAGGAAAACAGAGGCATTACAATGCCTTGGCAGATGATCTCCAGCCTCAACCATCCCGTAGTTCCTCCGTTACGTGCTGTTTCAACAGCATTCCTGATGGAGCCTGTGAGCAGCATGCCCGAACCAACCCCTTGCCTTTGGGAATTTCTGTTCTTTGGTGCTAACAAAAAAAAAAATAGTGGTTTCCACTGCAGTGCAATTCTTTTAATGACCAAACAATTGCCTTTAGTTTTCAAGAAGAATACGCCTGGTTTGAATGGATGGCCTTGTTATAATGGCCCCACAAATCAGGCCAGCTGAGAACGTTAATACAATTCTGTTACCCTTCCTCTGACTTGTGAAAAGGTGAAATGTTTGATGACCAAAGAGCCATTCTTAAGAGCTGTTCTTAAACAAAGGGCTTAGCTGGTTTTGCTTACTTCAGAATAAGTAAGAAAGGCACATAGCTTAAGAGAATACACATTTTCATAGAAAATACACATGGCTGTGCTCCAGACATGCCTTCCCTTTGCAGTTCATGCACAGGGAACTGCAGGCCCAGTCCTCCTCGGTGGCAGTCAGCGATGACCTCCTGGAATTATGACACAACATCAACGTGAAAGGAAAATCCAGTCCTTCCTATGCGATTCATAGGACGTCGCACAATTTTTAACATATGTGTTTATATTTCCTTAATATTTAATGAAATGCTTAAGAACAAACACATTCTAAAAATGCTGATGTAATTACAGTTTGTTGTGCTTGAATTCTGAATGGAGAGCAGTCTCCATTATTTTTTCCACATGCTTATACTACATTATATTAAAAACATATTTTACTCAGTCAGACATGTGTTGTGTGCTTTATAAACACTTTGCACAGTTGGAAACATTCATGTTTAACAAAAATACGATCACCGTCAATACAATGCAGGGAACCTCCTTTGCACTAAATGATCTGTGCTCTGATCAAGCGAGGTGATCACCAGAGGATCATGCATTAAGACCCTGGCCAAAAGGGCCTATTCCAGAGCTGCATGCAGCCTAGCTGGATTCCTCAGGGCCCAGCACAGTTGAGTGGTAAAGTCTTCTGTCCAGACAACACATAGCCCAAGCAAGAAGACTCCAGACAGGTTAATACTCCGGTCTAGGTGGAGTTGTATTATTAAATTTTAAAGTAGAAGATAAACACCAGTTAGTGTCAGTGCCCTACAAGGTTCATTGCCCTCCTGGTGTGGTCCAGTAACCTCTGACAATCCAATTAATGTGACTCAGATTGTGTTATCACATAATCTTTTTTACTCAAATCATCCCACTTCACTGGCCTGCTTCTGGAGTTACTCAAAGAACTCCAAAAAGATCATCATAGTGTCTTTTTTTTTAAAATGTTCATGCATGGCTGATGTTCATAATCTCTAGTGACCAATTTGTAAAACTAGGTGGTTTTCAGGGCAAAATCTTTAGACAAAATTCACAGGAGTGAGATGTCAGCTCTGCATTCTCCGAGCAAACAGTCCTGTGTTGTCGATGTAAGAATCATCCGTACCCAGACCACTTCATGCAGCAGCTGGGGATTTCCACATTTTTCCTGTGCATAAACAAAATAAGCCTGGGGTGTGGATTGGTCTCTAGTTCCAAACCCTCTGATTCCGTTCCAAAATGAAGGCCCCATCAGGTGCAAAATAAACTCCTCTTCCCAACTGGAATAATTTGTGTGCTACGTGCAGAGCTGCAGTCGGTGAGTAGTTGAATGCATTTGTGCTGGTTCCATATTAATGCAAGGGTGAGAAAGAAAACATCAGCAACCAAAAGCATTATACAGACCTCCCCTTTTGGATGTATCATCCTGTGCCACATAAATATACATTGTCAGCTTGTGAGAGATACAAGCCTGTTCTTATGCTTTAAAGTCGGATGACATCTTGATGTGACAGCAACACAGTTCAACAACATGCAGGAAATGCAGCTCATGGAAATAGGCATTTAGCAAAGGAAAAACAAGCCTTTCTTTCTCTGAAGAACACTTAAATGGGAGCACTCTTTTGTGAGCTTACGGGAACGCGTTTCCTTTTATTCATAATAGCAACTGTGTGTCAATTAGTAACAGCTTACCTCTCTGATTTTCATGTTGTGCTCTCTTTTTGTTCTGTCCACATGCTCTGCTGGATGGACACCCAGGCTCCTCTGAATGTGTAACGTGAGGACCACAAAGCACACAAATCCTATCTGTAAAGCTAGTGAAGAATCTGCTTTAGCCCAGAGCACTGGGTCTGAGTTTGGTCTCACACTCCTGCTCAAGAGTGAATTAGCCAGAAGGGGAGTTGTATGCTCCACTACAACAACTTTTGCTCCATGCAAAAGTAAAGGCACACTAGTCTCGGTCTTACCAGTGGCATCTCCATCTAAAGGTGTATTTCTTACTGTGAAAACACCCAGTGAGGAAAATATTTAGCCTTGTACCTTGAAATTAAGCCAAGGTATTAAGCTTGATTAGAGTTAAGGTAAATGATTAAATTAAGCTTGATGCAGAGTTAGCTCATTACTCAATGGCATGCTTGGGGAAGCCAAAGAAAATGACACTTCTTCATGCTGCATGCTAGGTCTGCTTGCTCCATTCTTCTCCGTGCAAATGTACGGCTGAGTCTCTGGCCATCAGAGGAGCTGTGCACAGATCTGACCAGCTGGAATCGCTCCACCCCTGGGTCATTATGATATTCAATTATGGCTCTGTACTTAAGTGACACAATAGATATGGGAATTGAAAGCACAAAAACGCCTAACCTCTGATCCTGTCTCTACAACAGAATCCCTCAGTGGCTTTAGGCAAGGTACTTAACATCTCCACCTCAGTTTTCCATTTGCAGAAGGGGGCTAATAATACTCAGCCACCTACTCCACAGGGGAGTCCTGAGGATTCATTACTTAATGTAAAGTGGCTAGAAGATGAAAACCTGCATGTAAGTGCCAAGTGGTATTACAGTTACTTGGGTTTAGCTTCAATTTTTGAGACTTGCTTTCCTTTTTAAAATGAAGAAAAGTATTCCTCTAAGTCTACTGAGATTTCTGTTCTGCACTGCATTTCCTACACAACAGGGAAGGAGAGTTGGGAGCATGAGGGAAAGGAGAAAAATGTGTCCCCTTGGATCTCAATCTACCTTTCACATCCTCTCAGGAAATTGTTTTGAAAGTGCCCGACACTTGCTGCAATATGCTGCAGTCACAAGGCAAAAATTTTACTCTTTCAAGAATGCTTTATGAGCTCCAGGAATAAATCATCTCTAGCAGGGATGGTTAAGCATAATGTTGAGAGTCTATGATTTTCCCCAGAGGTAGAGAAATCATTCCAAGCTTTTCTTCAATTTGGTCATGAAACTTTAACAAGAAAATACCAAGGGCCATTCTGGCTCATCACTGGGATATGTACATTAAGACAAAACAAGGGGAGTGTTTTGATCCACCAAGTTTCTTCCTTCTATCTTTAACGAGAAAAATCTTTGATTTTAAGTGACAATTCATGTATGGCAAACTACTTTCACGGCAATGCAGTCAACAGAGTGCTTGGTCAGCATCTTTAAACAGAGCAGCATAACTGCGTCTGACAACATGACAGTGATGGAGAGCAGAGGAACTTGTCATTCTAATGCTGGCTGTGCTGGGAGTACAAACTGCAATAAACGAGTGCAGCAAACAAAAGGACTGGTCCACTATTTGCAAATGCTAAGATTATTGGAAACAAAGGAAATGATTTTGTCACCCCAGGAAAAAAAAATATGGCCTTTCATGATTGTTCTAAAAAAGCCCCCTGCCATGAACTGCTGCCACTCCTAAGAATTCAGAGCATGCAGCTAATGCATATGGCTCTGCTTCCAACTTCATTAATAGGAGATTTTGGCACTGCAGGAGCCCCTCCTTGTGCATACTGGATCCAGATCTGGCCTAAGCACACAATTATGTTTCTGTTGAATTAGCCAGAGCACACAATGTGGTATTTATGCCAGTTTTGTGCTGACTGGAGGACAGCCGTTACCTGATTCGGTATGATGTCTGCCAGAATTTGTCAAACGTATTTGAACCAGTGCTGTAAGTTTCTGCTAGCTCAGTGCTTGGCAGCGCGTAGCTGCGATGTTCTGGTCCAGCACGGGGCACTTTATGCCAGATTTGCTGTTCCATGGAACCGCCGTTTAAGACGTGCAGTGCAGTTACATGCCTCACTTATATTAACCAAACTGCCCTGCCCCTTCACTGTAAGAAATTATTCAATTCCCATATGCATCGCGGGGATTATATAATTCCAGAGAAAAGGCTCTCTTTTGATGTTTACTCCAGGGCTTCAGGTTTCTTAGTGATGCAGCAATTGCCAGGCCCATCTAACTCCTGAATTTAAAATGTTTATGTCTCACTTCACTAAGTAAATGAAAGACACCAAATTAATATAAGCAAAGCATGGAAAGAAAAGAAGGGTCAGATGAGAACAGAAATCACTGCCCACTCCTGCTTTTCTGACTTCCCATTGAGCGGTGTGTGGAGCCAAGCCACCCTGAGCTGTGAGTTGCTCCACTTTCAACAAATATTGGTCAAGTCTTGCAGGATCAGAGCCAGCTTTGGGATTCTGAGGCATTCTGGCAAGAGGACTCTGCTGGGATCCTCCCTTCCTCATCATCCCTCCCAAGCAGAACAGAGTCATTTAAAGCAAAGTGGGTGGGAGGGCTCAGAAATCTTGGAGCCCCAAAAGCCTGCCCGGGCAACATCGAGGCCAGCCACATGCACACAGGGGGTGTCAGCATCTGAGCTATTTTCTAGAAACAATTCTCTCTAAAGGGAGCAGTCCTTCAGACAAAGCCTTGTGACACATTCTGGTGATTTTTAGGCTATTTTCTCTTCCTTTTCTTATAACTACTTTGTCATGGAACCTGGAATAATCAGCCAGAAGTGGTCAAAAGAGCCACAGAAACAAAATGCCTCTTGGGACATTGCAACACAATATTGAACCATAAAGAAGAAACTTCATTAACTTAAGAGCAGCATGAGTCTCTTTGTTTCACCTGCTTTCTCCCATGTCTCTCTCTTATTTGTCCTCTTTCCACCTCTCTTTTTTTTTTTTTCTTTTTTTTTTTTTCTAATCTTCATATCATTCTTTCCTCTCTTGGTTCACATTCCCTCTTCTCAAAAGACTTCTCTTCTCCTGCTCATTATCACGCTTCTTTTCTATTCACAGTGGTTTTACCTACTTCTCTCTTTTCTCCTTGGCCATTCCCATTCATTCCTGGCCACCATCCTCCTCAATTTCTTTGCTCCAGCTTCTCAGTTCTCCCTTGCTCTTCTCTCCAACCCAGTTCTCCCTGCCTGGTGTTTTCTTTTCTTTCGTCTTTACCTCCCTGAGGAAATTCACTTCTCTCCCTCCAAGTCTTGCATCTTCCTCCTCCTGATTTTTGCAATCCTTCCCTTACGCACACTGTGGATTATTCTCATCCCCTTTCACCTCACTGTTCTGCAAACCTTCTCTGTCCTTACTCATTAGTGACCTGGCAAGATATCCCTCACAGCTGCGGATGTCACTACAGCCACAGGAGCCACAGCCATGGGAGGGATGCTTACAGACAAGAGACAAGACTGAGAAGAATCTCTGCTAACTCACGGGGAGGTTATTAGTTGTGCTTATCAAAGGGTGGGTCAGCAGACAGGAAAATCCCCAGTTTACCAGTTTCTCCTTTAGACAGCTATGGCTGTTTTGTCACTGTTGTTAATCCTCTCCTGCTTTCCCAAAGAGCGCTGTTAGTGCCGCACAGACAATGTGCTGCTGGTTGCCCCTGCCCTTGCCCATCCTGGAGGAGGGAATGGTTGCTCTGGTCGCAAGCATGCAGCAGTAGAGCCAGATCCCCTCTTCCAGTTATGCTGGTATGCAGCTTGGAGGCGAGTCAGCCCTTTGGATGAGATGCTCTTTCCTGTGGCTGGAAGTTGCATCAGAAGTTCACCACTGAGGACAGCTGAGCCACCAGCCAGTGCCTGGTGGGCTGTTTTTGTACTCTTTTCATGGGCTTCACCCAGGGACTTCCCCACCGTGCTGAGAGCTGACCCACCAACAGGAGAGCCACACAGAGACCAAGTGCTGGTACTGATCACCAGCTGTGCCAAAATTGTGCACAGTGTGCTTTTAAGTTGCTGTGCTAAAACCCCTCTGCTCATGGCCAGCTTCCATGCTGAATGCTCTCTTCACAGAAAAAAAAAAAAAAAAAAAAAAAAAAAAAAAAAAAAAAAAGAAAGAAAGAAAAAAGAATCTACAAACTAGCTGGGCTAACTCCTTCCCAGGGGCGCCATCACTAAGTCAACAAGGCTGTGGTATAAATACATGTGTCCCATTGTTAGGGTGGGATAGCCAAAGCTGACCGGGGTTTGTGAGGAACACCCACAAAGATCCCTAGATGCCGAGCAACCAAGTTTAAAGCTCCCAAGGCCAGCACCTTGGCAGGAGCCAAGCACAGTGGAGCAGCAGATGAACGTTTGCGTTTCTGCTCCATATCCTTCCCGGTCCTTTCCCTAAGAAAGCTAGAGAATTAGTAATTTTGGACACAGAGCCTACACGCACACAAACATGTATGAAATTGGCAAACGCTGCCTTCATTAAACCTGCGGAGGAGCTCAGGCACCGAGGGACTCACCTCCGAGGGCTTCACCTGAGCCTCACAGGAAGGCCGGCAGAGCCAGAAATAGAGCCCAGACCTCCTGACTCCGCGCCGCGGGCCCTAGCTGAAACACCGGCTTCCCTCCCTCCACACGCTATGTTGGCCAGACTGGAAAAGGCGTTCAAAATAAATAAAACCCTGTTCCTGTGCCAAGTTTTAAAAAACATTTTCTTGTCATGGCTGGTTGTTTTTCTCCTGCTAGACGTTAGGCAGTCTCCACCGAGTGAGACAGCTTTCCTTTCTTCTCCAGGAAACACAGTTGTCTCCCACATGTTACACTTAATGTAGCTCGAGCAAATGTTTGAGGAAATTCCCCCTAATTCAGTGAAATTGTTAGCTTGGCAGTGGCGCTCTGGAAACAGGACCGGAGGATTGCGCTGGATTGTTCTTTTTCCTTTTTAAAGTGCACAGGAGAGCTCGGGCTCAGGATGGGCTGCTGAGGAAGACAGAAACTCATGTTACATATAAAGGATTTGGCAGGCCCCAACACAGAAATTTCCAGAAGTGTTTGCGTGGCAACAGCTCCGTGCCAATCCACATTTTTTAGCTATTCTGGCCGGCTGCCCGGCCGACAAGAAAGTCTTGTATCTCCGCACAGCTCGCTGGCTTCCCTGAGGAGTTTCCATGCTGCATGGCAACGTTGGATAATCTTATTTGTGCGCCAGAAAAACTCCTGCTACTTACACTGTTACTAAATACCAGATGTGCTTAATAAAGAGTAAGTGGAGCCAAACCTAGGGTAATCACATAACCTATCATTAACATTTTCTAAAAACAAAAATGCAATTGGAACAGCAGATTACTGTTTTGCTTTGTTTGCTTTACGCCCTATTACTGGAACCCCTGGGGTGCTGGGAACAGAGCGCGGTAGGAGCAGACAGCTCTGGCACGGCTGATGACATTGTTTACAATCACACCCCTGCACATCTGAAACATGTGTGAGAAAGTAAGGGCTAAGCACATTTCCTTTGCCTCGGCGCAGGAGCCGGGAGGGAGGGGAGGGCTGCAGCAGGAAGTCTGCGCCGAGCAAGAAAGTGCCGGGGTCGCGTTTCTCCGTCCCGTGGAGGCAGCCGGTGGTCTGGGCCCTCGCGCTTGCACATCCCCAGGTCTCCTGGGCACAGGAGTGAGGGAGTGGGCCTTGTTCCTTGAAATTTAATGACAACACGAATCCTCCAAGCCCATTTAAAATGCATTTTTGTGTGGACTGGGGGCTCTGTCACCACACAAAACGTGCACACGTGTTTGCTGTGGATTTAAATGGATGTTGCACATGTGCACATCTGATGCTGACCAGACCCTTGAGGGAAGCGGTTCAGTCACGGCAAGGGCAAGCAAGCTCTGCTGCAATGGGCTCTTACAAAGAGAGACACACATGCACTGCAATGTTTATGGCCCCTGTGCAGCCCATTTCTCCCACAGCTGGTTCCGCAGTTGATATGCAGGAACACAGTTAAACAAGCAGAAAAAGAGTTTTGTATTTTATTTTATTAGTTTATTTATTTATTTATTCATTGATGCCCAATGCTACCCAGCTGGAGGGGAATCATGGCAAACACGCTCACCAGCTTCCCCCCTACACATGGCCACCCCTCACACGTCTGCTGGCTCAGCCCAGTGGGAAGGATTGCTCCTGGCATTGGAGCAGGATAAGTCCAGACCTGGCCCATCGTGTGCATGGAGCCAGAGAGCCATGAGTCACCCGTGTCAGGCCACAGCCCGGAGCCACGGCTGGGTCCCTCCAGCCAACCTCTGACCCAAGGCAGTGGGAGTTGCAGCCACACAGGGCTGGGATATCTGATCCCAGGAGCCGGGCCAAGGGCACGGTGTGAGGAGGTGATGGCAGGTGTCAACCTGCAACAGCCTGAGGCTCCAGGGCGGCCACTTGCACATGGCTGCCAGCGTGACTGGGCTCGGCCTTGCCCACGCTGCTGGGGAGCCTGCAGGAGGCTACAAACACGGGCTGCCTCACACCCTCCTGCTGTGCCACCCTTGCCGCTGGCACCTTCCCTGTCTCCTCCACCACGATTTCCTGGCTGAGCACAGCACAGGCTGTAGAACAGGCTGGATGAGGCTGCATGACTAGGGCAAGAAGCTGCCACTGCTCACGGGACCACAGCTTCCCACCCAAAGTCCCCCCTGGGTAGTCAGTGGATTTACTTCTGCCTGATCGCATGTACCCTTATGGTACCATGATTAACATAGGACTGATATAAGCGTACCTCATCCCTCACACTTCTTCATACTGAGTTGGATCCCAGTCCCCACCAGCACCAGGAGAGCTGGGCTGGTACAGGAGGAAGGCACTGGCACCCTCTCTGGCTTGTATGGTGGCAAAGAGGCTAGCAGCACCCCAGACTGGCCAAACCAGAGTGCCCTTTGGAACTACCACTGCCTCCTTGCAATCACAAACACTACCAGTTATGGTGATGGGTCCCAAAGGGGGTTCAGGGCACCCTATAGAGATGAGGGAGCTGTGTGTGACCTGCAGGCCAGAGTGACTCACGGCAGGAGAGCATGAGCCTCCTCCACCCACCCTGCAAGCACAGAATGAGCATCTTTCCCAAATTAAAAACCTGGGAGAGCAGCGAAGCGGCCAGAGGTTCGCTCCCTCGCTGTGCCCACTTGCTGTGAGCCAGACAAGCTGCTATCAGGGGAGCTGCTGGTTCTGGGAAGCCTCACCCCACTAGCCGTAGGCGGCATGTTGTACAGCCAGGAGGAAATTAGGTAGTGGCTCCCCCAACACTGCATCACTCTTTCCACTTCAGGCTATAAGGATCTTCTCAAAGAGTCAGGAAACAGCACAGAGGAACAATTAATCCTCCGCATGAAGGCACTCCTTCCACCCCTCACTGCTGCCTGAAGCTCCTGGCCCCTGCCCGCCTCGCCCTGCCAGCCACCTCCGGTCGGCTGCCTTCCCCTTGGCCTCCTCCCTGGAGGCTGGGGGATGCACTGACAAGGCTGGTTGGCTGCAAGGACCCAGGCACCCCTGTCACATCTCCGCCTTCCATTTTGCACTGCCTAGGCAAAATGTTAGGTTCAGTTTGCAGATGAACCCACCAAAAGGTGTTTTCCTACTTGCGTCTAGGAGTCTGGCCTGTCTGTTGTGCTTTGAAGGGGGGCCCATCAGACAATCCCAGAAATGAACACCTAATTCCAACCCTCGTTGGCAGCAGGAAGGACAGATGCCTGCCAAGTAGTCACAAGGCACTCCACAAACACCTTGCTTCACCTCGCAACCAGGGAACAAAGTCCATTGCCATTAGGGGACTTCAGGCCACAAAGCGAGTATGTTCCCCCTGGCTTCAGTTTCCATAAGCCAGACACTCAAGAGCCATGGGGTCCCTTGATCCCAACAGGGCTGGCCCATGGGACAAGCCCAGCCCCCTTGTCAGAAAGGCAAATTTAATACAGAGCATACGTCTCTTGAGTTTTATGGTGGATCTAGATGCACGTGAGGTTTCCCTGTTTTACTGTGCAGGGGGGGCAGGCATTTTACAGATATGAAACACAGGACAGTCCTTGACCTGAAGAACTATCTCTAGAGAGACAAGACAACAAAAGGGATTGAACAAGAAAGCAGAGGGAACAGAAAATGATTCTGCAAATACTGCCTTCAGATCATGATCAATGTGAAAAGGGGTTTGAGATGGGTTTCGAGGTCTTTATTAGAAGAGAGCTAACGAAGAGGCGTGAAAAGGACAAGGTCAGGAAAGAGCAGAGAGGGCAGATGAGATGAAGCTGAGAGGAAGAGGGAGAAGAAGGGGAAGACAATCCTGACAGGTCCCAGTAAATCTTTTTCTGTTCCCCAGCAGACAAGAAAGAGGGGGTGGGACACAAAATGGGTCCTGACATATGTGGAGAAGATGCAGAGGGTGACTCTGCTTCATCACTGCAGTTCTCATACTGGCGAGCCAAAGCTGATCCCACCTTTTCCCTTGTCACAGGGTTGCCATTTCTGCTGAAACAACTTCTGCTAGCTTCCATCAATCACAGCCAAAGCTGGACAAGTGGGCAACACAATGTCAGGGAACAACTACAACTTAACGCACATGAGAAAGATCTGCTAGAGCTCTCCAACACATTGACAAGTTTTATCTTATCTGTTGCCAGGCAGGACAAAGAGCTGGAGGGACAGTGAAGGTCAGTCGGGCACTTAGGAGAGCACAGAACAAGGGAATAACTGATTATGCTGAAGGGCATCGCATTTGCAATTAAGGCTGAGCTCCAAAAACACGGTCTGGGGAAAGTAATCTGCTTCTCTTCCCCATCCCAGCGTAAAAAAGTGCCCCACTGGCCACACCACAACTGTGTTGGAGGTGTCCCCTCAGTGAGTCCCCACCACGTCCTCAATGAAGGGGGATGAGCAATAAGCCTGTAAGTATTTACAAGAAAAAGGCTTAGCACAAAGTGCTTCTGGGCACAGCTCTGTTGCCAGTAAAAAGCATGATGAAAAGCATACTTTCTTTGATGAAGCCTCAGTCGAGTGCTTTATGGGTAAAGGTGAATCTAGTATATATCATATTTGTCTGATGGCAAACAGGGACCACTTGTGAAATTCATCTGACTGGATGTTCTCGGAAAATCTTCACAAAACATCTGTGGGCTTTGAATCACCCCATTGTTGTCAGGATTTCAGATGGAAATTGTTCTGGATGTGAGAGAATAGAGGGTCACTAATGGCTTATTTCTTATTAAATGCTTTGGGTTTAGGGACTTTGGGCATATGTAGGTATTTTTCTCTTTGCAGATTCACGTGAAGCAAAATACTACATAATGAAAAAATCAGAGGGCAGCTTGTCTTTTGTTAGACTGGTAAAGAATCAGGTTATTGCTGCGTTAAGACAATATGTGAAAATATGCGAAAAGTGGTTTTGACCCCCTAGAGCAGAACAGCCCTGTTACTGATTGTGATGAGCAGCCCACGAGATGTGACTGCTGGGGCCAAAAAGGAGGGTGCACAGTGTGGTTTGGCCCTGCAGAGAGACTCAGCACATCTGCCTTAACCTCCCGGCTCTGCTGCTGACACCCTATCGTTTTGTCTCTCTGGCTTTAGTATAGCAATTCAACAGCACCAAAACTAACTGGTTGTGCTTTTAGGGTTAGGTAATCTGCTAAATGGCCCTTGAATTCTCCAGTCTGAAGCAGCAAACATAACGTGCCTCTGCTGCAGTTGTCAGCCCGGAGAGAGCAGTTTCATGCTGCAGGGAGCTGCAGGGAGAATACACAGGATGCGTCCACTGAATGCCACCTCCATCACCTCTGCTCCTGAGCAAAGCTTCACAGGTTATCTCCAAGGTTTCCCTGGAGGGGAAAAGAAATAATCGCAGCTTTACTAATCTAGTCCGTGCTCAGTGGGCTTCCTGCTGCCTGGAGCCACCCGATGGTGTCCATGCTCACCAGGCCTGCTGTGAGTTCAGCCTTCCCTCACTTCATTTCCTCAGCTGATAAATGATACTGAAGTCACAGCTGGGATTTACACCACAGCAGACTGCTGCACCAAAATGAGAACCTCCATGAGAATGCCTCTCAAAATAATGAGAGGTGTGAAGCAAAACTGGTGCCCGTGTAGTGCCGGCCACCTGGACTCACTTGGTGTTTTGAGATGGCAGCTAGCTGTTTATAGCAGCTGCCTATATGAGCAGTGTTGTTCTTTATTTTACAACCTCAATCCGAGTTTCCTCGAGTACCCTGCTGACACAGGGCGAATTTGGGGAGTAGTCTTTCCTCCCTTTTCCCAGAGCAGCAAACATCTGGGACTACTGAGATACCGTCATCTTGTGGCATTGGCTGGCTTTATTCTTTAATGAGTTTTTCTGTAACGACTTCATGATGTTTCTCCAGGGAGGACAACTGTCTCATCTGAAACCTTGTCTCGCATGCTCCTTTATAGAAGGATGTTTTATGCTAAGGCTCTTGAAAGAATTTCCTTTTGTGCTCTGTCCCCACCTTTCCCTGTTTAATTCCTCCCAAATGTCTCTCTGATGCTTAACCTGTGGGTCGCCCTGTTCACCAAAAACAAAGCAAAATGCTGTTTTGAATAAGCTTGGGATACATGGATGTCATTTCTGAACATTAGCAGGCCACATGATACTACCAACTTCATTTGATCCCATTTGCTGGAACAGCCTGAATTTCTCAGGGGCAGGTTTTTCCTCCTAGTTCATTATTGTTCAAACCCATCAAGCAAATGGCAGCGGAGCGGAAGCTTGAATGGGCTTGTTTAATGAACAGGCGAAGTCATTCATCTGCAGCCTCACAGTTCTGCAGCAAGGCTACATCTCTCCCCTCCTGCTTTTCCTTAAAGCCTCTCCCCCCCCCCCGCCTCCTCGTGGCATGACACAGCCAGCAAATCAGCTGCGGATGGTGTTTGTGCAACGCTGCCGTTCAGCAGTGCTTGGGATATACCAGCCTCCTTTTCAGCCTGCTCCCTGCCCGAGCTCTGCCCGCACCTTCATGGTTATTGCTGAGACTGCTGGGGCAGCTGCTGTGCTAAACCATGGCAGGGAAATGGCCCTGTTGGCGCTGCCGTGAAGGGTGCAGGCACACCAAGACCCCTGGCACCTGCTGGGTTTGGAAAGCCAGCCCTGCACCCACAGCAGGGGCATGCCCCTGGCAGCATGGGCTGCACGGAGCTGGTTTACTCCCCTGACTCGCCCCACGGCTGGGTCCAGGATCAGGCCTGCAGCTGGCGTGAATCGGCCCATGGAAATTCAGTGGAGCCCTGCCAGGCAGCAGCAGCTGAAGCGCTGGCACCAGAAGCTATTTTTTATGCATAAAACTAGCTATTTTTGCATGACCTTTGGTTTCACAGCAGCACCAGCAAGGCGTGCAGGCTGCCTTTCCCTTGCGAAAGTGCGAATGGAAGATTTTTTATTTATTTTATTATTATTTTTTTTTGCCGGACGCTTGCTTCAAAGCTGCGTTCAGGGCAGATAAGTGATAGCATCTGTCAGGGTGCCATTTTTTGCACTGCGAAGCCAGCGTGGGAGCACTCCCTGTCCCCCTGCTCCCTGCCTGCTAAAAACAACTGAAACTAATTACATACCAGGAATACCAGCGTCCCGCAAAGCCTCTGCCGCACAGCGGCTCTCCCTCGCTCCCTTTTTTCCCTTCTGCCTGATTCACCAGGGCTTTGGCCGCGCTCCAGCTTTTGGGAGGGTGGGGAGAGGCAAAGGGGGGGGCTTGGGAGGGCAGCGGCTTTTTGAGCTCACCGACAGCCTCCCCTCGCTGTGGTCCTGTGCGCTCATTTCCACTTCACAGATGCTGCTGAGCTCTGCCATGGGGGGGGCAAATCCCAGAAGTGGAAGGGAGCGTGGCGGGGAGGGAGAGGATGAAAGCAGCGAAGAGCTGCATTTATTAAGCTGTTTTTCTTGCAGTGAAAAGAAGCATTTATCGGTGATTTCATATAACATGGGAGATGTGGCTTCCTGCCAATTTTCGGAGGATGCAAACAACCCGCTGACATCATATGCTAAATATAGAAGAGTTCCTGCTTTAGGTGAATAAATAATGCAGATGCAAAAGCCCAGGTCTTCAGTTACACGTTCATTAGGATCGGTCTGTCAGGTTCAGACAATCGAGAGAACAGCATCCAGCTTCAGCACCGAGTGATAGGTGAAGAATGCAAAACAACTGCAGACAATAGGTGATTAAGCAGATTTCCTTGTTCTCTGCTTTTTCTTACAGCTGCTGCGTTTCATGTCTGCAGCAACCCATGCTGCAGCTTTTCCAGCACAGGCTCTGCCGTGTCCCTCCCTTTTCCTTAAAGCCAAGCCTTAACGACAAGCATGGGTGGGGAGAAGCTGAACAATGAGCACAGCCAAAATGTGGAAACTTCCCCAGGCGCTTAGCGGGGGAAAAAAAACAGGAGAAAGAAAAGGAAAAAAAAAAAAAAAAAAAAAAAAAAAAAGCTCTGATCAGGCTATGCAAGCAGTAAAACAGCAGCAGCTCTGTATGAAGCAGAAGTTTTCCATGCCCTGTCAGAGGGAGGTTTTAATTAGGGTTTCCCAATGCTTAACACTCTTGATCCCTCTAGTATTTTTGTATGAGGCACCCATTTTAACAACTGGCTGAGGAAACCTGTGGCAGGCTCCATGGCGCATTATTTTAAGCTTTCAGAAAGTGCCCGGAGAAGGATTAGGGTTCATAATAAAATCTAATCAATATTTTTCCCCTTCCCTTCCTCCAGATCAAAGGCAGCAGGCAGGAGAAAGAGTCCAGAGCCATTCTCACTGGGTGGAAGGGAGACACAAGGGCAGGAAGCAAGAAGACAATGCGCCATAAAAGCTGCCGCAAGGTGTTGGATCAATGACAACATCTGCATGAATCCTTCCCCTCACAGCCCGGGCTACAAAAGAAGCTGTTACCATGGAAACTGGCGCAAAAGCATCAGGCAGAAGGGAGAAGGCTGTAATGAAAGGTGGGAGAGGGAATATTTTTAGATCGCTTAGGAGGAACGCTACCAAATGACATCATCCTATCTCGTTATTTGCACCAGTGCTATGTAACATGTTGTGGCGTCTGCCCCAGGCTGTTAAATGGAAAAATGTTATTATGCATGTGAATTATAAATACTGCAGTGAAACTCAAGCTCGGGAGTTATTAGACATCACTATTCTGTAATAAAGAAGAGCATTTAATACACTGTGCTTCACGGACTCACTGTATGATACAAGAAGCATTGTGTCTAGGATTTTAATGTTCCCAGAAAGTAATTATGACTCATCCTTTTATTGTTATTAAGAAGCAAAGTGCAAATAATTTTACACATTTGATATCCCACACATCAACAAGCCTCTTGCACTGGAGAAACATGGCCTAATTTTCCAGAGTGCTCCGTGCCAACATGCTCTGAGTGGATGTGGTAGTAGTTGTAGATGCTCAGCACTGCCAAAAAAACAGCCACCCATTTCACATGTGAATGCTTCATTAATTTCACAAATACGTTTCACTGTCTGCAGTCAGCTCCCTAGGTAGGGCCAGACCCCACTGAGAGTTAAGGACCCGGTAGATACCTGTGATACCTACTTGAATAAAGCTCTAATACAGGGGAAAAAAAAAATAATTCTGACACATTTGCTGTAGTTTTCCTGATCTGGGGGTCGTTCAGCGGGAGCAGAGGTTGGCAGGCATATCTGAAATGAATCAGATTCCCCAGCTAAGCCCCCCCAGATACACACGTAGGTTCGACAGCATCCACACGTGCCAGTTCCCAAATGTCAGCCCTGGCAACACGCAGGATCGACTCCTAACACATACAGAAGCCTGGCGGGTCGGTGTCTTTCAGACATCTCTCCCGACTGTCGAGCAGCCAGGAAAGCCTCCAGCCCCGGAGGTGAAGCAGGCAGGGACTCGCCTGCCTTGCAGCGGGACGTGGGAGCCCGGCGCCCGCCACACTTGAGAGGTGCGAATCACTATTCGGGTCACACTGCCACTGGTAACGTGAGAAGGGTAAACCCGGAGGAATGTGCTTCTTGTGACTGCGAAGCTTCGAGCCTGCTCACTGCACCGGAATAATGATCAGCAAATGCCACGCTCAGCTAGAGAGCATGCTGTCACTGGAGATGTGCAGGGACTGAAATTCCCAGCCATGCAGATATCCACTGACGCTGCCAAAATATCTGCGGGTGAGTGACAGGGTTTGCCCTAGCTTCTGCCCTGTGCAAAGCAAAGCACGTGGGTCCTCAGCCATTTGTTTTTGGACGAACCCCTGTGTCAGCAGGGAGGCGGTAACGGCAGCCACACCGATGCCAAAGGAGTGAGCATGGGCACAGGCAGGTTTGCGTGGCCCCACTGCAAGGCGGGGGCTGCCCTGTGGTTTTTTTTTCATAGCGCTCCTCCTCGTTGGGCTAAATACAACCCCTGGCCTTCCGTGCCTGCTCCCCACTGCTCATGCCACCTCGGCTGTGTGTCCTTGCCCTCTGCCTCCCTGTCCCTGCCGTAAAAGGCACTGGTGCAGCCCGACAGGGCATGGGTCAGCTGGGGAAACAGCGAGAAATAGCACAGAGAGGATGGTGGGTGGGCAGGCAGGCAGAAATAGGGACAAGCCAGAAAGTCACCGCCTGGCTACAGGCAGAGTTTGCTTAAACTAAGGGCAACAGGCAGCAAAGCCTTTTTTTTTAAGCTTATGTTATTCATTTTTTCACTGTGGAATCATTATGTGCTTCTCTTCTCCCTGTTTTAGCTCTTCTTCCACACATATCTGGCTCTATAAATATTTTATAAATTGTGAAATGTGTGTGCTACTTCTGGTCCATCTTCGGAGCTGTAGATGAACACCAAGCACCACTGTGTAGCTTAGGCTGTGGAGCATGTTCATGGCACAGGACCTGAAAAGGTGAATGAGTTTAGCTGAGCCTAAAATAACATGACCTCAAAACATTTTCTGTTCTAAATAAATGCAGTCCAAGTAAGATCCCTGAGTACATTGTACCTAAATTTCCTGGCTCAAATAGACCACGAATGAGACAGCAGCCTTTTTATGATAGGATTGGCTAAACTGACCTATTCTACACATTAACTTCATCCTGCTTAACCTCAGCCCCTTTTTCCAGTTAAGCTAACACCCAGCACAGCAGTGAATAACTTTTCCTTTTTTCCTGGCTGCTCTTTTTTGGCACTTTTTTTTTTTCCTTCATGTTTTTAAGGAAGGAGGTTAGGGTTCTACATCTTACAATATTACTGTTGGATATGGATGAAAGAATATTTCATACAACTTATCATTTAATTTGTATTATATGTTAGCTTTGGCAGTGCCGGCATTGTAGTCATGCCAATAAAGAAACTTTTGATCTGAATGAGTTCAAAACTCAGCCAAGCTTGAAGTAAGGTTGCAGAAAATCATTTCAAATATTAAAAGAATAAATAAATTAAAAAAATGCATCTTTTCAGGGATACAGGTGCTGTAGATGCCCTGAGTAGCCTGTTTTGCAAGAGGCATGGGTTTTCTGCAAAGCTAAGGACCATTTTAGGAGGACACACAACCTGGGCCGAGGAGTCACTTTCACGACTGGAATTCACCAGACACATTTTGGGCACTGTCCCCACCTCAATCCCAACCAACCACGGACATGTACGGCTCAAGGGGCCTGCACAGATCATCCAGCCCCTCTTGGCCTCCCTTTCCCTCTCTTCCTGTCTTCCCCAACCTGTATTTGTTTAACCTTTTAAAAATATCTTTGGTGACAGGGACAGCCCTCTGCCAGGGCTTGCCTCTCCTGGTAGTTAGGCGTGTTTTTCCTTCAGCCCTAACCCAGGTCACTCTCACTGAGGAACAACTCACCTCCCTCTCTGTCTACCTGGAGACTAGTTGGTCTAATGGCAATCCTCACATATTTGACACGCTGCCACGTCTGCCCTCATCCTCCGCTCTTGCAGACTGGGCAGACCAGTTCTGTTAACCTTTCCCCTGAGAGCCACCTCCTCCAGGTTGCCACCGCTCCTGCTCTTCTCCAGCCTCTCCCCCAGGCAGCAGGAGGCCTGCGGTGGGACGTTGTCCTCAGTCTGGGTCCTGAGGAGGGGGAATGGCGATGTCCCTGTCCCCATACCTGGCATGACCACCAGTACCTCATGGGCAGCCCCTTCCCCATCCCAGAGCAGAGGCCACTGCACTGTCACCTCCAGCAGCGTGCCCAGGCCTCCCCTGGCCAGGCAGGGCCAGAGCCTCGCATCTCAGGTGGCCGTGCCTCAGTACAAAGGTAGAAGGCTGCTCCTGCATGTGGGGAGGCTGTGCCACAAGCTCAGAGCCAGCAGGCAGGCAGGGCCTCGTTTGGCTCTGCAGGGCTGCTGAAGCTCGGGCTAGCAGAAGTGTTTGCTGAGCGAGTTCGTGCAGCTTCGGCTCGGGCTTGCCAGGGACCCAGCTGAACAATTAAAGGAAGTATCAGTGCGCTATCGCAGGGTCTGCTTGCAGCGCACTCGTAACCCTGCCTTCTATGAATAAAATTAATCATTCTCACTGATTCTCTAATCAACCCAATCCTCAGAGGTGTAAATTGCACTGGCAGATGTATAATCCGGGAAGTTTTCCAAATTAACCTTAAAAAAAAAAAACAAGAACCCACTGAGTCTCTTGACGTTGGCTGAGTTAAGCAAGGGCAGCCTGAAACAAGAATGACACCAAGCCGGGCAGCAGCAATTGTACCCTCCAAAAGCTGGGGGAGAAACCACCCCCATGGCCTTTCCTGCTGAGTGTGGGGACATGGCCATCAACCCGTGTCACTCTCCGCTGGATACAGCCCTGGCCTGGCAGGCGGATGGAGAGGAACATCGATGTGGCAGCTTTGCTGCTTCCACGGTCACATTTTGGGAAGCTCATGTGCCCGCTCCCTGGTCCAAGTGAGACTGCTGTCTACCCCTGGCCTGTCCCAGCCAACCACCTCGGCCACCTCATCGGTGGTAGAGAAGAGCATTAAAACAAATGTACCAGTGTGTACTGATTAACAAAGGAGAGGAGATGCCAGAACTAAGATTCTTAATGTCTTAGATTTGGTATTCCTTTAAAGGAAAACAATGAGGCAAAGCATCAAAACTGGAGTTACAGATGTGCAGCCTGCAAGACCCGGGGGCGCAGAAAGAGTTAGGACAGGGCCCAGCCTGCTGCTTTGTGCACCCACTGTTTTATTATGTAAAATAAAAATAAAACGGATTCCAGAAAATAATGGTAAATATTTGATGATATAATTATGTCTTATTAATGCAATGTTCTTTATTTTGCAAATTAAATTTTCACAGGAATTCATCACCCATTTCATTTTTATTATTTAGGCCATGAGCGTGTCACAGTAGTTTGTTATGTATTTTCATAACCATTTGATTAATATTAAATGTTTGAAATAAAAAACTCCATTTATATTTTAGTTGTAATGGCCATGCGAAAATACTATGAATATGAGTAGGTATTTATGGCACACATTAGTTGTTAGCACTACTTTTGATGTCTTTATGGCTGTGCAGGACGCGCACAGTTCATTACGCGTGAAGAATAGTTTAATTTCCAGGAGCTTTGCCATGATCTGTAAAACAAAGGGCGCTCGCTCACAGTGCTGCTCTGCCTCCCTTGCAGCGCCCAGACTGAGGAGCAACCCCTCTGGTCCTACTGCTGCTGCCTCCAGGCCTTCGTGGTTGAGGTGCAGCCCGTGGCACCCAGCCTCTTCCTCCTCCCACCCCGACCCCACGACACCCGGCAGACCCTAGGAAGGGTCCCTAGCACCCCTTGCAAGGACCAGGGGGTGCAGCCCTGGGAACAGGAGCAGCATGCTGCCAGTGCACCCTGTCCTGACAAGGCAGCTCCTGTCCTCCCAGCTTGCAGACCTGCGCCGTGGCGGGGCAGGAATTGGGGAGAGTGTTAACTACCGGTAATTATCCCGCAGGCCTGTGAGGCATCTTTCATGCCTGTTGGATGTGGTAATAAAACTAACCTTGTGTGTTTTGTAATTGCCCTGTACAGAAAGGCTGCTTGTGGGTACAGAGGGCGGCTGCAGCCGGCACCGTGCGTTGCTGTGGGTTTCATTCTCTGAAGAGGCTCGGTGTGAGCAGGCTCCTGGTGGCACAGGGAGCAGGATTATGATTTCTGCTGCAGCATCTCAGGCAATTTCAGGTGCTCAGGACTTTTGCAGCACTGCAGAGAAGTGCTGTGGTTTCTAATAGTAATAATAAAAGAAATAAAAAGAACAACAACAACAACAAAAGAAGGACAAAATGAAAAGAAGCTCCCCCCTGCCCCCTCTGGTCTCTGCCAACCCACTATGAATCAAGCAATACCACGCGATGTTTTCGGATGCATCAAAAATACCACAGCCATTACTGTGCATATGTAGGATGCTCATCCTAAGCCAGGTATCTACAAGGGCCCTTCTTTCTGTTTGCCACATGAGCTTGGCATCCTATGGAGAAAACAGCTTTGTCAACTTCCTTGCAGATGCCAAATGTCACTGCGTATCCTACCAGTCGCGGGCTGTGTGCACAGAGCCTCTTCTTTCCATCTCCGGTTATGTAGGATCTTGCTGGCATGCTACTGCTAGGAAGAAAACCGGATCCCAGAATTTGCTAAATGTGCTAACAACAGCAGGAGACACAGGGCTGCAGAGGACAACATCCTGCCTCCACCACAGCTTCCACTGCTGGAAAATTTCAGGTCCTGGCTTCCTGGGGAAGGGAGGGTGCAGCTTCCCTTACCTAGATTCCTCACAAGGACAGTGAAGAAACGTGCTCTTTTATGAGACACAGTGGATTTCTGCCGCATTCCTCGTGCTCATTTCAAGTGACACAAGGTGAATAAAAAGCCTTGCCCCCATGTCTTGGTGGCTTTCCAACCTGCTGGCAGTGCTGCAGCTGACTGGCCAAGGCAAGCATCTGCAGTGCTCGGTCCACAGAGCAGCAGTGCGGTCCCCACCTGCGAGAAGTCATCTAACGGTGCCAGACCTCTGCACGTCCAGCAACCCTTGTAAATCCCTCTCTGCTCCTCTGTTTCTGAAAGGCTGCCAGGCAGACTTCCTACCTGCATGACAGGGAATATCCCTGTGCCTCGCAGCTCACCCAGCGGAGCGAGGGGGGGACACAGCCAGCAGCAAGAGGCTGGCATTCCCCTCTGCGACTGCTGACGTGACGTTCCCGAGAAGCAGAGAAAATGTTCCTGAAGGCACAGAGGTTTAAGCACAAAAGGTAAAAGCAGCAGCCTCCCTCCCCCTGCCTGCTCTGAGGAGCTTGTTTTGATTTTCACTTCAGCTCCTCAGGCTCCAGAGGCAGATCAGATGTGGCTTTCCAGTGAACTGAAACCTCTCGTTTTGGGTGATGTTTAGCAAAATATTTTCTTCCTGGAGGTGGTTACGGGATGTGAGAGGACAAGCAGCATGTGCATGGGACGCTACCCATTTTTTTATCTGGGTTGGGCTGTGCAGAAGGCTGCTGGGGGTGCAGATCCACATTTGAGACAGGGTTTGTGCCTCCTGGCTCCTTGTGCCATCCTCTGTTCTCTGAGCTGCCACTTCCCATCAAGGACAGCATAGACACTATATTTCATAGCCACCTTTGTGAAATAGATGGGGCAGGGTGTCAAAGAGGGAAGCTTGATTAATATGGCTTGAAAGCTACAGCTGCCATGCAAAACAGATGGCTGTTTGGCCTCTGGGTCCCATCTTGCACCTCCGCTAACTTGAACGGGAGCCCGCTTTCCTTGGTTCAGAAACCATGCTTCCCCTTGGCTGGGGGCTTCAAAAAGAAATAGAGCTCTGGTATGGCAAGCAGCAGCAAGAGCCTGGGACAACAGCTGAATTACACTGTTAGAAATACTCTGTGCTTTGGACAAACTGAAAAAATGTAATGGCTCCTTACAGGCTAGAAGAAAAGACGCAGCCTCATTACCAGCTGGTGTGAGGCAGTGCACATGGGGGACACTGCCCATCAAGTCTCTTTGTCCCTGTGTCATTCACAAAGTGCAGAGCCTGGCTCTTTTCTGAGCCTCCTCCATGCCAGGGCCATCGGCTGCCTCCTGCGAGCTCTGCTTGCTTCTGGAAACTGAAATACCTCCGCTTCAAAACCGTGACAGGAGAAGGTGCTTTACTTAGAGCTGAAATCGGAGCCAAAATCTATTCCTGGCGATGGCTTGAAGGTCACACTCCAACAAAGAGCTCCTACCCTATCAGTATGTGCTGTTAGACAGATGCTGCTGTTGCTCTTTCTCTGACAGTGACAGATTTTAGGCTTGGTCTGCCGCCCTTTCATGGGTGTGTTTGTTTTCTCCTCCAGTCTGCATTGCTCTCCTAATCCTTGCCCCCAACTCGGGTGTCACCTGCTTCTGCCCTTCCCCAAAAGGATGCAATCAGGCCTAGATAGTGCTGATCTCAACAGTCACAGCAAACTTGTTCCTGCCTACAGATTGGAACAGCGATGAGATGGCAACTCTGCTTTGCAAGCATGCCCCAAATGGCCTCTGGTGGTGGTATCAGCTGAGCACTTCCCGTACAACCACTCCCTGTGGAGCCCTTGCACCAATTGCGGGAGGCCAGGGACAGCCCAGGGGACACAAAAGTTGAACCCGGCCAGGTAGTGTGCAGCCCCCATGATGCAGCCCAGGCAGGGATGCTGGAGGACAGCTGGGGTGTCCACAGAGACGTGTCCCACCAGTGTCCTTTCCCAGCTGATAGGACGTGGTGCTGTGCAAAGGTACCTCTGGGCAGCTCAGGGAACATGGTCATGGTTTGCAGCACCTGGGGCCTGGTTCCCTTCCTTAGGTACATAGCACAGGAGCAAATGTCCAGGTCCTCATACTCTATATACCCAGGCTTCCACAGCACAGTGTGTTACCAGATCTGGCCATTTCCACCTGCCCTCCTCTGGAGTAAGTCACCCATCTCCCACCAGGCAGGGCAGAAGGGAACGAAGCTCCCGAAGCAGCTGCCCCACTACCCCTAGCACCACCACCCTGGCACCTCTCCATCTCGAGAGGATGATGTTTTTAAGGCAGCTATCCGTGGGTGTTTGGCATATAAGGAGACTTCAGTAGGAGAGGCGACGAGCCGAGGATTATGAATGGTGGCCACGGGATGGGCGAGTCAATCAGAGATAAATTGGGACTGAGGAAAGAGGAGCCTGATGCTCTGCTGATCCCCATGGACAGAGATGGATTACAGCAAACAGTTGCCTGTATTTATAACCTTCCCAACACCCTGCTGCGCCCAAAGGAGAGGCGAGAGGAAGGATCACAAGACCCTCACTGCCTAGGGCTTGGGAAAGGAAGTCTCTGCAATGCTAACACTGGACATTCCCCCCCGGGGTCAAGATTTTCCATGGTGTCACTGCCACTGTCACCCGCAGGGGGAGCGCCCCGGTGGCCCATCCCTACTCTGGAGCCTGCAGGAAGGTTTTCCAGCAGCCCAGAGCCAACCTGGAGGGAGGCAGCGAGGAGCCTGCTCCCCTGGTCCCCACTGCCCCCAGGGCCAGCAGAGATAAATGGTGTGTTATGAGTGTGGTTCTTTCCAGGGCCTATGTTTATGTTTACTTTTAGGAGCTAGAGATGGTACAGATGGCTAATTTGTTTGTTCGGTATTGTTCTTTCTAGCTGCCTAGAGCTGTTTCTGTACTTCTGTATTCGTCATGGTTACTGCATACTCAAAGTCTCAAGTGCCTCTTTCCCCGTACAGTGGAGAGCTTACGAGCATCAGCTGGAAAACTGCGCCTGTTGGGGAGGATTGTCTCTGCACTCCTCCCCCTACGTTCAGCACTGCCCCCCCTTTTGCCTTTACTTAGGTCAGCGCAGAGATTTCCCAAAAGCACAGGCACCAGGCTTTCCCCTGGCTCCAACAGCCCTGAAATGGGTCACATCCCCCGAAGAGGAGAAGGGGAGCGGGAGCAGGGATAACTCGCATTGCCTGAGGAGCAAAATGGTGGTGGTGGGAAGGCAGCAACTGTGTTTGCTTGTAGTGCATTGCTGCCCGGTTGTTCTGGTTGGGAAAGGCAAGCAGGCTGATGTGCATTCCCAAAACAATTAGGAGACGAGGCTACTTTCATCAGTACCCCCCTCACAGCTTGTAAAGACACAAACGTGAAGGAGCCCGGAGGAGGCACCTCCTCCAGCACAGGCACTGAATGGCTTGTATTAGTACAATACTCCAAATCCCCTCTAAGTCCTCCCAGAAAGGGAGAGTAAATATAGTTTGTCGAACAGTTATCTTTAGCACACTGTCTCGTCTGCCAGCATGGATCTTTCTGCATGACCTCTTGCTAAGTCAGGGCAATTTCTGCTTGTTTGCTTACTCCTGCCTGCCACGCTGTGCCCGGAGGGGAGCCAGGGCTCCCTGGGGCCCGGGGCAGGGACTGCGTCCTCTCCTGCTCTTACCAGTGGTGTGGACGGACACAGACAGGTTATTGACCTTTAGGCCCACTTATCCTTTTTTTTTTTTTTTTTTTTTTTTTTAAGGAAACAGATATCAGTTGCTAGCTCACACATTAAAGTGGTGAAGGAAAAGGAAAGGAAAGCTGGCTCTGCTGTTGAGCCTCTTTTTGGGCACCGTGAGCCCATGCCTCTGCAGCAGGCCCTCTGTAACTGCAGGACGGGGTGGGAGAAGAAGCAAAGGGAGGTTTTGCAGGGCACTGCAGCCAACCCCACACCACACTGCTGATCTCCCTGGCAGCCCTTCCCTCCCTCGGTCTCAGCTGGCCACTGCTCTCCTTGTGCCACCACTACTGCACACACACACAGGGTTTTCAACCAGATCCGGTGGCCCAGCCCACATCAGGTAGGGGCTACACTGCAAAGCCAGAGACAGAGCTCATTTTTCCCAGTGTAAGCAAGGGGATGGCATGCTGGGCACAGCAGCAGGCAGAGACATCCCGCCACACTAAAATCCACACATCCAAACTGCTAATTTTCAAACTAATAATTTCTTTTTTTTTTTTTTTTTCTAATCTCACTGGAGGCTTGACTCCTGGAAACTGCCGCAGGCAGTTGGTGTAAGGCAGAGCTCGGCTGAGGCTCAGACATGAGGAGAAGGGGGGGGGCTGGAGCGTTGCTGGCCCCAGCTGCTGCAAGCGCGGCTCTCCCGGCAGCACTCAGCGCAAGAGGCATCGTGTTGCAGCTCTCCCCTCCTGCCGCTCTCCCGGCACCGCTGGGGGACTCTCCAGAAGAAGAACAGTACAGTTTCAGTGCCGTCTGCCAGACCGAGGAAACCAACCCTGTTCTTGTGTAAGGAGGCCCCCTGCTTCCTCCTGCGCTGCCGAGTGAAACTCGGAGCAAATTCACGGGAGCCAGATCCTGTGTGAGTCCCCAGCACAGCCAGCAGCATGGCCCAGGGCCCACATGGGGAAGGAGGATGGGTTGAGCACCGTGAGCTGCTGAGCACCCTGTCAGAGCCGAGCAGGGAGCTGCTGGCACCTGGGGAGCCCGTGCTCTGCAGAAATGGTGATTATGGCCCAGGGAAGGGGAGCGAGCCTGCTCCTGGCTCGGCATCAGGCAGGGGATAGAAGGAGCAGATCTGTCTCCAGCATCCCACAGACTGCTGTGGAGGATTAAATCCAACAAACCTCCCTCTGTTGGCAGTAACTGAAGATGGCTCTATTAAACGCGGATACATAATAAACCTACCCGCTGTTGGGTGACTGTAGCCGAATGGAAGTCAAACATCTGCATGCCAGACACGCGGCATGTAGCTGCACACACTCCACGGCCACACCAGCGGCAGAGCCACCGTGGCCACCTTATACCAGATGGGTTGCATGAGGGGGTGCAGCTCATCTGCTCCTTCCTCTGTTTCCATCACCTCCACTGCCTTCCTCCCCTCCCCTAGCACCAGGCCAGCGAGAGGGGAGGGGAGCACAGGCATGAGGCCCACTGAGCACCCCCCAGACTCAGGGGCTTTGCTGAGCCCTCCTTTCTCTGAGCAGGGCCATTTCCAGAGGATGAGGCCATTTCCAAGGCGAGGAGGTGACTGGTGCTGCTGGCCTGGCTGGCTTGAGGCTCATCCCGGGAGCAGAGGGGTGGAAGCGCCCCATGTCATGCCTGCTCTGTCCCTTCCTCTAGGCCTGCCACCTCAGCAGCCTGCAGGGGTTTCCAGGCAAAACAGCAGGGCACGGGGCTTTGTTCCACCTTAAGAGAAAGATTTTTAAACATTTATTGCATTTATCCAAAGCAAAGCTGGAAATGGATTGAAATCAGCATAGTAGAGACCATGCAAAAAGGCACCCAGCAAGGAATGAGAGGAGGAAGAGTGGGCACAAGGCTCCTCGCCTCAACAGGGCCGTGGCTTGGTGGCCAGCCATGCTCCTGAGGGATTTCCCCACGGAGGCAATACACTCACACATCCCGCGGGGCAAACGCAGACATGCAGTGCAGACATGCTGGCAGCAGGAAAGCCGCTCTGGGAGCGGATCAAGTTATTCAAATGAAGCTCCCTGTTTCAGCTGGGTGCTTAGCCTTATTCTTTCTGTTTCCCCAACTGTGCCGCCATTCCTGAATTCGTCACTCCTTCCACTCGTCTGACCCCATTACACTTGCCCTGGTTCCCACCTCCATCAGCTCCCTGGCATGCTTGAGGGTGATGGAGCACCGTACTGCACGGCCCAGGACTCGCCAAGCTCTTTCCAATTAGGATGTGGCTAAGGAGACAGCATCAGTAATAAATGGTTTCAAAGAACTCTCCCAGACTTTCCTATTTATTATACACCAGTGAGATGCCAGTGCCAATGAGAAAAATCTTAAAATGCTCGTGAGATTCTGCTTGGGGACACAAATTTTTCTTTTGTTATTCATGAGTAAGAATTGTGTTTCCCAGGTAAATTCACCTGAAGCAAATCATTACAGTCCCTTATACGTACGGTTCTAAATTTAGTTTGCTTGTGAATTTTCCAAGTGTTTCTCGTTCATTTTTCAAGGGGCCAGCAGAGCTTTCAGTGACAACAAAACCCTTCCCTTGAATTCCAGCCCTAAGTAATGCAGTGTGGAAAAGGCAGGCCAGGGGGTCCATAGCAGCCTTAGGTCCTTCACCCATAAGCTCTGCCATTCCTTCTGCTTCTTCTGAAAAGCAGCCAGGAGATGGCTGGCATGGGGCAGGGAGCCCTTCAGCAGTGACATTAGGAGCCAGCATTTCACAACATCCATCGGTCACCCCCTGCTCCTCTCCTTCCCAGCTCTCCTAAACACACACTTGTGGAAATGTTTGAGACAGAGAAACTGCTTTCTGCTCAGACTTAGGGAGCTCCTTCATCTCATCTGCACGTACCGAGTACCCTGACAGGACCAACATTTCTTCTGAATAATTTATAGTGTATGGAAATGATAATAACATAGAAATCTGCTATGATTTAGTTAATTATGAATAAGTAATAAGGTAATGCTAGCAATACATTTAACTGAAAAACCTATTTATAATGAAATGATTTCTTATAAATAATTAGAGTAAAACTGTGTGTTGTAACTCATCACTTGCATGTAGGGCCTGGTCCTTCCTGCACGTCTGCTGTAATGTTACCTACAGGGACCCCTGTGGAACCGGTGAAGTCAATGACAGAGCTGCTGGCAGGATGGCATCCCATTTGGGTGGGTTGTAAGGAGAAGGGATTGCAAAGAAGGATGCTTTTGTGTGTGTGTTGCTGTTGTTTTGTTTTTTAATCCAACTGAGAGCCAGCAGTTCAGCCCCTAAAAGATGACCTTTGCTTTACACCTGGTGGTTAAACACACCTTATTTGCCATCCTTAAGCCCACTTTAAAAGGCAATGAAACCCAAATGACACTACTTCCCACTTATTGCTTACCGTATGTCCTGCACACAGCTGGCCAAAACCACTGCTGTGTGGCTCTGTACAATGGCTCCCAGTAGTTTGGACCCCAACTAATATGGTTGTGGGTAGCATGATAAAACCCAAAGTTTGGTTACTGGGAAGTGATGGGAGGAGGTCCTCCTGAAACAGCATGCCCCATGCCATCTGAGCAAGAGGGATTAAATTCAGACTGCCATCTGTAGTCTGTCTTTGGTGCCAGCTTGGACTTGAGCTCAAAGGAGTGATGAGCGATGTAGACCAGCTACCTTCCAGCTCCCACCATCAGCTGGCAGAAGTAGGGCTGGCACCTAGGGTAGCTCTCTTAAGTACAAAGTCCCCATGCAGTCCTTTATCTTCTCTTTGAAATCAGTCTTCAGCACACTCCAGCTTGTCCTGGTGCTGCTCACCACTGCTGGAGGACTACATGGAGATATGTAGCCTGTGAGCCACCAGCTGTCCCCCCTTGGCCATCAGCATCAGGAGATGGGCAGCACCTGATCGCAATGGAGATGATCAGGAGGGGGCCCAAATGAACTCTGAGGCTCCTCTAGTGAGAAGGCTGAAGGTGGCCCAAATCCAACCTTCTAGGGCAGTACCTTCCCCTGTAGGCACCTCTGAAGGTGGTCTCCCAGAGCAAGTGCCTGCAGCACAGCGATGCTGTGCTCATGTAACAAGGGCTCAGCTCCCCAGGGAGCCCAGAGAGCCTGCACAAAGCAGCGCTATTGGTGCTGCTCCAGTGCTTAGCGGACTGTTATCCATCAAACCGGCACTAAAACTGGCACTCCTTGTAGGAAAGGAAGGGATCCACCCCAAAACACTAAATGTCAGGAAACTTTACTGACACGGGATGAAGAAACACATGCTGCCGACATGGCTCAAAATGTCCGTGCCGGGCAGATAACACAGAGGCAGCCTCACGCAGCTGGGCTGCTGGCCTGCACCTTCTCCCTCACAAGGACCTCACAACACCAGTGGGGCCGCTGCCCTCCCTGAGGGGGCAAAACATATTCAATTTGGGGGTAAAATGTATTCAGTTTGGGGGTAAAACGTATTCAGTTCGGTTATGGACACAGGCTCTTTGTCTCAGAGGGCTTCAGAAGGGCTTACAGAGACATAAGGGC
Organism: Aythya fuligula; assembly: GCF_009819795.1. Taxonomy (NCBI): domain Eukaryota; kingdom Metazoa; phylum Chordata; class Aves; order Anseriformes; family Anatidae; genus Aythya; species Aythya fuligula. The sequence goes on from NC_045561.1 coordinate 24,346,193, forward strand.
TCTCACAATATGAAAGTAATCATCAAAACAGCCATTTAATGGCACAGCTAAACATCGTTGCTTCATGCTGTTTATCATGGTTTGTTTCCTATGGGAAAGCCAGAAGACGCAGCCTACATGCCTAAGCAGAAATTTTGAACAAATTACAGTCCCTGGCACCGCACGTTAAAGCCCCAGCAGGGCCCATTCAGCACTCTTCTTCCGAGGTACAGGGAACCAGAAACCCATCACAGTTCCTGCATGAAGCATTTTGTTGTCCGGCGTTAACAAAGACAGCACAGTGCTTTCTGCAAGAAAACACTCCTTCCCTCTGTAATTTCTGAAGGCGGCTTTGCCCCAACTGTGTTCTCATAGGGAAAATCACCCGAGCCCCGTTCAAACAGCATAACTAAATCACAGGAAAGTCAGTGGGTTTCTTTAATTATTACGGTCCAATTAAGTCTTAGAAATGCGATGGAAAAAGTCATTCTTATAGTGGGTTCACTCCACTGCAAGGCATGAAGTCAGATCTGCAAAGACATGAGTCAGTGTGCAGAAGCTGATTTATTTCCTGATTCTTCTGACATGAATGAAAGGTGACGTTCAGCAGCACCTTTCTCTGCTCCCACAAAAGTCTTTCATGGAGTAGCCTCATGTTTTGAGCTAACTATTAGCCAGGGATGATGCATCTTAAAAGAGAAAATTATTTGTTCCTACTGCTTAGCAGCAGCTGAGTTCAGTAAGTCAACAGAAATAAAAAGAGTTGTAAATAGTCTGGACAAAATTAAATGCTTCATTCCATTATACAGTTATTGCCTAATATCTGTAAGTCTTCTTACTACTAGACAGTTGGAGAGTATGACAGTCCTATAAAAAAGGGTTGGAGAAAAACTGGTTTTCTGGTAGAAGAAAATGAATGGAATCTATTTTGTTTTGATTAAAACAAAACCAAAAAATCTTTGGGCCTCCTTTGGTTCAGAAAGATATAAAAAATACAACAATAACAACAACAAAAAAACAAAGCCACAGGAAGAAGGGGGAAATCTGGTTTTCTTTGTTATGGCCCTGGTGCAGGTGGCATCCCCAGATCCCATTACCGGGGGAGAGCTCCCTCCCGCACGCTGTGGCAGCCCACTGCCCAGCAGCTCCTGGGGCCATGCAGGAGGCTTGTCTCCAGCTGCTGGGGAGCGACCTGGTGAACCAGTAACCCCTTTCATCTCTGTTTACTCGTCTTCTGTTTGTTTTCAAATGGTTGCCAAAAAAAAAAAAAAAAAAAAAAAAAAGGCACGGGGGGGAGGGGGGAGTAAATGTTTTGTAGTGGAAAAGGGTAAAAGAAAATGCATACTTTGCATTTTTCCAGTCCGTAGTGAGTGAGCAACAGCTGCCCTCCTTTACAGGCTGAGGTCTCCAGGAAAACCAGTCTCCTGTGTATTCCCTGAGGGCAGCCCCACTGTGCTGCTGAGCTCCTGTGCCTGGCCCCTGCCCTCTGTCCCATGGGGAGGTGGGGGTCCCGGGGCCATGCAGGGCAGGAGGGGTTCGGATTCTCCCAGCTGCCTGCGGGGCAGCAGGGGCTGACAGGCAGCGGTGCTGCTTGCAGGATTTCCTGAGTTAACAGCAATGGGAGGAAGAGGTGTGGGCTGCAGCGGGAAGCTTGCGCCAGCTGCTCCTGGCATCTCCGTGAGCTCATGGTACACGGAGCTTCCACCTGATGCAGCATTTGGAGGTTTGGCATTTACTCTGCTAGACCAATCTCTACAAAAATGCCTCTTGAGCAGCAGAAAGAAAAGCAAATTTGGTTGAAGTGTGCATAAAAATAACCATGTGGTTATTCCTCCGTCTAGCAGGCTCCAGCATACCTATGCCAATCAAACAGTATGAGAGTACGGACCCTAACATGCGCTTAGGGAATCTCTAAATATCCTATGCGAGACATCTGTGTTTATTATTTCCCGGGAGGAAAGCTTCTTGAGCATCCATGAGCATCTAGGGGGCTGTGAGAAATTTGAGTCTGAGCCACAAGCTCAGGGCGTGCTGCGGCAGCTGCCCGAAGGCAGTGAAAGAGTTACTTGGGAGCTGCAGCCCTGGGAGCGTGATGCAGCGGCAAACATGCCTCCATTCATCTGCTACGCAGCCTGACCTCGGCCGCAGAGGAAAGGCGGTCCCGCTCCTGGGAACAAAGGAGGAGGGAATGAGGGTGACTCAGGAGTCCTGGTGGCCCTCATGTCACCCGTTGGACCAGCCCGGCCATGGCATGGGAGGTGCCACCCCACGGTACTCACCAACGTCAGAAAATGAAGTTATGTATTTGTTGCCCAGATGCACTTTCTGTTTTAATTGCCATGTTCAGGGAAAAAAACATGTTTTGAGTGATTTTTTTTTTTTTTTACTCGCCTCATTATCTCTTGGAGTGCAGGCTTGAAGTTGTAGTTTATCGCCAACCGGACTGTGATGCCTAAACAAGCCAAGTCCACGTTGGGGAAGGGCTTTTTTAAAAAATTATTTTTCAATTGCTCCAGCTGGAGCTCCCCAAATGCGAACACTTTGAGAGGAGAAATACAACACGCTGAGGGCTAAGCCTTTTCCAATCTACTTGCTGGCTGCTGCTCCGGAGAAGCTGAGGCTGCAGCAGTCAGGACTACGAACGCCTCCATTCACGAGAAGCTCAGCCACTGCTGGTGCCACGAATTTTACAGTCCGGTGTTTTCCCTTAGCAGATGCTGCTTCCCCGTGCCAGCAGCAGCCATGCCCTAACAACCCCAGACCCAACCACCACACAGCGTGCCCACAGCAGGGCCCGGGTGCCACCACGCAGGTGAGCCGCCCCCCAGGGTGTCCCCAAGCAGCATCCCACTGAGCACGGCCACCCCGCCAGCGGGGCGAGCGGGGCTGGCCCGGGCACAGAAGGAAAGGATCCAGGGGCTCTGTTGACATAATAAACCACTAGAGAGCACTCTCAAATGTATTTATACCCTTTTCCTAAGTGCTACTTCATAAAAACACGCGGTTGCCATGGCCTGGTTTACAGCGCATCTAAAAAGGGAGCTCCAAAACAGACCAGGTTTCCTGAGGCCACCACAAAGGCTGTCAAAGCCTCCCTTGTGCTGCGCCTTCCCGCCCAGGGATTCTGCGCCCCCGCCCCGCCTCTTGCCCCATGCTTCTGCCTATCTACAAATAAATGTCAGAAGTAGTAGCTAAAAAAAATAAAACAAAACATTGCACTTAGGCAACTATAGCTTTTGCTTTTTTTTTTTTTTTTTTTTTTTTTAAATATATATAGAAAGCACAAGAAGTGTTTAAAGCTCTTAGTTTCCTGTATTTAGTGCAAGTAGTGGGGAAAAAAATTATGCAAAAATTGCACCATTGGACTTTATCAGCTATGAACAAAAGCACCATGCAGGTGACCTCTCAGCAAAAAATATAGATCTTTTAAAAAAAATGGGATGAAAGTGGGTTTGGGGGGGGGAAAAAAATCACACATTCTTCATTAAAACACTTTTAATACTACACAAATTACAGTATCACCTTTTAAAAAGTTTAAAAAGTAATATTAACAGTAGCACTGTTGCAGTTAAAGCATTTCAAAATAAGAAAAAGAAGAAGAAAAAAAAAAAAAAAAAGAAAAAAGCTTGTAGCCCAGGAAAGAGTGAACTGGTAGAAATGGAGAATCCACCGGTGTTGGAACTGAGTAAAGCAACAGAAAGGCAAAAAGCAATGCTGAATTTGAGAAAAACAAGGTATGCATGGAAACCCTCAGATTCTGAATGTTTTGTTTCCTTTTGCACTTCTGCAGTTTCAGGGTGACCAGAACCAGACATAATGGAGGCAGGAGGCCTGTGGGCCAGCTGAGCCAGCACAGGCACAGGGCCGTGAGCCCGGGGCCTCCCACCATCCCCTCCACCCCAGGGTGCCACCAGAGCCTGTGTCAGGAGGAGGGTGCATGGCCTTTGGGCCTGGGAACGGTCATGGGGGTGTCACTGGGCCCCAGCGAGGCCCTGCTTTGTTGGGAGCAGGCCCAGCCCTCACCAGGCTGCACACCAGGCCGCCCCATAGCACAAAAGGGGGGCCTCTGTAGGAAGGTGTTGGGGTTTCAGTTTTGGTTTTGGATTGAAAGTAGGGATACCACCTTAACCAAAAACATGAGCTCCATACCACAGGAGGTATTATGCCAAGCAACTTTGAAGAACTTGTTACCATCTATCAGCTCAAAATCCATTTTCTTTTTTAATAAAGTGCCTAAATACACATTTACACAGATCATAGTGGTTCCAAAGAATCCTTTACAGTTTTTATATATATAGGTATATATATAGGTATATATATATATAATGTGCGTTTTCTTCAAATTGGCTAAATGTGTTTACATAAGACACCAATCTTGACTATAGGTATAAGTTTTAAAGCGTAATATTGACTCAATGAATTTGTTTATCATGCAAGTCTTATCTAATATTACATTGACCTGTAATATGGAACACAATGTAGTGGGTGTGCTCATTAAACACTTCATAAAAAATTACTGTGCATGTGCAGATCTGATCTTCAAATACTAATAATGACCATTTCTTTAGAGAGAGAGAAAAAAAAGTCTTCCAAAAAAGATCTACTCTGCATTAAATTGCAGTCTGAACATTATCACAATAAGAACAGTTGACTCAAAAGCACCCAAAATTCTTCAAATTAAAGTCGGCTGAACAAATTTTGCCTCCTCCTTCTCCTCCTCCTCCTCTAGCACCAAGAGTGTTTATTAGCCTGTCCCAGGGAAGGGACGACCTGGCCACCCCTTTGCTCAGAAACAACCACTTATAGCCCAGTTATAAACACCTCAACAGAAGGGCTCGTCCAGCTGCAGTGTTGCCAACGAACTATAAACAGCACAAAAACATCACTATAAGACTCAACTATTTCTAGTAACCAATGATTTATTGATTTTAGAAGTCTGCTTGGTGATGCAGAAGCGTGATCAAAAGAAGTGGCTTTACAAAAGAGTTCTCCAAAGTAGCTTAAAAGGCAGGGCCGTGGCCATGATGTGAAGCCCTAATTGCTTTCATTTCAACCAGTTTATATTTTCATTTTCAAAGAATAGCATTAGGTTTGTTTCAAGCACACATAATAAGGAAATTACAGGTTTCCTCCACCCACATTTGGGCTGTCACTGATATGCCCGCAGGCAATCTGGCAGAACCTCAGTCACTGCTGTCATTGTACCACACTGTACCTGCCACTACTTGGAAACACCATGTCAGCGATAGTAACAATAGCAACAGCACCAGAGGTGACTGATAAGCAAACTCAAAGTCCACCTGCACTATCTGAAAATTAAAAGTAAAATTAGAAAAAAAAAAAAAAAATCAGTCTCTCCCCCACATCCCCATCATTGTCCAAAGACACAAAAAAAACAACTTAAGTGACGCTGAAGACCTTCAGAGATGGCAGTGCTACGTCGGTGCATTCACCAATTGTGTCATTAGGTTGGCTATCAAAACTCCACGTTATAGTATGCAATTGGTGAACAAATGCAGTTTTGTAATCTTACAACTGATCACGTGAACTGCGGTCAACTTTGCCTTAAAATAAAAAAAAAAAAAAAAAAAAAAAAGAACAACAAAAACAAACCAACCCAGAAATCCCTAACTCAACAGCGCCTCTCAGACACCTCTCCACATCCTACTCCGAAGGCAACTTCCCTTGAGAAACACAGAGGAATTTTGGACTCGATCCGGCGGATCTGCCGCCGCAACACGAGACAGCCGTTTCTGGGAGAAACCCCTCGTGCTCCCTACGCTCGCCTGGCACGCGGGGTGGCAAAGAGCGTCCCCGCCACGGCTAGCCACGCTGCTCCCCAACCACCTCGGACCGAGCCTGCATGCGACCAGCTCTACAGAAACAGGGGCCAGGAATAAGGAATCACAGACAGTAAGGCGATCTTTACAATGTCAGAAAGTGTATTTGGCATTTAAAAAAAAAAAAAAAGGAAAAAAAGAAAAGAAAAAAAAAAGAAACAAGTGCATACAAATACAGCTAGAAGCATTTCTGGTTTGCCAAGTGCTCTCTAAAAAAAGCAGCGCAAGTCACAGCCTACATTGAACAGTAACTGTCACCAGGGAAGCACAACAAATAGTTGCTATAACAAAAGGGAAGGAAAAAAAAGGGGGGGAAACAAAAAAAAAGGGAAAAAAAAGGAGAAGAATTAGAAGAAATGCCTTTATAATAAGTACATACCTTTTGTCTTCAAAAAATATAGAAACACAATGTATTCAAAAAAATCAAAATTATACAGCCATGTTTATGAAGTCTACATTTCCCTTGTCTTGGAGATATATATATATTTATATATATATATTTATAGATATATACAGAATTCAAGCAGTTTGAGTTAAAGGTGGCGTCGGGCCGCGAGGCCGGCAAAGTCACGAGTCTCTCTCCTTTTTGACTTTCACATCTCCGGCCAGAATGGTGGCAATCTCCCCCTGCATGAAGGCCCAGGGGACGTTGGAGCCGACCAGGGGACACTTCTCCCCGCTGGGACAATACACCTCCCCGCTGGCTCCCTGCTGCTTGATGCTTTGCCGGGAGCAGGGGAAGCAGAACTTGTGGGACGGGACCGAGGGGCACTGCACAAAATGGGTGTCTTCCAGGCGCTCGTGGCACAGGGTACAACACAACGGGACGCTGGCGGCGAGGGACGAGTCCGGCAGGCTGGCGGGGTGCACGGGCTCCAGCCCGCCCGCCGCGTTGGCCCCCTGGCCCGGCACCTCCCTGCCAGGGCCCAGCCTTCTTTGGTTCATGGCGGAGGGCGAGGGGGGGCTGCTGCTGTTCCTCCTGGTGGTGGAGTGGACCTGGTTGGCCTCTTTGGAGGCGTGGTTGCCCCCGGCATTGTCCGCCACCAAAATGAGCGCGGCCATGGGGGACTGGCCGTTCTGGGCCGCCTCGGGCGGCGTGGTCCGGTTGGAGTGGGGCGAGGCGGTGGGCGGCGGGGGCGACATGAAGGAGGTGGCCGTCAGCGGCATCTTCATCCCTTCCGACGAGGTCGGCAGCCAGGGCTGCGCCTCCCCGTTGATCTTCGGGGGTCCCGCCTCGCCCTCCGGCTCGGGGGATGGCTTCCTCTTCCGGGCTGCCCGGGCCCCTGGAAAGCAAGGTGGAAAGGAAGAGGAGGAGGAGGAAGGTTAGAAGGCATCGCAGCTGCAACGCCAACTCCGTGAAAGCGTCCAGGTGTCGGCGTTGGCGGGCACGCCTGGCCACCGCGTGCTTGAAGCCACTCCGTGCCCAGAGCCACCCTGCGCCCAACACAACCCCGTGCCCAAAGCCGCCCCATTCCCCACGCCACCCCGAGCCCAATGCCACCCCGAGCCCACCTCCAGGTGCCCGCAGCGCCTCACCTGGCTTGGCCACGGCCCCGTTGGTCTCGTAGCCCAGCAGCCGGCCGCCCGCCATGCCCGGCTCCTTCTTGAACTTGCTGTCGAAGGGGGGCACGGCGTGCCCGCCGTGCTGGTGCAGGGCCAGCAGCGTGTCCCGCACCGTCTTGGGCTTGGCCAGCCACTCCTCGCCCCCTGCTCGGCCCTTGCCCTCGCCGCCCAGCTCCGCCGCTGCCGCCGCCGCCGCCGCCGGCAGGCTCTCTGCCGAGCCGCGCTTCTCCTTGGCTCCCCCGTCGTGCTCCCCCGCCGCGCCGCCGCCGCCCGACGAGGAGGACGAGGAGGAGACGGAGCCGGGCCGCTTGTGCCCCAGCTCGCCGGGCTGCCCGCCCCCCGCGGCCGCCGCCGCCGCCGCCGCCTGCGCCGCCGCCGCCGGCTGCTGGGGCACGGGCACGGCCAGCGGGGCGGGCGCGGCCGAGATGGCGGCCAGCGAGGCGGCGGCGGCGGCGGCGCGGCTGCCCAGGCTGCCGATGGCGGCGGGGAGCCCGGCGCCGTTGACCAGCGGCACCAGGGTGGGCGGCACGGCGTGTGTCCGCCGCGGGTTGGGGCTCTGCCGGTTGAGCTCGGGCGGCTCCTCGGGCTTGGGGAAGCCGTTGGGCACCAGGATGCCGTTCACCTGCCGGCCGCCGCCGTACTCGGCGCCCAGGCGGGGCGGCGGCCGCTCGGCAGCCAGCGGGTAGCGCTCCAGGGGCTGCGGCGGGGGCCGCGCCGCCGCCTCGGCCGCCGCCGCCGCCGCCGCCGCGGCCGCCGGGTGTCCGAGCTGCTGCTGCTGCTGCGCCAGCAGCTCCTTGGCGGAGAGCGGCGGCTGCTTGGCGTGCGGCGGCGGCGGGGCCCGGCCCTCGGGGAAGCAGCCGTGCGCCCGCTTCAGCTGCCGCGCCGTGTCGATGACGAACTCCACGCGGTCGGCGCCCTCGTAGTTGACGCAGCCCCGGCAGACGGGCTCGGTGAAGTCCCAGATCATGGCCCAGGGCATGCGGGGCAGGTCGCACAGGTAGCACGACTGCCTGCGGGAAGCAGCCGCCACCGCCGCCGACGACATGTCCCGGCCCCGGGGCAGCGGCGAGCGCCCCCCGCTCCGGCTCCGGCTCCGGCTCCGGCTCCGGCTCCGGCCGCCGCCTCCTCCTCCTCCTCCTCCTCCTCCGCCGCCTCCTCTCGCCACCGGAGCCCCGACGGGGCGGCTGGGGCGCAGCGGCACGGTCCGCCCGGCGCCCTCCCCCTCGCCTTCGTCTTCCGAGCGCTGCCCCCGGCAGGCAGAGCCGCTGCGGGGGCCGCCGCTCCCCTCGCCGTCTCCGCCGGCGGCGCTCACAGCGCGGCGGGGACGCGCATCTCCGCGGCGCGGCTGGCGCAGGGCTGCGGCCGCTGCCGCCCGCACGGCTCCCCCGCTCGCTGGCTACTACGGGGCGGCGCGGGGCGGCGGGGGCCGGCGCGGCGCGGCGGGGCGGGGCGGGGACTGCCGCGGGGGCCGGGGCCGGGGCCGGGGCCGGGGCTGGGGCTGGGGCTGGGGCTGGCGGCGGCGCCGCGCCGTGCCGGGCTCCAGCCGCCACCGCCGCCTCTGCGCGCCGCCGCCTCGATTCTTCGACAGTGCCGGGCGCGCCTGCGCGCTGCGCGCCCCCGCCCCGCCGCCGCCGCCGCCGCCGCCGCCGCCGCCGCCGCGCTCCCGGCGCCGGCCCCTGCCCGCGCCCCCGGCCCCGGCCCCGGGGGCTCCTCCGGGGGCTCCTCCGCCGAGCCCGGGGCTGGTGGGCAGCGGGCTGCGGGCCCCGGCACCCGGCCGCGGTCACCGGGGCACCGCCGCCCCTCGGGCCCCGGGGCTGCCCGGCTTTTTTTGGGGCCGGTGTAAATAGATGAATAATAACGCCATCGCCCTCTTTTTTTTTTTTTTTTTTTTTTGATGTGTTTTTATTTATTTATTTGTGCTCACTGCCGCCGTTTCGCGCAAGGAAAACGGGGCGCTCCCGCTTTCCCGGCGCTTCCAACCACAAACCCTGCCGCGAGGGGAGCGGAATGGGTGCAAACGCCGAGCCCTCACCCCCTACTCTCTATATGTGTATATATAGATATATGTGTGTATATATATAAAAAGCGGACATTTTCCTGCTTCCCCACGACACACGGGGCGGCAGGGGGGCTCTGCCCGCTCCTCCCGGGAGGCGAGGCGAGGCCGGGCGCATCCCGACAGGCGTGTGCGGCCCGGGCGGGGTGAGGGCGGCGGGGGCTGCCCCCCGCTCCCACCCCACTCCTCCCCGCTCCGCGGCCGCCCTTCCCACGGCGTTATGTAGGTTACGGGGGAGGGAGGCGGCGGCCGGGGGCCGGCCGGGGAAGCTCCGACGTGCTCGGCCGCCGGGGGGCGGCGGGGCGCAGGGCCCGGCCGGGAGATGCCCGGCGGCGGCCGCCCGACGGCGCGGCCGGGGCTCCGGGGGCGCTGGGGGGGACACGGGGCACGGGGCATCCCCGTGTAGGGTGACCCCGGGGCTGCGGGGGTTAACGCGGCTCGGTTTTGCCCTCCTTTCACATTGCATCAAAGTCCTGTAAAGCTGCTTCTCTTCCCCTCCTCCTCCTCCTCCTTCTCCCCGGCTGGAAAGACGCTTTATCCGTGCACGCTAAGTAAACAGATCTTGTTTTCGTCTTCCACCCACTGCCCTCTTTCTCCAGCCCGGAGCTGGAGGCGTGCCAAGGCGGCTGCAGCGATTGCTGCCTCTGCACACACACACACAGACACACACACACACACACACGGGGAAGAAGCCGGGTTTCTCGGGTGAGGCAATGCGCCTGCAATTGGCAGGGACAAGGCAGGAATTGTAATTGCACTTCATCATGTGATGGCTTATGAAAGAGGAAGTTTGGATGTTTTAGTCACGTACTCCTTTGCCCTCTTGCTTTAGCCTCCAGGTTCTCCGAAGGAAAAAATTACATATATTTATATATACTGGTGGAAAGCCAAGAAGCTGTGTGTTTGCACATCGCAGCTCGTGAGCACAGCTCGATGCTAGCTGAGGCTGCAGGGGAAGAAGAAGAAAGCGAAGCTTTCAGCGGTGGCAGGCTTTTAACTGCAGGACAGAAAATGTGATCTGTATTTATTTGACTTTATTTCTGATGAGAATGAGCTGGCTGGAACAGCCGAGATGAGCAGTACGGTTTGCTGCACTCGCTGCCTTTGAATTCATTCTGGTGGAAGAGGCAAAAGCAACCGTTACAGAGCTCAATGTCAAAAGCCGATAAAAAATAGTGGCGTAGGAAATGTGGTTTAAGTATCAAATCGCAAAAAAAAAAAAAAAAAAATCCTCAGAGCTGCTGTTACAGCAGTTACTGTGCAAGAATCAAACAGATTGGGCATTTGTTTCTTGTTCTTTTTTTTTTTTTTTTTTTTTTTTTTTTTAGAAACAGAAACCATGCTGTTGTGCCTGATCTGTGCAAAACGCCACTTGTGATGACACGCCAGGGCTATATATAGGATATATAGGAGCAGTGAGCGCTGAGGGGGGACCTGGGGGCATGCAGGGCCGGGGCAGTGCCCAGCCGAGGACCCCCGACTCGGCACATTTGAGGACCCAGCCCTGTGTCCTGCCCTGGTGGTGCCTGGTGTCGTGGCTGGGGGAAGGACAGGAGAGAAGTTGGAGCCAGGCAAGTTGAGCTCCGTCTGCCAGCACCACCAATGCCACCAAGTGCCCCTTCTCACCCTGTGTTTTTTGGCATTTTGGGCTGGGCTGCAGACAAGTCTTGCTGTGCTCCCCGCTCCTGCCTCCCCATGGGGTCTTGTTTCCCATCCCGCTGGTGGCAGTGACCATGTGTGTCCCCTCGTTCAAGAGCCCCTGAACCGAGCAGCTGCCATCTCTTGCTTGTAGACAGCTGCTCATTTTTGTCTGTAGCAGCGAGCTGTTGGTGGCCATTTTAGAAGCAGTGAAAAATCTGATTTTCATTTAAAATGATCTGTCATTTTGAAAGAGAACCCCCCCATACAGCACACACACCCATTTTGTGTACGCTTTTTGAGGTGTGCCATTCAAACAGCAGCGCAGGTGATGTCCTGCTTTCACATAGGTGGTGGTCCCAAAGCCATCCCGTGGGTATTTCGCTGTGATTTTTGCTCCAGAAGTTTGGGGCTAGTTAGCAGGGCGTCGCACTGCGAGCAAGAGCCTGGGTGCTGCAGCTCCTGCTGCCTTGGTGGGCTCTGCCCCAGGCGATTTAGAGCAAAAAATTGTATGCTTTTTTTTTTATAAAAAGGAAACGGTTCTGTTTTTAACTGAGCAGTTGACTTCACGCCCTCTTTTCAAGTAGCAGTGGAAAAAAAAAAAAAAAGGCAAGGAAAAGATGATGGAAATACTTGAGAAATTCGGAGGTTACTACACTCCAAAGAGAAATAAAAACTTCAGAGGGACACTTCCAGATGCCAGAAGAAAGGGCAATTGATGTGGAAAAGCTTCCGCCCGCTCTCCCCAGCGTGGTAAATAGGCATGTCGGGCGATCCCATTGACACCGCCAGCCACAATGGGTGATTGTCTGCGGCGAGGGCGAGGGGGGCAGGAATGTGCGGGCTGGGGACTTCCCGGGGTGCGCAGCGTGGCCGGCTGGCCAGGCGACCCCAGCCCTAAATAAACAGGAAGGCCGGGGAGCTGTGACCCCTCGGCGACACCAGCAAGCAGCTCTGCTTGATGCAGCTTGACGGGCACCCTCCGAAAACCAGGCGAGGAGAGGGACCTGGTGGGAAGCATTGCACAGCAGGAGCAGACCATCTGCTGGAAGAGTGATGGAGGTCTGTGAAACTCCCTCGGCTGAAGCCTCGTTCCCTGCCTGTGTTTCACCCCCTTGCTTTTTGTCTCAGCAAAAAGGATGCAGAGGAAATGTGCACTGAAGCATCTCTCAGGCAGTTTGGGGAGCTTGGCCTCACAGTTGCTTTCTTCCACTTCTGGGGAGTTTATTTCCATGACACATGGAAAGGTGGGTTTTGGTGCTGCAGACCTTGGGGTTTCCACAAGGCCAGTCATTGCAGCCAAAACATCTCAATTTTGCTACATAAATAGAGTTAACAGAAGCGGACCCAAATCTGAGGAACCATAAATGCAGATGAAGTTTGTTCGTGGGCCCCCATCATCACCCTACAACCCCACTGGGTCAGCCCAAAGGAGCCCCAAAAATCAAACACATCCCTTTTCCAGGCACCTACATCCTTCCAGCCCAGTCACTCATGTTGGGCTCCAGAAGGAGGTGACTGCCAGGAAGCACAGCTGAGTTGTTGTGTGATAAAAAGAACTGCAGCAAAATTAATAACCGGTGTGCCCATGCTAGAACCGGCAATTAAACTCCGTCTCCTCCTCCGGATTTGGATCATTAAAGCAACTTGCCAAGGGCTGGGGCTTGCTGATCACCTTGTCCCCAGATGGGGCTGGATTTGGGACCAAGGACCGGTGACCTTGGTAATGGGAGCTGCCGGGGCGCATCATGCCCGAGGAGCAGCCGCCTGCACTGGTGCAGCCACCGCTTGATGCTGATTCAGGGGTCTCACTGCCTGCCCACCGCCTTGGGGATGCCAGCCAGGCGTCCCTCAGCACCCCTCTCTCTGTCTCCCCTCGATGCATCACGATCCCAGCAGCTGCCCCTCAGCTCCCTGCTCTGCTGGTGGAGCCCGCCGGAGGCGGAGGACATGGGCAGGCACCTCCACATCCCCTGGGGAGAGCACTGATGGGGGAAATGGCTGCAAAGACTGGTCCCCAGGCCAGACGAAAGCCCCTTGCTTCACCTCCCACTTGGCCCCATGCAGCTGTCAGGGGGTGATAACCACTGGGTAGTGAGGTCCCAGGATGGGCTTCAATTGCTGATCCAGAGGCAAGAGGGCAACTGCCTTCATCATCCATTTTCCCCCCGCGAGTTACTATTATTGTTAAACGCAGTTCCGCACACGTTGTAATTAAGTGGAAAAAATACAGACAAAATGAAAAAGGGTACGAGCTTCTCAAAAACATCTCTGTACTAGCTGCAGCCTGACTCAGCCTTCAATTAACATTCTTCCTTAAAATAGTTATGTTATACAGCTTTTGTGAGATCTTACATAATGCCAGGCCAAATCACCGCCCGAGAGAGGGGCTGTGAGAACGGTTGACTGTGAGCGTGATTTTTTCTTTGTTGTTCTTTCTTATCCAGCCTCTTTTCCAACTGGTATAAAACAGACTGTGTGTGTGTGTGTGTGTGTGCGCGCGTGCACACACTTGTGCCAGTGCCCACAAAATCTATCGTATGAAAGTCTGGGAAATTTGCATGCAGGATGCAGGGATATGCAAGGGAGGTATACATGTATATCCCACCTGTACTTCATTCTGGGGGGCTATGTTTCATTTTAAGCAACTGCCAACACATTTGTGCCTGCACAAACCCTCCCTGGCATCACGCGAGCTTCAGCCTAGGTTTGCACCATGCTGCTGAAGCAGGACAACGTTTTAAATGGGAGAGGGCTGGGAGAAGAAGGGCACATCTAGACCCAACTGCGCTCACCACCTCCGATCTCAGGACACCGGTGAGCACAGCAGGCGTGCTGCTGCCAGGGGCTGCTCCACCGAGGCTCTGAATTTGTGCCAGGGCTGCAGTTAGCCCAAGGGGGAAAGGAGTGGGTTGATGCAATCAAGGCTCTTCCTTCTGAATTGTGTTTTACACCCAGAGTTATGTGTTTCTGATGCACAGGTCAGCAGGGTGTGGAAATGTGCTCTAAAGCTTTCTGCATCCTTACACATGCTTTTAGTTGCCGGGGGGGTTGCCTGCTACTTAATTTGGAAAGGTTTGAAAGAAAATGCAAAAGGTAGGCAAATAGGCAAAGGGCAGGGATACATTTTAGGAGATTTTGACAGCAATTGCTTGACACTGATTTCAGACATTCCCTTGTCATTTGTTAAGCAACAAGAATCCCCAGGCACCTATGTAAAGTATGACCATACCACTTTCTCTGTTTACAAATGGTTAAAACGAAAACAAAAACAAAAACAAAAACAAAAACATCACAACCTGATGTATTCACCTCCAGATAGCACATATAACTACCCATAAACTCGTCTTTGCTTCAGAATTGGTACAGGGCAAGTATGCAAAGAATCTGGACTTTTTCTCATCTCCTTCCAAATCTAGCAGCGGTAACAAAAGGATAGTTTCTCATATTTCAAAAGGATGTGCATGTTTTGGTATGCTGGAGTTTCAGAATCAAACATACACCTGAAACGTCAGAAAAATAACATGACCGAAAGACTGAGAAGCTCTTTCCAGATGTAACCAGATCCACCAGCCAACAGCCTGTAGTACTTAAAATCTTCTTTAACCAGCAGCATGTCAAGACATGCCTGCCTCGGACGTCCAGCCCCCATATTTTACATACCCTCCTAATTGCATTCATATGTTTGGTTTCATATTTGACCTCTCTGTTGCAACAGAGTGCCAAGGAAAGCTCTCTTCTCAGCTCTGATGCAGGAACAGAGCAGGAGGGTGTGTGGGGTTTGTGATCACTGCATGCCTCGTGCATACGCTAGAGTGCCAGGCCCCAGTAAGCAGTACAATGAAACAAAATAAATAAATAAATAAATAAATCCCCAGTGCAAACGTGCAGTTTTTAATTTGAGGTACAGCCGGGGTTCTTTCTCCTTGCCTTGTTTTTTTCTGAGCGCTTCGTGTTCACACCTCCGGTGTTTTCTCCATAACCTGGCAGCTCACCAGCTAGTGTGTTTCAGCTTCTTTTCATTAGAAAGAGAAGACCATGTTCCCAGAAACTGCATCACTACAGAGTGAAAGGCCGACTCACCTCGGCTGATGGGACTTCTGTCACTGAATTCAGCAGGTTCAGGTTCAGGTGGATGCCATTAAATGAAACGGCGGGCTGCAAGAGGCTGTGGGAGTGCTGAACAGGGGACACCGGCTGCATTGAGAGAAGTGCTTGTTTCTTCCCTACTCAAAATCATCTAAGAAGCCGAAGCCAAAAATCACATCACTGTCTGCACCGGACCCTTTAGAGCTACAGATATGAAACCAGATAAATGTGATTATTTGGAGATAATCATATGTGCTGGGAAAGCGGGTTATTAATGAGAGAGAGGTCTGGAGGCATGGTGACTCCTAACTCGTGGCCAATGGGCCATTGCTGTTGTCATTTTGGGGAAGAAAACAGCAACAACAGCAGCAGGCAGCCTGCACAGGATTTCTCTCCTGGCTCTTTCTGAGGCGAGACAAGAGCTTTTCCCGAGTGCAGCCCACGAGGCTGGATTGCAGCTCTCAGCCGGCAGCAGATCAGGGCTCCGGACTGGAGACAATACGTCTGGAAATTTGGGGCGAGCTGCACCTCCCGCGTGTTTTACTTGGACTGTAAGGTTTAAGTACCATGCTGCTCTGCTCTCATTTAGCACTGTTATTACAGCCTTGTTTGTGAAGCAAGAAGAGCAATCCTCATGTAAAAATAATAGCATTGCAGAGCTAGACAGCAGATGGTGTTATTAAATACCTGGGCAAAGTCTAAGGTCATAATGCTCCAACAATTAACAAGATCTATTGTCTATCACTTAATAGGTAACCTCCTCCTGTAGGATGTTTGCAAGGCTGAGCAGAGTGGCAAGTGGTATCTTGTCCAAGCCCAGATAACTCTTCCAGTTAAGCAAACACTTGGCAATGATTTTTTCTTGCCTACATTTGTCACTACCAACACGTCAGGTAGATATAATACGATCCTGTTTCATCTCCTAAATTATCCCTTCTTTAACCAACTCCATTAGGTTTTAAGTAGGCTTACAATGACCTGGGTGCTCACTGATAGTTGCCTGACATACATACAACCTCTGTCTCAATGGATAAAGTCGAAATTGAACCTCGGTAACATGAGGCACATCCCTGTTGCATACAATTTTCAGCCAGAGCTCCTTCTAAGGATTAATTTTATATCATAGCCACTGCACTTTATCAAATTTTCCCTGGGTGTTTGCTTAGCCTTTTGAGAAGTGTGCCTCTCAGTTGTACCTCTGGGCTGTGCCCTGGCATCCACGGATGCAGCTGACCTTCTCCTCCGCTATTAGCTGACTTTGCTAGTATAGGCAAGGCTTTCTGCGTCATTTTCAGAGATGTGGACTCAACTCACCTCCTCTGGGACTCCTAAGAAGCCAAAGAGGTTAACGATCACCCCTCAGGGCAGGTTCTGGCTGTAGTTTTATGACTGCGTTATAGTGGCGAATGGATTGGCGGCAGAAATAGGCCAATGCAAAGAACAATAAGAAACCAGTGCGTTGGTGCACTCGTCTCCCAGAGGGCAGGCAGGAGACAGGGAGCTAAACCAGAGTCCTGTGGCTGCCAATAGCTTCACACAGTACTTTTCCTCCTTGGTAATCGCTCTCCTGCTAGGATCCATGAACTTGAGAACAAAGTACGTTTTATTATTTACAAGGGTTAGATGACAAACACAAACAGATGGTGCAAAGATGACTCCTAATGCATAGTGATCAAGGAATTTAATATTCATGGGTAAAGGCCTGGAAGATTAAGTAAACAGATTCAAATATGCAAGGGAAAGTGTCTCGTAACAATGCATGAAGTCAGCGTGGCCTTTTGTGCCCTGTTACCCTTTGGGTCAGCACAGTTGACATAAAGGGAAAGTTTGGCTGAATTTTCCAGCCTTCCTGAAGCACCCAGAGCAGGCGGCATCTTTGTGAGGAAAACCTAGGAAGTGTTTTTGGCAAGAAGGAGGAAAAAAAACCCTTCTCTTCTGCTATTGAACTTTCTGTTTCTGTTCAGAAGCCCCTTCTGCAAGAGGGCTGTGACAGCTCTGTGTGCTCTGGGCTGCTGCTGCCCGTACAGAAAGCAGCCACACCTGGCTGTTAGCTGTGACCACTCGGATGACTAAAGACTACTCGCATGAGCAAGGGCTGTGGCACTTGGATCCTGGCCACCCTGCTCTGCTGCTAGTGACACTTCTCGTGGCAGAAGCTGGGATTTCGCCGGTGCTGCTTTCACGTGTAGTCATCCTGCAGGGAGAGTTTCAACACTGATGAATATTACCAGTCAGGTCCTCAGTATGAATCACCCTGTCCTTCCAGATGACTTTTTCTCTCTGCTGTTTACATCAGAGGCAGGGAATTTTGCTGCTTTCTTGTATATGTAAGCGAAGGAGCGTTTCATTCGAGAAGAGATTTCCAAACTCACTGAAGTCATCTCTCTCTGTATTTCCTTTTGTTGTTGTTGCTGTTCTCATTCTGAGCGTGGGCAGCTCGCAAGATATTTCTAAGGAATTACTGACTGAGCACTGAACGTATGGCAAAAAAGAAAAGCAGGGAGAAGAGTTCATTGATGCACAGTGCTGGACTGTGCCAACACGCCTGCTCTGCAGCTTCGATCAGTTTGCCATTTTTCCTGTCTAGATCAGGTTGTTAAATGAATGGGTTATGTGGGGTTTGGTCATCCCGTCTGCTCAGCCTGGGGAAGGTGTGGGCAGGGAGCTGGGAAGTGAGGCAAGAGCAGGGCGGCAGCCTCCCTGCCTTCTCTTACAAAGCCCCTCTCCAATGCAGTACAGGGCCAGGACACCACAGGCTATGGACAGAAGGGAGAAGCTTATGGGTGGGTTCGGGCTGGGGAAGGGTCAGGATCCGAGCTGCAACATGCAAATGGCTGTGGAAATCTGCCCAGCAGCCTGCCAGCTGCTGCACATGGAGGTGAGCTCTCCCCCTGGCACTCCACCAGTACAGCCCCAAGAGCAAAAGCTATACCCTGAACTCGATATTATTATTATTATTATTATTATGCATAGTCATTACTGTTTGGCTGCTTTATTTTCTTCCTTCTGTGAGTGCAGCCACTGCACCTCTGTTCCTATGGCTGTCTTCCCAGTCACTGAAGAGCTCGGGCACCTCTGGATGCTCTTCCTTAGGATGCTGCTGCTCTGCAGTGCTTTTTCCACAGCACCTGGCAGGTCCTGGAAATGGTACTGGGTGCTCAAGCAGTGCAATGTGAGGAAAGAAAGGTGCATTTATTGCCCTGACCCCCAGTCTCAGGCTTTCTGTGGAGCACACAGTGCTGGGGGCAGAGCACCTCCAGGTCTGGTATCTGCCCAGAAACTTGTCTGGCTCCGTGGATGTGTTTGGTGGAGGTGGCTGCAGAAGCTGGAATAGGGTCAGAGATCCACGGCGGAGAAACCTGCTGTGTGAATAAAGCCTTTGTTAAGATGGATCCCATCTGTACATGATTTCATCAGCTCCATGAAGTGTGCAGGACATTTATACGGTGAAGTAGCCAGAGCTCCTGTTTTGAGAGAGAAAACACTTCTGTGTGCTTTTCCATAAAGGTCTGTTGCTATACGAGGAGGGGAAACCTGCAGTGCCGTTCCTGTCCTTAACCACAGGATGGGACAAGTGTTGGGATCCTGCTAACACAGCTATAAAAATAATGTGCATTTAAGAAGCATCAAAAGCACAAAAAATTGGCCTTGCCCTTGTCTTTGCCTTCTCTCCCTTAAACGTGGAGATACTTAAAACAGTGTAAATAACATTCGAGACATCTAAAGAGCAGTCCACAGTGCTGAAACACTCCTGCCGTCCAAAGCAGCTCCATGCCAGCTATTTCATTTACCATATGTTTGGTGTGGTTTTGGCAGAGTCAGCACGAGGATTTTTGGGCAGGCCTGTGAAACAGTTTTTCCCTGCCTCCGCCCAAACGTGACCGAGTCCTGTCTGCCATGATCACGCCACCGCACAGGGTCAGCCTGGCTGTTTTGGGCAGAATTAGTCAGAGGGGCCTCTGGAAGGAAGCCCAAAGAGGGCTGATGCCTTTTCCATATGAGTGGTTGTGTTAGGGAGGCTGCAAGAAGCTGCAGCATTTGGGATGGTGGTGCCAGGAGATGCTGGAGGACCACGCTGGGGTATAGGGTCCCTTCTCCTGGTCCAGGACGGGTGTGGTGGGGCCGCCCTGGCTGCGTGGGCAGGCGGCCAGCCCTCTGGCACTGCTTTCAGCCACCCCGCAGGAGCTGCCAGAGGCTGTGAATCAGCGCCTGGAAAGGCGCAGCTTCGCTCCTGGGGTTATCTGGTTTCAGGTGAGGAGGACACTGGCTCCAAGCAGCTCGGCCTGGCACAGGACAGCTGCCTGGGCTGTGAGCAAGCTTTCCAGGGTGCGGCTTATTTTTCCCTAAAAATGAGTGGGATGCAGCGCCCAGACATACAGTCTGGCTGATGCCATCCAGCTAAGACCCGGGACAAGTCTAATCAACTGAGGGAAGAAGGAAAGGGAACTCAAACACACCTCTCTGACCTTTTTCAAGCAGGTGCCAGAAGGTGTGAAGGTACGGAGGCCTCGCTCCTTCCCGTATGCTCAGAGCACGCATTCCCAGCAGCATGTTGCAGAGGGAAACCTCGTTCCCCCAACAGAGCAGCTTTGCCACAGGGTCACAGGCTGTCTGCTCAGCAGATTTGCTGACCTCAGGGAGCAGCTTTGCCAGGTGAGCCCTCCAAGCAAGGAGTCAAAAAAAACGCATTATCCTGGAGAGTAGCGATCCCTCCCTCACTTTCTGCTGAATTAATTGCTAGCAAGGCTGTGCAGCTGCATGGCAGCCAGGCACCCCATCTCTTCTGGAGGGTGTTTGGCCATACCTCTGCATCTCTGTTCTCTGAAACAGTGTGTGTGACCCTCCTGCTTCACCCTGCAACCAAGGGGGTGGAATTTGGTTTCATATCCACGGGATGGGAATGAAAATACTCATGCCTATAGACATTTCCTTTGCAAGCGTGCTACCCCAATGAGTTGGTGAATGAGCACAGCTCCCAGTGGGGAGGCAGGAGCATGGCTCCGCAGCCTGCCTCATCCCCCAGCAGCTCTCCCCAGCACTGCCAGGGCTGCTGAGGGGGTCGGGGAGCTCCCACACAGCAAGAGGAGGAACTGGGCTCAGCTGCTTGGGGCAGGCAGGGGGCAATTGGGGCTGAGTCAGCCAGAAGAGCATCGGGGCTTGGCGGGCACCAGCCCCACTTCCCCGAAGCTGGCCTTTAATCAGAGCTGGCTGCGTGCTGCTGGCTGTCGGCAGCCCTTTGGTTCCCCTCTGCAGGGCTGGAGCGTGTCTGCCCAGGCGGTGACTCAGCCCGTGCAGCCCTGCAGCCAGTGCCGGAGAGCCAGGAAGGGCGCAGGGCTGCTGCGCGCGGGACCGTGGGGTTTCGCTCTTCCCTTTCCTCATTTCAGTGAAACCGTTGCAAATTTCACAGAGTTTTCCATCACAGGCAAACAAAGAGGAAATCCATTCAGAGCGAGAGCATGAACATCACACCAACTGGTAGAGGCATTGCTAAATGCCGGCGAGCCTCTCCTGCAGAAGCTGAGGTGGGCAGAGCTGGGCAAAGGGGAGAAGGAGAGAGCAGCCAGGCAAGGGCAGGGATCCTCTGTGGAAAAAAACACACAGGATAAAAGGCGAAAAGAACAAAGGAAGAGGCGCTGGGGAAATACAACCGAGCAGATGCATCGCTTATCTGCTCCCACATCAAATAAAATTCCCGTGTGTAAACCAAAAGCAATGAGTAGCATCAAGCGAAGGGCCAGCCTGTGGGAAGGGGTTGTGCTGGTGCAATCAACGGGCTGGTGTTAAACCATTTCAGATAAAGCCCTGCACATGTGGGCTGCTGGTGAAAGAAAAAATAAAATCTGGCTTTATGGCTTCCAGGGAAGGATAGCAAACGTCATGGCTTCCTGGTGCAAAGTGCTGATCCTGTATAAAAGCACGCATCCATTTGTTCAAAACCTGTTAATGAGTTAACACTGCACTGGCTGTCTTCATGCTAGATAAGGCATGGTCTGTCTTCCAACAGGTGGTTTAATGCCAGCAAAAAAAAATAATAATCCAGAGCCAGAATAAACACATGGTGTATCATTTTGGCTCTTCCAAGAGAAACGTGGCTGGCAGTTCACGAATAATCCTGATCGCTCTTATCCTGGGTACTGCTACTGTCTAATTTTCACTGAAATTGAGGCTCCTTTAAGTTTAATTGGCTATTTTAGTAAAATATATGTTAATGCAGATGTTCCTAGCTCCTTAGCACCCTGTAACTCATTCTCCAGAGCGAGGCACATGCGCAGAGAAGTGGAGCTCACCGGCCTGGGGGCACTGACGCACTCACCTTGCGAGCACCTGCCCTGGCCTCGGGCCTTGCAGGGCTGGCACGGCTCACAGCACCCATGGTGCGGGGTGAGCAGGGCGATAAAGCCAGGCGAGGGATTTGGGCTGGGATGGGTGGGAGCATGAGGGCAGACGTGGCTCAGCTGCAGAGGGAGCAGCGGGTACCTGCAGCCGCCAAGCCCGCTGGAGGCCTCCTCCCGCGGGTTTACTGCTGCAAGGTGTGTGCTCGCCCCTACGCTCACCCTCACCTACCCTCCTCTGGGGCTTAAACCAGCACGTCTGGCTGAATATTTTGGATGACTGAGCATGTGTTCACGTCTGCCACCTCCAGGAGAGGAGCAGCGCGGGCAGATGTAGGCGGCAACGTCTCCAAATTACAGCTTAATCCACACCAGCTCGTGAGTCAGGGCCGTGACTCACATGCCAAGACACCTTGGCGTGATGGGGATGGCGCTCCTGCTGCCTTGGCATCGTGCCGTGGGGCCGGCGGTGCCACGGGGCCAGCCTGTGGCACGCTGTATGCAGGAGGACTGCCGGGAGCATGGGGCACCGCCGGCCTCAGCCTCAGACAAGGCCTCCACCAGCACCTCAGGTGGCAGGAGGCATCTATCACCTCAGGTTCACCCCCATATGAGTTACACGCATTGTGGCCCGAAGACACAGGGATCCTCCAAACTGTCTTTCCAGGGCAAAAGGAGGACAGATACCCACTATTTATACCACCAGCTTGGTGCAAAGAAGCGTTTAGATAGCAAAAATTAAGCTCTACACGTCCTGCAGCTTGTTGAGGTTTTGCTCGCTCTTTCTCTCTGACAGACACTTCAGATTAGCCTTTGATCACTGGAGATCAAGAATATTTCCACCCATACAAGGTAAGTCTGCTGGTTGCAAGGACAGCTCAGAGGAAATGGAGCTCCTGTGAAGGTCTGATTTGGGGTGCATCAGTTCTCATGAGAACATTTGAAGTGTTAGAGAAATGTCTGCATTTTAAATTACTTGTGTGCAGCACACTGTTCCAAAAAACTCTCTACCTTAGGTCAGTCCTGAGGCTTGAATATTAATAAAGGCATTTTCCTGCATGAACAACCTATACTATCTCGTGTCTCACGCCTGCCTCTGATTTAAAATGGGTGAGTGCAGCCGTAGGAAAGTCTCATGTCAGGTCACCTGCAACTACTGATAACCACAGATAAGCACGATGGATAATACTGCTCTGCTGGGATGATCTCAGAAGTGCTTTCCAACACCTCTTTCCCACGAGCAGCAGAGCTGATCTGGGCTAAATGCTATTGCCATCATAAGCTATGAGGATGAACGTCGGCCTGCCACGTGTCCAGGTACCTTTGCAATGTCCCAAGAGGTACGGTGATCCTGCAGCTGCCATGGTGCTGGGGCTGAGCTTGCACTCAGCAGTGATCAACACTGCCAAGAGATCAACTTCTGGGGCTGGCCTGTGCCTCTGAGGCTGTGAGGCGTGTCTGTTCAGATGAGCAGGGGTAGGTGGAGCTGTTCATCTCACTCATTCCACGCGGATGGTTTATTCTTGACCACCAGTACTGATTTTCCCAAAAGGAATGAATTGTCACAGTCAGCAGGATGTGAAATATAAGTTACAGATTTCTGCAGTTTGTTTGTTGTTTTTTTTTTTTTTTTTTCCAAAATCTCTGCCACTGCCATACTTCAAGTCCTTTGGAAGAACATACTTATTGTATGGCATTGCTCAGCATATCTTTCATATGCAGGGAAAGCAGTGCTAGATGGGACAGTGAGGTTTGGTTTGTCTTTGAGCAGCTCTGCCTTGTATTCCTGGTGCACTGATGGTGCAGCGCTCTCCCTCTCAAAGCCTCCACCTTACAAACCTCTCCATCCCTTTCTACATTTCTGCTCTTTACAAGTATTGTTATCTTTAGCAAGCCTTTGCTGCCCCAGGCTGTGTCTGTAAGGAGGGCTGTCCTGCATGGAGGCGTGAGAAAACCTGAGACTGGGGCTTTTTCAAGGCATTTTTGCCCTGTCCCACTCCTGTGAGGCTGGTTAGCAGTTCTGGTTAGCGGTTTCTGCCATGCCCTCCAGCCTCTCAGTAGGCCGGCATTCTGCTGCCAGGAGCACCTGCCTGGGAAGGGACCAAGTTGAACAAAATCACATCTTTTGGCCAGGTTATTTTTAACCCAAATGCTTTCCTTGATCCCCCTCACCTGGAAGTGCCCCTTGGGATGGGAGCAGCAAGAGGTCGTAGAGGCAGCGGCCTCTGCCCCAGGGCTTTCATAAGGCAGGACACAGGACACCAGTGCCTCCTTGGGGATGCTGCCCCTCCATCCAGGGACGTCCCTGCCAGTGCCACCTCCCCGCGTGGCCCCACAGCACAGGGCGAGGACGGCGCGGTTACTGCCGCGTGGAGCCAGCTGCATCGGTTGGACTTTGGCTGCCCGGGCATTGTAAAATGACTCAACGGAGATCAGAAAGTGGTGGGATTAAACAAGAGTCGCTTTGAAGCTGCTGTCGGTTGGCAAGAAAATAATTTAAAATTAAACCAGTTCTGAAACTATCTACCGCAAGTGGTTACAAGCCTCGGTGTTGTAAAACTGGACTGTTTCCTCTTTTCCTCGCAACAATGATGTCCTTGATTCCTCCTTTAGGCTTCTTTGGCAATTCTTGCACAGTAATAAAAAGGCATGACACAGCATATGTTTTGTGGCTCACCTTGCCAAACAAAATTACAACGTTAGTGTAGCTTCTTTGCCTTTGCATAATTAACTCTACAAAGGAGATAGGGAGAGGGTAAGCATCTGTGCCAAGATAAAAGCAAAAACAAGAAGTACGAAAGTCTGTTTTAAAGTCGTCTCTGTTCAAAGTAATTCTTTTAAAAATGACTTATCTTGAAACTGTTACAGACAATTAGGGAAAGTCATATAGTTTCTAAATGTCTGTTGTGTTTTACGTCTGCAGCTACATTGCTAAGATTACAAAAAAAAACATACATTGACACTACTTTGGGAGTTGACAAAATCGGCCCAGCAGAGCATCATCTGCGTGACACGTGCTGGGGCTGGGAGGAAGTGGGCTGCCCAGGAGCTGCTCATTCCCCACTCTTCAGGCTCATCTGGCATCATTTTTTTTTATTTTTAATGGAGCTCAGTCACAAAGATGGTGTCTGTCTACCCCAAGTTCTCACACAGAGACCTTTGCACAACGTCACTGCAGCCATAACTTGTGTATCAAATGCTCACTTATCAGAAATGAGTTCAAATCATTTGATGGGTATTAAATACGTTAATGATTTTAACACTGAAATGTCACCAGATTATCCTGACCCTCATTTATCTGAATCACCTTCGCATTCACTGTGATGTGCTGTGGGTGAGACCTGGCTGTATGCAAGAGCTGAGCCAATGTCAGTTCATCTTACTACTGCACCCAAGTGTTTTGGTAAGAAAAGGCATCATCCATAGTAAAGTGGAGTTGTTCTTAGATAACGAAAACAAGAGAAACTCCAAATACAGTGGAAAAATAAGTCAGTGCCTGAATAAGAGCAAGAGGAGAAACCTGTGTGGAAGGAACCCTGATGGCAGCTGTGAAGTGTCTGACATACCCATCTTGCACAAACCACCCCAAAATGCCCTCCTGGCCCTGTGGGGGCCCAGTCCCACACCATTCCCCCAGAGGCAGGCTGAGAGCACACTTGGCTCCTGACCTGCAACTAATAGATTAAAGCTCCTGATAAATCAAGAGTTTCATAAAAGCATGAGCGACTGATTTCACAATGTGATTAAAATTACCAAGGGAAAACGTTTCAGGTGCTCAGTAATTTACACTAACCACCTGTACTTTTAAAGTAACTTTCCCCTTTCCACTTCCTTAACTTTAAGGGATTCTTGTCATGTTCTTGAAGCCATTTCCTTCCCTCCCTTCAGCTCTGATTGCTGTTGAACACTCTGGTAATAAATAATAAAAAAAAAAAGTACTGTATCATGGGAGATTGTTCTGGGGATGGAAAATGCAATGTGATTTTTTATAAAATAGTCTATGCAGGCAGCTGATCTTAGCATGCATTCTGCATCCTTCCAAAATCAAGACAATTTGCAAAGTAGTATTGCAAAATTGGGTTTATATTCCAGTTTTTTTTTTATGATTCTTATCTTTAAGAAAGCATTTTCAAATGCATTTTCAGTTAGGTTTTTCCATGCTTGCTTTTCACTTTAAGCAGTGTTAGCAAAGTCATGCCTGCCCTTCCATGGTTCAAAAGGTTTTAAATGTAAATTTGGAACGCATATCACACCCTGCTGAGGACCTGTGGCTGTTTATTTATTTGTTTATTAGCTAGGAATTATTTTCTCTCCAGCATGCTCTCAGTCTCTTACAAGGCCAGCTCTTTGACCAAATTCTTCAACATGGACAAAAACTGAATTCCTGGAATAAAAAATCAGTAGGGAAAATCCACACCCACTTTGAAAATAGTAACCAGCTAAATCCTTCCAACTCAGAAAACAGCTGAAGAAAACATGCAGGGCGTCCTCCTCACAGCACCGGCTGTCATCCTTCCATGAGGAGTGGAAGAGCTGTGGTGATTTATGCTGCAGAGGGTTTGCCACCAGCTGGCTGAGGGGCAAAGTTTGCTCTGGGGTGGTTTGCCTGGTGGTGCAGCTGTGCTGTGCCCTCATGCTGGGTGGAAGTCCCACATGGGAGAAGAGGGGAGATGAGAAAGCTGGGGTGTGCCAAGGTGGCTGTGAGGACAAATTGCAGCCCCATCTGTGTGAGGGGCCGGCGCTGACAGCTCAGGAGAAGTGTCTGCCAGGGCAGATGTACAGTGACACAGTGCTGGCTTGGATCTTTGTCATTAATAGCCCCAGGGGACTTTTTATCCAGGAATTTGCCTAACTGTATTTTAAATCTGGTTATACATTGACAGGAAAAATGACCCGTGGTGAGGCATTTGAGCAGCCTGACCCTTTTACTGTGATGGCTCCAGGCTTCTGTGCTGTGAGCAGCAGTGGGTTAACGTCCCACCTGCACCCTGCCTGTGCCACCGGGGACAGATCTCAGTCTTGCCTGAGTTTCTTTTTATTTCCCAATGTTTCAAATAAAGAAAATATCCATTAGCTTATCTATGGTAGAAAAAGTAAAATATGTATCAGTACGGGCGCTCAGTGCAAAAACCTTACTTGGGAAGCCCCTCAAACACCTCAGCTTTATCATTTTCCTTTCCAATGGCAGTTTTTGGTGTTGTGATTAAGCAAAAGGTGTGGCACAAGGAAGTAGTCTTTACCCAGATGATGGTATCCCAAAGGCCATCTTTCTTTAGACAAAAGTAATTTTCTTGTTGAAAAATGTTGGAATAGAGATGGAAAGGGAAGAGTCCGGGAGGGGAAGAAGGAAAGAAAAGCTGCCCAGTTCCTGCAATATGCACATCTAGTCTAAAAATAAATAAATAAAATTAGCCATGTATGCCAGAGGACAAAGAAATAGGATTTGCAGAGTGGGTTGAAGAGGAATGGCTTTGCATAGGGGTTCCCTCCAGTCACAATTATACAGTCACTAAATATTCAGTGAGATGGAAGCACAGCAGTGACATTCACTCAAAGACTGCTGGCACTGTCTCATTGTCTCGAGCATCTCTTGCAGGTGCACGCATTATCCTCATTGCTGTGACACGAGCCAGGGTGAATTGTCCTTCCAGCAACTTCTGCAAAAGTCCTGATAGCATGACAAGTGAGGTTCAACGTGTGGCTTTTGGTCTGCTTTCACCAAAGTCAGTAGGAGTACCCACAACTGCTAGGTAACGAACAGAAATCAGACTGTCTGCAAGAATACCAGCTATTGATGTATCATCCTAGCTCTTCTGTAAAAGCAGAAGAGCATTTTCCTCTTATACAGTTCTGTCAAGAGCATAGACAGAAGTCGGTCATAAAGCTGTACTCATAGGATTGTTTGGGGTGTCAAAATAAAGTCAACATCTCTTTTAAAAACCATCCCAGCCTCTGGACTAACATCCATGGGAGCTTTGAGAGTCCGCTCTGGTCCTGGGTGCCCCATAAAGAAACGTCATTTATACTGAATTAATTAGCTGCTGCTTCACCCTGGCGCCAAGACTTGATGTCGTGAAGCAAAACTAAATTGAAGTAATGAAATCAATAATGTCATTAAAATAACTTGCAGCAGAATCACTGGCCACCTTGCCAACTGTGCTTACAGACCGATCACTCATCATGTAAAGGGACTTCCGCAAGAACATGCCAGAGCCACAGATGACAGCCAAAAAGCCAACGTGCCATCACGCCGCTCAGGCAGTCGCACAGGGCCAGCCCTGGGCTGGAAACGAATCAGCATGGGTGGGATGGATGGCAGCAAAGAGTGGAGGGCAAGCAGCTCCCCAGGCAAATTTTTTGACTGGGAGTTTTGGGCAGGAAGGTGCATTTAGGTAGATATCTTCTACTCTTAATGCAGATAGAGTGAGATACTAACGGGAATAATGCTCACTGTGCAAAGGAAAAAGCTGGCTGGAAAAGATAAATCTGGTCCTGAAGGTCAGGTGCATCTTGGTTGGCTGCTGAGAAGCTGAAGAGCACCTAAAGAGCATGGAGCACAGCGAGCTCTGGCTCTTAGCGAGGGCTCCTGGATGCTGTGCTTGTGGGCTTGAGCCTCTGTGATTAAAAACACATTTCAATTTTACTGCTTAATTGAATAAAGAAGGATCTAACTACGTGTTTATTAACAGAATTTATAAATGTTTGCAAAGTCCCTGTCATCGTGCAAAGACATAATAGGCACCATTAAAAAGTCCTGAGACAGACAGAGGGAAGTGATAAGTATTTTAATAACATGCTTGTGCTGTTCACATTTTACACAAATAACACGGATTTCCACCACTGCTAGCCAAGTCACCTGGAATTTAATGACAGGTTCATAGGCAGTGGCAAGCAATTGTGAGCATTAATACTACTTTTTCCTGATACAACTAAGTGTTAAATATGCAGAGCAAACCATATCTGTTTAGCTCTGTGCTGGTGCTCTTTCTGTGCTCTTCCCTGAACCAGCTGCAGCTATCATCTCTAGCTTTTTTCCTGACTAGCTACTCTGCAAAATTTGATTTCAACTTCTAATAAAGAACTGTTTGTGAACTGCCCAGTAGTAGGCAACTTAGCACAAGCACTACAGGAGGCTTGTAAGTACCAGCTGATTAGATCATGAGCTCTTCATTAGTTTCAGAAGTGCAGAGGAAGCACACAGAAAGTCAAACTAGGTCATGTTACTAAGTATAAAAGAGTGGCATAAACATGGAGGAACGAAATGAAAAAGATATAAGTGATGCAACAAGAAGTGGGTGTGAAGTTTGTGTGAGAGTAGCAAAAGGAGGGCCAAAGAAAGACCTGGGTTTCACGAGAAGTTTAGTCGGTGGTGATGCCAAATACACAAGCGGTTGTTGCTTTCTTCCTTCAGTCTTTACTCAAAGGTGCCCTGTTATGAGACATTTAACACAACTAGCACAAACAGCCTGAGAACAAGCATACAGGCTAAAAGAAAGAAGACGAGGTGAGAGAGTATCTACATAAGTCAGATATATTCAAACCAGCAAGGCCTAAATACCTTCTAGGCTCCTGGTCCCACCTGGAGCCATCAGCATAGAAGTCAGGGGTGGGAGATGTGTTTCTGTACACTGGAAAAGGCAAATGTGACACCTACAGTGAAAGGGGGAGAACTGGAGGAGCTGGAACCGGAGACCCAGGTGCTTAATTTCAATTCCTGGAAAAATACTGGAAGTGGTGATTCGATAAACTATTTTCCAGCACGTAGATAACACCAGGCAGATGAGGAACAACAAGCACTGATTTAACAGGAACACATCACATCCAATCAATCTGATTTTCTTCCATAGCAGGTTTAGATCTTGATTTTAGTAAGGCTTTTGCCATTGTTTCACCTGACACTTTCATAAACCAAGTAAAGAAAAGTGGTTTAGAAGAAACTGCTATTAGAGGAGTGTACAGCTGGTTGGAAAACCAGACTAAAAGCAGTTATAAATGCTTCACTGTCAAACTGGCGGTACGTATCAAATGAAGTCTGAAGCCATCTGTTTTGTGTCTGGCAGTGTACAGTATTTTCATTAATATCTTTGAAGAAACGAGAGCAGGGAACACTTATTAAATTAGCACAGGACACCATGGAGAACAAGCGCTTTGCAGAGCAGGATGAGAATGCAAAACAATCTTGAAAAATTGGAGGAATGGTCGAGAAAACAAACACCATCGTGCAGGGACAAAGCAGAACTCTGTGTTTGTGTAGGCGTCAACAAGTACCAGAAGACAGACTGGGGAACAACCAGCACAGCAGCAGTTCTGCAGAAGAAGATCGAGGGATGACAGCTCAACATGAACGAGCATGGTCATGCTGCCGTGAAAAATGAAAGTGCTACAACGAGGTGTACAAACAGAAGTACTGTCTGTGGCAAACAGGAAATAATTTTTCTCTGGTTATCTATGCTGTGAAGACTTCATTTGAACTGTCATACACGCAGTTTGTCCACTACAGTTCAGGAGGACTGAGCTTACTGCAGAAAGTGCAAAGGAGAGCAGTGGCAATGGTCCAGAAAAGGCTTCAAGCGGGAAAGGCTGAACTGTCAAAAACTGAAAAAACATTGATAAGATTTGTCTGTACTGAAGTGTAGAGGCAAGGCAGACATAATAGTGGTCATCTTACACATAAATCAGGAGGGGAGTAAGCTCATTTCCAACTCCATTTGGGGTACTAGAGCAAGAGGCTTAATTCAGAGTAAAGAAGCTACCCTAAAACCCTCCCAGGAGCAAGGACAGGTATGTGCTGTGGTAGGTTGCCCAGAGGGTTGTAGAATATGCAGTGTTTTGAGAGTGCAAAAAGCATTAGTCAGTTGATCATGTCTGGTGCTTGGGGAGGAGTAGTCAGACAGACAGGGATGGTACCAGCACCAGCTCTCACAGTTTCCAGGACTGGGTTAGATTGGGCATTTTCCTCACAGCCTGCAGCTGAGCACCTCAACACTGGAGGCCATTCCTCTCTGAGGACAACTGAACCAAGGAGAGTAATTGTATCTTTAGCTAATGTAATAGCTTTGATTAGAAAAAGAGGGCAATAGAAGGACATAAAACCAGCATGAATTGGCTCGACTTAATACAATGTGGTGATGTTACAATTTGCTTGCAGCCTGCTTGGTGTTGTCCCACTGATAAAAGTGGCATCTCACTGCAAGCCTTTGGGAACCTGCTGCTGTGGGATTCCTCTGGCAGCTTACAGAGCAATGTCATAGCTCTGCATAAGAAAACTCAAACTCCGTTTCTGCTCTTTTACCTTGATGGTAACCTCCTCTTTAATCTCCTGGTCTGCCTGTTGGCTGCTCTGAGCAGACATCCTTGCCTGTACCTCAGTGCATCTCCTGGCTGTCATATCCACCACACCCACAGCTCCCTGCCTTCCCTCAGGTATCTACAATTGCAGCTCTGTCATCCCACAGTTCATGTTAGGCTGCCCCTTGAAGTCCACCAGGCTTTTATATCATGTGGTTTTGTGTCCTTCTCTGCTCACTAACCTCTTCCCCTCTAGCCTGGTCCCTTTCTGGGGCTCTCCTTTTGCCTCTTTAGACTTCTGCACTTCATCACATGAAGCCTGTGGCAGACATTTCCTTGGCTGCCCACAAAGCCTAGCACTCAGCACAAGAAAGGGAGGCTCTGTCTCAGTTGAAGTGAAATGCAAAGAAGCAACTCTGGTAGTTCTCAGCATTTCATCTCTCTCCCATTCGAATCCTATCTCAAATCCAGAGCGATTTCCTCCCTCTCTCCCTTCATCAGATTAATTCACTTCTCCTTTCTCATGACCCAGACTCCTACTTGTACAGCAGAACTGACGGCTCAAATGATGCCTTCTGACCTTAAATGTCTGAAGGTTAACTAAGAATGGGAGCTTGTGGCACAAGTAAAAGCTCACCATGTTTTTAAATAAGTGCCTTGGTTATTATCATGCACTGCATATAACACACAGGCTTGGGTATGTTCATTTGTTTCACCACTTGTTGTGTTCTTGCTAAGTCTGTGTACCGCTGTGACATAAAGTTCATCGATGCACTGTCACTGCTACATAGCTATGTGTGTCAGATACGTAGAGCAGTGCCTAGCCATATTTTTGTTAGACGAGGTTTCACACATGCGCTACTTGATAGCACGGCTAACACCAAGTGTCTCCCCAGAGCTCTGCTTCCTGCGTCAGCAAGGACCATGCTGGCAGCAAGCAGTCGACGGGGCTGGACCTGCAGATGCACAGGGACATGGACGGGGAGCTTCTCATGAGGCTGGTCTCCAGAAGGGAATCAGGACCCAATTCATTATACAGCACTGGGAATCCACTCTGCCGCTCTGTGCTTGTGGAGGTGGATGTGGATGTGGATTGCAGTCTGGAGCACATGCATGCAAAGATGAGGGTCGATCTCATCACCATGTGACGATGATACTTATCTAACTGCACACAAAGGACCTTGCACCTTTCTTTCCAGCTCACCCACTTCCCCTCCCAAAAAGGAGTTAAAGAAAAAAAAAGAAAAAAGAAAACAAAAAAAAAAAAAAAAAAAAAAAAAAAACAAATATAATCCAAAAGAAACAATCACATTTGCGGAAAGCTCACAGGCCAACATGAGAAGGCAGTACAAATATTTAAAACCAGAACTGCCTGAGATGACCTTACAAGCAAAATACACAACATCTAAATATTGCCATGGAAATGACAAAGCAGGGAAATAGCTGCAGACACAGCACAAATGGACCCTAGCTACAGATTACATAGATAAGCAGAACATTACATATTATACAAAGGAAACCTTCAATTTTTATTTTCAGTATTAAGAGAAGACACCTGAAATCACCAGTACCAACGACTTCCTCTGTGAATTTTGGGCAATATATCGGAGATCCACAGGTTTCTCACCAGCAGCAAGGAGCCTTGCTGTTCCTGCGAGAAGAGACAAAATTTCCATCACCTTCAGGGGCACTGTCCAGCCAGCTCTCTGTACTCATTACTCACAGTTGGATTTGAAAATGTAAAATCAGGCATGGCTTGTAATTTTATTAACAACTATCATTCTCATTAATTTTCATACATTTTCGGGGCTTCTCAGAAAGAGATGGAGTTTGACCTAAACAGGTCAAAAAGGTAGAGAGATCTGTTCCTCAGCCCATCCCAGGCAAGTGCGTGTGGGTCTGTGTCTGTGGTGATGGCCACCTCAAGGGCTGGCAGTCCCCTGGGCACAACACAGCACGTGGTGAAGAGCTCATGCAGGAAAGCCAGGGCAGGGGATCGGGAGGCAGCTCAGAGGCTGGCAGCCTCCACAGGCAGCTAGTTGTGCTGTTGGGGCTTTGTGAGCAACTGCATGTCAGCCTTGAGCAAGCGTCTGGAGAGCAGGGCGATGTGCCCTGTGGTAATTTCTGCATTGTCGCGGGCCAGGAAGCGCCAGCAGAAGAGATGTAATGACAGTGCAAACAGTTACCTCCGTTGCAAGCATGATAGGAAGTGACACTGCAAACAGAAATGTAACCTGTCAAGGCCACAGCTACATGCTTGGGCCCATGAGCACATCGTTTAACCAAGAGCAGTCCCACAGCTCCCTGCTCCCCTGTGCCTGAAGGCATCTGCACAAACCAATGTCCTAAATGATACAAGCTGCACAACCTGCCTGGAAAAAAAATATATATTCAAGAAAGCCACCCCAAAGTCCAACCTCTCCATGTGAGTGAGGCCAAGGGACAAAGCTTCTGCTTCCTGGCATAGGTCTGTGTGTGTGCGTGTCAGCACTAATTACAGCCAGCAGGACCATGCATTTGGGATGTAAAAGTCCTCAGTGCCAGCACAGGCATTGCAATGCAGCAGTGGAAAATATTAGAGAGGATTACCAGAAGCCCCAGAAGAAATAAAATCACAGCTAAAGGAAATTATACTGAGGAACACAACATTTGACTTACAACTGTTGTGGTCTGAAGCATAAACCCAAACAGTACTGAGTGTTTGGAAAATTGTACGCCAACAGTAATGACAATAATCATTTAGCTACAGTATTCTTTACCAAGGGCAGCCCTCAAAGACATGCGTTGATTAAGGCAAAATTCACGGATGCTGGCTCAGTGCTGGAAGGGTTGTAGGGATGAATGCTGGCTCCATGCCCACTGATGTGGTGTTTGGGGTGGCAAGGCCTGCTAGGCAAAGCAGGGCCACCACACAGCCATCAACGTGCCTGTCCTCCACAGCGCCTCGCAGGGAACATATCTGGGCTGAGTTCAGTGGAGAAGAGAGAAATGTTTCAGTGATGAACATTCCCCCCCAACATTGTAGATCCACACTCCTGGGGTAGAGGAAAACTTGACAGGTTGTGCTCCAATTTGGGAGGAAAGCCAGGTGCAATACCTACAGGCATCTACTCAAGTGCACAGGGCCAGGAGACCCCAGTGAACATTCATATCTCTGCCTTGGGAGAGAAAAGGAGAATGTGTCTTGCTCTTACCATGAGCCTGATAGAGAAGGAAGTGCTAAGCTTCTCCTTTTTGCATGCTGCCAGGGCATCCAGATGATAGCAGTGCCAGCAAGGGTGTGCAAACATCTGAGGCACAAGACAGCGCATAAGCGACGGTTTCAGAGGCCACCAGAGAAAGAAGAATGGGAAAATGAAGAAAATGGAAGCCAAGACTGAGGGATGGGGGAAAAGAGAAAGAACAAGAATAAGCCAAGAAGCTCCAGAAAATGAGAGAAGAAATCAGAAGACTAAAAGAAGAGAGGGAAAGGAAGGAAGGAAGGAAGGAAGGAAGGAAGGAAGGAAGGAAGGAAGGAAGGAAGGAAGGAAGGAAGGAAGGAAGGAAGGAAGGAAGGAAGGAAGGAAGGAAGGAAGGAAGGAAGGAAGGAAGGAAAGAAATACCCAGAAAAAGTGGAGACAGAAATAATTGAAAGTAAGAACTTGAAAAACAAAACAAAACAAAACAGAAACAGTTTACAGTCAGGCTCTTTGGCAAAGAAACTTTTTGTTAGCTGTGCCTAATGGGTCTTGGTCTTTCCCAGGCATAGCCATAATAAAATTGTAGAAGGAAAAGGCAGGGGGTAAAACCTATAAAATCCAGAGGAAAGGAAAACTCAGAGCCTGAGAGAAAGGGAAAAGAAAGCAAGGGAGGGAAATATTGAAGCTGGCTGAACTGTCTTTCAGTGTTTGATAAAGCTACACCCTACAGATGCTAGAAATTTAAGAGGCACAAAAGCTTGGGTTAGTGCAAAATCCTGTGGCACTGAAGATCATCTTGAGGGCAGCAGATGCAGTTTGTGAGACAGGCATCCCACGCCAGCCAGGGGAGGTGGAGGAGGACCTCTGGGTTGGGGAAGGTGACACCAAGTTCATCCAGGTCTGTGTCCTCCTCATCAACACTGTGTGTTAGGCAGCCACTGGTGTGGTGGGCTCTGCGGTGCATTGCAATGCAGGCCATCTCCAGATCAAATGGAAGCATAAAGGCAACACTGAGGATGATGAAGCCAAAATTCAGGCCAAAATACACAAGTGGTTCGAATGCACTGAAGCCATGGAACGACTGAGCAACCAGAGCAGAAAAGAAAGATGCATGAATGTAGCCAAAGAAGGTAAAAATCTTTTTGAGTCCTATTTGTTGCAGATGGAGGAAACTCTCCATTAGGCAGCTGAGCATGTGAAAACCTTGAGCTAGTTAACAACACACACAACATTATATATAGGCTGGGAAGTGTAGTCTGGGCATTGCCACGGTTCAAGAAAGCGCCCTGTCATGTATTTCCCAGGAGCCCGGACAATTACTTGACTTTGTGTGAGAACGCCAGGCTGTGTCCTGCAGGAAAAGAGAGGGCACGAGGCAGCCAGATGGCCGAGTGACCCTTGGTGCTGTTCCCAGATGAAGCAGCAGCAGACAAGGAAGGATCTGGTAGCCTGAGGGAAAAGGGAGCCCTAGGCAGGTCCCTCTGTGCTCTGGGCCTCTGCTTTTCCCTCTCCTCCCTCCCTCTCTCCCTCCCTCCCTCTTGCCTCTGAGCTAGCTTCCCACCACACCAGCCCTCGCTGCTCCTGCTCCCCCAGCCATCCATCACAGAGAGAGTTTTCCAGCCCTGCTAAGAAACAGAGGAATCAGCATGGTGCATGAACGTGCTTGCTGAGTGACTGGAGCAGAAACCTCCCCACATCTTAGTAGTGTCTCCAGCCATTGCCTTGCCTGGCCTGCCCAGCCTGCCCCACTCTTTGTGTCCCATGTGGCTGCTCAGCTCAGGCAGATAGGGGTGGGCAGCAGCAAAGGCCTGGCAGCCCGTGCAGGCCATGGTGGCTCACACTGGCTCTCCAACCAAGACCTACACAGACACAGCCTGTCCTACAGGTGGTGGAGACTTGTAACATAGGGTGTAAATATGCCTGCAGGTAGGTATCTGTGGCAGGGATGATGGCTAGCATATATACCTGCCCCAAGGCAGGCTCTGTTGTTATTCCACCACTGCTGACATGATGTAACAACACCGGTTTTACTGCAGTGCTGGAATCCAGCAGTATTTTCCACCTGGCAGGCTGCACATGACACCCATCTGCAAGGCACCTGTCCTTGAAGGCTGGGGCTCTGCTTTAGTTTTGTGGTCTCTGCTGCTAGTGCAGGACAATGTGCAAAGCAAAGAACAGGAGATAAAAGGCAGTCAAGGCACTGCTAAAAAATATCGGAGAGTACTAACTCTTAGGACTAACCTTAGGTGTCAGAGGAGTCAATGCCTCTATTTGGAAAGTATGAGCCATTTTGTGGGTATAACAGCAATGCTCTCCATAATCCCTTCCATATTTGGCTTTATTGGCTTATTGTGCAGAGCCATTAGAATCAGGATCGTCTCTTATGAAGCTGTTAATGGGATGCAAATTGCATGAAAGATTTCTCCGCATCAATAGAAAACAACCTGGTAATAAGTTCATGCATAAAAATCTGCATAAAAATCTGCTACAAAAGAAATACTTTGAAAGAAGCAAAAATCCTGTGTGACTGAGGAAGAAATATGCTTACGAAGTGCAAATGAATATTGGTTTTAGAAGTAAAGGTGACCTGTCTCAGAGCTGCTCAGATCTCAAAGAACAGATGTGCCCTAGCTACGCAGGTATAGCAAAGAAGTGCCTCACACAATATCATGGCTAGAGCCAGGCAAAAAAGTGTGATGAATATTTTATGTGCTGAAAAAATGCAGTTTCAGGCTGACCAAACCTGAACTTGTGCTGAATACAGCAAAAAGCCATAGCCAAAATATAACATTTGAATAAAATTAAAAGTCTAGCCAGACTGCTGCATGTTATGTACTTCCATGTTTCATGCTGAAGTGATGTTTCGAGATGAAAATTGGACTTTCAGCAAGGTAGAAACACCTGAAACTAGCACAAAGCGTTGATCGGTAAATCAAGAGAAGCATTGTGCTCAATCTGCCACATTGCTTTGTTTGTTTTTCCTTTCTGGTGTTGACATCAGTGTGACTGGGATTTCAGGCCATGGTTTCCAGCACGCATGCAGCTGGAAGGAGCCTGATACTGCTGACACCTAGCACAGCCGCAGGGCAACACTGCTTTGCTCACAAGGTATAAGCCCTGCTCGCAGGAGATGCAGAGCCCCCAGCACCTGCAGAGCCCCCCCAGCACCATCACACACGGTCCACCTCCCACATCATGCCACAGGCATTCCTGTTTGGTTTCCTGCCTAAGTGCCCAGCACCAGAGTGCTGGGAAACACCAGTCCAGGCAATGCAACACCCTCTGACCTGTCCCAGTGGAAGTGTGCTGCCCTGGGGACATCTGCTGTGCAAAGCCTGGAGGAAAAGGAGAAAAGCAGCATTCCTGGGATTCCTTTTCCTTTTTCCGCCCAAATCACCTACGTGCAACCGGAGCCAGAGATCTCCCCAAGGGACTGCAGCCTGGGACACTGCTCTGTCTCCAGCCTGAAGGACCAGGCTTTTCCCAAAATAACAGCCATCTCTTGCTTTGCTGCCTGCTGGGCTCAGCTGATACACATGGAGAAGCCTAAATAAAGAAATGCAGAGCTCATAGCCCAAGCCTTTCCTCCCCACTATCTGCATTCTTTTGCATTCATTAAAAAACAAACAAACCTGTTTCCTGATAGCAGGGAGGAAAATCACAGGGTTGGTTTTTTGTTTTTGTTGTTTTTTCTTTTTATTTTTTTTTTTTTTTATTTTATTTTTTTTTTTTTTTTTTTTTTTTTTTTTCTTTCCATTTCCAATAGCACTCAGATATTCTGGAGAGAAGTACCTCTACAGAATCTAGATGGGGAGGTTAGAGTGGCTGGTAACAGAAATCAGAACAAACAAAAAAATCCACCATCTTTCAGGGTTGGAAGGTGGGAAAGAAGGATGGAAAAGAAAAAAAAAAAAAGAAAAGAAAAGAAAAGCATTGGTATTTATCAACCAGATCCTAGAAAGGAACCAGAATATTCCCTGTCTCGCCCAGTAACCTGCGAAGGACAGGCAGCACTGGCATCAATCAGGATGGCTGGGGGACACGGTCCCACTGTTTCTCAGTGACTATTTGATCTCTGAAAGAGGGTTAAAAGAAGCAATTTCCCAAGCAGTATAGAAAGCGAGAGAAAATGGAAAAAAAAAAAAAAACGTCTCCAGATTACAGGGGTATAAAGATAGCACTGGAAGCTGCTGTGCTCCTTGGCGCAGAGTCGGCAGCGCCGGGAAGTGCCTCACATCCTGTTCTTTGTATTGTTCTCCCAACTTGTCTGGTGGCTGGGAAAGTTTCTTCCAGCAATTTACCCCGTCCTCACCCTGCAGCTGGCTGGCCTGCCACTATTGATTCACTTCCCCAGGCATTTCTCTTACTGTCATGCTCTTGTGGCATCAAAGCAGCCACTGGGTGCAGGGAGGGGGGTGGCCACAGCCTGCCCACTGCCAGAGGAAACTTTTCCTGCATACCAACATTTTTTAACCGCAGGGAATAGCAGCCACAAGAGTGTGGGTAAATGAACGCTCAGCTGAGGGACAGGTGGATTTAGCAGGCATTACTGCTGCTTTATGTGAGAGGAGATGTGTTTCACTACCCGGCGCTGCTCCATTATATATAAGGCTGTTTTCCGTGCCTCTGAGCACAAAATAAAACTCACAGCACAAAAAGCCATGGGTTTAGATGTACAATTGGATCAAATTGTGTGTAATGACCTTGTTTGGTCTATTGTGCCTTTGTTTTCCACTACAGCTTGCACGAGAGCAGGTACCATGTTTACACTGCAGTCAGGGTGACCTGACTCCTAGCCATCCTGGCTTCATTCTTCTCTTAATGGAAAGAGTTTCTTTGCTCTGGAAAGAGTGGGTCCTTTGGAGAGGGCTGATGTCCAGCCTCAGGCTGGCCTCTGCCAGCAATGAACAAGCCTCTGGCTGCGTGCTGTGTGCTCAGTCCTGCGGGACAGGGCTGGATCTCCCTGCCAGAGAGCCACAGAGGACTGCAAACATGTTGAGATAAGTACAGGTGATGGTTTGGGGGACTGGAAGGTTTGGGAGAACAGTATGCGAGCACAGAGCTTGAACCCCAGGGTTACAATTAAACCTCACCTGGGGCTGGCTGCTTAAGTAAAGCAAGTCTTGTTTAACCACAGGAAAGAACATCATGTAATAGAAATCTAATTACGTTGAACAGTACCCAATGTAAAGGTTATGGCTTATGGATTAACAGCAGAGACTTATGCCACAAACTAGGAACTCCTCTGGAAGTGGAAG
This sequence comes from Aythya fuligula, assembly GCF_009819795.1. NCBI lineage: Eukaryota > Metazoa > Chordata > Aves > Anseriformes > Anatidae > Aythya > Aythya fuligula. The sequence continues at coordinate 24,385,415 of NC_045561.1, forward strand.
AAAGGGAAAAGGGCACATGGGTGGTTAATGATTTTGGGCACCAATGGGATCCAGTTGTGGCAAGACAAGCATGCCCCCAGGATGAGCTGTAGAGTGTGTCCAGCAGAGGAGGTAAAATACCAAAGCCACCGCATGGGTCACTGGCACAGCCGTGGTGGGGCAATGCCCATGTGGTGTGGCAGCCATCCCCAGGAGGTGGCCTTAGGGGTGCCCATGTGTCCCACGGGGGCCAGGCAAAGGCTTCAGCCTTTTGTCATCATGTGTGGGAGAGGGCTGCTTGAACGGAATAACAATTCTCTGTCTGTGACAAGAGAAAATGGATTCACTCGCAGCTGAGATGCAAAAGGTTTCTCTCCAGCAGAGCAGTGATGTCCCGGTCCAGCCCAACAGTCAGAGCACAGGTACAAAACCCACAGTGAGCTTTGTGACAGCCAGGTCAGATCAGGACAAGAGCACTGTGAGGCAGTGTGTGTGATGGGAGAAGCCAGAGGACATCCTTACTCATCCTGTGAGCTTAGGGGAAAAAAAAAAAAAAAAAAAAAAAAAACAGAGGCTGAATGGAAAATTAGCATAGCCATTTGAACTGGTAGAAAAAAATTTCCCTAGTAATGTGCCACAGGAACTCTTCTAGCTGAAAGTAGCCAGCCTTTGATCTCATGTCTTTAATGCACTCAGTAAAAGACAGGATGGCTGCAAATCCTCTCCTGTATTATTGCTTGCTTGGCTTAAAGGCGCGTGGCGCTGTCAAGGGCATGTCCTGATGGCTACGAGGGGAACAGAAAAGTGAAGGAAAATGAATGATTTCATGGCAAAGACCACCGAATACCGTGATGAGCAGGCGGGCAGGAGATACTGGCTCTGGGTGCAGGGAGAGTGCAGGGGTGACCTTGCGTGGCATGCTTAAAAATCACAGATGCCACCACACGTCCCGCTCTGCTGGCTTCATGCTCCCTTCTTTGTCACAACCTGACACATCCCCTACAGCACGACAGGAGCTGTAAGTAATTTAAAAGCACAGCTAATTACTTCGGAGAGACATTTAAGTACCCCAACCTCCAGCAGCCGCAGGACTCTTACCACTGCTACAGGCATTCAGAAGTGTACTTCAGGAGCACGTCGTCTCGATGGAGGAGCCCCTTCGGCGTGCGGTGCCAGGGAAAACCTCGCATTTGGGATTTGCTGCTGCAGGCACTGGCGCCAGGCACAGAGCACAGACACTCCATCTCCAAAGAGTGGAAAACTACCTGCTAGTTTTTGCTTCAGCTACCTGATAACCCCAGGAAGCAGCCACACCTGCAGTGCTTTGGCTTTTAAATGCCTCTTGTGCCACGGGAATTTATGGAGGAGCAAAGCAGAGGTGCTCCCTCGGATGAGCAGCACCAGCAGGATTTCTGGCTCCCCCGAGGTTGAAGTCAGGGTGAGAGCTGCTCTCCCCAACCATGGGGAGGTCACGGTGGTGCTGGGGGACCAAGGCAGGCAACAGCCCTTTGGGTACAACAGCTCCGGGCTTCCTTCATCTTGGCACAGCCACAAAAAAACACCTCCCGGAGCGGGCACCACTTCCCAGGGGCCTCGAGGCAGGAGAGAGAGAGCAGAGCTGGGGGCTGTGAGAGGGGCGCCATGCCCACACAGCCTGGAGCTGCCTCCTGCCAGCAGCCGCCAGCAGTGCCCACAATCAGCGTCTTGTGTGGGACGTGTGAGAAAGCTCTCCCTTTCCTGTCGCACGCTGCTGCCGCCGCAGCTGCAGGCCCCCTCGGACCTGAATGGACAGAGCCGCGCGACCACCGCCGAGGCAGCCAGATGTGTGCGGGGTGGCTTGGGGTTTACTGGCACACCATGCGCCTGATCAGAATTGGGCCAGGATGGCACTTTTCAATTAATTAGCTTTTTGCAATCTATTTTCCTTACTTTAGCTCTTTTTTTTTTTTTTTTTTTTTTTTTCAGATGCAAGATGCCAATGTCTCAGACTGCTTTAAAGGACCTCTGTTTAGTGTTTTCTCCCTGACCTGCTTTCTTTACTGCAAAATTTCCCCGTTACTGTGATTTAATACACGCACCACAACAAACTGCCAATTATACTGGTGTTAACGCAAGGTGACTGCAAAGATGCAGCTCGCAGAGCAGAAGCTGGCCCTCCTCAGCAAAGAGGCTTCTGTGCAGGCTCGGGGACGAGCAATAGCTGCGTGGCTTGCAGCATGGCACTCATTTGAAGCATTTTGTTCCCTCTCCACAGCAGGAGTGGCTGGAGAGTAGCCCTCTGCCTTTCTGCAGCGAGGTCCCCAGACACTGGAAAGCAGCCCCAGGGGCTTTTCAAGGGGATCACAGCATGGCCAGGCTGTGAGCAGTGTGCTCCTCTGCTAGTGAGAGCCCACTGGGGACCCACAGTGGGACCAGCAGTATTTCATGTATAATAGAGGCTAATCCATGGAAGGCAACTTCAGGAGAGCTGTAGGGTGTAGCTTTTTGACCGAAGGCACACGGCAGCCATCTAGTTTGCTGGTCTTCCGATGTAGAACTAGCTTGGAGGGATGTGGGATTCTCCCATGCAGTGAGATTTTTACAGAGTAGCCACGTCTTGCGACAAGCCTCCAGCTTGCTTAGGATCTCCTTGTCAACTTCCATTTTTCAGACTCTTTGTGCAAAAATGATACTTAATGGAGGAGCCTCACTGGTGTGTGCTCAAGCAAGGGGGAAAGAAGACACAACATGCAATCCATAAATAGAGACACTTTAGAGGCTCTTTAAACATTCACGCTTTTTGCATAATTGATGACTTTCCATAATAGATATGGATGATAAACAGCCTTAAATAAAATGAAAATTTATCAGTGTCATATCATTTATCAGCATTATGTTAAATTGGAAAGTATGGGGAAAATATTACCATGTACTCAAACGAAATCAGTGGAAGAGAGAATAATTTGGGGGTCGCATCATTGCATTCATCAAGGTTTTTAATGAGACAGTCAGCAGCTAAGGAGCTGCACTAAAACATGGGAGCAAGAGGCAGAATTTGCAGCATACAGCTACAAATGCCTGGGCTTGAAGAGGGCAAGGGAATGGATGAAATGTAGGGGTGCAGGTTATATCAGAGAGAGGAACGGGCAATACAGCAGCACCTTGGACTTCAATGCCTGTCTGTATGCATACCCCAACAGCTATATAACGAGAGGTGATTGGGAACAGTGGGGAGGCTCTTGCATATCAACCGTATGTCATTGCATATCCACCACAGGTCATCAGGCACCATCTCTGTGGCTCCAAAGGGCCCAAAGCAAGTCTGTTCTCCAGGGTGGGCGACACCATTCGGTGTTTGTCTTCTCTATATAGACAACTACAGCTAAACAAATCCCTAGGCTCCCACTGTGCTCCATGGAGGAGCTGGACACTGCCAGCAAGAGGTTTGTCCCATTGAACGCATACGGGAGGCATGCTCTGTGGGGGCATGCTCCTCCTCGTGCCCTGTAAGCAGAGCCAGGATGATCCACTTGGATCCTGATGACTTTCAAACTTTTCTGCAGCCAGCTGAGATGAATCCCACCTCAGAAAAAGACGAGGCTTTGGCAAGGGGTCTTAAATCACACCAAATTACTTAAAGTGTGGAGGCTCCGATGTCAGGAAAGGAAGCAAAGTTTTTTCTTCATCATGATGGCAATGGGTGTCATGAGGCACTTCAACATCTCCACCACAGACTGCTGAGGAATCTTCCACGCCCTGAAACTTCACATTCCCCATGATTTTTCAAAAATAATTGACAGAGGCTCGGAAGGTCGGCTTAGTCTCTCAGGGTCTACCCTACCGCAGTGTGCTTGTACAGATAGGTTTGATTTTTCCAAGTATTCCCCTATCAGTTCTCTGCTGATATCTTTGTTGACAAGGTCAGTGAAAAGACAGACCAAACCGACCAAACATAACAAACCTTTCTTTGAAAAAAAGTTAGGAACCATTACAAAAAAAAAAAAAAAAAAAGTGTTTTTTTACTCGCCTGCAGCACTTTTAAACCTGTGGAAGGGAAGCAAGGCTTTCTTGTCACTTGAAATTGGCACTGTGCTTGTGAAATGGGGGTAGTCAGTGCTTCCTCTAGCCAAAGGCCAGGCAACCCAGTGGGCTGCTTCTCCAGGCCCTGCCAGCGAGGCTCCTTCAGGCTGCCAGTCCCCTCTGCTGTTGGGACCGCTCTTCCCCTTGGATTTTGGCAGAGATATTTTGGCTTTCACAAGGCAAGGGGAGGCTGCCAGCACTCCCTAACACCCCACTGCTCAGAGATGGGGTCCTCTGCCGAGGCCAGCAGCTGCTTCCCCTGCCCAGCCCCAGCAGAAGCAAAGCATCCCTGAGAAACTTCTGCTGCTCTGAATGCCCCACTTTTTTTTTTTTTTTCTTTTTTAAACTAAATTTGCCAAGCCAGTCCCTGACCTCTGTTGGACTTTGCTGCCGGGGCTCCTCCCGCAGCCCATGAGGCATCCTGCTGACTGCGCTGCAGTGGGGTTCGTGCCAGCAGGTCCTGGGGCAGGGCCGGGGCCGAGAGGACAAAACAGCCAGCCCAGCAGGCCTGGCTCCCAGCAACAGCGCAGCTCTTGTGCAATCTTCCTTGAAACGAGTTCAAGTTGGCTGGGAACGGGGCGTTTGCGCATGGCCTGGAAGCTGGAGCGAGTACTATAAACAAAAGGAAACACAACGAGAGGGAGAGCGCGGTGTCCCACCGCAAGGGGCTTGGCCAGCAGAGCAGCCTCTGACCCCGGCCGAGCTGTGCTGGGCCCTGCCACGAGTGCCTGGAGGAGGAGGGGAGGCGGGTGGGGGGACTGGGGCTGGGACTGCCTCTGTGTGCGGAGGACACAGCTCAGGGCCTGTCATGGACGGAGCTCTGCACCAAAGAGCTGCAACGCAGGGTCACAGAGAGTGGGGACCAAGAGGGGCTCAGGCTACAGATATATGTACCTCAGGGGCAAATTCGGGTGGGCTGGAGAGGAACAGGAACAGCCCTGCAGCTCCGTGCAGGTTGCTGAGGACACACGGATGGGAATCAGCTGCAAGCTGCAGCACAGTGGGTGTCCATTTCTGTGAAAGGAAGGAGACTGCTCCACATCAGGTGCTCTCAGACATGTAACGTGGGCCAATCCCGGTATTTTGAATTCACATGAAGCCTTTGCACCACCCAGCTCAGGTACCCAGGCACTGGTGATGCTCCTGGAGGGGACAGGCCCAAGACCGCCCTGCTTGCGCTGCCCGGCAGCTTGCCCTTTGGGAGTTGCACAGAGACGCTCCTACACCCAACCCTCCTGCCTGCTCTTCTGCAGGGACCGTGGCCAAGGAAAAGGCTCTGTGTGGCCAGGGTGTTTCTATGCCTCAGCAACCCTACTTGGCCAGAACAGCCCCTGTGGGCCATTAGTAGTCAGCGTTAAATAGAGCATCCCTCCAGCTGCGCTCTACGGTGCCAGCCGCTGAGCTCAGGCTCACTGGCCCGGGGCTGGAGAACCACAGAGCTGTCACGGAGCCACCGCCGACACTCACCAGGCTGGGTGTGAGCTGCTGCTCCTCCAAACCTGCCAGGCACATGCTGGGCTGCGAGGCTCACCCCTCCACCAGGAGGGTCTGTCCGACCAGAGGAGCTTTGGATGTGTCTGGCAGAGCATGGGTGGCATCGGGCAGAGGGCAGTGGAGGAGATGGGAGGCCACCAGCTGCTGGCACGTTGGGAGACAGGCCTACAACCCAGAGAAGGGCTGCTGGAGCCAAAGACGGGAAGATGCACTTCAGAACAGCAAAGTGCATTAGGCAGCGCTGGAGTCTCCCGAAGGAAGCCCCATCACTTGAATCATTGGAAACCAGGCTGGAGAAAACACTGGATAATGTCCAGGAGGGGATAACTCTTCATCAGCAAGGAGAGAGCGATGAATAAGATGAATACCTGGGCCTCTTCCATCACTGTGAATCTAGCTAATGCACTTGCGTTTTTTTTCAGTGCCTGTAAAAAAGATGTAAGTGCCTTTCATGTGCCATCAGCGCATCTCAGCGTGGAGCAGAGATGGACAGGAGCCCAGCAGGGGAGCACACTGCCATCCCCCAGCGCAGCAGCAGCAGCAGGGGAGCTGCGTGACTCTGGCTTCACTCTCAAGGGCACAGCCCTGCCTCTCCTGCCCCACGAGCAGGCAGGGTGTGGGAGCAGCATCCTGCTTTCTCTGCCCTTAGGCACAGAGGCAAGCCCCTGTCTAGGCTGAACAAAGGTCTTAGCAGCAGCAGGAGACCAGAGCAGCCGCTGCTCAGCTTTGCACAGAGCCCCAGCACCCTTGGAGATGGTTTTCCCAGCGAAGCACCCCCTGCAGCCCGGGGCACCCTCCAGCACCCCCTCCTGGGAAGCACAGAGGGCAGTCCCCATCCTGGGAAAGCCACTCACAGCATCTCTCCTGGCAGCTGATTCTGTAATTATTTGGTTGCGATTAATTGCTAATTAATTCCCGAGTTCTGTTATTAGCAGGTGGACCGGAGGGGCATGGCTGCCGGCAGGCAGCACGCCGCCTGGTAGAAGCATGCACCTCAGCATGGGGAAGGGAGCTACCGAACGTTTTAGGCCATTGCCTGGTTAACCATTAACAACTCGTAAAATCTCAGGTCCCCGCACAACAGGCAGAGTCCTCCCAGCGCTGTTAGAAAATCCTATTTCTCGACGGTTATGAAACAGAGGTTTTGATGTGCTGCCAATTTCGATGTGGAGCCCTGGGAGCACAACACTTGCTGCACTGCGAGCCTCTTACATAAAGCTTTCCTAGCAGCCCCTGCGTGTTGTGCCCGTGTGTCCATCCACCCGGCTGTGTGCTGGAAAGCCCGAGTGACCCAGAGCAGAGTGGACTGTCTGGTTCTCCCCGTACACCCAGTGCTCACAGACCCCGAGGCTCTCCGAGGCAGAAATCAGAGGTAGACAAGGGCAGCCCTGCATGCTGTGCTGCATGCACCAGTGTGCCTGCAGGCAGCTGGGTAAACCCCAATAGCGAGCAAGCACACCCATGAGCCTGGATCCCAGACCGACAGCTTTTCCACCACCACCTCATCACTTGTGTAAAACAAGGATCCCCACCAGGCCCCTTCCAGGGCTTGCTTGGTTGCAGTGATATGAGGAAGCAAAGCCCGCATCCTGTGGCCATGCCAAGGAAAACAGGAGCACCGCTGCTGAGGAAGCGGGATTGGGGAGCAGGGACGCAGCCTCCCAGCTGGCGGGCCCATCGTGGGAGGTGGGAGGAGGGAGCGAGACGGGTTGGTGCTGCCAAAATTCCCCAAAGGTGGCACCCCCTGGGGCTCCGTGACACCGAGGACTGGAGCATTGTTGTGCTGCTTAGCTGGCAAAGGGACACAGTGGAGAGAGGTCTCTCCAGATGACAGATGACTAGAAGCAAAAATAAATAAATAAATAAATAAAATTAAAAAAAAATAAAATAAAAGAGAGGTCTGGACTTTGAGGGGGAGAGGCAGAAAATTCAGCAGTTGCTTTTGCACGTCTTTCTCCCTGCCATGGCCAGCAGCAGCTGAAGACTTTCCTAAGCCCAGCCCTGTGCTAGCAGAGCACTGAGCAGGGAGGGTGTCACACACACAACCCCACACCACCCCAGGGACCCCAGAATGGTCAGGGAGAGGGGACCCTGGCACCCCACAGCCCCAGGCATGGGGCGGCTGCTTCGGGGTGCCGGGGCTGTTCCCTGCTCCTGGGCCCTTTAAATCGGCGCCCGCGCCAAGGCAATTTCTCCGTGGAGTTTCATAAGGAAGCACATGACGAGGGCAGTTGGAAACCACAGCTCTGCGAGCGCTGATTACAGCCTGCTGAGGAAAATGAGATTTTTATCTTGCAGGAATTCAATTATGAGAAGGGGAAAAAAAAAATAAAAATACAGCATGTCTGGCTTCATCCACCTAAGCTCACTGCACTTTGGGGGTTTGAATTTAACAAGGAAGGTGTGCAAGCATTACCTCAAACATTGTGCTCCGTGGCGTGTGTGTGTGTGTGTGTGTGTGAGAGAGAGAGCTTTTTTTTTTCCTGTTAAAAAAAAAAACTAACAAAGTCACCCTGCTGGCAGCTGAATGCAGCAGGGATGATGTCATTGGAACAGTTGGAGGAGAAAAGAGAAAAACAAGTCTGTGTGTGCTAATCCTGTTTGCTGCCCTGAAGGGGATGGAAAGCGGCCAAGGCGAGGAGTTCTGGGAAGCCATATAGGGGTGCCAAGCCCGCGCCGCCGCCAGCGCGGGGAGCTGACATCTTTGTTCTCCGCAGCTCGGCAGCCCGCCAGCGGCCTCATTTCGGCGCTGCGGCATGATTGCACTGGACAGCTGCCAGCTGAGCGCTCTGAGCCCCTTTTCTTTCCCCGCGAGCTTTTTTTTTTTTTTTTTTTTTTCCCTGCCAAACATGTAGCGGTTGCCATGACAGTCGAAAGTAAAGCGAAAAATACTAAGGCGCACGGTATAGATAGAGGGGGGGAGATAAAAAAAAAAAAAAAAAACAACAAAAAAAAAAACACACAACAACAACAAAAGCAGAGGCACGCCTCACTCCAGATGTGCCACATGTGCGGATATAAAAAGCAAGCGAAGCCATTAATCAAAGGTCTTGGAGACAGAGGGGGAGAGAGCAGAAAGAGCTGAGAGGTGACGCGAGGATAAGACGAGGAGCGCAGGCGGGCACACGTGCACCGGCGGGCACGGTGGGTGACCCAGGGGTCTCCTCCCAGCCCGCGCTCCAAATTGCAGGGAAATGGGATTTAAAGGAGAGCAACATGGTGGCACTTTCACTATTGCCTGCCTGCTCGGCTTGCTTTCCTTTTTTTTTTCTGTGTGTGTGTGTTAAAAAAAAAAAAAAAAAAAAAAAAAAAGGAGCTGTTTTGAAGATGAGAAGAGGGGTTATTTATAAGCGCTGCATAGCGGAGGGAAGCAGGCAGCTGAGATCTGGTTGCGTTGCGAGGCGGAAAATCCTGTTTCAGCTCCTGGTTCAGGCCAAATCATGGCATTGCGAGCCATGCCCCAAACAGTTAACAAGCAACCACCCAGTAGTCCTGTGTCTATAATGAGTATTTCATTTAAATAGGCAAGCACTGCCAGGTCCCCATGGGCAGATTTACACGCAGAATAGGAGAGGTGTGGTCCCAGCTCGCTTTCTTTTTCCACCCATAGAGGCACAGGGTAGTTTCATTTTACAAGGCAGCTATACACAAAAAGTTCCCTGCCCAGTGAGCTGGAGTTCATCTGACTATTTATAACTGGGTTTCTTCTCCCCACGCCCGCCCTGCAGGGGCGATGGCAGCACAGCCTGCAGCCAGCCTGAGAAAGCACAGATGGGGCTGCCTCACCATGGGATGTGGCACCCTCCCCGTCCCATCCCAGGGCACCCTCCTCTTCCAGCATCACCAGCAGCCCGCAGCAGCTCTACCAGTTGCTCAGCCTGGGAGCCACGGGGATGGGGCTCTTGCCCTGCCTCCTTACTGCCTTCCTGCACAGCTGCTTGACTGTGGTTCACTTGAGCTTCCCATTGGTAAAAAAGAGAATGGTTTTCCTTACTTATCTCAGGGATGGGCTAAGCATCTTAAATCATTAATGTCTGCAAAGTGCTTTAATTTCCTCGGATAGAAGCTCTTACTCATGTGCAATGTATTATTAGAATTATTATTGCTAATAAACAAGAAAGGTAGGGCAGTTTTAACTCTTGCTAGGGCTTCAGTGGAGCCCAAGAGCACGGAGCCCTCTCTGGCCTCTGAAAGAACTAGCATGGAGGTGTCATATCTAGCAGTCCAAGAGGATGTCCCCCTGTTTTGTAGAGGAATCAAGGCTCAGAGTAAGGCAGGGACTTGTTTAGGCATTTTGCGGAGCCAAGAAAAGCTCTCCTAGCCCTGGGCAGCAGAAGGGGAGAGCACAGCACCTCTGCAGAGTGATGCACCCTCAGGGCCCGAGCTGGTCCATGCTCCCCTGGGGCAGCCAGGCCTCAGCCACCCAGCAAATCAGGCAGGATAAATTGCCAGTGATTTTTGTGAGGTTACACCACAAGCTGCATGTGGCACGGTGGCCACCCACTCCCTGGATGCTCTGACCGGGCACGTGGGATGCCACGGAAACTTACCCTGGCTGTCACTGCCACTCAGGCCCTATCTAGGTGATAATGCCAGGCTGTCCATTGGTTGCTGACAAGTGAATTGTAATCTACCAAAAGCTTTGCCAGCATGTTTTAATATATTAGAGCCTGGTTGTAAAAAAAAAAATAATAATAATTAAAAAAAAAAATTCAGGGAGGGGGATTAACATTACTTGATTCTGGCCAAGTTAATAAAATATGGTCTGACTTACTGCCAGGATACTTAATTCTTTTTTATTCAGAGTGGCTGGGTGATTTCACTGAGGTTGGCTCAGCGGGAAGCAGAGTCAGCTCTGGCTTTGTCAGCTCTTGTGTGTCACCTTCCCAGCTGGCGACAGCGGTCGTGTCCCCACAGGGCTGGGAGCTCAGGCAGAAGGGAGTCCCCTCCGGTGAGGCAGCACGGGCTGGAGCGGGGGGTGGCATCCAGCATGACACGGGGCAGGGGGAGCCTGGTCTGGGGCAGGGCACGTGATGCTACAGAGGGCAACAGAGGAGGTTTGCTCATGGCTGTCATTCCTGCATGCCAGATTGGGATGGTGGGGTGGCCACCACCCAGCCCTTCTCCTACACTTCCACATTTCTCTATCTCACACCATGACTTCAGTGGAAGGGACACTTGTCATGGCCATGCTTGTGACAGCTCCCCATGCCCACTGGATCCTCTGTCTGATTATTTTCTGCCTTGTCTCTTAGAGCCACTTCAATTCCTTTGCCTGCCTGCATGGCAGCACTGACAACTCGCAGGCACTGCGCTGGCTGGCACCAGAAACCAGTACACAGGCGGGCTCCTGCCTGCGCTCTGAATCACCATGAGGCTCCAGAGCTTTAAATGGGAAGCAGAGCACGCTGCTGTCTAGATAGACAAATGAAACTTCAACCAGCTCTCTAGCTTTGGAAACAAGCTCTGAATCATGCCGAGGGCAAGGTGCCAGAAGTGGCTCTGCTCTAATCCTGGCTCCACTGCTTGCTCGCTGTGTGGCCTTCATAAAAGCTCCTCGGGGTAAATGCTGCTCCTTCCTCCTCCTCCCCACCAGCATCCCATCCGTCCCTGTGCCCCTGTGCTCAGCTCCTGGTGCCTGGTTGGGGTCGCTGCCCCAGTGCTAGCTATGCAGCTGGCTTCATGCACATGGGGAAGGAGGAGGGAAATGCTCCCCGTAGGTCATGATAGCATGCTTTTCAGCAAAATGGGGCTCTTCTGCTTTCTGCCTCTCTCCCTCCTCCCAGGACCCTATGCTGAGTGCTTTGGGCAAGCAAAGCACTAGAGGATGCTGAGCAGGGTGGATGGCAGCTGCTGAATGAGGTTGCATGCAACAGCTTCTGAGCTCAGACGTGAAGGTCTTCGTGCTGCATTCATAAAAGCCCAGATTCCTTGGTAAACAGCGTGCATTAATATTTATTTTAAGAAGTTTGGAATCATGATTTAATACTGGAGAAAGGGCTATTCTTACACTGTGTTAGCAGAGCTTGTTCTAATACAATATTTCCTAACTTCAGACATGGTAACCTAGTAAGCTCCATTACCACGCTAATACTATATAAAAATGATCCTTTATTATAAATCATACCGTACACCAAAAAGGATATAAATAGAGCCCCTGTGCGGCATTGGCATGCCTCATATTTCTCTTGGTTCACATTAAATGAGCCACTAAATTACAGTGTCCTTCTTTATAATATCATCCTCCAAAGCCAAGTATTTGGTGCATTACACAGGACTGTTCTAACAAGAGAAATTAGTATGGCTGGTTTAATTCAGCCAGGCCTGCCACGCATGTTATAGGAGAGGGTGCTAAAAATGGGCCAGAACGCACAATTTCATCGACCTTTCAAAAACCTCTCACTTGGATCTTGCTGTTGGAGCAGGGGCTGGCTAGGGGCTGACAGACAGCTCCCGGGGGTGCAGGGTCTGGCTGCCCCTGAGCCCCCCAGCAGCAGAGAGATGAGGGATGGATGGGGCAGGGGCAAGGATTTGGGTCTCAGCTTTGGTCTGTTGCTACTCCTCTGCCAACAGCACTGCAGCTATTTTGTGATTTAGGAGAACACGGGTGCGGCCAGGCTCTGGTCCCTGCTGAGCAGTGCTGGCCATTATTTAACTTCCCTGTGTCTCGATTGCTGAAACCGGAGAGATTTTGTCCACAGGATCAATGCCTGTTCGTAAAGCAGCCCGTGCTTCTCCCTGACGGACAACACTACAGAAATGCAAGGGGCGATAATTTGCTCTCCAAAACATAAATACAGCATTCAGACGGGAGGATCCAGCTTGATACTCATTTCTAACAGTGGTATCTAACTGCACCAGAGAAGAAAACCCTCCCACAGTCCTAGGAGTTGCACATGCCTTCAGGGACACTGAAAGTAATTCAGGTCAAAAATGTAGGTTGTTTTATTTAGCAGACAAAGAGGTGGGGAAAGGAAAGGAGGAGAGGGAAGGAGGAAACAGGCCGTTGCAAAAATACGCACTCCATAAACGGCTTTTCAGGATTTCCCCCCAGATTTAGGTGAAATGGAGCTAAGTGTCGATGTTTCCCCACAGGCCAGTGATGTGCCAGCTCTGCTGTGAGGCTTGGGCTGCTGCCGAGGGGGGCCGGGGCAGCCATTTTGTACGGTGTTGTATGGAGGGGCTGCCTGCTCCTCCTGGCCACGGCCTGGGGGGCAAGACAGGATGGTGGGAAGTGGACCCAGCACGAAGCCACCCGAGTGTGGGTTCTCTGCAGAGCGTGTGGGGCTGGAGCGCTTCCAGGAGATTTCATGGCAAATTGTGTGCCGCAAGGAGATGCGTCCCCTTAGGAGTGTGGGGAGGCTGTGGGCTCTGCTGCTGCCTGTTGAGGACAGCCAGCAAAGCAAACTGTGTCATGAATCATGCAGGAAAACTGAAGGTTTCTATTACCTGCAGTGCTCCATGAGAGAGAGGGGGAGAGTGTGAAAATGGCAAGCAGCCTCCAGGAAGTGAAATAAAACCTCTACAGTGTGGCCTTTGGCATCATACCCCCTCAGAAAAATCCGTAAGCAAATTAGGGTTGTGTAAGCCTTAGCGCTGAACTGAGAAAGCTGCCAGGACCACGTCCTGTTGCTTTGGAAAGCGTTGGCCCCCTCAGCAGGGCTGACGTGCAGCGCCTGTTGGCGAGGAGGCAGGAGAAGCACAGAGGAGGCACCAGGCTGGAGATGAAATGAGAGGAAGGCCTAGCTGAAGGAGAAAAGTGTTGGCTGCAGCCAGCCCCACTTTGAGATCCTGTTTTGCTTTTCTTTTCAAGTAGTCCCAAAGCTGCTTTGTACCTTCCCACCATCCTTAAAAACTCCTGGACATGAGAGCTTCAGCCCCCTCCACTGCTTTCCTCCCTCCCCTTGGCCCCCACAGAAATGCGCTTGCAGCGCTGCGCCATCAGAGAGCCATTAATTTTGAGGTCTGGTTTTAAAATCAGTCTTGGAACAAGAGATACGATGGCAGGCAGGCGTGAAGTCGTAACCAGCTCATAGAGGGAATGCGGAAACCTGACATCTTCAGCAATTCCCCAGGCAGAGCGGGGCATGACCTGTGCGGCGTGGACCACAGCCCCGGCTCCCATACAGGCTGCAGAGTGTCGGCTGACCCATGACAGTGACAAAAGACCACAGAGAAAAAATGGGTGGTGTTTGGATCTCATAATTCAATACAAGACCAATTCTGTCATTTAAGAAACATTTATTAAGAAAAAAAAAAAAAAAAAAAAAAAAATAAGAAAAAGAATAAGAAAGGATGATGATGTACCATTTATCACAAGAAGACAGTGATGTGCTGCCATATCCCTGGGCAAAGGTTACAATAAAGAATGGTGCTGTCTAAGTTAAGGTAGTGAGCTAGCATCTGTTACCATCCCAATTTTAATCTCTCCTCCTTAAAAATCTACATGCAAAAATGGGAAATTAAATGCAACACTGATAAAGGAGGTCTGGTTCTGTGGTAGAGTTTTTGGTCAGATTTGAAGTAAATGAAATCTAACACCTTAAAAATAGCAGTTTTCAGCAAAGCCCAAGCAGTCTCTGTGATTTCTTTTCTACTTTGCAACCAGAAAGACAAACAGGGGAGAGAGGAGGAGCAGGAGAGAGAGATTAAAACAGCTTTAATTTTAAGACTCATCTCATCAAGAGGTAGTATGTGACACCAAAAATTAGTCCAATTAAAAATGTTTATAACCTAAAGTTGCTTAATTATCACCTTTAGAAGTTTCCTGATGTTTTCCCCAACAACTTCCCCTCTCCTGATGAGCACAGGCACCCTGTCTGAGCTGCCACAGAGGAGTAGTGGTGGCAGGGCCAGGTTAGGGATGCTCTGGCTGTAACCTGAACCAGGACCTCAGTCCCACGGGAAGCCATCAACTTCTTGCGAAACCTTGCTGATGGAGGGGCTTGAGGCACCACCAGAACTAAACAGTCACAGAGAAGAGTTTAGGGAAGCAAAGTTACCGACAGAGGTAACATAGTAGGATTTTGGTGCCAGTGCTTTTCGAAAGGTGCAAGCTGTAGGGCTGTGGCAGGTGAGCCCCCCCAGCACAGGCGCTGGCTGGAGGACTCCCCATTCACAGCCTCCACTCTGTGAGCAAAGGGAAAAGAGCAAAATCCAACTTGCTTTGTCACCCTGGGCTAAGTGGCCCTACCACGCAAACAGGGGCTTCCTCCCAGGCCCCCCACACTGGCGCTGACTTCCTCCTTTAAGCAATGCTTCCTCCTTTAAACAATGCTTTCTGCCAGCACCCTGGCACTGCTGGCACCATGGGGCTGGCCGCAGGCTCTGCATCCCACAGGCAGCACCCATGCCACTCTGGCCCCAGGTTTTCCCCACATGCAGGTAGCTGGAGAAGGGGCAGAAGCCTTCCTCCACCCCCTCCCATCTATTTTACAGCACAGAGAACACAACAAATTAGAGAGAGGATAAGATACGGCTCATTAGGACTTCACATCCTGCTTCCTGAAACTCAACCCCAAAATGATGCCTTCCCCAGCCACTACCTGAGCCAGCACGAGACACTGAACAGACACCGGCTGGGGATCACCGGAGCAGGAACCCTGCTGAACATCCTTACTGAGCCTCCGTGATCCTGTTGCCATGGGAATACATTCATTGCTTCCAGAGGAGTTTGGGGAGCATGGAGGCTCAGGAAAACAACACAGAGAAACACTTACTCTGATGTGCCAACGACAGTTTTGAAGATGTAGAGTGAGAACTAATGCCTCATCTTCCTGACTGAATGCCCACAAAAAGCAAGATCAGGAGTTAGTTGGTAAAAAACAGCCCTGCTGGATCAAAAGAAAGGCCGCACCTATCACTCTCTTTTTAACATCATTTGGCCCCATATATAGATTGCGTCATGCACACAGGATTCGTGAGTTGTGTTCTGAGGTGTTAAAAATAATAAACAATATTCTACTCATTCATCACAAATTTCTGTTTATAGGCTATACCTACACAAGTTATAGTGCCAGACCATTAGACATCAAAGACTCCACAGTGCAGGCATCCTACAAAGGAGAAGTCAACAGGATTTTTCTAGGAGTTCATTTCACTATTCCAACAATAATAATGACTTTTACATAGTGCCTTTGATCCAGATTGCTGAAGCACTTTGTTCTCTGATTGAGAAATTACACATAAAATAAGATTCAATTTGCCCATCATTGGCACAGACGGGGAGAGTGAGCCTCTAATAACATTCAGCAGCTCAAACAACAGTTTATCCACATAAAAATCAAAGGGATATGTAAAGTTTAGGGAATTAAATGTATGGTTGCCTTGAAGGGGATTTTGCTAGAATAAGTGGAGCTAACGGTGCTAACAGTGTGAAAAATGATATAGGATCTTAAATAATGCGGGGTAACTAGGGCATCACTGCAAGTGTACCTGTAAAGAAGGTACCTCTGGTGGAAAAGAGCTTCAGTACCCACCTTGGGTGACTTCGGCAGGGTTCCCAGCAGCAACATGCCCGTAGAGGAGGCCAGGGCAGCACCAGTGAGACATCGGCCCTGCTGCCTGGAATTCCTCCCCGAGTTGCCTCCAGAAGCAAGGGACAAGGGAAGGTGGAAGAGAGCATTAAAACTACGCTGACAAGGAGCAACCAAAAATCAAGGCAACAAAATATTCCCAAATAAAGTAATTACAGGATCTGTAGCGCAATACATATGAACTGCAGATCTTTATGATTATTACTGAGCCTTCAGATCTCCTGGAGATCACAGATAAGGCAATATTCACTTAGGAGGCTGAAGGGTTACAGTGGCTTCTGACAACCAACCCCAGGACTGTCATGTAACCTCACAGCTTTATATTTCCCCCACATTAATCCTTGGCCATTAGTGACAAATTAGCACATCCTGGGCTCAGAGCAGGGATATAAAATAAAAAAAACTCGAGAGAAAAGGAATGAGTTAGTTCTCAGCAGAGAGGCAGCCTGACATCCTCAAGGAGTCACAAGGCAGAGAGTAAAGACTTTGGCCTTCCTGATAATCACATCATGACCAAGACAGCTCCTTTGATGGGTCCTTCTGAAATATAAATTGACTTAATCACTTATGATCTTGGGAAACAAGTGACATTAGAGTGCTTTGACTGTGACACAGTCACAGGGGGTAAAGGCTATGTCTGTGTTAGCAAGTAGAGCAGCACAAGAGTAGCACCGGTGTGCTTTCAGGAGCTTTTACTTGTGGCTGGCTCCAGCTTGGCGTCACGGCCTGGGCACTCACTGCTGGCTGGAGCACCTCAGATGCTCACCTGCATCTCCTCCCACCACAGCAGCACCTGAGGGGAGCCCATCTTGCACACCCTCCTCCACGGCATAAATCATCGAGCTGCCACAACATGGCATGGCCAGGACATTTGTTTCTTCCACCCAAATGAGAATGCTAGTGAGAGGCAACTTAACTGTGCAGGCCCCATCCTCTTGAGAGCAGCTGACAACTACCTCTGCCCTGCCTCCCTGGCCCCAGCGTCACTCCTGCCCCTCCTAAAAACCAGGTTCCTGCATTGCCTACCTTCTCTGGCTGGCTGCTAGGCTTAATCTTTCATCAAAGGAGCAGAGCGGCAGTGTCTAAGGTTTGGCCAGGGGAACAAAAATCCCAAGACAGACTCGTGGCAAAGCATAGAGCTAAGTCTGTCTCTCTCAGCTGTGCATCACTGAGGATGTGGTCCCTGGTTCCAGACCAGTGTGAAGCACTATAACACACAGACCACGAGCCATGCCTCGCAGCAGCAGGGTTTTCCTCAGGCGTTTGGCCTTAAGCCTCTGTAAATACCATCGGTGCAAATAGGAGCTATACTTCGGGTTTAAACCAGCCAAGCTGCACTGAAAAAAAAACCCTTTGCTGCAAGATTTGAGAGATTACCAGTCTGCAGGCCAAACAATAGCTCCTATTTTGCTGTTCTCGGTTCTTCTCTTCTGGAAGTGGTTAACTTCAGGATGAGGCAAAGGGGATTGTCAACCCCTTCGACTCTCCCTGCTGACAGTCTTAGCATTCAGCCAGTGTACCTCTGTCACAAGCCCGCACTGCCTCCCAAAGAGCCTAGAGTGCTTGTTGTCCCCTTCCCAGCTGCCAAAACCCTCCAGCTGCCTCTTAATTACCCCAATAATGTGGCTCTGCATATCCAATACACAGTTCTGCCACACACTAAAAAATTAAGGACACAACATAAAGGAATATCAAATTAAGGAGCACAAGGGGTGCTGGAGCAACTGCATTGCTAATTTTTCTGTTTAATTCACTGATAACAGCTATTTTTTGATCCAAAACTACTAGACAATAAAATGCCACACTTGAGCACAGCTGAATGTCAGGAATTCATTGTCTGAGGTCAGAGGAGATCGTTATGATCACCAAGTGTAACCCATTGCATAGGGAATACAGGGAACCTTCCCCAGTCATTTCTGAAGCAGCCCATTACTTCTCTGTGAGCTGCCACGCATCTGTTAGGAAGTCCCCTCCCTCTTCTTGGCTGCAAGGCTGCAACGTCTGGAGAATCTACCAGGATCTTGGAAAGTCATTTCTTTGGTTAGCTACCCTCTAGATCAGTCCCCTCTGCTCTCTCACCATGAGGAGTGCTTTTCGTGGGCCTCGTACACTCTTGCAGTTCCCCTCTGACTGCTTTCATTCAGCCAAGCTTACCTTGGGGTCTTTGCATAAAGCCCAGATCCTCCTCAAAGGGCTTCAGGTCACCAGAGCAGCAAGTGAGTGCCCTTAGTATTGGACTGCCCATGGCAATGGTGTGCTCTGGTGTGTAACCAGAGGAGAGATGTCCGTGCCAATCTGCCTGTTCCCTAATTGCTTTGCTGCAGCTCTTCTGCCGGGTTGGTCAGGGTGGCTGGACGAAGGGGGACAGCCACTCGCTGGTGGGAGCTGGAAGCAGGCAGCGGGTACGTGTGGGTAACAGCTCCTGCTTGCCTCCAGCAGTTTCTTACAGGCATGGTGTGGGCCTTGTGCTCCCTCCTGCTCTGCTCGCTGCCAGCACGCGGGTATACCTGCTGGGCTGGAAGGTGCTGGCTCTTGCCGGTTGCTCAAAACATTTCCCCCTTCCACTTGAGTGCACAAAGGCAGGCTGCCAACGTGCACACAGCCCCTGGTGCATCCTGAAAAAAAAAAAAAAAAGCAGGGTATTTTGCACATATTTCTTATTTTTCGGCACATCCAACTCTAGTGCCATACACGGTATGGAGAGGATGAAGAAAAGTGCAAAGGTGGTAATTAACAGGAGAACAAAAAGCCAAAGCCCAGACTGGAGGAATGACTCTAGAGGCTGGATGTCAGGCTGGCCAGGCACCTTGGGGAGAGGTTCCCGTCTGCCAGACCTGGTCACCCCTCCCTGCTTGTTTTCCTTCCTAGTTTCCATGTGCCTTTTATCAAACCTGAAATTGCAAAAGGACCCCCATGGATAAAGTGGGGAACACAAGTTTCCATCCCCTGAGCCCCACAGACAAACACCGAGTGTCAGGTAAGGCACTGCTGACTCAGCCTCTCTGGTTCTGCTCATTCTGCACCAGAACAGGCCGAGAGCTGTTGTTTTCATAGCTTTTTAACCTTTTCCTTCCCAAAACAGTGTTTGTATTTATTTTGGCACTTTGAGTGTTTTGAGGAGAGGATTGATTTGGATTCGTTAAAGCGTTTTTCTCCCTTAATCCCATTAAGTCAGTCTCTAATTCTTTCCAGGGCTCCCTTCTGCAGAGCTATTTCCTCTTGGATTCATTTACTTTCTGTGGATTGGGGGAATTAATGAGGCGAATTCCGCTCTCATTTTCATCACTGTAAGCGCAAAACAACTTCAGTGGTTTCCTGGAACAGACCCAGATTTTACTGGTGTAAATGAGGTCAGGATTTGGCTTGCGGTGCTTAATTCTGCTAAGAGACAAAGAGAAAACAAGAAGTCTACACAGGTTGGGAAAGTCCAGTTGGAAGTGGGTGAAGCCCACAATTTCATTGACAGACTTGTTTTCTGCACTTTCCCATTGAGAGGATTTGCTGAGCACCACAGATATTCACACACAGCCCAGCACACTGGTACAAGAGTGCAGGGAAATGAGTCCCGGGACAAAGAGAAACGCACAAATGTCTAAGGGTGGGCACAAAAGTTTAGTGCATACAAGCAGGGATAAAATTGAGAAAGACAAAGGAAGGAGGCATAACTAGCTCAGGACAGAAAGGTGAGCAGAAGAGCATTCCAGCTCTAAAGTGTTGGTCAGAGGAGGGCTAAGGAAAGCATTGGTCTGCCACCACTGCCAAGGAGCCCTGAGAAGGGGCTGCCCAGGTGGGGACCCCCCGAGGGGCACAGGGATCCTTGCAGAGCAGCTCCCTGCCTGGCTGCAGAAAGGTGAAATGAGGAACAAGGCAGTTATTATGGCCAGTCAGCTTGATTTCGGTTCCTGGAAATGCACTGGAACAAATAATTAAACAAACTAATCATCAGCACCTAGGAAACAACAAAGAGAAGAGGAACAGCCAGCTCTGATTTGCCAGAAGCAAATCATGTCAAATTGACCTAATTTCATCCTGCAGCAGGGCTGGTGGATAGAGGCGAAGCAGGAGGTCTTACGTCTTGGCTTTGGTAAGGCCTTTGGTACCGTCTCACCTCACGTTACCAGAAGCAAGCTAAGGAAACATCACCTAGAAGAGAGCACCTGAGGGCAGGAGGGCAAAGTTGGTTGGAAAACCATGCTCAGAAATTAGTGGCATCGTCAAAATACAAGGAGGGGTTGGGTAGGGTTCAACAGGGGTCCAGCCTGCTCCAGTTTCATTCACAGCTTTTATTAACCACTGGGTGATGGAATAACAAGCAGGCTTATTAGCTATGCAGATGACACCAAGCTGAGATGAGCTGCAAGGATGTGAGAGAACAGGATTAGAATAAGAAATCATCCTGACATGCTAAATAAAAGGCCTGAAAAATAGGATGTAATTCAATAAGGAGGAAAGCAAAAGGGACAAAACAAGAGACAACCTGTCCGACAGATGTGGAGCAGCACAGCAACTCAGGAACCCAAAATGAACAAAAAAAAGGATCATTTTGTCACACACAAAGCCAGCACCATACCAGGGCATACCAAGAAGAGCTGTGTCTGTAAAGCACAAGGTTGATCCTCCTGCTTAACCCAGCACTGCAATCTTTATCCACCCCAGGAGAATATGGAAGGAAGAAGGATCAGAGGTCTGGAGACACCGACTTCTGATGAAAGCTTTGCTGTACAGGGGTTGTTTACTCCAGTGAGGAGACCAGGGGAGACACAACAATTTTCAAGTATATCTCCATACGTTTTCAAACATATCTCCAGAGAAGGAAGGAATAAGCTGTTCTCCCAATATATCTGTTGTGAGGGAGGCAAGAAGCAATAGGGCTGAAGTGCAGCAAGAGAGATTAAGGTTAGACACTTGGAAGATGGGAAGACTAAAGAGCACTGAATGCCCAGGAAGGGCGTGAGACCTCTGTCCTTGCTGGTATTTAAGAGCAGGCTGGAAATGTCGGGAATATTTCTGAAATCAACCTCTTGGGGTCCCTTCTAGCTGTGTTTTTCTCTGATTCTGTGATGAATGATGTTAAATGAATATAAATTACCCCACACAGGGACACTGACGTTCAGGCTCAGTGATGAATAGTGATCAACGACAAACTGTCACATTGCGGGGAGGCATCCAGTGGGTTTATTACTAGAAACTGGTGTTAGCTCAAGTTTTATTTACCATCTTCATTAATGATCTAGAAAAAGCATTAGACAGCATGTTTATTAAAACTGCAATTGATACTACATTGGGGAGGATGCAATCACAGGCAAGGAGTGGAATATAACACAAAAGGGCAAAAAAAAAAGAAAATAAAAGAAAAAAAAAAAAAAGAGAAAGAGAAAGAAAAGGAGTGAAAGAAAGAAAGATGTGGGACATAGGGAGAAAATGCCCTAGATTGAAGGACACGCAGACTAATATGTCCAGGGAGGAAATATTCCAAAATTAAGACACCCTATGGGAGGAGGAGACCCAAATGCAGTGAAAGACTTTGCAGGGTTAGCACGCAGGAAATTGGACGTGAGTTTGCAATTTGTCACGTCAACAGCAAGAATCTCAGGACAATTTTGGGCTGCATGACATATCCTAGGGCAGAGAGATAAGAAACTGTCTCATCACTCTTGTGCAATCTTCCATTTTGGATACCCCCTGGCCAGAGTGACTGGCAGACCAGATCCAGGAGGAGCAGAGGAACCAGCAAGAATAATGGGAGGCTGAGCAGACTGGCTTAAAGGGAAAAAATATATAGGTAAACAGTGACAAGGTAACACCAGGTCCATGCTTCTGAAGTGTAGATAAGCATGTCAGAAAAGGTGCCCTTTTTTCCAGGCATATTTATGACAGGAAAATCAGCCTGTGTATTGGTGTAAAGTATTTTATATTAGCATTGCTTGTTTCAGTTGGTTAAAAGCCAGTTTCAGGCTAATATATCTGTTTATCCATCAGCTGTAGCAGCGACAGACAATGGGAAAATATTATAGTCCAAATCATCCCAAAGATGTTGAGATAAATGAATGTTCTTTAGTGTGAGAAAATGTATAATTAAAACTAGGGATGTAAAATAAAAAAAGGTAAAAATGCAGCTAAAATTCAGGGCAGGATTCCTGAGCACTTTTTATAGCAAGTCACCCGACAGCTTCCCAAGAAGTCAGCAGGCACCTTGCAGCTAGAACTGGCACAGAGAGAAGGGGAAGAAACAAACCATGGAAAATATCCCGGCAGCAGGACAAGGAGCAGCCCCCCACAGCCTCCTGGGCTTGTGCATCTCTGGGTGGGCACCGGGATGGAGCTGCACAGGAGCCAAGGGATCACCCCCAGCACCTGCCTCAGCATTTGCAACCTCATGGATGACAGCCTGGGGGAAGGCTTTTTCCGCCACACTGCTGGAAAAAAAATAAATAATAATAATAAAAATTATTGGGTTTGCTTTGTGTGACTGCTCCAAAACCAATGCTGCCTGACCCTGAGCCCTCCCTGGGGCTGTCCCTGAGCAGGACGTAGCAGCAAGCGCAGCACCCAGGGCCAGGTAGACATCTCTTCTTCCTCACTAGAAGAAGAGGTGCTATATTTGGGCTTCTGAAGAGGTGTTACTAACAAAAGAAAGAACAGATAAAAAGCTGGGCTTGACAGAGTCCTTTAGAGGTGAGATAAAGGTGAGTTGTTGTTTTTTTTTTTTTTTTTTTTTTTTTTTTTTTTTTTTTTATCTAACGTGGGATTTTGAGCCTTTTTGCTCTTTGTCCGGCTGGCTTTGGAAGCTGAGGTCTAGGAGCGCGATCGTGTTTGTCCCAGCTGATGCTGGAGCATGCAGGCTTTGAACAATGAGGCTTTGTTCCTCTGCCAAATGCAGCAATGCCTGCGCTGCTGCTTGGGAAGAAAGGAATAAACACATTAGGAAGTCACCGAAAATGAAATGATGGCTCACTTCAAGGAGCGCAGCAGCATACTGCAGAGGTGAATGAGCTTTGCCTGGCATAGGAGAGCACGGAGGAGTGCTATTCAGAAAGGCATCCCTTAGCTCCCCCCACACCAGCAGTATCACAGAGGAGGTGACCTTCAGATAAGTCCCTGGCATCAGCAGGTCCCTCAAACACTTTGTAGCTCCCAGGGCTTTCCCACGAGGAGTTGGTGGGGCACCACGTGAGGATGCTCCCTGATTTTGAGGAGCAGCGATTGCCAAGCAGCAAGGTGGCTCCTTCCAGCAGAAGACCTGCATCAAGGCTGAGCAGAGAGGCTGACAGGCAGCCGCTGCCAGCTGCAGGAAGGCACGAGCCTGCGGCTTGATGAGGGGAAGGGGCTCAGCTCCTTGCTCGCAGCCCGTCAGTGACAGGGAGGGAGCAGGGAGGAAATTAATCCAGGAAGAAACTCAAGGGGAAAATAGGCAAGCGGAATAAGCACAGCAGGCTGGAAGAGTAAATTTACTGAACCTACGTCCTTGATTTTAATGGGGTCTCTAATAGCAGGGCTCGCCCGGCAGAATTTGTTATCTCCCAGAAAATGTGGGACTCTCACCGAGACCTTCCCCTTACTTGCTTGGCAATGGGAACCAAGGGACCATCGGCACGAACACAACAAATATAAAGCTGAGCAGATGTTACCTTAAACTCTTCCTCAGCTCACAAGGGAGGATTAAGTGATATGAAACCATGGGAGTGGCCCAGGTGGGAAAGATTACTTTGCTGGTGTATGAGCTCTTATTGGAGTTAGGGGAGAGGGATGGTGGTTGTGTGTGATATGCTGGGACCAATTATACTGAAAAACACGGAATACAGTAAGGAGGAAGATTAGGGGTGGGTGGGAAAGTGGATTAACCCTACACAGATGTGCTCGAGCTGAGCAAAGAAGAGAGAAGCAGTCTGATGGGAAGCAAGGAGACGCACAGGGTGACAAACACAGGGTTAGCACAAGATTCATGTGAGCTCGTCCGAATGCATCTGAGGCCAGCAGCCACCGTGTGCCAGTGCTCAGGGTGTGGGAACAGCAGGAACAAAGGGTGGGCTTCTCGGCTCTCCGGTTCTCCTTCCTCATTTTGCAGAATTGCCACATGCTGAAATAGCAAATGGTGTATGAAATGAAAAATCACTCCCCAACCAACGCATATAGATGATGCAGAGAGTATTTGGCCATTACTTCCTCGCAGTAATATTTATCTACATTAATGCTCCATTCAGAGGTAGCTGGAAATACCCAGAATGTGAGTGGCAAGGGGATAAGAGGAGAGGTCGGGGAGAAAGGCAAAGCGGCAAGGCAGGCACTTAAGGCAGCAGGCACAAAGCCTTTCCCGTATAAATCACCAGCTGAGTTCTGGCCCAGGTTATTAGCAGCTGTGAGGCAATGTTCTGGCACCCAGAGAGAAAGGGCTGCTTGCAAAGAGCAAACCCATTTAACACAGACTTGTGAGCACTCATCGCTATTTGGGGGCTACCTGGGGGTCCTGTGCAGAGGAAGCCGGTGGTCCCAAGGGGAAACGTCCCTGCAATGGCTTCAGCCCCTCCTGGAGAAGCCTTCTGGAGTTTAATAGAGAATGATATCCTCTCCTGCAGGGTCTTTACATTGCTCCCTCCAATTTTATAGGAAGTTATTGCTAGCCCAAAAATCCTACAAAAAAAAATAAAAAATACCAACTCATTTTTATTAAAGGCTGTAGGCTTTCTAGACATTGCTTTGGAGTGCTTTTGAGCTTCCTGGGAGGCTTCCCTCAGGATGGGGCTGCAAATCTATCCCCTTCCAGAGCACAACACCACTCCACACCCCGGTTTAAACCCAGGCCCTCTCCGCTCCTGGGCAGGGCTGGTGCTCGCTGCTGCAGGCTCCCTTCCAGCCCGACACAGCAGGCTGCTCAGAGCTCTGCCTGGCACAGAAGGGGCTGTCTGCCAGGGCAGAGCAACCGTTTGGAGACTGGGATCTGGAGATAAGCATAAAAATGAATCCTTTGCTTTCTTTTTTTCTTTAGAAAGGAAGGGTGACTGCCTCCTGTTAGAGGCCATGAACCTGATGGGGAGCAGGCACAGCAGCATGAGGTGGGTTGTGCAATACCTGTGCCTGCTTGCCATGTGCCTCTGCCACCTCGCACCCTGTTCTCACCTGGCAACAAGGACAGAGAGCTTGAGATTACAAAGGCACAGCAGCAGAGAGCAAATACCGGGTTCGTTTCCAGTTTGTGAGAGGTTTCACGTGAGCTCCTGCATGAAGGGTTGGGTAAACTCAAGCCTCCTGTGAGCAGCATGCCCAGAGTTTGCGACCCCTGCACATAGGACTGAATTTCATAAGGTGCTGGCCAAGCCCAGCACCCTCGATTAGCAGAGAGCGTTTAGTAGTGCTGACTCACGGATGTCTGCATCGAGGGCTGCATACAGAGAGGTCGTCCTGAACCTGGGGGAGAGCAGATGAACCCACCTCAGTGCCTCTTGCAAGTCCTTCTAGCCTTGCACAAAAGTGCCAGCTTGCAAGATGGACCCAAACGCCAAAGTAAGGAGAAGAGGCAAACAAAGTACAGTCAGTCAAGGACATGATTGGGCCCGGCGCTAGCAAAAAGGGCTACGTGGGGGCTCAGAGCCACTTTATAAAGTAAGATAAAATACCTTACACTCAGGCAGCTAGAAACCAAGGGATCATACAGTCCTACAAGATGTGCTCAGTGTGTTCCTTTTGTCTCCTCTTACACACATTTTTACCTCCCCATCACCAGAACAAAGCAACTGGAAACTGCTGATAACTACCTTTGTCCTCCTAAGACTTCTTTGGCACTCTTATCTCTTTGGCTTTGTAGGAGACTGTGGGTCAGACCTGACCTTCAGATACCAGGGAGTCAAGAGGAACTGTAAATATTCATCCGAGGACAGCTTTTGGCTCTCTGCCTGTCTGAAGCACTTTGTGTTGTCTCGGAGTGATAACGCACTTACAAGACACCATGATACATTTCAGGGTAACGCTAAAGATGTGATCCACAGAAAATTAGCTATCAAAAATATCGACTAGGAAGGCTGGAAAATTCATCTCCTTTCTGACCAGGGCTTTCAGACGAGCAGGAGCTCTAAAATGGCTGGTGCCAAAGCCCACACAAACTCCACCTGATGCTGGACAGGACGGGGGAAGTATTAGCTAGAAGTAGCTGACAGGACCCACCAGACAAAGCACAAAGTCTGGGATAATGCTGCTGAACTTGCGGTTATTCCTCCCCTACTAACCTGGGAGACAGCACTGACCTTCTGGTTACCTCCCGTCAATCCCACAGCCTTTTAGGAATTCCTTTGACTGATAATTTGTTATGTGCCATTGCTATAAAGGAACATCTGGCATTTGCTACAGGAATTCAACTAAAATGGAACCTAAAGTAAGGGGTCTGAATTTGTGTGTGTGTGCTTTCCAGGTCATGCACATGAGCAGTGTAACTGTGTAGCATCACATCCAAAACTCACTTGCACACACACCCCATTAATTTTGCAGGAGTGCCACAGACAAGCGTGCCTGTCTGCAAGAAGCAACAGAAACCACTAGGAGCAAATTCAGACTTTTCACAAAGCCAGTGCTGAGGACAATTCACATGTATTCAGCTAAAATCACTCAGTGGGAATCCCCGACTGTACACAGGGCTTGCGAGCCTGGTCCTAGTGCTGTGCTTTGCCCTGCCACTGCTCTGCCGGTCCTGCAGCATGGTTTGTGGGTTTCTGTCCTGGCAAGGTGTCATGGCAGAAACATATTTTATCTGCTTCAAGACTCTTAATCAAGCCTTTTTTTGGGAACAAATATCCCTGTGCAATGTGTAACTCTTTCTCCACTAAACTGATGAAAACTGCTGAGACTACTTAGACTGCATCTCCACACCTTTGCCCTGGAAAATCTTCAAATGCTCTGCACTGAGAATGCCTTTATTTAAACCCAAGGAGAAAATAATTTTCAGAGATTCCACAAGTACTCGAATTTATGAGGTCTCTTCCACACCCAAAGTATGACTTCAAAATTTTACTGGAGCTCAGTGAACGGGGAGCTTGTTAAGGAAAGCTAGATAATAAAACGTTAGCACTTGATTCGGTCCTCGCCCTTCCAAAGGCTTCTAAAATATTCTTAGCCCCAGATTTTCCTTTCAGGTTAACGGGAGATGATTTGGACATGCTTCAGGTTGGACAGGGAGAGCAGTGCATGTGGCCAAGCCTTTTCCTCCTGGAGGACACCCTGCTGTCCTCCAGCCCCAAGCCTGGGAGCTGCGGTCGGGGACACTGGGTTTGAATCATAAAGAGGACATCACAGCGTTTGTGCTGCACAGTTGCTTTTATTTTGCACTTTGGTCAGCTTGGGCACTGAGGGGAGAGGAGTGAGAGAGATTAAGAAGCACATGCTGCCATCACCCCTAGCCTCCCAGCGGGCTGCAGCCCAGGCAGGGTAGGCTCTGGCCTCAAAGCCTGTGGACCTGTGCCTTTGGACTCCTCGACTCCGAGAGATCACTGAACAGCACAGCCCCCTCTTTGTTTTGGCCATTGAAATCCCTATAAACAGAGCGCTTGTTCTTTCTTCTTTAAGGTCCTTTGTGGTTTCATGAAAACGCCGGATGCTGCAGAATGCTGAGGCATGAAAGGTTCCTCTCTTTATCCTGTCCTCCCCATCCAGCAACCACACTAAAAAGAAACCACCGAATAAAGTGCTTGCAAATACCTGGCCCGACAGTCCCGCTGGTGGAAAGCTCTCCAGTTATTCACAGACCGATCCCAGGCAGCAGCTGTGCAACTTTCCCAGCTTCGCCCTTGCCAGTACTCGCGGAGGCTGACCCGAAGGGGCCACCTCGCTGTCAGCTTTCCCCCCCACCCCATCCCTTGGCAGCGTGGGGAGCTCTGCCTGACAAGCCTAACACCAGGGGCTTTGCAGGAGGGGGACACAGTGGCAAAGCTGTGGGGGCAAGGGCTGGAGCACGGCGTGCAGCACCCCGTGTCAGGCAGGAGGCAAGTCATCGCCTTCTGGAAATCATCGCCAAGCCAACACTGCAAGCAGCTCTGTGGGCGAGGGTAAAGCCTTTTCATCGCTGAAACCTTAGGTTCCTGTTTACCAAACATTTGTTCACTCTTTATACGTTTGAGTGAATGAGGAAATGAACCGCAAAGGCTGGGCACAAATGCCTAAACCCTGCTTAAGCATGTAAATCGCCCTCATGCAACTTTCCGAGCTTACTTCAGGGTGGAGAAACAAATCCCTCTCCTCAGATTTGTTGCTCCTGCCCCTTCCCGGTTCGCCACGAGCCACCATAGGCACAGCCAGGCCTCAATGGCAGCATGGTGTGGCAGCCCCGCTGCTGCTCCCAGGGACATGGAGGCACGTCGCTGGCAGAGCTGTGCCCTCCCTTTCCTCGGGGTTCCCGCTGTCAGACAGCCCCTATGTGCAGCTCCCACCCCACTGGAGCACCTAAGGGAGAAAGAAGACCTAAATTGCCCAGGGAGGCTGTGGAGTCTCCTTCTCTGGAGATATTCAAGGCCCATCTGGAGGCCTACCTGGGCAGCCTGCTCTAGGGAACCTGCTTTGGCAGGGGGATTGGACCCAATGATCTCTTGAGGTCCCTTCCTATCCCTACAATTTTGTGGTTCTGTAAATTCTCCTCTCCACCCTCCACTTCTCCAGCCCCACGTGGCTCTGGAAGGTGGGAGGTGTGGGAGATGGTCTTCAAAAGGCTGATCACACGCAGCTCCCACTTTCCCTTCCCACCTGCCTCTCTCCTGGGGGGCTGGAGCAGATTCCTGTTGCTCTCAGAGATGTTTCTCCCCCATCTACACACACGATGTTTTCTTCCCTCTCTTTGCTGTGAGCAACTCAGCCTGCTGTTATAATTCGGGATGGGTGATCTAACGTGCTATTAAAATTCAGGATGTCTCTCGATAGTCCTTGGATCCATCAGTGGACTGGTAATGATCTTGGTAGTTGGATTCATTATTTATTTTCTGCTTTCTCACTTCTCATATCACACTGTCGTTGTACTTGGGAGACACTGAAGACTGTAGTCCTTTGGGCTTTGTAGCATACCTCTAAGCACAGGAGATTAAATTGTGCTGGAGATTGGCAGACACCCAACATGGTGTCTGTGAAATTCATAGACATGGAAACCAATTTTCATTGGTTTCAGTGGGGATAAAAAGCCAGAATGTCTTCAGGTGTTTGAAGCGTATCTCCAGGTTGAGGTAGGCCTGGTACAAGCATGATGAGATGTGCCCTGAAAAGGAGTTACAATCTGAGTTTCAGGGTAAGGTGCAACATACAACTGAGCAGACAAGAGGCAGAAAGTGGCAGAACAATGAAACAAAACCTCGCTGCACACTAGGCTATGCTTTCAATTCACTGCCTGCCTGCTTTATCACGCCGCAAGACTCAGACATGTGTCTCAAAAATATTAATGCACCTTTCTTAGCTTTGGCTTTCTACTGCTTCTGCCTGCCAGAGCCGTTTGTATCAAGGAAGTGTCACTGGATTGAGCCATCTCCTAAATTTTGTACTAGCCAGGAATTTATATACCACCAGAAGGCCATTTCCAACATCACTGCCTATTCTAAACAGCTTCCCTGACACAAACGAAAACCGCAGGAACAAATGCAGAGGCAGATACGTACACTGCAAACACTAGGCACCTGCGTGTGACACAACTTAGCTGCCCCCACTACACACACACATCAAAACGTGCCTTGCCTCTTGCTGGCCCTGGAGCAGGACTGCTGTATTACAAGCGTGTGCTGTGCCCGACTGGTCACGAGAGAGCCAGAGTGCTTCACAGTGAGAGCTAGGAAATGACAACGCTGCTTTTTAATGCGAGCGCATACAAATGTGGGAACTACTCTCAGAGAAACACATCCCTTCCCAGCACTGGGGAGAGCAAAGCAGTTGTAGTGATCAGTGGAGAGATGTGACAACCCACTCATGGCTCATGATGTCTGGTTATGTGGGAAGGATCCCCCCACACACAAGGCAGTTGGCATGGCTTAGCTCATGCTTGCTTGGGTTGGAGTACGAGCAAGGCCCAGCATTAGCAGCTCACAGAGTATTCCCCAGACATAATCACAGGTGTGTCCTAATGTTAAAAATAATCAGGGTTGTCCACATCCACTTCCATGACCTCCAACTCACTGCGAGCCTGCCGCTGCAGTGCTCCCCAGCCCAGGATGAAGGTGAACAGGCACATGGTGGAAGGGAGTGCTACAGCAGAGGCTCTGTCATGGTGATTTCCCTAGACCTACCCACAAATATCCATTAGAAAAAAAAAAAAAAAAAAAAAAAAAAAAAAACCTGCAAGGCTGACACTGCTAGCATGTATCTCAGTTCACAGTGCATATTCATTCCCCAGCCTGTGCTGAAGGCCTTTGAAGCCATGAGCGTTCCCCAGCACAGTTACTGCCTCCTTGCGTTGTTTTATTTTAGAAAGGGTTGCCCTGTAGAAGAAGAAGCAACTTTAGGAGGTGTGTAACTAACAGGTCACTTGGCTAAGTAGACCAAACCCGCTGTCCTGTAGTAGTGTCTCTTGCATTTTAATTAAATCTATAATCATTTAATATTATATAACATTAATAAAATGGCTTCAGAAACTTCTAGGCTGAGTAAGGCTGTTGAATTAAGAATACAGGACGACCTGACACTGTCTTTGAAAAAAAATAAAAATAAAAAAAAATTAAAAAAAATGGAGCACCCAAGGGCTCAGTCTGGCTTCACAGAGACACAGCATTTCTCCGAAACGGCTCTGAGCTGAATAAGCATTCTGGGTATTAATATTCAAAGCAGGGCATCGCATATGGCTTATGAAACACCTCTTCATGTGAATTAAAGACCTGTTCTCAAGGCAGCAAGCTTCCACTACAACTGGAGCCACCAGGCGCCAACTTCATTATCATAGCACACTTACTGGAGGAAAAAATTGGAAGGCTTCCCTTTCTATTAGCCTCCCTCACTAACCATTAAGATTCAGCCTCATACCTGACTTCAGTAACGAGTCCCAAAAGAATGAATCTAGACTTCAGAGCAGCACAGCCAGCCTGAGCGACCTCTGGCTCAAGGTGAGAAACCCACATGGGATTAGCCCAGGCTGCAACCAACTAAAAACATTAAGGGCTGTGCTTAGAGAGCTGTGCTGGTGTTTCCCTTGTCCAGCGAGGACAGCGGTGGCTTTCTGAGAGCCGTGCTAGCTGACCTGCTTTGTACCCCGTGCTCCTGTTTACCCATAGAGACTGCTGCACAGTTCCCAGGCATGTCCAGCTGACCAGGGCAAGGTGCTGCTGTCCTGCTGGCATTCCCTGCACTCAGGCAGGATTGTACACACTGTGGACCTAATTGTACTTAGAGAAGGAACTCGGTGAAGGGCAATGAAACCTTCTGTGGACTTTTTCTATGTATCACTTAAAATCAGAGTTTTGCTTCTGGTCTAACACATTTATAAGTGCATGTGCACATAACACACACACAGAAGGTTGATTTAGGAACAGTTCTCTGTCACAGTAAAGCTTCATCTAACACTGTAGAGCAATGTCATCCATCCACGTCTTGCCTGTGAAAAGTAAATTCCTCTTGTCACCGTGGTACCGCTCAATATGCAAGAAGAGATGCAGGGCACCTCTTTGCCCAGCATGCAGCTCCTCCACTCATCAGCTCTGACTGCACTCCAAAGGAAAAGCAGAGGTTTTGGTCTGTGCCAGTGTATCCGCCCCTATTTTCAGAAAACATTTCCCTAAGTAGGCCAAAAATGTCTCTTAAAGCTTGAGCTTTAGAGGATACATTTGTAAGGCAAGGCACACACGAATGGGGTGACCAGCTGTTCTACTTTTGGAGGTGCTGTCCTAGTTCTCAGGAAGCCAATCTGCATTGCACCTCCCATAGAGGAGAGAGGCCAAACGTCCTACTTTCTGTTCTTGGTAGCCTCTTTGTCCTATCATGAGAAGGCAAGGTGTGTGACAGCACACATGAGAAAGAAGAAACCCTCCCCACGATGTGCCCGCACAGAAGGCGAGTGGAGCTGCAAAAGGCCCCATCCCTTCCAGGCTATGTTTCAGGATCCTCCTGTTTCAGATCAGGCTCTTGCCTTGCAGCTATGTCAAGGTGCAGCAAGCACTAATAAAATTAGGTTTCCACGTCCTCTGATGTCACCTGCACTCTGAAACCTCACCTTGTTAACACAGGCAGTTCACCGCTCGGTCTCAGCTAGTATGAGCGTATTATCACTTTGCTCTGATTCAGCAAGACAACTACATTTACACTTCAGCTTGTGCCTGTTCGATAGGGCAACAAAGGACACTCCTAAAGCTGTTTTTAACCTTATTAGGCATGCACTAAAACTTAAGTATGCATTTAAGTGCTAGGCCAGACTCATGCCATGATTAAAAAAAAAGCCTAGTGTTCAGAGGACTAAGCTTTGAACCAAGCACATTTTTAATCATAAACTTCAGAAAACTCTTTAAATATAAAGAGTTTCTCCTGGAAATGTTTGGCAAGCATAAAAGTGATATGTGTTGTAAAGCCCCTGCTCCCGAGCAGAGGTAGCAGCAGCCACCTGACAACCCAGGCCTCAGTGAGGCAATGATTGAGCACGGCTCCTCTCCGCGTTGTCTGCATTAAGCTTTACCCAGCCAATGTGCACTGAATTAGACGAGCAGCCCTAAATTAGAAGCACCACCCACTTCTCCTGCAGCATTTACTGTCAGCCTCAATTGTCTTTTGCTCCCCGGAAAGGCAGCCTGGGAAAGAAGCCTGGGTGAGCTTCACGTTTGCTTAGGTGACCTCAGCGCCAGGTCCACTCTGTCAGAGATGCAGCCAGAGGTGACAGGGTGTGAGACCAGGCATGTAATCCTCCAGACATCCACCGCCATCAGCAGAAGCAGTAGTGAGGGCAGTACGTGGGCATCTCAGGCCTGGCTCAGCCCTTCGGGGCTGGCCATCTCCGCTCGCATCGTTTCACACAAGGCACACAACTCTCTCCCCCACGGTATCCTGTTCCCACAGGGACGGTGACCATGTTCACACAAGTCCCTCTAAAACCTGAAGTCCAAATGCTGCCTGGCCAAGTTTCCTGATCTGTTGTGGGTTTCATCTCAGCAGACAGAGAAAGCTGACCCGACAGATCTGCTCTTTCGCACCCTCAGTTTCGCACCTCTCTTTCACAAGCTGCTTTGCATTTCTCTCTGCTCTGCAGTTTCAAACTCTGTAAACTTTGACCAGAAGTTTGATCATAAGGTGGCAGGGATTTGGGGGCAGAAAGAAGAGCCTACCCTCCCTTCTTGCTTCAACGCACCAGCTCTGTCCCTCGGTATCAATTACTGGCTTTTATAGAAAACAGGTAATGCACTTTGAAAGAAGACACGTTGCCTTCCACGTTTTGACATTTGGGTTTTAGTTGAAGCATAATTAAACTTCTCAGAAATAAGGGATTTGAAAATGCAATCTTACCGCTTACAGTCTGGGGGGAAAAAAGCCCTGCATTCGCTTCTCAGAGCAGACTTGCCCTGTTCTTCATGTTCTGCACAGGCAGTAACAGTGGGGTGAGCCATCCCATAGCTGTGGCTGTGAATAGAAACATCAGCATTTGACACTGGGTGAGCTTCTGATGCTTTACTAGGAATCCCACCCCAGCAAGTCACTGGCTCTGTGCATGCCCTGGACGGGAGTGGGAAGCAGGGGAATGCACTGGACACGAAACCCTCTGGAGGGGAGACGTTTTCAGGTCAGCTTGGTGGCCCTCCAGCCGACTGCAACACATTCTTCACCAAGCACATCTGCAGGTTCTTCAAAGCATCTGCTAGGACTCCTCATAAAATGTCTTTGCATTTCCTAGTGACCTGGGATTTCCTCAAACAGCCAGAATATTAATGAAAGGGAGCAAACGAACACCCATTAGCACCATCAGAGGGGCAAACAGAGCGGGACAAGATGTTAGGGTCAATTTTTCCAGCACTCAGCAGAGCCACGCGTCTGTGGGAATTCAGTGGGTAGAGTTGGATACCTGGCTCCTACGAGGAGAAAAAAGTACGCCCAGCAATTCAGCCTTTGCACCAAAAGGACAGAATAATAAGCATTTTTGTGTGTGAAAGAAGACAGGGAAGCAGCCCGTGCACCCCTGCCTTGCTGCAGGAGGAATGCTCGGTGCTGCTGGCAGCCACTGAAATTTGGGTGATGGGCCAGAGGGGAGGGATGCACAGAGCCAACCAAGGGGAATGCAGAATAGTCCCCCAGGCAGCTGGGAGATAACAGGGCACCCACCCTGCGCCAGGAGCAGCTGCTGCCGGCGGTCACGGTGTCAGGACGAGCCCTGGCGAGCAGGGCTATTATTTGCTTCAGAGGATGCATTTTTGGCACCGGGTGTGTGATGTGCCACTGTCACCCCTCGTGACAATTCTGTAATCTCTTCTTCCCCTTCACTGTTACTGTCCCAGTTTCCAAGAAGCAGACAAGAAGGATTTGCTTCTGGAGCAGGATAATTCCTCCCAAGGAAACAAATGACTGGAGACAGACGCGGGAAATTCTTCACTTGTCTATTTTTATTTACAGCGCAGTTCCTGTTATTACCTTGAACCAAAATAGCACACGAGCAAGGCTGAGGCCAAGTTTCCTTCGCCTTTCTCCAGGAGAGGGTCGAAGCCAGCCCTGGCCGCAGCCCCCAGCCTCCTCCCACATCCAGCACGGGCTGAGCGGGGCTGTCCTGGGGTCAGGTGCCAGCAGCGGCCCCACACTGCGATCCTGCCCACTGGCATGTCCCTCCAGGCCAAGCAGCACTTACAGCTCTCAGCAAGTCCCGTCTGCACCTCGGGGTGCCAGCACTGCTGATAGCAGCGGGAGGCACCGGTGCTGGTGGCAGTGAGATGATTCTGACAGGCACATGCTGCCCCTGCAGTCCCCCAGCAGTAAAAAAAAAAAAAGTAAATAAAGCACTATCTGCCTGTTACAAAGACAAAGAGCTGCCAACTACTGCTCCTCACTTCCTCCCCAGCAAGGACATACACGTAGGATCAAGCTTTTCAAAGCTCCTCCAAGAATTAAGCACCCTGCTCCTGTTGACCATCGATGGGACGTGCGCACCCAGCTCCCCTGAGCTCCTCTGGAAATCTCCATCCTTTGATGTTGTTTCAAAGGCTTCAAAGCTACGGTTTGTCTCTTTGAGGCAGGAGGAAAAGGAGGTGGCAGCGTTAAAGCAACTCATTGCAAAGCCCTTTCCCTGTCCTAACAGGGCGTGGAGAATCACCACAGAGCATGGGGTGGCTCCACAGAGGGGGACCCCTCCCCGGCCACCCCAGCAGGCTGCCCGCCTCTCCCTGGCATTGCTGCTTACATGCAGCCCCATGGCTGGGGCTGGCAGCACCCCATGACCGTCCTCACTCAGGGAGGGGAGGAGATGGGACAGCAGAAGCTGGTGGAGGAGCCGGTACCTCGGCCTGGGCTTTGAAGGGCACGTGGCCAGGGAGGAACATCTCCTACCCATGGAGATCAAAGCGCTCAGCAAACAGCTTGAGCGCAAACACCACTCATGCTCATCCCTGCCCCACGGCCAGCCTGCTGCCTTGCTCACTGTCAGAGGCAGGACCTGCTTCTCCAAGCCCTTTCTTCCCTGCACATCTCCCCCCCTGCCTCTTTTCCCTGACACCAACCAGAAAACCCTCTTTGAAACATTTCAGCCTCGGAGGTAGCAAGCTGCTGCTGTGAGCTTTGTGAAAATATGCAGCTGAACAGGGTCTCTGCAAATCCTCCTTGTAAGGGAAAGAATTACCGTACCTTGCTGGGCATCAGAGAAGCCAGTCTTCAGCCTCTCTCTCTCTCTCTTATATGGAGATGCTGGGTTTTAATACATGCAAACTGTGAAGTTTTTTCCTGTGATTATGGTATCCATAGCAGTGCTGGTGCGAGTGGATTCTCCGAGGTCTAGTAAGATGTGCTCATTTTCCTCAGTATTACAAGAATGCACTTAAAGTCAGCCCTCAGCACCGTGACTAAACACCCGTATAAATCCACGGGAGAAAAAAAAAAAAAGTCTTAAATTGTTCCACTACTCACTGAACACCTTTTAACCTCCAAAACAGACCAGACAACCAAAATGAAAAGTTATGTTTTGTAGTTTGCCTGGGGAGGGGAGAGACAGAGAGCTGGGGGCATCGTAAAATTTGCCAAATGTAATGTGAATTGCTACAAAAAGTGCTGTAGGATAGACCAGAACATCACAACGCTGCCTCCTTTTCTCCCTTTGGAAATATTTTGTGTTTATTACTTATTTCAATTTAGAGAGTAAAAAGATACCCGCAAGAAGCTCCGGGTACCCCAAGCACAAAATCAACACCAGAACCATCCCCCTGCCAGGCGCAGCGCTTCATCCATCCATCCGTCTGTCTGTCTGTCCACCCGTCCCACTGCACAGCTGCCTACTGGCCCCAGGGATGGTCTCAGGAGCGGCGTCGGCGGCTGCCTGGGGCTCATCCCCTGACCTTCCCTCCCGCTCCGTGCCGTGATGTCATTCTTGCAAAGCACAGAGCAGGCGCCTGTTGCTGTTTCCATTGCAGCATCGCCGCCCGCGATGATAAGGATGATTTATTTTGATTACAGTACCCAGGCGCTCCAGTCAAACAGGCAGGCCCCCGGCATGCCAGATCCAGGGCAAAACAAGAAACGCTGAAGGTCACCTCCTCCCCGTGAACTTGCAGTCTGGGAGAGAGCCTGCACGAATACCTTAGAAACGTAAATATCATCCTAGGGCTTACTAATGACCTCCATGAATCAAGAGGGGGCCCTTGTTTACCTTACGAGAACTTCCCGAAATAGCACGGCAAACAGCAGCGTTGCTGGTGCCTCCGGGGCCCATCAGTGCTCTGCCGTCCCCACGGTCCCACCTCTGCTCCCCCCTTCCTCCTCGGGCTCCCTGGGGCCTCGGCTGCACGGCACAGCCAGCTTTTATGCTTCCCCCATGCTGCGGAAGGGAGGAAAAAATCCTGCTAGAGAACTGGAAAGAGCTGATCAGGAGGCACTGCTGCCTCTCACAGCCTGCACGCAACACATCCACCAGGGTCACAGCTTCCACCAGGCCGGGACCAGCTGCAGCCCTGGCCCACGAGGTTCATTCATGGCACAGAAACCACACAAAAGGCAGTGGAAGGACTTGGGAAGTCCTCTCGGAGCAGGCAGAGTGGGAACTTGGGGCTATGGGCAGGTGAATGGGCACATGGTTTTTCATCTCCCACCTGCGGTTTTATTAAGTGTAACGTCTTTCATGAGATATGAGAGCTCATTGGCATCGCTCAGATGGCACTGAAAAAAAAAAAAAAAAAACATCAGCCAAAATTTGCCTTCTGAAAACCTTCTGGTTGGAACATAAAGGTGTCAACTCTTTCTTTTTCCTGCTTTCACAAGTTTTTTTTTTTCCCTCTAAATGTTACTTATTCCTTCTCTATTCCTCCAGCTCAAAATAAATAAATAAATAGAAAGGAGTGAAACTATTATAACTATTATAGAGCAGTAAATCTGAATTTTATTAGTGTTAATAATCACAGAATAGTATTTTACTCTGCATTATTTGTTTCAGTGAAAAGCCTGAGCTAGTTTCAAACTCTTCAGGCAACACTAAAGCAAACAGGTACCACTTCTGAGAGCTTTTTCCTCACTCAGGGATCTGGACCCAAACGTTGCCAAGGTCCAGGGGGTGATTTAGGTCCTTGTGGGGACAAGCACAGGGACTGAGCCCAACCAACAGCAGCACAGGATTTGCAGAGCACACACCAGCCAACAAGAGCTTGGGCATCTCAGCATGGGTGGTACCAAGGCAGCACCACACCGTCAGCCCCAAAATCATTGTCTGGGAACTCTGCTCATGTCTGCAGAAACAAAAGGCATGAGAAGGGAAGGAGGCACTGGAAGAAAACAAGCTACAGCTAGAGAGTGACTACCGTAAAGGACTAATTTAAGGAGCTGAACACAAGGCTCACCATGGCCATCGGAGGGGCACACTGGTTGCATCCATTATGCATGGAAACAGAAATGTGCTGACTCAGCTATGAGGGCTTTTGAAGTGATGGCAGCTGAGTTTGCGCTAAGCTTTCGTCTGTCAATTCAGCCTTTTAACTGAACAGGCATGTTTTTAACAAGCCGCCATTTCTCCAACCTGACAAACTGATCCTGAGGCAGCCCTTCTCTTTCAGCTGCCTGCCACCGGCTCACGCTCCCTCAGGTACAGACATTTTCCCTGGCAGAGCACTCCCTCTTCCTCCCCAGCCCATCTGGCTGCTCGGCATCACATTGCAGAAGCTCTCATGCAGCACCAGAAGAAAACAGCTGGGGAAAGGTTATCATGTCACAAGCCCTCCTCCACACAGGCTATAATCTGATACCAGCAGTTCTCAGTATCTGGCGTACTGAGGGCAAAGAAGGAAAAGCAAAACAAATGACACAAAATACATGTAAGTGAGGCTACAGGAATGTCGTGCTCTAACACCTTTCCCTTTGGGGAAAAAAAAAAGTTTAAGACAGTATGAGGTTATAAAGAAAAAGAAAAATCATTGTGCAGTGTACTTCATAATGCCTCTGAAAGAGTTGTTTTTTTTGTTGTTGTTTTCTTTTTATATACATAGCATATTTAATCTGCAACTCAGATAATGCACCCACAGATAATCGAGAGTTGACTGTGAAAAATCTTTTTTTGAATGACAGCTTTAAAAGTTCATGCACATTTCTCATGACAAATCCCCCTAATTATCATTTCCATCGGCAGACTGCTAACACATATTCCGGGCACCACTGAGCAGGAGGAAAAAAAACCCGAGCAGAAAGCACCACGAGCTTATCACTGAGATGAGAAAAAGCCCAAGTTCTAAGCAGCAGTACAAAAGGCCAGCGGTCAGCTCAGACAAGGATGGGATTTTTAAGTACACACCGAGACTGCCTAATGCTGGCAGTGCTGTATGTCATGGCAACGGATGGTTTGCAGAAGTGGCCCTAAAACTCACGTGCCATGACCTCGAGCCAGCAGGAGCCATGGAAAGGGAAGGCCAGCAGGGCAGTGCACATCCAGGGCCCTAGCTCCTTCCACAGCTCACCATCAGACAACAAAACTCGGCCTCAGCTCACCCTGGAAACTTGTATTCCCAATGAGATGCTTGAACATAGCCCTAACATAAAACTGAGCTGCATTTTTCACCACCCCGTGTGCAGAGAAGCCCCCCAATGCTCAGTGTGAGGGTAATGTTGGCAGCTTCCCCCCAGAGGTGGAGCTGCCTTGCAGAGACAGTTCAGGTTTCAGCAGCACACAGTCCAGCCAGTCATTAAGACAGAGCCAGTCACAAAATTCAGATCCAGATCCGATGCAGCCTTCAGATACATCCACGTTTCAGCCTGTGTTGCAACACGGGGCTTGGCTCTTCCCATTACAAAACCAATTACCTCCAAAATGCAGTGTTCTACCCGAGACTGACTTTCCACCTCTTCCTTGAGCAAAGTTCATGAATTCACACCTTGACTAGTCAGAGCAGCTGCATCACCAAGGGATGGAGAGGCCAGTTCAGACCAGTTACCATTGAGCCTGGCTCTTCCTCTGGCTGAGGAAGAGCAAAGCATCACCTGGAGCCCTCACCACCTCCTCATGTGCTGCTGCCTCTCCTGGCTTGACTGCACACAGCAGTGGTAAAGCCCACACAGACTCCCCTGCCTCAGACCAAAATCTGAACAGATTACAGCTGTTAGCGTGAAGCTAAAGGCTCGCCAAGGCTGTTTCCTGCTGGTAGAAAAGCCCACTTTGGGGACACATCCCCAGACCACATCTCCGAGGCAGAGACTCAGGAGCGTTCATCTAAACAGCGCAGCCTGAGCTCACCTCTGGCCAGCACCAGTGACTCACCGGGGCTGAAGCCCTGCTCTCTGGGATTTCTCTCTCACTCTGGCAGCTTTACCAGCCATGGGCGCCCACACGCCCCTAGAGCACAGGCAGTGCTGGAGATGGATACCAGCCAACAAACCTTCAAGAGAACTTGGAGGAGTCAGATTTCAGGGACAAAAAAAATGCTATTTTCATCCCAGTGTTTCATAAGGGAGGCTCACACCCGAGCACGGTGTTTTTTCCTCCACTTTGAGTCACTGGGACCTCTTTCAATAAGCCATGTGTTAGCCTCCACAAAGGCAGGGCAGCTTTTTAGCTCCTGCTGCTGGCAGGAGCGAGCGAGCAGAGCGGGCGCAGTGCAGGAGCGTGACAGCTTGCTGAGCGCTCACACCGCCCCCGAGGCATTAACTTTCCAGAGGTGCTGCCATCGCTGCAGATGTTACCGAGCTGCCCCAGGCCTGCCAAGCAGCGATAGTGACTCAGGCCAGACAGCTGACCCACGCACATGGCTCGGGTGCCTCTGTGAGGGATCAAGCAGATAACCACGGGCCCCAACAGAAAAGCTCCCGTTTCCTTGCTCCTGAGTGCTGGCTGGAGCTGGCTTCATCGCTGGGGCGTCTGAATACTCAAAAAGCTCCAAAGGTCTCAGCCTGCCAACGACCCAGCAAGGCAAATGATGATTTGGAAGCAAAATATTTACCTAGCAGAGCGGGTAAAGTGCAGCAAGCTTTATGAAATCAGCTGCAAAACCCCATATGCAGATGTCATGTACCTGGAAAGCTCTTTGGTGTGCTGGTGACAGAAAGGGGTCTCCTAACCAAGCACCGGCAAGACTTGGTGACTTGCAGACACTGGGTCAGAAGGAAAAGGCTGCTTCTCACAGCAACCCGTTTACTTTTCCTCTTCATGGCCGTGCCTTTCTCGTTTCAGAGATCAGTTTGCTTTTGCCAGATGGAATCAAAGTCACCACTGTGAATTCAGCATTTTTTTTCTTTTTTCTTGGAAAGCACCAGTCAGTACCATGTCAAGAAAAACAAACAGAGAGGTTTGCTTAGGATCTATTTAAAGCACATCAGCAGTGGTAGCTCCAATAACAACCCCAGGGCCAGCACTGGTGTTTGTGACAAAACTACTGTGCGTAAGAAGGGCAAGAACATTGCAGGCAACTTTCCCTCTATTGGGCTTCCATGCTAAATCAGCCTTTACATTTTCCCCTTTCACCCAAAGAGGTCAGAGAATTAGGGCGCAAGACAAATGCTCCTGAAAGGGTCGGATCCAAATAGAAAATGCTCTGTGGTTCAGACCTGGCAGCCAGGAAGGAGAAGCAGCCTACAAAGAAAAAATGAAACTCCCTGTGAGGAGATTGTGCTGGCTCTGCTGAGCAGGGAGGGAAACACAGTCCAAAAATGGTGCAGAGCATGCCTAGGCTGAAGAGCTCAGCTTCAGCATTTCACAACCCAAGCAGGAGGACCCAACTCCAGTGTCCCCAGCACCCAGACAGCTGCTATTTGCAGTCAGCAGCCATACAGAAGTCTTGGAGCTCAACCACTGCAAGCAGACACGAGGCCCACCTCTACCCACACTGCCCTCATGCCAGGTGGTGGAAACCAGCCAGGAGGTGGCTGTAAAGTCGGCCAGGGGCTGCAGAATGTCCTCTCCTGCCCGGGTGTCTCCTGGATGGAAAGCAGCTAATTTCATTAGCGCCCGTAAAACACTCCGACACTCTCCGTGCGGAGCATTATTAAACAGCCGTGCAGAGACAAGCCAATAGTCCTTCACTTTTGTTTATATAAGGTATTCTGCTGGTACTATACCCTGGGGGCTCGGTAACGGCTGTGGTTACAACAGGGTATTTACTACCACCTCGGCTTGCTGCAGCAATGCTGCCCGTGCCTCTAAAAGCAATCTCAGAAATGGCCAGTCCATAGGGAATCTCACGCTGCCCCACTTACAAGCGTGCCGGCGCTCGCCTTTTTCCTCCGCAGCTCTTTTCTGTAAAAGAGGCATTCATAACCCTGAGCTCCTTAGCAGCGGACCTAATCCAGCAAGTATCCAAGACATTCAGGAAAAGAGAATTTCATAGCATTGGAATTTTTCCATGCCAGCACTTTTTCATCCTAAGATAAATGGCTTTTACTTACAGGGCTAAAGGCTCTATTATTTTCAAAATACTTCTGAGCTTCAAAGCAGCAATGGAAATTGGCTGTGCACCTGGCCAGCTGAT
Source organism: Aythya fuligula (assembly GCF_009819795.1). Classification (NCBI taxonomy): domain Eukaryota; kingdom Metazoa; phylum Chordata; class Aves; order Anseriformes; family Anatidae; genus Aythya; species Aythya fuligula. The sequence continues at coordinate 24,427,524 of NC_045561.1, forward strand.
CCAGCCTGGATTCGGCCAAGCAGCAAAAGGTGTCTTTCTTTCGTTCTTTCCTGCGGCAGCAAGTAGTAGTTTACTTGGCCACAGAGAAGCGGGCAGGAGGGCTGATGTAAGCAGGCCAACACGTAATTAATCAGACGAGCAGGGCCTGGGCAGCACGGTGCAAAAGCAATCAGCAGGGGAGAAAGAAGAGGGGATGAAGCACCCTGCTCAGGGGAGCTGGGGACACCCTCGCAGGTCTTCATGCTTGCATGGAAAGCAACTTGCCCAAAGGCTGTGCAAGAGCTGAGAGCGGCTCCAAGCCCCTGCAGGGCTTGGTGGGGCCAGCTGAGGATGTCTGGAAAGTCCCAGGAGCTCCTGGAGCTACGTGTGCCTTCCCCCAGCAAGAGCCAGCAGGAGTCAGCAGGCCTGTGCTCAGCTTGGCCAGCTGGTTTCCACCACCTGAATTAGCATAGAGCTCTGCCTGTGTGAGCCCATCCAGAAGGAGGGTTTGCTCCCTGTTCCCCAAGGACACCCACTGCTTCCTCCTTCGTCACCCCAGTCCCCAGCAGGTCCCATCTCAGCCACCCCGTGGCCGCTGGCAGCCGAACCGCTTGCAGGAGCTTGCGCAACGCTTCGCCACGCTAAACTTGACCCGAGCTGGGGTTGTTGCTCTCGCTTTTGAGAGCCACGGTCATAAAAAGCGAAGGGATTTGCTGGCCGAGGAGCAGCCCGGCCAAGCTGACGCAGCGCAGGCTCCCGAGGTCAATGGCTGCAGCTCCGTGCCGGGGGAGGACACGCAATGCCTAATGTGGAAATGTTTGTATTTGGAGCAATATATAGTTACATTCAGCAACCAGCAGCTGCAGAGGCTGTTTACTGTAGCACACAGTCCCAGGCCTATTAGCTCCGCGCCTGACAGTGACCAGACTCAGAGGGGAATGACTGCAAAGCCTGCAGTTGTATTTATATCGTTGCCAAGATCCCAACAATACCTTTCCTAATAAGTCTGGCACAGAAATAATCATTTAAAGAGCTAAAAAACATAACATCCGCAGCCCATCTTTACAGCCAGAAGGGGAGTTGCGCAGGGCTCTCGGTCTAATCTTTCACAGCCCCAAGTGCTTCCCTCCTACTTCACAAACAGCCTGTGATTTATTTCCTGGACGGCTGGGTGCAAACAGCCCATGTGTAAGTGCTCCACGGGGAGACCACACCTCTGCGGCCCTGCTCAGCTGCGTGGTCCATTGGCAGGGAGAAAGCAGCAGCAGCATCACTGGCAAGCATCCGATGCCTGGACAAGACCTCGTCCCCATCCCAGCACGCACACCCAGACCCTCCTGCTGAGGAAAGGACTGGCTGCACATCCCCATGGCACCAGGTGCTCTGCAGATCAGCCCTGACCTGCTAAGTTAAAAAAAATAAATAAACACACTGCTCAGTAGCTGCTTCCTGGGGACACAGAGAACAGTGTCTTCTTGGCTAGGAGAACTCAACACCACCAGCTCTGGGAAACACAAAGCGTAGCTCTGCTGGTTCACACCGTTCCTGACCTTGGCTAGCAGATAAGGCTGTGCCGTCTGATTTTGTTTTGCAGGTACCAGGTGTCGTTGAAGGTCAGTGCTGAGGAAAGGGCTCTCCCACAGCCAGAAGGTTACAGAGAGTGATTTTTATGCAACATAAGCTTGTCGATGATTAACAATTTTCTTTCGGTTAACTGCGAAGTTAATAGTTATTCAAAAGCGCTCCACTCTAATGGGAGTGGAGATGGGGAGATGTACTACATTAACCATTAATCTCGGGCTGCGCAATAAAAATTAAAATGGAATATGGCACATAAGGATGATTAATTCTGCTTGCAAAGGGAGAGGGTGTCAGTGTATGCTCTGGGCGGGAATGTTTCCTTCCAACAGCGGGCAGCCTGGACGCAGATGAGGATGTGCCACCAGACAGGCTGCCCTCAGCGAGCAGTGCTGTGCTTTCGGCCATCTTCAAGCTCACACGATGCTCCCTGTTTCAAAACCCACCTTGTCAACTCCACAGCTGAGATCTCTCAACTTTAGGGAGTGGGTAGATTTTTTAGTATTACTTTTAAGTTGCAAAGGTGAAAATGGAGAAAGAAGGGTCAAACTGAGTAATTTGAGACTGAGTGCTACCCTCAGGGAAACACCTCCTTGCCTAAACCACTACTAGGCATATCTCCAGGGAGAATGAAGGAGGCTTTCCCAAAGGGCTGTGCCTCTGTGAAACCCCTCTTGCCTTGGCCCTGCTGCCATGCAACCCCCCTGCCCAGGGCTCACCAGTGCCCTCCACCAACACCCTGTGCCAGAACTGCTTCTCCAGAGCACTGAAGTCCTGTAGACACACACCAGACTGTTGCAGCATGCACAGAGTTTTGCAGAGGTCGATGCTATCGACTTTATTTTCTGCTCACAAGCTCAGTAGCACAATTCCAGAGACAGAGAAGAACATGAGAGACATGCCCATGAGGCAAACTTTGTGCTCCCCTGTCCCACAGGGAAGGGATGCTTGGATCTGGGTTTTGATTTCTGCCATGGTAGGAACAGAAGATAGCTGCAAAATCTGGGTCTGGATTTGTCTTTCCCCTTCTCTCCTTCCCATGCCACCAAAAACCCCCTTCCTCCTCTCACTTGGAGCTTTGACCCCAGTCACGCTGCAAGGGCCAAGTGAATGGATTCCTACGGATGAATCAGAGCTGTTTGGAAGCCAAATCCCTCCTATAGTTCAGCTATACCTGCGCACGTCTGCACACTTGTTTTCCTAAGGAGTCAGCACTTCCTTGTCCCAGCCAGAAGTGGAAGTGTTAAGCTATTGTGAGCGGCTGCTTGTTTTTATGAGTACTTTCTCAGCAATGGGTGTTTCTGTGAACCACACTAAGGCTCCAGCTGTCTATAAGTCAACACACGTTTCCCAATGCCTTCTGCATTTGTTTGAGGGCTGTGCCAATAGTGTGTTCATTAAAATAGAAGTGGGCCTGTGGACAAGAAAATACTGAAAGAAAATCCTTCTGAGTTATTTTTCTCCCTTATTTCTTCTGGCCATCTCCACAGCACGTGCCCAGCAGCATGACTGACACCCCCAGAGGTCCTCACAAGATGCAGGAAGGATGAGAAGCTGCTGGCAGGGCAGCAGGGAACATCCCATCCCACCCTGTTTGGGGTGAAGGCAGGTAACAGCAGCCTGCATTAGCCTGGGCTGCAGGGACAGCCTGTGTTTAGTCTATTTGCCTTTGAGAAACAGAGTTAAGAAGGAATGAAGTCAAACAGATACACATTATGGCATATCTATAATGGCTCTGAAATTGCTGGGCTTTAGGGCACAGTTAATCTACAACCTGGCTAACTTACCCCAAGGTAATCGAGGCAGCAGCCAATGGGCACCATCCTCCTGCTTCTGTGCAAGCCCCTGCCCTACACAGCAGACTCAGCCACAAAGGTCTGCAGGATGAAACCTTACATACCAGCGCACATGCTCCACACTCACAGGCCAAGCTGCACCCCAGCATCAGCACCACAAGGTGCATCGCTGCCAGGTGCACTGGGCCAGCAGCACCCCACAGCATGGGGCATCGTGCCCAGGGGGGCCTCGTGCCAGCACTCAGCCCAGCTGTGGGATCACACTTATCAGAGCCCTTTAAAAACAATGCTCCCACATGAAAGTTTCCAGTGAGAACCAAGCATCTGGGTGAAAACACTCTCAGGAGGAGACTAAAACAGAAACAGGCATAAAGGAGCCGATTCCCATCTGGCTGATAGCAGATGCAGAGGTCCGGGCTGTTTTCCTGGAGCAGTAGGCCTAACATTTGCTCTGCATCTGTGTAGAAAGCACCTGGACACATGGTATCTGAAGGGACAACATGTAGGAGCATGCCACAACCAAGGGAAAAGAAGGTTTTGTAGCTCCAAAAACATCTATGTTGTGAACTACTGCAGAGTTGCACTTAGATTCCAGCATTAATCCCAAACTGAACCATTAACTGTCCTGCAACTGTATCTAATAAAGTGCAGTCATGCTGCATTTGCATCTCTTCCACTTCCCAATCAAACCACTTCCATTTACTGGCAAAAGTTGCATGAGAAGCCATAAATCTACTGGGAGCAAAGGTGCAGCAGCAATAACACTGTGCACAAAATGGGCTGCACACAGAGCTTCCCTCCAGCCCCAGCACGCTGAGCCCAGTGCCTACCCCACATGCTCTCATCCTTGTTAGGATGTATGTCTGTGGGTACATGAAACTGATTTTTTTCCCCACCCTGTGGCAAGCAGCTGCTTCTGCCCAGATCCCTCCTTATAGCCTCCAGCCTCCCCAAACAGCCTTTTTTTTCCTGCTCCCTCTAAGCCTACAGTTTCACATCAGGGTGCATGTAGTCACCCTCTGGTCCCACCAGCCCAACACAGGCATGTGTCCAGTCCAAATCCCAAAGCCAGCACGGCAGCTAACACCCAGAGCAGCAGCAGAGGCTGGGAGGATGAGGGCATCCTCACACGTGAGGCCACAGGTCCCCATGTCTGCACTGCAGCAGCTACCTGCCTGCATGGTGAGGCCTCCACACCATGCTTACTGCACCTGCTCTCTGGGGTTATCAGCCTCCAAGGCTGCGAAACTGGTAATCTATAAAAAGCATGAGTCACAAAGTCTCATATCCTTCTCCGGTTTGAAGTGTTTCCTAGAACTGCACCGACTGCAAGGCCTTGAAGGCTTGACTGTTTACTGAAATAAAAAAAATTCCCCCTTCTGCTCTTGTGCAATGCCGCCCGAAACAAGTCTGTTTTGCTTTGTCTCATGTTTAAAAAGTTCCTCAGCAGAAAATAGGTAGTAATGAGAGAGGAAATGGGAAAAGGGGAGCTGCAGCAACCAAAAAGCTCACCTATTATAACACAAAGTGCACTCCTACTAGCTCAAGGAGGCAGAAAGTCTTCTGCCTTGCCTACCCTGCATGGACAAGCAGACAACTGAGAACAGGCAGGGCAGACATTTCTACACATTTAGCCCATTAGGACAAGGAACAGGAGAATATGCTGGCACCGCGTGACCTCAGAGACATCACCTAAGGGAAAGGTGACACAAACAAAAAGTTTGTCTCTGCATCCCAAGATGGACCCACCTTGAGCAGAGCACAAGGGCAGTGACACAGCCCCAGGTGCAGGAGCAGAGCAAACACGCTCATGGCAGCCTGCACACAGGGGCACCAGGGAGCTGGGCAGGTGTTCCCCCACAGCTGGGGGCTAACAACAGCACCCCTGGGCTCCATAAGCCTTGCATGACTGGTACACACCTGACAAGTCTGTTGCACTTGGAGTGAGCTGTTCCACTGCCTTCTGCTCTGCTGGGGAGTCAAAACATGACAGTACTCCCGTGAGATTGCTGTTTCTGGACTACATGACCAAGGAACATTTTTCTTTTTTTTTTTTTTTTTTCCTCTTTTCAGAGTAATAAATGTATTCTTTACATGTAAGTGAAAACAGTTAAAAACTTTCACGCATTCAGCTCTCTGTGCTCAAAGAGTGCCTGTGGGAGAGGAGCTAGGTTCTCATTCTCTCTCCCCAGCCCTATCTGCTGCTTGATTACACCAAGATGCCCTTTCATAAGGCTCTAGTAGGATGCCAGTGCATGTAGCCCAGGCCACTGAAGTATACCCCAGCCTCAGGAAAACGTGGCAACCCACAATGTTTTAGCACAAGCTTGGACCCAGTATACTACAGGACAGGGATAGCACTTCCCAGGGCAGGAAGCACTCCTGAAGCTGCTGAGAACCCACTGTTAATCTCATTGCTGTCCCACTCTTGATCACAGTGAGATAAACCTTTGTTTAAAGCCCAAACTCCCATTAGAAGCTGTCCACGAGGCAGACCCTCCACCTCTCCTCCAGCAGCCATCTTGTCACCTCGTATCAAGCTGCAGCAGCCCGTGTGGGCAGGAGGGCTGACCAGGCCCTGCTCCCTCCAGCAGCAGGCAGCCTCTCCAGTTTCTCTGAACTTCACCTATATTTGCTCTTGTTGTTAGCTCCTAAGCAGGAACAAAACAGCAGAAGCGCCGTTTAGTCAGTTTTGGTATTGCACAACTGAAAGAAAATAGGAAAGCACCCGCAGGAACTGAGCCAAGTCAATAATGGAGACAGATTAAGCAATACGTGCACCTGGCTGTCAGAAGTGCAAGATACTCTCTCTTTAGTAATTACAGAGCAATTATGAAGTTAACAGCAACTCCAATAAGGACATATATTTCACAATACAATTTTGTTCACAATCCATCAGGAACAGTCACTCCAAGGAGATACAGCTCTGAAACTAAACTGTCCTCATCCCTGCAGGCATAATCCTCTAAACACCAGTCTTTGGTGGGGTGGGATCTTGCACTAGGTCATAATTAAGTGATTACTTATTAGCAGGATGTAATTGAAGCTTTACTTCAACATGACTTAAAAATCCCACTTTTAAGATAGGTAATAAAAACCATGATAAAATGGAGAGCTTGGGTATTTGGTTTTAGAAAGCTCAGTAAGCCTGTCATTCTGAAAATCCAACAACAGATTGTAGCTGGGTTTCAAGACATCAGAACACACAAAAGCCTGTTCTGGATGTTGAGGATGAAAAGTTTCATATTTGTGCCCTCTTTGTAGTGGTAAAGTGGGATGATCTCAGTCTACCCACTCCATCCAAAGAGTGAACAGGGCACGAACTACAACAAGGGCCAGAACAGATCCATGCCTGAATTTAAGATACTAAATCAAACTCAGGTCTGCTGAGGTCCATAACATCTGACTTGTACTGACATTCATCTTGGCTTCAAACTATCGATTTCATGCCTGGTCTAAGAGAAGCAGCAGTCTGCCTTGTTCTCCACACCACACAGCAGCACGGAGCACAGGCCTTCTGCTGTGGCACAGCACTGCCATGGCTCACAGCCAGCAGCACTGCGCATTGCCTCATCACCCTTTGCCTACGGGGACCAGAGGTTACGGAGCAAGTGACTCAGGTTGGCTGCTCCAGCACCCAGCCTGACCTCCTGCCTGACACAGGCTGCCCCAGCACACGCAGCAGAGCCTGCGGGGACACCCCTCGGTACTGAGGAACCACTTCCCAGCACTGCAGGTGGCTATCGGCCTTCCTTCCCACTGCCATACACCCACTGAGGCAGGAGGTGACATTTTAGCACAGACACTCTGCTCCCCCCACCTCGCTCCACCTCCGCAGTGCGCTGTGGACAAGCCCATCTCCACAGCCACAAACCAAAGGGCAGCCCAGCCACATGGCCACGAAAAAATCATTCAAACCCACGAGAGGGGAAGAGAGCATGCACAACACGGATGACACTGGGTGAAGCAGTGCTGCAAGCAGTGCTGCCAGCATGTGCTTAAAACCCACTAAATGTCTTCTCTAAGGGACTTTCTGTGCAAGAGCAGCCAGCCAGGAAGCCTTCCATCAAGCCTAGCATTAATCTCCTCACTGTCTCTTTCTCATATCTCCTTTCAGGCTTTATTTCATTCAAGTAGTGAAACCTGTTGTGGTTTACTTTGATAAAGGTAGAGTCAGCCACTCAGTGTTTTCAGGCAGCAGGGATGTTTTACTATCTCTTGCTGCATCTCCAGCACAGCTGAAAAGGTGCTATTGTGGTTTGACAGCCAAGGTGATATATGATTCTATCAAGAAGTAACCAAATAGCTAAGTGCTCTATAAGTATTAAATAATTAATTATCAGAACCCCTGGCAGAAAGATAACCAAGGATTATCCCCACTCTCCAGACAAGAAGAATGTTTTTGTAACAAGACATGGTAATAAGAGCAACCCAAAGTTCACTGTGAGCTAGCAAACCTGAGCACAGCCACTGAAAGTCAAAGATTTGTTCCAGGCAGCACATTCACCACCAGCACAGTTAATGAATGCCCTACTGAACAATGAACTGGTAAGGATGGTGTCTCAGCTTCCCAAAGACACATAAGAGTAGGTGTGACCTGCCACATCAGTGCATACAGCTGAGCAGGCCATGGCAAACTCTCACTTCTCTGCTTTTTCCTCTTCATCCCACATGGCCATCAAGCATCACTAAGGTCTCCTTCATTTCAAGTTATTTATGGGATAAAAATTTAGCAGCTAGAGGTAAGACAATGGTTACATATACATATATGTACACATGTATACATGTATAGGCATACAATCACCACCAATGGTCTTCACAAATTTAGCAGAGGTCACAAAACCTATCACTATAATAGGAGGAAAAGGTACCAAGGTGTTATGTCATCTTTTTGTTATGCTTCATCTAGGCTTAGATTGTATCTCTGGGGCAAGAACTACATCCTTTACACATTTCTCTGATGTGCTTTTGAGATTAGAGGCACCAAGTAGAAATAACTCAAGTCTCTCCAAGAAGAGCACGCTACATTTTTGTGTTTTATGTTGGGTCCCTGGCAGTGAGAAGCTTTAAAAGCAAAGAACTAGAAGGACGAGCCATTCATCACCTTTAAACGGCAATGCTTCAGTGCATTTTGTATGCTGTGCCATTCCCTTAGAAGGAACTACTCACTGCAAGGGCAGCAGCACAGCACGGATCAGACCCAAGCAGGATGACATGGAGGAGAGCTCAGCCATCCGACCACTTCCCCCAGGACCACCACCACCCACTGCTGATGCCCAGACACAGCTCCACAGCCAGATTCTGCTGGCCAAGCAGCTGAGCACATGGCAGTTGTGCAACCTTCAGGAAGCTCAAAGGTCTCCAAACAGACAGGCTAGCACACCATGCTTCTGTCTCACCCCCTCTGGTATACTTACTCCCAACAAGTCCTCTTCCCCTTACCAGCTTTATAAGTTAAAGGTTAACTTTTTCCTCTTGCCTGGTCTAGACTCACTGCCACTACCTTTTCCTCATTCCATTATGATACTTTCTTGCAGTCACTTTTTGACACTCGCTGTGACTGTTTAAAAACGCAGTCTGTACAGATCCTTCCACCTCCCCACCCCATCCTAACCTCAGCCCTGCCCCAGCTGCCCTTTCCATCCAAGACTAGGAGGAGACCTAAGACCTCCTTCAACGCTCTCTTCAACTCCTTTCCATCCATCTCTTTCCCTTTCTCCTCTTACAGGCTGATCCACAGTGGCCTTGAAACACACTTGAAAAGACCCCAAGCAAAGATCTTGCTGGCTGAAGGCCCTTGGCAGTGCTGGTGCTGCCTGAGTCACTGCTCTGCTTAGGAGCAGATGCCCTCCATAACTCCCTCCTTTCAGACAGCTCCCAATGTGAACAGTTGTAGATATCTCCTGGCTTTGGGAGGCTGATGTATAACCTATCCTAGCTCCTGCATCTGCCTTACTCCAGGAGAGAAAAAAAAAAAAAAAAAAAAAAAAAGCACACCTCAGTCACATACCCTGTAGCACTATCTCAAATACGCTACTTTGAGGGCCTTGTACCCAATAGTTGCTTACTCAAAGAGTAGAGAAACAAGTAAGAAAATTAGCATCCATACCTGCAAGGAGAAAAAAACTTCCATACCTAACAGCAGCAAAAAAAAAAAAAAAAAAGTTTGCCTTGGGCATTGGCCTTTTAATAGGCAATTCAACCAAACAAGTTGCAGCTGCCCTGACGATGTCTCCGCATCTTCTGGAGAGCCCCACCAGTGCTATCTGCCCAGGCCAATAAAACTCATCCTGCTTTGATATGGACAGCCAAGATGGGGCTCTTGGTGTGACCAGCAAGCCCTTACGGGTCACAAGGGGAGCGCACCCTTACATCATGGTGGCACCCCATCCAGCCTTGGTCAGGGCACACCTGCAGATCAGCTCCACAGGGCCCCGATGCCACTTCTTCCAAGTGGGTGTCATTTATTTCCTCTTCACGTAGCATTTAAAGGTGGTGTTTGTCTTGTCATATCTTGCAGCAGTTTCTCGGTGGCAGGTTGCCGAGGATGATGCTGGGAAGTTTATTTCACCCGTTTGTTAAAGCGGATGACAGGTTTTTGGATGAGCCCACTGTGGTTAGTAGGAGCAGAAAGGAAAAAACAAGTTGGTCCAAAGTAGAGGGAAGGAGATACAGGCAGGGAACATTTCTGTGGCACCTGGACCTGCACCAGGAAGGATTTGCTCCTTTGTGTGAGCACAGCTCCCATCATCAATAGCTTTGACACTGTTACCTCCCACTTTGACAGCATTGGCTTGCACACCAAAATGATCTGCAGACCCTGTGCACATAACTGCCTGGAAATCTGTCTTCATATCATGATGCAAACTGCCAGAACTTGGCTTTTTTTCCATTAGTTTGTTTTCTTTTAATATGATAGCATTGCTTAATGGAAGTTGTGGGGGTTTAGGTTAACTTGGGTGTCTCCTGTTGAAAGAGGAAAGACGTATCCAGTGGCACTGATGAAATCTGCTCTGGAGCAAACTCAGGCGTTAACAGGGTACGGCTGATGTCTCCTGGCACTGCAAGGGCCCAAGATGCTCACATTTACAGTGCTCTGGCCTCCCCAGATGCACTGGGGAGGGAATTTTTGCTGCTTGCACATCACCCCTGCACTGGCTCCAGAAGGGGTGGACTCCCCCATCCTTCCTCCTTCTTCCCCTGACCTGGAGCTCGTGTTAGCCTACCGCACCCACTGCTTGTCACTCCATTTGCAAAAATTGTAAAAAAATACAGTTTGGATTCATCTAGAAGGCTTAGTCTGACTGGAAGTCAGGTGGAGGTGGGGACTGGGAAAGGAGATGAGAATACCAAGTGGTGGAGGAAGCCTTAGAGAATATCGTGGAGGAACTGGGCTTGATTCAGTGGGGTTGTAGCAAATAAGGGACACATCTGTAGGAAATTGTGCTCTTTAAATTCCATAGCTCATTGAATAAACTGCTCTTGAAATCTAGGCGTGTTGTGTTCTAAGCTATGCAAACGCACTGGATGAATCCAGCTACTTCCCACCACTGTGTAAATGGGATTTATCGTGTAAACTCCTCTCTCCACTTAAAACAACCAGTCCCTGACTCTGAACAAGAGGCCAAACCACAGATCCAAAATACCCTAAATCTGAGGAAATTGAAATCTGCGACCGGGGCCTCCTGTAAACAACGCAAACATCAGCATTTCAGCCAGCCAGCTGCAGACACCAGATGAAGATGATTTCCCAAGGCAGCAGGCTGCCCGGATGGCAGTGGGGTGCACATACAGTCCCGCTCTCATGTCCCACATCGAACCCATGGTCTGTGCACTGGCAGGGTGCTGCATCCCCTTGCACCTCTGTCCTGCCTTTTCCTCACTGCACAGAAAAGGATTGGCAGGGCTTGCAGGTGAATGGGCTTTAGCATGTGTGTGTGGTGGGTGGTCAAGGAGAATGACAAAAATGTAGCAGGTATATGAATTTAAAGCCTGAAAAAACATTGTCTTGGCACTTATGGATAAGGGCTCAGTGCACGCGAGCAGCTCATTCATTGCTCCCTGTCCCCCACCACGGTGTGAGCTGCCGGGCCAGGCGGCTGCCAACAGCAGAGGCAGGCTGTGTGTGGGACAAGGCTGTGGGGCAGGGCAGGGAGGGCTGCCTGCTGCTGGAAAACCTGCCAGGAGGAGCAGCTCAGGATTTCCCTCAACTCATTGGCATCGCAGGGCAGGCATCCCTGATGCTCTACGTACTGCTCTCCTGCCGGTCCTAGCGGAGCCAAGAAAAAGCACGCAGCTTCTTTTAAATCCCAGGGGAGCAGCGCGGTGCTGTGCAGTTTTGCAATACTCCATCAATGGGAAAACACCCTGGCAGCAGTGCAAACAGCCACCAGGAGCCAATTTCCTGCTTTCTGCGGTGTGAGGAGGGTGTGAGCAGGTGTGAACAGCTGCGGGCACCGGGGTGCATTGCACGCGGGGCACCGCGAAGCTGTGCGGCGTGTGGGGCCATGAGATCTCTGCCTCCGCCTCTTCATCCCAGTATTGGCTTCCTCAAACAGAGCTGCGGCGCTGGCACTCTGCTCCCCCAGTCCAGGCAGGGATGGATGGCCCATGGCCAAGCGTTGGGCAGGTTACAGTGAATTTACCGCACTTCTCAAACACCGTCTCCTCGGCAAGCTCTCTGCAGAGACAGGCCTACAGTTCCTCTGCGTTTTCCTCTCTGCACCAACCAATTTGCGACATGAGAAAGATGAGATCTTAAAAACGGACGATTAGCACCCTTACTAATTACCCAGACTAAGCATCTCAATTAGAGGAGCGCCTGAGGGGGCCTTTACGGAGCTGCGCTGAGCTCCATGGGACGCCGCTCCTGCCCCCAGACATACACGTGTGCTCATCCCTGGGGTTTGCTCTCACCCTGCAGCCCTACGCAGTGTTTTCCCTTACGTAAAACGGCCTTGGTATGATGGTGGCAAATACGAAAAGGAGATTGTCTGAGTCTGCAGAGCTGAGCGGGGGAAACTGCAAATCATCCTGTTCTTCATGAACTAAACTGGGGTGGCGTGATAGCCCAGGTATTGTCAGCAGAGCATCTACAGGTAAAGTGAGTGGGATTACAGCAAATTTGGGAGTATCAGCTGAGGGAAAAGAGCTAGCAAGAATGCAAAGGAATAAGGCTTTAGTACGAGAGGAGATTGGAAAGACTGCAAGTGTGTTTGAACTCAAGGAAATAACAAAATATTAATGAATCAGCACCAGGCAGCAACTGAGAAATCCATTATTTATAGGGAAGATAAATAATTATACATGCAAGGTCAAAGAAGACATTTGCACTGAAAGTTTCTTAAGAGACAGGAGAGCAGAGAGTAATTGACTGTCTAGACATGGCCCCGGCTCGCAGGCCGAAACGCTGTGATTCAGCTGAGCAGGAACAACTCAGCCGTGTTGACTGAACACGGCCAGCTCGTGGGGGGAGCTCAAAGCTGGCAGCAGGGGGATGCACGGCCACGAAGGAGGTGGGTCCCAGTGGCACCAGGGATCAAACTGGGCACCAGCCAGAGCACCTGATGTCTGAAACCCTTCTGAAGGCATCAGGCAGGCTCCCACACCAAAGACAGGACTTGGTTTCAGAAAACCTAGGGCAGGCTACATTTGCTGCATGGCTTTGCTTTGATTTCCTAATAAGCTCTGCTTTATCAGATATATCCTTGTGCTTGACACCATGTGCTGCAGCCCGACCAGCAGAGAGGTATGTGGCCCCGAGCATCCCAAGAGGCCAGTGGGAGCCAGCCCACAGGACTCTCTGGGCAGAGGCTTGCTCCTCGCCAGCCCCAGGGCCCCAGGAGGGACAAGATTTGGGTTTTGGGTGCCAGGGAAAGCTGGGGAAGCAACACAGGCCTGGATCAATATACAGCTTGCATGGGGCAGCACGGATCCTCTGAATCACCCAATAGTGCCTGACAGAAGATGAAGCTGCCCCCAAACTGGAGAGTTTTAGCACTGTCAGTGCAAATATACCTAATAAGCATTCAGAAGCACAACCGAGCGGCGTGACAGCAGACCACAGCCCCTTACGTAGCAGAAGAAATGTCTCTCCTCTGACAGGCTGACTTGCTAAGGTTGCTGAAAAACAGCTGATTAGCAATACCGTCAGCAGAACTGCCGTCGCTGGAGATGCTGAAGTGGCCATCCTTCTCTCCTCCGACCACAAGCATAGGGGCTACCTCCGAGGGCTTGAGCAGAGCTCATGCTCTGCAGCAGCTGAAGGATAGCTCTTCCTTCCTCTTCTCACACACTCTCCCACAGGCACATTGAGCAAACTACAAAAGCCCCTTGCTCGGGCCATTCCTCTCTGTGCTAAGCCTCATCAGTCTTTGAAAAGAAACACACACAAAAAGAGAAGCCCACTTCCCAAATTTCTGCAGAAAGCTTTAATGAGTGCTTGTTTTGCTTCTCACATGGGTATACATGCTCTCTGTGGAACTGGAGGGCATTTCCCCACTGCGCAAAACATTTCCTTTAAAGCCAGAGGCCTCGTAGTTATTGCAGCTCTGGCAGTTATGAAATACTACCTCTGCGGAGAGTGGAGGGGAGAAAAACCTGATTACCAGGAATGAAAACCAAGTACGCACTGGCATTTCAGGTAAAAAGTCTGTTATTAGTGATGGTGTGCCAGCACAGTGGCCTCATAAGGACTGCGCAGATTTTCTTCACTCACATTGGCCTGAAATATTGGAGGTGATTTGCCTGACATGTGGAAGTGGGTCAGATGCTCATCACTACCCTGTGTTAGACACTCCAGGAGACCGCAGCTGCCTCTGAGAAAGACGCTGTGCAGCACTGCTCACTGTTGGGACTTACTGGACGGCCACACAGCATTTTGTAACCCTCCAGCCTCCAGACCCCTGGTGATGCTCAGCACACTGCTGCACACTGAAGCTCGTGGTAGCACACACGTCTTTATGCATGGCCCTGGGACTGTAAGTCCCAGGTTAATCATGTGAAAGGCAAGAGAAGACAAGGATATCAGATGGGACACGTTATACAACGAGCTTGGGGATGCCACGAGCACTCAGATATCGCAGAAAGCAATTTGCAGCCATGAAGATGGGTGCAGTTAAAGGACTCAGCACAGAACGAATGCTATTCTGGAAATGGATGGAGAAATCAGGACGAGGGAGCTCCTGCTGTGAGTCCCACTGTGAAACAGGCTGCAAGATGCTGTTATGACAAGCGCAGTGTGTTGGCCATCACTACCAACCTTTCACACAGCTCATTAGAGAAAGGTCATGGGTTATTTTTACTCTAATTCCCAAGGATATGCTCAGTTTGCTTCATGCACTTCCACACAGGATCACGATCCACACACCCAGATTTCCCCGCTCTTACAAGCACATCCATACACGGCGTACATTCATTCCTGCTCTTTGCTTGTAAAGCGACACACCAAGCCATAAAATGCCTTTTCAAGCTCCAGCTGTGACATTTTATGGAAGCATTTGAAAACTATTACTTTCAGCGAATGCGCTGGGGTCTCTGGCATACTAGCTTTGTTTTGAAGATTGATTTAGGACGAGACTCTCATCAGCCAGTACATCTGGGGCAGTGCTGTGCTCAGGAGCAGCAGCAGTGTCTGTGGAGGACAGCTGGATAGCACGGAGAGGCTCAGGCCACAGTTAGGAAGCCCACCAGCCCAGGATGCTGACCCAGCGGACTTAACCCCCAAGCCAGCCCCATGGGACAGCTGCCCATGCCAATATGATGACGGTGATCTTGGTAGGGCTTTGGTCTTCCACTCCCAACCTTGCCCTTTTTATTATTTCTCCTCCTTGTCACTTCAAGGACCATCACTGAACTGCTGGAGAAGGTCACCTCCTTGTAATATCATGGTATTTTCCTTGTGACAGTGACTTCTGGGTCCTGCGTTTAGCACACTAACATCTGCTCCAGCATAGTTTATCCCACTTATGGAGGAGACAAAAGCACAGTGACAGCA
The DNA here is from genome assembly GCF_009819795.1 of Aythya fuligula. Lineage (NCBI taxonomy): Eukaryota > Metazoa > Chordata > Aves > Anseriformes > Anatidae > Aythya > Aythya fuligula. The sequence goes on from NC_045561.1 coordinate 24,442,872, forward strand.
AGTGACTTACCCAAGGTCACCCAGCAAAGCAGTGCCAGGTCTGGGGTGAGGCACCCTGACATTTTGTGTCCTCTACATGGCTTGTCAGGATGTTGCACATAAGCAGAGATTTTCCATGTCTGTCTTTTTGAGTTCCACCCACTTCAGGACTAAAAAAGGACTTTCTTAATTTAAGAAATGTGCACGTCTCATTGCATACCCTTCCCATAACATAATAAATTGCCCTTTCATAAATAAAGAAGCCTACAGCTTGCCAAAGCAGTGTCCCCAACAACTGTGCTAGTGTTACGGTAAGTGACAACATTTTGGACTATCGCTGGAGATGTGTGCACATTGTTCAGAAAGATAATGGCACTTCTCATCTGGTTACACTTAATTCCAGCACTGCTTTCCTTCCCAGGCACCCTCCTTTCCTGTCGAATGTTTGTCTAAACCTTCATTCAGCGGATGAAGTGATTACTTATTAATATGATACTAATTTATTGATTTCATCTTTTTTTTTCTTTCTTTCATTTCTGTATTTTCCTCCTCCAAAGCACTTCACTTAATATATTGCTATAAGGAAGCAAATATACTGGCCAGGAAGTTTCTGTCTGTGCATTTTCTTAATGTGCTCTGAGAAAGGATCTTAGAAGGCCAGACACAGGTAACCTGTTCCCCAAATGATATCCTTCTCTCTCTTCCCAGCCTCCACAGACAATACAAAATACCACTTGACACCTGCAAACCCAGAACTTATTCAGGTACAGAAACACAAGTGGAGAAAGCACCGCTCTTCAGTGTATCTAAAGCCTTTTCCAAAGACAAAAAGGTGTCTTATTTCACAGGTGGGAAGAGAGAAGCTGAAAAATAAAGGGGGGAAGGGGGTGTCTTACATCACACACTATGGAAATCACCGTGCAGTGCATGCCCTGCTGCTGCCCCACACACTGCTGGGGCCTCTGGATTGGGTTTACATGGCAATGCATTGGTAGCACTTATCTTTATACCCCAAAAGGTCCCAATCAGGGTATATTGGGGACTTTATAAAGGCACAGGACAGATGACAGACACCCACTGATATATGCTTTCCTCCTCAAACCCCAAAAGATAGCCCCAGGCTTGTGTTCTGCCACAGCTACCTCTAAGATGAAGAAGGAGAGAATTATTTATTTATTTATTTATTTGCATTAAATGTATGAAATAGTGAAGACCCCTCTAATATTTCAAGGAGCAGAGAAACGTGGTCCGTAAGTGCTCCTTTGAAGTGCAACGGCTGCAGCACACGGCTTCTTGCTGCTCACAGATGCCCAAAGTCCCTATGATAGCATTGATCCAGACCAGCTAGATAGACAGAGGACCAGCTACGTCCTCGGACAGTGTGACTCAGCACGGCCATGGGGGCTTCCAGGAGCTGCACAGCCTTGCCTCAGACTGTGAGGAGGGAGCAGAGGAGGTGGAGGAGGCTGCATGCCGCTCCCGGAGGCACAGGGCAGGCTGCACTGCGGCATGGGACCCTGCTGGTCCCAGGCAGCCCCCCAGAGCAGTGAAGCAGGGCAGTAAAACTAATGATGAAGGAACGCAGGGCAGGAAGGGGGTCCTGGGAAGCAGAGATCAAAGCCTTTCTCCATCTGCAGAGGAAGCTCTCCAGGGGAGACCCACAGCAAATTTAACCCTTCAGAAAATAGCTGGGTGCCTCTTCAGCGTAAGCACAGTTTGAGGGGGAAGGCCTGCCAGCTGGCCCCACAGCCAGCACCGGGAGGGACTGGGCTCAGGCACTTGTAGCACACTTTTTTTTTTGGTTCCCCACTCATGTGGGGACGTCTGCTGATGGAGGCATGTGTCACCAGTAAGGCACGATGGCTGGCAGCCTTCACCAGCTGCTCAGACATGTGAGGCTTTTTTCAATCTTCCATCTCCATCCCTTGAAGAGGTACGAGGGTCTCTCTCTTTCTGCTGCCCGCTATTTCGCTCCTTCCCCAGGCACTCCCTGGAGGCCCCGTGTCTCAGATTTACTTCATCTATTTCTTGAAGAAGAACAAGGGGCAGGTGGCGCCTGCAGAAGCTGAAAGAGAAGACGGACATACCTAGCACATGCCACAAAAACAAAGGTGGAATCTCCAGAGCTGTCTGCTCCTCTGGAACCCCAAGCAGCTTGCCACTTTCTTCCTCTTGACGCATTTATTTCTGCAAGCTCAAAGAATAAAGTATTGGATGTTACACAGCAGCTGCCCCAGGAAATAATTCACTCATTCCATTGCTGCAGACTTCAAGGAAAAAAAAAAAAGCAGTGAAGGGGAAAAAAAAAAAAAAAAAAAAAAAAAGCCAATTCCTCTGCAAAGTATCCAGTTTCCCAGCAGCTCTAACAGCCTAAATGAAAAGAATGTTTTGGTTTGGTGTCCCTCCAATTCTCGTGGTTTCGTTGAGGATTTTGGAGAATGCATTTACTCCTTTGCTAACTGCAAGAACAGATTTATCCTGCAGCCATGTGCTGAATGATTATACAGGCCTAGAGGGAGTCTGAAAGCATAAACATTTACTTCATAAAAGAGATTCTGCAGACAGGAGGCCAGAGACAGTTGACTCTGGGTAATCATTTGTGCTCTGTTTAAAAAAAAAAAAAAAAAAGAAGAAAACTTGTTTGCCAGAAGCCAGAAGGAAGATATGCACACACTTCAAGAACAGGCCCTTTCCGCAGAGGACAGTGAAGAAATCCAAAGGGGCCTAGAGAGAAGGCAGCCTGCGAACCGAGCACAGCATTTACAGCACAGCCATCTTTAAGGCAGATGTGAAACCAGCCCCCTGAGCTCCTTGTCTCACTGCACAGTGCTTTGCCTTGACTTGGACTGGGGAAATAAACAAATAGCTCCACAGCCAGGGAAAACCCTGGAGCTTTGTGTCTCCCATCCAGATGCGTAGCGAGATAGCAGCTCCTGCCTTTCCCACAGCAGAATATCAACGAGGCCTTGTCTCCTCTTTACCTGGCTGTTTATTTTCACTAAACTTGTAAGAACATAAAGTTGCCGAGATCTCCACCCTGCTAACAAATTTGATTGAGAGCTGCCAACAGCTGAAAGATCTTTGTCAGGGACTTTCTCCAACACTCATGCAAAACAAGACCCCACAGGCCTCCTTCTCTCGGGAAGCCAGGCCAGAAGTGCTGTGGAAGGGGAGCACCGTGCCGAGGGGACACTGCTGCACTGGCAGTCGGAAAGGGACTCACCAGGACAGCACCTTGTGGTATTTCACTACAGCACCAAATCCCGACATAGAGCAAACAACCATCTTGCCATCACAAATTATTTTTTCCTCCAAAATGAGTAGACAGGGGGCCCTGCCCTATCACCCAAGAACACTAAGCACAGATCTCGCCATCAACAGGACTGCGTTTGAAGAGAAGAGTCACCAAGTGCAACAGCAGCAGGTTTGGTTTGCAATTTTGCTGGGAGGATACCTTGTAAAACAGAGACTTTTCAGCTCCCAGGCAATGAAAAGCAGTGGCTGTTTGCAAATACTGCTCTTTCTCAACAAATTCCAGAGTCCGCTGAAGGACGGTCACAACCCGTGCACAGGATGAGGAGCTGAAGGGCTGGTGACTCAGCAGCATTATTATTGTATACAAAGCCAAGCTGTTGAAATGTTGCTCTTAAACAGCACCTTTCTCCCCCTTGCCCTGCCAGATCTCCATAGCTTTCCATCCAGATGAAGAGAAAAAGGGAGCAAATTTCAGGCTTAGTGGTGGGTGGCTCACTGATTCGTGCAGAGAGGAAGCAGAGGGGAAGCTGATCTTCCCATGCCTCTTCTGTTATCGCTGAGGATAGACAAGTGCTTCTGGAGGGCATTTCAAAGGAGGAGCTTCACAGAGGTGCTCTGAACCATTCCCCGTAGGAGCCTCTTTCTTTCTGCCAGGTAGCCCGAGGCTCGCCTTTGTGGAAAACTCTTTAGATCAAGTTTCTTGGGGCTGACACTGAGGTTTGCTGTCAGGCCAAGAAAACCTTCCTTCATCTGCTTCTACTCAAGCAGCCAAAGCCTGCCCCAAAGGCGATAAATAGCATCCTCTGTTGTAAAGGCCTCAAATCTGGATCAGCACCAAGCATTGAATGTTATAAAGAAGGATCATCCTACTTGATGAAGCAAGCCTACAGCCCAGGGAAACTGAAATCTCCATCTTTGGAGATATTCAGAGTGTGCCTGAGCAAGGCCCTGGAAAGTGTGGTCTCACTGTAAAGCTAGACTTGCTTTGAGCAGGGGTTTGGACAGGAGACCTCCAGAGCTTCAATGTGTCCCATGATATAGATTTAAGCAAGAAATTCTACAGAAGCACAGTACTATATTGTATACATTTCTTCCTGCAAAGAGAGCACTAGAAAAAAACAGCACAGGACAGATGGAGGTGGCACACAGCGCACCTAAGGCAGGCGTAAATCAGGTGGTGCAGAGATGTGTGCAACATAAAACCTACTCAAAGCAGAGCCACTAAGCAAACACCCCGTTGCCACCAGCACTTCCTGCAGCCACCTTGATTGCTGTTTAAATGAAGGCTGCTATCTTGGATAACCACTGCTTTACAGGATGCTATATGGACAGCAGTGAGTCTGAGCACTTAAAATAGGCAAGGATATGCAAAACCTGAAAAGCAAATAACGATCCTCATGGGGATGGCACTCTGCAACAGTTAACTCTTAAAAGTTATTAATTTCAGGATTCCCAGGTTTACAAGTTCCAGGCTTCATGGCTATTTTCAGTCATCACCAAAATAAAAATCAGTTTCCACAGGCATACATTTTCCTCAGACTCTCCCCCCTACTGGCCTCATCAACATTTTCTATCAGGAAACCCATAATTTATACTCTCCTGGCAAGGACATTACATTTCATCAGTGTTGCCAGCAATGCCAATTTCCCCTCTTTACAGTGCTATTCTGAACTGTTTTCATTTCTCTCGCCTTGTATTTCTCAGTAAACCAATCAAGCACAAATTCTAAGTCTTCCAGTATCCCTCTTTTCCCTCCCACAAGTCATTGATGTCTAACCACAGACGTCTGTGCTTCTTTTCAATAACTGTGGATGTAGTTGCCCTATAAAGCATGCACAAGATAGCACAGGGAAATTCCACACACGTTTTCTCCATCTGAAGATATACTGGTTCATATGTTACATTTATATTGGGTCTGGATCATGTCCTGCCATCATTCTGCAAGGAGAAATCCCAAGGCAGTCAACAGAGGCTTTGCAAGCAGATAGATGACAGAACTTGGCCCTACAAGCGGAATATCATATGATATATTTCCTTTTCTGTTTGCCAAATTGATGTTAAGAAGGGGTTATGCACTAAGACAGTCATCATAAGTTTCAGAAATAATCAGCAGCCATTTTTACTGAAACCTCAAAAAACACAGCAATTAATCAGAAATATAACTGCTTTTTCTGTGAAGTGACAGTTGCTTCTATTTTACTGGCATTGCATCACATAGCGATTTTTCCAGCATGGGAGCTTTGAGGTCACTATTAATTTATGGAGAAAACCTTTTTTTTTTTTTTACTCTTCTCCTTTCATATTCTTTTATCTGGGTTTTCTGAAAACGCACAACCAGGCGATGCTCAGACATGACATAACTGAGCGGCAGATCCAAGCCCCTGCTAGGTTCCAGTGTCCTCTGTAGTCCCAAGCAGATGTGCTGTGTTACAGACTGAGTCATCCCCTTGGAGGGCGACTGGGGAGGATGTAAGTGCATTGAACAATCTGTTCCGCAGGGGCAGGCATGCTGAACTGAAACGCAGATAAGATTGACATTTTAATGCGAGCGTGCTCCGCGGAGGAACAAAGTCAAAGCAGCAGTCCAAGCTCTCCAGCAGCAACTGCAGTGAAGGGGAATATGAATGCAGTTAGCACATCTGCATCTCATTTTCCTTCAGTGTTTCCTGGTCGGACTGAGTTCACCCACTGGAGAGTGACATAACAGCGTGAGCCGATGGGAAAGTGCCCCGAGATGCAGGACGAGGAAAAAAATATGCAGAATACACAAATAAAGCAAGGTGAGAGGGAGGTGAGCTGATCATCTCCGGCATTTTCCACTTATGAAAGATGACAGCAGACATTTTTAGGACACCTCCCACAGAGGCTCTCGCGCACACCTGGAACCACAGCTCCGCCAGGCTTGGTCCTTAGCCACCATCTTCTGTCATGGTCCTGCCTTGCCTCTGAGGGCTCATTGTGGCACAGAGATATAAATGTCTCCTGATGTGCTAAAGCCCGTGCAAAACAGGCTCTGCAGACGTGTCCATGCAGACCCAAGTGAGTGCCCATGCATGATCCTGCAACAGCACAGCTGCTCCCTCGGTTCCCTCAGGCATCTCCAGCAAGACATCCCCCAGACAAGTCGTGTGCCTTCGGGTAGGATTAAAGCACTGGGGACTGAAGCCATCTTACTCTAAATGACTGTTTAGAGTTCAATGCTCCTTAGATTCATGTCGATAAGCTGATTGCCCTGACTTGCTCGAGGGCATCCACGTTATCAGGCCGTAAGTCTGTGCGTGTCAAAAGTTCACAAGTGGTGACCTAATTACCTGTCGGTAACGGCGGGGGCTGTGGTGTCTGGCAGGCAGCTTGTGCAATGCCTTAGCGCTTAGGTCAAGGCAGTAAGGCTTCTTGAATTGCATGTTTTAGCTGTATAGGATTTTGTCGAAAAGTCAAGGACAGAAAATTAACTGCAGCAAAGGAGGTGATCTGGGGAGTTTTAAAGATTTCTGTTGGATTTTATCACGTTCAGCACTGCTTGAGTTGCAATTAATGGCAAAACTCCCTCTGAGTTTGACAGGGCAGGCCCGTTATATTGCACCCAAATTGGCATGAGAATGGGAAAAAAAAGTGATAAGCCATATCCTCCTCCCACTCACAGGTACACAGAAAGAAATCCTACTGCATCTGAGGGAATTACGATTTTGTGGGCCCAGTGCAGGCGAGGGGGATAGGGGTCCCCCAGCCAGCAGCAGCAGCCTGCTAGGGATACCTGCACATGTCAGGAACGAGCCTGAGCAGGAACCCCAGGCCCTGCTCCACCTCGCAGTTTCCCCTGAATTGTGGGAAGTCTCACATTCAGATCTAATCAGTACTCCGAAGCACTGGCACGGGGCCATCTGCAGATACGGAATTTGGGAAGCGATGTTGTCGGGAAGCAGTATCTTCCGCCTCCAGGAAGCAGCACGTAACACCGTCCTACGCTGCCCATATCCTTCACATGGCAGCTTTGTCTCCCCCAGAAGGTGGACCATTACAGGGACTTCTCCGAACGCAGATACAGGCGGTGGCACTTTGCAGCCCGCCCGTATCGTCAGCAGAAGACACCACTGCTGAGATGAGACATCCTGAGGAAACGTGCGGCCTGACGTGCTCCTCTGCTTCTCAGCCTGCAAGCGCCACTCTCATACTTGTTCAGATCATGGGTGCAAGTCTGCCTCCCCTCGGGAAGCAGGGTACAGTCTGCTACTCACTGGGGGTCAGGGTGCAGCTGTGGGTGGGGGCCGCACGTACAAGCAGTGCCCCGCCGTGCAGTGCTGAGAGCAGAGGAGGAAGGGCTCCACACCAGCAGGAGTCCAAGGTAATGCCTCTGTAGGAAAAAAAACAATTGGGTAAAGAGCCGAGTCTAGAGTGTCTTTGGTTGTAATAGATTTACTAGTGGTTAAATAAAACTGGAACACTTCCAGCATATATATATATATCTATATGTATTATCACACTTTGCTAGATCAGTGTAGGGAGTGAAGAGGTGCAGCACAGAGATTACAAGTGACAGATCGATACACTGATTAAACACGTTCGGCTGATTTTCACTTTTAGACCAACTAAGCACAACCAGCAGGTAATAAATCACAGCTGCAATTAAAGGCCCATGGAAATTTTGCTGGGTGGAAGTTCAAAATCCCAGACCTAATTCCTGTTCCAGGAGCGCATTCCCGTGTTAGAGCTGCAAGATTTTACTCTTCCCATTTCCATCGAAGATGACAGAAACCACACTGGAGGCAGTGATCAGATGGAGATCCTGTCATGCGGGCTGCATGAATCTCAGCAGCAGTAGCTCTGCCAGCTGAACTGTCTGTAAGTTTTGATCCTGGTGGCTCCAAACACCAATTTTGTCCTATGTCTGAGGGCCAGTCTAAGCTCTGCCTGGAGTTTAGCGAGTTTGTCTTTCAGAGGACAAACTCCCCTTTTGCTCTGACCTGGGCATTTATTCAAAGCTGCTAGTGTAGATTTTTGTAACTTTTAAATTCCGATGCAAGGAAATTAGCCATTGTTCTCCTTCAGGATCCCAGATTCGGTACCATTAGCATTCAAAAATAACAAAGTTCTGGCCAGCTGTGAAAATACTAGCTAAAGAAGTTGCAGATGTTCCTAGGGGAGCTACTGAAATATTTTGGCACCTTTGCTCTGTCATTAAAAGCAAAACACGATACTTGGTTAAAACTGCGGTGTGAGTTCAAGGGGAGAGAGGAAAACAGGAAAGTATTTAACAGGGCTAACAGGGAATGTGGGTTCAGCCATACACAAAGCTTTCAAAGCACCGAGGTGGCTCCAGCTCCCAAACACCATGCTCTGCTGTGACTGGCACTTATGTCCTTGAGCCTCAGCTGGAGGCTGCAGAGGAGGCAGGGTTGCAGTGAACGCCTTCAATGCACAGATGCCTTAAAGAGGAGTTGGCACAGGACAAGGTATCGCAGCAGGCAGGTCCAGTGCTGTGACATATGCACTGCTGTGGGTAAACTACTTCTAGCAGCAGACCTTCCTCAGCTGGGCTCAGGTATCTCCACAAGACACCACCACACTTAAAGCTAACCCTGCTACAGGTAACGGGGATGTAGCCTGAGACTCAAAGGTCGCTAAGTATCTTATAAAAGCATAAATAGGGGGCCCTGCAGGCACCTTTGAAATGTTTACTCCTAGGAGCAGGGGCTGGGCCATCCCACATGTTGCCAGAAACTGTAAATTGCTCGCCTTAGGCCAACTAGAAGGAAGCTTCATTCCGAAAGTGAACACTTCTCGCCCCCAAATTCTTTCATCTTTCTCTGCCTGCCTCTTTCTGGCCCATCTCTGGTTTTCCTCTTCTTTCCAGATGCTACGGGAAACTCTTAAGGATTCAAGGATTCTGCCCTAAGTCACCCTCAGGGAAAGAAACACGATATCTAGCCAAGTTGGCAAGGAAGATACAATCAAAGTAAGTCATATGGCCCAGAGATAAGGAGGTGAGTGAGTCAGTCATTACGTGACAAGACAGCACTGGAAAAACATGGGGCTTACCCATTCATAAAAGGAGGCAGAGCTTCTGAGAAGCAGCATGTTCAGGGGATGCTGATATGTTACCTGCTGTGGGGAACTCGAGTTTCTGGTCCCCACAACCAGGCACAGCTACGTGTTTGTGCAACACGCCGCACAGAAGGCTGCAGGCACACATTACAATACACACATGAATCGTCACCACATAAATAGCTGAAGGAGTTGTCTTGTGCTGCTACCACTTAGCGATACTCCCCAAGTTAACAGCTGGTCTGACATTAATTAGAAACCCTTTCCCCTTTTCTAATTTCTAATAGGTCATCTAATCTATGCCAAATGAATTGCAGGGCTTTTCAGCAAAACAGATTGTCAAAAGCTCTTTCATTTACTAGAGAGGTTTAAATAATTGGACATTTCTACTGGAAAACTTATCTCGGATCTAATAGATGTCACATAGCAGAAAATTTCATTTCATTCAATGTTCATTTCTGCCCAGACAGCTGAGCACCATGCTGTATTCTCCGCAAACAAAATGTCCATCCAAGAAAAAAGAGGTTATTGCACTCGGTACAGTATTCAAAATCTTGGTATGCCACCAACTATGCATGACAGATGCTGGAGAGGAACAAAGTCTACAGGAAGAGGAGAGCGTGCGTGCTTTGGAGAGGCAGAGGGGACCCAGCCCACAGCATTTGAGTCCAGCTCCAATTTTTCTCAGTGTTCCTGCCTTTTTGGATGGAAGTTTTGGTCTGTGTGTATTTCTGCGGAGAAGGCAAGGAGGAAGGGAGGGAGCCTTTTCTTCTTTCCCAAACAACATCTCAGCCCATCCTGGACTCACCCGCCAACATCTAACAAGCAAAGACAAACAACATCACAGCTCCACGATACTTAAGCTTGATTGAATGACGACAATTCCACGTTAAAAAAAAAAAAAACATCATAGCCTTCCACAGCTGCATCAACATTATCTATAAAAAAGCATGACACTACATGAAGCTTTGGCTGTGCAAGCCAAGAACCTAAATCAGCCACAGTTTGGAGCAAAGCCATTGCCAAATTCTCGTGTAAAGTGATGCTGCCATATTGCTTACTTTCCACTAAGGTTTTCCACAAATTAACAGCTGTAGCAGACTCCCAGAAAACAACACCTCTTTCCAAGTCTTTCTTCTCTGAAAATGTTGTTTCTTCATTTTATTCTTCCCCATATGGAAGGGGAGAGGAGGGAAAAAAAAAAAAAAAAAAAAAAAGAAAGAAAGAAAAAAAAAAACAACCCTGAATGGCCCTATGAGACAAACTGAAAAAAGACAGACTGTGAGAAAAATTAATCACAAAGATTGCCTGGAAACAGAGTGGTTATCTGCAAAATTAAACCATTGGTGGGCTCAATTTTTCTTTTCATTATACCAGCATGGTGGGACGGAGAATCAAGCCCAGGGAAAATATTTCTGGAGCAGCCCTTCTGATTTATGATCATCTCAGCCATTCTGACAAGATCAGAAAAGCATTGGATTCTTTCCAGTTGAGCACCACCGAAGGCCAAATCATTCCTATTTAGGGAAAAACAAAACTTCCCTCTGCTTCAGTAAGAATAGTGTTTGGCACCAAGCACAGAGAAAACTGCCTTGTTTCAGCTAGCCTGCCGAAGTGCAGCTGAGACGGAAAGGTGATACCAGGCTGCTGTGGGTGGCTTCAGATCACACTCTTTCTCTTGATTTAATCTTGGACGTCAGTAGGTACCACATAGGGTGACGCAGAGGGATTCATTATAAATGACAAAAAGCCCTCTTAACCCAGAAGTTATTTGATTTTCAGTGTGCACAGATGGCTGTTGACTCACTGGAGGCAGGAGTGATAGAACTAGCAGACTGGCAAGAGCAGAGACTCGTGGCATTAGAAAACACAGATTCACAGGGTGGATTGCCATCTGAAGATCTATAAGCTACAGCGTAGTAAAAACACTGCACAGAGATGGGGCTTTCCAGCTGGTGGACTGCTGGGTATTACCAGCTTGTGACTACCAGCATGATGCAAAGATGTGGCTTGTTATGGGTACTTGGGTGTGACACCCAACAACAGCACAGGGCGCTTTATAGAGAACAGCAGCAGAAGGCGTGCAGCATCACCCCGTCACATCCCACGTGGCTCTTGGCAGTGCCTCACAAGTCCTCAGCTGCCTGTGAGGCTTGCTGTACTGCTCTTACAAGCAATCTCTCAGAGACCAAAATGGTCTTACTTCTCTGCACAGAAAGAGGAGGGAAGTGTTGCTGACCTCCTCCTGCAGGACTAACGGCTTAGGACAAAATTGTCTCCTGGCCTATGCAGGAGGAGCAATATGAGGAGCTCCACACCTTGGAAGTCAGCTGAGAAGACCTTCATCACCTTGGTTGATGCTGTTACAAGCTCCTAGGTGACCTGGCTCAATCTTGCCCCACATCTCAGAGCAGGAGCAGCAGCAAGGCCCACAGGAGCGCACTGGGCTGTGCTGCCTCCTCCACCCCATCTGCTGCAGGCATGCTCTGCAGTTGCAGGAGCTGCTCATCGCAGTCAGGAAACAGGTATCACCAAGCCAAACCCCTGATTAGAGCCAGCGTAGAATGTTACAGCTCTGGGTCAAATAGCAAACGGTGCCATATGGGGATCCACCCAAAAGCACAGCAGCTCGGGAGGGGTATATTCATGTTGGTGTGGGCCCCCTTCCCCAAAAAGCCCTCTTCTCCCTGTATCACTCAGCTCGATATCTGAAGCCCACAGGGATGAGGATGGCAACAGAGCTGAGATCAGGGAGGAAGCTACAATTACTCACTGCACATGAAGGGATTCTACCAGCTCAACACATGCTTCCCTGAGCCTTTTTGGCATCTCTCCATTTACTTCATGAGCACTGACAGCTGCCAGGCTTGGGAGACACATCTGCGTGCCTTGCCTGCACTGGGAGAGAAATGTGGTCCATGTGCAGGAGCTTCCCACCCCATTTGTAGCAAGGAGGAACAGCACTGGTATCAGGAAACTGTTTCTTTAACTCCTTGTTCAGGAGAGCTGGCAATCCAAGTTAGTAGTGACCAAAGTTCCTCTGATGTTGATGGCCATCTTGCACCTCTACAACCTCATGATGTTCATCAAGCTCTCATGTGACTGATGCTGACTTCACTCAAAGGCTGAAGAAACAAACATACCCTTTCAAGTACAGCCACCGGCTATGAGCATACAAAACAAAAAAACAAACAACCCTACAAGCAACTCCAGAGAACAAAGTCTGATCATTTTTACTGACCCAAAGTGAACAAAAAATTCAGTTTACTGGCGAGGGTCTCTGTACTCAGTGGGATCTTCAGTCACAGGGATGTTCTCTCATCATGTTCTCTAATTGTTTCCAAGGTTTGATGTGAATATTTTTGGCAGTTAGTTTGTCATGAATTGACACTTATTTTGTCAACCTATCTGCAGCAAAACTGCAGTCCCTCCCTCCTTGTAGACCTGGCAGAAACATAAAGATTACTCATTGCAGGTTTCCAAGAAGCTCCTGAAGCCAGTGCTCAGAGTTTGCATAACAACCATTGTCGACAATCCACCTACAACAGCTTAAAAATACAGTTTTGAATGGGTGAGGAGAGGCCGGGAGTTCTCAGAAGGACTAGTCAGATTCAGGATTTTATTAATAGAACCGGAGGCGTTCTCATGAAGGAAAAAAAAAAAAAAAACACCCTCTTGTTATCTTAGCTGTCATCAACAGTCACCTTTTCAAAAACAGACAGGCTAGATGCAGAGTATTCCTGTAGATGAGCAAACAGAAAGCTGCTGCATAAAAACATGAGAGCAAAATGGAGAGCAGCTCAGGATCATTGCTCAGGTCCTTGTTGAGAAATGTTCTGTGCGCAGCTGCCTGCTTTATGCGTGTTGGCCTCAGTTATGTGACTTTTTTTTTTTTTTTTTTTTAAATATGATGCCATGCATTTCACCCATAGAGAGCTAATTGCCAAACAAAGGGAGCCCACCAGCAGAATGCGCATGAAGCTATTTGTGGCACGGGCCCCAGCACTCTCTCCAGCCAAATAATGCAATTACATGAATTGGAGCGCACAATAGGCAGCGCAGATTAATAAATAGGGATGGGTGATGGATGTCGGTGAAGGCAGGGAGCCCTGCAGCGCACGGTGCTGAGGGGGACAGAAGCAGGCCGGAGGGATGGGGCAACATGGCCGCCCCTTCGCCTGGGCCTGCTCCTGGGAGGGAGCCTCCCCGGGAGGTGCTGGCATCGAGCTGCCCCAGCTGCAGGCTGTCCTTTCAGCCCAGAAGGATGAAGGACCACCTTCTCCAAGGCCTCTGGAGGATGGAGGGACATGGGAGCTCTTAGTGGTGGTCATGAGAGCGAGGGGGACGGGTGAAATGCTCAGAGAACAACAGGGACATCGTCCGGCTGTGCTAAAAACCTCCACTCTGCACAAATGCCAATACTCGCAGTCCTGTCTGAGCCAAATCCCCAGCCTTCCAGGTTCACCATTAACAACAATCCTCACAACTTTCTCAGCCTCCCTGTTTACACAAGCTAGAGCTTTCATACATAAAACTCTTAAATGAAAACATTAAAGAGCAGCTGGCACCTCTTGGAAAACTCATAAAAAGTCTGTTTCCAAACAGTATTGCTTCTATACCATAAATTTCCGTATTTTTCACTCCCCTCATTCCTTATTTCTAGAGGCATTTGCATGAAAACGGGAACTTTGTTTATTAAAGCGTTCATCTGCTCCTGCTGCTAATTTCCCACCTGAAGCCTGAGTCCCCCGGGTCTGACATCATTACTGAAGGCTCTGGAAATGATCATGAAGTCACCAACAGCAGGCGAGGGCTGGGGAGTAAACAGCAAGAAGATAGAGCCTCTCCCACTGCCAAATCCCGAGATCCTTATCCAGTTTTTCCTGGAGCGATATCCCATTGACTTCAGCAGGATATCGACCAAAATAAGGCCATCAGCATTTGGCGTTTCAGCTGTTCCTCCCATCCTGCTCCTGTCTTCATCAGGATCTCTCCCCCTGCATCCTGGACACCCACCAGGACACCATGCCAACTCTCCCAGCACCATGTCCTTGCCCTGCTCCCTGCAAGCAATGACAAACCTGGGGGAAAGACTGCCTCATCTCTATATCAGTGCCTATAAATTCCCTCTTCCCCACCACACATCCTGAGGCAGCATTGAGCACTGCACAGGGGCTGGCTGGGGGGAGCAGGGCTGCCCCGTGCACAGCCATAGGCAGAAGCAGCAATGCTAGAGGCTGGGGATGACTGAGGGCACAAGGAGATCATCTACAAATGCTTTTGCAGACAGACTACAGGAGGGAAAGATGTGTTTCATGTGCAGAGGTAGAGAAAAGAAACACAGGAACTAAAATGTCTCCTCACATAAGGACAAAGACATAGAAAAGACATCTTTTTCATAACAGATCCAGCAACATTAATCAAATCTACATTTTTCACCTCCTGTTCCATGTAAACTATGAGAAAATGACTGTGAGCTTAGGGAGCTTCATTACATCTCTTTTCACATATAAAATGTCTGCCACAGTGGAAGCCCTCCCCTCCTGCCATCCGGCATGCACAGCTGATATAAAGCATACAGGCCAAATACCACCCTCTTTTCAAACAGTACCTCTTCATGGAAGTGGCAAGCATCATCCCACAGCCTAGGTACGTATGACATCTCTACATGACTGCTGCAGAGCTGCAGCACTGCAGCAGGGGTTGTAACTTGGCCCAACATGATCAGCACTCTCCCTTCAGCTGCCTGAGGCAAGCAGGCTGCTTACCTTCCCTCCACTGTGCCTTGGGCCATGCTGGACTCTAGTCCAGGCTGTGAAATGCTAATGTTGTTGAGCAGACATCTGAAGACATCTGAAGGTCTGTATACCCCTGGAAGTGGGATGTGGCTGAGTGGGCCAGCCCTGTTAGGAACAGGGATAT
The DNA here is from genome assembly GCF_009819795.1 of Aythya fuligula. NCBI lineage: Eukaryota > Metazoa > Chordata > Aves > Anseriformes > Anatidae > Aythya > Aythya fuligula. The sequence continues at coordinate 24,458,070 of NC_045561.1, forward strand.
TGATGCTGCTTGGGAAAGATAGAAGCAGAACATGGGACTCATCAGCTACAGGATTTCTTCAGTTCACTTTTGTATGCCATGCTTGAAAGCCTTTACATATGTAGTGCTACATCTTTATTCAGTGCTGGTATTGGGATCGTGAACAGTGTTTCAGAAATACTGATTATTTGTCTAATATCAGCAGGTAATATTTGGTAAGGCAAAGGGCAAAGAAAAAAATACGAGATGTATTTACCCTTGCAGATGAAATCAAAATTCTTCCCTCTTTGCAATGGCTTTGATTTGATTGATCAACATAAACTGGCTCCTTGGTCACGGCACTCTGCTTGCATGCCCTAGGCTGGACTTGGCTGCTGGGAGATGCTCTCTGGGAGAGGGTGAGTCAGTGAGCCCAAAAGACGCACCATGTGCCCATCGTCCCCCAAGCCACCACAGCACCCCATGACCAGCCAGGCACCTCCAACAGGTCCTGCTTCCCCTGCTCCCTGCTAGCACAGCCTATATATACTGCACCATCCCATTTCCTTCAGTTCAGTTCATTGTTACAGGCCAAACCAGTCCGAGTGTTTTCCTTGGAATTGTCCTATAGTCCCATCATGCCATACTTCCTCTGCACAGAGTAGGTGTTATTTAACAGCTTTGATTATTTTGGAGAGTTGTTCTCTCTCTCTCTCTCTCTCTCTCTTTTTTTTTTTTTTTTTTTTTTTTTTGAGAAGAGGAGAATATATTGAAACTGATTGTATTGGCTGCTTGCACCTATTTTTCCTGGATCTCTCTCTCTCTCTTTGTACAAAATGTGAGATACAAACCTTTTCAAGAGGGGCATGATGCCACACTCACATGCGACTTGCATAATGAAGTTGTCACTTCTGCCATGTTAAGCATGGAGTAAAAGGAAGCACAGACACACTGGGGAAAGGCATCCAGGCTCTCTGCTCAGTCACCCCAGAGCACACCCAACCAAGTCAATAAGAGTTTGGTCCAAAACAAGTAACAGCAGGAAGAGCTGATAAAGTCCTTTGGCTGCTATTTATCCCCCTTAATGCACCACCTACCTGATAGCATAACTGTAACCTGTCAAAGAAGGGTTGCCCTCATTTTTTGACATGGGCTTTGAGAATCCAGGCAAACAAAGAGTAAATATTTCGATGCAACTGAAAGTGTCTCTGACTCATCATATCATCGTCATATTTCTGGGAGCCACTGGTTTCATCCACTTTCCTCAGCCCATCCCTTAGGACAGTTCACTCCAGGAGCTCTGTATTTTCTCATAATATCACAAATGTTCTCCATAAAAATTGGCATTGTTCATTTTAGAGAGAGAGAGGGAGAAGAGCCCTCCCCTGTTCTGCCTTCCAAGCCTTGTTTTTCCATTTCCTTACTTTCAAATCATAGTATAGCAAATGTTCAAGGTCTTCCTCCCACCTGCTTCTCCAAGGCAGTTTAAATTAGCTATGATTTCCTTCTCTTCTCAGCTTCTCATTTTTTCCAAGTCTGTACTATCAAATCCTAACACCCTCCTTCCCTTTTTGTTATTCGAGACAGCCCAGCATCATTCTGTTCATTCATTAGGACACTTCCGCCCACTCCACAGATCCAATAATCTCCACCTCTGCTCTGCATAAATGCTTTCATCTCCACATTAGTCTAGCTCTTACTTCTAGCAGCAGCTTTTTACATCTTTTTTTTTTTTTTTTTTTGTCTTTTTTTTGTGAGCAGCCCTTCCCACTCTGCAGGGCTGCCGAGTCTTTCCGAAGTGAATGCTTTCCTGTGAGGAGGACAGACCATGGCAACAGAAGCAAAGATTGCTTGCTGGAAAACACATTTGTTCAGTATTAAATATATATATATTGTCTCTAATTCTAAGGGGGCCCACCCTATGCTCTGGGCATCTTTACAGCAACAAAAATTACAATGTCACTGGTATTAATAGCATGAAACAGCACCGGCTCATCCCGCTACAAATCCCTTGTTCACACAGTGCTCTAAACAACACTGAAACTTCAAATTATGTGGAGAAGATCCCTCCTCAGCCTTAGGCAGCCTCCCTCCAGAAGTAAGCCAGGCCGTATGGCATGGACAGGGAGGCAATGGTAATGACCCATGCTGCTGAAGGCCATGGGGACATGACCCAGACCAGCAGCAACCCCTAGTACAGAGGAGGACCACTGGAGGGTTCCCTGCCCAGCCTCAGTGCACTTTCTCCACGTCACCTCACCACAACCTCGTGGCTTCTCTCCCATTGCCCTGAGCTGCTCCTCACTGCCATGTAGGCCCGTGGACACCTCCCACCTTCTGCTCCCACTCTCCCCTCTCTGGACTTTCCAGACTCTCCTCAGCTCCTCACTTTGTTTCGTCTGTTCCCACACAAGGATCCAGGAGCTACAAACAGATTAGCTTCTGTCAAAATCTAAAACTTTCCCATCTTTTAAAAGCCACAGATGCACCACAACCTATGAGAGTAGGCAGTCCCACCACAGGAGTGCCACATTTAGCCCTGAGTATAAGGGCTAAGCTTCCCTGGCTTATAAAATCCTATAATACGTGTGTGCACAGAACTGTTACACTGCAATTTAATCTATATTGGTGCTCTATTTATCTATCCATAGCCATAGCGTCTTGCTGCATCTACACTCCTAAATCACTCTTCATACTCTCATTATACTCTCCTCATTTAATTTTCCAGCTCTACAAGTGAACTCTCACAGTAATGATCTCCGCATATCTCTGCATTCTCACTTTCCAAAATGCTGTCCCTGTCTCACTTACCATGCAAACATGTTAAGGCACAGAGCTGAAATGCCATGCCAGAAAAAGCAACCAAAGTTGTTTTGGTACATGCAGTGGTCAGCATGCCCCACTGGGGAGCCTACCAACCTGTCATTAATATCCTGAGTTTCTGAGCCAGATGAGTCCTGTTCCTTCTCTTGTCCAAGCCACAGAGACAGGAACCTCCAGCCTGTCCAATATCTCACAAATCCTTGGACTGAAATGGGGAAAAATAAAGGGAAAGGGGAAAACCACAATGCTGCCTGGCAGTGCTGGCATGAGGACTGGGGACCTCCTCACGCCTATAGAAGCAGTGATGCCCCTTACTGGAGTGAGCAGGCCATCATACGTGACTGAAAGCATGTTACTCAGATGCAGTAGTCAAAATCCCCCTCTTGAACACACTAACGAACCCATTGCACATCTGCTGATATAAAGAAATCAGAGGGAGGCCTGAGGAAAATGGAATCTGAACACAGCAAAAAGAGATATGCTTACATGCAACAAATAGCTGCGACACAGCAATCCCCTTCTTTTTTTTCTGCCTGCCTGTCACACTACTTTGAAAAATCCTTCTGACTGCAGGCTTTTGTCCTCCAGGTGAGGGGAGCAAAGGCATGCTGCACTGCATGCTTATTCTTCTCCACTGCCCCAGCAGTGACTGTACATTTCAAACCTAGGGCATGAAAGCTCCCACAGGCACCCAGCCAAACCTCGCTCTGCTCTGCTCCTGCACAGCACCAGGGTCAGCACAGAGACACATCTGCCCAGGGCTGGCATCTTTGATTTACTGATTTATTCTGAATACATTGTTCCTCTTGCACATAGACCTCTCCCCCAAAGGACTCAAGACCTTTTGCCTTTTCTGATGACTTCATCCATCGCACTCATCTCCCACAAGCTATAGGTCCGATGATGGGCTTGACCCAAACTGGCTGACAAAGGCTTCTCATCTGTATGGCATGGCATTCAGAGAAATTGATTCGCTGGAGTGTCAATACTGCATTACATTCAGCAATGCTTTCCAGGCATGCCGTGAAAGGCACCCTCACGACAGTGGGCTTATTGACCCCTTCAACAGAAACTCTGGTACTGAGCATCCCTCTCAGCTCCCCACACTCCAAACTGTCCACCTGGCCACATGCCTGACACCTCGTACAAAGAATAAAGGTCTGTAACTCCATGCTGTTTTGTAGTGTTGCCTTCCCAGCCCTTTCCATCAGCATAAAAATTCACCCCTGAGGTTTCTCCCAGGGGAAAACAACGCCACCACTTCCCAGCCTGGAGGGACGTCGCAGCCATTAGCTGTTCAGCACCGCTGGGGCCCATGTCAGCGTGGAGACAGGTGCAGACACACCAAGAAATATGCCACCACTATTCAGTGACATAAATGACCCCTGTTTCTAAATCCTGTAAAAGACTATGCCCCAGTCTTTTTCCCCACCTGCTGACCTTGGTAAGATTGAAGACCTGTTTATGGCAGATGGTGGTAGCTAAACAAATGTTGAAGTGAAAGTCTACAGATGTTTTTGCCACTGGTGTCTGAATAAAACAAAGGCTGAAACAAGGCTAGACATAGTTTGGCTAAGGATCAGACCAAAGATATCAGAACTTTTAGAGTACTTTGAATATTTTAAGGTACATCCATCACTAACTGAAGACAGGCTTGGTTCATTTTTTGTGATATATTGGAAGCAATTTGCAAAAGTGAGCATGAAAACTGAAAGCACCATGGAAATGTGCTCTGAATGGCTGCACTACTGTGGCTATGGAGGGAACTCAGCACAGGAGACATAAATACATATATAAAGTCAGTTCAGAGCTGACTGGCTGTTTCCAGCTTGACTGCGGTGCCCCAGAATGTGCCATTCTGGGACATCCTGAGATGACAGACTTTCTGATATGAAAATCACTTTTTACTTTCATATTTGTGGTCCACAGAGTCCCTCTCTATAAAATTTCTCCTAAGTATTAATTGCTTTTGCATGTGATACTATTTTTAAAGCTGGCGCACATTCAGCATTTATTCCCATCGTTGCTTCACGATGCAAATGTCCCCTGCACATGTCCCCTGCACGTCTCTCTTCGGCACTTCAAAGTACCTTTAGTTGCAAGTCTCTTTAGGCATCTGAAACATCCTGGTGCCATTTTCCTCCACCTGGGAGCCCTGGCACAGTGTGCCTCCCAGCTCCCAGAGCGGCGCTGAATGCCAGCCCGTCCACCTAGCAGGCTGCTAGCACAGATAAATGCCTCGCCGTTTTGAGACAGAGCCTTGTCAGTTAGCCGAACAAAAAAGCCCTACATTCGTTTCTTTCGCTTGCAGGCTCACTGCTTAGTCAGCTGTTACAACAACGTGTAAAACCTTCGCTAAAAGAGCTGTGGTAGAAAATAGCTGATCAGTAAGTCTGAAGTGTCAGAGCTGTCTGGGTAGGTGGAGGCACTAACAGGAAAGCAGGAAACCCAGTCTGTAAGCTTAGAGCTTGTGGAAAGGAAACAGTTTCCATTCAGCACAGAGATTGCAGAACAACACTGACATGAGGGCTCGGAGGCAGCCAAAAGTCATTTTCTCTCTCCCCGTGTAATGATTTCTGGTTGCTGCAGCCCTGCACTCCTGGGAGGAAACGTGGGCTAGCCTGCACTTAATGCTGCTCATTGTTCTTACTATTACGGCTGTGGGGAAGGGAGGCAGAGGATCTATTAACGTGTTTCACACAAGTCTGTGCAAAATAACCCAAATAAATCACCCTGCGAGCCCTTTTTTTTAGCAGTTAGCCTGCTACCTTTGACACCAGCTACAATTAGCACACTAACTTATTTATGTGCCATAAATCCACCTCTCACAAAGACCTGCTGTACTGGCTTCTTACCACAGACCCGTGAGCTTTGGTAAATTTGTTAAATCAAGCTTACTCCTCTCCTACAAAGGGTTTTGGTAGCTTGCAGCAGTGTGAAGGTAAATCGTACAAGGGCTGCTTTCTCCTCCTTGACTCCTAGGGCTGGTCACAGATCCGGTAGTCACCCCTTGCCAAGTGCAAGGCGGTCTACCCTGACTAGATCTGGGAATAGATCTTCCACGTGGATCTAAGCGGAAAAAATGAGGACTGGGAGTTAAGTAACCCCAGAGGAATCGCCTCCAACACCCCCCACCCTGGCAGCTGCTGCAAGGGAGCTTTCAATTTTAATCACAAATTATTTTCATGGCAGCCCACAGTAAAATTAAAACAAGCGTCACAAGACAAAGAGGCCTTACTTTGGTTTACAAGTTTCATGCAACATCCTTTGGGGGTTCAGTTCCAGGAAAAGCACATCGGCAGCTCAGATAAAGCCGGTGCAGCTCTGAGCACAGCGGGCGCGGGGTGCCACTGGCTGCGCTGCGGTGCGAGCGAGCGGTTAGCTGCACATGCTGGTGCCTCTGGCTGGGACAGGCGGGGGTTCGTGTCTGGCTGTGTCCAGGGGTGCGCTTTTATAAACGTCACCACAGGTAGCACATCCCTCCCTCTGGCTGACCAATCCTGGCAGGCAAGTCGCTTGCAAACAGCTTGTGCCAGGCTCCCTGGTGCCAGCGGGGTAGACTGGGTGGCCAAGCGATGTCGATGTCTGGGAGTCTGCCCATGCTCCCATCCATCCAGACCCATGCTTGCCCTGTGGCCTGGGTGCTACCTGGCACCCTGAGGTCTCCCCTCAGACACCCGTTCCTCCGTGGGTGATGGGTTATTTTTCAGAAGTCAGGCACTGGGACGGGTTGCCAGGGAGGTGGTGGAGTCACCATCCCTGCGAGTGTTCAAGGAAAGGTTGGTCATGGTGCTTAGGGACATGGTTAGTGGGTGACATTGGTGGTAGGGGGGTGGTTGGACCAGATGAGCTGAGCACACCCTCAGCGGGCGACTTGCTGATGCACAGAGAGCGAGCTCCCTCCCTCCCCAAAAAGCCTCTCCAAACCAGACAATGCTGGACAGAGAGCACATTTTGTGGACACTCACATAGTCCATTTTTCCTGCAAAAGCAAAAGAGCAGCATGGGTTTCAGCAGTGAGCACACCAGTGCTCTGCCTGGACTCCATCCCACTCACAGCATCTCAGCTCCCCCAGCACTCATCGATCAGAAGTGAGGCTCCACCTTATCTCATCCCTTTTCCCACTCTGTTCCTGGTGGCTACCAAGGGCAGGTGTTTCCACATCCCTTTTCCCAAAAATACATCGGGAGCATTCCTTATGTGCTGGAAGCGTCCTCAGGCCTGGACACTCAGCCCTCAGCAAAACAGGGCCACAGAGCTCAGTGTTGCAGGGCAGAGGGAAACAAATGGCAGAGAGGAGCAACAGGGATGGATTTTCACCCACACCCCACAGCCACGATCACCAAATCTTCAAGTGAAAAACCCATGCACCACTTGGAGGTCCCATTTAATCCACCTCAGGCCGAAGGAAACCTTTGAACCTGGGCTTCAAATCATGCTACCTGCTAGACAAGAAGGGCATTAAGAACAAGAAGGATAGAGCAGAAGAAGCAAAGAAGGCTGCTTTGGACACTGCAGTGAGCTTCCAGTCTCTTCCCTAGCAGAGAAGGTCAACGAGGCTGCAGATAGGACCACCAGTATAGCTGAATTTTTCCCACTAATTGTAGTTTCCACTGGCACAAAATCATAGAATCGTAGAATATCATGCCTTGGAAGGGACCCACAAGGTCATCAAGACGTACTCTATGTTAATACATTCCACTTGCATTAAAATCACATCTCCTTTTTTATTTTTTGTATTTTTTATTATAGAATATAAACTAAAGTGTCCAAAACAACAACAAAAAAGTAATCCCAAAATGAAATTCTGAAATAAAGTGCCTCATTCCAGCCAGACAAAAAGGGAGCATTTCATACAAAATAATTTGGTCTGTATATTTTTCTAAACAAATTTGTATCGCAACCAATGCAATCCTATCAAGACCATTTGTTTTTATAAACTGGTATTTTTGCAATAAAAAAATATACTTTGGCAAAGCGTTCAGCTGGCTTTATTAGCATCATTAAGAATCCTCTCGCATTTCCTTATTTTTCAGCAGCTAGCAAGGAGGTATGTTCAGAATTTCATTATTTGAAAATGAGGCAATAAATAAAATAAAAAATAAAGAGTAATTTGTACTCCCATAATGGCTTCCTCTCCAAAGCTACGAAGCAGTTTACAAAAAAAAAAAATGATTTAACTGCCCCTCTTGTAATGTAGTTATTCCCCTTTTCATAGCTGGGAAAAACATCTCTTGAGAGAGCCTCTGCTCATTCAGATGTCTGCGTTCAGAGAGCCAGGGACCTGATTTACCACGGTTTATTGTGCTCAGACTCAGTGAATACGATAGGTGTGCGGTATTTCTAGCAAGTAAGACCACAGGCATCTCCAGGCAGCTCTCCCAAGCTGCTGGAATCTGCTGGCGATCTGGAGCAAATGTGGAAAGCTGGAGGCTGAGCCCATGTCCCCCAGCCCCAGGCTCCTCTCCAGATCCCAGGACGCAGCAGGCCAGGGGCAGTGCCTGCTACCTTGCAGTAGCTCTTCCAGTCACAGATGGGATGGATATTTTGTGCCTTTCATCAAGCAGGAAGAAATGCTCTACGCAGAGCCACATTAACTGCTTGACCGGCTCAGTTCTCTGTTGCCTTTTGCTCTTTTTCCATTGCATTCCTGTTGGTCTACATTTAAAGACAGAGAAGAATTCCTGGTATTTAAAAACTTTTTAATGTTTTCTGGTGCCAAATATGACAGACAGCTATGCAGTTATGGAATAGGCAGGAAAGCAGGGCTGGTTCTGGGGAAGAAATGTTTCTTTCATTTCCTTCCCTCTCTAATGTCGGTGGATATTAATTTTAAACCTTGCTGGCACTCCACCATAAGGAGAGTGAAAGATCTTGTTCTTTCATCCAAACCAGTATCAAATAGGTGTAGCTCAACATTTAAAGCAACCCCACCAAGTCATTTAGTCCCAAAAAGGACGATGGCTTTCATGGCAACACAGAATTTGCCATATTAGATGTAGTGGATGACAGGATCAGAAGTCTGACTGCTTTATTCCAGAAGTGACCCATACTTCATCCTGTGCTTCAGAGAAGGATGAAAGGCCTTCATAACGCCTCCTAAACATAACCATATGGAAACATCTTGTCGAGTTTTAAAAAGCATAAGCAAATAGGGTCCTAGAGAAATACTGGGAAAGTGTGGCATTCATCTCTGAAATCTTGGAGGGATTAACGGAGCGATTATACTGCCTCAAGTTTCCTACAGCAGGGAAGCATTCTTCTGCTGTATTCCACACACAGTGACAAGGAGGACATTTCAGCACAGAAAACAGAGGGCAGAATGCAAAAATATCCCGGTGCCCAAACCTGCCAAAAATCAAACCCTTAACCTGTTTGCAATGCAGGCAGTCCCAGATCGGGTCTGTGTACCTTCAGCGTTGTACAATGACAGTAGCCATAAAGATTCAGAACGAGCAGGAGGACCGGTGAGGCCATTAATAACAGTAATAAATGCTGTTCTGCTCGAGGAAAACACTTACCCGAGGAATAAAAACAATCATTTTAGAATACGCTATGTCCTCTGTGAAATTCCCACCGCATTTGCACAACGCCACAGCAATTAAGGAGCAGCTCCCCGTGCCAGCGAGCAGGCTGCCGGCCCCCCGTGCCACCAGATGCTGCTCGGGGCATTGGGAGGGCTCCCAGCAGGGCTGCTCCTGCCCGTCCAAGCCTCTCCTGCTTACACCTTCTCCCCCCCGGATGGTAAACGTGGCTCTCGCTCTGCCAGCTGGTGGGGTTACTCCTTTGCGGGAGAGCCTGGTGGGCCGGCGTGCTGCTACCGAGGTGCTGCAGGGTGTTGCACAGCTCAGAAACCAGCCATGGTTGTGCAATGATAGCCTCCCGCTGCCAGCCAACTGAGGACTGTGTCAGGCCGGCATGAAAACAAGCCTGGGAGCTAAAGGAGGGAAGATTAAAGCAAAGAGGCAGCATGTTTTTTAATTGCGCCTTAGAATTCCTAATCTAGTTAATGGCCCTTCTAGCCCATCTTGTGTAAAGAAACGAGCATGTGGCATGTACTGAAGGAGGATCAACACTGACACACCGACAGATGCGCTTATTGGCACAAGAGACTCGATTATTTCTTGGACTGGGTTTTTCTACTTGCAAGCTAGCCAGCAGCAACTTGCTTTTTTGGAGGGGAAGGGAAGGATCAAACAATCGCTGCAGAGGGATATTAGTTCCCTGGCACTCAGTCTTCTTCCATTACAGACTCTTTGCTCAAACGAGAGACAATGCTGCCGTTCCTTCCCCCTGACTCACTGGCAACCCTTTCTCCATCTCTGTTTTGCTGCTTTGGAGATTTTTTTGGCTGGAGCCTGATCAGCCCAGCCTGCCCTTTTATCCTCTGCCTCTGCACTTCCAACACTTTTGTGTCCTTCATCCTTCCCCAGAGCTCCTCCATGCAGTGGAGGACTGCAAGTCACCGAAGTACCCAAAAGTTAAACACAGCCAGCTTGATACCAGGCAGTTTTTCATGCCTGCTTGAGGAGTACACTGAGGGGGCACACTGGCAAAACCTCCTGAGCACGTGGGGACCTGTGCAGGGACCTGTCCGACAGGAGGGTCACAGCTGAGGGCTGGCAGCACGCAGAGGAGAGCCAGGTCTGGTCCCTCATCTCAGGAGAGCCGTCCCACTGCTGACGGAGAGCTGCCCACGGGAGGGAGACCAGAGGAATTCAGGATGACCGAACCCTGCATGGCTGGAAGGGGGAGTTGCAAAACCCCCTGGAGCCTGGCCAGGACACCAGAGGCAATGTCTGAACAAACAGCACTCGAGGAGGCATGGGAGCTTTCACCATGCTGTTAGAGGGCTGCTGGAGGGCTCGTGCCCTGCTGCCATTCTCAGGCTTTTCTCAGCATCCGAGCTGGATGTTAGCAGAGGTGGACTCACACAGGAGGAGGAGGAGAGAAGGAGGAAGAGGAAGGAAACACCATTCTCCAGAGAAGGATTGCAGCAGGGGTGGCAGAAAGCACACAATCAAGTTCATGATTGCCAGTAAAAATGGTTCCCTGTGAACTTAAGAGATGCTTCCTTGTGCCAGCCATAAGTAGCTTCAGCCTCCTGGTGACTCCTGGTGCTCACCCAGAGGCGCACTTTCATTTGCACAAGCCCAGGGACAGCCACGCATCTTGAGATCGCAAAATGATGTGGATTGAAAAGCCCCCAAAAAGCCGATTCCTGCCTCAGCAGGGACACTGCTCTCCAGAAATACAGAATATTCCTTCCCAAAGCTCCCTGACAAACATGAGTCCATCGGGAGGAAGGGATAAGCTGGACAGTGAAATAGTGTAACTGTCTGTTAATGCCATTCGGGATGCTGTTGAAAGAATTCTGGAACAACCGTGAGACTTTCTGGATGCTCAAACACTGAATGAGTCAAAAAATCATCTGTGTCCTACAGAGAAACATTTTAGAAAACAAAGCAGTTGGCTTCTAGCAACATGATGTAACCTTGGTTTTTCCTCCCCTTATTGTAAGTGCATCTCTGGGTGTTTGCTTTTAAAGCTGTATCCATTAATAATGTGCCTTTATATTTATTTAGAGATATGTCAAACAAGGAGCGCTTATCCGTAGCCCCAGGCAACCCAACAATTTTAATATATAAACAACTATATAAATGAGCCTTATAATTGTCCAACAAAAGCTTCAGCAACAAAGAATCCCATCTGCGCACCGTCTCTTCTCAGGATGCTCAAAATTCAGCATCCACTTCAGCAGCCAAGGAGAATAAATAAGCTTTCCAAGGGAACCAGCTCGGGTTATTGCAGACCAAATGAAGGAACAAGGTGTTTGCCTTTTTTTAACTTAAGAAAAAAAAAAAAATCAGAAATGGAAAAACATGGGCCAGATTTTCAAGCAAACTCAACACGTTGCCTGCCTAAATTACACTCACATGCAAGTGCATGCAAATGCATCGTTCCCCTGGTCATTTGCCTGAACTGCATCCACATTTTCCTCAGATGCCTCCTTGAGCACGACACGACACGCATGAGCAGCCTCCCCAGCCTCTCAGAAATCAGAGCATGGGCACACTGGTGGGAACAGAGGAAACACCTGCATTCCTCTGCAGCAAAAACGCAGCCAAAATAATGATGAGGCTGAGTAAAGCCTGGCTGAACGTAAAGGTCAGGGCGCCGGGATGTGGCAGAGCTCAGGGGGTTCCTCATGAAGCTTGGCAGGGGGATCCTTATCCTTTTATGCTTTTTACACATATTTCAGCTGGGGAGAAAAAAAAAGCCAAGTGAAAATAAGCAACCATTTTTGGCCTCTGCTGCAGTCCTTAGGTGGGTGACTAAGCACCGCTGGTTACCGTTACCTATAGCCGCAGGGCGTATATTGCAGGGCCGCAGGAGGTGACAGCACATCTGTCCTCCGTGGGCAATAAACATGCCCTGTGTAGGGCCAGCCACTGCTTCAGGCCAAACCCTGCTCTCCTGCTCTCTTCTGGCCAGCCCGGGACTGGGGGATCCCCTGTTTTCTGTGGGGAGACGCCACTGGTGTCCCAGGGGAGCACCACGCGCCAGAGGAGAGCGCCGACAAGGATGCTCTTCCCCCGATCCGAAAGCCTCTTTTCCTCGCTGGGAGCTGCATGTGAAAACATCACAACAAAGCACCGCAAGAGAGAAGGGGAGGAAAGCCCTTGAGAGCTCAGTGCAGACGCCTTCATGTTTTAATCCTTCCCCCCCTCCTCCCGTCCCATGCCCAAAGGAAAAAATAAGGAGCTTGGAAGGGCCCTTCCCAGCGCGGATCCCCGCTCCTCCCTTCCGGCTCCCCCCTCCAGAGGAAAAGCCCTTTGAAGGCCTCCGCGGGGGCGGAGGTGAGGATGTCTGCTTTGCCTCTCCGCGTGCTGCTCTTCCTCTCCCGGCTCTGCTGGCACCCACGGAGGAACAAGGCAGGGCTGGGGCCCGGTCCTGCTCCTGGAGCCCCCACTCCTCTCCCCACCGCCTTTCCACCCCTCGCCTGGGCTCACAAACAACTCCCCACTCAGAGCAGCATTGCAGCGCACTGAGCTTGTCCCCAAGTGCAACCCTTCGAGTCTGAACAGCTCTGCTGGCTCCTGCCTTGGGCAAGGTTTCAGTTTCCCTGTGGCTTGATGACGTGATTTGGGCAGGATTTATGAGGCTTACAAAAAAGCACAATTAAATCTAATGGGCAATGGAGGGGATTTTTTTTTTCTTCTCCTTGCTCTCTTTTCATTGCTGGCTTCGAGGACCAGGGCAATGAGTTGGCAAAAGCCTTCCGTGTTGGCCGGAGCCTGAATTTCTAGCCAAAAAACTTTGCTCCAAGTCCAGTTAAATTAACTTCCTAAAGTTTTTAAAATATTTTCTTTTCTGTAAGCTGGCTGAGAAGCCACTGACATTTCGGTTGACCAGCAATCAGGATGCAGTGCTCGGGATCCTTATGGACCAAGCTTATCGCGGCTGCATCTCCACCACAGCCTGCAGCCAGAGAGGAAAGCAGCCTCGTGGCGATGCCATGGGAGGCACAAAGATGTGAGGGGGAGGCTGAAATGTCCTCTCCACGGGGAGAGGAGCTGGAGATGTCCCTTAGGGAAGGGGCACATGCCCCACGTGCTCAGGGAAAGGACGAACCAAACCCAAGAGGAAGGAGCGTAGCCTTGACTGGAAACCGTGCCCGCTGAGGAAGGCAAAGCCTCGATCCCAGCTTTGCACTTTCACCCCCGTCCGGTAACGAATAACTCGCCGTTTGGGAACCGTTTCAGCTGTGTCATTTCAGGTAAGGCAGGCTGTTGTTTTCGAGGCACCGGCGCTGTAAGTCCCCGAGGGGGAGGGTCCCTGCAGGGGGCAGGCCGTACACGTGCACGTCCACCCACACGTGCACCACGTGCCTTGCCTTCTCCCGTGGAAACTTCACTTCAGCTCTCTTGTGTTGCTGTTCTTACTCCAAAACAAAGGTCAAACAGAAAGCACGCAGCTCGGTTTTATCTATGGAGAAACACAGCCATCACGCTTTACAAAAACATCAGCAAATTCTGTGCAGCCAGGGCCAGACCCTTCAGGAAAGTGCACTTTGCCCCGGTGCTCGGCTGGCAACACAAGGAGGGTGGCAGCCCACCCGATTGTGTACTTATTTCTTGGGACACTACTGAAAAAGAGTGAGGGGGAAAAAAAAAAAAAAGAAAGAAAGAAAAAAAAAAAAAAAACACACAAAAAAAAACCAACAACTTCAGCCCAGCACAAGAGGAAATGAAAAGGGAAACTTTGAGATTTCTCATCTCTCCAGAAAGCCCCGCGGCCGGTTGCAGAACTTTGTCATCACAACTGCTCAGCCTGCGGTTCGCAGCACCGCGATCCCGGCAGGCTTTGCACCAGCTCAATCATTATATCAATAAGGAAGTACAATCACTTAACCACAAAGCCAGTTTCTTTTCTAAGCCCTCATGTTGCCTTAGAAGGTTTTTAAACAAGATGCTTTCCTGTTTTTGAAACCTGGGCATCCGTATGGTTTGCAGGTTACTCAAACAACCTTATCATTTGAAGCAATCCTGGCATGAATTTCAAAACTGCTCACTGCGGTGCTCCCCTCCCCTCTCCACACATATCTATTTACTCACAGGGATCCTTATTTACAGTGTCTTCTTGCCAACTGCTGACACAGAAGAAAAAAACCCTTGGTTACACATTAAGCTTTATCGTTGGGGCGTTTGTGCCAGACAGTGTCCAAACACAGCTCGCTGACTGACCTCACCTTCGGGCCGGCCACTCGGCAGGGAAATGTCTCCTGTGAGCTACTTGCAAGGGCAGGGCTCCCTTCTCACCGCTGCCGTGTTAGTCCCCCTCTCACCTCCATCTGGGCTACACGGGCTGTTCAAGGAGCAGGCAGTTTTGTTTTCAGAACCCACAATGGGGTAGGGCTGATTCCTCGCAGCACCGTTTCGGGGGGGATTACCAGAAGGAGAGGGATGCTGGCAAATGCGAGGCACAGCGAGGGCTGTCTGTAGGAAAAATCCTGACCTAAAATTTATACAGCGTGCAAGTCAAAGCCAATTATTCCACTGAAAACGGGAAAACAAAGAGGACCGTGATACAAGAATAAGCTGTGCAGAGGATCTGGAAAATCCAGAAATTAGGTTCAATATGCCTGTTTTGCACAGCAGCTTTGGAAAGATCTGCCAAACGTAACAGTTTCATTTGACAGTCATCTTCTGGCTTAACTTCTGAGCTGGCCGGTGGCCATTTCGTATTGCACAATAAATGCCTGCAAAATTAATCATAAACTCCCTGCCTGGAACTCCCAGTGCTGCTCTCCTGAAAGGTACCTGCAGGCTCACCGACATGCTGCCAGCAGCTCCACGTCTGTTTTCATTAATGGCCCAGCCAGCGAGGACAAACCGTCACAAAAACAACCCATGAACTTTATTCTTCCACTCCTGCCTCTTCACGCTGCTGGCCAAGCCACCTACCTTTGCTTACACCCCGCGGCACCCACATGACAGCGGTGGCTCAGGCACACATCTGAGCCTCGCGCTGTGCAGCCTTCCATGTCACAATTAGCACTTAGCTCGTGAGGAAAGTCGTGCAATCGGGGCCAAGGAACTGAGGGCTGCCTCCTGAACTAGATACCCTGATCCTCTTGTTCGAGCACTTTTACAAGCACTGCCTCAGGAAAGGTGCAGCAATGTCCTGGTGCTGCAGCACTGCCAAATGCCCTGTTTCTGCCAGAGGGCTCCAGCTCCAGCAGCTTCAAACCTGCAGGGGCCTCCATGCAGAAGCCTCCAGGACCAGGGTGCAGACTCATCTGCAGTTTTTTTCTGTGAATCTAATTGAATTGTTCAGTTGGGAAAGGAAAAGAAAAAAAAAATGAATTGCATTCCGGCTATTTTAATTAGTTCCTCCTATTTAGTGCTCCTTGCCAACAGACTAAATTGAATTGATCACA
Organism: Aythya fuligula; assembly: GCF_009819795.1. Taxonomy (NCBI): domain Eukaryota; kingdom Metazoa; phylum Chordata; class Aves; order Anseriformes; family Anatidae; genus Aythya; species Aythya fuligula. The sequence goes on from NC_045561.1 coordinate 24,473,795, forward strand.
CAAACGCCCCAGCAAAATACAAAGAAACTAAGTAGGATTTAAGCATCTCCAGAAGAGAGAAAGAATGTATTTTCCTAACATCCCCCAAACCTACTTAATAACAAAACACTAAGGAATAAAATAAGTGTGATTAAAACCAGAGATAGCAAGCAGCACACATTTTATTGCTATGTTTTCACTTCTTATTTCTTTTTAACAAGGATAAAAATTAACTTGTGCAACCTCAGCCAGGAAGTGAGTGGATCTTTGAACTCTGCCATCTGGCTAGTGGAATCTGTATTTTCGCCGCCTCGGGTTACAGGTTAATCCAGCCAATTCTGATTATTTGTAGAGGTAGCTGGCCTCTCAGAAGCTTTTATAGTCCCTGTCACAGAGAAGGCTGCTGCTGAGCAAAACACACGCACAAATCGCTGGGGTCAGTGTGGCGGGGACGTTGAGGAGGGAGGGGAGGAAAAGAAACAAACCACCATGGCAGAAAAAAAAAAAAAAAAAAAAAAAAAAAAAAAAGGCAACAGTTCTGGCTAATCTAAAATTATCCTTTTCATTACAAGAGAAGACGTTGCAACATGCGCTAGCGCCTTTGCCTCACCCTGCAAGTCAGCGCAGACAGGAAGGCTGCGCGCGCCCCGCTCGTGGTGGAAGCCGAGCTCGAGCATGCCCAGGAGCTGGGGAGCCCCACGTGATGACAACAGCATCCAGCTCCATCTGGTGATGTGCTCCGGCCCCCCCGGGCACTTTTCCATCTAGCCTTGCAAGCAGCTGGATCAATTTACTCTAGCCTACGGTGCGCTGCACAGGCACAGACTGAAGTTATTACTCATGGAAATCCCCTCTGTTTCAGCGCTTTGAACGAGGCATCAGGTAGCTTTCAAGCTCCTGACAATTAATGGCCTTTGGTGGAGGGAGAGCAGCGCAAACAGGCTGGAAGCTATGGGTTTCAAAACAGCTTGCTTAGTTTCTAGTAAATTAAAGGGAGTGGGTGGTTGAGGCACACAGTAATATTATCCAGTGCAGTGTGGTCTTCATTGACGTCAGCCGGACATTTTTTTTCTCTTTCTCTCTGTCTGCCTGAAAGAGGCACAGGGAGGTTAGCTTTGTGACAACAGCATGGCTCACACGGCCCGGAGAACCTCCAGGTTTCCATCAACAAGGCCGGAGCACAGATGCTACCGTACTGCAATTAGCAATACGAAAATAAATGCAAGTCATTTCAGACGAGGAAAAAAGCTGCTGGAAAGAGAAATCATGCGGGCTTACTGTATGTATCTCTCCTCATGTTGCATGATTAACTGCTCTGACTAAGACAACGCTCTTCCTGTGGCTAAGAACACATCCTCCTCTCAGATTTTGCTTGAAATAGCATATTTGACCATGACCCCTCCCCACAACTACGGTGCCTGTCCCAGCGTAGTTTTGTGGTGTCTGCGACTGTGTTTTCTTAGTGTCACAGATCTCGTTGTTTTTCTCCGAGGCCTCTGCACTGTAGGCTGGATTCATCATGTGATAGCTGCCAGCTTTGCATTGAAAGTATGCCAAGAAGTTCAGCAGAAAATTTTTGTGATGCTCGCAGTAAACTTCTGGAAATGTGATTGCTGTGTGTGAGCATGCGCAGGGGTGCGCTTGCAATGTTTTCGTGCACCAGTACTTGTATACTAAATAAAAGCTGGCTGGACAGCAAATAAAAGGATGCACAACAGTGAAGAAAAGTGTTGCAGGTAGGAAAATAGACCCTCCCCCCCCAGACCCCAGATACCACATTCCCAATGGAATACAACACTGCTGTGCCTACATTTTCTGTGTGGAAAAAAAAAAAAAAAAAAAAAAAAAGAGAGAGAGAGTGAGAGAGAGAAACACAGAGCATATTCAGGCCAGAAATTTTTTAGGGTCACAAAAGACAAAGGGGACTTCTTTATAACAAAAATGTGTACTAAAGCTGCTCTGCCAGGTTCTGACTCAACACAGACACATGCATACTTGTCAAAGTGGAAGATTTTTCCAGTAATCTAGTGGACTGAATGAGCTCATCGTGACCCACTGAGCAAGTTTTCTTAATACTCGTTTTGAGCAAGGGAACGGCTTTGACTGGTGTTTGCACTCACTTGACTTTTACCCTCTTCCCAAACTTTTGTTCCTTTCATAAACCACCCTTTCCATCAGGCTTTTCTTACTAAAGAGCCATTTTTTCCTCAGTGGGGCCATGGAACCTAAGTAAATATCCCTGAACCATCAAAAACCAGCTGCATTAAAGAAACAACACCGCAGGCACTGTCGAATTGCAGAGTCACCAGGACAAGAAAGGGAGAAGAGGATTGTCCAGGGAAGCTGAGGTGTGTGGTCATTCTCCACAACCCCACAAAGACAGACAGTGGGACACCGTGCAGACGGATGAGGGCTGTGCATGAAAGTGGAAGATCATGACTCACTGCAAACAAACTACATGGCCTTTGACTTTGGCACCTTCTTGTCCTTCCATGTCCCCAGCTACTGACTTCCTTGTGGTCATCTGTGCAGCCTGGTGCCACTCTGCCTGCTCTTCTGAGGGGCTTTTTTGAATGTTTTCTTCAAGTTAAACTATGAAACTGAAATTTGAGGGTATGCACGCTGCTGCAAAGACTGAGGAAAAGCTCTTGCACGAAGTCATATTGGCAGGGAAACTACAATTCCCTTGGGGCCACAGCCACAGGCTGGGCCTTGCTGCGAACTCCGCACCACCTCGCACTCCCACCTTCGGGGAACTAGTCACAGATCGCTGCAGATAAGCATTGCACAACGCCCGTCTGCTCTGCAGAGGTGCCTTCTGAGGTCCCTCGGACTGAGCTGTCCCTCAAGATTCATTCTCAGCCTTTATCAGTGCATTTTGGAGGTAAAAAAAAAAAAAAAAAAAAGCACCACAGAGTGTGCACAAATCACCCACAGTTACGAATCCGCGAGGTGGTGCCCGTAGGTTAATGCAGCCTGTATCTCCAAGCTGCTGCTCCTCAGCATTAGCCACCAAGCCATGCTCCCTTCTTGCACCGAATGTCAAGGCCCGTGCATCAGTGCCCCGGCTGAGCGCCTCCAAAACTCAGCTGTGGCTGTAACGGCCCCCAGTGCCATTTGCCCAGCCAGGGTAGATGAGGCGGAAAGGAAATCCACAGGGGTTCTCCAGTTCTCCTTTTCAGCTGTGTTTTGAAATATGGTCAAGCCCTGGCCACGCCGATCTGCAGAGCTATCTTCGGACGGCATTTGGTCAGCACACCACGTGAAAGCAGCACTCAAGCCCAGGTTTTATGTTCCAAGTAAGGATGAGAAAAATAGCCCGGCTTGTTCGGTGGGGGCTGAGGCTGCCAACGTACAGTGGTTTCGTGACACAGGCCCTGGTGGCAGCTGCCAGCTCGTTTTGCACCAGCCACCAAACAGCCAACAGCAGCCACAGGTCCAAGCCCCCCACCCTGCAAAGGTGGGCACAAGACCTTCGTGTGCACCTATGCCCCATCACCCCCTGAATAAATGCGAGTGGAAATGTTAAAGGTCCCATGAGCCTGGCCCCTGGAAAACGTCTTTTGTGGTCGCCTCCAGTGAACTCTGGCGTGAGACACACAGCTGTGGAGGGCTGCACATCGCAACCTGTAACCGGACCCTTCCTTACAGAAACGCTACAAATTGTTATGATCATTGCTCTCATCCTTTACAGAGCCGGCAGCGAGCTTTCCAAGACGGTATTTTTGTGCCCAAATAAAGGTCAGGGTTCCAGCTATGATAAATCAGGGCCGGTTAGTGGGCAGGTTCAGCTGACAGAGTCATCTGATCTGCGCAGCTGTGCATGAGCCCTGAACCAGTTCCCTTCTTGTGTCCTTTTCAGGCCGGGCACAAAGCTCGGGGACATCTGTTAGTTCCTGAATTACAGCGGGCGGGCAGTAACGGACGTGCCCTGCTCTGGTGAGCCTGTGTTTGTTATTTTCTAGGCTTTGCATCGGCTGCGCACACACAGCTGGACCGCACCTTCCGGTCACTGAGCCCGCCACATGCAGCTGCTGGAGTGAATGGAGACATCGCAAGTGTGCGGCTACCCTACCAGAAAAATAAAAATAAAGGAAGGCATTTGCATTTCCTCTTTTCTGTCTTGCTAAATCCTTCCCTTCGAGAAATTATGCAAAGCTCTGCTAAAGCAGCACCGTACCTGCCACGAGCACGGCAGGCGCAGCCCCGGGGAGGCTCCGAGTCACCCCGTGCACCTCCATGCCACCCACATCGCCTGGAAAACTTCACAGCGCTCTGAGGACAGCCTAAAGCTTTGCTCTGTCAGCCCAACACACAGGTTGCATGCCAGAGGGATGCAGCCAGCAATGCCGTGCTGCTGCTCACACCCAGCAGAAGCGCCCTGGGACCTAGGACAGCCGCAGAAGCCCTGTTGGCACCCATTTCTGCAGGAGCACAGCACCAGCCTGCATCCTGCTGTGTCCTTCTGCCCTGCTGCCCTCGCCCCAGGGGTCGCTTGCACATCCCTGCAGGAAGCTCGCTGCCCATCACAGTGGCACTGAATCATTGCCGGCAACGGCTGCCCGCCCCGTCAGGAAACCGCAGGGCACCAGACCTCACACAGGGGTGCTGCCATGCCCAGCCACCCCGGCCAATGACACCGCCACAGCAAGTTGGGTCCCGCCACTGAAATCTGCCCCTCCTGAGGTTCCCTGGAAAGCTGCACCACTGTGACCTTTACAGAGAAATCTGTCCCCACGTTTGGCCTCCCCACCATTAAGAAAGTTCCTTGTAAGCCATTTGGGTCTGCTTAAAAGAAGCAGTGAAAAGTCCCAGAGACTCAGAAATTGAAAAGACACAGTGGAAAAATTAAAAAAAAATAATAATAATAATAATAAAAAAAAAATCTTTGAGCATGTGAGCACCTCTCCCAGCCATACACAAATCGCTTCCATATTTCATAAGTTTTGAACAGCAGGCATATAAGCTTTTTAAATCAGCAAGTCTGGCCCTGAAGTCATCCAAAACTCGTGATCAAACACTTCTGAGTATTTGAGATGCAGGAGACATCATTCTCCAAAGGGTTCCTTCATCTAAGTCGACGAAAAGGTATGAATTTTTATCGCAGAACAGCAGAGGCCCTGGAAACTTGTGCAAAGAAGCATGATGCAAAATGGCGACACCCACACCCACACAAGGTCCCCTCAGCATCAACAAGAAGCAAAACAGCCTCCATTTTCCATACACGGGGCTTGAAGTAACCCATCTGAACTGTGCAGAAAAACTCCACGGCCTGTGATGTGCCAGTTCCAGGAACAAAATCTGTCCCTCGGCCTCACTGCCCTCGACCCCATGGCACCCACAGCCGTCTCCACCCCAGCTGAAGGCAGCAAGCACGGCGTGGGCACAAGGCTGAGGCCTGCTGCCATCTGTGTACTTCCACAGCCCCCCTCACTGTGGTGAGGGATGGGCTTCTGCCAGCACTGCTGGACTGCTGCCAGCCACACTTTGGTGTGTTGGAGTCGCCTGGTACCAATTTCAGGGCACTGTCCCAGAAGGCTGGACCCTGGCCACTACCAGGAGAGCCCAGGTTTGCTCACTTCCAGCAGTAGTCACAAGTGTGGTGTCTCCAAGAGCAAGTCATGCAGCACAATAGGAGCAGACCTGTGGGGCAAAGCACCTGGGGCTGAGATATCGATATAGCACTCAGTCTGTGGGGGTTACTTCAGACAAACTGCATCTGGTCCTATAGGCTGTGCTGGGAAGCATCCAGGGTGCTTCTGGAGAGCAGCTTCCAGCTTGGTTTCCTGCACAAGGAATAAAGCCCATGCACTTTGAGACCATCTCATGGGGTGAACCAAAGCAGACTACATGGGAACAACAAGGAGGTACACCCCAAACCAGAGTGCTCGCCCCACCACTGCCAGCCCCACCACTTCCCTCTGCCATGCGAGACAGGAGCAGGAGCGGGAGCGTGCTGTGGCATGGGCTGCCCTATCCTCCACGAGGAGATAGTGGCTACAGGGGCTGGCGTGCAGCCCGGGCAGCTCCAGCCAAGAGCTGCTGCGAGAAGGATATGAAACCTTGTCATTGTGAAAGCAGGAGGTGACAGTTCATGCTACGGCAAGGGGCTCCGGGGTGGTTTCACCATCAGCACGAGAGGCACGGCCATCTCCACCAGCCGGGGCAGCTACAGCACTGCCAGGATATCGCCCTCTAGGACTCAGCACCCAGCTCACTGCCAGGAGATAGCACCCTCGGGGCTGTGGGGCTGAGGCTGGGATGCCTCCTGGTAGGAGAGCACCAGGGTTTAAGGAGGGAGCAGTACCTGGCCTGAAGCACTGTGGCAGCCGTAGGAGCAGATACCCTGTGGTTAGGCAACTACCTTAAATCATTCTCAAGTGAGGTTCGAATAAAACCAGAAGTCTCGATTTAAAAAATCCAGACTCGGCAGCGGTTTCATAAGTTTATGGGATCTGTCCATAAAGAACAGCAAAGATCCTGATGCCTCTACCTGCCTGGCACGCTCAGCCTGCAGCACCCATGCACCAGCACCTGATGCTCCCCCAGCTGCGTCCCCATTCATGTGCCACCTGGTTTCCTAAGCTGTCCTGGGACCTCCTGGGACAGCCCACACCTCCAGACATAAAAGGTTTCTCCTTTCCATGACACCACTCCCCAGCGGCACAGACCTGGTGTCTGGCTAGTGCCCTCAGGCATGCTGGAACAGGGCAGTTGCAGGGAAAAACGTGTTGGACTGAAACAGGGTAGGAAATGTTGGTCAGTCACAGGGCATAAATATTTAAGAACACGCATCAAAGCAATGGAATGAGGATGAAAGCGATTTTATGCTTTATTTTTGGAGACCTACAAGACTTGCCATGTATTTGGCTTTACAGGCAAGCACAAAGACAGGAAGATAAAGGCAGGCACTCGTGACAGGGAAGGTGATGTAAAATCAGGAAGGTGCCAGGCAGGGCTAGTTGTGAGTGTCATGAAAACAGCAGGGCCTTCTCAAGCAGACAGATGCCCATGAAATGTTATTTTTGGACACCACTTCAGAATCGAGTTTAGAGGGAAGTGTGACATTTACTGAGTCGCCTCCACCACTTCCTGCAACACCTGGAGCTTACTCTAAGGGCTCTCATTTAGATACTGAGAATTTGCTCACTGCTCGGGCTGAAAATAACACAGTTTACTTTCATTTTTTTCTGCAAAGCTCTGCTGAAACCATGAGTTGTGATGCAACAGTCTCCGGTGCAGATCCCGCCGCCATGTGCCGTTCACACGGCATGATGAAAGAGCGATTTAACAGCCGGCAGTTATCTGTGGCTTCTTCCAGGAGGTCACCAGCAGCGTCTTACTGCTTTCTCCTTGGATCAGCAGCCAGCTGTAAGACTTTCTTTTTCAAAGCCGCCTGAACTGTGCTGCATCCTGAACCCCAGTTGAGCTTCTCGCTGTTTCCTCTGACTGCACAGTGAGCTGTGGCCTCCCCAACCCCAAGCACATGCAGCAGTGCCTGCAGCATAAGCTGAAACAGTTTTGAAGGACAGCTCTGAGCCTCTGCCTCCATGAAGGGCCACTTGGCTCTCTGGTGGCCCTGTCTGCTCCTGCCAGAGCCCTCCAGGGGGTCTAAGTGCACAGCTCCAAAATGCAAGCAACTCCCATGAAGAGATGAAAAGAAAAGCCAATCCTCGTTTATAAATATATTTATTTGGTTTCATTTTTTGCATTTCTTCTGCTTTCAAATATTTCTCTTGCTGGGAATGTGAAACTCTGATGAATTCATAGTGTATGAACCATTTGGCCTTAACCCCCTACCTCTGTTTTGATTTTTAGTCTATTAATAGGGAAAGGACAGATTTTCCACCTTGCTATTAGATAAATTGCACAGCATTTCACACACATCTGATCCAAAAACATTTGCAGGATTTCTTTCAGAAGCCAAAGGTGGATAACAAACATTTTGGCCTTACGGAGACATAATCTTTCATTAAAAGCAGTCATGGCTGCAGAGGATCAGCCACTTAAACCCAAGTGTCTCCGTTGGCAGGGCAGCTATTGAAACAACTGCTCGGACAGGATATGACATGCGAATGTTTAGTCTGTGTGGGGGAAAAAAAGAAAAAAAAAAGAAAAAAAAAAAAAAAGAAAAATAGAAAAAAGTCATCAAATCCTAACTTCTGGCAAACGGCCAAGAGTTTTTCATACTGTGTGGAAATGTCAAAGGTGAAAGAGGAGAAGACTTTCTCCTCATGCACCACGCCGGCCTGTGAAGCAGTGTGTGTGGAAGGACTGGGCCGCAGAGGCGCAAGTGCCTGCGCAGCCAGGCATGTGTCCTGCTCGTTTTCCTGCACAGCCACTGACCCCATAGCATGAGTGAGGGATCTCACACACCTTTTCCAAGCTCACCCTGCCCTGACCTGGTCTGCCCCAGGACCAGGATCCTGCCTGTGGTGACAGAACACTGAACAAAATGGCATCTGTGCATCCTCTGCTTCTACACCGGAGGGGCTGCAGAGCTACCTGACGTGCTCTCCAACAAGCCAAGGTGCTTCCCACCAGCTAGCTGACAGGATCCAAGGGAAACTGGACAACAGGAATCTTTTAGAAATGAGCATTCAGGTCATGGGGGTGCAAAGTCTAACAGACTATAAGTGAGGCTTGGCCACAGAATTGCGGGGAAAGGATGAAAAACATTCCTTTCTTATGAAATACACAATTTCCTCATAGGCAATTCCACTTTACAGTTGGGTGGGAGTAAAAAGCACAAGGCAGTCTGAAGAGAGCTGCAAAACCACACTGCTCAGCCTGTGCGTTTTGATCACAGCCCCCCTGAGACCGCTGCAGAGCGGCCCTGCTGCATGGCAGAGCAACAAGGGAAGAGCGCTCGCGGAGCGAGGAGCAAACCTGCTGGTGCGGAGACTCTGTAAACGCTCCGGTGCTTTGGGCAGAATCTGAATGTGAGGGGAGAGTTCAGTTGTTTTAAATCTCCTCCTGGTTGCTTTCGTTTGGGATAGTGACTAAAAGGCACAGAGAAATGTAACATGGAGAAAAGTTTGCCTATTAAAAATGAATCAATCATCGCTGTGTGGAGCCTCCAGGGCCTCAGAGGTTTCATACAGGTACATGACTGGACATTCAGCGCGGAAAAATGAGGCTGGGCAGAGCAGAACAAAATTATCTTCTTTCCAGCTGGACCTATTTTGCAGCCTGTCAGTCTGCCATGCTGAACGGGAGAGAGGAAAAACCAAATGTGCTGTGTACCCAAGCTGAGATCTTCTGATCAACCGTTTATTTATTTATTTATTACTCTTTCTGCTGGTAAGCCTGGGAATTTTGTGTAGCCAGCCCTTGAAAATCCATTGCAAGTCAAGGTTGTTCATGAAACATGGTGAGGAGAGGGCTGTTGGATACAACTGTGCTTCCTTCCTTGTGGGCCTGGCTGGAAGAGGCATGCTGCACCTTTAATGGAAGACGAGATTAATCACCGAGAGGATGCAGATGCAAGAAAGAGGGTCTCTCAAGGAGCTTGCAGCTGCATTTCCACTCCACCCCTAGCCCAGCACCTGCCCCACAGACCTGCAGGGACCTGAAATACGTGGAGCTGCAGAGGCAGGGCTGGGTGCTGGAGTCAGGAAGTGCCTTCCACGCTGGGAAGGCTCCCGTCCACCATCGTGTTCTTCACAAAACTGCAAGAAATGGTAATTTATAGTAAATCCTTCCTGATTAAAGTCCATAAAGCTCTGCAGTTAATCAAGCTGATTAAACGAATCAAACTTGTTAAGAATGGTTTTATCAAAACATTTACATTTCTGCAGAGCAGAGATTCATTTGCCTTTGCATTGCAAAGTACACAGGTTGCCACGAGAGGATGAAGAAGAGGACTGGGAACATTAACCATGTGAAACGCCAAGCCGCCTCCCCCCGTCTCTCCCAGTGTTCGTTTAAACAAAGGGACTCCCCGGGCCATTAATTTCGTCACCCTGCCGGGTATCTTCTGTCTTCTGGAAAAAGAGACCTCTCTTACTCACAGCAAGAGGCTTTCCTGACACACGGGGACTTCATCACCAGGCCAAAGTGCTGCAGAAGATCCTGTGTGGGCAGAACCCCTCTCCTAACCCATGGTGTCCCCCCATGGCAAGTGTCCAAGCAGCGTGGTGGCCTCCTCTCTGACATCTGTAGGAGAAACACGTCTCATAGAGTACACAACACAAACGTTTCCATAGCTGTCTGGAAGATTAAAGTAACGTAGCCAGGAATTTGTTCCTTCTATATAAATCTGCTCAGCTTCAGTCCCAGCAGAGATAGGCCCAATAAAGGCCTTGGCTGCCTAACTTCTAAATTTAGACACTCAAACCTCCTCTTCAGCTGTCGCCTAGCCCTGGTGAGGCATTCCTCTGTGGGGCACCAAAACTAAGGTCCCTCCGGCATCTTACATCCTTCAGAGAAGAGCTGAGCAGGTGGTGGCAAGGTGCCACCTAGCTGCACCACCTCAGGACCCACCACCAATGTGTCCCCAGGAGCCTCACCTGGCAGGGCTGAGCTGTGCACGGATGAACTGACCTGTGAGGGCTGGCCACAGGCTGAGCCAGCATCCAGTGCTTTGTCATGGTGGCAGAAGGGCAGCTCTCACAGCCCGGCAAACACCTACTTTAGGATCAGAAAGCGACCTGTGGAGGTGGCTGACTGGAGGACAAGTGCTGATGGAGGGACTTAGGCTGAACACCTCACTTCTTGGCAGCTGCAGAATGGTGGTCCTCCAGTATTCCCAGTGACATGGACCCAACGGGATAAGGAACCACATCCAGGAGCAGGGTGTCAAACCCCGCAGCAACAGGCACACCTGTCTGCCAGCACAGCAGCCATCGGGGCAGTCAGTGACCTGCACACAGGTGGTTTTCAGGTCCATCTCAGACACTTAGCCCACTTCACTGATGGGCTTTCTTTGCTGCTGCTGCCCGCTGATGTCCACCAACTGGAAGGCAGTGCTGCATCTGCCCTGTGCTGCCCTGCACCGTGAGGACTTGAACAGCGAGACTGCAGGAGCCAGGCTACAGTGGCAGTGGGAAAGTGCCTCCCCTTTTCTCTCCAAGAGCATGTTCCAGGGGAAGATCTGCAGATTCAGCATCTTACAGCCAGTTCTGCTAAGGCAAAGACAAACTTGGCATCGGCACTCTATCTTCCATGCCATATGCTTTATTCGTTCAAGAGTTGTTTTTCCTGCAGGGGAGGGTGGATTGGCAGGTATGGAAAGAAATTCATTAAAATAACTTTGGCTGGTTCTTCGTGCTGGCCACCATCTCCGTTTTGATTTTTAATTCTCATGCCCAGAACAATCCTGAAACAAAGACATCCTCTCTGGGAGTACGACAGATGCTCGCAAAAGGAGCGTCTGAAAGGCTGTGCTCCTTGGCCTACAGCTTATGGCTGCTGTATTTCTAAAAAGAGTGGTAGAAACCAAGAAGCTGATAATAAAAGTCACACATATTATGAAACCAAATATACTGACATGCAGTGCAACAACTTGGGCATTGGTAAAGGTACCTTATCTGCCTATGTGCAAGCCACTTGCCTGGTTTTGCAACAACAGGTTTCTCGGAGAATGTTTGCACTGAGTTACCTATTCCATTTTGCACTGCTTGCCAGATAAATGGGATCCTTTTCAATGGAAAAACAGACATTTGATTATTTTAGGTTCAGGGATTCTGGCCAATTTCTTCCCAAAGTGGCTAGGGCTGAATAGCCAAAGAAAATGTATGCACTTAAACTTAATGGGGCTTAAACACTGCAAGTAACAACACAGAAAGGGACAGAAGCCTGAGGGGCAGCAGAAATCTCCAGGACCAGGACTTTAATACTCAGAGAAACTGCCAGAGGTCTTGATAGCAGCCATTGTGAATGTATGTGCATGTTCTGCTCTTTAAATGTATACATTATTTTCGGTTTAAAAGCTTGCATTCATTCTCAGATTTCTGTGATCTTTCTGCACCAAATGGCTTCCAGGTCTCTCCATAGGCTGTAGACAGTTTTTATTCACCCCTATAAAACAAAGATTTAAAGGATTCAGACCTCAAAAGGAGAAAAATTAACATGGCAGCCACAGGCAAACCGGGTTGGCTCCTGCAGCTTTGGAGCAGCTTCCAGCTCCCTGCTTACAGCACTGGTAGCGGGAACTGCCTGCAGAACCCTCTTTGCCCCTGACTTCTTCTGGCTGGGAGGTTAGGTCCAAAACCCAGCCGATTTTCACCTCTGTCACCTGCAGGAAAGAAATAGCTCTAAAGGTTTCTTAAGGGAAATAAAATCTGCATGGACATCTTAGTGAATGCTCTGCAAGTCGTGTGTGTTTTGCAGGCTGGGCTTGTGTGTCACTTACAGACTACCTTGAAATTGGCTTCTTTCATGTCTTAATGCACTTAGAATATAAAGAGGAAGCATCACCTGCACACACAAGGTGCATATATCACTCCAAAGCTTTCACCCGTCCAAACACTCAGCTCTTAAAACCCCTGCCTGAGTTGGGGCAGAGCACATCAGTGCCCAGAACAGCAGAGGGCTGGGCAGAGCCTTGCTCTCCATTTCCAAGCTCCGTGCCTTGCTCACAGCCACAGCACCCATCAGGCTGTCGAGTGCACGGCACCGCGAGTACCCAGCGGGGCTGTAAATGGGAAGAAATCCTTTTCCAGGCTGCAGAAATAACAACCTGCAAAGCATTTCTTTTTTTCCAAAAGGATCATTTTGGGTTTAGTAATGGGGAAGGGAAGAGTGCCTGAGCTTTGGTTTCTTGTTATGATTTCAGTCTCATAAACAATCTCTCTGAGATAGGGGATTGGGAAGGAAAACAGCATCTAAAAGCTCCTGCCTGGAACATGGGCAATGCAAGGAAACACATTTGGACAAATAGTCTGCAGCAGCTGCTGAAAAGGGCCTAGCACAGGGATAAGAGTAAGCAGCAAATTAGGTGCTAGTTTGTAAAATAAGACGGCCTAATTTTGACTTGCAGAGATGTGAAGAGCATCGTATAAAAGAGCAGGCACTCGCATGCCGAAGAGACATTGGCAAACTGGGCAGTGTTCAGAACAGAACAACAACTGAATCACTAAAGGAAAGATTAAATAACTAAATAGTAGTTTAGGTGAATAAATCCCAAGAGGCTGATACAATTGTTTGGAGGTATCAACATTCAGGGGCAAGTGCTGTTTGCACAGCTCCACATGAAGCGCAGAAAGGAAAACACTTCTCCCTGCAGAAAAACGTGGAGGGGCAGCAAGTGCTGCCAGCCCCGTCACCCTCTGATGCCCAAACCCAGCCCCTGCTGGGTGCAGGGACTGTTGGGTGAGGGGGCCGTGTCCACTGAGCTGCTCATGGTGACAGTGACGAGGGCTCGGAGCAGAGCCATGCACCAGCACTGTCACCCCCTACACCTCCTCCTTCTATGGACAGGGGCCTGGTCCTGCTCCCCTGCTGCACTGTGAATATTTGGTGGGCTCTGTCCATGAGATGGGCTTACCAGGGGTCAGCAGTGGGTGGCGAGAGGTCCTCCTTCAAGATCGGCCACCACTCAGGGGCTGGTCCTCTGAAAGAAGCCCCTCAGATGCTCCATGGTCTCTGTGGAAGAGGATGGCTCTGATCAGCATGTTAAGTCTGCGGCCACCACACCGTGTGCCTCCAGCCCCAGCTGCCTCCCCGCTGGCCAATTTTGACACTGGCAAGGTTGTGGATGTTACACTGGAAGTGCACAAGTCACAGCTGGGTTTGTTACTTGTGCTACGTGTAACTCACACACATGCAGCTAGACATGGCCAAGCTCCCACTAATAGCTTAGGACACACATTTAAAGTTTTTCCCTTTCCGTATCCCACGAATGTGAGCAAAAGAGAAACCCCACGTGTTCCTCTTCATGCTTTACCATCGTTTGCCCATACCCAAAGGGGTAGTGGTAGGATGTCATGAGCACATGTACATCTTTCCTTCTGGAGCCATCCACAGCGCCAAAGTTTGTCATTTTGCCCCGTGAGTGCTGCCTGCAGTTGAAATTGCTTACCGCGTCCTATTAATGACTGCTTGCCGTTACTCACAGCTTTGCCAAAGCTCAGTTGCTCGAGCTGAAATACTCCGTGCTGGAAGTCTGCCTCAGGCAGGCTCTTTTGGTAATTTTTAGTTAAAATAATTCAACTGTCTCCCAGAATGAGATTAGCAAGATATATGTTAGCTTGCTCTGTTCAAACAGAGAGATTAAGTGCCTCTGTCTTCAGAGACCAGCACTGGTACTTAGCCAGGGAAGGGGGATCTGCCTTTGCGATCATCAGAAGTTTCCCCACCTGTGCCCAAGGTACTTGCCGCACACACCTTCACTCCGTGCCTGCCTGGCGGGGCATTGCTGCAGCTTGGCAGGTGATTTATCCGAGGGCTGCTCTGGTCATGCTCTAGCCCAGGGTTGTGGAGCAGAGAGCGATGCAGTCGGCATCACCAAGTGCTGCTGCGGTCCTGCCTCCGGAGCAGAGTAACCAGCAGTGCTAGCAGGCCACCGGCTGCGCTGAGGGAGCAGGCAGGATGGTCGCAGCCCTTGCCAGCGGGCTCCCCGTGTGTTTGCTGACAGCAGAGAGCTGCCACACGGCAGAAATCCCTGGGTCTGCCTCCTCCTGGCCCCTGCAGCCTGCCTTCTGTCTTAGCCTGCTCCCACATCCAGCTCCACACCTGACACCCATCCCCTGCCCTGGCTGGGGGTCCCCAGCCCTCCCTCGGCCCTGCCCATACTCGACCAGCCCTCCCCTGCATTGCACGGGCAGCACCCGAGCAGCACCCGAGAGCATCTCCAGGCTCTGGTCCCCAGCAGGGCAGCGTCCCCGTTCCCCCAAAACCTTTCATCTCAAAGAGCTCCTCACCCGCGGCGCAGGGCTGCAGCACGCCTACTGCGCGCAGCTCAGCGATTTCGCCGCCAGACTTGAACAAGTCTCCACTGAGCAAACGTGCCTTCAGAGAATCCAGCTCCTGCCTCTAAGAAGTTTCTGTTGAGTGTCTGAGATCTGAGGCTGTTGGTTTTTTTACTAAGGTTTCTTAGCTCAAGTTTTGTGTGTTTTTTTTTTCCCCCATGAAGAACAACCAAAGGCACATTCCTGATATCTGCCAAATCTCAAGTCTCTGCTCCAAAGGCAGAAAGTGCTAGGGCTTCTCAACTGATCGTTTTAAGAACATGTTTGAATATGAAGGCGGAAAAAAAAATGTTTCTCTCATCTCTTTCTTGTAAGCAAGCAAAAACACTTTTGCTGAAGCTTCCCAAACGCATTCAGACCGAGACCGATACCCAGCACAGAAAATGTCAGCGGGGCGGTGAGCTGCTGAGGTCTGCAGGCCTTGTAGGCAGGTGGTCTTACAACAAGAAACACTGGGCAGCCTCAAAACAGAGAGAGGCACCAAAGTTGTTGATCACATGCAATTTAGTATGAAATTGTGCTGAGCCAGCAGCAGAGATGAACAATGTGTGACTCGCTGGTAACCCCCCGGATTCGGGCCTGGCTTTGCAGTTGAGGAGCAGGCCTGGGTGAGCGCGGTGGTGGCTGCTGGCAGAGCAGAGATGGGGCAGAGCCCTGCTGGGGGCAAGAGGCAGCCTGGGCTCAACCACGCACCCCCAAAAGGTCCATCCTGCCCAAAACAGGTCCTCCTGCCTGCCCCACGGTCTCTTCAGGGCACCCCCTGCATGGCACATGCCAAATTTCCCCTCTCCGGCTCCGGGGACAGCTTCGCCCGCCACTACCACTCTGCCTTCTGCTCCTTTCCCCTCTCCACGCTTCGCATCCCCGTGAGGTGAGGCAGGGCTGCAGCAAACGGCCCCCTTCCTCCCCCCCGCCACGTTCACACGGTTCAGCGTGCGAGCTTCCTGCCGCCTGCCCAGTCAGCTCGCTATTCATAGGCAAACTGCGCTCCTCCGTTTGGCTCCCAAAGAAGAATAAGTATAAAAAGCACCGAACGTCTCGCTGCTGAGCCAGCAGGAAGCTCAAACTGCTCTGAGCATGGGAACCAAGAGAACCGCTGCGGCTAGCACAACAGGTATTGTTTGGGAGGAAATCCCTGCAGCAGACACGACTGCCTACGCGCACACGCACACTTAATACATGTATGTATGTGCTTAGTAAGGGTACGGAAAAGGGGAAGGCTGAGGAAGTGCAAGAGGGTTGAAGAATAGATCGGCAGCTATGTCCAAGGCAGGGTAAGAGCTGCTCGGCCAAGCCAAAGAGTTGCCTCTCTGCCCCAGGAACTGGTCTGTGAACCATGGGGGAGCTCAGGCAAAGCGATGTCTCCGGGCTTGGTCTCTTGACCTCGGTTCTTGACAGGTCTTGCTATGTGCCTGGTTTTGTTTGCATCAGGAGTGAGCTCATGAAGCAAATCTCCCAGCTGTGCGCACTTGCCATGTTTCGATTGCCATCGGGGAGTGTTTTTTTAGCTGGATTCCTCTTGAAGGAAATGAAAGCAGAAGGTGGGCTCCAGGAGTACACCTCCTGTGCTCCAGCCACTAATGAGCATCCAGTCCTTGGGAACCAGGATAGAGGTACCTGATGTGAATCCCTGGGTACACCACGTCCTCAGCACCAGACATCTGCCTCTAGAGATCTGCTCCCACTGCACCACACCAACTGCTAACACAGACACAGTCTGTCCTTGTTAAAATGAAGAAAAAAAAAAAAAAAAAAAAAAAAAAAAAGGAAGAAGAAGCTTGAATTAAATCATTAAATCATTCAAATTTTCACCAAAAAGGGAATAAAAGTTTTGGTTAAACAGCTCACAAACTCCACGTTCACAAAGAGTCCTAACATTTGAGTTTGACAAGACTAGAAGCATCCGAAATATACCCCTGTCTTAAGGTCTTTCTGGACAGAAATACTATACGGAAATAACTCCAAGAACAACAGGTCATCCCACCCAACTCAGCATCCCTCGCAGCCATTTCAAGGAGCAACAGCTGTGAAGACCTTAGGTAAGACCATGTGTGACCCCACATCTCGTGACCATAAGGAGATGGCTAGAAGAGCAACACACATGCCTTGGAAAGTGAGAAAGCAAGCAGAACGAAAGGGCCAAGCTTCCAGTCAACATTAAAACATGCCAGTGACAGATCGCCCGTACAGGATTGATCTTTGTTCCCCAAATACCCCAGACTGAATGGCGTTATGAAGGCCACCAGCCAGGATCTCAGCATTTACGTACAGCCACACTTCTGAACTGCCCTAACCTTTCTGCATGTGGATTTTACTCTCTGGGATCAGCTGTGAAAGTCAGATCTGGACTGAGCTCCAACATCCTCAAATGGCTCCTTTTTGGGGAGAAAAGGGGAGCTGGCCTGGGGTTGTGTCCTAGCCCCTCTCTAGTCACAGGAATAGCTGGAGGAGCATCTGTGCAACTGAGGTCATTCCTTTCATAACGTTAGCCAGTTTAGGGGTAGGAAAACTCAATGCAGCCTTCTTTTGGATAAACACCAAAAAGCATTTTGGGAATCTGGCCGAAATGAGCTGATTCTCCAGAGTCCATAACACAAGTGGAAAATGTGGGTAAGAGCTTACCTCTGCTATTGGCAGCCTTCCTGTAATAGGTTTATCCTGTGCTCAATGGGAGCTCCAGGGTACGTGGGGGCCTCTGCAGTGCCCCCTCTCTGGAAACCCACTGAGCTGCCCTCAGGCTCCTGCAGGTCCTGGGGAGCATTCGGGGGCTGAGCAGCTGGTTTGTGCACAGATAGCCCGGAGTGTACAGGGACTGAGCAGCCAAATGGAGTCAAGAATGGAAAAGTGCCCGGCCCTTCCTGGCAGAAGGGACAGCGTCCCATGCAGGAGATGTCAGGCTGTCCCACCAGAGCTCCTCCTTGCCACCACCACCTGGAAGAACACAGAGCAGTGCCCAGGGAGCAGCAGCACCTTGATTGCCTGGCTTGACAGCAGCACAGACAGCCGTGAGCAGGTCCCCCGTCGGCTGCCAGCCGGGCGGGACGTCTGTCAGCAGCACCAGGGAGAAAGGCCCCGTGTGCTTGCCAGTGTTTGTTAGGGAAGCCCAAGTCAGGGAACAAAACTGCGGAGCAAGACAATACTCCTGATTCGAAGGGGAACATTTCTTCCTCCATTAATTATTTCCCATGCTATTCCTGGCGGTGACCTTCACTGGGAAAGAAAAAAAATAATCCCATTTGTTTATATATCTTTTATCCAACTTCCTATACTAAAGCCTCTGGCTAGAATGAGTCACATTTATACCAGCTATCACATTATATTATGCTCTGTCGGTGCTGCTACCTGCCTTCCCTTCCTCACCATTAGGGTTTGTTAGCATTAGAGCAGGCAATTTGCAGCTACATTTAAAGATTACCTGCCTCGGCGGTGGTGCCCATCTGTGGAAGTAATGCCATGAGGATTACATTCGAGGCTGCTGGCAAGCCGCCCCAGCTTGAAGGGAAATCATCCTGCTTCTGTGCAGGGAAGCGTTTGCCTGTTGCAGAGCAGGTGCCTCTTCTCTGACTGCTCACGATGAAATCCTTGGTGTACACCACTGGCCCCTCATGCAGCCACTGTGGACTGGCCAAAGAAGCAAGTGAGCTTTGTCTCCCATTTCATTTACACTTTTTTCTTCCTCTGCTGTATAAATGATGGCTGAGACACAGCGCTCACAAAGCATCATCACCTTTTACATAAGGGGCACTTGCAAGCAGGTTAGCTCCCAGACATATTTCTTGTTTGGTTTTTTTTTTTTTTTTTCCATTGTACATTTGGACTGTGGCAATGGTTGAAATCTCCTGTCAAAACTGAAGCCATGCCATGCCCAAAAATGCAGAAATGCCCAGGCAGCCCTATAACTGAAATGCTTCTAGCCTAAAAGTGAAGTTGGCAAAAGGCTAAAAGAAAAATGGTATCATTAGGGGTCATAACATAATACAGTACCTGGAAAAGAGGTTGATCTTCATCCCACAGAATCCCCAGGAGTCCTAGTCAAAATGCAGGCATCCCAAAGAGACTGAGCATTTTACTCAGACTCATCTTTTTGTCTCCCACACAAATGCTGCTGTTATGCTTCTTCCATTGCCAAGAAACCCATGACCTGCAGCACAATGACGGGATGAACGCTGGTTCCAAATTCAGGGCTGAGGACTCCTCCATTTCTGATGGATGGACTTAGCCATTTCTCATGGCTTCCCAGGTAAGCCCATGAAGTACGTACAAAATTCTTTTTTTAAGCAAAACAGCATCATGTACCTTAGTGTAAAAGCAACTAATTTATAGCAAATTACAACAAGAGTGGCAAAAAGCAGGTGGGAAGGAAAACTTAATGGTAATATATAGAAGTATTTTTATTCAGCTGGCATCTGTGGAAGAGGTCATGGTCTGGAAAGGGCAAAATGTTTTCAACAGTCATTGCTCTTGCTATTGCAGGTCTACTTGCTTTTCTGCGACATGAGAATGAAGCACTGTGCTTGAGGTAAACCACTTTCAGGTATCAAATCAAATAAACAAACCAATAAGGCACATGAAAATAAGCAAGGTGTTTTTTTCTTTAAATTTACTGCTTCTGCTGCTGCTTTCATTATACCACAGGCATGGAATATTTTCAGTAGCTTTTTCTAATCTGGAAATAATAGATATGCACTACCTTCTGATGCAAAACCACCTCTTGACATTTGTAAGCTTTGTTGATAGAGGAAAGGAGGCACACAGGACCTCCTAAGCAAGACTTTATTCACAGGTACAAATCTTTATTCAGTGATGAATGAATCCTTTCAGAAATGCTAATATCAGCACTTACACAGCGTGGCCAAAGTAAACAGCAAACGGTTGGTTCATTATTCTTTTTGGATCCTTTGCCAATTTGCAGTTCTTCAGAATTAGTGTTGAAAAAGGCACTGTTTTGTTGGAAAAAAAAATGAAAATGCATTTCTGAACTAAACTCTACTGATGGGAATAGATGACGCACCAGCCCCAAGAGAGGGCTTCCCTGTGAACCCGACCAGGGTGAGAGGAGGAGGGGCAGTAAGGAGATGGAGCATTTCGATAACTTGGATCATATCTGACTGCTTGCATTCCCCCAGGAGATTTACTACTACTTCTGAAAGCAGCAGCCAAAAATATGCTTTGATGTATCTTTTATCTAGGGCTATCTAAATACCATCTTGATAAATTGCATTTGTGCAATTGAAGCACTGAAACAGAGAGGGCTTATGTTCCGCCTTCTACCATAGGCTCTTGGTGCGTCCTTGGAGAGGCAATCGGGATTTGTGTGCCTTATGAGTTGCAGTAAACTGGAAGCTGGCAAATGTTGTCCCAATTTTCAAGAAGGGTAAGAAAGAAGACCCTGGTAATTACAGGCCTGTCAGTCTCACTTCAGTGCCTGGTGAAATTACAGAGAAGATTATTCTGGTAGTTACTGAAAAACACTTGAAAGACAACAGTCATTGGTCATAGCCAACACAGGTTCACAAGGGGACAGTGCTGTTTAACAAACTTATTTTCCTTTTATGACAAGGTTCCCATCTAGTTGACCAAGGGAAGCCAGTAGATGTGATCTTTTTGGATTTCAGCAAAGCTTTCAATATTGGTTCTCGCAGCATCCTTCTGGACAAATTGTCCAGCATACAGCTAGACAAATACAAAATATGACAGGTGAACAATTGTCCGATGGGCTGGGTTCAAAGGGTTACAGTAAATGGGGTTACATCAGGCTGGCAGCCAGTAACTAGTGGGGTTCCCCGGGGCTCCATTTTGGAACGCGTTAATGTTTTTATACCTCTTTAATGTTTTTATAAAGATCTACTTGAATACATACTCTGTAAGTTTGCAGATGATAGTAAATTAGGAAGAGCTGCTGACTCCCTTGCAGGAAGAGAGGCCCTGCAGAGAGATCTTAACAAATTAGAGGGTCAAGAAATCACCAACCACAAGAAGTTTAGCAAGGGCAAGTGCTGGATTCTGCACCTGGGACAGGGCAACCCTGGGTATATGTACAGACTGGGGGACGAGAGGCTGGGGAGCAGCCCTGTGGAAAGGCATCTGGGGTTTCTGGTGGACAGCAAGTTGAACACGAGGCAGTGGTGTGTCCTGGCAGCCCAAAGGGCCATCAGTACCCTGGGGTGCATCAGGCCCAGCACTGCCAGCCATTGAGGGGAGGGATTGTCCCGCTCTGCTCTGCACTGGTGTGGCCTTACCTAGAGCACCGTGTGCAGTTTTGGGTGCCACAGTATAAGAAGGACATAAAGCTGTTAGAGAGCCTCCAAAGGAGGGCTACAGGGGGCAAGACATACAAGGAGCTGCTGAGGCCCTTTGGTTTGCTCAGCCCATAGCAGAGCAGGCTGAGGGGAGGCCTCACGGCGGCCTGCAGCTCCCTCACGAGGGGAGCAGAGGGGCAGGCGCTGAGCTCTGCTCTCTGGGGACAGCGACAGGACCCGAGGGAACGGCATGGAGCTGGGACAGGGGAGGGTCAGGCTGGGGGTTCGGGAAAGGGTCTGCACCCAGGGGGAGGTACAGCACAGGAGCAGGTTGCCCAGGGCAGCAGTCACAGCACCGAGCCTCTCAGAGTTCAAGAAGCATTTAAACTCTCTCAGACAGATGGTTTAATTTTAGATGGTCCCTGCAGGACCAAGGAACTGGACTTGATTTTTGCAGGTTCCTTTCAGCTCAGGATGTTCTGTAATCCACCTGGGCCCCTGTCAGCCAAGCTGTGGAGAAACCACTTCCCTGCATGGCCAGCTGGAAGGAAGCTCCATGCACACACAGTCCTCCTGAAACCAATGAAAACAAATTGACACTACTCAGATGCTAGCCGCCCTAAAATTAATCATATGATTCACTAGGAAACAAATTCTTCAGTTTAAAAGTTACCAGCAACAGTTGTCTCTTCTGGGCCTACTGCTCCCACAGAAGAGCCAAATAAAAGACCATTTGAAAAGGTCATCGCTCGTTTTAATGTAAAGCAACTGGCTTTGCTTTGACTGCAGAGGAATGTGACTTAAATTAGGCCGGCTGACTGTGCTGAAGAGGATTACAGTTTCTCACATGTTCCTTAGCATAGCCCAACCATGGATGGTGACCTCTCTGGCTAAAACCATTGGAGGAGATTCAACCCTGCCCTTGGGTATTTGCCCCCATGACGAGAAAATAGATGGAAATGGAGTTGCCAGAAGAAGCTGTTGAGGGCATCAACAGGATTCCAGCAAAAAAAGAACTTCCTCAGATCAAAGAGGATGATTATTTCTCATTCCTCACCCTCCTCCGCCCCCAGGTAACTGAGTGCTGCTGGGTTCAGCTGGGGAAGAAAGGGGGATGGAGCAGTAAGAGGTGATCTGTTTTTGTTAAGGGAACATATACAACAAATAACAGCTGCAAAGGCTCCCCGGGGTATTGAAGTCATTATAATTCGGGGGTTTTCTTCCCCAAATCAGGCTTTAATGGGAAGCAACTTTTACCCTTTCTAAAGGAGCACTCTACACAGTAAGCTTGTTAAGCTTGGAAAGTGCTTTAGGAGCCCCTGGGATGAAAGGTGCTCTAGGAATGAAAGCTGATATTTACGATTATTGCTTGAAAGGAACAGAGAGGAACACTAATGTAAAATATGAATGGCTGCTAGTGCTAAAAAACGTGTTGTTGACTTTGTGCCAGGGAAGATAGTTCCAGCTCTCAAACCTGGATGACAAGGATTTAGGAGGTGCAAGAAGTGGAAGAGACTCCTGCAAATAACAGCAAACGCCAACAGGCGTGATATGTAGGGCAAATAGGTGTCATGGGTTTTTCTTTTCTTCCTCCTAAAGTGCAGGCTGTACGATCTCTTTCACCCCAACTCAACCAGCCAAAACAGGCACCCATTAACCACCACAGTATTGCTGCTCTGCGCTCCTTTTAAAGGAGGAACCTCCTGATCCCTTAGGACACAAGGGGAGAGACATATCCTTTGTAAGTGATCATATGTAATGGATTGGCCTGAGCAGGCTTGTATCTAATCTCACTTAACGTACTATAAAGCAGAATCAACTCCAGACTAACGTAAATTAAACTTCTCTATTTTATAAAGCTATGAGAGAAGACAATAAGGCTATCAGGCTCTACTCCTGCAAATGCTACCTGCACTCTCTCAGCTTGCATAAATCTCTTCTGTTGATTTCACACTGGGCATCTGGCTCCCTGATGTGGCACTCCACAGCTCTCAGGGAGGATGTTTTTCCATACAGTGCCGGTACTGAGAAATCTTCACCTTAGTCTGCCAGTCTTCCATTTTTTTCACTGACAAAAGCTCAAAGAAAACCCTTAGAGAGAAAGATTTCTGCTTCTTCAGTTCTTCAAAAACGAGCTCAGAAGTGACTATAGAAGAAACCTTCACAGCAAAAACCCACAGGATCTCAAGAAGGGATTTTTTTTTTTTTAAATATAGCAGAGAACACAGCATGCACAAGAGGCTGAAAGCTAATACATACCATACACATTTAAATTAGATATAAGGTGCCTTTTTTTTTTTTTTTTTTTTTTAACAAGTGAGTGTGATTAACTGCTGCAATGAATTATCAAAAAGGGCTGCCTTCTCCAGTTCTCAGGCTTCAAATGCCTTTCAGACACACACTGAATGTCTCTAGGGACAGGGAGTTCATGCATTAGCACTCTACCCAGGCTGAAAAGCCCCTGCATCACTCTGGGCAAGTCTTTAAACCCCTCCATGAACCATTTTCACACTTTCTAACATGTCTACACCACTTGCCAGCCAGGAGAACCCTCTGAAAGCTTGCCCTGGGTCACTGGAGCCGTGCCTCCCACTCCGGAGAAGTAGTGTCACCAAGCCAACACCAAAGGGACAGGTTGTACCAGCAGCCCTTTGCTGGTGCACAGCCACCACGCTGGTACAACCTAAAGGGAGCGAAGGGAAAAACCCCAAGAGCCCCGTGCAGTGTGTGCTGCTGCTCACGACTCCATGCATCCCAGCAGGGTCTGGGGTGCAGGGCACTCCTGCCAGCTCCTCTCCCTCCACACTGTTCCCTTTTTAGGCACAGCCTAGTGCTGATGAGTCTGCATTAGAAATAACAGAAAGTCCTTGGCCTTTTTTTTTTTTTTTTCTTTTCCCTGCAGCTATTTAGGCCAGCTCTGGCTAATCGTGCTTTCTAACTTAGACTCAGTCACTGCCATGGCAACCATTTCAACACGCAGTTCACAGACTGCCTCTGAGATGTACAGCTCCTCTGAGAAACACGTACACCTTGATGCTTCACGAGAGGCTTTAAGAGAGGAGAGCTATCATCTGCTACACTGACACATTTTTTTCTACCATCTTACCTCTGGCAGCATGAATATCTGCTTTCAGCTCTGAATAGCTCATCACTTCTGTCCCCATTCCCTCCCCCCAAAATAGGTTCTTTAAAAATTGGCACAGATTTATGAAGATGAAAGAGAAAGGTGTAGGAAGGGAAATGCACTTGGGAATTCCACTCTCTGGCATCCAAACTCACCCGTGCAAGAATGCGGCAAAGCCTGTCCTATTGCTGCTGTGAAGGAAATCCTGTTTTGCTCTGTTGTGTCACCATGGAAAGGGAGAAAGCTTCTGGGGCTTGCTTTCGGTTTTTCTCAAACCCCAGGAGAGATGGCAGCCAGGAAGCAGGGTGGATGCTGCTCTTCCCTGTTTGCAAAATATTCCTGCTGTTTACAAACACAACTGTCCTGCAACATGTATAACCCAATCTGTGCTTGTCCACGTGTAGGGAGCAAGACTCAGACGGCACTGGCAAAGCATCTGCCTGGAACATTTGCACCCATTTTCCAACTGCCAGCTCTGAGGACATTGCTCGAGATCTGCACCTAGGTTTGCTTTGGCTGGTCGTGATGCCTGGCCCTGACACCCGGCTGGCACAGGAAGGTGCTGCAGCGAGGTGCTGCACCGTGCTGCCTACCAACCACAGATCATTTATTCTGCTCACACGTAACACGCTCTTCTCCCCTGTGCAGTCAGAGAGGAGGCTGTGACTGCTAGCATCACAGTGTAAAAAAAAACCCTTATTCATTTCTCTATGTAATTGTGGCTGCCCTGTGGAAGAACCTGATTGCATGTCTTGAATGTTTTCTTTTATGTGTGTGTAGGTTTCAAATACATATGGATATAGTGCGTGTGGTGTCATGCTGACCCTGACCAGGTGTAATTACATCATCTGTTCCTTTCTTCCCATCTTCTTCTGCATTTATATCTCTGTCCACTGTCAGAAGGCCAGCAGCCACAAGCACGACCTGACCCCACCCCTACCACCTACTTGCCATTAGGCAAGAAAAATGCTTCTGCTGCTGACCAAGGGAGAGGAGAAATCCAGGTGTACCCACAAACAAATACAAGCCAGTGCACCCAAAGTAACCTGGGTGACACCTCAGATTTCAGCTTGAATGTACCACTCAGTCCCCTGATGTCAGCCATAAGAGAGCCACCCTCAAACATGATTCTTCACACTGCTATTTTCTCTAGGAACAAAATTTGACAGAGACAGACCAGAGACGGCAGCAGTCCCTATGGCAGGCAGATAAATCTGAACCAGTAGGTAAATAATACATTGCAGTGGCCTTTGCCCTGTTATTTTAACGCATGCACATGCAGGCAGACATGCTATTTCGTAATCCCTGCATATGCACTTCTCAATCAAGTATCACTTATATATACCATCTTCCACTGAAATCAAACCTCTGAGATGGCTGAAGTTAGGAAACACGGTGTGTGCTCAGAGAGAAACATCATGGATAGTCTAGCAAATCTCAGGGACTTCTCAACTGCAAATAGACTGCCTGGGGGACCCGGAGCCTCAGCTGTCCTTTCTAATCTGCTACCTAAAGTCAAGACCAAGGTTGGCAGGAGGAAAATATAGGACACAAGCTTTTAGCCCACATATTTTAATGTTAATGCATTCCTGTAACTATAATAAGCACAGACAAAATTATGATAGCTCTGTGAGACTGGGAATACTGTCTTTATGGCATGTGTGTGCCATTGGCCTGATACTTCACCGAGTCAAACTTCTACAGATCACTGCAATGACTTTTGCCACACTCCCCTTTCCCAGCGTGTCCTCTGCTGGCAGCCTCTCACTCCTCTGTGCATAAGGAAGCGCTCTTGTTAGAGAGGGCACAGGGACAATGGCTGGAAACGAAGCTGGAAGAGTCCTCTCTTTCCCATGTCCCACAGAAGGTAACTTGTAACAGACAGACTGGCAGCATCTAGAGCAGAAAATCAAAGCCTGAACCAGGGCACAGGCAGAGGAACTCGTCCGTCCCTACCTCCAGCCCTCAGCACGGCTCTGGACACTTTTTGCCCAGGCCGCCAAATACTCCCCACAGAATTCCCAAGCACAGCTTGGGAGTTAGCGTGGGTCAGGGACTGCCCTCAGTAGGTAGTTTGTACGTGGCCGTGTGATTTAGGAGGGCAAGATCTGTACCCTCACGGATGGTGTTCCTCAGCCAGAGCGCAGCTCCTGCCCCTGCCCACCCTCGTGCCACCTGGGCTTGTGCCTCGGGCTCCAGCCAGCGGCCAGTTGACCTGCCTCTGTTGTGATGAAACCGGGACCTGTCCCCGAGCCAGCTGCACAAACCCTCTCCTCCACTTTGCTCCAGTGCAAAGTCCAACGAGCCGACTTCAGCCACAGGTGGCTCAGACCGGCACGCCTGACGCTGTAGAAGGGGAGTGGAGAAGTGCTGGCAGAGTCAGTGCCACCTCCCAGCTGGGCGCTGAGCCTGCCCCTGCTTTGCCCCACCAGCACAGAGCCCACCAGCTGAGCTTAGCCCTCAGTGGCTCCTGGGCGTACCTGAGATGTAGACAGAGGGCAGGCGGTGCTGTGATTCCTGACGGCCTGGCCAGCCCTTCAGGCTGCTCACAGGGCCACCCTTCCTCTCTTCTGTGAACACCAAGCACACCACTCAATGGCAGGAGAGCAGCAGCGTTCGCTTAGTTTGCTTTCATGCAGCAGTCCAGGCAGCATGGCTTCGCTCCACGGTACCGAGCTGAGGAAAACCATGCAGAAACCTGCATTGTGCACTCTTCCCATTTGCTTTGGGATCCAGTGTTAGGAGCTGTCCTGCTTTCCATCAGGAAATTCAGAGGATGTTTCTTACTTGTACTTATAAAATACCGAGGTCCTGTTATGCTCCAGGGGAGAGCGCTGGCAAGGGAGAGAGCTCAGGCCTGTTCCACTGGGGCAATTCCCATCCTCCCAAGCACATCAGCAGATTGCTGGCAAAAGCAAACATTGCAAAAATCTGTTTGAGGTAAAGCACAGAAATTGCTTGAGTGGGTTTTTAACCCTTTTTCTTCTTCCTAATAATGAGCTTTTTCTTTTTTTTACAAGCACGCTCCTGGAATGGGAAGCCTCATAGTTTGGGGATATGTTCACGCTGGGAACGTTCACGTGACCTTTCAGATCACATTCCTCCTATTTATAAGAGTATTAGTCATCAGCTTAGAGAGCAGAACTAATACCATGTTTGTTAAATGACTAAATGTGCACTATGAATAACCAGCGGTGGGTATTTAAAACCGCAGCTCCATCCAAGAGCACACAGAGAATCCACAGCTAGCACATGTTTAGACAAAGCACAAATAATAACACTGCACGTAAAATACATCTGAGAGGCAGTTTGAAGGCAGTTCCCCGCAGGAAACGAGGGCTGAATTCACTGAATAGATTGTTTTCCAGAGATAGCTCACCTAGTTATCCACACAGCAGAGCTGGCAACAGAGCACGGCAGCTGAGGAATGAAATGCGATGGAGCACAACTCCCCTGTGCTGCAGCCCGGCCATGATGCTGCACAGAAAATGTCGGGAGAGTCCTGCTGGAAGCGTACAACTCTGTCACTGGCAAACCCCGAGGTTTAGGAGCTCTGAATAATGCCCAACTCGCTACCTAACGTTGCTCAGCTTAGCTTGAGGGGAAACACAATACAAACTGTGTTCGCTATTGGCCCCGACACGTTTGCAAGCCCCAGCCAAGGTGAGCAAGCTTTGCACATCCCAGATGCTAGCAGTGCCTGCAGCATTCTGCCATGAGCAGTACCAGTTCCTGGGGCAGGAGGCATGGCACCTGCCAGGCACCCAGGGCTTCCCTGCTCCCTGTGTGCCGCATGGGAAGCGCTTTGCAGGATGAAATGAGCGCAGGCAGTGCACTCGGACCACTCTGGTGAAACCAAATGAGAGAGGCAGGAGCACATCTGGAGCAGAGGCAGAGTGAAGGGCAAAGGCGTGGGAGGAACAGGACGATGGAAAGTGTAGACAGCAGCATGGAAAATGGAGACAGCCAGCAAGCTACATGCCCTCCCTTTATTTTATAAAGTTTAGTGCTAATGTCCAGTGATGCACTGCCACGCTGCATGGGACAGCGTTGTGAGGACACTGGGACAGCTGGGTGCACCACACTTCTGGCCAAACCTTGGGGCGAGGACGGACATTACCAGCAAGAGGCACGGGGCTGCAGCCATGTGGCAGCTTCAGGGAGTCGCCCCTGCCAGCAAACCTCCGTGGTGTCAACACAGCCCGAGGGAAGAAAGCGCCACGCTGCAGGCAGCAGCCGAAAGGCTTGGTGGGACCGTGGCAGCTGAAGGTGCAAATATCACTTCCTTATTGCAGCCTGCGCAGCGCGGAGGATGTTTTGAATGGCAGTGAATCACCTTGTAATCATGGCCAGTGCGTCCCGGCTGCCGTGTATCATCAGGCCCTCCTCTGGGTCAAGCAATCACTTGAGGGTGAATCAGCGCTGCCCAGGTTTCTCCTGGCGCGGGCGGGCAGCGAGCAGAGCTGCCTGCAGCCTGCCCCAGCCAGGCCGAGCGAACGCCCCACCTCGCCTGCCCAGCCCTCAGGAGGCAAGCGGCAGCCCTCGCTCGTGTCTGGGCCAGGTGGGGGAAGGGTTCGCCAGGTCTCACCCCCGCCCTGTTGCTAATATCAAGTAATAATAGTATTTAGCACTTCCATAATTACCTTTGCACTCTGGTATCACAGGCACAGCTGAATTGGAAGTCATTAAGATCATTATAATGGGCTTCAGTGGATCCTTTCAGTTGGAGGCATTATTTAGCCAGGCCTCATTTTCGTGGTTATATCTGAATAAGCACTATGCATTGAGGTGAGGTTCACAGATGAGACACTCCTGCATAAAGGCAGTCTCCTACTTGCAAAAGCAGAGTAATGTCATTATGCATCATGTTTCCCCAGACTTCAAAATGCCGAGGAAGGTAAGTCAGGTTATAACCGGCTCCACCTGTGACTTGTAGGAGCTGCGAGGCTCTTCCCATGGACGGGCACTTGGGAAAGCTCTGCCCTGAGCTCCTACACACGGCAGTCATTTCTCAGCAGCCACCATTCTGGAGGCTTTCACTGGTCAGTGCAAGTAGCCACCACGAGCAGGTGTCAGCTCAGCAGCTCTTCCCCTGGGGGTAAAGAGGAAGGGGCAGGAGGCCGGCAGCCCTGGGAGCACCTTGCACGGGGAACAGGAGAAGTGGGCTGACCCAGGGAAGGTGCTGGCTGCTGGCCTGAGCTCAGAGCAGCACACGGACATGAAGCTGTGCTGGCCTGGCTGCTGCTGGGGCCGGTGAGCAGAAATGTAGTCAGGGCCTCCTGGAGAACAGGGACCTACTGATCCCACGTCTATACTTGGCCACGCTTCTGTGTGTGGCCTTTAAATAAGGAAGTATTAAGTGCCCCTTTAATTTTGGGTACCTCATTTCCCTGTTCAGAAATGCAAATAAAGGCACTTAACTTCTCCCGTTTTTGTTTGTCATTTATATTTCAGCTGGGAATCCCTTGGGAAAACATCAAGGGTTTCTAGGTGTTCCTGTCTTACTAATAATAAAAGTAATGTGCTGGTTTTGTCATTAGAGA
Organism: Aythya fuligula; assembly: GCF_009819795.1. Classification (NCBI taxonomy): domain Eukaryota; kingdom Metazoa; phylum Chordata; class Aves; order Anseriformes; family Anatidae; genus Aythya; species Aythya fuligula. The sequence goes on from NC_045561.1 coordinate 24,503,592, forward strand.
AGAAGGAAATGTTAGCACACGGAACAAACACTTGTACTGCAATTTCTTGTGTTTAGAAAAAGAACAAAAAGATAATGGAGCGTAAGACTTTGACCAAGAGCAAAGGTAAAATCACGGCGGCTGACTCAGTGCAACAGAAAGGACTTAACACAGTTGGCAACGTTTCAGCCTTCTCGGGAACTTCAACATGGGAATTTGTCAAAAGCAGTATAACATATCCACAATACCAGCATGAAAATAAAGGTAACTGTTGGGCAAAAGCATTATTTTCACTAGTATGAAAGCATTTTGAGCACAAGCACAAACCTGTGTTTATTTGTTGGTGTGCAGTTACTGTCAACACAACCAACCCAGAGAATCCAGCCCTGCACTGCTGTCCCCAAACACAGAGGAAATGCCAGCTGCTCTCCTAATGTGCTTGTGACCGAACTGCTCAATCCATTCCCCAGAAACAGGTGAGAACACAAGACCCAAACAAGCTTTGGTGCAGTTTAGAAATGCAGCTGAGGCACAAAGCTGCAGCTCCACTTGAAGACAAGCTAGCTTGTATAAAAAAACATCGAAAAGCAGCGGTATTTCCTGAGCTCTGGCTGTATCTATGCTGTAAAGGAATTTCCCATGCTGTTTCCTTAATTAGCACAAATATGCTGACAACATTCTCCATGCTGAAATCAAGCCATAGGCCACTAAAAAGTTTTATCTATCTGCGCATCCAAATTTACCACGTGCTGAGACGACATGTTCCAGTGCTGTAATCAGTACCCACATTATAACATGGCTTCGTCATGCATCCAGTTGCTGAAACAGACTTTGATGTCCCAATATGAAACCTATTTGTCCTGCAGTCAGCAAATACAGAAAGTGCCAATATATACATTCGATGTTTTGCAAGTGCTGGGACTGTGCTGGCACTTGCTGGACCATGTTGACCACTGCGTGAATTTAAAAATATGACCCAGTTGAATTAGAGAAATAACATGATCTGAAGGCCAGATTCTAATCTTATTTAATCTGAAATAAACACGGAATAACTCATTCGGCATCCAGTAATTTACTCTGGTTTCACCATGGAGCGATCAAGGCCGCTGTTATCTCTTTACACAGTTTGACCTGAGTTTAGTCCTGTCAACAGGACATGTTATAATACGATCATGCGGCAGTCAAACAGAAAAGACAGCATGCCAATACGGTAAATACTGTAGTACCAGCCCTGGGGAAGAGTTTAGCAACCCTGTGACAGGTAGGGTTTAAGTGTGTGAACCCTGAGCCTTGCTCCCGAGACAATTTTTGTTTTGTTGGTAATGCAGCTGGCAGGGCTAATTCCAAAAGCAATTTATGCCTGGCCAGCTCATAGCTAAATCTGAGTGAAAGCTGTGACAGCTAACGCCATTTCCTCCCGGCCAAGGCAGCCAATTTTCCAGGACTGGTTTGGTAAGGTGCTGCCTGCTGCCTGGACAGGGCCCTGCAATGTGCAGGGGTGAGCGGTCGGAGCCCTGCTCCCCAGCCCCAGCTGTCCTGCAGCGGGGCTCCCCCGGTGCCCTGCACCGCGGCTTCCAGGAATCCACCTCCATTGCTGCTGCTCCGTGGCGTCACGGCCCAGATCTTCCCAGAATCGCTTGGCACCGACGTGGCCAGACAGCATGGCAGGTGGCCCTGCCAACAGAGCTGCTGCCTGGAAAATCTGCCCTGTGGACGTAAGCTGAGCATCTCGCCGTCACCCGCTGTACCTCTTTTAGCTGGATACAAGGTCACAGTTGTGAGAGAAACATGAATGTGTCTTTGATGACATTGACATACATTACCCATAGTTTCTTGCCAAAAAGAAAAAGAATGCCAGAAAGTGATGCCCCGTGAAGAACAAATTAGATCTCATTCTGTATCCCTTCACCCTCAGAGAAGGGCTTTGAATGTCACCGACTTCGGAGCTGAAGCTGTCACCCAGCCCACAGCGAACGAAACCAGGGTGACAGCTACATTCATCGCCTGCCTGCTGAGGGAGCTGTTTTCTTCCCTGTTTTATTCCAGGCCATTTTATGCGTTTCAATAATTGCTCTTCAGTACCATAGAGCAGCTTTAGGACACAAACTTGATGCCGTGCTGAGCTGAAATCCAAACTACTGAAAGCCTGAGCCTAGACAGAGCAAGCTGTGCGATTCAGTAACGCAAACTAAGAGCTTCCTCTTCCCAACCCCATTCCTTCTCCCTGAAAGATAGTTTGCATGTTTTACCCGAATGGAAGCCCCAGCCTACACACCAAGAAAACTTGCCTACTCTGGGCTGTGCGTCAGCACGAGCCAGAGGGCTGTAAGTCAGACAGAGAGCAAGCAGGCAGCTCACTCAGGAAGGCTTCCCCGAGGTTCCCCATTGTGCTAAAGCAGCAGAAAAAAAAACATTCACCCCAAGACTGACATACCTTTGCCTCCCACAGAGCTCAGTACAGATCATGATTGCTCATATGTAGAGAATAGAACCTTGCAAGCCTAATATCATTTACACTGGTTTTACATGGTTTCTTTGTCTCCTTTGGAAATACCCCATCTTTCTTTGGTGTTGCCAAGATCAAACCAGGCTCAGTCAGCAACTCTGAGCACTGTTAAGATCTGAGTCTTCCTTCCCTGAGAAAAGGCCAAAAGCTGTTCTTCCTCTCCTTCAGTTCCTTCCCAACAAAAATATAGTTAGAGAAGCTCACAACGGGAAGGCACAGGCAGCTTGGAGCCTGCAGACCATTCACTGAACACAGGCAAGCGCCACACAAACTTGCCCGCAGCCCCACTGCTGGTGGGCCTGACCAGGAGGTACCACCAGCACAAGTGAAAGCTTCCACAGTCCCCTTTCTCTGGAGGGTTTCTGCTGCACTGCCAAGGCTAAACTGATGATTTAGGATGTTGAGGTCTTCCCCTCTAGAAATAACTCCATAAGCACCACTCTTGGCACATACTGCACTGGAGCTGGCATCCTGTTTTCTAGCCCTTGCCATGGCAGCTTAAAAGAGGTTTCAGCCCGCACCGTTTATAAACTCAGCTCAGAAAAACACCAGGTTTTAGTTTGCTGGCAGAAGGCCAACAGGCCTGACCTAGATCATTAGCCGTACAGGCATTACACTACAGAACTAGAGAGTGCTAAGACAGCAAATGCACAAGACTGATGGCTTGAGAGCAGTCCAGGCCCATTTCTCACCCCACGGGCAATGCTGTGACCAGTGAACATACCACGACGTGCTACGCAAAGAAAATCTCACACCTGACAGTGTGCAACCCTGTGCTGTGGTACAAGCCTGGAGCAAGGATGTACAGATAGCTTTGGAGGCAGGATTGCTCATTTATTTATCACAAAACTCAGATGAAGTTGTACGACTTATATTGCTATAGGGCAAGGAGTGGAGGCAGACAGACAGACTTTTTACATTTCCAGTAGACTTGTTTTAGCAACTGATGACATATGGGAACAGGATTCTCCAAATTTCCCTTAGCTCAAGAAAATGAACTCATATTTCCCCATGTCTCATTAGTTCTGCAGTCAGCTCCTGAACCTAGTCAGGCGCTATTTAAAGCCCCAGGCCTCATATGCCTCTCAGCTAGTTCTTTCCCTGTGCCATGCCCCCTGCGCTCCCAAAGGGAACAAGACCCTAGCTCCGGGAAATCATTTTCCATAGAAGCTGACTGAAATGTCTCTGTTCTTCCCCCAGAAATTAGGCGTGCCTAGAGCCAGGGGCTTGAATTTACCAGAACTCAAAGAAGTAAGCTGCTTATGCAGGTGAAATTTGATAGAGACAGTGGAAATAAATGGCAGCTCGATATTTGAGGAGTTCCTGTGCGCTGTTCCACTTGCATCTACTAGCCCACAGGTGCCCTACAAGCTAAAGATATTTCAGCTGACTTGTTTTTTCATGCCACCCTCACACATTTCTAAAAGCATCCCTGCCGCTCACATGCCAGCAGGTGCTGACTTGCTTGCACACAGCCCTCGCAGTGACTGTGCCGCACACGCAGCGCAGGTGAGCCCCGCGTTGCTGCCGTGGGTGCGGAGCCATCGCCCCACCCGCGCGGTCACGTTCTCCTCAGCGTAACCCCCACACGGCCCTGCGCAACGCCCGGCCGCTTCCAGAGGGACGCCTGCGCTCCCTCTCCTCCGCCCCTCTGAGCTCAGCAGTCGGGAACACGGAGGAAAACGTGTGGCCACGCAAGCTCGGGATGAGCAAACAGCCAGCCCACGCTCTGTCCAGCAGTGCTGGTGCCAGGTTACGTGGGGACGTGGCAGCGGAGCCCACATACCGCTGCTGGGCTGCGAGCACTTCAGAGCCGACTGACTCGACTCAGGAGACCAAAATATAAACAGTACTTTTCTGGGAGGAGCGGCTCGCATCCAAATACTCCCCCATCTTAGTCACAGGTTGAAATAAATAAATAAACAGAAGCCTCCTAATCTCGCAGCTGGCCTGCTCGCAGCCATGTGACTGGCACCAGCCTGCACCCTGAGGTGAAATACGGGCCCCAAAACTGGCTCCTGGCTTTGGGCGCCCCGATGGCACAGGCGGGACGAGAGGCAGCCCCTAACGGGGCAGGCGTAAGGGAACACCCACCTGGCAGAAAGCAGAGCCCAGCTGCACGCCACCTGCTCCATCGCACTGACATCAGGGAAATACTGAGGGGGGCCAGGACGCATTTAACCTAGAAATCCTCCTGTGACCACGTGGACCCGAGGTGAAGCAGAGCAGACCCGGGGCTGCTCTCCATCCCGTGCAGAGCAAGGGAAGCAGGAACCACCGGGGGACCAGGAGGATGGAGGCGATGGCTGCCTCCTTCCTCATCCCTCAGTGAGCGCCAGGAGCCAGGAGGGAGCCGTGGGGCATCAGTTCAGAGTTGCTCTGCTTCTTGTCCTCCTTCCTGCAGCATCTGCAGGATGGAGAGCTAAGCGGACCTTGGATCAGCACAACACAGCACTCACCGTGCTGCCTCATGAGCTGCGAGTCTGGCCCAAGCTCCCATGTGTGCCTGAAAGACAATCCCGGCATCAAATGTATTCCTCCTCTTAATCCAAGCTAGAAATGGCTCCTCAGCCTCCAAGCTCACTAGGCTACATTAAAACATCTAAGTATAACCAGGAATGCAGCTGGAGGAAAACTTCAGGACATTTAAGCATAGGGTGAGCAACCACGAACATATATTTTTATAAGAGCTATTCCAATGGGCTCCAAGAGCTAAGTACAGTATATCTGCCTGTTGCTAATTATATTTACTGTGGTTTTTTTTTCATGCTGAAGATGAGTCAGAAAAAGAAAAAAGTCCTTTATTGTTGTGGAAGCAGAAGGATGTCTCCTGAGGGTGTATGTAATGCACTACTGTCACGGCATGACAATGGAAAAACTGACTGCTGAGCCAACCAAACCCCCATAAATACCTAATGATATCTCTTCTGGCCCAGATTTCCTGCAAGTCGGTGCCTGAACTGCATACAGAATGACAATCAATATGAAAGGATCTCTCTTCTCAACAGAGACAGAATTTAAGAGCCCAGCTGAGCATTATATTCCCGTTCATACAAAGAGATCCTTTCAGAAGTCTGTCACAATAACCTAAAGGTGGTGATCCAGCAAAAATACTACCAGGCCTCTCCTCACCCTCTCCTCAACGCCTCCCACCATTAACACGGAGAACTGGCTTCATCGAGCAGGCATCATTATTAATTACAGCATTGTTATGCAAACAAAGCGTGCCTAGAGATGCATCAGGTCTGCATTCACATGAGACAAGAGCAAAATCTTCTTCCTTTTTCTTCCTCTTCTTCTGGCGTGGGTAACTCCGCCGCCTCCTTTAATCGGCTTGGAAGGCGGCCGTGCCAAGCACCTGACCCAGTTATAGGTATGTGCACAGGGACAGCGAGCCCATTGTGAGAAAACCCGGCCTTAGCACATTTCTCTGGCCGCCTGCCAGCCTCAGCACGTTGGGCAAGTGACTCTGCCCGGCCACTGCGGTTACATCAGTCACCACCACCTCCCTGGATGTCATGGCACAGGAAGCGGCTGCCAGGGGAGAGCAAGGCAGCCACTGGGGTTTTGAAACCGGCTTTCCAAAAAAACATTACAACACCCTTGCTGATTTCCAGTGGGTTTGTTCAGTTCCTCCCTTCCCGTGAAGACCACACGGATGTTGAAAGGGCATTTTGCCCTGCCATCAAAAGGCGGGCTTCTGGGGCCGCTTCCCAGCTTACAGCCAGGGCCAGAACCAAACTCACAGGCCGCTATTTAGGGGAAAGAAACACAGATACACTTTTATTCTATTGCAGAGGGTGAGTCTCTGTGCTGCTCCTTCCCAGCACAGGGAGGCAGGGCTGGAAGGCTCCTTCCCAGCGACTACAAAGGCCCTGCCGGCCTCAGGCAGCTCAGGCCCGTGCTCCCTGCCTTCCCGAGGCACCGCGTCCCAGGGGCGCAGGCTGGGACTGACAGCACCAGGGATGCGCGCGCTGCCTTGGACAAGGCTGGCTGGAGTAGCGCCGCTGGCAGCGCCCACAGCCAAATTCCACCCTCGGCTATCGCCCAAATGTAAATTTAGAGCAACTCCCCTCCACAGCGGTGACCCGGGACTTGTCCCTTGGGAGGGAGCAGAGCAGAATTTGGACAAAGAGATGGTGCTTTAGGACAACCATTTGGGGCTCGGGTGTGAGCACAATCACCTTATAAGAGAGCAAAATTGGCAAACGAAAATATTGCTCCTGGCACGCGAGTACTTCCATATTGATTCAACACTTAAAAATGCACTGAAGTGCGGATGCCCTTTCTTCAAACCCTCCAGCAAATTCACTTTCTCTCTTGGCACTCTCTTCTCTCTCCTCAGCTAGTTTACCCTGATGGCAACAGCTCCTACCTACATCAGCTTCTCAACTGCTGGGCCCCGCTGGTCTCTGTGCTGCCTCCTCTTGTTCGCTCTTCGGCTTAACCTCCTAGTTAAAGTGCTTCTAGTGGAGGAGCTGAAACTTCTCCCCTTCCAGAACAACTGCTCTGCAACATAACACACCACAGGCCTGATCATCCTAGCAAAAGCAGGGAGAAATCCTTGCTGAGGTCTTGGTCTGGGAGGAGACACATTGTCATGCCTCATGCTGCTCACCTGCCCCTGGCCCTGCCTGCCCTGGGACCAGAGCCCCTGCAGGACTGCAAGCTGGCCAAGTCAGGGTAGCTGTTCTCAAGTCAGAGGCTCCGCAACGAGTATTTGGCTTCAACATATCATATGACTTTGTTCTTCGAGTTACATTTTAACTGAGAAAGTTTAACAAGTATGACTTATGGGCTTCTAAAATTGGCAGCAGAAAAATGAGCTGAGGAAGTCATGGAAAAAAACCACAAGCGAAGCCATTCCATGTTATGCACAATTTCTGGGCTCTTTTTCCAATCTTCTGTTTTTTTGGACGGTGGAAAATATTTTCCAGCTACACAGGCCTGGCCTCACTGAGTATGTATTTATGCCAAGTTTATAAAAAGCAGCTGCAGACAGGGTTGAATGAAAGGATTACACTGCTGTCTGTCTTCCAGAAGGTGCTTCAGTTCACACCCTGTCCCACAGAGTGAGGCTCGTTTCTCAAATCTCCATGAATTTACGTAAAGAGGGACAAAATTTGAGCCTTGCAATACAAACAAGTATGGCTGTGCATGTGAAAGGCCATGGGTGTATGTGTATCTACCTACCTAGCTAGCAGTGGTTCCTAGCTGCTGCTGATTTGGGCTTTCAGTGCTGGAAGTTCACCACTGCTCCTCAGACCTCTCTGCACCCTGCAGCCCAGCCCATCTTCCATGAATACAGCAATGGGGAGAGGGCTTCCAGGCTCAGGACCCTGGTTTCAGCGTACAGCTGCCGCCTGCTTCACGTATACCTGCTCACAAGCTGCTCCCACTCAAATTCAGGCTTCACCAACCTCACGTACAGCGAGGCTGCCAGGTTCTGAGTCCAAGAGGGATCACTGTAATGATGCAGCCTGACCTCCTCCACAGTGCACTGCCACAGAATTTCAATCTGGAGCCTGCACAGCGGAGGCATAACCTTAATTTTCAGCCGTGTCTTGTCAGAGCCTTGGCCTGATACACCAGTCAGCAGAGGAGAGTTACAAATAATTCTTCACTCTCCTAAGCAGAATAGCTCCAGGGGAGGAGGGGGGGGGCTGCAGGGAGGACACAAACGGAAAGTAAATGGATATAAAAAAGGTAAGGTAGGTGGTAAACTGCAGATCATATATTACAGATCCGTACCCTGCTGTTTTTGCAGTCGAGTATCTTAGAATAACAGTACTGAGAACGACAGTGTTACATCAGGAATATCGGTCAAGACAATATTTCCTGGCAATTGTTTGAGAAATGCTTTTCTCACAGCTAATTGCTCCCAAGAGGCTGTGTTTTCTCTGTTTTTAGAAGGCGAGCGATTAAGAAAGAAGGTTTTTAAACCTCTGCACCCTGCTGTGGGACAAAGAACTAAGGGGAGAAAAAAAAGGCAAAAAGAAAAGAAAGAGGCACAACAGCTGTAATGTTCTATGAAATGATTTTGTTCTGTTCTCTTGCCGGGGTGGTGGGTGCAATCATCAGTTTGGCAGAGATAAATACAGAAAAAGCAAGAATTTTACAGGGACGGGGAGTCCCAGCTCCGAGAGTACCACATTGCCATCTAGCGGCACAGCCCCTGGCAAGCCCGAATACCTGGGGCTCTGCGAGCTCCCCACCTCACCTCCCTGTGCCTGTGCACGCAGCAGGCACCTACGTGAAAATGGGGCCGAGTTTCCTTCCAGCGTTTTACAACCGAGCTTGACAACTGCAAAACTGCTTGGTCTGTAAACGGTAGGTGTAGGGAGGCAAGGCGAAAAGGGGAAAATGCCCCCAAAAGGAAGTTTAAGACCAACTTGTCTTTGCTGTGAAAAGCTGGTGTTTACACCGAGGCCTGCAGATTGACGTTGCCCATTGCTGCCACACGCAGAGCTACAGCAGCCTTGTCATGTTCTCTGTCGTATGGACAGATGTCTGCAGCAAGACAAGGGGTTGTCCCAAGGTGACGGGCATGAATCTAGAGCTGATGCCCTACACCCAACCGCATCAGACCAAATACCTCCGCACCGTGTGCTCTGACGCTAGCTCTCCATTAAGTACCTTGCTGCTGACACATTTCCCTTTTATTCTGAACAGAACACAAATGTTAGCCTTTCAACACTGAAAAAAAGAAAAGCCAAAATACCAAGTCCCTCAAATAGCAAACGAAAGGCACTTTACTTTTGGAAGACACCCAGCAAAGGACAGCAAATTGATCATTTTGTATGACCTTCAGGTGGCAAGTTGAAAAGAAAAAGCAGCTTGGTCCACGTGAATTCTGATGTTCCCTGAGAGATGTGAAGCTGGAAAGTTCTCGCCACAGCAGAACCCTGCTTATCTGAGAAACAAAACCAGTCCTAGCGCCTGAACTCTACCAGGAGAGAGTGTCATTTTGGGGGGCAATGGAAGAAGCCTTGCATCAGGAATCCAAGACCGCCCACAGACCTCTGTCTTTTGCGACGTGCTTTCTGCTCTTGCACTTCCCACTGGAAATACATGTCCACTATCACACCTTAAATGGGATGAAAGGTGATTAGCAGGAGATTGCGTTTGGCCCTGGTGTGAAGAATGGTATGTCTAGCTAATCATTAGCTCCATGCCTTCGGTCCCTGGATCCTGTGAGGCTTCCTAGGAGCATAGCTGTTCTGTTTATGCCCTAGATAGCCATATTAATGAAGGTGATATTCTGTGATAGTAGCAAAAATAACTTTCTTTGCCAAGGAAAATGCAGTTAAGTTCCCCAAAACGAATCTAATGCATGCTGCCCCAGTAAATCAGTCTTACAGCAGCCCTTCCTCAAAAGCCCAGAGGGAGAACCTATTGGAATACTTTGATGACTACGGATGCTACAGTGACCCATGAATGCTTTGTAGAGTATTTACAAAGTCCCTGCTGAATCAATCAACAGCAAAGCTTGTGTTGTCACCCCCTGAGATAAGCATGCAAGATCTGGAACGTAACCAGAAGTTGGGGAGGCAGAATTTGAACAGTGAATTTTAAAAAAGGAGAGGTCATGAAGGAACCTGAGCCTGAACCACTGCTGGTTGTGAGACTGCAATCCATTTTCTAAAACCTTTTATTTAAAATCAGAGAGACACCTGCTTTTATTGAAAACGTGCTGCCCAAGGCAGGAGACGTTGACTAAGAAAAGATCTACAGCATGATGACAGATATTATCAGGTCTTCTGAGGGCAGCCCATCATTCTCTCCCGAGACTTGGCAGTCTTGTAACAAACACCATCCAGGAAACAACAAAAATGAAGGCAGGGATTCCACACAGAAGTTGTTTTCTCTGCTTCGCATTTTACGACAAAAACCATGGGAAGAATACTGCCCTAGTATCAATAAATTCCATCCTGGGGCCTCTATGTGCTCTAGAAAACCAATTTAAATTATCAGCACTTACTTCCTTAGTTGCTCAGAGAAGCCAAGGAACTGAAGTGCTTCGTCCAAGCTCTCACTAAGAATCAGACAGCCCGTTGGTTCGTGAAGGTAGCAGGTCACACCAGCCTGATATCTGACCTGCCCATAGCACACAGCCAGCTCCCTTCAGGCATATACTTCTGTCCTTCCCAGGTACCACCTCAAAAGTAGAAAAAGGAGGATACAGCCATCCTGGTCAACAGATAACATCTGCTCCAACCATGAGGCCTCTGAGTGTCAGAAGTTTTAAGGCAGCTGCGTTATTTTTAAGGATGGGTCAACTGGTCAAGACTGAGCTACAACATTCTCACAGTAAGTACCTCTCCAGTTTTCAAACTTTTCATCAGGTCCTCACGCATTTTCAGTCTGTGATCCAACATGTAAGACAGATGTTGGCTCACTGCACTGCTTTCCGATCTGTTTGCTTTATTTATGTTTGCTTAATACCTATGTCCTGGCTTTCCTTTTTGCATGATGGGGTCACCAAACTTAAGACACTGCGGCATAGTCTGATTAGTAACTTTTGACAACACGGTCACAGTTCCTTTTGAAGTTGCTACCAAACAGCAAGCCAAATTTTTTGAAAGATTGCTGCTTATATTTGCAATGCAGAATCTGCTTACGAATTGCAGGAATGCCAGCAGAATAATTAACCCAGTGCTGACAGTTGGTATTACTTTATTGCAGTTTGAGGGGGGTTGTGCTTCAGATCTTTTCAGCCATAAAGAGTGTCTCATACTTTGGTGTTTCAGTAGGTTTCATTATTTACGACCAGGTCTCCAGTTGGCTGGGCTCTGATTTTTCCTACTTTTACTCAAGCAGTCTAAAAATAACGTGATGTAGAAAAGGAGCAAGTTTTAGAGCTTTGTACATAATTCAGGCCAACAAAACACACACCCCCCCGGTAACTACCAAACCAATCAGACTATCCTAAACCTTACCTTATCCCTCCATGTGTCACTGTCCCAAAGTCCTGATCTTGATTGCTTAGGCTTCCATGAGGAAGGGACCATGCAGGGTAAGTTACAGGATCAGGATGGCAGACTGCGAGCTTGCAGAAGCACAGACTTCATCTTGGCAGATTCTTCAGAGTGCCACACACATCTCTGCCGATACAGAAGTAATAATAATATTTTCATGCTAAGAATTCTGCCAGCACTAACGGCCAGTAGATGACATCCCTACAGGGAAGTTAAAAAGGACCCTTGGACTTGTCAGACAACTTCCAACATAAGCCAAGGGGGCTGATGTTAAAGCTCAGGACTGTAGATGGAGAGATAAAAGCACATGGAATGTAAAACGAATAGCAACCCCTCACGGTTACGCAAATTCAGCCGAGTGTCACAGCAACCACCCATACCGGAGGAACTTGATAAACACGGGGGCTGCAACCTGGGGACAGATGGGGTTTCTCTTCTTCATATATGCGAAAGCTTCCACGTCCTTAGCTCTAGGAGCTGGGAGTCTTCCCTGTGGTAACTTACAGGACCGAGAGGTGACATAACGTCAGGTCAACGCGTGGCGAAAGTAAATTTCCATCAAAACCAAACACCGTTCCCACCGGCAACGAGACACTGCTGTGAATCGATCAGGCATGTACTACCAGTTAGAAACACCACAGGAGACTTTCTCAAAGAACGTGCTTGCTCAGGAATCCCTTTTCTCCATTTCTCCGTTTAATTAGTCATTGCATTATAATTAACAAGTCCATGCAATAATCATTGTCATTTTAATCATCACAGCAGAAAGTACATTACTTCTAATTAAACAATATTAAATACAACAAAAGATGCTAACCAGGTTGTTTCAGAGCTCCAGGAAATGCTCTTTTACATACGTGCCAGAACAGGCAAAGTTTAGTTTGTTACAGCAAATTTCTGTATCTTCCAGGCTATCTTACAGGGTGTAACACATCCAGATTGACCTAGGGAAGGAGGAGAAGCCTGGTGCGCAGAGACAATATCTTTTATTGAACAGCTCTATTTCTGTAGGTATTTGCTACGTTTTAAGCAGACTCCTAAGTATTTTTAATAACCAGTTAAATGCCCAGAAATATGTTGACTGACAACTACAGAGGCCGAAAACTTCCATTTACGTGTACAGCACCAACATACACTTTCCCCTGCAAACACACCCCAAGCACAGAGAAATCACTTCTGAAGCGCAGGAATAGTTAAGATTTGGTCACAAGCCAAGGTGCCACCATGCCTCCTCGGCATCAGAGGCCCCACCAGCTCACTTCGTGTCAGCTAAGTGGTTGCCAAAGCACAAGGAGATTTTGCCATCTTGGGCTGAATTTCAACCAGCCACAAAGCTGCATCCCATTACCAACTTAGAACATCTCACTCCTTTTTTTGTATTTTTTGGGGGGTGGGAATATCCCCCCTCTCACAGCCCACCTCAGACAGTGCGACTCCAGGCTTCAGCTGGAGAATTCTCCTCCACCCCTACTGCAGGTAACAGGAGCTCTCCTTTCACTCCTTTTTCAAAGCTCCTCCAGAAAAATTACATCTGTGCAGGAGGAACTCATCTCTGACATGCCAGGGAAGCAGATGCAGTTGCGTGTTGCAGAGTTCAAGCTGCACAACGTAGCTGGTTTATCTATATACTTGGTTATAGGCTTGGGTTGAGGGATGGAAGGGAAACCTTTCTCATCATGTAACCACAACAAACAAAACACACAGGATTTAAAGTGCTAAAATTAGGTACTGGTACAACCATCTGCCACTGCTGCCCCAGTGACCCCATCTCATACACCGTACCAAATTTGTCTGGACAAAATGCTGCATTGCATCACCCCATGAGACGCGAAGATTCTTAAAATCAGGATTTTGCAGGACGAGCTTGCACAGACAACGTGCAAAACTGCCCTCTGCTGTTTAGATTCAGACCTGCTCCAATAAACGATAGCGCGAGCAAATTAGGTTTTCATAGTCACAAGGGTCCAAGTTGTGAAAAGATGCAGAACTAGCTGGCAGAAGCTGCCTTCTGCCTTCATGCAGAGTAGAAATGTCATGCTTGAAAGCCACTCAAACTGCCTCGCAGCACGGACCATCCAGGCGGATTTACAGGCTGTAACACTGCCCTATTCAGCAACCAGCAGAGCGGGCAAGCACTAATGGACATCCCCTCATCCCAAAGGTAAGGAATCATGAACATCCTCAGGGCGCAAGGGAAATGCTGGTAATTGTCAGCACGGGCTGCAGGACACGCATTTATTAACCCATGAAATCAAGGCCTGACCTTTACAGAACGGGACCTGGAAGGACACCTGTGGAGTCCAAAGCTTAGAGCTCACAGGCCTTTAGGAACTCGTGATTATCAGGTTACAGCAGTGATCAGAAAACACAGAGTAGTAACCTTACTGAAAGATAGACAGAAAATAATCTGTAAAGCTAGCACCTGTATGTCCCTATTGCAGGGAAAGAAGGGAAAACCCTGACTTTTTTCTTTTAAGCACAAATGGAAAGCTCCATACTTTGAAAAAATTGCCCAGTGTCAAGTTCTAGTCTGCTGGATGGTTGGGTACAGAAACAGGGCTCAAGGGCCAGCTGCTCTCTGCGGCTTCACGCACACATTCACACAGCACATGGTGATTCCTGCCCTCTGAGAACAGCTTCAGATGCCCACATCTTCTCTAGGAAGCTCTGCTTGGGTACAACTGCGAAAAGCAAGTAGTTACCTCCACCAGAAACTCCATTTCTGGAGTGGCTGTGATGAAAGCTACTCCAGTCTTTATGAACTAAACTCAGGTTTCAGCTCTTTGCAAGACACTCTTTGGGGTAGATTTGACTGCTGTGCAGGCAGGCTGTTTTTTTGGTCACTGCCCAAATGAGACCATAACCTGTACTGGACAGAGTAAACACACACATTGAAAAAAACCAAAGATTTCAGTACAACAGAAGCCTTGAAGAAATTATTTCCTTCACATCAACCCTTTTCATATTTGTATATGTTTAAAAACTCAGAAGCTTGGGTGTACAGTATGACATGCCTTTGAAATACTCACTAAAAGCACTTAGTGACCACTTCAAAGATTCCCTTGAAGTTTCACTCATATTAATTTTAACGCAATGGTCACGTAGGGCCAGTGTCGAGCCTAAGGGACTTTAAACACACCATCAACAGATGTACAAATAGAATTTTAGAAAGATTCTTCTGGGTGCATAAATAGCTTGAGCTTTGATGATGACTGGCTGGCTGGCTGCCTCCTACACAGCAGGGCTGGGACTTCTCCGTTTTTCAAGTTAAGGGCAACAATAATATTCTGTCATTCCCCAGGGTAAGGAAATTAGTGCCAGATGATTCAGTGTGTGCCTGATCACTCTGGTTTTGGACTCGATCCCATTATCTAAAAAACTTAATGGTGAGACATCAAACAAAGGTAGTCCTGCATGATCATAAAACTAGCTGTTTTTTTGTTGCTTTTGTGTTGTTTTTTTTTGGCTATAAAAGCTGCCTGAGAAGCTCATAACTGATGACAGGAGACTTCCAACATAAAACTAACAGACCTCTGATCTCCTTTACGAGGAATCCTCTAAGGGGAGAGGCACAGAATGGAGGATGGCTCTTCTCTGGGAGAAAGAATAGTAGCTTTACCTGCAGTGAAGATTACAGATATTAGCACCAGGAACTCTGAGCTCACCAGCAGCAAATCCTGCAACAGTTCATGTCCACCTTTTTTAATTTGCACAGGCAAAAAGAAAGAGTCTTATTATGCACAGCTAAATGCAACAGCATTGCTCCCAGTGATGCAGCAACACCCATCAGTACCACTGCACGTCCAACGACCGGCTCCTTTGCTTATGCCTGAAACCAGTCCTAAGTTACAGCCTCCTCCATCTGCGGGCTGTGCATGCCAGCGACACCAGTGGCAGCCCGTCATTGCTGGAGAAACAGCAAACTCCCGTTCTAGACAGTATCTTCAAGTCTTCACAGTTTGTAAAGTTTTAGCTCAACAGATTTTGGAAAAAAAAATATATATATGTATATTAAGCCTTCTTAAAAGGATTCAACATTCCCACCCTACTAGACAAGGCACTCAAATCAGGTGTCAGAGCTTCTATTAGCTAAGCAAGTGCTTTTGGATTATAAGATTTGTGACTGGATCTGTACTTCTTAAGGCTTCATTTAAATCTATGTTACCTACAATATCTAACTTTCCAGGATCAAGAAAACTAAAAAGGTTTAGAATAACATGGGCGTCTAAAACAATTATTAAAGCGATGAACATTTGCAAACACAATCATACAATCATCAAGTCTTCCATCAAAATCAAAGAACTGACACACAGATTTGCTAAAACATACTTAGCTCAGGAAAGCACTGCTGTAAGCTAAACTGTGAATTCAAACTGGCAATGTTATACCAGGGTGTAGAAAGCTATTCAGGTTTGAAGGAAGGGTATCTTACACTGTTTGGGTTTTAAGGCAGCTTGATTTACCTTGAGGTTAAAAGGCGAACCAAAAAGATATTACACTGAAATGACCACCACCAGCAAGGATAGCAGGTAAATATGGGAACAGTTCTGACAGCATAATCTACAAATTTTTCCTAACCCTTTAAATTAAGAAGTAAAAGGCATACTCCTCCAAAAAGCCCAAATGCTCCCTATAAACACAGAACCTACTGCAACTTTTTATGTTTTTTATTACATATTTTAGGTGCAGAATAACTTTGTCCCTCTAAACCAAGGAAAAGAGGAAAACAGTCATTGTCACCCGAAGATCACGGCTACTAAGTTTTACCTCTACCTTATGCTACCTGAACAACTCAAGCACAACAAAAAGACTAAATTACAGCTACAAGTTTTTGTTCATACCAGCCATCAGCCTCAGTATTTGTCCCACTACAGAAATTTTCAACAGCAGCTCAAATCTTGGGACACTCTGTTTTCATGGGGTTAGTGGTGAAATATCTCTGTAACAAATTCAATTGTCCAATCTGACAGACTCAGCAAAAGTCATTTGCACTCCTAAACTCTGCTGTCTTACTGCTAGATAACCACGAACTATCCACCACTTAAGCTCTCAAAAATGCTGTAATAAGCAATTTCTGAAACTTTAAGGCCTGTTTTGGAAGAATCTGCCTTTATAGAAACTTAAAGCAGGCTGAAATGAGACAGAAATAAACAGGAACGTTAGCTAAAGTGCATTCAGAGTATCGCTTCTGTTTGGACTATGCCATCTAGTACCTTGCTAGTATTGTATTGGCATCACAATCACAAACTATCAGCTGGTCTGTAAGACAAACACCCTAAAGCATAAGTCACCGTGCTGAAGTGTAAAGCTACATTCTTAATTGTTTCTTCTGCCACCTGAGTGGCCATAGACAAAACCAGAAAATGGTAGAAGATAGTCTGTTTTCATTTGAAATTTACATGCAAATTTACATGCAAATTTACATTTGCATCCTACCCATAGAAAATGAGCAGAAGTAATCTTTTGAAAGCACCTTTGAGGCTACACATTATTTGCCTCCTTTTCACTGTGTACTGACATTTTATGGGTTTCTAATTCCACTAGCTTTAGCTAGTTTAGCCTGGGGATATCAACATCTTACCTGCATTACTTGTATCAGTCCAAAAATTTTAAAGGCAAGTGGCAAAGACTGTTAACAACCATCTTCTATGGTCTTGAAAACTAGAGATTGAAATGTTGATTATCTTATAAAATGTTTCAGGTTCTCCACAAACCAATTGTTGTGCTCTTAAAATCTGTCCAAGGTTCTACTCCTAGCAGCTTTATTTCAGACACTTGCACTAACAGAGCTTTCCTGTTTGGCAGATACAGTTTTGCCTTGCATCACAACAGGTGTTATTGTACCTGACAAACAGATGTGTCATTCTTTCTGCAACCAGTCACCTAGTACCATTCTGATTTCATCGCTTTTTAAAGTGACCAGCTACAGCTTAAATGATCACACACCTATTTTTTCTTTTTTTTTGAGAAATTACATGAGGTTTTTAATTAGAAGCATTGGAAGACCAGCCATAACATTAAAAATAAATTTTAATGTTAAGTCATTTTTAGATCATTTGCTCTGACACCCAAATGTTCTGAAATTTAAAGTAGTACTATAGGGACACACAAGTGCAGATAAATCTTTATTGCCATAACTTTTTGTTTGTTTGTTTGTTTTTTCAAAAATGAGCATTGGGTTTTCAATAGGTTGTAGTTTTATGTCTTTATATGTACAACATTACAACTGCATATTTAATAACGAAGTTAGTGATACTTTGATAACTCAACACAGTGTATTTATAAAATGAATTCTTATCAAAATACACTTTTCACTGGGGTAATAAATAAAATCCTGCGAAACCCACCTACACAAAGTTATTTTTAACTCTGGTAGAACCCGATGTGGTACACAGTCCATTAACTACTATGTTTGCCCCTTTATCCCCCTACTGATGCTCATCTTCTGGGGTAAGAAAACACTTTTTTCCCCTGTTGTGGTGAGACCTCATTCAACATCATCTTCAGCCAAGCACTGTGCACTTACAATTCTCTGTAAGAAGGAGAAAAACTCATTCACAATTACATAAAATTGACATTAGGCAACTGATTATCAAGCAACTTAGTTTTACACTGAAAATTAAGCAGTGTAACTACTGAGCAAGCTGATTCATCTGTTAAAAATTGTAATCTATTTGACAAAAGGTTTTGAAGCCAGTTCTGTAGAAATTGTATACTGGGCAATACCTACCAAAGCCGAAGCCAGATAAATAATATCCTGTCAGCCTCAAGTGATGACCTCTGTGTGGTTTTTGGCACTGTTCTCTTATGAAACTTTTTTTGCTCCATTGCTTCCCCAGACCTTTACATCTTGTGTATCCAGTGCTTTTCAGTGCTAACGATACGGGCCTTAACCTGCAATGTTACCAGGCCTGAGCTGTAATGAAGCTGACTGATAAACAGCACCAAGTCTCTGCCTTATTTGAGGTAACATCACAAGGGAGCTCCCTTGCACTTCCAGAAGGTAAGATTTCTATTATTTATTTTAGAACAGACTCGCTTGCTAGCATATTATCAACATTACATGCACAGTACCACAGTTGAAAAAGAGAGGGTATTTTATACACCTAGCTACCAGCACTTTTGTCATCAGGAATACCACTAAGCTTCCAAAACTGTCACGTGCTCTGGTGCTAGTTAACATCCCATGTTGATAGCTGGCCTGGAAGCAATAGTCTAGCAGAAACAACAGATTCATTCTGATAGGTTTTTATACCACTTACAGGTACTTATATGTAATTTAAAAAAATAAAATAAAATCAAGACCCAGTGCAAAAAAGGTCTCCCTTTTCTGACATCCAACTTCCACCTGGAAAACAGTGGATCTGCTTATACACTAAGATGCCTGTAGATGTCTCTGCTTTGGAAGAGCTTAGCATACCCTATGCATAAGAAAAGTTTTCTATTTCTGTTTTGCCCTGCTTGCTATCAATGCTGCATGATATTTTCATAAATATTTGTTAATGTTCTAGGTTAAAGAGCTCCTTTTAATCTAACTGAACCTATACAAAAACCATGTTACCAAAAACAATACTCAAGGCTGATGTAGTTGATGACAGAAGTAGTTTAATTAGTTTTCAACCTCATTAACAGGGAATGTTTCACATACCTGGCTTATTGTAGGGAGCTTAGTTAGAAGCATTTGAAACACTGGTGGTGGAAGAGTCTGCTGTAGAACTTGTAGTAGCTGCTGCGGCTGTCCACACACAGCAATGGCATTGGTCAAGTGATCAACACCTTTCTCATATTCACCTGCATGACAAATCATGTTTGAAATCAAACTTCTTCCAAAGGATGAAGTATTTACATACAGCATTCACCAACAATTCATTAAATTACTTAGAATCAATCCACACAATTCTTTTCTTCTCCCTTGTTGAAGCTTCTCAACATAGAAGGTTCGAAATGAGCAACCAGATTTACTTAGGTAAATCTGACTCCCAGAAGATCTTAGTGTACAGAAATCATTTTCTAGAAAAAGAAAAATCATTTTTACAACTTACCCTTCAAAAAAATTTATGCTATTACCTTGAGCTAGTAGTTCCTCGCCAAGCTGGATTTCCTCAAGGAAAAACTTCTGAACTGCTTCAGCATCTTTCAGATCAGGCAACTGTAACACACATAGTAAAACTGAAGCTGGCCCTTAAACATTAGTTAATAATTCAGCAGAGATAATTCTCAACTAAAACCAAACATGAACAGCCACACTTTTACACAGAAACTCACAAAGGAAATTAAAAGTATCACCATCGAGTTAAACTTATGCAGAATGTTTTTGAAAATCAGACTCAAGTCTCAAACTATTGCATCACGCGTTCATAGAGGGCCAGAGTCCGAAATACCTCTACTCAGTTTATTATGTACACAGTTTCATAGCAAATAAAAATTCTAAGTAATGTTCATTGCAACTATTAAAATCAGCTAAGATATATTTAACTCTTCATAAAGGATCCATTGGCAATAAGGGAGAAGCAAATCAAATTCCTACACCAAAAAACTGCCAAGCTCAGCTGTAGCTGTATCCCATCAACAGCTTTTAAATCTAAGTACTTATGGACATACTACAAAGAGGAAAACACCCTCAAGGCACACAGGAAACGTTATACTTTCTAGTACAAGGCCTCTATTTGACTTGAAAAGTGAACAATCATTTCATATGGTTATTTGTGAAATTGTTAAAATATCTGAAGACTGGATATTTGCAGAAGTGTTTGTAATACCAGAGCTGAAATAGACAAGTTGGCCTTTAAACATACTTCACAACTAAACCTGGTATAAACGAAACATTTTTCAAAAATCGCACTGCGTTATTGAGCACAGTATTACCTTGGAAAGCCCTGCTCTCTCTTTGGCAAGCTTCTGTTTCTTCCTTCCTGTAAGAATAAAAATATCATGTGTTTTTAATTTGAAATTTAGAAAGTCTTCAGATTATAGTCCTAAACAGTGAACAAGTCAAAGTTATTTTCGAAATAAGAAACTGGGAATATATTCAAAGCACTGAAGGATGAACACAAGACTGCAACCCACGCTCTGCACCAGAATATCATTTAGAGGCCTAAGAAGGAGGGCTGGCGGTGACACACTGACTCAAAATGACAATCCTTCTCCTGGCTTTGGTAAACACCAACCCCACAGGGCCTGCAGGAGGGCGTACCTCGTGCATTACACAAGCACTGAGAAGAGAATTAAGCTAATACAAGATTTCTCTGCATGACTTTCTAGCAACCATTAGACACAGAAGAGCTGCTATCTAACCTTGAGCCACTTTCACTTGAAAATACACAATGCACCACCAAGAGAAGCTGTAGCAGGTGGCAGCACATACGTGTTCTTTCCCAGCTGTTTTGCAATGGCACGGGCTTGGGAACTAGTCAAAGAGGTGGCAGCATCTCCCCATCCTGCTGCAAAAGCCATACGAACACACACGTTCGTGAAATTAAATACCCAAGGAGAGTAAATGTTTACAGATGGAACAAACGTTTACAGACTTAATCATCCAACCTGAAGGCATAAAGTTGATCTGCAACAGAAAACTGTAGCACTTCAGCACAACCAGTGTAATTAAAATGATATATCGCTTCCTTTTAATGCAATTAGGCAGGTATAACGATACTTTATGGCAGCAGCTATTCATGCCAAAAAGAATAATTATCCCAGTATAATTACCACAATTCTAGGGATTTTCTTAGAATATTTTTTGTCATTTGGTTCATCAACTGAAGTAATTACACCAACATAACTTTTAAATACAGCCCGTGGTTAAATAACCACTAGGTGTCGTCACTGTCTGCCCTTTGAACACCTACACTGATGAAGAAGAGCTGTCACACCCCTGATGTGTCTTCTGAGACAGCTTTACATGCTGGAAACACTTCCAAATAACGTGACTGCAAGTTTTAATGGCCACGAGTTAAGAATTTGAGATTATCCACATGAAGGACACATTCAGGAAGCCATTCCCTAGCAGTGACAAGGTGATGTGTGAAACTTATGGACAAGGTCAAGCATGCTTTTTATAAAGGGAATTTCTAACTACGTGGATCACCCTTTTTTTTTTTTCTGTGACACCTTAATAACCCTCTGTACTTCACTTTCTACAACATATTGACCGGTGGATAGTATTCTGTAACATCATACACAGCAATACTTTGTGTCGTACAGAATCCTAGCTCAGTACAATTACATGATTATAGTTGTTTGCAATATTAAAGACAAATTTGTCTTTTGAAAGTTTTGAAAGTGCCTTCGGTTAGCCCACTTTGAGTTTGTGTAACTTAATGCTTTAGAAAAAACTTGAAACTGCACTACACTAACTGGCATGCCAGTTTTCCTAATACATTAAATCTCAAAGATGAAATCAAAATGAAGATAAGAAATACAAGTGGAATGTTTCACTATAAAAATAAGCCACATTGCAGCTGTAGTGCTTTCAGAAAAAAAACATCATTGAACTTGCACAAGGAAATTGTGCTTTCTTGACAATTTCTACAAATTACATCGACTATCAGTCACCAGGGTAAGCATTCAGAGATAAAGAAATATCGACATATACTGGCAACTATAAATTTTTAATAAAAGCTTTTGACTACTGATCACAAACGTATGAAACCATACACTTCAACCAAAGACTAATGAAGGAGCATTAAGAATCACCGAGATTCTAAGATTTAACATTGACCTACAGAATCTTTGAGGTCTGACTACTGTGCAATTTTTCTTTTCTTTTCTTTTCTTTTATGCGTTTTACAGGATTCTTTATAAGTTCACTAACTAAAAGAATTACAAAAAAAAAAAAAAAAAAAAAAAAAAAGCTCTGAAGTATATGCAGGAATTCCTCTCTTACTAGTGTCTAAATTTAAAACATCTTTCAAACAACAGCCAAAAGTTGCATTTAAAATACACCAAAAAAAAGCAGTGGCTCAGGTAATGAGAGAGGAGGAAGACCAATTTTTTGTTTTATCTCAAGGATCTACAATAAAAGGAAAAACCTCCCTCTGTTCTAAAGACATCACTGCAATCTAAAAAGGGGAAAGACAAAGCCTTAGCCATCTTTCATAGAAGGAATTTAGATACAATGGAGACCCACGAGCACCCATATAAAACCAGCTCTCGAACAGCACGGGACTTGCAGGTTTTTCAGGCACAGCTCGTGAGTATGGGAAAAAATGTTTCAAATGCAAACCAGCAACCTGACACTCAGGCATGATTTGCAAAAGTCCTGAGCCGCACCAGCACCTTCGTGACCAGTCCCACAACACCGACCCAAAACCCTTTGCCTCTCCATCTCCCAGCTGTGGTGCCCACCTCCTATGTTCCTCTCTCTCAGGTGAGGGAGACCATTGTCTCTACTTGCACACAAAGCAGTTGCGCCTTGTGTATTCAAGGAGAACAGCAAACACATGTAAAATCTTATCATCTTAAACTAAAGCTGCAGAAACTAGCCAGCTCCAGGTGTTTACAGTGTTACAATCTTCTGGTCCCAAGATTAAATACAATTAAGGACCAGAACTAGGAACACAAAAACTGAAATAAGAACACCATACCCACTAATTAAGCAAGATTAAGACATCTGGAAAACCAAAGTCCCCGCATCCTTGGAGACGTCCATTTTTTTCCTGAAACCTGAATCCAGGCACTTCATTTTTACTATGGGATTTCCCAATGCAATATTTAGCCCTAGCACATCCCAAAAAAAAGGATATAAAATGTAACTGGGATGGCAAAATAGTATCAGATCTTCATTTGTCTGCCAGTGTTTGAGCAAATATAACTGGAAAACTGCTGACACGTGGGAGCCCCTGTCCCTCCTAAAGTCTGGTGACACTGCATTACAGAGGCTGAAAAATATTCTTATCCTAGGAATGTTTACCCATTGTAAAGATGGTTTCCAGTTTTTTAATACAACGCTCCTGCTGTTGCCCAAGAAGCAGCACATCTTCACCCAAGGAATGGCTGCTGCACTGGACCTTGCTTTTGCCCAGTATCTCAGAGCGAGCTTTACCATCCAACGGCAAAAATTCTGTAATGATCTGGTCACTGATAACACCACAGAAGCCTCCAAGCTGCAAAGTTACAGCATTGCGTCCTGAATATTACCTAAAGCCTCACAACCAGAAGCAGCTCAGCGTATCACACTGAAGGATCTGAGGTCTTTCAGTTAAGTTTTCCAAAGAACAGCTACTTCTTACCAAAACACAGCAGATTTTTTCCACTTTTAAAGAAAAAGTCAGTTCTTAATCCCAGCAAGTCCCTCAGCAGAATTTTTAGAGCCAGCCTAAGGTTTGTTCAGAACATTATACTTGGCAGAAGCCCACCTAACGAAAACAACAGGATGCAAAGATCGCTTTCGATGGTTCTGTAAAAAATCTTATGTAATCCAGTACCCTCTCTCCTACACAGCCGATTACACCGCTGAAACCTAGGTTTCTGGTGCGAGACAAATGAACTCCAGCTCGCTATACTGAAAATCGTCGATGCCTGCCTTGCAGCATGGGGTGAGAAGTGCCTGGAGGCCAGGCCACCACCACACCGTGCTGCTGCGGTGCTCCCCACGTGAGCACGGCCTCGGCCGTCACTGGAACGGCCGCCACGCTGGGGGCGCTTGCTGGGGAAAAGTCTACCCTGGGAATCTGAGCGATTTCTGGCAATTGGAGTGCTTTCTGAGCTGCTGGGTTACTGCAGGGTGACTACCCCTCTGCCCACGGCAGGAGGGGCCCGTTTGGGCTCCTCGGGGCGCCCACCGATGGCCGTGACACGGAACCAGTGTCGAGGACGTGAAATAACGGCGAGCCACGGGCGGAGCTCCACGTTTTGGATGATCGCCCTTTTCCTCTGGCATTCTTTCTTATCCTGGCGGCCAGGGCCGAGGCCACCAGGAGGGTTTCAGAATGCGGCGGGGGCGAGACGCAGCCCCCTAAATCCCCCTCCACCCCCCCCCCTCAGGGCGCCCCCCGTCCCCCTCCCCCACCCCCGCCGCTGCTTCCCGCCGGCGGGAGGGCGCCGCGCGGCCGCCACGTGCCGGGCCCGGGCGGGAAGGGGCGCAACGGCCGTAACGGCTGCAACGGCGGCGCGGCGCGGGGGGGGAGCCGTCGGTGCCCGTTGCGCGGCACGGACACTCACGCTCCCGCAGGCGGCTCTTGAAGTTGGGGTCGCTGCGCCGCTTGCGGTCGAAGTAGATGCAGTAGCCGATGAAGAGCGCCCCGCAGAGCCCCGCGGCGATGGCGCTGGTCCTGCCCACCATCATGGCGCGCGGCGCCCACCGACGGCCCCGCCGGCGCCGCCGAGCTCCGCAGGCACCTTGGGCCGGGCGGGCAGCGGAAGGCGACGCCGCGACGCGCTTCCGACGCGACCCCACCCCCACCCACTCGCGTCATCGGCCGCCGCCGCCGCGCTCCCGCCCCGCCCCACGGCGCATGCGCGGCCGGCGAGCTCCGGGTGCAGACAGGCAGCGCGGCTGGGCGGAGGCAGCACGCAGAGCACCCGGCGAGCGGCTCCGCACCGAGGCTTTATTAACGAGAAGCGCCGCGTCCTGCGCTATTTCTTCTTCCCAGGTTTCCTCTTGGCAGCGCCTTTTCGCAGTCTCTTGGTCTTGGCGCCCCGTGCGCAGGGCGCTGCCTTCTCTCCCACGAAGGAGGCGCCGTGCACGCTGCCGCTGGGTGCCGCGCTGCGAGCCCTGCCCTTGGGGCCGCGGGGCTGGCCGGCGGCTCGCCGCGCCGCGCTCCCCTGCTCCAGGCAGCGCTTCACACGCACCTTCCTCCCCTGCAGGGCCGAGTCGTTGAGCTTCAGAGCCAGATGCACGGCGTCCGTGTTCTGTGGGAACAGGCACGCACCTTAGCCTCAGCACGCTGCCGGCTGGGGACCTCCCGACACGCGGCTGCCATGAAAATGAGCTCTTGAAAATGAGCTCTGAAACAGCTGACACGAGGCGTGAGAGACAGAGGCAGAAAGGAGAAACTGGTAAAAAAAAAACAAGGTCTTGGGCTGCAGGAGGTAAGCTAAGGAAGATGAGGCTGGGAGAAAAATACGAGAAGCAAGTCATACAAAGCCTAAATGGGCAGAACTAGCCACAGAACTGGCAGGAGAAAAAGAATTGCACTTATATTTTGAAACAAGAAATGGGAGAATGTTGCAGTTACACCAAGCAAACCCATCTTTTCCTCCTATAAATCTTTTCCTTAAAGGTCATTTCTTTAACCCCAATGTTTTGCAGCTTTTCTTTGTACTTTACCTAAAATGGTCTGCTTTCATGAGCTTCCACAGGACCGGTCTTCCAAGCTACTTTTAAGGTACAAAACAACGCTACCACATATCACATACATATCCAAAATAGCAAAAGGTCAGAAAAGGCTGTAAAAGCAAATCCCAGCTCAGACTTTGAAGAATTCCCAGTGTCCTGAGTGTGCCATACATACGTACCTCAAAGAGAATGTAGCCAAAGCCCTTCCCCATGCCGGTCTGCCTGTCTCGCACAATTCGCACTGCTACCACATCTCCGCAGTCAGCAAAGTGTTCTCTCACGGCATCATCGCTGATGTCTGCAGGAAACACAATAAAACAGACGTCTCCTCAGTCAGAGAGACCACTTTAAAAGCCTACCCCAAATCCAAATATTTTATATTTTACCACCTTAGGTACACAATATATGTATTTAGATAGAAAATTTCATGCATCAGTGCATAAGTATTGGTGGTTCAGAAAAATACCAGCTAGTTGACAATGCAGACTTTATAAAGGGCTGTTTACTTTGACACTCACCGATTTGCTAGCTTTGAAGAGTACAATACAAATCACAAAGGAGAATGAAGGCAAAGATCAAAAGATTTTTAAAAAATAATTTCATTTATGATTTGAAAATACTGAAAATGAAGATTCATTAAGATTCTTGTAGCTCCTTCTTATGCTGGAATCTGTTTCTAAGAATTACTAACTGATGATACCGAGCTTGAGCTGGCAGGTCTTGAAGGTCATGCTCACTGACCTGGATGGGGGAGACGGGATTAATATTACTGAGCCTCACGTGTGGCCATTACCAGCATTCTCGGTCTCATACATATCCAACCAGAAAGACAGGTGTGATGCAGCACTACTAAAACATAGGTTACTCTCTTTTCTGTACAGCTACACTTCAACCTGTGGTAAGTCCCTTTACACAGCCAAAATTGCATCTGTGCTACGGGAGGGTCTGAATGTAATGGTACAGGTTTAATTGCAACGATGGGACCTCAGTGTGCAGTTCAAGGTGCTGAAGTCATTTCCAGAGCACTGCGAATGCCCAAACTGTTCTTTTCTGCAGGAGGCACAGAAGCATAGACAGCACTGACACAAGCTGCACACAGCAGAGAAACCTCACCAAACTCAGATTTCTCACTTCTCAGATTTTCCGACAGGTCACGTTTTAGTGTGAAGCCCCAGACCCATTTATTTCAGCACGACCACGAGCAGTACGTGACAGCAGTTCTGTGTCAGGTCATCAGCACGGGGCATCACCCTGCATATTTACACATCCACACCATCCCAAAGCAAGATGCTCATCCCAAGCATCCTGACTCCATCAATACCCTCGTGCAGACCACACCCGGCAGCGATCCCTTCATCTACTCAGAAGCAGCTGAATACCCACTAGGCACTCACCCAAACTGCACAGCAAGCACCTCCACAACAACCCATTGCCAGCAGCTGCCTGGACAGAGCCACTCAGCCCATGGCTCACAGACAGCATCAAAAACAGCCCTAACTGTGTGTCGTTTGGAAGTGGTTCACAAACAAGTTCCAGCACGTGTCTGATAGTTTATTACACTATGGCTCTATGCAGTTTGGTCATATTTAAGAAACATTGAGTAACAACAAGAAATAAAAGTGCTTGTAGTTACTGAAATGTAACAGAAGAAAATTCATCTGCAGCACTTGCTGGAAACTTACCCCATTAGGTGTTTCAGTCAAAATATAAAACTACTATTTTAACAATTCCAGTAAGTGATATTTAGCTATCTAAACAAGATACCCTGAAATAACAATAAATAAAGAAAATCCTAATGTCAACATATTCCAAAAAGTGTTAAATAATGAGGTATGAAAATCCATTTTACTTACCATATGAGAGATTTCCCAAGAATACAGAACGTTTATTGTCATGCTAAAGAAAACAAGGAAGAGGTAAGACACTATGTTACTTGTTACAAGAAAAAACAGAAAATTACTTTGAGTCACAAACATTACTCACCAAACTGTTTTTTGATGCGATGTCAACTCTGATGTGAAATCCACTAGCAATTTCTGTTCCGTTTCTTTTGGAGTCAAAAGAAAAAGGTAATATTTAATTTACAGTGTCCCTGCATAGTACTCTTCCAAAAGCAAATTTACTTTTTAAGTTTGAAAAAAAATATTTTAATTCAAGCAAAAGACAGGAGGCAGTTTAAATTTATCCCTTCACACTCTGCGCTTTCAACATGAGGAGCAAAACCAAGACTTACTTTTTTAGAGCCTTAATGGCGTCACATTCTTCCTTAAATACAATGTAAGCATTAATGTACTTCACGTTAGGGTGAATCTTACGCCTGGAACAGGAAAAAGACATGTATTTAAATAATTCTGAAATACTGTGCAGTGCAGAAACACTTGTTAAACATGTTTATATCTCCTCTGTTTTGCACACAGGAGCAAATTCAATTCTCTTAAAGGCTGAGAAGCTCCTTATGTCCAAGGAAGTCCCACTGTACATCTTAGCTTCTATTTGCACCCAGATTGAGCGTCCTCAGTGCAGAAATACACCCGAAGGAATTAAAGACAATTACTGCACTTGTATTTCAGCAAGGAGGTAGACAACCTAACAATTAATTCCTTACTGCTATACTGGGCACATAATACCTTTTTACTTCTCAAAAAACGTGCATACACACAAAGGTAATTTCAGAAGTCAAAGAAACAAAAGAAAAAATGAATATAGCTATATATGTAAGAACATTTAAAGATCATTTTTGCCTTAAAAAATAAAGCATGAAACTCACAAGCAGAACCTACTTTATTGCTGCTAACTTTTTGGATAAAGTGTCTTCTGCTGGAACCTTTAAAATAAAAAGAGCTTATGTTAACTAGTGTCAATTTATCTTAAATGCTTGCTCTCAAAGACAAGAAGTCAAACGGGTTCCACTCCCACCCAGAATAATGTAGCCAGTACACAGAGCAGCTGATGTAAATGGATATTCTCAGAGATGATCTAGAAGTAGCTTAAAATTACACAGCTGGCTTTAACCTGATCTGTTATGTTTCTTGAGTTCCAAGACAATTATCTTCAACTGTTGTACCCAGTACAGTGATTCACAATCAATACTCCTTAGCTCCTGTAATTTAAGAACAGCTAAACAATACCTTAGTTAAACCCCCAATAATACAGGCTTCCTTCTGGGACAGAAAACACAGCTCCAACTGTACAAACTGCTGTTACAGAAAGCGTCAAATGTGATGAAAGGAAAGATGCACCTGTGGTGCCTCTCTGGTAAAATCTCCAGGGCTTCTTCTAATGGTAAAATGTACCCACCCACACCCACTTCTGATTTAATGAACGTACAACCCTTATAAACACTATCCTGTAAGGTCATGATAGTAAATGCCACGTAACCGTGGAAGAAATAACGTACCACAGAACGGAATCGAATGGATTCTATTTGTCCATATTCTTTAAAAAGGGATTTCAGCATCTGAACAGAAAACATTACAGATATTCAATGTATTTTTGCATCCTGACAACAATTATTGTTGAACACTTAATTACTAGTAAGATTTTTACACTATTTTCATTTCACTCATACAAGGTATATTTACGGACTACTAAAAATAAGCAACTTGTAACTACTTCTGTACTTCCCGTAGCAGCAGCTTATGTTAGAGACTGCCAAAACTGAATTCACACCCCTAAGTATAGAGGAAGGTATAAATTTAAAATATTTTAGGCAACCATCTGAAATATTATTTATGTTCAAAATCAGAAGCAGATTTAAGCTTTGTACTTGCAGTTGTTATTTATTAAGCATTATTAAATTGAAAAAGAAATCAACCAAAAGAAATCTTCTACCAAAGAAAGAGCAACTGCAGCCACTGCTGTAAAAAGCTCAACCCCACTAAGCCAGAAGAGGCTGCCTCTAATGGTTACTGCTGAGCGTTATTACCTGCTTTCACAAAAAGCAATTTTAGTCACAAGCACATACAAGTTCTCATGAGGAAACAATCCCTTAAACCAAGGTAACTTTCATCAGCCTTTTCATTCTTTCAGCTGCCAGAATCCACTCACGTACCTGAGCAGTGGAGTTGACAGGTAGGTTTCCCACAAACACCGTTCTTTTGTTTTTTATCATTTCTTCTGCCTCATTTTTTTTCTTTTGTTGTTTTAGAGTTTCTGAATTAACACCACTTTTGGCGATGGCACGAGAAGTCCGTTTCGCTTTGCTTTGAAATAGTTTTTGCTCCTCTTCTTCATCTGCCTGTTCTAAAGCACTCTCCCTTTTCAGAAAAAGACAAGCAAATTATAATTGATGGGGAAAAAAACAGGACATTTGAGGTAAAAGAACTGAACCCTCCAAGACAGGAATTTTAACTTACAATTTTAAATGATTACATTCAATGTAAATTTTCAAACATTTTTGCCTGTTATGCATTACATATACATAGTTTTCTATATTATGGAGCGGTCAGGTATCTGCTGCCCCAGACCATGGAACTCACCGTTATGTGTAATTAAACAAGAATTCAGAAGTACATTGTTTTGTCTAAAAATGAAGGGAAAGAAATAATCTTTCTACACCAGAAATAAGAAGAAATGTTATGCTTCCTGGCATCCACAGCACTCACAACAGACAACCTTTTGGGATCCATCACTAACAGATTTCTACACAAACTTGCTGTAACAGCATGAACAATAAGCAAGAAGGCTGCTGATACCAAAACACCAAACAAATTATTCTGTTTCTTGGGCATGAAAAATGCAACACTATCAGAGACGTGGTATTAGCCTCAGGAGCTACAACCAAACAAATGTCGATATTCAGGAACTGAACAGAGACTAGCTTCCTGCTTGAGCTGACAGCACTTCAGTTGCTCCGCACGTTTAAGGGAGCTGACAGCTACTAGCAGAGCAGGTCTGCATCGCAGCAGTAGCCACTGCACTACGGACAAG
Source organism: Aythya fuligula (assembly GCF_009819795.1). Taxonomy (NCBI): domain Eukaryota; kingdom Metazoa; phylum Chordata; class Aves; order Anseriformes; family Anatidae; genus Aythya; species Aythya fuligula. The sequence goes on from NC_045561.1 coordinate 24,534,259, forward strand.
TAGCTCTGGCTGTGCCTTGCTTCTACTGAAAACACCTCTGCTCCTTTGACTGCAGGACTGCTGGATAAAGGCAACTACAGCTCGAAGCATCACCTTGTACCAGAGAGGAGAGCAGCATCTGCATCTCCAACCTCCAGCCCTGCTGGCTCTCCAACAGCAGTTCTGCATTCCGCAGACCAAGAACCTACCTCCGACAAGAAGCTGAAGTATTTTATCGCCTTCTGGTGCAAACTATGGGACGCTGCCACAAGCTTCTTCAAAGCCATCTTCTTAAACTCCAGGTTGAGATTAATAGTAGACTAACACTTTGTTGTTTCACTAGACTCGTAATGTTAGGATTAATCTAGATGGATTTTTTTCTTTAGTCCTACTTTAAGAAGGTATCACCTACTTACCTGTTTGCCAACTTTTTCCCTGCTTTCGAAAGTTCCTTTTTTCCCGTTTTCTTCACTTTTACAGGAGGTTCTTGCTTGTTAGACGAGCTCTGATCTTCTGATGCTTTCTCCACTTCCGCATGCTTTCTCTTCTTATTTTCCTTGAAAAAAAAAGTTACAAGAAACTAACTTGAACAACAAAACTCCAGAAACACCTTATGGTTGCTTTGTGAGTTACGATTTATTTAGAGCGCCACCACGTGCCCGCCCCCCCGGCAGAGCGGACTCACCCTGGGCACGGCCACCAGCACGGGCGGCGGGGCGGCGGCGCGGAAGAGGCCGTCCAGGGGCCGCGCCGCCGCCCCGGCGCCGGGGCAGAGGCTGCCGAGCACCTGCCCCACCACGTAGTCGCCGCCGGCCCTGCGCGGGAGGGGAGGGGAGCGGCGTTAACGGCCAACCGTAACGGCCAACGGCCGCCGCGCGAGCGGCTGAGGGGATAGGGGAGGGGAGGGGGGGGGGAGCAAGGCGCGCGCTGACGCACCCGGGCAACGGCTCCGCGGCGCGCCGGGACGCCGCCATGGCTGCGGCTGAGTGCAAGGCGGCGGCTGCGTCACTTCCGGCGGGAGGGCGGGAGCGGAGCTGAGGGGCGCTGGAAAGAAGGGCGGGCAGCGGCACGGCCGGCAGCCCACAGCGCCCAGCGGAAATCCCAATTTGCGCAAAGAGTTTCAGCTTAACGGAGCAGCGGGGAAGCCCGGGGAGGCGGCTAACGAGGAACCGCTCCGTTACCCCACGTTAAAGCAGCCAGCGACTGTCTATCAACGGGGGAGTGCTGGCACGGGCAGGCTGACCCCACAGCCTGTGGCGAGGGGAAGGCTGAGGGCACCCAGCTGCAGCACCAGCTGCACCTCCTGAGATCGAAGGCAGAACCGAATTACTAAAAGTGATTGTTATTAAAGTTATCCCCAGCAATCTCAGATCACTGCTAATTATGACAAAAGCATCCAAAGCTCATCAGTCATTTCTCATCCTCATGAGTAATCCATCATTGTGCAGGTGCAACAGTATTTTGGCCAGCTGAGTGAAGGCTACACATGGTGTCAATAGATAGAATCAGACTGTTCACATTTCACTTCCACCATATCAGAACTTAACCAGTAGTTATTAAAAGTCAGCACATTTCTCCAGGAGCTCTCGTATTCATTGCCAAACTACATGAATTGACACAAACCAAAGCTCATCTTTATTTCAACTGGTTCCGCCTTAATGATGTCAACAGGTGAAGCTCTCCTGTTCTGCTGAAAAAAGATTAATTTGAGCTGACTGCTAAGAGGAAAATGGGGCCAATGTGTACCCAGTCTAACTCATTTTCATACGTTTATTAGCAAATGGTATTTAATGTGGTTTAATGTGGTGTAAACTGATTCTGCAGCTTGGTGTCACTTAAGTAACCGTAATGTGTTCATTTAATTAAACTGTTAGAAACAAAATCAGGGATTCACAAACTATGGCATTTTATTTCAGAGGCCTTTGCTTACATTTGTACAATATATTACATAATTCTCCATTTTCTGCAGAACCTAATATATATTTTATAGCTTTTTTCTATAAGCTTTTCCTTCAATGTTTGTCAACAAATTTTTACAGTCCTGTACAATTCTGAATACTTTGAAACCATTTTCAATAAAATCAGTTAACCTTAAGCACACACTACGAAGACTGAAAATGCTTTTCTTAGAAAAGTCAAATGTAAAGGATTCTGACACTCTAGCATCTACAAACAAAATGCTTTGAATTCTTACATGTTGTATTGCCAGAAAACAAAGAAAAACATGCCAGCCCCTATTTCCCCAGCCAAAAGAAGTACACAGAACTACAATTAAAACAGTAAAACAATCTGTACAATAAAGTACTGTGTATTAACAGTGCCAGGTATTAAATAGCTTGAATGAACACTTCCGCAATATACAAATGTCTTACAAAGGTATATAATTAACAGGAGAGAGCTTGGGATTCATACAACATAAAATCAATACAAGTGAAAACAGTTTGAAGTTGGTTTTGGAATTTGTACAAGGCATTTAAAAAATTAAATGTCTACCACTCAGCTAGCTATTTATTTTAAAAACAACTACCCTTTCGTGGCAGTGTTCATATCAGCAACCACAAATTATAACCTCACACCTTACTCGGTCTTGAAGTCCTCTCCTTGAAGCTCGTAATAAAATAAGCATTACAAATGAAATATTTGTTGCTTTAAGGGAAAAGAAACATTTACAAGAAAACACAAAAATATAACTGTTATAATCCATTATGAATAAATATACACTTTAAACTGGCTAAATACAATCTTTATACATTAAGATTTAATACAGTTTGTTAGCCATTTTCTTCCTTTTTTTCATAATGTATTTTATCAAAATTAAAAAAAAATACTGTTTTATAGAAAAATGGCAAAGTACAGTAGTTTCATTCCAATTAATGGGCCATTAAAACCCAGAGTAACCTATTTAAGCCTAATTCAAACCTGTAAACATTAGTCAGTTTTGTTTGTTTGTTTTTAAAGGAATCCTTGTATTTGGTTATCAGGACTGATGTCAAACATCCTAACTGCAGGTTTTGAATTGAATACATGTGCTTGACGTATACAAGTAAGCCACTATAAGGTGACTTAGCAGTTAAAAAACAATTAGCTTGTACAAATGAAAATAGGTTCAATATTTGTCATAAATAAATGGAAAAATATCAAATGTTCCAGCTTTAACAAAATACCAGGGAATACATGTACAGTAAGCCTTACCACATTTATTTAGATCAACCCAACAACTATATGCTTATTGTACTGTCTCTACAGGCAGTGAACAGCCTCCATTTGCCACAGTGGAAGGCCTTCGAGTCACTGGACTTACAATTCCCAGACAAGTTGGAAACAATTATTGCTTGAGGAAAAGCAGTTTGTTGTACTTTTTCTTCATAAAAGTGCACTTAAGTGCAAAGTTAGCTTGTCAAGAAACAACTTTAAATACAAAATAGTGCTTGTCTGAATTTTGTGCCACTGTGCAGTATAAAAAAAATCAAAAAAAAAAAAGAGTGGCCCTCAGCAGCCATTAAGTGCAAAGTGCTTTGGCAAGTCCTGCTGTCACCTGCACTCAACTGACATTCCATTCTGTGATGAACTTGACATAGATGGCTCTGCTAACGTTAACATAACCGCAGCCGTAATGGAACTAGAGGAAGGTGATGAGGAGGAAGATGACGTAGTAGCAGCACCTGCACGGGAATGAGAAAACACAGGTTTTACAAAGTTTACATATTAAGCAGTAAAAAGGTTCTCCCATTTGATGACAAGGACTTGTGTATCCTGACTCCAGCATCTCAATGTCTAATAATTAAAAATACCTCAGTTTCCTAGCTTTTGTGGGCAATACTCTGAAAGGCAAGTTAGGCTGTGTTCAAGAAAGCAGAACATTGCCCCTTGCAGCCCCAATTCACTGATCAAAGAACACCAAATGTCATTTTTCCCCACAAGCACGCTCAACAGCTCCCTTCTCTCTGCAAATGTACACTGGCAGAGCCTTGTCCCAGCACTGAACCTGCCCAAACAGGCAGCTCTGGCAACCAAGCAGCAACTGTAGTGCCCGTGTAAAGGCTGCAGCCCCCAAAATCTTCCTTTACATGGCATTTCAGCCTTTCTTCTTATAATCAGTGCACAGTTAAATATGCAGATAAAATGACGTGTGGAGAAAATCTTCTTAATGCTGTCACAGAAGCAGGCACACTAGAACATTCACTTACACAAATGAAACAGCTTCAGAGCAACGAGACAGTTTATTTGATGGTTTACCTTAAGCTCATATCACTTATGCTAAGGTGAGAGCCTTAACTAAACACACAAGAAATATTACAGTAAGCTATAGTACAAGTTGAAGTAATGTTATTCAGAACCTCAAGATGTTTTGTCCACAGCTTAGAAAAGTTTATTAAACTTTTTTTCCCCTGTATAAAGTAGTTCTGCTTAAATAAGAGCAGATGTAGATAATACAGATAATATAGAAATAGATAGCCTGCCTTTTAATGTGTCATGTCTTCCCCCCCCCCCCGGTTAGTTAAATATCACTAGATACCTGAATTGTACCTTTTAAAGACTATAAAATAATCATATACAGTGTTTTAAATAACAGGAAAAAATAACACAAACCCAGAGTCCTAAAGGCACACATCTTCCTAAAAAATATCCAATTCTTACTGACACCTTAAGCACATGACATGTGACAGCCCTCTCAAAGAAGAGGCTAGGTCCCAGCACTTACTTTCCCGCTCCTTTTTCTTTAAGCGCTTTCTTCTTCGGTCAATGGAAGCCACCTCAGATTTTAAGGACAGGTAATGTTTCCTGATTTCCTGCAATTTTTCTTGAAGAACAGTTATGCGCTCTGCACTAGTCAGATTTTCCAAGTCAGCTGCAAATGAAACAACCTCTGTTAATTACTGTACTGCAGCACTTCCAAACAGTTCTGAACGCCAGTGAAGTGGGAAGTACTCAAATCTTAGTGACATGCTTTGGCACAGCAGACAGCAAATCCAAACATAGCAACAGCAACTGCTGTTTATTACCACAAACATTTGATTTTTTTTTTTTTTAAGTGATACCACCAACAGATGCGCTATTTTTTTTTTTTTTTTAATAAAGGGAGTAGGAGGAGAAAACACATGCATTCCTCTCCATAATGCACTGGCAAATAAATAGAGACATGTAATGAAAACACGGGCCAAAACGAGCTTTGAGTCTGCTGCTTTGAGTCCTTGCTAGAGCTCTGCTTGGTCTAGTACACCAGAAAGGTCAGTTGTGCCTGACTTGCCTTGCTCATTCGGAAAGAAGCAGGTTACGACAGGAATTAGAGTAGCTGTGGGATGGTTCTAATCTAAACCCATGGTATATGGGCATAAGGTACAACAAGATCAGGTCTCTTCTCTCCCGTATCTCACATGGGGGGGACATGGACACCGGCAGCACAGGAGCTGCCCTTGGGCTGTTTCCAGCTGGGAACTCTTCCCAGTGTGGCGCACACCTGCGGGGGCACAGCCAGGAAGAAGCAGCTGGGTCCAGTCCCCTTCAGCCACAGGTAAGCCAAGCTGTACACACTCCATCCAAAAACATTTAAGAATCATTGAATATACTGTGGGCCATCTGAAGCCACATTAGTCCTCCATCAAAGAACCAAAAGCCACAACTGTACAAGGCTGTGGGGAGATGAAGAAAGCTCACATTCTGCAAATATCCTACACCCTGCAGCAGCAGGAAATGTGTAAATAGCACTCCAAAATCCAACTTGTTTCCTGCCAAGCAGAGTTCACACGTGCCAGGTAGCAAAGGTAGACAGGAAGGAGAAAAAGCTCTTAAAGTATGTTACACAAGGAAACTACCCAATGAATCTCAGCAGGCTGAAAGTGACAATAGAGACAACATTACACAGTCCTGAAGAACTGGAGAATGTAAAGTTGGCTGTGAGGAAGAACTACGAGAAACATTCTTTCAAAGTAAGAGTAACAGAGATTAAACTGTAAGAGTAAAATAGATTGCCAGGCAGTAGAAGAAAATGTAGAGTCAGATTCTCTCAGCACGGAAATAGCTGGTGAAGGGGAGAGTTCCCTAGGCATAAGGAACACTGCTAGCAAAAAAATAAAAATAAAAAAAAAATCTCAGAAGAAGTGTCTGCACAGTGTGCTGTACTAGCTCGTTCCTGTTCCTACGTTACATGAGGAGCAGCAGCCTTCATGCAGCCTGCGACTGATCACAGCAGAGCATAATCCTCTGAGAGCTTCAGGAACCTGACACATACTAAGGTCATCTGTGAATATTGAATGAGATGTTATGGATTATTTTAAGGAGTAGTTTAAATCATTCGTCATACAGCTTCAATTTGACCTTTAAAAGCAAAGAGAAAGTAACTCACACCCATCCATGGTTGATAGTAAGGAGAATAGTTTATTGCTGACTAGACAAACTCCTAGATGCTAAGAAAGAGGGCTAAAAATAAAGTTTTTGTTTTAATACAATACTTTTTTTTCAATTGTTTCCTTATTATTATATGGAAGAAGAGGATTTTAGTTATCTAGTATTTTGTCATATTTCATTTTTCGTCCCATTGCAAGTAATGCTGCAATAGCATAAACAGGCTGGCAATGAAGGAGTTGCACTAACAGCACTGAAGCTACTGCAATGTTTTTCAGATTGGTAAATGTGTGATCCCTTCAATGCTGTGCTCTGCACCACGTATATGTGTACCTGTAGCTGACTGTACACACTGCAAGTTCTTATTACTAGAAACAGTAAATGTGCCCTCGTTCATTAGGGCAAAAGGGAAGGAAAAAAGTTACAAGTCAATCACTCAAATGCCCGAACAACAACTAGAGAATGAGGAGTAGAACAAGAAAGCATTAACACAAGCAGCACATACAGTGGGTAACATTCATGCCTGAGTGAGAGGTCAACACAGGATGGCAAGAACAGTATGTCAGCGCAGAAGCCGTATCTAAAAATGGCATTGGAAAAGTGGGATATTTCAAGAAGTGCAATTCAAGAAGCATAGCTTGCAAGTATTGCAAGTAAATTGCAAGTACAATTGCAAGTAAAACAAAAAAATAAAATCAGGATTTGTGACAAAATTGAGCAAACTAAGGATAGAATAATTTTCATGAAAAAGGCAAAAAACCACAAAACTTAGCAAGTCCTCTTATTCTATACTCTAAGACCACACCGGGCATGTTTTGAAGAAAATACTTACACATTTGGAAACTCCATTTGTAAACTTTGGGCAAACGATTATTCTGTTCTTTGAGATCAGACTCCTTCTCTCCATTTTTCCCACATTTTCCTGGAGATTGTGTTCTTGCAGGTGATTTGGTTTGGTGAGATTTCATGCCAGCAGAAACTGATTTGGCTGGCTGAGACTTGGACAGACTTTCACCAGCAGATAGTTCTTCGCTATCGCTGCTGTTTGCTGAAGAAACAAGATGACAGATTACAGAATAAATACCTTCTTGCCCAAAGCAAATCTTATCAGAAGCTATCCCTGTGCTAATTTTCATTAAAAATGAGTTTATCTGACTGAAATCCTTTCACCTTAAGATGACACAATCTATCTGATATAGCAGCTTATCACACAACCCTTTGCATCACAGATGCCAGAAGACAAGACAAAACAGGCAGTCATAAGGTGGAGCCTTTCTAATTCTGGCATACTGTGAAAGCTGTGAAAGGGAAACCTTTCAGTCAGTTGCTCTGCAGGTAGATTCGTAACTATTATGTGGACTTATGGGAACCAAAGTCCTGCAGAACTCGATACAAGTATCAGACTGTAGCTCCACAACCACCCTGAATACTGACAAGGGTGTTGCTGAAAGCGTGTGCATGAACCTGGAGGAACGTGGACAGATTTCTCAGAGGAAGATTCTTGCATAAGATCCCAGCTACTACAGGTTTGCGTAGCAAAGATATATTCTACTCTGAATGGTTCAAGAGAGCATCAAACTTTTTCTTTAGAGGTACATCCATATTCATGCTGACTCCATTAGAAAATAAGGCAATATTAATAAACTGCTTCTTAGCAGTTCAGCATGTCAGCGTAGGTGCAAAAATTATCCACGTATTTGCTGAGACTACACTTGCTCCTTTTTCTAAAAAAAAGAAGTTAGCAAGACTGATAATTATGTCCTATTTCCCGTTTAACTTTTTTAAAAAATGATTTATTGATATATGCAAAGCTCTATCCAGTTTTAGAGCTAATAGTTACAGGTGAGCAATCCTAGGGGGTGTGTAACACAAAAGAGAACAAACAATTGTCCTCTTCCTTAGCCTTATGGCACCTTTATTTATTTATATATATTTTAGCACTGACAACTTAAAAAATATACGACTAGCAAGTCTGAATTATGTAATGTTATCTATTAAAAAATCCTCAGATACAATGTTCTCATTTTTTAATTGCAGGAAAAGATCTTCAACTGACTGAAAACAGAAGAACCTGACCTCACACTAAGATCACCAGCTATAAAGCAACAGGCTCAACTGAACACTGTTTTCCAATGAAACTGCCCAAAGAATAGCAACAAAATAATCCAAAAGATGAAATTTATGAGGAATGATTAAAAGAATGATGGGTTGTTTAGCTTTATAAAAGTAAATCTGGAGTGGAAGCAGGGGCAAGAAATAATTCAACATACATCTCATGAAGCAATGGAATAAAATGTCGAGGGAAGCTGCACAATCTCTATCATTAGGATTGTTTTTAAAAACATGTTCAAAGTAATATTTAATCACGAGAACCTTATGCCTCGCTTGGTATTGACTGAAAACCTCTCCTGGTTCTGTTCTTTATGATCTAGTTACCTACAAGAGCAGCTTTATCGAGTATACCTGCAATTTGCAAAAAGCGCTTTTTGCTTACAACTGACTCCATATTTTTATCTTTTTATTGCCTTTCCCACAACAGTGCCTTACATCTAACCAAAAGAAATGCATACATCTGCCAAGCACCGTGCACAGTACAAGGAACAACCCTAGCCTTGAAGTGCTTGCATCCTGACAAAGACAAAGGTCAAGAAACAGGGATAAATTCACCAAATCAAAGGGAACAATGACAAAGATATACACAGTGCATTAGTTTCTACAAATTCTGTTCGTTTTGTTACTTTAATAGGTGGGGTTAAGGAAGGAAGGAAGAAAGATTACAGTAGAAGATTAGTGAAATGGAATGAAAATGGCCAAGAGAATGTGAAGGAAAGATCAATGAACAGAAAGGGTGGGTACAGCGAATACAAGAATCATAGCAGAAAGTACAGACTTAGTAGAAGATGTTAAAAGAAAGTAAAAAAAAAAAAGAAAGAGAAAAAAGCTTTAAAAAACAAAACAAGAAAACCCATCAGTTGTCCTTCTTGTTTTACTCGCTAGCTGACTGTTCACTGTTTTTTATTTTTTATTATTATTGACTAACAGTGGGATGAGACAGTAATTGATTTTTTTTGTCTCCTCAACACGTATGCATTGGTCTGTCAAACAGCTCTGCATTTATTAAGCCTCTCTTCACCAGCACTGTAGTTTCTACTCCAATTAGCTTCTACAACCAAAAAAATTGTATGATTTACTGAAGACGTAAAATATGACAAAGAAAACAGAGCCTATATTCCTCTGGAATTACTGATATATTTGTTACTGGAAGAGGTATTAACTTGTAAAACACATCCTGCAGAAAACACAATGTATGGTTTCATCCAGGTCCCAGTCTCCCATCTAGAACACAAGATCATCATGCCACAGAAATTACTTGATTTTTTTTCCCCTGTGGTAACAAAGACCCCAGTCCTAGCAGGTGTGAAATGCTAACTCTTCCTAGTCTTCCTGAGTTACGAGATTTTAATCTCTAAGAAATAGGTCCAGAAAAGACACAAGACATTTAAAAATACTTGAGCATTCAGCAAAAACAGTTTCTTCATTTAATCAGCGTTAAGAATTTCCTGATGAGAGCATTCTGTACTTAAAATACATTATATGTAATAAAATACATATTGATCTTATTTGCAGGCTTCTTCTATGATCCTTAAAAGAAATGACATCTCACTTCACACTGAACTGCTGTACTTACTAGTTTTACTCTTCTTTTTGTTGTTCACAGAAGATGTTTTGTGGCTTCTTTTCTGCTTTTTTGAGGAGCTGCCTCCTCCCTGAGCATCTTTAAGTCTCTTTTGGCCTGCACAGACTATAATTGAAAGAGGGAAAGAAAACAGTAAATACTCAGTCTCAGAAAAACACTTCAAAGCTTAAGTTTATAGACAAGGCAACAGTTCCTGTCTACACTTAAAACAGCTCACCTTTCTACTTATACTGAAAAGAGGAGGTAAAGGAAGATGAAAAGCAGATAAAATTTCTTGGTTAGAGTACATATGATTCCAAGTAACTTTTTTCCTGTGTGCTATCAGAAGTTCTCCTGAACCACATGGAATATAATTAAGCACATTAAATGCCCACATTTATTTGAAAAACTTAAGAACTATTGGAACTAAAATATGTCGGTAGAAGTCTGTCACTCTTGAACACACTTGGAAGCTGTGAGAAAAAAAATGAAACTATCATTTGTTATCAGTAATTACATTAATTGAATATGTTAAAAAATCTTAGAAAATATTAAAAAACGTAAGGCAACAAAAAGAAGGCTACAAAAAAGAAGGCAAAAAAGTAAAGCCTACTGGTATTTGTAACTACAATGGGGAAAAAATAGGAAAGGAAAATAAGAATTTTAGTACACCTGTTAAAAGAGCAAATTTTAGGACTTGTTCAGATGTTGTTCCACAACCTCCTGACTTGCAGTTAGAAGTGCCTCCTGTAACAAACCTTTTAAATTAAGAAACTGTAAGCTCACGCAATTTTCTATAACAGCCAGCATGCTGACAAAGTCAGAGAGGAAGTCTAATGCATGTAGAAGTAATAATGTGCAATTGTGTACCCGAGTAACATTGTACAATAATGTTAAAGAAAACTTATAACAAGAAAAAGCTTCTGGATTTCATGTGCCAATCATTTCCTTTTATACCAAAAAAAAGTTGTAAGCCTACATATCTATAAATTGCCTGGCAAAGTATTACCAGCTTATTTATTGAGAGCTACAAATTCACCTCTTCCAAACTTTCTCCTCTGTTTAAGGGAACACATTGCATTCTTTCAAAAGAACAGTTCAGCAAAAACTGAACTGTTTTTGAAAGTGTACCTGTAGCCGACTGCACAAACACACTAGAAGAATCATATAAGTAGCACACCTTAAGGGCATCTTGAGAAAATTCAGTTAATTATTTTTATCTCAGTCAGAACTGAAACCTGTGGAGAAGAAGAAATTACTTCTGCTATCTCAGGATTATTTTCAGTCACATATTTTTTCCTTAGGATTAATAACTTGTAGGCATGCTAACAGTTTTAAAAGCAACTGTACTCTTGATGGAACTATGAAACAGCCACTGAATCCCATAAAAATAAAACTTTCAGATCCAGTCTTGAAAATAGTTAAAAAGCAGTTGGTACATTGATATGACACACAAGTATTAACAGAATTTAATATCCTTTATATTCTAGTAGTCTCAGGATGGCAACTTCAATCTGCAAAGTCATATCTGAAAGTGAAATATTGCTAATAAGGTCAATGTTTGTGATTGTGAGTTTGTTTTGTGTGTGTGTGTGTTTGGTTTTTTTAAAGATTAATTTATTAAAATGCAAGTTTGAAATGGCTGCCTAAGCAAGCAACGATTGGCACTATTCTTCCCCTGAAAAATCAGCTTAAAGAAAGTCAAAATTATATCTAAGAAAACTGTATCTTCTACTTGCAAGCAAGATTTTTTTTTTTTAATGCATCCATCTTGTTACAATAAATTTTTCCTACATGACGTGTTACAGTTCACTCTGGGCTTTTATAAACATTATTCTTATATAAGCATTATAAACGTTAATGCTATAAACATTATTCTTATATAGTTCACTCCTCATTAAAGCCAATAAATTCTCACTAATTGGCCAAGAAAGTTCCTGACAGATCCTTTCATTCACTAGATAATTATGCCATTTTCACAGATTTGAAGTAGGCAGCTGGCTACTACTTCCTCCAACTATTTTCCAGCAGTGTAACCATAGCAGAATGAAGATACATCAGCAACACAAAAATGAGAGATGGTTAGGTTGAAGACACCTTTGTTTCCCCTTTTGTTTACCTTTCTCAGTATGCTCTGGCTCTGGTTGATTACTACTACTGGAGCTGACGCTGGCATCAAAACCCGTTGGAGAAATATTTCCCTCGGACTGGAGGTCTTGCAGCTCCCCTGCAACACTGTCCACCTCTATTGTGCTATCGGTTTCACTTTTAATGCTTCGTATCTCTTCTTGATTTGGTGGCAATGTCTCTGAGACAGTGACACTGGACTGATGCCTGCTGTCTGTTACGGTTACAGATGAAGGCGACTCTGGAGTCGTGGGAGGAGTATTAAGCACTGAGTTACTGCCACTGCTTGGAAATTCAACTTTCTTTTCACCCATCTCAGCTGGTTTTTCCTCAACAGGTTTAACATCTGCACTAGCTGGCAAAGGTTTTTCAAGTTCCGAGCTGGGCAAAGAAACGTCTTCTTCTGCAAGAGTCTGAAGCTGCTCCTCTGCTGCAGCATCCTCAGGAGCAGCGTGCGGAGGGGAGGCAGCAGCTTCAGTGTCAGAGTCTGAGAACAGTTCCTTCAACGTTTTCTTCGGCCACTGTCCCTGAATACTTGACCAGACATCTTTTCGATCCTTTGCTCTGGTGTTCTGAAGTCTTTCATCAGAGTTATTTAGAAGCTTTATCCTTTTCTCTGCCACTTCAGAAAATCCTGAGTAGAAGGTACCTGTCCGTAAAGACTTCCTTTTCTCCTCTAATCCATTGTACTTTTTAGTAGGAGTGATTTTCAGCTTAGATTTGTCTTCCTCATCTTCATCTGAGGAGCTGTTACTGCTGTTTTCTAAGCTAAGGGAATCTTTGTTTTTGGACTTCTCATCCTTCCTGTTAGGCGACACAGTCTTTAAAGATTCCTCTGTGACACAGTATCTTCGTTTACCACGTTTTACCTGTGGTTTTGCTGTTTTATCCGCTACCTCCCTTTTTACCTCCTTTCTCTTCTTTGTGGCTTCATCTTCTCCATCAGAGTCAGTATCTTCAGATAATTCTTCCATCTCTTTTCGCAGTCTTTCAGGAGACTTGGAACCTGACTTGGGCACTACTGCATCTGTCAGAACTTTAGTTTCTTCTGGGAGGGCTGAACTGCTCTGTTCTTCTTTTAGACACAATTCATTTTTATCTTGGCTCACAGCTTCGTGTTGAGATTCCTCTTTGCCATCAGTGTGTACGTTCTGGGCACTTTGGTCATCTTCCTGCTCACTGTCATCAGAACTTTCAGAAGCTGGTTAAAAATAAAATTTAAAAAAGTTTGTCTTGATTCCTATTACAAATACTACTAGAAAAAAAAATAAAGAAAACTGTACAGATATGAACTCATCCTAAAAGCAATTCTAGTAGTACATGGTTTAAATTGTATACTAGAAAGACTTCACAGTTTATTCTTGTTCTATTAGAATGTATAAAGGCTAAATTAGGAACCAGGAAAATTCTGTATATAGAACACCTCCAGGAATTTCTTCCAAGGAAGTTCCCTAATTTCTGAAGGGGTAGAGAAAGCATAGAGGACAACAGCTTTCACTTAACTAATGTTGGTTATAAATTGATACAATACGAACTTCTTCACAATAAACCTAAACAGAAATTGAAAGAAGTGCCAAATTATGTGTGTTTTTTCTTTTTTTTTTTCTTTTTTTTTTTGTAATGAGTTACAAATACTGCCATTGCATGCCCTTTTTCCAAAGTCCAAAACAGATTAAGAGAGTAAATTTTCCCTGAAGAATCCACAGTCTAAAAGGACAGAATAACAAAGACAGTGGAGAGTATATCTAACAAACCCATCTGGTAACCAGCCTGGAAAAATGAACTGAATGCAATAGCAAAAGGCACTTGCAGAACTATGTGGACTCTGAGAGGGAAGACAAAAGAGAGAAAATTCAAGGTCAGGAATAAAGAAACTGAGAAAAGAAAAAGATATAATGGAAAAGGAACCAGCAGACATGCTGAAAGGACACCTAGCTTTATTAATTCCACTTTTCAAGGTGAGAAAAATTCATGGGGTTTTAAAAGTTACATAAATCAGAACTTAAGAATTTAGAAATAACATAGGAAGCCAAAATGTTTTGCTGTATATCAAAGAAAAACACGGAGAAACAGAATGCAATTCTTAAGATTGTTAATATACACTGAATCCACAATACCCATTTTCAGAAAAAGGTGAATGCTGCTTTTGTTCAAGGGTTATTTCTGAAGATGTTATAATGAAAGCAACAGCCAGACTCAGAGGTGTACAGTTGCATCATTTGCTTTACACCATCATTTACTGCCCCTTCAAAGGCAATTTTACAAAGTTTGAAAAAGTTTATATACAATACCTTGAAGCCCATTAATGATAGAAGTAATTTCTACTGATTTAACAGGAGCTTGCTCAGTGTTTTTGGCTTCAGCGCTGTCAAGTTTGGACCCAGTCTCAGGTGATGTGCTGGTGTGAAAGGGTGGTTTTGACAAACGTCGCAATTTGCAATTTTTAGGAGAATACTTCTCTTCCTTCTCTTTGTCAGTTTTATTCTGTGTGAATGAAAAGATGAAAAACTCTTTAATTTGAGCATACATCTTAACACAGAAAATAGTCTAGCCATGCTTACAGCTACCTTCAACATCCAACCTGAAAAGACAAGCTTTCCTCTTTGTTGCAAAGCATAGACATACCTTTCTACGACCCATGCTGAGATATTTATACCAAGGACAGCAACTTTGTCAATGCTACCAAAACAGGAAAGCAAACACAACCAGTGCTCTCGCAGCCACGGCACTGCAGGATGCCAGGCTTGGCAGTGACCAGTATGGGAGGGCAAGGTTATGACACCCCGCTCTGTCACAGGGCACAAGGAGCTCTAGAACAGGACTCAGGTTCCGGAGGTGCCATGGTGCTGGAGGGGAAGAGGAGGAGCACTGACATCTCCAGCGGAAAAGCTGTCTTGTATCCTACTGTCCAAAGGATATATCATAACCTAAGCTTTAAAGGAGTGGCTTTTGAAAGAAATGCTGTGAAGTAAAATTGCAGTCACATATAAATGGAGTAGTCATAGGTTTGCTCTACAGAATCAGGATAAGGAGCTCCTAAATTCCACCTCCCAGAGTTGGCTCCAGCACTGATGGATCCTCCTGTTTTAAGTACATACTTCAATCCCAGAAGAAACACAGGGAAGAGAAGCTTCCCTTCCCACCCTCCAAATGAAAGAATAACCTCAATGAAAGAAGTTTTACTTTTTACCATCAAGCATTTACCATTATGCCTAACAAAAGGTTAGGAATGCATGCGAGGTAACTGAGGTATTTAAGAATACCTTAAACCAAGGCTGGGGGAGAACTGGGGAGAAAAAGGGAGAGAAGCTACCTTTATTTTCTTTCGATGCTTAATTTTTGGTACATTTTTGTCGGCTGGTCTCACTATCTTGTCTGCCTTTATCCACTCATCATACCTAAAAACAGAAAAAAACCAACACATTTATGGTTTTAAGCAAACAACCACAATACCATAAAAGAAATGAATAGAGATAAAATGCTAGCAATATAAAAATGGAATTTAAATAAAGGCATCATTAGTATACTTCACAGTATGTAGAGCTCAAGCTAAGGTTCAATCCTTTATATGCTTGGACATCTAGAACAAAGTTTTCTCACACTGATGGGCAGAAGTCAAAGCTAGCACTTATGCAGTCTGCATCAATCAACAGGAAATCCATGTATATAGGTAAAACAAACCACCAGAAAGTTAATTCTGTATAGATCTCTAAGAGAAATACTTTGTATTATATGTTGTAAAACACTAACAACAAAATAAATTCTTACTACTATATAAAATACGACCAGTAACAAAGGCAACCCTTTCCAGTCTGAGTACTGCCAAGTGATATTTTGAGTAGCTGACACTTGGGAATCACTAACTCTTAACACTAGTGCTTTTCAACTCATTTTCAGGTGTTTCCATTCCATATCAGAATTATTCTAGACTATATACAACTGCTCTCTTATCTTCTAAAGCTGGCCATGTTAAATATAAACATCAGACCAGAGAAATATGTTCTTATTAAGAATACACTTTACACGTGGAACTGTACTTCCCAGTTTCACTGCATATTCCTGAGAAATTGCAAGAATCAGTGAAAAAAAAAAAGTAAATATCATTTGCTGTCCTACTTCAACTGTGAAATCCATAATTGTCTGAATAAAAAAATAGCTCAGTTAAAAATTAGTATTTATTCACTTCTGCCTCAGCGTACAGCCATACAGATTTTGAGCCCTTTAGGTAAAGATGAGAATGGAGGGGAAGAAACCAACTAACCAAAAACACACCCGGAGGACTAGCACAAAACTGAACATGACACACTCATGGCCACGCTGGTTGCCCAGCTGGACTTACTTGACCACCAGTCTGATATATAATGGCTACTGACAGAGGCCCAATTCAGCTTCTGTGCAACTACTGCCAATTATATGTATGATACAGATGAATAAATTAAGAAGGATTATTACCAAAAAAAAAGTACAAGTTTCCAACTCACTTTCCTGTATATTCTAAGTTAAGACCTAAGCAAGGGATCCCTTAAACTAAATACTGTATTTTATAGCTTAAATTCCAGACTATAATACAGAGAAAAAAGAACACCTCAGAGCATGACATAGAAAGGAGAAATAATAACTATCTTCAGAGTCCAGCAGTAGTCTCTGACAAACAGTTTTCCAAAACATTTTTTCTTTTTCCCTGAGCAACACCACCACAAATCAGGTAATTAACAGCAGCCCCTGCAGACTACAGCACACCAAAGTTACCTATACTCCTGCAGATGGAGGTGTAGTTGTACTGTTATACCAGGTGACATGTACGTAGATACGCTCAGATTTCTCACCAAAACCTACATGAAAACTCTTCAGAGCTAGGCCTGATGAGAGCAGATTCATAATCATGGCAGTTTCAAGTCAAGAGTTGCCATCTCAGATTTTGATACAGTGACTCACACGCCTCCTTACCACCAGACTACCTTTAAAAACATACAGCCTCATAAATCCTGAAGCACAGAACCTCTCAAGGACCAGCCTCACACCACAAAGAGGAGCCAGCAGGTACATGTTTGTTGCTTACAGGGTAAGGAAGGGGACATACAGAGGGAACACTCCAGCCCCAGAATACAGTTAGCAAGCTGTGTTTCCTCCCATCCCACAGCCTTCCTAAAGGCTGGGGTGCCCTCAGATTCCCACGACATAAATAGATAGGGAAGGGAGGATGCAGCACATGATGATGGTAGACTTTAAGGCATCAAGCCTGGTGACCGTTAATAAAAGCAGAAAGAACATAACCACAATGTACCATGTTATTTTAATGGTAGGCAGTGGATTTGGTATGGAAAAAACTATTTCTGTGAGACTGTGAGAAACTGTACTTGAAGCAATCTTTCCTCAAGTCAAAGACGTGCTTTCATAAAGGAACAATGCTGAGCAGACTGCAAAACGGATTTCACAATCCACATAAATATTAATATTTCATTAGGCCTAAATGCATACAGGAAAAGAGCACTGGGACTGAACAAATGCACAGAGCAAAGCGATTATTTTCACTGTGCCCTTTCTACCTCAGTTATGTTGCCACAATAAACCATTTGTTTTCTTATTGAAAACGCATACTGCGAGCAAATACAACCCTCCACATAGGCAAAGCGTGGGTGGTGCATGTACAGTGCTTCCAATTAGCTGCACTGCCTGCTCGGGCAGCAGCTGAGAGACCAGGGGCGTGCTGAAGTGGTGAAGGAAGGCAAATGCAGAGAAATCCAAGAGGATCTGTAGACACCACAGATTTTAAACATTACATATTAGAAGCAGTAGTCACAACGCATCTCAAGGAGCACAAATGGAAAAATCTGTGTTTGTGACGGTGACAGCTCCTGGCCAGAATCTATCCTGCTCCGCTCCTTGCTGTGCCTGGAACAGCAGTCAGAGCCTGCGAGGAGCTCCAGCATTGCAGAAGCCACAACCCTGCTCTGGCAAGTCAGATGTCCACATTTCGTTCCTCTGCATGGCACAGGCTCCCTTCGTTGCACACACATCAGTTGCATACAGTTTGCCTAAGCAGTGACAACTGTCAGCAAGCCCAAACAGATCTTGCAAGCAGAATGCATCCAAAGCCATAGCCAGCAGCCTGATCTAATGACAGTTTCCTCTACTTCATGGAGAAGTAACCTTAAAACTGTGCAGTGCCTCAGGTCCCAAGCTGCACCTGAACTATACACAAGTCAGACTAGAGTCTTTCTGTATAGAACCGCACCTTATTAAAAGAGAAAAAATTAGATCTCTCATTTCATCACTAATCTTGCCTTAGACAGTCTGCTCACAAACCAAGAGAAAAATAGAAAAATAATTGAAGAAGTTCTTCAGCTCCCATTACGAGAAGTATGTGCTTCCCAAAGATCTGTTCTGTTTCTTCTACATTTGCTTACCTCAGCTCCCAAAAACAAACAGCTGGGTGACAAAGGGAAAGGAGGAAAGATGGAGAAGTGTTCCTAAATGAGTTTGCACAGAGTCGCTTGAAAAATAAATAAACCCTAACATATTCTCAGAGATGGCATAGTCAATCCTCCACAGCACTACTAGAGGGGAAAACAAAGAGAAAAAGTGCACTTCCCCAGCCTCTTGGTTTATCCTAGCAAAGGTGCCACTTTGTCAGGAAGACAAGTCACCTCAAGGAGCTAGTAAACCCTAGCAAGTTCGCTGAGAAGCTCCAGTCTATTGTCTGCCTAACACAGAGGAATTACAAGTTTTTGTTGGCTGCGATCAAAGAAATGAGGAGATGAGTCTGGTATCAAAAGCCTGGAGTATGAGACTAAGACTCCAGTTTTTATTTACTTAGTTTTTAATAAATCTCCTGCCATGCTCTCATGCGTGGCTACACAACCTTACTTCCAGTGGTTGACTGTTAACTACAAAATTTATATCTTGGGAACGCTTCAACAAATCAAGACAAAAGTAACACTTTCATGTTCATATTTCTGAAGGAAATTAACAAAAAAGCTGAAAATAATAAAACTTAGTTTTAAACCTTTGGTATATTTAAGAAAAATGTATCTTATGTTGTGCCATTTGACGGAGTTAAAAAGCAACATAAACTCATTCTGAACATGCACCCTTTGTTTCTCATTACTGGAACATGCTGCAGAAGAAATTCATTTCAAAAGCTTATACAATGATTTTTTGCCTGCACTGGCAGCCAAAAACTAAAATTACAACAGAAGGAACTGGCACTGTAGGCTCCAGAGGAGTTTTAGTTTCGTATAACCCATGTGTAATTCAGAACATAACCAGCCCTCTTAGAAGGCAATAAGTAGTTTATCACATGCTAACCAGAAGGCTCTCATGAGAAAATGTGAGGAGTTCTCTAACAGGGTAGAAATTTTTACCATTCCCTCTCACTACAAGTCAGGCCTCACTGCATGCTACCTTTCTTTACCTTTACTAGAAACACTTTATCACCTGGATCCCATTAGCTGACACGACCCTTTAGCACGAAGTGGTACAGCTATACACTGCTGTCAAACTCTATTCCAATTCCATATGTTCTAGGTACTATATTGGAAAAAGCTTCACAATGGTTAGTATCATTTGTTCTAGAAAGTTTAATAAGCTAACGAAAGCTAACAAAAGCTACCAAATTTAGCAAGTTTCATTCCAAGTACCCCAAAGCACGTGCATGCACACAACTATTCTGAATTCCAGACTGATACTGAAGTTACCTTGTGGTAAGAAACATCAGTAGTTAAGATTCTCAGGTACAGACCATTAAATGGTGTACTGATCAAAGGGGGAAACGGGAAAGTTGACTTTAAGGGATAGGAGGCTGACAGAATTGAGCAAACCCTGAAGGCAAAATTCAGTACATCCCATGGCCTCATACTACAGCACTTGCCGCTGCTGGATGCTACAGATGGGGATTAGAGCTATAGCAAGTAAGGAGAGGAAGGAATTACAACCTACTCCAGAAAAGCAGTTACTTTTCCAGGTTATGACCGATAACCAAGTCTTCAAGTTAACACATCATACAAGACTTGTCTTCACATAACTAAAATATCAAAGTGTTAAGATGCTGCCTTAAGCTCAGACTTACTGTCAGAAAAAACAACTTGAATCTGCTTATCTAAATTGAATTAGCCACATTTAACAGAGCCCATGCACAGTCCCACAGATAAATGTCAACCACTTGTATCTTTTTCAGTGAAGAGAATCCTGTCCCCCAGCCCCTTTCAGAGGGCTCTTTTGGAACCCCAAGTAAGACCATAAATGCAAGTCCTGATGCCAGGGAAAAAAAACTAACAAAAAACACCTTTTACCTCTCAAATGAGTACAAAAGTTCACTAAAAATGCTTTTTAATTATTAAATATATCCTAGTTGTAGAAAGAACACCTCAAATAATAATCTGTGTATATATTTAGAATGCAGAGTTAAAAAAAAAAGCAATCATGATTTCTCCTTTAATAACCAGAATGCTGGGTTCTCCGAGATGAAGGCTCATTCTCAGCTTCTGATTTCTTCAGATGTCAAGTGGCACTGCTCAAATGAAACTCTGATCATCTCATCCCACAGCATGTAGTTCGTATTTTCTCAAAAAAAGAAAATAACTTCTGTTTATACATGAATTGCAAAAAAAAGAGTTTTAGGGAATATAAAAAACAAACCTCTTTGAATGCTATACAGTAATACTTAGTGAGCAGAGCATAAATTTCATCAATTTATGCTCCTAAGGCAAGTCCTTTCCAGCAATGACTGAAGACGCAGTCACTCCAAATCCTACCTCAAGCAGGCTGCATCTCCCCTAGTATCCTTATATTTTAAGGCTCAGGCCCACTATGTTTACAAATGCTGCCTGAAGTCAGTGTATGTGAAAGATATATTGATCTGCAGGAATATGATATGTAGATCAAAATTCTGCAAAAACATCGTTATCAAAAAGCAAAATATCGAGATGTCACTCCTCGGCTGTGGCTTAGGTGGGTCTGGAAATCACCAGGCATAGATGCAGAGAGGTATATTCAAGTGAGAGAGAGAAGTATTGTGCTTCTGTAACCATGACCTTTGCTAGCAGATTTTGCTATCAGTGAATAAGTGAGATTTGTCCTGCCTTTTTAGGGTAGGGTGGCAATCGAAGTCCACGTAACAGTAGGTCATAAGAGCCTCATGTTATAGAGGAGAGGAAGGAAAAAAAGCACAGCACAGCAACAACAACAAATCAACCAAAAACACTATAGCGGATTTGCCTCAGTTTTTTTTTTTTTGTTTTGTTTTTTGTTTTTTAAAGAGTTCTATAAGAACAGTAATCAAGTTTTAAAGATGACAGCTAAGAACAATGAGCAGATACATTGAAACTGAGGAAAAAGGCAGAAGACTGGATAATTGGCTTAAAAGCCACTAAGAAGCTTTAGTTTTTTCCTACTGTTGTCAAAGTCTCTTCAAGTTTTAAATTGCAAACAAATGTGTACAAAAGTACATTAATGCTTCAATTTATTTCTATTAATGCTACATTAAAGAAATCCAAAAGCATGTAAACCTGAATATACTAAGAAAAATGTAAGAAGGCACTGGGGTAAAAAGAATCTTGTCTTTAAGTTTGAGGCAGCCAGGGACAGGTGGGAAATGAGACCTGAATGAAACGCAATTATTTGCTGCTCACTAATTTAACATCAAGAATCTTGTGCTTTTCTTGTTAAATACCATACTGCTAACGTACTCTGCTGCTCTGAGAAGAGTGTGTATACAGACTCAGTTAATGCACTAGTCAAATATTGTACAAGATAAAATTGGCTTAAGAGATCCAGAGGAGGAATTTATGAAAGAGTGGGCTTTCACTCGTTGTATGGGGAGGTCTAAAAATAAGGCAAAGTGAAGGAAGCCTTCCCTGAACAAGTCATTTTAAGATGAGTTTCTAAATAACTGAAGTATTGCATTATATAATGCTAAAAATCTAATAGTTTCATACAGTATAATGCCCTTCACAGAACACCAATACTGAATGGTTAGGACTCTAGATCTCTGTATTAATTTAGTTTTTAAAATACAGAAGCGTATTTTAGAAGTAATTCAAGAAGTAATCACTAACTAAAACTCAAGTTACCTCACGTTCCATCCACAGTAGTGCACCAAGTAAAGGACTTCTCCACCTTCGATGTCAGAATCTTTAATACTAGCTTCGTACATTTTTTGATTTTTCCCTCTTCCATACCGCACTTGGACTTTCATGCCTGGTGGATAGCATTCAAACTCTTCTTCGTCATTGTTATTGTGGTCTTCTTCCTCCTCCTCCTCCTCTTCTTCCTCCTCGGCTTCTTCTTCATCTTCATCTTCTTCCTTATTCGTGTCATCTCTTGAAAGGTTTAAAAAATTGTAGAGTTAATATGAGATACTTCATAAGCTTTTCAGTTCCAAACCACATATATTGATAAATATTGTGGATGCATTAGAGACTGGGAAACAGCAGGCTCCAAATATGTGAAACTGCACTACGTGAGAGCAATATCAGCAAAATAGGATACAGCAATACACACAAAATCCAGTGATTGTAAGATGTAAAAATGACTTTGCTTAAAGAAAAAAAGTAATCCATCAGAATCTGTATGAGCAGAAGTTGTTCAAACTCATCTTTATATGATCCTTCACGCAATCCCTTTCAGTATCATTTTTTCCTGTTCAAACTCATCCTTCTCAATATAAAGAAAACTTCCTAAATTCTATTTTTCAATCTAAATGTTTTTACAAGCACTTCTTAAAACTTGCTTCCCCAAAAAAATCCTTGCTGTTTTAAAATCAATTCTATCTCAACACTTTGAGGTGAAAGCAACCAAAACCAGATTTTAGGCAAAAAAAAAAAAAAGAATAAAAAAATACATGAGATTATTTAGTAAATCAAGAAACCTGCACTGATTTATGACCTAGCCAATTATGCCAGAAGTCTGCCAAATATAAATCAAACTTGCATTTAATTTTTATATAAATACACAAGCAGGTGTTCACTATTTTCAGAACTAAGCTAGTTTTAAATACACGTTTATAAATTTAGACCAATTTTCAGAAGCACCAAGAACCCACACTGACCCCCGTCAGCTATGGGCTGCTCAGTAGTTCTGAAAGTTATCTCCAGCTAGGTAAGAGGCAGACAAAAATCACATAATTTAATGTGGAAAGCATCTTTTTATCTTAAATAGCCTTCGAAAACATTCTTGGCCATCACACAACTCTAATCCCACTCTATGCGACACAAAACAGATCAGGGCTGCTTACTAAATTCGCAATAACCACCAACCACTAGTAATTAAAAACCTAGGACATGCAACAGGACATTTGGACGTATTGCAAATGGAGTAAGAAGAACTAAGTGCTGCTCCAGGTCTGATTCACACTCTAATTTAAATTAACCTCACAAATACGGAGGTGTTTTTAATAATCCAAATTTCTCCATGAAATTTTTAGTAGAAAACACCCAAGAAAAAACAAGCTTTATCTCTGTGAAAGGATGAAATAGCATTTTAATTATTCAAATGCTTCTTATTAGAAGTAAAATTGCATTGTTATCTAATTAGCTGTCAAAAGAGAATTCAAGACAATAAGCTAAATTCAGCTCTAGCATAACCACAACGATTTAATGAAATTATGTCAAAAATGAATGTTATTATATACACATTTGTATGCACCATGAGACAAGTGCTGAAACTCCTGCTCTTGGTGCATTAACTTCATTAAATAGTAGAAAAACACATCTATTAAGTTTTATGTTACGAGGACCAAACAGCATGATTCTGTAAGGTCAAAGTTTGTTAAATAGTTTCAGGGGGGGAACTCTGCTACTGAAGCTAGAACCACCAGAGTTAAAAACTGCAACGTAAATGGATGAGCTTCGAAAGCTTCTTTTGAAGTGACTTCCAAGAAGTCACTGAACAAACTCCTCAAAGGCTATAATGAAAAAGTTCTGAACACAATTCCACAACAGAAATTTTAATGCTCTTAAATAATACTCTCTGCTGCAATAAACTGAAGTTCCTAGCTAATTTCAGTTTAACAGTTATTGTCATTCGAAAGCTAAGAGCCATTACTGCTCTGAGAACAAGATAAACTCATGGTTTCCTATTACTGAAAAGGCTTTTCAGAAGTACAACAAAAGTTTTGCCATATATATTTTTCTCCCCCAAGGAGCAGTGGTACAATCCTTGAATGATGTCTGCAAAGAAAGGCATGCCTATGAGGGAGATCCAGGACTACCCAGAGACTGGCAATTATGGTGCCAGGGGCTCTTTAGGAAACTGAAGAAGTCTGGAGTCTCTCTCACCATAAACACCTCACGACTTGGTGTCTCAACAGATTATTTCTGTTTTATTTTACTTTTGTGAAGACTCATGACAATACCAGGACTTCTCTAGAAGTGTGAAACTCTCATTGTTAACTTGTGTAACTTGGATGAGCCAGCAGATGTGGCAAGTAGGCTGTACACAGGTGGAGGGGAATGTCAGAGAAAGAAACAGAAGCAGAGATGGTTGCAACTTTTTTCTTTTAAAGCCCATTCTAAGGAGTGATTTGGTTAGCGATCATACACTGGAGATTCTAGGAAACCAAACAAAAGCAAAGAGCATTCATCATTTTGGAGCAGAAAAACCTGTGCAGAAAAACTCACATAGCTCCTGGAACAAAAAAAGCACATTCCAATGGTTGCAAGGAAGAAAAGATATCTTGTTTTACAAGGCCATAAAAAGCTCAAACCTGGCAGTGCAGATGAAGGAGAAGTCACGACTGCCATGGAACGGAGGATTGTAAGAGAAAATTGTGATTGTAGCCATCCAGCATGCACAGCAATAACCTCATCTGTCCGTTTATATACACATGAGAACATCACATTTCTTTCAATGCTGTTTAGTCAAAATTAAAAAAAAAAGGCAAAAAGAAAGAAACAAGCCTCTTGGCAGCACACGATAATTGTCAACTTAAAATATGTTTAGAAACAAGATACCAAGCAGTATTTGCCACAAAGCTGCAACAATTTGAACGGCCCAAGCAGCAGCTGATGGATCAAGGCAGCAGCAGATGTGCATGCATACGGTACAGGAGACGCAGGAATACAGGTGTAACTGGGTTCCAGAAATCAGTAAGTACCAGAAAGCTTATCGGGAGGACAAAGAAGCATTTGCAATTCCAACTATGGACCAAAGCACACCCGCACCCCATCTCCCACCGAAGGGGAGCACAAGCCTTCGAGCAGCAGGCAGTACGGATTAGAACACACCACTAAAGAATAATGAAGTAAAACCAAAGTCTTCATTTCATACAAATATTGCATATCATTAGATCCAAAGGATGTTCTGAAATGGTTAAAGGGCTCAAAGTAGTTCAAGCATTCAAAAACCCACATGCAGCAGGTACTCCTTGCTCAGTGGAAAGGTTTATCACCAACAAGCCCACAATATGAGGACGCACAGTGACACGCACACACACCAATAGCTGCAGCAGTCACGCTGTCGCACCATGAAAGGAGCTGCTGTGCCAGGCAAACGTATTCCACCCCATGGTCACCCCCACACACAAAGCCCTGCGGCAGGGTGCTCCTGCCCCGGGACCCCAGACCTGCCAGCACCCCACATTTACTGGGAACCTGGCCCTACCCGCACACGCCTGCCCTGCCGCACTGCTCCCACAGCAGGTGAGACAGCAAAGGCAGCATTTTTTCAGGGGTTATGCTAAAACTTGAGGAAGCAACATTATTTCAATTATTGGTTCAATTAAGTCATTAAAGTTAATTGAACCACTAGCAGAAATAAACTCCAGTGTAATTGACGCTTCAGTTCAGCAATTAGCTTCTATTTTTGTGTTTGCTCCCTCCCCGCCTTCTTCTCATCCAAGAGGATTATTTAACCTCTACCTCACAAAACACAGAGCTGGAAGTGGCAGGTCTTCATCCTCTGACTTTCTTAATAACAGCCAGATTAGGATGCCCTGAAGTTTTAAGGCAGAGAAGCCATTAGGGCCTGTACTTATGCCATGACACCAGAGCCTTCTATTTAAGTCACAAAATTAACAAAACTAAAAAGAGACCACCAATAATTTTCTTCCCTGTGAAGCTGCAAAGAAAAAAAATTTAAAAAATAGGCTCCGAGGTCCAAAGGCTTCTGTCTGTACCCACTGAAAATGCAAATGTGTGGCTGTGGCCCATCACTGAGGGAAGGGGAAAGGCACTGACTTGGTCTGAATCACACAGCGGAGGAGTTCGGTGTGCTGCAGCCATGCACTGTGAAAAGTGTTTTCTTCTCCTGCTCTGGAGAGGACGAATGAAAGAACCTCAGTGTTACTGCTCCTAAGTGTTTCACCAACTTTCTAAGGAACTTGGAGTCGTTTGCTGAAAGGGTAATGGATGGCTCGACGTCTGGCTGAGGAACACAGCACTTTCCATTTTTATAGCTCTGGTTCACACACAGCTTGAGAGCAGCGACTGCTTGATGAATGGTTAAGGGCTCACCCACGCACATTTGTCTCAGTGACAGCTACCGTGGCTAATAACCTCCGCGGTGACCAGGAGCTGTGTAAGGCGGGATGGCTGAACCGCTTCTTCCACATCCCAGAAGCCTCCCTCCCATCCGGGGCGAGGCACGCATAGGACTGGGATATTTCCACTGCCCCTGCCCGCACTCTTACTGTGCCACCAGCAGTTTATTGCGCTATGAGAAGCAGGCAACACATAGACGGATGCATCAGTGCATATTCTATAGTCAGAAGAAAATTAATTTCTCAAAACATGACTACACAAGAGCTTCTTTCTCAATAGAGTTGGCAGCCAGAACACACAAATATAACACGCATCGCAAGAGGAGCACAGAAATACGCTCCTATGAATGAAGCCACGCAAGTACACTTCTTGTAACTGCATCTCCGCGTACACACCAGCAGCCTGAGATTCAGACCAGATGTTCACACCAACTGTGCAAGGAACAGGATGCATTTTGCTCCCTTCTGCCAAGCTAAATAAATAATCGATTCCATACAAACCCAAAGCTATCGCAATATCTACTCCTCAGCACTAAGCCAGAGGAGAGATTCCTTCTGTACCAGATCTCCTCTCCAAGCCACTTGAGCCTTCCTGCTGACATTCCGGATTCCCCACCACACAGCTCTGATGCGCCATTTGAACGGATCAGGAGTTGGAGATGCTGCCTCCACTGACCTGCTGGATGTTAAACGGAGCTGCTGCCTGTTATGTAACCTGGTTGCAAATCGTGTTCAGAAAATCCTCATCAAGTGTATCCAGAAAATTTCCCTCACACACACAGAAATAAAAGCCCACCCAGCACAGGCACAGCAACCAATGCCTGTCCTAACAGCTCTCAGCTCCTGCTTTTATTATTCCCAGCTCCTCCCCACTGCTTATGGGGGGGGGGGGGGGGGGGGGAAGTGCTACTATTGCTACTACGTAATGTATAAGAGATCAAAGATCATGACTTCTTCCCTGTATTTGCATCAACGCTTTAACCTCATCCACAATTACTAGCCGAAGAGGCTCAGTTCTTGGCGCTTTCTCCTTTTGATGCTGTCACAACAGGATGGTCCCAATTCCCAGGAAACCATATAGACAATACCCAAACACAGCACTACGAGGCAATCAGAAGCGTTTAGGTTTCTAAATCCTGTTTTGGAGCACACTCACGCGTTCCTTGAACGCATCCGAAAAGCAGGCACTTTAAGGACCAAGACGACAAAAGCACCAGAACAGCCTTCTTGCAGCCTTTCCACACTGCAGGGATCACTTCAAAAATCTTGCTTGGTCACCTCAAAAAAATCAAAGTACTACCCACGCACAAGTCTGATGTGACTTTTATTTTGTTTTGAAAACAATCATCCTCCTCCAGATTCTCAGCACTTAATCTTTCCCTTCACTATACTATTCCTGACAGTGGCCCATCTGTCCCAGATGCATAAGCCACTTACAAAAAAAAACATACACACACACACCACTCAGCATTCATCACCTGAGAAAAAAAAAGTTTCTTGCTAATACTTGTTAATTAGCAATTAACTTGCCCTTCAGTTCAAACTGCATCCACTGTGAAGTTTTCAAAGACTCTTACTTTTCATTTTATTAGCAAAAAAAATGTTTTTTGTTGTTTTGTTTTTTAAACTCCACCAGGCTCCCAGCCTCAGTCCCTTGGGAACACACTCAACTGCCTACAAAGCTCACAGTGCAGAAAAGCACCTCTCTGTTTTGCATTTGTTGGCTTTGGCTCAAGTCTTGAATTAGTTACAGTAGTTAATGCTAGATGCTACAAAGAAATCTGCACCAAACATGGAACCTTGCATCCGAAGACCATTACATCCGAAACAAGTTTACAAGATCTAAATTTTTCTTATTTGTTAGCTAGGAAATAATGTGTATCAGGGGAAAAGATGGGCTTACCAAGCCATTTCTGTAAACATCTCTCTTGGACAGACCCACGAGAAGTAACACATTGCAAAAAAGAAATCACATCTCCTAAAGCCATCCAAAAGCAGCTGAGCACTAAGCTGGCCGTTTTGCACCAATTTTATGACTTCAAGTCTCAGAGAACAGCAGAGAGCCCGTGCAACTTCCACTGGCCACACAACAGCACGAAAAGCATATGCAAGAATACACAGAAGGAGGGGTAAGCTGCCTCTGACACTGTTGTCAGCGTGCACAGGTCTGCAAGTAGGTGAGACATGCACTCTGTGGAAGAGAGAAAGCAGCACGCTCGGTCCTTTCTCTTCATCATACTGCTAAGTGCATTGCAGCAGGGACTGCAGGATTAGTGTGGTAACAATGTACCATCTGAAGGGGCTCAGACACCTAGCACTGCAAGAAGACAGAGCCTCTTGGGGAAAACAACCGAAAAACCACCACAACTCCGGCTTCCAGGAGTGATTCCTGAGATCTTAAAGCTGGGAATTGGATCCAGTCCATCCAGCAAAAATTCTGCATGCAACTCGGCAGCTTTCCCAACCTCTTGCATCTATATGGAAAGAAGCTACTTGAAGATCTACCTATAGGATATCTATCAGAGATATAAATTTAGTAACTCCACAAGTTTGCCTTATCAAATATTAGATTGCATGTCTCTGGCTATTTGGTTAGCACTATGAAAGACAGATGGTCTGTATTTTAAAAATCGATTTCAGAAATACACTGAGGAAGAAGTCAGTCCACAGTGATTATTTTTTGTGTATGCAGCTTTCCATCTGCAAAAAAAAAATGTATTTTAGTTTACCAAAGAACTCAAACCACAGCGTTTTTCCCCTTTTATAGCTTTTACCATTTCCATATTGGGGCGGGGGGGGGGAGGAGGCGGCAATATCTGTCTAGCACAATCTCCCCAGCAGCACACCAGGTTCACAAAAACACTTCCGCGCTTATACTATTAAGACGTTTTATTTTTTTAAGTATTTAAGACGTCAGCATCGTTTCTTAAAACCATTTAAAGCTCATAGGATACACAAAGTCTTATCAGTCTCTAGGAAAAAACAACAAAAGAAATCAAGTTTATGGCACTACTAGTCTCAGCATTTATAAGTTGTAGTACTGACTGCTATGAGTCTTTCATGTTAGTATATTTAAATTACTCCATGAAAATGTATCCTCAACAATGACCCTATCATCATCTACATCTATTTTTAGAGCTGTTTTCTACTCTATTTTAAGCAGCTCATTACAATCTTTCATGAATCACAATAGCAAAATACTAGTTCAAAGAGTTCATACTGAATGAGTACAGAGAAGCAGAGAGAAAAGAACTAACTGAATTACCATCAGATGAACTGGGGAAAATTAAGAGGAAATGCCTTTTTATAAAGGAAAAACTAAGAAAAGCCACAACATTTTTATTGTCATAAATAATCCAAATGGACATGAGTCAGAATAACAATAAAAAACACAATAAATGGTTATGAAAAGCAAATGCAGATTGCAATCATACTTATTTTTCTATAGCAGTGTGCTAAGTTTTAAGCCACTCTACTTTCCAAATATATCAACAAACACTGAATAACACCACAGATGTGTGTACACACACCATTTAGGAATCTTTAAAAACTGCTATTCTCTCAGCAGTGCAAAGATTTCCATCTATTTATTTTGAAAGTAACATGGTAAATTAGACTAAGAATCCTGAAAATTCAGCAAACCTGCTACAGTACTGCTTCTCTAGTTCATCTTAAAAATGACATGTGGAATTCCAACAACCACTCTTTCAGAAAAAAAAAAAAGACATTCATCTAGGATATAAATAAAATCACACACAGAAAAGGCTTTTCTGCTGAGTTAAGTGAGCCTGATTCTTTTTTATTCTGCATTTGAGTTGTACAATTTTCCAGTGAAATTTCACTGAAAATAGGTAAGACAACATTTTACCAAAGGATCCTTTCAAATCTGTTATGTGGAAACCAAAACTCTCAGTAAAATTAAAAAAAAACTATTACAAATGAACTTGGAAATCAACAGTGAACTACATCAGTTCTGTTAAAACTTAATGGGACAGAACAAGCAATAAGAGTTACTGATACTTGGACTGATATTCTGATACTATAGCTGATATTCAGAATCCAGCTGATCTACTAAACCAAGCAGTGATCAGAGGAATGAACAAGGGAATCAGCAGTCAGGTAACAGCTGGTATTAAGTTAAAAAAAACATCCCTGAGACAGACTGCTGTAAAAAGATTAAAAAAAAAAAAGGCATCATTATCTGCTTTCTCTCTTACAATAGTTTCTCCTTTAAGAATCTGCTATTGTTTTCTGTTGCAGACGAGATACTCAATTTAGAAAGACCTTTTGTGTGATCCGTAACAGCCATTTTTGTGTTCTTACTCACTTGAAATCATATTCTACACGGGTCCTAATTGTAAGAATATATAAGACACTGGGGATTAGTGAAAACTATATTCTGTTTCAAACTTTTTTGATAGCTGTGTTTAAAAAAAACACTTATTTTTATTTTTCTGCACTGCAAAATGAAAATCTGAAGATTCCATAACACAAGTCACCTGTATGCATTTCATCCACTGAAGTAATAAGGACAGTAAGGATCACGTAATCCATTTCCTACTTCCAAAACTTAATGTCTAAAGGACTGCACAAGTGTCTCTTGCCAGCAGCATCCCCTCTCAAAGGCAAAGCTATCACTAAATGATGTAAGGTACTTCTCTCTTTTTCCCACATTACCCAGAACACATCACTGTCCAAGAGCAAAAACTGGTACTGAAGTTAAATAGAAAAATACTACTCATAATGAATGCAATATTTTTGTCCTAAGTGAGATTCATACATTCTCTTGCTTGTCCAGCTTATAAGTATTTACGCCTGGACATTGTAAAAGCTTCATATAAAAGCTTTTTTTTTTTTATACATCCATTTCTATTTTTTATTTCTAATTGGACTCACCAACTTCAACAACGCTAACCATAAGAAAGTTAGGAACACACAGGTCTTTAGAAGACAAGGGTAATTCACAAGAGGGTTGTCTGATTCAAAGTTCAAACTACGAGAGAGTAAAACATAACGAGTACACATCAGATGTCTTATCTGATTATAAGCAGAGCAACTTACCCTGATTTTTCTTTTTCTTCAGCCTCTGTATTTGCAGTGGGATTTTCCATTTCTTTAATCTTTTCTTCTTCTTTATCTTCTGCTTTGGTTTCATCTTCAGTTTTGATTACATTTAAGTCCTTCTCTTGATCAGGCTGAATATGCGCAGAATCTGGCAAATTTTTTCTGTTTCCCTAGAATAGTAAGGCCTTCAGTTAATTCACAAGGCAAAACAAAAATATAAAAAATTTAAAAACAGGCAGACAACACACACAAGTTATTACGAGGAGGAAAAAACAGCTGGAGTCTAGGACTCCTTCTAAAATTACAGCATTTCCATTGGTTTTATTTCTGAAATTCACAACCTAAGTATAACAGACTTCAGAGCTGCAGCCAGTCTCCTAGGTAGCTGTGCAACAGCGATATAAGCATGCATCTCTTTGGCCTGAAACTACAGAAAAATCTTACATCAACACTTCAGGTTACATCTGCACTGAGGAGGCAGAACTATTGGCACCGGTGTTCACTCCCAAGTAACAGCAGATCAACCAGGACTGGCTGCCACTTATACACAGAAGCATTACAGCTGCATCACACCCTGACTTGAAGGGTTACACTGCTTCCAGAGCAAACCACTAAGCCTGCCCTGTGCAGTATTTCAGCTTACCACCTTGTGTTTCCTTCACTAAAATCACTGAGTCAACACTGGATTTTTTTGACCACTGAACTACACTGGACCACTGTGTACGTTGTGTGGTCCAGATCTTTGTAGAACTCCACTGGTTTCATTAGAGTGGTGAAGTAAATCCAAGATTTAAGAGTGCTTAAAAAGCCTAGCCCAATACAAAATGAGATCAGCACTGAAGGATAAAGCAGCATGCTAACTGGTCTCCATTGACCTGGGAGGGACACAAACAGGTGCAACACTGCAGCTGCTTCCTAACAAGTCAAACATTTTGAGATCATGAGCCCCTAAAAGCAGGCACCTACGGATATATATAGCTCTAATCTGTTGACCTTAATTTATTTTTACAACATGTTTTTGTCTTGTTTTAAATCCATTACAGAGATTTCAATCTTAACGCAGATTGATTATTATCAACACACTACCTGACTTTATCAGCAGGATATAATATGAACATTGAAGTATTTTACCGTAACAGTGGGCTTATCATTTTCTTTACTTTCATTATCATTCTCAGCTAGCTTTTTGTCTTCTTGTTGTACTGCTGCTACTTCTTCTTGCTTGCGCTCCTCCTTATCCGCTTTTATTTCTTTCACATCCTGCTCTGGATCTTCACGCATCTTCAATTCTTTTTCTTTTTCACAGTCTTTACAAGGCTTGCTTGTCACCTTCTCTGGTAATGCCATTTGAAATTCAATATTTGCTGAGGTGCAATACTCTTCAAAGCCGTAGAGATATCTTAAAAAAAATTCTGATAAGCAAGTTTCTTTCAAGAAAGACTATACTACCTAGCAGAAGCTTAAAAGGAACAATATGTTTTGTAGCTTACAAAGACTGCATTATAACCAAAAGTACAGAATTTATGTATATTGCCACCACCATGAGATCACTCTTTTTAGAGCTTTTTTAGCACACACTTCAAAACTTTCCTACTTACTTTTTGTATGCACATTTAACATTATATCCTGCAGCTGAATTCAACACAGGAATTCCAAGATCTTGATAAACTTGCTTCCACACTGCTCCACTTTCAATCTATTAGAGAAAATAAAATGATGGTTGCTCATTTAATTCACTGACACACAGAAGACTAAGCTGAGAACTTCTACAATTTTGGATAATAATTATACTTAATTTCCTCTGATCTATAAAATCAGTACTTATCACATGCTATTTCCCTGTAACACAAACCGTAGGCTACTGTAACTACTTTAAGCAAGCTAGCATTTCTGCGTTCCAGTAAGTCATAGCCGGTCTTTCTCTCCAGGTGGTAATAAAACAAAGAAAAATAATACAAAGATCAGTATGTCATTCTTATTTTAAGGAAATTATTAACTATGACAGCTAGAATTTTAATTAAATTGCAAATAAAGAGTCTCATTTAAAGCATTAGCAATACTCCGTCCTGGCAGTACTGCAGCAGACACACTATTAGTCATGTTATGCCTCTAATATGCCCTTCGGTGACAGAGCTTGGTGACATTATGACATGCTAATTTCTCACTATCTGTGAAGGTAAAGCAGATATACTGTGATAACCAAGTTCAGCATCCTCTGCTGTCCACTGGTAAGGTGGCATTGCACAAACACACCTCCTCAACCAACAGGCTAGATTTAAGGGAAGTAGCCCAAAGCAGTTACAGAATCTGCTTGGCCAAGAATTCCACATGCCCCAGTTACTGCTTCAAGACCAACTCTACCAAACCCAGTCAGCATTTTCCTCTACATATAGCCCCAAACAGACAGGAGTTAAGAGTCTCATATCTAACCTTAACTTAGATTACTTGCCTTTGAGATCTTACTGAGCAGACTTTCACCTTCTGAGGTTTTATCAGACAGACAATTACTGAAATCTCACAGAAACACACATACTGGCTGATTTTATGCAGCAGTAATTAAATATGTTGAGTAGACATTTAATTTATTTATAATATAACTAGTTTGTTTCCTGTTAAAACATGCTTTTCAGAGCTACAGTGTATCTTAGACAGCTGTGGGATTTCATCTTATACATCTGAAGTTCCTGCATCAGATTCTTCTTCATTACCACTTGAAGGAAAACAACACCCCCAGGTTGTACAGATCTGGAATACTCATCATACTAATACTCACATTGTCAAATCCTCCAAGCTTATGTACAAGTCTGAACAATTTGAAGAGATTCAGATTTCTATATCCTAGTACAGGTCGTTTGTTAATAGGAGTCCCTGTAAAGAAAGACAGTTATGAAAATAATGCAAAAACATTTTAATAACAAGAAATCCACACCATATATACTACTATGCTATTAAATACTATATAAACTTTCTGATGACCTTATGCACCTGCTACTTTTTTCTCTTCATGAAACTAGAAAAAACTCAAGAGCTTTAATAAGCCATTCTCTTATAGTTCAGTAATATAAATAAGTTCATACATATGCATTCCTCCATATATTACTGAGTATGCACAAATGATGTAATTTTTCTTTGTACTTAAATTACACATAATTTGGTTTCACCCATTGAAACAATTACATCTCCACATAGAAGTGTTGTCCTAGGAAGGGACAGAGTCAAGGGACAGACTGTTACCTTCTAAATAGAGGGGAAGCCAGGAGTGAGGAATGCAATCACACCGTTTCTGAAAATGAACTGCAAAGTATTACTAGCTTACAGATTCAAGATTCAAGCTAAGCAAGCCCTCTGCCTTCAGCTTCTACAAGTCAAACACAGATGCCTACCCCTGTCTTCCATAAACTTGTATAATTGCTGCAGAAAGTTCTCTCTTTCTTCGGGAAAAGGCTCTATTTCCTCCTGTTTAGAAAAAGGTACATAAACATATCACCATTTTGAGCCCTCATTAAGAAAACCACTGCAATGATTAGTTTAGGTTCAAATACTCAAGTTTGTTTTACTGTAGTCAGTAACACAATACTGTAAAGAGTGAACATGGCTTCAGTGCTATGCTACATGGAAGTAATTTTCACATATCACAAACAACTTTACAAAATATGTAAGATGATAACTGTAAAGATCCATCTGAAATTGGATTTTTGATGAATCAGTGCCATAAATATCATAAATACCATAAATCAAGATGTATTCTCAATGTTGTTCCATTATGCATGAAGTCTGGAAGATATCAGTATTAATGATCAAAAGATTTTATCAGATCTCTCTTTTTCTTCAGCAAGTTAAGCAATTTCTCAATGCTTGGATGCACTAGGTGACTTTCAAGGATGAAATGAAAGATTAAAATTGTGCTTGCACTTTCTTGGGAGCTCTAATCCACAGCACTGACAAACCGCAGCCAATGACACTGCATGCATGCTGCCATGAGGTACCAGCTGAATGCGTGGTGAGCAGGATCAATCCCAGAACTGAAATAACGGATATTTTGGATGTTCAGTTTGTCACACTAACAAATCTGTGTTAGGTTCAATTCAATTAACAGTGGGGTTTTATAACAAAGCACTAGGGTTTAATTTCCTTAGTAAATACCATTTGCCACAAGCAGCTGCGACAAAACATTAATACCATAATCAGAATTCTTAGAAATTGATGAGTAAGCTACTTCAAAACAATACACTGAATACAAGTTGGCTAATTTTTTGCATGCTTCTTTAATACTACCTGTAAGCTTCCAAAAATAACTAGTAAAACCTAAAACAATTTACGCTCACATTTCACAAGCAAAGGTAAAGGAAACACTGCTAGCAAGCAAAGGATTCAAGTTGTTATCATAAAAGTTGAAAGTGACCACAGAGAACAAATTACTTGAGTTTATATTTTTTTGTGGGGGGTGGCAGGCAGGCAAGTAGAACAGATGCAGGGAACTGTTGTGGGTGTTGTATTTGTTTTTAAATCTCAAATGACAAGCACTTGGAAAGGACTTGTACCAGCATACTCTGGAAGTGGTGAAGAGATCAAGAGGACCTACATGGGATTTTCACATTCCTCAACAACAAGAGAGCACTTGCCATAAAAAGCAATCCCACAGCGCATTTAGGGAATGGAAGATGGGAAGAGGGGAAAGCACTGAACTCAGGAAATCCAAAGCTTTTAAGAAGCAAAAGTATAACTTTCAAATACTAGGGGAAATAAAGGTGATGAAAAGGCTGGATATAACACTGCTGCTCTTTCATCACCATAAGATGCAATGCCTGAAGAATACTCTATCTCAGATGTGCTAACTCACGAGGTGCCAGAATGCCAACTAGATACTCCTCATTAATTTTCCCAATACAGAATACATCAGCTTTCTTAGAAAGTGTGCTACGGGGTAAGCTTAAGACCCTGTGTACCTTGGAAAAGAATTTTCACTTTCTCAGAATCTTTACAGAAACTGATACATGCTACACACTGTGATAATAAACTGCTATTAATCTCCAAACATTTACGAATCTCTTAAATAGAGTAAATGACAAGGCTTCCTAGATTAATGGTTTGAGGCAGGTACGTCATACTCTGCCATCTTTATTTACAAGTTAAACAGCACTATCAGGTTACTCCACATCCTCTAACATATTTGTCCATCTCACAAAGGACAAAAAATTGGTTTATATTCCCAATAATGATATCCGTAATAAAAAGCAATGTGCTTTAAGCAGCATACAAAATTCACACAGTACTGTAACACAGTTCTAAGAGAAGGTCCTTCTCAATCCTAGCTACCATCATATTCAGCAAAGGAAAGGGAGGTAACTTGCCATTCTGTTCCACTTGGAAAAATACAGAAAAGAAGGCAACTCATCTTCTCTTTTGTAGAGAGGATTTGCATGTCTTCTCCTACGACAGCATCTATCCGTGAAGCCTGGGGCAATATAAGTAAGAGCCAGGGGAGGGGGAAAATTTTCACATCCTGGAAAGCACTAGGGCAATCTGCAGGTGGATTTAAAAAAAATACTCCAAAGAAGCAGTCCACAAATACTGTTTAAGAAGAGATGTTGCTTGATAGCCAGGAGGTTAGAGAGACAACCTACTAAAATCAGAGAGAAGGCTGTTTCTGCAGAAACAGAAAAGACTGTTTTAAAAACCTCCCACTTCAGCAGATGATTGAAACAATAGATACTGCAGAAAAAAAATCAGAAGAGCTGTCACAGTTAGGTCCCAAAATATTTAGCTAGGATGAGATCTTCATGTCTAGCACATGGAAAGACTAGCTCGTACAACATTGCAAACAACTAAGAGGCGCTATAGAGAAAGCTCTGAAACTGCATCTCCAAAGACAAAGGGTACAAGGTCATATACTTGCCAAACATATAGCTAAGATTGCATTTTTTTTTCCATCTAAAATAAGTAGTGATACAGTGATTGCTATATAATGACTGTATGTCAACTTGCATAGGTAAAAATCTACTTACATTCACCATGCCCGTGGCTGCATATAAACCTGCTCTGGCAGTTCAAGAATTGCGCTGCCCTGACACAAGTACCCCCCCCCCCCCTTGCTTCTCAAAATATCAGAGCATAGACTCCTGCACACCAGACTATACAACTTTTGATCAGAGTTGGCTGATCTCCTGTAAGCTTAAAGAACAGACAGAATGAACTCACGAGCATGGAAAGGTGGCAAAGTTTTTACCTCACACTTCGCAGCCTCCCTAAAATAAAGAAGTGAACGAATGAAAGATGGAGCATCAGTATGCCAGAGCCACAATTTCCAGGGATGATGTAGTCAGAGAAAGACTATGTATGACTAGCATTTATCATCCATCTCCTTGAACATTCCACTACAGTTGGAATTTCAGTTTACTGCTTCAGTTGTCAGTTGCATAACAGATTACAGGAAGAGCTCTTGAACCTTTGTGAGAGAAAAAAAAAGTGATCATAGAGGGAGACAGACTGAGTACCCTCAGAAAATATACAGGATGTAAAAGACTCTGAAGTCCCTCTTCCAGCTTCACTGTCAGCTGTGAAATAAAGCTCTTTCAGTAATTTTCTTCTTGTTATTGTTTTTTCTGGACTGGGAGAACAGGTAGTTAGAAAAACAAGCATGAGGTAGCACTCCATATTTCCTGGACAAAGGTGGAAGAAGAGTGTACAGGCTCCATGCTTTGACTGAAAGCTCTTCTACTTCTTTACATCCAGGTAGCCAGAGTAGTAGTGATCCTTCATGAAAGGTACAATACATCAGATTTCTTGGTAGTTATTTGAAAGTTTCACAATCTCTCACCATTTCCTTTTCACCACTAGCAAACCAGTAAATTCTGTCTCTTGCAGTTAGAAGCAGAGAGTGAAAGAACAACACGAGCTGCTTGCAGTTTCTGCTTCACAAGACAGCTATGGGACTGGCAAAGCAATTTGAGAACCTAAAACAGCGAGGAAGAAAGGGAACAACTACAGGGTGACAGACACACAGAGAAAAAAGACAACAGCATGACCACGCCAGCCTACTTCAGTTTACTTTTCAAAAATGCGAAGAACACAGGTCAGGAACAACAGCTTAGAGATGCCTCCGCAGACATGGTTCCTGTGTAAAAGGTAGCAAACTTCCCCATGTCTTGGAACATGTGATAAATCAGATGCATACTGAGGTAAGAGCTTTATAGCCAGTAAAAGAGTTTCATTGTTTATGTAAGCAATTATTTACAGTAGTGCTAAAATCATGCACAGAACTTAATTTCCAGAGGGGAAAAAAAAAAAAAAAAACAACATCACTGTAATATGTAATAGGCCAGAGATAAGAAACCACAAAGGGAAACTACACTCTTGTGCATACTGCAATGCATTCATCAGCAACGTTATTATAGAAAGGCAATGTTTTATTCAGATGGAGAGTAACCTAAAAATTGGAAGCCCATATGGGCCACATTCAGAAATGTGATGTTCTGCACTGGTGAAAAAGAACACCTTTGCCTTCCAATACTGAAAGAGTATTGTGCAAAGAAAAGGCC
The DNA here is from genome assembly GCF_009819795.1 of Aythya fuligula. NCBI lineage: Eukaryota > Metazoa > Chordata > Aves > Anseriformes > Anatidae > Aythya > Aythya fuligula. Next base: position 24,573,461 of record NC_045561.1, read on the forward strand.
TGCCTACCTTTGCATAAAGTTGTATGATTTAATTGCTGATGTTTTCAAAGACAGAAGAAAGAGTTCTTTGCTTTAAAGTTCGCAAAACATACCACACATCCTTCATCAGAACAAATGAAGTATTTTTTTAGTTACACAGATCTCCCCAACTGGAAGACAGTCATACCTTTAATAGGTAGCAGGTAAGTTCTATTTGAAAATACTTACAAGTAAAGGAAACCTTTCTTTCTTTAAAAAAATAAAAAATAAAAATGCATGTGACAGCACACATCAATAGCTATCCTTCTTCACCTTGCTCAGTCCCCAGTAGGTACTGGGGCCCTTCCTCCACTGCATTAAGATCAGCATAGGAAAAACTGGAAAACAGGATCAGCCTCTGAGCTTCAATTTCTATTTTTCATTAGTTCCCACTGACACAGCCTTTTGACTGCACGTGCTTTTTGCTTAGTGATTCAAAAATATTTTTTAGACTTCCATGTTGATATTTTCACATTAACTGATCTTTGTTAAACAGAAATTTTAAAAGCTGAGAAACAAAAGTGTTGCCTATGTTAAGATACTATATGCTGCCAAATATTAACTAAATATTAGCCTTGCTAATTTGTGTCAGGTGTGTATCTATACTATTTGCTAACTTCACTTGCCTCTTCCTCACTGCTGTTATCTTCTTTTTCTTTTTCATCCTCTTCCTCCTCCTCAGCTTCACTGCTGGAGCTGTCTTCTTTCAATTCGGTTTTCCAGTTACTAGGAACAGTTCTGTTTTTATGAAACTCAAGGGCTTGGTCAAAAGCTGTAAGAGAATGAGCATTTGTTAATACTGCAGGAAGAATCAATTTCACCAAATCTTTAAAAAAAAAAAAAAAAAGTAGTTGGGGGAGAAGAGAAGACTGTTAATGAACTGTTCCACCCCTGAATTCAAAGAATCTCAATAAAATCCCCGTTGCCCATCATTATTTGTCTTACCCAGTCAAACCAGCTTTGTCTTTTCTGCACATCAAATCACTCAGAGCTATTACTAGGAATATTACCGTGTTAGTAACTATACATGCAAACAAGGACCTTATGTATTAGGCCATACATTAATACTTGAAAGAATTCCTGTTTCAACAGCTGTACACTGTGCTTTACATACCATTAAAACAGAGAGGAGAAGGAAGAGGAACACAAACCCATTTTAAGAGTTCCATCACACAAACTTCAGCTTTCAAATGAAATTACAATTCCAGTTTCTTGACAGTGCATAAAGATAACTGTCTCAAACCTATCAGGAGTATTGTAGTAGGAATAGTTCTATTAAGGCCTAGCACAACAGACCAAATACTAAATAATGTATAAAGCCAGCATGCACTGTACAATTATATCCTTCATTTGGCACGTCTGTGTTTAAAACAAGTGCAAGATAAGGTGCTTTTTCTTGTTCTTTGACAAAAATTGTTCCTCTAGGTTTTCAGTAACGTTTACCTTCAAGAAATATAGGATGCTTTTCTGTAACACAATTGAAGCTTTTTTTTTTTTTTTTTAAACACAAGAACCAACTTGATACAGGTTTGGTTCAATTTACGTCACAAAGTAAGCAGCTACACACACAGACAACTTTTCATAAGAAAAATGTATTTTTACCTTGTTTTAACAAAGCATCAGGCTTTGGGGAAGTTTCACTAATCTCCCGCACATCTTTTCTTGGCACAGAAACACTAAATAATTCAGAAAAACATTGAAAAAAAATATTAAAATAGCACAAAGCACTTCTTAATTTCTACCGCAACTATACCCAAAGAAACCAATCTGAACAGGAACTTGGGCTTCGGGAGAGAGGGCAGGGGGAAACCTACACACACTTGACTGCACACACACTTATGTGCATTTCTCCAGTGACGTGCATTGATGCATAAGTAACTGTTAAATGGTACAGGAAAGTGATAGCCTAGACTTAGTGACTAAACTACAGTGAAACTGTTAAATATTTCAATCTCTCTTCTGCAAAAGCATTCTGTTAAACCAAGCCAAGCAGAATAAATAGCTGGAGCTTTTTAAACAAGAACTGAAACCTGGAAAAAAGAATTGATATACATCAAGCTTCCTCCCTGACAAGTAAGAGTTGAAGAACACAAAGCTCCCTATTCTATTGTGAGTCCCATACAATTTGGTTTTCTAGGTTTCCGTCTTATTTCTTCATTTGAATAGTATCACATCTCTTTTCCAAGAATATGATAATATGCAGCTGCAGCCTATACTGAGACAAACATAATACCTTTCTACCTCAAAAAAATCAATTCTGTGCACACACACGTACATACCACAAGCACAGACATCTTTCCATGGCTGGATAAACCCATGGCCACATCTCTGAAAAGCAGTGTCCTGTTCCAACCAGAGCAGGAAAAATAGGCTCAAGCTGTTCTCAAAGTCACAAAATACTGCTTTGTTTGCCACAATGAAATTAAAACTAATATGGATTTATGTACTTTGTTGTTAACAATGGGGGCAAGACTAATTCTCTCACCATGTAGGCCATTGAGAGTTTTCTAAACATTAGAAAAATCTTCACAGAAACTTTCTGAACTGATGTTATTAATACTTTACCCACATCTCATATTGTGTTTCCCTGAACTGGAACATGTTTTTATTTAATCAACCTCTACATTCCTACTCACAATTTGCCATCCTTGAACGAGCGAACGAGAATATTGTCTTTTTTCACTGCAATATCATCACTACAATCTGGACAAACCACCTGCAAAGATAATAAAAACACAAAGTTTAGAGAGAAAAAAAGAGTAACAGGAGAGCAACAGTATTTACCAATGCTTCTCAAAAGTATGTTGGGCTCATTTCTCTTCAGCAACACTGAAATGAGAGCAATTGTGATCCCTTATAGCACAGAAGTGATGGCCTCCTGAAATTACTGAATGCAGAAGTCCATGCTTGCTTCCTGAAGGGAATTGGCTGCTGCTGCCACAGACATGAAAAAACAACCTCCTAACAAACACTAAGTACCTGCTGTGTCACCAAGGCTGATTCTACTCCTCATCCTAGAAGGACTGCATTTTCACCAAATGCTGCCACCTGAGTCAGAGACCTCTCCTGAAAACCTTCCAAATTTGCAAAGATGTCACAACCTACAGTTTGGGGGAGGGGGGGCAAGACACCACAGACCTTGCAGGATATACAAAATGCAACTTTATAAAAGGATCATTCATAAGTTACCTACCTAGAAAAGTGTTTCAAGTACATGCATTATGATAGGCTCTTTAAATCAAAGAGTAGATTAATCAAGCCTAGCACTGAGACAACATATTAATTACTTTTTGCGGTTTTATAAGCTATTTGAAAGTAACTAGTAAGCAAGTCACTAATTTAAAAACTTCAGGAATTTAATAACATGTACATTATTTATTGAAACTTCAAACTTTGGGAACAGAACAGCAGCCCTTTCCAGCACTCTTCTCTTAACTTTTAGAGAACTTATAAAAGTTTTAAGAAAATTCTGGCTGCTATGAAACCCCAAGGAGCACAAAATGACTGTGGACCTAATTTAGTCCTGGTAAACACCACCTCTCTTGTACCAACCACTTCCAGTCTTATTTTTTTTTCCATCAAACACATGAAAGATGCTACCATGACAGACTGGTCTTCCTTCTTACATAGGTCACCAGCCACAATGTTTTACAAGTTAGAGTCAAAAGCTCCAATCGATTTGGAAACAGTTGTTAATCATACAGCACAGGCTACACAGCATCAAAGTTTTAGCAGTCAGAAGTTCACTTACAAGTTGAAAAGCCACTTAACGCTATCTCACCTAGTACCATACATCAAGCATCATCTCAATTTTGCCTGAATCAAGTTTTCCTGACTTCCTTGCAAAACAAAATCCACTGCATTTACAGGAGGATGACAGATGATCCTATGTAAGCTCAATTTTCTGAAAATGCTGCAAAGAAGATTTCTTCACTGCACCTTCCAAAAGCCTTTAGGTACATACTAAAGCCCAACAATACTATAAAGCTTACCAAATCACACTCTCTCACACGAGGAGTAAACGTCAACCCTTTTTAAGATTATAATTAGCTATTGCTGTTTAAGACATCACACACAAAAAATAAAACACTCACACAACCAAAAAATACATGCTGGATTAAACCAATGCAGCCACCAAAGACTTAGAAAATATATAAACCAAATTTAAACCTCTGTGGTTTTAGATTGTAATTTATAAATGTATCTGGATATAGGACTGATATCCAAAGCAATTAGTTTCTATTACTAATCTTGACTGTTCTTCACTGTGAAGGTCTAGACTAATTCCTGAACTTTCCACATTTGTGCATCTTGTACAACATCCATGTGTTTTAACACAAACCGTACCTGTCCACAGTATAAATAACAAAGTGAAATATGTTGTGGATACATATTCAGAATATTAAGCCTGAATTTTCATTTTTCGCATAGCTATAGTTAGCTACCCCACAACATTTAAGCAAAAACGGTCAATAACAAAATAAAATTACTTTGTTGATGAAGTACAGGTAACCACTTATCAGGTAAAAGAATGGAGAGGTACAGCCAGAATGGGCGGGGGGAAGAAGCTGTTTGGGGCACAGATCTATTCCCTGGCATAACCTTTCCGGTTAAATACAGTACGATGTTTATTTGCAGCGCTATAAACCTGATTACTAAAGGAACAGTTAATCTAGGATAAGCTATTTCAGAGTTAACAAGCTCCATCTTCAAACTTTATCCTCCTACTACTTCTCATTCATTTCAGGAAACTCCACGGAGAACAAGCTATTCCATTCTCCAAATGACAGCTAAAGAAAGAACAGGGTGTATCTTTAGTACTCCTTGGGAGAATAAGCAACAGTGCAGTTAATCTCTAAGCTCTGACCCACAGCTATCCTGATTAGTAGCTCTACTCCATGCACGTAGAGTGGCTAACAGGGCCTGCCATGGAAACTGCTCCCAGTTACATGCATGAGCAGAAGGGCCAACCCAACAGCGTGACATAAAACACGCTGGTGTAACTGCCCGCTGCTCAGAGTACAGCTGCGTTAGGTACCAACCAGGAGGGAGGGGATAGCGCACCAATTTGGACGACAGCCTTCAGGAAAGAAACAGCTCGATTTTCTTCCCTATTACTGCAAATTTCTGTTAAAGCTCCCTTTCATTAAGGTGGCACCTCCTTGCCACATATACTGCCCTCTCCCTTGCTGCAAAAGAAGCTTTAATGACTCATTCTCTCCCACCAATTTTCCAAAGGGAATCCTGCTGGAAAGCTTCTGGACTGCGTTGCAAGACACAGGAGGTGATGAGTAGAAAGTTACAACTGAGAAATACCGCACACACTACAAAGAGTTAAACGCTACAACGGCAGCATTTCAAAGTCTGAGCACAAGTCTTCCCAAAATTAGATAAAACATTTTCAGCAGTGAAGTTCTAATTGCCAGGGAGAAGTTATTCAAGTATTTGAAAGCAATAAAATATAAATGAAAAAGCATAATACTGGAGGTACCACATACAGAAATACATTAATTTCTAGATGTGTAAGTCAGTCTACATACAAACCTTAGACTAATAGTGATGTTTTATTACAGGTTTATTTGTAAAAAAAAATGTCTTTAAACCAAAATAAAGATAATTAAGATTTGTACTAAGAGACTGGCATTATTTTAAAGGAAATTCACTAGCAATTCTCTACTACCTACCTACAGCAAAAAAGAATAAAATCTAATAGGTTTACACTGGAACTAGAAAGATAATGTCTACTTAGTTACAAAACTTTCCATCTTTGTTCTTCTCATATCTTCTCACTTAATAAAACCTGGTAATTCAGAAAAACTACATACAACAGCATAGGTAAAAAACCCTCAAATATTATTTCAGTGGTACTACTCAACACACTATCAAGCTGGAAGTAGGCCAGCTAGCTCTGGCTGTTTGGAAGAACTAAAGCCATTCATCAGTGACTGTGTAAATGCATTTACATGCATAGCATTTCCTTTGACTACTATGACATTCAAATTTTAAGAAACATACTAACAGTATAGATGAATCCCCTGAAAAGGAAAAATAACACTTTTCTTTAACACTAGCAAATGCATTAACTATTTTGCAAAATTAAAAATAAAGATGAAGTCTTACCAAGGCTGGAAACCACAGAGCTTTCTTTTTATCCACACTGAAGCAGTCCACACACACAACTTTTCCTAGTAACTCGTCACTTTGCTTCCTATCATCTTCATCTTCATCGCTGGAAGAGGATGAAGATTCTTCTTCAGGACTAAATGACAGAAAAAAACTTAAAACTCAACTGCTCAAACCTCATCTACTATAGTTAGAGGTGAACCGGAGCTAACTAACTGTCTAAAAAGTATAAATGATAGTAACTTGAATTGAATGGTACCTTAAGATAGAAGTGAATAAAAATATTTATAAGGACATAAAATAATTTTATAAGTAACTATAAAAGTATTCATAGCAAAAACCGAAAATATTACAAGCTCAGAAACACTGTCTGGACATTCAAAACTAATTCTGAACAGTGTTTCACTAAGGCAAAACTACTGTGGTAAGTGTAGCTTTGGACCATTATTAAGTGAAACTGATTTTCCCCCCTTTTAATGTCCCTATGCTTTTACTTTAACAGCCACAGGCTATAAGCCTGCTGTCATCTGTCAAACGGAAGACAAAGTTATTCTGAGAGAGGACAAATCTCTGAAGAAGAAACATCAGCTACAAAGATAAATAGCAAGAAGAAAAAAAAGTTGTTTATTTATCCTGAAATAGGTGGGTTTTTTTGCTTGTTTTTATTTAAAGAGAGCTGCAGTGATAAGTTTCAATGACTGCTTCAATTTCACATTGAACAAAGTAGATGGGCAAAGGTGCAAACATATTTTGATTACAAAAAGGTTTCCACTCATTTTTTGGTTGTTCCAATAAAAAGTTACACCTGATTTTAACCATATAGGGACCCACATGTAGAAAAATATTCCAACTAAAATTGCATGCTATCAATTAAAAATGCTCAGCACTATATATACACATTATGTGTATTATCTTCTATTATTATTATTTGACTATTTCTTTAGACTACTCACTTTTAAAGTTAATTCTCAGAAAATATACAGCATGTTCAATAAGCATATAATGCAGAATTTTAAAAGCTACCTTCCAGTTTTCATATAGCTACTTTTGTGCAATAAGCTCAATATTAACAGAAGACTCACAGTTAGCATTTGCATAATGGATGACAGCTGTTTTATAGCCTAAACTGAATTACTGTTTTATGTTACCCACCCCAATTTTACATCACTTGCAGTGCTCATAGATGAAAGGATTTTTCCCAACATCCTTTTTTAGAAGTATTGATTTCTTTTAAAATACAGTATAAAAGTCTTTTAGGCTGCTTCTTGGGGTTGGAGAATCTCTTGTGGGAAGAGAACAAAGCTAAGGACAAGAAAAAGCCAGGACTATCTTAGAGAGACTAAAACCTAGCTCAGTTCACCAGCATGTTGTACAATCTTTTTACCCAGTTTGGTCAGTATGAACCGTAAGATAAAAATAAGCATCCTGTTTCTGCCATAACAACATCCTGTGTAGTTAGGTAAACAGAGACGACAACAACTCAGAGACACCAAGGAAGCTGCAATCATGTCTGCTGTGATACGTGCCAGCTTATTCAATCTTTCTCCTTCAGTACAGCATAATAGTAAATCAATATTCAAGTAAGTTTGTATCACCTGTACAAATACAGAGCAATATTTATGATCAAAAAGACAAAGCAATGAAGGATAATCTAAGCATGACAACTCCCTTCCTACCCCTGCCACTAGTACCTCAAAACTTTAAAAAGAAAAGCAAGAGCAGAGTCAATTGAGTATTTCATAATGATTCTTCAAGATCACATCTACCAAGAACTCTGGAACCCAGGAAATCAAACCATTATTCTTGATCTTGTGTTGTTGTTTTTGTTTTTTAATCTGTAAGATTTGCTGCAAACCATAACATTGTTCACCTATTTCTAAAAGCCCTTCAAAGACCTTGTAATAAGAAACCAGAAGATACGAGGAAGATTCCAGTGCCTTCTACAAAGACCTCACATCAGCTAGAAAAAAATATATTGCAATGGCTTTAGTCTAAGTCCAACAGATTGTCTCCACTTACTTGTCAATATCTGCCCCTATTTCAAATACTGGTCACATGAAGACTTGCAATTCTTGCATGCACTAATACAGGGAAAACTGACTTTCAGTCTGAGTGCTGAACAAAACTTTTCATATAGCTTGCTCTTTTTTGAATATAGAACTAATAATAAAAATAATAAATACTGGGAGCTTCAGAACTGAGTCAGAGCACAGACAAAGACATTAGACTTACATGTGATTGGATCTCCTTCCCCTGTTTGTTTTCTTTCCTATAACAGGAGTCCCAAAGTGTTCAGGATTTGTCAGTGGAAGCTGATCTAATGTCTGTTGAAATGGAAAAACAACACATTGATACACACTAAAAAGAAATGGCATAACTTATTGTGCAAAACCTAAGTTTAGACAACCCTTTTAAAGTAATTTTTGTCAATACAGAGACTGCTTCATTACTAAAGTACTTCTAAAAGCAGTGACGTTTCTGTTTTTTTTTTCTTCAAACTTTCATCCTACACACACACACAATGAAAGTCGTGCCTTTGGACCATTCAAAGACACAATGAATTATCACGTATTCCTCTGAGCTGGGATACTCCATCTCTACAGGATGAACTTTCTGAACTATCATCAGACTTAACACCTAATCATCTAGTTAGAAATGATCCTCTGTAAAATGAAACAGCAAGATAACCCAGTAGCAGTAAACATGACTAATAATGTTTTACTAGTAAATCATAGTTTTATATGAGAAGAAAAAGTCTAAAACAATTTTGAAGCAAGTGCAATATTGGATATTAGAAACAAAACAATATATATAGAGAGAAATAGCATTCTCCAATCAGCAAGACTACAAGAACATCAACAGAAGGACCTCACGGACCTCCAGTATCTTCTTCAAGACTGCTGTTACCTGTTTAGAAGAATCATTCCAAATTTGAAGGCTGCTGGTACAGACTTTTTTTCAGTACAATAAGCACCTCTTTTAATTCTTTGAAAGGCGGCATAAAGTCCTCCAAAATAAACACGTTCCTCTCAGTTACACTTCTGAGTTTTATGTGAATTTTTAAATGTGAAACATCAACTAGAATCTCAAACCTCTTCTGCACCAGACAGAACTGAACTCAATAGATATAATAAAATTGGCTTTTTAAATCTTGAAGTGAATTACTTGTGAGCACGGTAGACACCCTAACAGATCCCATAAACAACGTGAAATCAGAGATGAAGTTAAAGCACTATCACAACAAGATAATTGCAGGACATTGGTCTAATTGCACAAGAAGCTGGAGCTGCAATTTTCCCTGCTAAGTAGCTTTACAATCATGAGGTAATTATTAGAAACACACAACATGCCCTTCATTGAGAGTTGGTGACAATGAATTGCTTATCAGCAACTTTTACCATAGTTTTTGATGTCTTGATAAGAATGATCATAAAATTAAAGTAACAGGAGTCACCTGAATGTAAGGTTTCTTCCAAACTGACAAAATCTGAACTGGCTCTTGTTCTGCCAGCTGGGTTGCAGAGCTATTTATCTATATACACACACTAAAGTTTTCAACCCACTTACTATAAAGTAAAACTCCTGAATCCACATTAGTGTTTTTGGAACTGAAGCAGCCTGATTTTCAGACATGCTGATCATTAATAACAAGTAATTAATTGGAGAGACAACACAATCTCTAAAATTCTGGTATTTATATCTGAATCCAGATTCAGGCTTCCACTCAGGCCCTCTTCAGATTTGCCTAATCTTGATTCACTATTCTAGAAGTTATCTGAACCTTTACGAGAAGGTTCCAAAATCCGTAAGATCCGTAAGAACTCAAATATACCTAAACATCTGCATTTATTATGTACCATTTGTGATTTTTTGCACTGAATACTTACAGATTTTTATATTTGTAAAGCAAAGTAGTTATGTGATTGCTGCCTTCTATGTGATCCCCAATCCATGGACCATTAATAATATAAAAGTGATAGCTGTGAAACATTGATTTTCTTTGATAACTTACAGAGTTTGGTGAAATTCAACCATATTACTTGGTTTTAAAAAAAAAAAAAAAAAGCCATATCCTGTGGGCTATATTTTACATAATCACCGTTTTTAGTAGCATGGATATACACAACATATTGAAAACTGATTTACTAAAAATATATCACTTTAATTTCTTCCAAATTAAAAGTTGTATTAAAATTCTTTAATTACCTCACTTTCAGCAAAATGTCGCTCTCCTTTTAAGCACAGCGAAGAACGCCTAAGAGTCTTCTCGTCACCATCATCAAATACTGTCACCAGGTAAAAAGCGAGGCAGGGGGAAAGAAAAGATTTTAACTTTTATTTATTTATTTTTAAATCAGGAAGTAATTGATTACTTCAAGTGTCAGAAAGAATGAGATAAGATCTTCCTGTAGCCAGGTCTTACAAAGCTGTAGCTGGATACTACTGCATATCCAGTAAAGCATTTGCAGACTGGCCAAATATTTAAGCTGCTGGCTCACTGTAGTTACTCCACACTTCAAATGGAATCTTAACTAATCAGTAGTCAAGCACATACAATTTACAGACCAGCACACAAAAATAAAAATCAATACGAGCTAGAAATGAAAAACAATTCTTAGCATTTTCATTTTTACAGAACGCTATTTCAAAACCAGAATTCCTACAATCCACTACTGGAAGCTACACTTACTGCTGAGAAACACAGATTGACATCTAGAGAAAAAAATTACAGTTCAATGTTATTTGAAAGTTCAGCATTTCTCCCTGCTGACCTCATTCAGCTAACCTGTAAAACAGCAGCAATAACAGCCTAAGGAGAATGACAACAAACTGTGGTCAAAGAACAATCATCAAAATCAGGTGTTGTAAGAAAACTGTGGAGCTCATGGCTTCTTGGCTCCATGCTACTTCTGCTGTCACCAGGCTTTATTATCTCTAGCAATTGAGCAAGGTCAACTGGAAACAAGTTTGTAAAACAGCTGGCTTCAGCTACATACTTCATCCATTTAAATCCAGAAACACATCGCACACATTCAAGGTGGTATCTTTAGAAGTTGATAAACTGGTCATATAAAAAGTAAACTTTGATCAAGTTTACTACAGGTACTTATTGGATGAAAACTTGGTGACAAGTTTTAACTCAGGTAATGCTTACACTGTTCTGCAAGACAAGAACTGACCTCCTCTCCGGACCCCAACAGTGATGACAATTATAGTCTTGTCCCCACGCTGCAGTGACCTTGAAGACTTTTGGGGGCAGGGAAACAACCCCAAGATTAGATTAAAAGATTAAATTAAATGTTAAAGTTTCAGCAAGTTCTTAACATGTCTCCTTCACCTTCATTCAAACTTTCTCTTCTGTCAACAGTGCCTGAATCAGGCTCAGCAGTAATCTCATTAAAATTCAATCATGTGGTAGAAAACTAAAAATACATAAACACTTTGACAAACAAGAGCCAAAATAACAGCGTGCAGAGAATGGCTGTCAACCAGCAAACGACGCCTGGCAAGATCTGAACTTAGTTTTCAGCCACGTCTGACTATCAAATAGTGGGTGCCATACTCTAGCTTTAACATCTATTAAATACATATATATATAAATAATATACACACATGCAAACTCCCAACTTTTATTTATTTGGTATAAAAGAAACTCTTACCTAGTTCTGAGATTTTTTTTATCCTTATATAATGCAGTACTATTGATGAACAAAGAAAAACTACCCCTTGTGACTACCATTCTTTGTTTTATACTACCGTAATTGTTGAGTAGAGTCTAGTGTTAAAATCACAATTATAGATGCACATCTGACACTTCAATGTTTGCTGAAAAAGTATTAAAGGGCAAGAACTGCACAACAGAATACACAGATTTTTGAGCTGCATCTCAAATGGTCAACATATAATTGAGTCCTCCCTTCATTAAGTGAAGCAGAAGGCAACACGTTCCTAATTCAGTTTGTGTTAATTAATGTAACTGAGTCTCCTTACATAATGAGAGCTTTAAAAAGTCTATCCTCTTCAAGGGATAAGCTGACTACAACGAGGGTAAACCTATTCAGAACTAGGTAGGTAGCCAGGTTATGTATCCTGTGTGGTAATCCGCTTGCGGCCTCTTCCCTGCCAGAGGGATCCTTAATCTTTTTCCATAACACAAATACATTCAACCAAAAAGTTTCGTGTGCCTGAAAGACTTGTGCAGCCAGTACAGCACCTATGGCTTTAATGCATGTGATGTTCAAATCTAATGGGGGGCATTCTGAAAGCAGTCTACTGAGCAGACATACAAATGAGTACTGCGTTGTAAAACACCAAACCCAAAACTGCATTGCTGCTTTTTTTTTTCTTTGATGAAAAAAGTGCAAAAGGAGGCGAGACTACTTCACTTCTGCACATGTACAGTTCCACGTTTTTAGTAAAGCAATCATACTACTTTTTCCCTCACAGTAAACAACGAATTTAAGTATTAAGAGTATCACAAACTTTCTAAAGACACGTTTGAATACTGGAATAGTATCCAGATTACCATACCTTGTGCTTCTTGACAAATTTTTACAGGACAGGCAAATAAACCATGCACACTGTGTACACAGATAACTTTGCCTATGCTAAAGGCTATACTGATTGCTTGTTGTTTTTCTGTTTGTTTTAAATTAATTCCCATCTTCCTTTTGTAAGAAAGAAGTAGCATGAAAAAAATTAAAACTGAACTCATATACAATTTCTATTTAGACAACCTAAATAATTTAGTGTTAAGAGTCTTCAAGCAGACACAAAATGGTTATCCTAAATTTCACACACTGCTGCAGTGACACAAATGGTAATATATTAACAACTTCAGGTATGCTCCTACTTCAGATCTATCTGTCCTTCCACAAAGTTTTGTGTAGTTTGTTTGTTTTAATCAAAACAAAGTAACTTTATTCATAAAATCATTAATGACACAATTTGATACTTCTCAACAAGTGCTGCAATTACATTAGGTAAATCTGCTGGCTAGGAAGCATGCTAATCCTGAAATTTGGTAAATGCCAACTAGCCCTTGAAGCAGGGCTTTCACTCAGATCTGCAACGTCATCGTGGTCTGCAAGATAATTTCAAACCCATTTCAGTCACCCTCCTGACAAAGATTATTCTAATCATCCACTGCTAAAGTCAATTCCCGCTTAAAGTGCATTACACAGTCAGCAGCTGTGATGCTTTTACTGATTCTGCAAGGTCAACATGCTTTTGTCTACTTTTATCTATAAAATAAGGTTTTTAGTCTCAATTCTTACATCTCTCCTTCCTTTTTCTCAAGCGCAGGATTATTGGCAGTCATCTACTTTGATTTACAAAAAAAAAAACGTGACACCAACTTTCAGAATTTAATCTGCACTGGCTCCTATCTTTTTCTTCTTGCTGAGCCATTAACCTCGTGCTTTCTCAGAAGTGTGAGCATGGACATACAACAGAGATCTAATACCAGCTATACCATTTTGTTCTTTACAGGTAGATCATATGTGAGAGTTTTATACTAATTACCAGAACTACCTGTGATGTCAGTTTGTGTCTTTATACCCCATGTTTCAACACACCCTAGCCTGGTCTCTCCTTTACTTACATAGTCTACTTCTCCAACAGGAAAACAAATATTTTCTGCATCATTTACCTGGAAGATTACAACTAAACTCACAGCTCTATTCCTTTCTAAAAGGACTAAGGCTAGGGAAAGTTAGTCTTTCCCTAGCTGTTCAACAGCACTTTAGCAGTAACAACCCTTAGTATCTTGGTGCAAGTAAATCTTGCTAAGGTTTCAAAACCTGGTCCTCATCTTCCCAAGCTCTGGACATCTATCAAGGAGACAAACACACAACTTCAAGAAACAAGACATTTCCTACAATAGCTTTAAAATTACCAGTGCACAGATGGAATATATGTTATCATTCCTCCACTGACCAGTTCTCCCTAACATTTATCTACTTGTACATATCATCAAAGGGTAAACCCATTTTTCTATATTCTAATAGATTCCAGGTTTGCTTGTGGGCATCTGGATACATCATCCAAAGCCTGAAATATCATATTCTAGAATAGGCAAAATGAATAGGAAGACTTATAGAAGAAAAAAAAAAAAAAAAAACAACAAGCTGTATCTCTGGTTTCACAGGAGCAGTTGTCAGGGCAAAGCCTAGAAGTAGGGAAAAGTATGTATTGCAATGTGAATTGTACAGATGTGTATGACAACATACTTTGCTTCAGAATATTTAATAAGAGCATATTAAATACCCAAGCAGTACCCAATTATACAGCAGCTCACTAAGTCTACGTTTTACATCCTAATTTCACCTTGTGGTGAAGTTTCTTACAAAAACCCAAAGAATTTATTTTTTTAATGCAGACTTTGAATGTTTACATAAGGATCTCCAAAAACATCTCTCACCTTGTTTAAGACGTGTCCAAGAAAAATACAGGTTACTGGCTTAATTTAAGTCACGAGTTTTATTCGAATACATAACTATTTCTCTTACCTACAGTGTACCAACTTGCATCTGTTAATTTGTTGATCACTGCTTCCTGGTAAGTTCCATCTGGATTTTTCACTTCCACAACAGTTCCCACCTAAAATGCAAAAGCCACTTAGCACCAGACAGATTCTAAAACAGTCAATGAAATTTACACTTCGGTACTCAGCAGAGTTAATTTCTACAGACTTTGTTACATATACCACACCTTTTCAGTTTAATTTGAATCTGTTTGTACTCCTTATAACTTCTTTCTTCCATTCCACTAAAATAAGCCAACTAACTGAGCTGATTATTTCCTGCCAGCAGGTGGGGAACAAGAACCAATCTGAGTGATGTCATTCTCTTGTATAAGAGCTTGCCCATCAAATCCTCCAGCTGAGCTTTCCAAAGCAACAGTAACTAAAAATCAGAGCCAGCCAAACTTCTTAGCTTTAAGGCCAAAAAGAACAAAGAGGCTTGCATCAGCCAGTATGCTGTATTCCCTTTAACTACAGGGGAAAAAGTTAACATGAAAAAGAAGCGTATACCAACTTCAGCTTTGCAGCATTACCTTTTAAGCTTCACAAAGGTATCTGGCCTAGGTAATAAAATGAACTTTCCTCTTTCACCTTATACTACACATACACGTTTATTTCAAATGCTGAAGAATGCTTTTCAAAGCGTTCACAAAATGTAGAACAAATTTATTACCTTTAAGGGACCCTTTATGTGGTCATCCTGCACTTCCACTGTTGAAGAATCATGTCGAAAAGTTACCTAAAAAAAATATAAATCAACTGACAATCACTTGATACAATTGAGCAGCATAAGCACATGCAATGTCAATAGTCCTTCTCTTACTCTCATCATGCAATTAGTCACCACAATCATTCCAGTTGCTGAAACTTTCATTCATACATTTTAGAAATAATGGGAAACAACTTCTTAGTTACTGAAGTTGTTTTTACCTTTTACAACAGACCTATTACCACTAAAGGAACTGACAGACAATACTAACAATGTTTAACAGCTCAAAACAGTATTTGCACATCTGTTAATGATTTGAATTGTACTGTTCTAGTACCACAGCAAAAAAAGGATGAAGTTTCAGAAGTTATGAGCACGAATAACTGCACAGAAACATTTACATTTCAGTGCTCTGAAATCAAACAGTTTTAGCACCTGTATCTAAATCCATATCGTGGTTCATTTCTTTGCTACTGCTGCTGGTTGAAGTGCATTTTTTTCACTTACTGCTGGAAGACCGGTATGAAAACATACAGGGCACTGCTGTCAACTGAACAAAATGAACAACCCAAAGAGAATGTTCCAGTTTTTCAGTTAACGTCAGCCTAGCCAAGAAGATGCTAGTAACTGGAGGTAAATGTCCAGAGTGCTAAATTTTTAGT
Organism: Aythya fuligula; assembly: GCF_009819795.1. Lineage (NCBI taxonomy): Eukaryota > Metazoa > Chordata > Aves > Anseriformes > Anatidae > Aythya > Aythya fuligula. The sequence continues at coordinate 24,589,497 of NC_045561.1, forward strand.
CTTCCAAAACTTCAGTAAAGGCTGTAAGCATTTGAGGCATTTTCACATGTCATTGGCTGTGTCTTTAACACAGCACACACCATCCTCAGGAAAATATGGGTTGGAAATTTAAATTTATGATTAAGTTACCTGTAGCATCCGATACGGATACTGATCATTCATTTCACTCTGAACTAACTTGAACACACACTAAGTCACAGGATCAATTGCACCTGAAGTTTGTTGTTTGTTTGTTTTTTCCCCTCCACTCTGGTTTTAAAATTCAGAGAAACCCTGAGAAAACTCTGGCATTACATATATATACACCTTTTATTAACACTCACAAGTGATGTTCTAAAGCTCACCAGAGCACACTCGTTTGTTTTAAGTGTATGATGCTTTATTTAGTACTCACAATAGCTAACAGTAATACTATATTAAGTTGAAGAACTTGGTTCACAAGGGTGCCCAAAGTTATGTTCTTGCTAAAGTTGAGGTTTCCTGTGCAGAACACAGTGATGGTGAGATCTGCTTCAGAACAGATTCTGTTTTCCAACACCATTTCTCTTACTTTGACTCCTTCAAGAGTTAAGTTTAGGAGTTTTGTAAGCCTTGACAGTAACAAATGGTTGAGAATAACACCTAAAGCCAGGACTGAGGAAATCCTACCTTGGCTGGCTGATTAGAAAATAAACACACTGGAATGCTTTCTACCCTCAAGGTGTTACTTTGCAAAGTAGTTATCTTGTCCATCTCCTGCTAAAACCACAGCAATACCTACTGAAAGTATGTTCTTTTTAGAGCTGCATCATCCCACCTACGGATGGTAAATACTTCCTGTCTGACAGACAGACACAAGTCATACTTCGTAAACTGAAAGCCACACAGAAGATTCTGGACAAGGATTAATAGAGCAAGGGCCAACCTTCTGAACTTCAGCCTGATGGGGATTTATTTAGAAATCAAAAGTTCAAAGTTTAGATGTAAAATAATCTGACACCTGTGATCACTCAGACGAAACAAACAGTGTATCAATTCTGATTTAGAGGTAACTGATTTAATTAACTTTCTGTAATTAATGTATTTCACAGCATAAAGAAACTCTATCCAAAACCATGAGTCAGCCACAGTGTACTACAAAAGAAAGGAGAACACATGACTTTACTATTGTGTATTCCTGAACATTTTCTCTTTTTAAAAGGTTCATTGGCAATCTGCCTCTTTTTCAGGAGATTTTGATACCAACAGTTTTCAGTTCCTGAGACCTCCAAACATATTTTTAAAAATTAAAGAAAAAATTTACTGGGTATTAGCAGAAATCAGATCTGACCAGCAGATCATCAAGCTGTTTAGATTCAGTTGGAATTTCCTTTTTCTTCACCATCCTTAAATGGAGGTCCTGGTAAGGCTCTACAGAGCAGATGCTCTGATACTTTCTATTTCATGAAGACAGACACTGAAAACAGTTTCTTCTGAAACTTCTGTGCAGGGTGCCCAAATACAACTGGTGGGTGTAGATGATGGTGCTAATTGTGTTTTAGAGTACACTGTCAAAATAAACTGGTTTAAATAACTAAGAGAAGCTATAATTGATCCTATGAAGAGGGAGTAGCCTACCAGTAACACCAAAAGTTGTGCTCTTTAGTCAAATTTGTAGCGTCCTCAAAACTTTTCACGAGTCCAGGCAACTCTGTTTTACTCCTTTACATGGCAATGCGTGTAATGAAGATACATTGTATAACATAAAATTCTTTACCAGGTAAGTGTGAAGTATGGCATTGAAGTGTTAAACACAGGGCACTTGAGTTGCATTGAATAAAGTTACTAAATTATGTCACTGATGGAAAAGTCATTATGAGGGCATCCCTGAAAATACTGCAAGAAGCAGTACTTGACAGATGAAGAAAGCAGATAAAAGGTGAAGTAATTAAATGTATTTTACTTCCCTGAAGATGACAGAGCTTGATACTGAAAAAAAAAAAAAAAACAAACGTTGCCACCCTTCTTTCTCAGAGCAACTATTTTTGAAGCTTAAATGAAAGGGTCAAACTAAAATTTCTCTTATGAAGTAAGCTGAATTTTTGGCAACTAAGAGGAAGCTCCTAATATAAAGGAGACTAAGGCATATGATGTGTGGGGGCCAGGAAAAAGTCTGTTAAACAAGTGGAAAATAAATGTAGCAGGTAAACTATCAAAATTAAAATGTACAGTTGACAATAAGAATTCTGCTTAGACCTAATATCGGAGAAAGCTTGCACCCTCCAGAAAGAGGAAAAATTAAGGGGTCACTGTTAAGTTTAGGGATGATGCACTAGTGGTGGAAGACAATCAGAATAAGAAGATATTGATACTGTACTCAGACAAAACAACAAAAAAACACACACCAAAACACAAACCATGACACCACAACACACATTACTCTACAAAGGAGTAACTCTACGGGTGCTTAATTGCCCTAAGTTATGCAGTAACAGATAGTGAAGACTCCCTCTCTCTCTCTCTTCTACCTCCTGCAAGACTTTAGACACAGTTTCCACAAGCAATTCGGACTGAAAATTCAGTTACTCTGCAAGATCTTGCTGCAAGACATTGCAGTCACCAAGCTGCAAGTAAATCCATACAAAAATATTTCTCAATGGACACCACTACAGTGCAAGTGGCCATCTAAGGTGGGCTAAAAGTCCTCTTAAAGAGCTGGTAGTAGTTAGGACTTCACTGATCTGGTCACAACACTACTCCTGTACTTAAATACTGACACTTCACACCTAAATACCAGTACTTAATAGCTTAAATTCAATGGTGCTGTAAAACATAAACCAGCTCATGCTGGTAATAGCTATGACTAATGAAATGAGAAGACCACTCATTTGCTCTAAAGGCTTTTTAAAGGCGTCAGATTTAAGACTGGCACCTTCCCATTACAGTCAACATTAATCATCACATCAGTGACAATATCCTTCCCATCAGGGCTTTTGGAGATAGTGTGCCCTTATACATAGTATAGGCAAAATTGGCCATAGCATGAGGGCAGGTTCAAGCCCTGCACGACAATTTATAATAGAGACTCTTCTATACCATGTTACCTCCACTCACAGGCACACATTTTTCACTTCTTTTTACAGAAGATAAGAAAAATACTCTGCCAGTATAAGTCTGTTCAGAGCAACAATATAATTTCTTTTTTATAAGTACTTTTGATCCTTGCCTTGATATATCTCTGTATAAGGTTAAGAGGTGAAACAGAAAAATAGTACCTGCTCCCAAATTAGAAGCTTTTAGGGCAACGCTATCCAAACTGAAATCTAGGGCCTCTTTACAGTGTGGACTTACTGCGAAATAAAAACAAGCTAAAACATTTTTAATATTCCTAAATAAACAAACTACAAACAATCAGACAAACAACTTTAAAGTCCCAATGGGTGTTAAAACATCTCTTACATTCCCTCCCCACAATTTTTATTCTACTGCATGTGGCTTATATTGATTCAGTCAGTCATTAACTAGAAACTGTAAAGATTAGGTAAGATTCCCTGCTTACTATTCCATAGGACTTATTATGCCAAGTCTTTGTTGAAAGACAGCAGGACTTCATCTTATTCCTGAAGCATTATCTAGTTGCCGCTGCAAAACTGCAGTGACCTGAGCTCCTGAAGTAAAAGAAACCATATTAAACGTACTTTTGAGAAGCTTTATCTATTTCCCAAAGACATTGTTCCATGCATAAACCTACATTTGTCGTTTTACAGCAACTACTTTAAAGTCAGCCTATGGCACTGAAGGCCACAGATCCTGATGGCAAACAGATGACAGAGCAGTGAAGGAAACATAACGTATCTAATTGCATGGGGAAAGGTGTGGGGGAATCCCTCCCAACCCCACAAAAATACACTTATTGTTATTGTAGAGGCTGCGCTGACAGTCCAAGAAAAGGACTAGTTGGAAAATACATTACTTCTTTCCCCAAAATTATTTGCAGGAAAACCACATACCTTGACTTTGACAAGTCTTTTTGCTGTCTTGATCTTGGCTTCACAGAAGGCTCCTCGATACTTAGCACTCACATCGGTGCCCACTGTGAGATAGGGAGGCTCATCAATGGCCTGGAACAGAAAGGAAAGCAACTGTTTTTTAATTGCTGGCCACTGGCAATACAGCTATCATCGTCACGCTAGCTTTTGTGGACAGTGTTACAAAACAGCTCCATAAAACTTCACCTGACAGCATATGTGTATCCCAGCAGTAGAAACACAGAGTGCAGCACTAAACTCATGCAACGGTTACCATAAATATCAAAATCTGACACCACGGCTGTCTGCAACAAGTCACCGCATAAACCTCCAACCTCTGCAGCACCAGCAGTGCAGCAGCCAGCCAGCCCTGCTGGGCTGGTGAAGGCCAACCAAGCATTTCCACCTTCTCCTGCAATTGCCTCAAGATTTCAGGCATCTCTTGAAGACACTGGCGCTTGTTTTATTTCTCTTATATGCTAATGAAAAATGAACCTGATGTAAGTAGAGCATTTCTGGAGAGACTTTTTTTTTTTTTATTAAAACTCTTGCATAAAGTAAATTATATGGATGGATGCTTGCCAGGAGCATGTCCTGAGGGACAGAGTACAGCAGGAGAATGATGATAGAATAAATGCACAACAACAGTGAAGGGCCCAGACAAAGCAATAGGTTCTGCAACGAGCAACAGGAGGAACAGGTAACATCCAAATAGGGAAACAGGAGGAGGAAAATAAATGTTCCAGGGACAGGGGTAGAACAAGAGTCTGATTAGCATGAGTAGGCTCAGGAAGGCTCTGTTCCTTCAGAGGAGGTCCCTTTCCTCTCACCCAACCTCTCGTAGCATCATCTGGGGGAGGAGGTAGCAGAACCACCTCTCTGAATCACTTTGTAGAAGCTGGGTCAGAAGACAGGGTAGATGAGCGATAGCAATGAGCTACATGTCCAAGAGCTGCAGGCCTCCATGCAGCCCCAAATGAGAACAGTGAAGAGAGATCTAGGCCCTTGCTTAAGCCCACAGGGTATCTCTGCACCCCTAAAGACTTGGGACAGCTTACAAGAGACAACTCTGGCACATCCAGGCTCTCCACAGGAAGAATATGGAGATACCACAGTCCTCTACAGCTCCCCGCACTGCTGTTGAGGCTGTGCATGTTCCTAGGTGTTTGCACCCAACAGCAGGTAGCTCCCCCTGGCTGTTTCCAGCTCTGATAGGACACAAGCACAGGCAGGCAATTAGGCACCTGGATGCTTCAATGTAGGGCTCAAGATCTGTAACTTTTGCAAAACTTGAAATTGAGTGACATGAGCTGCTACAATGTTAACTCCATACTAATAACATTTTACCTTGGCTCTTCATTCAAGTCTAACACTCATTTTCAGGTAATAAAATATATTGCGGAATACTAGAAGATTGTCACCAATATACCCCGTCAAGATCAGAAACATGAATGCTCTAATGAATCCCAGCCCCCCTTCTCCCTCTCCGCATGCATGCTTGACTGCACTAGAGCAGTATATCCATGAACACATATCCATTTCTATTACAGATTTAGTAACAATAAAATTCAACTGAGATTAAGTAGGTAGCTGTTAACAATGCTGAGATTCAGAAATTCATTTCCTTCTTGCTTCTGTAACAGTGCAAACGTAGTACTTGCCTTCAAGGCAGGCTGAAATGCTTTACTTACTCCACTTGGAAGGATGCTGAGACAGGGACTCAGATGGTGATAAACTTGATTTTGCTTAGTGCTCTCAGTAGATCAATTGACTGTTTCACACAACATAAATCTGAACAGTGGCAAACAGTCAGATTCTCCTGCAAAGTTAGTAAAGCTGTAAGAGGGGAGCATCCTCCTGATCTCCCCATTCCTTAGTGAGGAAACTCTTCAACACTATGATGCCGATAATCTTTCATGTCAGTTATCTTCTAAACTTCATAGAAAGATTTTAAGACAGACAGCTCCAAGCACGCTTGTAGCTAGAAATCTCCTACAAACACAGACTGCTAGAGCTGCTTGTGTCAGTACCAGTCTATGCCCCCCAATACAGCCCAACAAATGATCTCAAGGATGATCTCGAGAACTGAATCATAATGTTAGGTTTAGCTTATGGAAAATAAAAAATGCCTTTTCTTCACTAACACTGAATCTTAATTAAAAAAAATAAAAAGAGAAGTGAGACATTTTGAAGCTCCAGTCCTTTGACTGTTTGTAAGTCTATGGATAAGAAACAGGCAACTCGCAATTATCAACAAACTTCAAAATAGGATTTCAATTTCTTTTTTATGAAGAGATTAATCAATACAACTAGCGATTAATTCATCATTATTCTGCCTTACTTTTAAAAGCTTCTTCCAAAAAGAACAGTCATGTGAAGAACAAACATCTGCAGGAATTGATCTCTGTTGCTCCCCCAGAAGTTAATTCTGATCCTTGGTTTAAGTCTCCCGAAGCTACTTTCACAATGGTTAACTCCTTTCACTGGCATTAGTTAATATTTAGCACTGTAAATAGAGTAATTGTGAGGAATGCCAAGCATATGGACCATTTGCTTAACCACTGTAGGTACGTTTACTAGAAATACAGTATCGGAGTGGCTTTGACATGAATATTTATACCGGTGAAATACACTTCTTTATTAACCACTATGAATCACTTAGACATTTTAAAGTATCCAATTGCCATCGGATATCTTTAATGGATGCTCCTAGGAACGTGTTCTGTGATTTTAGCATTCCACTGGAAGCTGTACTAAATGATTTTTCCCCTAAATCACCTAAGTGGGCTTTTCAGAAGATTTCCCTCATTCTGGTTGAGGGTACCAGCTGAAAATGGGAAACTGAAACAAGCGGCACGCTGTGATGCATGACAGGGAACGCCAACTCGACACGCAGCCAGCGACGGGCACAGCCTGGCAGCCGTTCCACCTCACCCGTGCTGCCACTTGGCCATCCTCGAGGCGAGCCACCTCTTCTCACGCCGGCAGCCTCCTACCAGGGGCACCCTGAGACCACCGCGGCCACCTCCATCAGGGGATGGCGCAGAGGCCGCCCCGAGAGGCGAGGCTCGGCCCCAGCAGCATCCCGGGCATCCCGGAGCCGCCGAGGGGCCGGCAGGAGGTGGCTTGCAGAGCGGCGCCGAGAGGAGGGGCCGGCGCCAAGAAGCTGCCAGAAGTTTCTGGCGGCCCGCGGCGGGTGGCCGGGGGCTCGCCGCCGCGCTCGGCCCGGCCCCGTGAGGCGGCCCCGGGGGTGAGCGGATACCCAGCCTCCTGCAGAGCAATTCCCGATACAATTCTGGCTGTCAGCCGTTCAAGTGCCGGCTCCGTGCTTTTACCTACCCCTCAAGGCTGTTCCAGGGCTGGGTTGGACGTTTCGGTGTTTTCCGTCTACGTGGGATGAAATCATCCCCACACCTCCTTCAGCCGTGCTGTGTGACTGCGCTGCAATTCCTCCGTGAGGTCTGGCAGGCCATGCAGCAGCCGATAAAGCTGCTTTACATTGTCCTCTAAGTGCTTCTAATACACCGTGTGCGAATGCATTATTTCTATCACCTAATCTGTATTCCTCTGCACTGCACACAGGATGTTCCAAGCAAACCACATGAAAACAAGATTAAGCATTCAATCTAGAAACACAGCCGACACGCTCGGGAGGAAAGCCTGCAGGACTGCTTGCAGATTAATATGCCAAGAGAAAGCTGGGCCTCTACCTTCCCCTTTTGTCTCTCTGACAGGGAAAGTTTGCAAAAAGCCAGGATTGCATCTTGGGTTAAACACTCAAAAGGCAGGGTCTAGCCACTTCACCGAGCTCCCACATCAGGAAACGAATGAAACATTTTCGAGGAAGTAAAAAACCACAAACTACTAAAAAGTAATGACTGGTTTTAGCTTTCAAATGGAAATCTAACATGTTTGTTTTTGATGACCAAGGTTTACAGAAAGCCTGTTGAAGATTCTAGGCCTTCTCCCCTGCCAGGAACCCAAATTGATTCTTTAGTTTAAAAAAACACTATTTTTTCCTCCTTGTTCATATTAAGCAAGAGAAACAGTGGAAATACTTTTTTCTACGAAGTTCCCTCTGATGGTGTACCTGCCCTAATTGCGGAGGGCAGCACCCTGTTAGCCAGCATCACACGCCACTGTTCCAACTCCCATCAGCCACAGCCCCCCCAAGCAGCATTACCAACCAAGCAGTAATACCCCGCTACTTCAGAGCGAAATCCAGCCAGATCCCTAAAGCTTCTCCTGAATGGCCAGAGCTTCACGTGGCTGCTGACAAACCCCTGTTCCGTCCTGCAGAATTAGCAGCACCCTCGAGCCAGTCCAACAAGGGGTCAGAAAGTCTGGGGACAACGAAGGCTTGAAAAATCTCAGATTTCAGAAGAGCAGCATTTGGGGGGAAACAAGGGTAAATCCAGCATCACACAGACAATTTTTGAAGATACATTTTAATGGAAAAAGGGAAAAAAAACACAAACCATTAAAACACTTTCTCCCCACTTACTAAAGTACTTCACTAAAGATTATTGCTATTATTTGCTTAAATATTTTCAAACTGCCTTAAGTTCCACCCCGTAGCAGAAACCTGCCCACACACTGCAGGATCAGGCTCTTAAATAACCAAAATCCTGGAATGTGAGCAAAAAGTTGCATTCTTAATTACAAACTCAACCTGTTGTGGTTGGGAGGACAGTCAACTTCATCACAGCAGCCACTCAGGAAAAACCTATTACTGTGCCACATTTAACGTACTCAATTTGGCAGATAACCTAAGTTGATTTCAAATACATTCCTCCTCTCCTCAGAGCAACACATTTCTGAAAAATTCTAAAAAGCTTTCCATAAAAACCTGTTACTGAGGCACGTAACTGCTCAGCGAGGAATGCAACATCTAAAAAAAAAAAAAAGACTGAAGCCAAGGAGACTAAAAAAAAAAAAAAAGCACTGCAACAGGAAGCAGGATTAATTTTTCTGGAAACTTGCAAGCTACAGCACAGAATGAACGGCAGTGCTGTTCTTTTAAATGGAAAGGCTATTACCTGAAAGCACAAGGGGAAGACAGGGTTTTAGGCAAATCTACTTCTGGCTGACGGATTTCAGCTTCATTTTTTTTGTTGTTTTGTTGTTGCTGTACAGCTCTAAGACCAAACTAGGAATTACGAGGTTTATGAAGAAAACTACTCAATGCTATCAATGTCGTGGTGGCAAATCAAAATTAGGATAGGAACATCAAGATCAATCTGAACACTTCTCAATTCAAAGGAGAGGAGCAGAGAGGCTTTTTGTAGCGAAACCTGTTTCAATTGAAAATCTACAGGAAGTTTCAAATAACACCTCACCAGTCTCATAAGCAGACATAACACAACTGTGGCAGACAGTTTTTTTCATATTTTTATTTACTAAAGTGGAAGTTAACGGAAGCTAGTGGCCAGATGTCTAGAAGTTATAAACCAACTTCTGATAGCTTTAGTTTTCTTTCCAAGTGCAAAGGGGAGATTTCCTTTATTTCTAAGTATCCAGTTACATTAGTTCCACACCTAACTTAGTCGCAGTTCTCAAAGACTTGAAAAGACACAAAAGCTGATTTTCTTCTCCAAATCAAAATGAGCTATGCAGAAAAGACTTACAAATACTAAGATCATGAAGGGCCGAGAGACCCAAACCAAGAGGTTCAGTCCAGTAACAGGCAATATTCCCTTTTAATATATCTGTCTTAAATGCAAAATGAGTATTCTGTATTAATTTGTGTAAAGTTAGATTTCTATGGAACTAGTAACCCTATTACTTTTTTTAAACTCTGCTAAATTGGTATAGAATTGTACAAATAACTCAACACAGAAAATGAAAAATATTTCAAAGAAAAGGATTCAAAAATCATTCTATCCTAATTATACCCAAAGAGCAACTACATTCTCCATCCAGAAATTTAATGAGTAGTGTCATTTCCAAACACAAACTTTAAATTATCATTTTATTCTGAACAGCAATTCCATAAAGATGACTATGCCTAAAAAAAAAAAAAAAAGTAAGAATTGAATTCTGATTCTGTTTCCAACTTGCCCACAGACTTCCTCCACATCCATGCAACCCAGCAGGTACATACCAGCTTTCCAGTCTGCAAAATGTGGCTCATGCATATCTTACCCAAAGGGGAGTAGGGATTTGATGTTTATACAGTACTTTGAGACATTAGAATGGAAATCTGTATTCATTTTTTCCCCATCAGTATAGCATATCACTCTATAAGAATGTTTTATTTAATCAAATACTCCAGATCCAATTGTACTCTCCAAAACTAATCCCACTTCTTTTAAATTCCTCATGTAGGTCTCTTCTCTTGCTCTGCATTGCCAAAAGACCACATGAAGGAAAGACATTTTGAGTGTGTGCTCCCACTGTTTATCCTGCTGAATCTAAAATCTTTTTTCAAGTCAATCATCGCCATAGCTACCAGATTGCAATTCTCTGTAAGGTTTAACTAAATATTCAAACTACTTAGCATTAGAGTGCAGTACTGCAAATGGTGCAACTTCACTAATTTTGGTCTGACATGTTTTTTACAACTTCTGTATGTCCAAGTGAAGTCTGAGTGTTGTTTCTGCATATGTAAGGATGAAAAAAGTAATAACCAACTTCTAAAAGGAAGTTCTCAAAAGAAGACTTCTCTTTTAGTCACTGATACTTCAATGACTGATACTTCAATGACTGTTCTGATTTCATGTGTTTTAGCACAAGAATCAAAAGGTATTAAATATGATGAATTTCAGGAAATATATATATATATATATATTACATGTTATTAGATGGTAAAATAATTTAGTAATAACGTAGCCCTTGATGTATGTTTTACATTTGAATATAAGTAAGTCAATCGCTTTCTTGACAAACACTCTTTTTTCCAACTAAGAGTTAAAAGCTTCAGATAATGCTTAGGAGAATTATTTACATTATTAGATCTGGGTAACTTGCCTCAGTTTTAAAAGCGTGCCACAAATCTGTCTAGAAATGCTGCTTAAAGTGCGGAAAACTTGGGATGTTTCAAAGGACTGAAAAGAAGAGAAGCTAATGATATGCTTGTGTTCCAAATCGACTGGAACAAAGACTTGATAGTTTAATCAAACAAACTAGTCCAGGTTGTTCCCAAGCAACATAATGAAGCGACTAATATAGAACTACGTGGAGCCTGAAAAAATCAACAGTCAATAAAATCAATTAAAAACACACCATTTCTAAAACAATTTGATAATTCTTTGGCAATATTTCTAGTTCCAATCAAAGACAATTTAATTATTGTTTTCTTTTTAATAAGTTAGTTCTTAAAAATTCAGTGCAACAGTATACAAAACAGTGAAATCTGTAAGGGTGGAAGGAATAGTTTGTATTCTACAGCAAACCTATCTGAGATAACAAAAATGCTGTCATTTTGGTTGAGAGAAAAGATGGCAATGCTTTCCGATAAAATAATAATGAATCTGATGGCAGGAACAGGAATGGCAAATAGAAATTAAAATCAGATCCTTATCTAAGAATGTTGCTTCCTCCCCAACGCCCCACTGAAACTGTACTATATTAAGTGTCTGTTTATTATCATTTACTTCTGAAATATTTTGTTGCCCAAAACTTTGCACAAATGCATACCAAGTTGAAAAACAGAGCCTTAAAAAAAAAAAAAAAAAGGCCATAAACCATGGCTGCCTTTTCTTCAAACACAAAAGAAAATGTCTTGCCTTGGTTTATTTCCATGCTTAGAACAATTCTTCCTAAACTAATCATTGGCAAAGAGGGGGGGCTGGGGAGAGGATAAGGGGATTTATTTTTATTCGTAGATTAGAACAGAAAGGCAAAGTTGAAGGAATGACATGTACTAATTCAAATTTCTAGAACATTGATCCAAGTCAAGGCACTAACTACAGCTGTGGTTTCCTTAGATTTGCAATGTTTAAAGATATTTTGATAAAATTATGTTCTCAAATCCTATGCATTTATTTTAAGATGCTATTCTATACTGACATGAAACGCAGCTTGTACAGATCATGACTGTAGCTGATCTGCAAAGCAGTATAAAGCATTTTTTCTTAATATCACACTAAAAAGTAAAACTGTCACAGAATTACACATTACTTAGGTGAAAATTCACATGTAGCATTTCAATTTTGGTGTTGCCATTCTTGCTAACTAGGAGGATGTCAAACAAGTATCAGAAGTAGTGTCAAAGCTACATGCAACTGTCAACCAACGCGAAACTAAAAATATAAATAGGAAACAAAGTGAAGATATGGCACATCTTTCCTACTGATTAATCAATCAGTCCTAAAGACTATCTGGTAAGTTACAGATCCACACATGGAAGCTATGCACAAATGCAAACCTGTGATCAACAGAAAACGTGTCTGTAGCAGATAGCCACTTTATACCACCATGCTTTCGGTAGGTTCTGGTGTGCAGTTGGCTAATACCATACAGCAACACAAGAAATTATAGGGGGGATGTTCATGTTCCCTCAACTGCCGCCTTGTCAGCTGATGTCAGACTGCCAGCCAGGGACAGGACATTCAGGAACAAAACGAGTTGAAAAAATACCTACAGTGAGACTACAATAACTTAATCTAACCAATTTACTGGAGACTAAATTCAGACAGATGAGATCCTTGGTAACAAGAAAAACTTAATTACACATAAAAGGTTATCAAGGCCATTCCTCTTGGCAGGATAATTTTAACTGTATTATTCATAACAGATGTCTGTCAAATCTATTCTTAAACTCAGGAGTGAATATTCCATACTCTCTGTAGGCTGTATATTCCACTGCTTATTATTTCCGTAAGATCAGCTATATTTTCTCTGCCACCCTTATTTTTTTTTCTTATCAATACTGCATATGGAGGCCAGCATGCTTCTGCTTTCTTTGCAGCTTTCATATTTAAAGATACACCTCCTTAGAGTAATCTGATCTCTAAAAGGAAAAAAAAAAAAGTTCTTGTGTACATTTTAATTAGGAGCTGCATTTTTTAGGCACCCAGTATTTCTAACTGCTTTCCTCTGAAGCCTGTTTAAATTAGCTCCCATCTTACCTCAAGTCCTGTGCTCAGAACCAGGTGCAGTGTTCCAGGTATGGCCTAACTGAAAGCAAGAGAAGCTAGTTTGCAAATGGTATTTTTACTTTCCAGCATGACATTTGCCTTTTTGGCAAGGCTGTGGTATTGCCTCACATTCCATTTATTTTTGGCTATTGTCTTCCCCAGAACTGCCCCCGAGGGGAGGAGGAAAGAGGATGCAGCACGTTCCATTTTCAATAGCAGCGAACTGTTAATGTGGCACATATAGTGCCATGCAACTCCAGCAAGTGTGCTGACTTGATGGCTCCCCAGCCGAGCCTGTTGGCTGTCTTCAACCCCAGACACTAAGACCTCAGGCTAAAAGGTGACTAGTGCAAAGGTCTGGACTCTATACCCCCAGGACCTTGGCTTGCTCAATGCAGCACACAGTTTGTTCCTGCACTGGATTTGGAGTGCAGCAAACCCTGGGTGCAGCCACCTTGAAGGAAATGGGATGCCCAAAGGAGTCGTGAGTGCTTGCAGATGGGTCTTGTGCTAAGCACCTGAAAGGTGCTCGCCTGCTTCATGCAGTCCTGTACCTGACCAGTCGTCTTTCTGCCCACGTTCACTGTAACAGAGGAGGCTTCTGCAGAGCCCTGCCTCTTACTTCGAAGCATCAAACACCCACGTGTTATCCAGCTACAGTCCTTCGCCAAATTCAGCCTGTAGTGCCTGGCCACTCTTTCATGGCACAGGAGAGAAGTGACACTGGAAGGTTCTTTAATCTTGCAGTCTGGAGCATTATGAAATCCCATGGCTGCAGGATGAACAGGGCTTTTAGGTTTAAAAGAGGAAGTTAATAATTTGTGTAGCTAGGTACTTGAAGAGATCGTAAGGGATGAAATAAAGACTTAAAGCCTCGAAGACACAGAATAAAGTCTTACTAAATATATGCTGAAAGAATGCAAAAGTGAAGCTCAAATTAGTAGTTCAGACTAAACCTAATCTGGCTATAGTTATTGACAGTCAAATTCTGACTCATCAAAAAACTCCTGTAATTAAGACATTGTGATAAAGGCAGCTACAGAACAGGAAGGGCTTCTGAAGTGTTCTCTGTGCTTTTAAAGATTGTGTAATTTACACTACGTACGAAATAGCCAATCAAAGAGATCAGGAAAAACCATTCTATCCTTTTCTAGCAAAAGAAATACCAGCTTTACCACTTCTGATACGTGCTGATGTGTATCAAAACTCATCCTTCCTCCCCCGGGCACTTGTGTGATGTCTCAGACAGACAGGAAGCATGCACATGGTTTCATCTGTTTAGAGCTCAACTTACTTATCACAATACTAATTTTAAAAATACACTATACACAACTCTGCTGAGCAGCAATCTGTTCGCTTCTTCAGTTTTAAAAGCTGAGCTGTTGCAGTCAGTCCCCACTTCCTCTCAACAAATTAACTAGGCCAAAGCTGGCTGCCTTGTCCTCACATTCATTGCTCTGAAATCCTGCAATCTTGTGGCTATTACAGCTGTGGTTTCTTAGCCTCGAAGGCATCCCATTATAATGGATTAGAATTTCATAATGCATTCTCCTTAATACTTACCCAAAAAAGTGGTAACATAGCTTGTACTTAATACAGTTACTTATTAGATTTCTAAAATGGCAATATTCATAATGCTTTATCTGTTAAAAGCACAGACTAGGCCCTTTAGTTAAACACGGGAGAGAAGAGAAATGGGGGCTATTACAGAAAAAGGAATCTGATTTTAAGTGAGTAATGACTAACATACACAGTTGCTGCTGTATTTGCAACCCGAAGTACACAACTACCTGTATAAGAAGCGAAACATGATTTACTCTCCTGTAGAACTGTATGAGCAAAAGCAAGTAAAGCATCACAACAGTCCTGAATGTCACAGAACTGATAGGAATTTTCTAAAAACTTATAGGGTTTTGTGCCAGTTCTGTCCTTATAAAGGATGTGGCTTCTTCATGCTAGAAATCGAATGCAACAGAACTGTTCTGAAAGCAAGCTATGTTCATTCTCTTGCTTGTTCCTGCTAAATGGACCATCATGAGGATGCAGTTGTGGTCATTACACGAAGTCAGAAAACCAGCTTCATAAAACCAATTCAGTCCTTTATTCCTAAAGTCACAAAGGCAAGGATAAATTTTAAGATCTCCGTCTACCTGAGGAGGAATGGGGAAAAAAAAGTAACCACCAAAACCAAAATGTTTTTAAGCATTCAAAGTTGATGACAGGCATTACCTACCGCCAAGGGTCGTTCTTGTAGTAGTTCATACAAAACTTGAAGAGTACAAAATGACCACCAACCCAAAAGATACGATAGTGACTTGTTGCCATTACTTTTGCTAAGCTACAGTTTTCTACCACTCTGAGTTGAATCATTGCACACCAGATTTATTTTTTTCCCCCCTAGAAAAATTAAATGTCTTTTTCTTCATTCACCTAGTGGCTTCAGACATGTACCACATGACTTGATTTTTTTTATTTTAAATAACTAGATAATCAAGCTACCAAACTCTTCCTCAGATAATTCCACTAAACTAGTTTTCATTCCTCTGTGCAAGTCAGAGACTTGGGCATCTACAAACAGCTTTCAGTCCAACATCTCCACTGAACTCCTGAAGTGGCTTTAAACTGTCTGAAAGCACTTCAGTACTGGAGTACATGCAAGGTCAAACGCAAGTTTGTATTCAAAGTCTAATCTACTTGGATGGCACTCAAAAAAACAGTTTATGTTAAGTTTTACATCCATTGCACACTATTTGCAAACAAAGCAGGTATTAGCTTTTCCAGTGAAACATTTTTTCAGATGAAAAATATCGATCCAACTGGACAGTCTGTGGGAACAGACTGAGTGCTGATTCTTTTATATGTATATATGCGTGTGTATATATATATAAAATATGGAACTAGCAAGTACCATTATCACCATATTATAAAACCAAACAAAATATTTTTTAATAATCTGTTTTTGTAAAATAAGAAGTCCAAAATAAACTGAGAACTGATTTCAAAATGATTTTTTTTTTAATTAGAATTTCCCACAAAATAGGAACTTGACTAAATTCAGCTTACAGACAGGATCAGTCGTGTTAAAAATAACATCTGGGGGTATGAAATTTAATGATTGGACTACAGAGCACTACCAAGACGATGACCAGCGTTGAGACAATCTTTAAGACATTTACGAAGCAGAGACTTACAAAAGACCAAGAAAACTCTCCAGAACCATACCACTGGACAAGCATCTAAACAAGCCACCGCCTTGCACAGGGAAGAATAAAGCTTACTTGCACTGAGCTTTAACAGCCACGGCAGCCACCAAAGCGTGCTGGATCCAGAAAGCCTCGGTTTCAGCTTACCTCCATAATGACAAAGAGATCAAAATTGGAGAAAATATATTCCTTTGGTTGTCTCCTGGGTTCTGCAGGGATCTACCCCAGGGAGCCCACGAGCACTGTATGACCCAGCATACGCACTCCCAGACATGCTACGGTCACAGGAACACACTTCCTCTCTCCCCTTCAGAGAGGTAGCCCATGCCTGACACTGATATTAAAAAAAAGAAAACAACTGAAGAAAGATTAAGTATCACTACAAATAATCCAATCCATCACAGTTCCTGCACCCAGTTTTTTCCAGAGAGTTCAGACTTGGTGGAGGTATATTTAGTTAAGTCCCCATTTCAGACTATGTAACACCAAAAGCGGCACAAAGACATCTTAACTACAGGAAAAAGTTACTCTCTCCACCAGCTTAATTTTTGCTTCCTTTTCTCCCCCCAAACAGTTGGTTTGCACCTAAGACAAAGTATAAGGCCAACCAGACACATGCTGTGGTACCTGAAGATGCACGTGAGGACACACGGACCAGTCTCTGCTTGGCTTTCCACTGAGCAGCTCTGCAGAACTGCCCTCAAATTTCCTCGCTGGCTCCAGCAGATCTGGCAGACACAGCCCAGTCTTCTCTTCTAGCTCAGCACCAGCAATAACTTTTAAGAATTACAGTTTGCAGAACAGCCAAATTCAAGTATTTTTCCATTTACTTTGGAAGATCTCTGAATTCAACTAGATATACCCTGATCTGTAGGCTTTTCCTTAAGTTTCAGTGTAACTGAATCCTCATTTGGAACATTTTGAGGGATCCTCACTGCTGAGCTAGCCCCTACTCAGCAACCTATTCTGCTTTAGTATCCAGAGGGAAAAGTTACCCAAGAGCTAAAAAAGTGCATCTTGTTTGGGTAAACAACTAATACACGCACAAAGAGCATAATAGTTTGGCTTAAAAAATATTTCGCTCTTATATTTGGCTTTTCTGGAATTCCCTTTGCCACAATTGGACCTTTGAAGCCATTAACAGAGTGAAACTGGGATGAAATTCAAAGGCAAATAAGCCAACAAAATAAACCTTTTAAAGAACTGCAGATAATGGCTGATTTTCTAGACACTAAAATACATACCTTTTGGGGGAAGTATATAAACAAACAGCACCCTGACCACTATTACTTTTGTAGTGCAAGTTTTGGCACGTGGATATTAAAAGCATTATTCTTTACAGGTGTATCTGTACCACAAGCTTTGCAAGCTCAGGACAGCAATCCTTCCCTCCATCCCAAAGTGAAGACTTCACTAGCCAGTTTCCCCAAAACACGCCTATTTTCACATCCCATTAACACGCAGGATCCTTGGATCCGTCAGAAACAGGACATGAGAGACTGTGCAAGCAACAAAACGCCTGTTCCTTCTTCCCCTAATTCTAGCTGGGGGGAAAACATTCACATCACTAGACAATTATATGCCTATGGCACATTCCTGCTGTCCAAACAAGCGCTGCTTCAGTTATTTCTGTCCCAGGTTCAGTACATTACTACAAGACCTTAAATTTCAAAAATGCTTTTTCAATAGAAAGATTTCCACAGATCTCCAGAGCTTGCGGTGTAACGCATGCTGCAGAAGCCTTCCTCTGATATTTTAACTAATGATTCCAGGTATTCCGTGTGGTACACTCCAGATTTATTTTTCAGTGTCTTCTGCAGACCATTCTTTCCTATGCTGTTTTTTTCCCCTTCTACACTGAAGAAACATTGATTTTTCTCTCCAAGCTTCCTATAAAGAGTTATTTTTCTGATAAACGATTATTTCATTTAAAACCACATTAGTTAAGACACTAACAGCATACACTATCAGCATGCACTAACCACACATACAGAAAACATCAGTAATACTTTAAGCTTAGTACCGCAGAGATCGCATCCATCTTTTTACAATGTTTGGAGTACGCTCTACCCCACCTGAACTGCCTGTAAGCCCTGCTACAATGCAAGTACGTGCATCTATAAGGAAGATATTACATCTTTCAGAACAGTCAAATGATTCCTCAGCTTCCTCTCTGAGCAACAAAGAGGAGGGGAAGAAAACACACAGAGATTTAAGGTACCTATGACTCTGTATGCAGACAAAAGGGAAAAGTAAATACACGCAATTAAATGCATTTACAAAAGGACAGTTGCATTAGGCAAAGGTTTTTCTAACTTTTCTATGTACTGATTTTGATCCCAAATTCTAAGAGAGCTAGAGGCTCCTGAATAGCTAACAGACCTAGCTAGATCTTCGCAGATCAGAACAGATCTTCACACATCTTCAGCAAAACACCAGGCACCCGCAGACGACTGGTTGAAAACCACTGCTTTAAGACCCTCAGAAGACAACTTTTGGAGCTAGGCACAAGCAGTGTTGAAGAGAAGTGAAATCTGAGCATACTACACACGTACTTGCACTGTTCAGAAGTGCCCTAGCAGCACTGACACATCCAAATCAAGTTTAGCCTGCTGCTCTTAAAAAATGGTTGGGTGAGCTCCCGGTCAGTGGATCAGTTAAGAGCACAGCTCTGTACATACATAACCAGCTCTCGGAGCCTGGAAGAACAAAGAATTATTTTCTGTTAGGTCTATTGGTGTTGTTTTTTGTTTTGTTTTTTTTAAACCAGCATTTATTGAGCCACTGTTGGCATATTCACAGCCTTGCAGAATATGGATGTGTCAACTCATCTGGGCATGCGAAGTAGCTTACCTGGGGCAGCATGGAAATTAGTAAAGTACTTTACCTAAAAAAAAATACGGCAAGTTATAACCCCTGCTGAGCTTGTACTCCGACAGCTAGGCCATTTCCACATCACACAGGCATCTCTGCACAACACCGCAAATGTCCCAAGAGAAGGAACAAGTGAACCTGAAGTTATCCCCAAAGAAATCCCAGTGCCTCCTCACAGCACAAAGCAACCCATAATTCAGATCAACTTCTGACTCAGCTACTGTGGGTGATGTTCAAACAGCCTTGCTGTGGCAGAATATTCTACTGAGCAAACTGTTTTCACTAGCACAGTATTTTGCCATAAAAGTACAGACAATTATTTTTTTACAGTGCAATTTTCTTTCAGAAGGTTCAGAAGGATGGTTCCTCAAACTGTTAAGTAAGTTTTAACTCAACCCACTATTTATTTATTTTCATGCAATTGAAGAAAACGAACTCTATGAACACTGAAAGAGAGCAGAGGAGGAAGGAAAAAAATAAAAATAACCTCCAACAGATTAACTCCTCCAAATGAATCAAATTATTTGTATTTCAAACTTCCCTTCCTATGTGAGTCTAAGGAAAGAATCAAAAATATCTCAAATCTAACTTTTGCATTCCCTTCCCCAGTTTGTAGCCTCCTTAATAGCTACTATATCCTTTGCTTCTTAAAGGGTTGTCCTGGCACGCGCTCAAGGCACAGACCTCCTCAACACAACCAATTCCAACAGCCAGACGAGCAAATAGTGAAACGTTTCTCCACACGTCTCAGTAATGCTTGTTCCACCAGTGGTCAGTTGTGTGATCACCCAGCTGAAACAAGAACTACCCAGGGACCTATCCACAGCCTTGCATGCAGCACACGCTTCCTACAGCTCTTTAAATGCACTAATTATAATGGGATGAGAATTTATTTCTGCATCCATGTCAGTTCAGAGTGCAGCAAGTTGATTTTGAGTCTCAAAAACGTTCCCAAATAAACTGACCACATCCTACATGCATTTCAGGCAATCCGGACAAAACACTGGCTTAAACCTTCCATGGAGGCTATGACCTGTATCAGTACCAGTGGTCTTTCAAGTGGTTCTTACCTTAAGAAAAAAAAAAAAAAAAAAAAAAAAAAAGTGGTAAATTCGGTAAGTACAAGAGCCTTCTACTGGAAAATCAAATGATTCTTTCAGATCCACCTGCCAAGGTCTGTGGTATGGCTTCAGGAAGTACAAAGCCATACAAGTTACCTGCACATCCCACTCTACCTGTACCAATAGAAATAAGTGTCAAGTCCGTGTCTTTCTTCAGAAGAAATATGTAACTCAGTGCAATTTTACACGGGTAAAAGGGGATATAACTAAAATATTAACCTCCCCACAACAGCATTTGTCTTCCAGACAGAGGAAGTTCTCCATCTAAATGCAAGGAGTTCAGTATTCATGCTTTGGGCTCGTGAGAGGAGGCTGGGGGTTTTAAAAAGAAACTAGATCTAACCAACAAAGCAATACCCAAATCAGAGGTGCAAGCTTTTCCAGTCCAACTAACTCCTACTACTTGAAAATCCTTTCAAGAACTTTCCATCGGTGAAATACCTGTAGCAAACCAAGAACGCATTCATTAAAAGTAACACAGACGCTAAAAAAAGAAAAATAATTAACCACTTGAAGGCAAGTTTAAAAAGAGAATTATCAAGTGCTGCATAATTTTGAATAGCTTTAACATCTCTTAGATACAAGTGTGCTACGCAGAAAATAAAAATTCCATCTTAGTGCTGTACAAACAGCGTATGCTAGCAGCTAGCATTCAACAAGGCTACCTTTCAAAAGTCCATGTGCTGAAGAACACTAAGTGCTTGGTTCATACCTTTTATCTCATTTAATTACCCAGAATGCTAGAGCTTCTTTGGCTACTCATTGCTGCACCTGTTTCCAAAACATCTTCAGCTGGCTGAGCCTGTGACTAATGGCAGCCATTTCCAGGGAGGGGCTATTTAAGGAAAGATCCTGGCTACGATTCCACAAAACTGTCTGACATACCCAGGAACAGGGAGTACTTTTTTTTTTTTTTTTTTTTTTTTAAAGTTGCACAGGTGATATCAGACTATATTCACTGCTTTCAAATGTGCTGAAGCTATTCTGTAAAGCCCAGTTATTTATTAAAGTCTTTAAGCCTCTTATACTAAAACCTTCATTTTTTTTTTTAGCCTCTTTTCCAGAAGTAACACTTAGGATTACTGAAGTGAAAGAGAAAAATAGTCTATCCAGGTCTACTGCATCTCAACACTTTTACTGTTGCTGCCCACATGAAACCTTACTCTGCTCTGAGTTCAAGGGGAGGCATCCCACCAGGTCCCCGGGCCAACATGGCTTTCTTGCAGTGCCCACCAGTAAAGCACCCATGTGCCTGCCAAATCCACGGGTTACGCTGTCAGTGACATACCTCAATGAAACTGTTATTAATTACTTTCATGACCAACAACAAGCAGTGGTGGTGGTTTTTTTTTCCCCAAGCTTAGGAAGATAATGAGTGAGAGAGAAATCCTGAAACACACGGCCCAGAGCCCTGATCTTCCTGCAGTACCGTGGGACTGCTCTGCCCACTCTTGTCTTTGCTTTCGCAGCAGGAACGCTGCACATCACCGCTGCCAGCAGCGGCACACCTGGCTACAAGGTCTGCAGAGGCCCTTCTGAGCCATCGGCACGTGCCCACAGCCTCCTTCGGGTGCTGGGCTGGGAGATGGGTCAGCGGGCACAGCAGCTGCGGGAGGACAAACCGCCAGGTAAAAGGCAAGACGCTGCGCTTCCTTTGAAACCAAGGAGCTGTCTTGTAAACACGGGGCGTTTGCAGATGGCATTCCGGTATTTCAGTATGTGTTGTGTTTTTTTTTTCTTCCAGTTTTATTCTGAACAAGCAGCATGAGGACATGTAGATACAGCTAAAGCAGTAGGCAGCAAAGACCTGGAACTGTATCCGAAGCCGCGTGGAGGGCAGCACCCGAAGCTTGCTGCCATTTTTTTTTTTCTCCTGACATTTCTTTCACAAAACAACAAAAACTGATTTGCTTCCTTAGAAATCCAACTGAGTAAATACACTGCTCACACATAGAGCAACTCCATCGGACCAGCTTAAGGATCATGAAAGATTTTTATGCCACATAATAGATGCTATGTTTGATAGTTATTGTCAGGCCGTAATTAAGATTTTATTGCACCATTGCAAATATTCAGTTAAGTGCTGTTGCACAACAAGTTTTTCCAGTCAGAAACAGGTAAGATTGTTCTCTATTTTAATGCAAAACTGTACTTAAAAGTCTACTTACTTCACTGAACTGAAATCAGTGACACTGAAGGGAGACAAACGTCTCTATGTGTGTATATTCCCTAGCAAAAACCAGCCTTCCCCGCATTAAAAGATGACCGACTAGCACCTGAGCTGCTATCTAGGCACTACTAATGCCATATATATTACCAATGGAGAAAAAACATCTTTCCTCGGGGGATATACACGTACCTCTTTTTCATTGATACACTATTATTACGCTGTCATCAAAACAGATTTTTCCTCACTATATGGAATATAAAGTAACCCATTCAGGTCACTTGCCTTTAAAAACCTGAATCGCCCCACACCAGTAAGTGTATACGTGGAAATATATACACTGGTTTGCCCAAGAAAAGTCAACGTATGAAATCAGTAAGAGATTTATTTTAATACCATGAAGTTTGTTTAACAGCAATCCATACATTTTGGCTACCATGAGGCAAAGTAAACCAAAATCAGAATATCAGCTCAACAGCCAAAGAATTACCAACAAATAAAATCTGATTTACTGCAGACAGACATCTAGCGTCCACACTAATACTTTCTGGAAATTAATGTTAAATTATTCCAGGGAACATGGTTAAAACAACAGCCCCAACAGCCCATTCCACAATGGATCAAGAATAGACTTCTCACATTCCAGCCCACGTACATAACACTGTCCATCATCAGGCAACATCATCTTTTGTACTCCGTGATTTTTAGGAATGTAAAAGCTGTATTAGTAATCTGTAAGTAAAGCAATGAATCCAAATTTAAATGTCTTCTAACCTGTCCAACATAGCAGAAAATAGGCATGACATTTCCACAAAGAAGACACAAACATCACAAATCTATCCAAATCATGTCCTGTAGGTAAATGCACGCAGACTGTCAGTATAAAGTTCTGCAAGGACACCTCAGAATGAGTCTGCATCCACAAAAGGGAAATTACTTCAAGTGGAATTTTTTTCTCCCTCTCCATCTCTGTTCCAGACAGCAATGCATTGGTACATATCATAGTCCAATCTTTAAACTATAATGTGGTGTTACTTATGCCAATGTACTTCACTATTTTCTTTGATGCCCAGCTAGCACAACAACCTTATGAAGATATGAAATAGGAAACATAAAATTATTGCTACGTTTTAAAAGCACTTCAATATTTGTGGAAGGAAAAAAAAAATAAAATTATATATTATCTCTTGAGTTTAGAGATTGAATTTGGGCAACATTCGTTTAATATTACAGCATCATCTATCTTCAATAAGCAGTGCAGCAAAACACATATTCCATTAGAAATTCCTGAATTCTGAAATGCAAGTGTAACATCTACTGATTTCCAAAACGTCTCAACCCTTTATTATTTCTCACAGAAAGAGAAGTTATATTAATCCAAGCGTCACAGCATTAACAAAGATTAAGCTAATGTTCTTTCACTGATACACTCACACGAGATACTGTGAGGTCTATCTTCCACCATTATAAATTAATTTTAAGTATTCTTTGTGACCTGAGAATCCCGTATGCTATGTTTATCTTTAAGAAAACAGGAAGTGGACTATTTTAAATATACAAATAAGGGATTTAGCACTAACAGCCTCCTGATGAGAGGATAGCTGGAAATCTAAAGGAAAAAATGATCACCGTGGATCGGGTTGCCCTGCCACAAACTGAAACATTTTTTTCAGATCAGAAGAGAATGTGAAAAACAAACAAGCAAGATCACTCCCTATTATGTTATTTATTACCAGCTGAAAGCTCCTATCGGACACATTTGGACCAGAATTTTTCTGAAGTCAGATTACTTTTCGCTGCCCTTAGAAGGACCAGACTAAACAATGGACAGTAACGTGTCAGAAGGGGGTCTAAGAGGGAAGGGGGGAAGGATCTGAGACAAAAGCTCAGGGAGAACCCCAGTTCTTCAAAAAATAAAATATTAAATGTCCAAATTTTTGCATCAAGTTTCTGGTAATAAGCAGAAGGTGTCATATGCCCTACTTACCCTTACCATCTCCCACTGGCGTAACTCCTGACCATCACCGAGTCTCCAGTAACCCACCACAAATATACAGGCCTTCTTAACATTGAAAGAATCAAAACCCTGACTTTCATTCTCTCATCAAAGTAAGACTGGTATAATTTCTCCTCAAATTATTGTTTCTGACTGTTTTTATTTGGAATATGAGTAGCACAACCTTCCCTCTGCAGGTAAAAATATCTATTGTCAGGATGTATTAACATAGATGCTAGTTCCCTGAAGATTATCACCTTTAGGAATAGGAATTTAATTTTAGGATAGGAATTCAATATTTTTTGAGTCTTGTTCTGCAGGAAATCATGTACCAACTCTTCTTCCAGTTTGGGGAGAAAAAAAAAAAAAAAAGGAAAAAAAGACACTATTATTAATGATATTTTTTCCAAGCACTGAATAAGAACTTTTAATGGAGGAGGGAGAAACAGACATGACAGGGGAAGTAAAGCTTAAGATGGCTTCCTCAAAAAAAGACTTAAAATATTTTCTCTTTCTGTGTCTAATTCTAACTCTACTTAAAACCTCCCCATCTGAACTTGACATCAAGTGTTTATCATAGCAAAATTAAGTTTTGTTCATCACCTTCAAAGCACATCACCAATTCCATTTAGTCTTTTAAACTCAACACCTTCTAGAAAACATGGACTTAAGCCTCTGGAAAAGCGCACTGTTCTAGCTAGTAAGCAAGCCTAGAGAAACCTCTATGACAATTTCACATATAGACAATTTACAAAACATTTAGCCTCGTGACTACGAACTGCTAACTTGGCAGATGGATGGGGAAGAAGGTGTGTTCACAAGCAGTTTAAGTCACTCCAAGTCAGTCTGGGTGCACTTCTGCTTTCCTCTCCCTCCTTCCTCTGTCCAAATGTTAGGGAACGGACAGGCCATGCTGCTGTAGCTGAGGAGTATATATACTTGACTGTTAATTTCAGTTTGATTCCGTCTACCTCAGGACCACACAAATGGTGCTGGCACAAAGAGAAGCAAGAATCAACAGTCAGGAATGGAAGAGGAAGACAAGACTGTACTCCTTCACTGACTGTACAAGCTTAATTTGGCAAACTGCTTATGAAAACAAAAACTTTGGGGTAGGTTGTTAGAGGACTAACCAACAGATTCAACAACAAGAAAAAGCTCAGGCTCGCTCTGCTGCCTGAGAACCCCTCGTGTTATTCACCAGTTAGTCCAACCGGTGTGATCTGCTCGACAACAGAGGTGTAGAGCGCTGGTACGTCTGCATCACAGTTAGCTTAAATCATGACCGATGAGCGCTCTCTCTAAAGAGCACGCTACTCAGGGTGGTCTGCAGAAGTCACCACAAAGGCAACGTCATTTGGGAGTTCTGGATGCCTACAGGTCTCATAAGAGAAGCCTGAACGGTACTCCCCACGGGGTCAGGGAAGCCCACAGCAGGGCTCCGTATGCAGCTGTGGTTAATATATTCGAAATCAGGAGGCCGCTGGTGCACGGTGGTCGCACGTAACGCAGGCTGGGGGCGTCAGCCCTCGCTCTCCACAGGCAACTCAGCAACACCCTCCACCACCCTGCCTTGACAGTCTCCCAGCTGCCTTTCCAGAGCTTGCCTACAAACACTTCTTGCTAAACAGGTCAAGACTGCTTTACACGCTGGCCTCCAAGCTAAAAAAAAAAAAAAAAAAAAAAAAAAAAGCACACAATACACACAATAGCTCTTTCTTCAATTTCTTCCCTGCTTCAAACTATTATTCGGAAGGAAAATAGCCATCTTGTCAAGGATAGAATATCGAAGTAGCTTGCAGTCTTCTCCATACTGGGATCCCTTGAAAAATCCTCTCATTAACCAATTATATATATGTATGATTTTACATCAAAAACCTATTAAATAATTGTTCTAACACGTTTTTAATCACTAAATATTTACTTTATGCATAGGGCTAAACAGGTTTCCTTATTTCCCTGGAGGCCTGTTGAAACCTCCTAAAAGTCTTTACAAATCCATTGCACAGGCTAATATCCAGAGAGCAGTAGCAAGCACAGTAACTGGACAGCCCTGGAAGTGCTAAATAGGAAAGGCAGAAGAGAAATATTTGTTACTGAAGCGTATCAACTAAAAAGCAAGCAGCAGTACAAACCCCAGCTCACTAACATTTCCCAGCTGTGACCTGAATCATACTTCAGACAGGAGCAGATCGAGATCCGTACTTACTTAGATTTGTGCACTTTTGTAAAAATAGCTGAAAGGCCAATTATAGTAAGTACAACTGCAGAGAAGCTACTGGTGCATTTCACAATGGGTTAACCACTTCCAAGTACGTCCAGAACTGATAAACAATCTAGCATTTGGACGGCTCTGTATCACACTAGGGTGCCAAGGAAATTTAGACTCTGTATCTTCCCATAAAATCTACGTTACCTTTTCCAAATGAGATCTCAAACCCTCCATATTTTTTATTTTTCAGCCTATTATAAAACCATTTATTTCTAAGAAAATAAAAAAAATAAATGGTAAGTATCTGTAGGATTTGAACAAAAAATTGCAGCCAGTTTGCAGCAGTGGTATGCATCACATCCACCTTTCTGGAATTTATCCCTTTTTCAGGTTACATGACCAGTGAAACATTCAGACCAAGTATTTGTATTTGACAGTGCTTGTAAGGCATCATACATCAAAAAGATTGCATTTTGTTTTGAAAGACCTCTCAACTACAATGCAGAATTGCTTGAAAAATACATACCATGTGTACCACAGCATACTTCTGCACTAGATGTGTACAACACTGAATAAGCGTCCTAAAATGTCTAGCGGAGATCTGCATATTCATTATTCTGTCTGCTAACATTTTTCTTAGACAGCATCCTGATGCAGTAGTTATGCTGCTATGAGACTGTTGATCCAAAAACCCTTCACCAAGTTGGAAGATAATAATACAAGCTAGTCAACTTCTCCCATTGCCATAGTTTATTACAACTTTGGTCTTCTCGGTCTAACGGCCTTCTTTCCCACCAGGTAGTCTAATTAACTTTGGAGTCCTTATCAACACATTCAACTACCGAACAGACGCACGCTAAACACGCAGATTTGAATTCCAGACTTCCATGTTGTTCAGCCACTGTAAAATATACTAAGATTAGCATTTCAAAAGTGCAAATATCCAATTTCAAAATAGCTTAGATTATTCCAACGTGACTTGTAATTGCTTGGTGCAAGTGGTGTTTGCTTTCCTTTCTACATAATTATGCAAGCATGAGGAAGTCAATAACTGCCTCTGATCACTTGTTCAAACTGGAACATCAGGACAGAATTTAAGATCATTTTTCCTCGTTCAAAAACAAACGACAGGGGAAAACCACCTCTTCAGACTTACCTGTTTTCCTCCCTCCAACACAAGAACTACTCTAATGGTACTGACTCCTCCCTCTGTAAGTGCCCTTTTCTGAGGAAATTCAAATAGTTAACCAGAAAGTGAAAGGTCACCACCTTCCACGACTAGTTTCCAGCCTGCATAAAAGCAACAGGACTTTCAGCTGACTCACACTCCAAGTTGGAAATTAAAGACTGAAAAATGTACTAGATACATTGCTTTTGTCCTCCCTCTGCCATACTGGCAGAGAACAAGAGCAGCAGACCGACTGGCTTTAAGTGAAAGTGGTTACAGCAACAGTGTGCAGCAATGATCTCCGTGTAGCAATAGAGAGGTCACTTGGAATACCACTGTAATGTAAATTCGTAATGAACTGAAAACAAACAAGAAAACACACCACGAACTGTACACAGGGCTTCCTTCATTTATCAGCATGACAAATGCACTCAGAAACACCTAGAGCTACAACACAGAAATATCTACCATCACTAATATTTCGTACTTTGAAGACTGAAAAACATTAACGCGCAAATAACTTAAAAACATTTAAGCCATCATTCCAGATCACTTTATTTACAGTGTATTGCTCTAGCTTCTGTGACGTTCACTATTTTTATTGCCAGTCAGCAGTGAACTTTTGAACTACAGTGAGTATACTGCCTTCAATCACATATTTAAATTTCAAGCAAATACTGCAGTAGATATTAAAAAATCTCATGAACATTTAGTGTTAAGTACAAATGATGATCGAAACTGAGTTTGTATGTGTTTCTTTCTTGAAAAGCAAAGACTCTGCTTTCCTGGAATTTATTTCCTGACTTCAGGAAAAAAAAAATTAAAAACAAACCATAATAATGTTTTTATATGCACTTTGCAATCTACTTAGTAGGTAGTAATTTGATGGCACGCAATTAGTTTTTAAATAATCAAAAGGATTCTGCAAGCTTCCAAAGCACACACAACGCAAAAAGACATTATGCAGAAGGTACCCAAGTTTAACAAGAAAAAAAAAAATCAGTCGTCCTAGCTGTTATCTACACAAGTGTATTAATGACTATCAGAGGCACTTAATGCAAGAAAAGGCCAGATTTAGAAGAGCATCACAATAACATGCATGATTTTCCCAAGATTTGTTTACTCCTTGCAAGATATACTTCAAGATATTTTAAGACTGTCTCCAAATGGTCTTTGCAGTCCACGGAAGGCCTGTGTAATAGGCTAAAGTTACTAATTTATACAAGGGACTTTATCGACTTGAATTAAGTTGGCTTACTGTTGGGAGAACAATTATGCCGGCGGCTTTGGAGGTGGCAATGGCTTAGCAGGCAGCGCCCCTCTGCTGTCTCAGAGGGTTCCAAAAGGCGAGATGACGAGTGACTTACAGCTTTCCATCAGTCCGACTTGGCACTCTTCCTAAATATACCTCGCTGTGTTTTACAAAGCATGATAAACATTCTATCTATAGCACACAGATTGAAAAAATGAGTCAGTAAAGCTACATGAGGTGTTCAAGTTCACCCACAGAGACAAAGACGCAGAGAAGGAGCCCAGTTCTAACACTTTGTGCGCTGGGACACACCACCCTCAGCACCCGAAAGAACGACGAGGCACCAAACAAAACCGGGGCCTCGGTCATACAGTCTGCAGCCAACAGACTCAAACTAAAACCAGGCCTTAAAGCATTAAATTCTCTGTGTGCTGAAGTGTCCTTGAGGAATACTCTTCCAATAACTTTAAAAAAAAAAAAAAAAAAGCACACAAAAGCACAGCCATATTTAAACAGTATCTCGATCCAATACAGTCAATGTTACTTTGTGCGATACCAACAGAAAGCCACTAATTTTCCTAAGCATTCTCCCTTGCTGCTTCTTATTGGACTAACTTTTATCCTTGCAGGCTTAGCAAATTAATTGCAAATTTAAGCCAGGCAGAAAGTCATGCTGAACTGCATTATTCCCAAAATCTTAAAAAATGGTATTGGAAAGACGGTTGAACCTTAGAAATCTCTTTTGAGCTATGATGCCATTAAAAGTTTCTTCGTAACAAGTAAATACAGTTTCCATGTAATGAATTACAGATTAACCCCAGTTAACAGTACAAGGCACAGTAAATAAAGTACTTGGAGCTATCTCAAGCATACATAAATGTAATGCTACACACAAATTACAAAAATCATGGACTTAAAATCAGCATATGAATACCGTGGCAGAAATCGTCCAGATTTTTAAAATAAATAAAAATGCAGCAACAGCAGAAATCTTACAGAAGGATAAGTACACTGGGGCCCTTTTTTCCCCTTAAATATGACTGTATTAACAGGTTTCTGCATGTTACTTAAAATTTGAGCATTTGCTACACATTCAATTCAGCCTGAAGTGGGGCGCTATCACTATCTCACAGAACACTTTGTATTCCCACTTACGATCCGACCTCCCCATCCTCCCATCCATCTATCCACACTTACACGGCTCTATAACCGGAGTATCGGAGCCTAATCTCTATGGTAACTGTATGATTTGTTTACATGGAAAAAAGAATATTAGAAATGTATGCAAATTTAGCTGTCATTTAAATAAGTGTTTTTCCTTCCGAGGTTTAAAAAAAAAAAAAAAAAAAAAAAAAAAAGCTCTCTAGCTCTCTATACTGCCTCCTATTTCTCTTGCTTCCATCTCCTACAACCCCAGCAGGCAACGAGCCACATTTGGAAAGCTCCGTATCACACTACATAGACAGCCTGTTGTTGCAAATTCATACAGTTTACTTTTAATGAGGAAGAGATGTGCAGTATTTTAGATCTTAATGCACAGCTTTTAGGACATATTTTACGTAAGATTCGCTGACAGACAGTAGCATAACTCTAACAGTGCAAGCCCCCATATACAGACCGCTCTTTTATATTAAAAATACCGATGAGATGATGTATCTCAGGCTTGCAACAATTGCTTTCGATAGGGTTTATATTTTGAAGGTTTACCGCAGCCCAGACCCAGAGCTGAATTACAGATCCTGGGAGGGGGGTGGGGGGGGGCACAGCGACACAAACAGCAGCTCAGGTGAGCCATCCTCAGCAAAACGACAAAAAGCCCGGCTATTTCCTAACTATTTTGGGGTACGCAGGTCCATTTTGGCACAGAGCAGATCACGCTATGGGGCTGACACGCTTTGTTTCCTGTAGCACTTGCCCGACGCAGGAAAAAGAAGGAGATGGGAGAGGAGAAGGGCTCGGGGAAAAAACGAGCTGCGACGATGGCTGTGGGCACCGCAAGGGACACCCGGACAGGGCACAAAACCTTCCTGAGCCTTCCCGGTCCCCTCCGCAGCCCGGCAGCCAAACTCTGGCGACTTTTCCCGAGCTGCAGCCAGGCAGCCATGTCCTCCTCCACTGAGGGGGGGTGGGGGGGGGCACCCCGGGACGGACCGGGCGGACAGACAGACAGACGGACATTTCCCCACGGCCATTCCCTCGCGGCCATTCCCCGCGGACACTTCCCTCACGCCTTACCTTCATGATGAGCTCAGGCTGCGGTAAAAAGCCTCGGCGGGGGCTGCGCGGCCGAGGCCGGACCTGGAATTTAAAACAAAGCGCTGAGGCACCGGGCGGGGGAGGGGCGGCGGGGCCGCCTCAGGGGGCTCGGGGGGCCGCGGGGGGGAGGCTGAGGGAGGGCGGGGGGCGCCTCCCCGAGCCCCCCCCCCCACCCCCACCCCTCCCCGAGCCCTGGTGCGGCCGCTGCCCCGCTCCCCCCCGCGCCCCTCCCCGGCCGCTGCCTCGCCGCCGCTGACGCCATTTCTGTCAGAGGAGGAGAAACTTGCCACAACAACAACCCGCCGCACGGCGCCGGGGGGGGGGAACGGGGGGATAAAGCACGGCCTCGGGGCCGCCCCCCGCGGGGCCGCAGCCCCCTCCCCGCCCGCTGCCGAGAGGGGAAGGAGGGGATTGGGGGGGGGGGGTTGAGCTCAGCGCCGGGACCCCCGCACTTGGCGGCTGGGGGAGAGGAGGAGGGGAGGGAGGGGGGAGGCCCTGCCTCCATTGTACGAGGAAGAGTGCGGGCAGCAGGATGGGGGGGGCATGGGGACGGGGGGGGGGTGCAGCCGCTTTTGTACGGGGCTGCGGCTCCGGATCGCGGCGGCTCCGGATCGCGGCGGCTCCTCCCCCCCCCCCCCCCCCCCCTCGTCCTCTCCTCTCCTCTCCTCCGTGCCCCCCCCTCCCCAAATACAAGCAAAGCGCTGACTCCGCGGCCGGAGTTTCGGCAGCAACAGCCGCAACTCCGCGGCCGTCTGGGGGCCGGGCGGGGGGGTAGAAAAGGAAGAAGAAGAACAGAAGGGAGCGGAGCGGAGCGGGGCGGGAGGGACGGGGGGGGGGGACACAAGCAGGCGGCTGCCGATCGCCCTCGCCCCGCCGCCGCCGAGTCCCGCCGCAGCCGCGCTGCGAGCGCAGAAAAACACCCCCCCCCCCCCCCCCCACACACACACACACACACCCCCTGCCGCCCGCCGCGGGGCCCGGGGCTCGCCCCCCGCCCGCCCGCCGGTACCTTTGTTCCGCGGCGCCCGCCCGCGACTCCCCCGACCCGCGGCGGGGGGGAGGGAAGGGAACGGGGCGAAGCCGCCGCCTCCTCCTCCTCCTCCTCCTCCTGCTGCTGCTGCTGCTGCTGCCGCCGCCCGCGGCTCCGGCTCCGTCTCCCCGTCGGGCGCCCTCGGCCCCCGCTCCGCCAACGGCTGTGCTCGCGCGGCGGGGCCGCCCCGTGCCGCCCGCACCCGGGCGCGGACGCGGAGCCGGCGGCGCTGAGCGCTGCGCTCCCTGCCTCGCTCCCCCTCCCCCTCCCGCACCGACCGCCCGACTGACTGACGGCCGGACGGGCCGGGCCACGCCCCTCTCCCCGCCCACCTCCATTGGGCCGCGGCCCGCACGGCCCGCCCCCCCCCCGGCCCCATTGGCCGCCGCGTCGGAAATACTGACGTCATTTTTCTCCACTTCTATGGAAACTGAGACTCGGCGCCGCGGAGGCTCACGGGTAACGCAGTCCCCCCGCGCCTCCCTCCCCGGGTTCCCTCAGCCAGCGCGCTCCCGGCGCGGACTACACATCCCAGCGCGCACCGCGCGCCGCCGCCGCCGCGCGGGGCCGGGGCCCCAGCCGAATGCTAATGGCAGGAGGGGGCTGGGCCGGCGCATGCGCGGTGCGGCTCCGGTGGCGCATTTTCCCCCAAGAGGCGAAGGTGGCGCCCGGCGGGGCGGAAGGGGGCGGTGCTGCCTCCCCCCCTCCCTCAGCGCTGCCTCCCTCCCGCCGGGCCGGGCCGGGCGGGGCTGCGCGGGCTGGCGGCGGCCTGAGGTGAGCGGCGGGGAGCGGGGGGCGCTCCGGGGGCTGCGGGGAGCCGGGGCTGGCGGCGGCGGCTCGGGAGGGGGGTCCCGGGGGGGTCCCCTCGCCCTAAGATGGCGCTGGGAGCCCCGAGCCGGTGCGCGGAGCCCTGGGGGGGGGCGGCTGGGGGCCTGCGGTTCCCCTGTGCCTCAGGAGGGGCTGAGCGGCGGCTGGGAGCGGCTCCAGGGAAGTTTCTGCGGCTGCTGAAATCCCGCGGGGAGCTGGGCAGCCCTTCGGGCAGGAGCCCTCCGTACCAAGTGTGTTAAGCGTGGTAGCTTCAGTGATGTTTCTGCTCTCCGCAAAGTCTCATACTCGACGGTACTCTGCTATATAGACCTTTGTGGGTGCCTTCATTTAGGTGTCTTCATTGAGTTTCCCTTCTTCCTATAAGTTTTGGGGCAGTTCTCCTCACCGTCCTTGTTTCTGTGGGTACATTAGATGTCTAGATTCCTCTTATGAGGGATCACCTCTCTTCTTTTTCTTACAGTAACTTCCTTAGGTCATTTTTCAGGTAGCATAACAGCCCAGGAAAGCTTGACCACCGTGGTTTCAAGTTGCCACCACTGGCAGGCCTTTTTTTGCTCTATTCAAAAACAAAAAATGAAGCTCAACAGTAAGCTGTAATGCTTTTCTGCTTTAATCATAACAATGATAAAGTCTTGGCATTTGTGGGACAAGTGCCTGATTAATTTATCTTGCAATGAGCAGCGTTTGGGAGGATTCCTGTTAGTGCCTGGAAGTTTGCTGTGTGATGCTAGTCAGTTTTCAGTTGGATGGGGATTTTTGAGTACTGTGTTAGTGCCCTATGGACAGGGAAGAAACCTCCTCGTTCCCTGAGGGGGGAGGAAGAGCTCTAACATTTACTTCTAAGAAGTTTGTCAGGGCAATGACCGGTGAGTAATCTTCACATTCTTTGTTTTGTGCTGCTACAATGTGTGCTAACTGCCCAACCCTTGTAGGCTCAGTGTTAGTGGAAAACCCTCACACAGAAGGAATTCAACCCCAACATTTCCCCTAGCTGAGCACTTTCAGTTCTAAACCCTCCCTGTGGCTTTTTGATGATTAATTGTCACGGGAGGGCGGCTAACTTGATAGTGTCTCTATATCCAACTCTATGAGCATCTCATTCTCCTTAGAACGTCTGGGGATGGGCTGTGATGAGCATTTTTTGTTTCACTTCCTCACTGAAATCCTTTGAGACTTATGCTTGGTGTGTAGGGTGCAGTTTTACAGCTGGTGTTCTTAGTGGCAGCCCTAGCTTGAAAGCAGTTCCTGTCTCTGGAGCTGTACCAGTAAGGTAGGAACAACAGGGAGCTGAGGGTGTCAGATAAGCCCAGCTTTGATTATTGTGGCCTGACAGCCTGTTGTGCTGGCACACCACGGGGTAAGATGGGAAGGCTGTAATTCTTATTGTGGTGTTACTGCTAAGAAACTGCAAAGCTTTCCAGAAAGGTCCTGTCTTACAAGGATTGCAGTAGCAACTGCGTGTGCTTAAATAGCATTTCTTGCCCCTGAAGTGTTGATGAATTGGGTTAACATATGCAGCGAACCAGATAAAGGAATTGATCCAAGCCTAAGCTTTGCAAGTAGTTACTTATGCAGATTAGTTCCCAAGTTTGTACTGCTACAAATATTTGTGGGTCCAGAGGGTGGGAATGGGACCCAAAGACAGGAACTGATGGAGCTGCCACTGGAAGGGAAAGCTCCTGAGTGTTGAGGAATACCAGGTCTAAGTAGCTTAAGAGGAAGTGATAACTTTGAATGCTGATCCTTTGAGTTGATGGGAAACCTATTGCTGGACTCTGAGAAAGAGTGGAATATACTGTATTTCACTCGTGTCAACCACTCCTCTTCATGTACCAATGTTAAAAATGCACCAGTCTGTACTTCTAAAGTCACTTTAAAATAATTATTTTTATTGGTAACTTACAAAACTACTTAATTGCTCCAAGAGGAGGGAAAAATGCATTCTTTCCTGGATGCTAGCTAAACAGCTAAGAAATGATGCTGAAGTAGCATGAGACGTTACGCTACTGCTGCAGTTCCTGTCTTAAAATGACATTAGAAGAATTGTTTTGAGCTGCTGTATCTGCAGTGCAGCAAGGAAGGCTAGAGGTGAAAGGAGAGAGAATCCATTATAGAAAACAGTCTGGGGGAAAAATGCAAATATGGATGACCATAAGGATGTGAACTAAAAAACAATCAATAGATAATTGTTGAGCTATGAGGGGAGTGGATCTTAAAAGATTTACTGTGAGAGTGTGATGTATATAGTATATGGGAAAGTGTGTGCAGATGTCTGTGTGCTTAGTAGGAAAGCAGTGTGTTCCTGTCCTCCAAAACATCCATCGTGATGAAGGAACCTGTCAAAAGGCTCAAGCTAGTGCTCAGCTTGTTTAGGTTGCCTTGGAGTAAGGTGTAGCTTCTGCTCTTAGGCATCTGCATTTTCCTGTGGTGAAAGAGCACAGGGAGGTCTAATCCTATTAGTTGTATGAGGTTTTGTATATATTGAATGTCTTCTCTAACTCCTTACGGTGGAGCTCCATTGTTGTGAATGCTGATGTTTTAAGTATTTGTCTGTCGTCTGAGCCCTCTAATATGTACAAAAGTCAAAGTAAGCTAAAAGGCTAGGAGTTGGCTTAAGCTATTCATGAATAATTAAAGAAAGCTGTATTTAAGACATGCTTGCTTCTCGTCTAAATGCCATCCGGGAAACTTCTTGTATAGTAAAAGTAGTAGTCACTGTCATGTTCAAAACTGTAGCACATGCACCTAGCCTAGAGGTCATTGACTTTTTATATTTGTTTGCTCCTTTATTTTGTTAATTCCACTTTTTTTTTTCCATTTAAATAGTGTTCACAACCCGTTCTTTAAGAGTGAACTACCTCTTATCAAATAAAGACATGGATGGGAACGATGAAACATCTAAAAGAATCCTAGAGCCATACCAGTATTTACTTCAACTACCAGGCAAGTTTGCTTTTACTCTTTTAAATATCAAAATTGTTTTCTAACATCTTTTTCTTTCCTAGGAAATATATGCCAAGAAGCTTATCCATTCTTGATTTGTGGAGTTACAATTAATTAAAACTGTTGAAAAAGTGTTAGTTTGTTTTCATTTCTCTCGTGAAATTGTCCTTTTGGTGAAACTGGTACAGTGGCAGCTGAGCCTGTCTGTTAGAGCACAGATAGTTGTCTTGCATTTGCTCTGTCTTCCATTCAGAGTCGCTGACTTACTGGAACTGGGCAAGCACTGAAGACTTGATTCCATTTTTGAAGAGTGAAACACTGCCAGCCCAAAGTTCATCTGCTTACTGTACTAGGCTTGATGGATTGTGTGTATATGTTTTAAATAGCTTCTTTTATGTTATGTCTTCACCCTGGTATGTGTAGAGCCAGGCTTGTTTTGGGCTGATTTTGGCTGTCTCTGGGTTGCTTCACTTACCAGAGAATCTGCCAGTCCCTGTCTGGTGTTAGGTCACCAGCAACACATCGAGATAAAGTTTCTCTTCTTGAATAGCAGCTATATTAGCAGAATGGAGGAGGCAGTTTGTGAGAGAATTAATGTATAGGCATGCCAGCTAGAAGGCTCTGCCCAGCTTGTATCAAATACTGGGGGAACTAACAAATATGCAAAATTTGGTAAGTATTTAAGGAAAGTAACCCTGACCAAAATGATATCTGACTGGGGATGGGAGACCTGTCTAGGCAAACAGCGTAACTAATCACAGGTACAGTACTAACTGGCTTTGTACATCTGCAACAAGACCTATATTATCAGCAGGGTGGGTCTTTAACCCATGCATATTGAAATTCATTATTCATCTTTACAAATATCACGAGCATCTTGTCTACGTTAATGATTGCATGTTCTTGGCAGCTAGTACTACTTGAGTTGAAAAAGTAGAGAAGGAAAGAATTTGGCAGTAACACTCCTTTTGATAATGCCAGAAAGTTTTTCCTGTTTCCTCACAGTATTTTTCATTTTGTTATGTGAAACTGGGTGGTTATTTTGCTAGAAGACTTATTTGAGAATCAATCTATGATATTCCAGAGAGCTTTCTAAGAGCTGGTCCTGAAGAAACTTCTCCAACACCATCTTAAAGGAGGGTTTTTCTTTAGTATGTTTATCTGACATAAACATGGTATATCATAACCCCTCTGTGTTTTTAGCTGCTTTTTTTTTTTTCCTTTTAAGAAATCGTAGCTGCTGGAAAAGAAAGCTCAGCTACCTAGTAGCAAATATGCACAAGATAAAAAAAAAAAAAAAGTGTCAAGACAAAGAAAACAACCTCCTGTAGGCATAAGTGCTTGACTAATAGCTCTTCAATTAGCTTTCACTTACATGATGCATCTGGTTTAACCTTCCCACCTTCGTTCCTGTGGCTGAACTCCTGTACTTCATGGTGTGTTCAACCCTAATCACTCTATCTTGATGGCTTATAGACTTATATTGATGAACGGTGCAAGCACTTTGTCCTGTCCTGCTAAAATATCATAAATCTGTCTGCTGAAACATGTTGATCTCTTGTGAATTTATGTTTTGGGGAAGGTGAGAGACAAGATACACCATGTAGGAATGGTGGTGTAATTCGGAATGGGAGAATTCTCCTAAGGTAGACAGGTAAATGTCGCGTGCCTGTGGAAAGCTGTTATGGAGTAACAGTGGAAGCAGTAAGTGTTCACAATCGTATAGCTGGATGTTGACTGGTTTTTGAAATGTTGGCTTTGCCCTAAGTCAGCTATGCCAAACACAGATCAGTAGGAGCCAGCTACTTGTGTGAGCCTTGGCATCAGTATGAGCACCGATGCTTGGTGAAGGGAAAAATGAGGCATATGCTAGCAGTTCATAATTAGGGTGGAGCCCAGATGAGATGCCTGAGCTAATCTAACAAGCTTCTGCTGAAAGAGGAGGTTTAATTCCATCTTCCTTCTGGCAGTATTCTCCCGCATCTTAACTCATGCCACTTCTCAGCTCACTAACCAGATGATTAGGTAGCATCAATCACCTAACCTGCTGGAAAACTTGGCAGGCAGAATAGTTATCTTTTGTCCAGTTTGTGGCGTGGCACAAGGGTGATGCCAAAGAGCTGTTTCTCTCTTGGATCACCTGGAGCTCTGAGAGGCTTCTGGAGAAAGCTCAGTTCAGTCAGATATGTACAATTATGGCCCTTCAATATATCCAGTTGCTTATCTTGTAGGACCAGTTGAAAAACACAGTCTCCAAGTGGTTTAGTAACCTGTGAAAACTTGAAGTTAGATGCATATCAAAACTCTTACATCAAGAAGAATTGTGTAACTGTATTGAGATGGTTTGAAAAATGTCTGCTAATGTTGCCTGTAGTGTAAGAATACAAGCTCTTATGTTAAGGGTTAATCTCTCAAAAAAGAGAAACTTGATTATTCTGCTTGCCATTAATGAAATAGGATTTTAATGGTAACTGAGGTGATACTTAGAAGTTAAAGAAACATACAAGCTTGGGTTTATGACACTAGGCTAGAAAAATTACAGGGCTTAAGTCTTTTTTTTGTGTTGCAATTTTAATGGTTAGTATCCTAATGATGGAATAAACATTAATTAACAGAATTTAGTGCCTGGGAGAAGCATACATCTTGAAACAGTAACTTTTCTTGTAAAATATTTCAGTAGTAGAACATAAAATTGCCATACTCTGAGTCTAGTATTCTGCCCTTTTCTTGGGTAAACAAAGTGCAATAAGCAGAAATAAATTTCACAAATGCCAATAATGTGATTTGCCTTAAATTCACGCAGATGAGGAAGAATCTTTCATCTCGGAGTAGCTAAGTTAACAGCAGTAGCTGTTTTTGCAGCCCTAAGGAGCATATGGGCTTGCTATTGAAAAGGATAGATTCCAATCCTATTCACAACTCTGCATCTTCCCTTTCACGTGCATTGCTCTGGTCTTGGCTTCAGTCTTTCCTGGGCTTAGTTGGCTTGCTAAACAATCAAGACTGGCTTTTGGTCTTTTTTTTCATATTTTTCTGCTCAGTTGTTGAACTTAACCAGCTTGGTGAAGGATTTTTGAAGCAGCAGTAGCAAGACGAAGGTGATGCTTTACTTTGACAGTAGCCTCTCAAACGTACTGAAACAGATTTTTTTTTTTAATAGCATCTATTTTTTTTTTCCACTCTTTTGATCTCCTCTAAAAGAGAATAGAGCTAACAGGCAGCCAACAGATGTAGTTCTGTGCAGCAGTTCATGTAGAAGGAGACTAGAAACTGAGAACATGGTACACGCACTTAGGAATGGTGGTGATGTGCCACAGGGCATCATCTTTACCAGTGGAACAAATGCACCTTACACATCAGCAGCCTCAATCTGGGCTGTGTTCCTGAGGGAGGTGGCATCTCTCCAGGTCTTGTACTGCAGAGATGCCTAGGAATCCCACCGGGCCAGGAGAAAGTACTGTTCCAGCCCCCAAAAGATATATAATGGTCAAATTTGCTTCCACCAAGCAAATCAGCAGTGGAAGAGGGTCAGCAGGCTGCACAGCATTAGAGATAATTAGATTGGCAGGATCCTTTGAAGGTCCTTCAGGTTCAAGACCCTGAATGCACTGAAGGAGGGGCAAGAAGAGTGCATAACAGGCTGGAAAATGGAGGCTTGTGCAATGGTGAAAGCTGGGAGCTCATGGCTTCTGGCACCAGGAAAGATTCCTGTTCATCACGAAGATACGCAATTGTCAGGTAAGTTTAGTGCACCAGAAGAAAACAAATGGCTAGATCTGTGTATGGCACAGCTCCAGGCTGACAGCAAGTGCCAGTAGTGGGGAGGCTCCTGTTCCTCTGTTACCTTCCAGAGGCATGCTGCTTCTGGACAGCTTGGGTCAGGGATGTTCTGGAGAGAATACCAAGGGGTGTTTCGTCCTAAGGCTACTGAACCCTGTGCCTCTTCCATTTGAGAACCAGTGGATATAGCTGGGGACATGTGGGGCTTATCAAACACGACTACATGGCTTTTGGAGTGAGGGATGGGCATAGGAGACCAAGTGTTTGTTTTTTTTCTCCTTAAGCTCTTCTCCCCTCCTCTCATATTCAAGAAGAATAAGCCGATCCTTTCTGTTAACAACCAGTTAGTCACACTGTTGACATTAACAGCAGGGATTTGGGTTTTATGATCATGGGGCTCCTTTTGTGCATCGAGGACTACTAGGAGGAGGTGGGATCCACCAACCTGAGTTGGCACTGGCTGACTGACCTGATGAGAAGTTATTCTTCCATTATCACTTCAATTTAAATAAGAGTACCCAAAATAAATCAAGGAAGTGATGAACTGGCAAGCAAA
This sequence comes from Aythya fuligula, assembly GCF_009819795.1. Classification (NCBI taxonomy): domain Eukaryota; kingdom Metazoa; phylum Chordata; class Aves; order Anseriformes; family Anatidae; genus Aythya; species Aythya fuligula. Next base: position 24,629,949 of record NC_045561.1, read on the forward strand.
GGGTATAATCTGATGTGGACAAGAGACTTTGTAATTAACAGAACAAAGCTGACAGAAGTCCACCCCAGATGTGTGCATTCAAATAAGGAAATAAGGAAGTGATAACAGGGCAGTGTGATGCAGGAAGCTCTCACTCCTACCAGGGAATCTGTAGGACTGGGTGACTCTCAAGTGCCTGTATGCAAATGCATGTGGAATAAATAGGAGAAGTTAGATGTCTGCATGAAGCTGCAGGCCTGTGATTTCATTGGGATATTGGATGTGGAATAGCTGGAGAGCTGCAGGTGGATATGGACTGTCTAGAAAGGCTGGGATGGCAAAGAATGGGAATTGCCTGTTTATGTGAAAGAGCAACTGAACTGCACAGAGTTCTGCCTTGGGTTAGATTAACCCATAAACTCTCAACAGGCTCAAGATCAGAGGGCAGATTGATATGGGTGACACTATGGTGGGTCTGTGTTATAGGCCATCTGATCAGGAAGAAGTAGATGAAGCCTCCACACAGCTGGAAGAAGCCTCCTTTGCAGGCCCTTGTCCTCATGAGAGACTTCTACCTCAATATCTAGTAGAAGAAGCAATGCACTAAGGCAATCCCAGAGGTTTCTGGAATGCATCAAGGACTGACGAGTTGGTGAGGGAAGGCGTTTTGCTGGACTTGACACTTCGAAAACAAAGAATTGGTTGGGATGTGAAGGCTGGGGGCAGCTGTGTCTGCAGTGACCACGGGATGGTGGCATTCAGGATCGTGAGAGGAGGAAACAAGGCAAAAAGAATCGCAGCCTTGGACTAGTTAACCCTATTTTGAATGGGGTGGGAGTTTAAGCTAGACAATCCTGCAGGGGCTGTGATCTGTCCCAAGGGGCTGCCCAGGTTTAAAGGGATGGGCTTGCTCTCTTTGCCTGTGTGCTGGCTGCATTGTAGCCGTGTGGGGAGGTCTGGTCAGGGACCCGTTTAGCCCTAACCCATCAGAGGACAGAGCTAAACATGGAAGTGCACAATGCAGCTGAGGTAATATAATAGCTTGCTTCATCCATAAGGGTGCTGCCCCTTTCCCCCAGCTCTCAGCATCTGCTGCTTAGCCTGTACTAACTCTGGCAGACCTGCTTTAGAAGCTGACTCAGTACATAAGGCTGGCAGAAAGCTAGCCTAGCAAAAAGCAGTCAGCTTTCTGCTGGGGTAATGAGTTGAATTAGCTTAGTGAGGCTCTAATGAGGGCTAGGTTAATAGTCCCTCTGCTCTTCCCCATGCTGTTCGATCTGTTTCACATACCCTCACTCTAAGTGGGGGTGCTGCCTTAAGGGCACAGTTTGAGGTCACTTTAATGCAGCATGTGTAAAGAAATACTGATCAGCAGCCTGTCTGGAGCAGGAGGTCTATGAGCTCTGGGTCTGTGCTCTATCAGGAGAACAATCATGTAGATATAAACACATGTGTAGCCAGTCTGATTCTAGAGAAGCTTCTCTTATGTGATTAAATAGGTGGGAGGGATTGTCCTCAGTGTGACCCCTCTAATTTAACTGAATCTTTGTTTCTAGGATGATGACTTTACATTCTTATCCCTATAAATTATTTTAATATAAGTTACCTATCTCGTCAGAGTGGGGCTATTAGGTTTGAAATATTTTTTCCTACCTTGTTTTCCACCCCACATTACTAATGAGAAAACAAGTTTTGCATAGTTTTTGCTTGATTGGGGTGGTATTAGGATCTTCAGCAGATCAAACAGTGCATTTAGCGTAAATTTGTTTAAAAAGCTGTTGCAGTACTGTCTATAATTATGGCTGAATACAGTAGCTAGAAGAATTTTTGGAAGCTAGATCTGGATAGTCTTCAGTTGTACAAGAGTCTGCTTAGACTAGTCAAGGGGGTTGTGATGCATAACAGTGGAAAATGAGTAATTATGGTGGTGTTAAGTTTTACTCCATCTAATTTTGTCCTCGCATCTATAGGCCATCTAGTCTGAAGGGAGGGCTGGAGGCCAAGAATGGAGTCTTACTGCATGAAGTGTTGAAGGGGTTTGGTCTCTTGTCATCATAGTGTGACTGTAGGCATAAAACATGCATATGGAAAATTGCTGTAACATCAAATAGACCTGCTAGGATCGACTTCAGAACAAGATACAGTAGCATTTATGAAGCAATAATGGGGCTCACAAAAGCAAATCTGCACCTGTAAAAGAAAAGATTAATGCTTCGCTATATAGATAGTGTTCTTTTCCTTTAATAGTCAGTGTCTAGACAGCCTCGCTAGAACAGGGCAGACAAGTCTAACAATTCAAATGCAGTCTACACTGAGGAGCTAAATGGCCAAATCCACTGTGTATATATTAACAGTCCATTTGGATTACATGCTAGTAGTTATGTACCTCATGATGAAATAAAACTTGTTACTGAGTATCTAGCTCTCCGTAAGTGTATTTTCTAGGAAATGTATTTAGAAAAACAGAATTAAGTTGCCTAATGCTTATATTGATGCAACAGCTACTTTTTTTTCCTTAATCCAGAAGTGAGTAACCAGCTGTAGATGAGGTATGCTTTCTTAATGTGATATTATCTCTGACTAGTTTTCCTTATGGATGTACTAAAATATTTGTTTATGCTTACCTGGCAAGCTGTACAATTTGGCAGATGTCTGTAACAGTTACATTCAATACTTGAGTGATTATTTCCTCTTCAGTTAACTTTTTTTTTTTTTAATTGCATGAGTTGAGCCTTGGATGCAGGGAGTCTTGACCCTGCTTTGTGCAGTATTTGGTGGTCATGAATATGCAGTAAGGCAGGGAACGGATTTGGCCAAAATCTGATCCACCCACATGGTGGGTGGGAAGGAAAGAAGAGGAGCAAAGTCTGAATGTTGGTAGTATTTCAAATCCTTGACATCTGCAGGAGCTATTGCTGTCAGAAGCAGTTTTAACTTGAACTAGTGATGGTGCTTAGCTAATGCAAGATATTTTAAAACTCTTGGGTGCTACTCTAATTTTGCATTCAAACTTGAGCTCTGGTTACCCATGTTAAAATGGTGAACTTAAGTCAGTGAATTATTGATTTAAATGCACAGGTTTAAAAAATAGAACTAGATACTTATTGTCCTGATAGAGAATAAGTCTGGCATGAGAAACTTAAGATATCTGTTGTGCTGTTTCAGAAACAAAGTAATCCCTCCCTTCTGCAAAAAGCTATTAGTATTTAAAACTGAACAGAGAAAACAAATGGAGAATGTGAGCCAAAGGCAGTGTATGTCTGGGTAAAAGTGCCCCTTCCCATAGGGCACAGCCAGAAGCCAGAGCTCCTGGGAAATAAATGCTTTTTCATTAGTCACATCTGTCACCTTCTCCTTTTGTTTTTTGTTAGGAAATAGTGAACACCTATTTGAGAACCAAGCAAAAATTGAAGCCCTTTGAGCAAATGAGGATGGTTACCACCCCCCACTGTAGAACCCAAACCACAGACCTTGGTGGTGTGATAGAAGAGGAGAAATCCGTTCTGATTTCTCTACAGTATATGATTGTGAGAGAATCTATCCACATTAGTTACTCTGTTCTGTATGTGCTGGTCACACAGCAATACAGAGAAGCCTTGGGGAAGGATTCAGATGTTGCAACTTCTTCAGTGCTGTGGGCAGGATGGCATCATTAACGTGAGCGCTGATATTGCGGAATCATTCCTGGGTTATGTCTCTCAGTAGGTCTTGGAGTAATATGGAACCCGCTATCTAGGTTGCACTGCTTTGAGGTTTGTTGGAAACTGCTTCCAGAAACCTTGTTGATACAAGCTATGTATGCAAGTTCTCTGTGTCAACACGTTTTGCTGTTACTTGAAGATCTGAAGCTCAGCTGAGCCCTCTTAAAGTTTGAAGCTGCAAGGCCTGTGTGGGTAGAGAGTGACTGATCAATATGAAATTGTTCGGTAAAGATCAATAAACACACTGGATAAATATTTGTACACAACCCTTAGCAATTTATTAAAGAAAGCTGGCGTCGATAATTTATAGGCAAGATTAACTTGTTAACATGGGTTAACTTACTTTAAAAATCATCTCCTTCAGGTAAAATTTATCTGGAATGAACAGTAATACTTATATTAATACCAAATTTGTACTTGTAATCTTGTCTGTTGTTTCTCTGAAATAGGTGGCTGCCTGGTTCTCTGCCAAACTAGAGTTAGCAAAAACAGAACATCCCGTTATGAATAGGTGAACTTTTAGAGTATAAGATAAATGTCTGAAATCTTGGGAAGTTCTGTTCAGAACTAGGTTGTTTAGAGTTATTTAGTAAGTATGTCACATGTCACTATATCTTTATAAAGTCAGTAGCAGATGAAGAGCACTACAGTAGAAAGACTTGATAACGGAGAGGAAATAAATATTCAGCAAGTACACATCTTGAACAAATAATGAATCATAGTTTTAAAAATTTTTTTCAAACTTTCTAATCTTACACAAAGTCAATGTGCCTGGCAGACTAGGTAAACTTGCAAACTTGCTTTCAGAGGTAGCAAGCTGATCCATACAGGTTACTGACAGACTCAGACTCAAGATCACTTTAAACAGCCAAAACTAAATAGTAACATGTAAATACCTGCTTTATAGCACTGTTTATGTACATTGTTGTGAAATGCTACCAACAATCAGCAACTTGAGTTTTAATGTTTATACAATGAAGAAAACAAGCTACAAACTTACTGTAATGTATTTTACCCTTTCAAGTGGTCATGCTTATCAGCTTACTGCTCTCAAATCAGTTACAGTTCGTAAGTCAAATTGTTGTCTAATAATGAACTTCATGTGATTTGTGTTTTTTTTCTCATTGTAGGTAAGCAAGTGAGAACCAAACTGTCGCAGGCCTTTAATCACTGGCTGAACGTTCCAGAAGATAAGATACAGGTACTCACTAATTATTTTTAGAGGGCTGTTATCTTTCTGCAAAGAATATCAATAGCATTGTTGTTAACGTGTTTAAGTCTTCTGATAATTTATGCTACATAATTTCCAAATATAACGTACAGCTTCAGCAAAATAACTAGTGCAAAGCTTTGGCTGTGGTGGAACACTAAAGAAAAAATTTCCACAGTTTGTCTTGTGTAGAACAGTCACTGCTTTTCAAGTGTGCTCAACCTTTTGAGTTGTGGATGAGTAGTTGCTATTGTTACCCACTGTGGTTATTAACAATGAGTTTTCCATGACTTATGAAAGAACCTAGATGGTTACCTTGTAAACTACGCATAGTGATTGAGAATAAGTTCTTGCTATTTTGATACAAGAACATCAAAGCCAGCAGTCAAGTGAACTTTATAAACCACTTGTTTTGGACTTTTAGGTGGACTTCTTACACAGTCTAGAGTCCTTACTCTCTATTGAGAAACATTTGACCAGGAATATTCCTTTTTTCCCTCTGTTGGACAGATCTGTGCAAGATGTATAGCTGTGTGTTTAAACACTGGCTTCTAAAATGTGAAATTCCTCTTTTGCTTCAACTATAGTTTTGCCAAATGGCTTATTTAGGGTGCAGAAGGTACTCTGTATCCAAGGTAATGTAAGTAATTAAAGTAACGAATTATGATGGTTGGTAGTGTTTCCTTTGTTTTTTTTTTTTGACACTTACCTGGTACCTAGCTAATTTCATTAATGGTCAGGCAGGCCATTAGTGTTTGAAGGAGTCCTCTTTACAGTTGCTTGTGTGATACTTCATAGTCCTTGAGTAGCAAAATGGCTTAAGTAATTTAAACAGTGAAGGAAGAAGCTGCATTAGTCTCCTAGTAATCTTATTTTTTCCAGCCTTGTCCATTGTGATGGCTTCACCCTGATGGACAGCTAACTTCTACTACAACTGTGCTCTCACTCCTACCCTCCTCAAAAGGAAGAGGAAAAGAAATGCAATGGAAAAGGGCTCCAGGGCTGAGATCAGGACAGGAACATTGCTCACCTATTATCTGCACAGGCAAAACAGTCTCAGTGTAGGGAGAATAACATAATTTATTGCCTGTTACTAACAGACTAGAGCAGTGAGAAACTAAAAGCAAACTAAAATTACCTTCTCCCCCCCATCCATCTTCTGCCTCGTCCTCCTGAGTGGCACAGGGGAATGGGGGTTGTGGTCAGTCCGTAACACTTAATCATCTGCCGCTCCTTCATGGTCCCTCTCTTCCCCTGCTCCCCATGGGGTCCCTCCCACGGGATGCCGTCCTTCCTGGACTGAGCCTGTGGGGGCTGTCTACAGGCAGCAGCTCTCCAAGCACTGCTCCCACACGGCTCCGTACCATGGGGTCCATCCCCCAGGAGCAAACTGCTCCAGCACGGGTCCCCCACGGGTGGGCGGCAGCTCCCCCCAGACCCCCTGCTCCTGCGTGGGCTCCTCTCCACGGGCTGCAGCTCCGGCCCGGGGCCTGCTCCTGCGGGGGCTCTCCATGGGCCGCAGCCTCCTCCAGGCCACATCCACCTGCTCCACCGGGGGCTCCTCCACCCATGGGGGGGCTGCGGCATGGAGATCTGCTCCATGTGGGACCCATGGGCTGCAGGGGGACAGCCTCCTCCACCAGGGACCTCTCCACAGGCCACAGGGGAACTGCTGCTGTGTGCCTGGAGCACCTCCTGCCCTCCTGCTGCACTGACCTGGGGGTCTGCAGGGTGGTTCTCACTTCCAGCTGCTGTTGCATGGCAGTTTTTTTCCCCCTTCTTAAATCTGTTCTGCCATAAGCACAAGCATCATCATTTGTTGGCTCAGCTATGGTTGAATCCCTTTTGGAGCCAGCTGGAGCTGGCTCTTACCTACCATAGGGCAGGTCCTTGGCACTTCTCAGAGGCCACCCCTGCAGCCCTCATGCTGCCAAGCTCTTGTCACACAAACCCAATCTATCCATATAACTCTTTAGCCAGATTTATGCTGGTCTCCAGCTAGACAAATGTATTATAGCAACCTGTGTACTTGTATGCATGGGTTTAGTCTGAAATCATAGATCAAAATTCAAATTGGCAGGAATCTCTGGTAGTTACCCAGGTCAAACCTGCTCTAAGAAGGACTTGTTCCATAGCTGCTTCAGGCTTCTGAGAGCCTTGCTGAGTCTTGAAAATCTGACTCTGCAGCCTCTCAGGGCACCTTTTCCAGTGCTGAATCCCTTTCATGATAAGTTTTCCATTACGGCCTACTGGAATCTCCTGCACTGCAGTCTGCAGTTATAGCCTCTTACCCTTTTGCTGAGCACCAGTGATGATGAGTGTCTGTTGTTTTTCTAGCTCCATAGATAATTAAAGCTGCAGTACCATGGTGTGAACAGAAGTAACCAGTTCTACCTGTCACTTGTAAACAGGTAGTCATGTAACCATTATTGAAAATTTAGGCCACTTGTTCTAGTTATCTTTGAAGAAAACTGATGCTTTAATGTTTGTTTTACCACTTAAGTGGTTTGTGATTCTCTAAATAACCTCAGGACAAAAACAAGACCCTGTCATCTTTGACTCTTGCTGAAATTGTTAGTGCTTTTGTCTATAATTGTACTCATTTTAATAATGTAAGGCTGTTGAAGTCAGGGTGACTGCATGTCCTCTTTGACATCTCTTGTAACTTTAAGTCTTTCCAGTTGTCTAGCAGCTTGATTCCCTTCCAGTTACTTGTATTCTATTAAAAATCTGAATTTTGATATTGTTTATCTAGATGAATACAGTTGAGGCTACTGTTGCTTGGTAGTAAGTTTTACTACAGGCTACCATCACTTTACTATTTTCTCAGCCACGTGGTCTCTTTTCTACCTACTGCATCCTTTAGTGCTCATCTTATGCTGCACTGAGACACGTCAGCTTTCTGAGTTAGAGAATACAGCACCTGTCAGATTGACTTTCTTCTAAGACAGCACTGAAATGGCCTGGAACAGGGCCATGTAAAACTTAAAGCTGTTGCAGGTAAGAAGGTATAGAAATCTGGGTGTTGAAAGTGGTATTGCAGCGGTCACAGATTAGATGGGCTTGGGTTGTAAGAAAGCATAGTGCTCTGTGTTGGTCTTCTGCTTTCATTATGAAGAGCAGTCTTACTCATTTCCTCAGGCATTTCCTGATATCTTCTAGAAAATAAGCTTTTTCTGCTGTCTAAACTTCTTCCTGCCTCACTTCCAACCTTAAAGCATTTCTGACACTGCTTTTCCTTATGAAAGTTCACAAGATAATTCAAACAGTTATGAAGCACTATTAAAGTTACTTCAATTCGACCTTAAATGTCTAGAAGCTCCAGAAGTTCACAGAACTGAAAGCAATATGAAATAGGCTAACAAGAAATGCTAGAGTAGGCTCATCCAATGAATTCATAGGGAAACTTTCCTGATAGTACTGAAAATGACACAATGGACTAAGCCAATGTTCAGAAAAATAGGCATTGCAAAATTGCTTTTTATAATTACTTTGTCCTTCATGACTTTAAAGTTAGTGGGCAGCAATGTACCTTTACAGGTCAAAGTAGTCCTCACTTCTAAGTCCTAGATGAGTCGTTAGTGCTCAAGTAGCTTGTTCTTACAGTTGTTATCTTGGGCAAACAAACAATTTGACTGCAGGATTTCAGTTTAAAAACCTTCAGGGACAGTGGTCACTGAACACTAGGTGGCTTGCTGCTGAAGAAGTGCTTGCAGCAGTAAAGTCCCTCTTAATGCTTCCTAGAGCACCCACCAAGTACAAACACACTAGCTGTGTGCTGCTATTTAATGATGGCCTTAATGGTTTTTAGAAGCAGTTGTTCTGATGAGTGCTTGAGTGCAATGCTTGTTGCTAGCAAGTATGACTGGCTCAGTAGCTTCAAAATGATGTCTTTGTCACTTGTTTTTGCAATGAGTTTATACCATATGCAGTTTTACATGCCTAAATTTACTTCAATTTAAGCAGGTGCTGAACATACCTGCTCCTTGCATAGGAGTTCTGCAATGAAAACCATAGGCAGGCTTCAAGTTCTTGTTGAAGTGTCCTGATTTGGAACCGTTAGGGCTTACTGTTTGTTGCATATAGCCAGCCCCGAGCTTGATGTTGTGAACAGCTTATTGAGTCTAATAAGCTGCGTATCTCAAATTAGTAAACCTAGACTTGTCACAACATCATGTTTCTTTGCTCTATTTATGTTTCTAATATGTCACTGCATGGCTGCTAGACCATGGCCTATTTTAGTATTGTAGCAACAATAGAGTGGAGTAGGTCCATGGAAACACTTTGGGGAATACATTCACATAGTGGCTCCTGTGATCAGATTTGGTGGTTCAGGACTAAATGGCGAACTGGATAATCAAGTGAATCATAAAACTAATAGTAAGAACAAGTGGTCTAATGGGGAGCCTTGGTGACAAAGAATATCATGCTTTAAAACTTCTCCTATTGTAAATAAAATCTCCTCAAAACTGGAGGTTAAGTTGCAGTGGGAGATAATAATTTTCTCTTTTTGTAATAGGTTATCATTGAAGTGACGGAGATGTTGCACAATGCAAGCCTGCTTGTGGATGATATTGAAGATAACTCAAAGCTACGGCGGGGCTTTCCAGTGGCTCACAGTATCTATGGAATTCCATCAGTAATCAACTGTGCTAATTATGTGTATTTCCTTGGCTTAGAGAAGGTTTTAACCCTTAATCACCCAGATGCTGTTAAAGTTTTTACCCGTCAGCTGCTGGAACTCCATAAAGGTCAAGGCCTGGATATTTACTGGAGGGATACTTACACCTGTCCTACAGAAGCTGAATACAAAGCTATGGTACTACAAAAGACAGGTGGTCTCTTTGGATTGGCTGTAGGCCTCATGCAGCTCTTCTCAAATTATAAAGAAGACTTAAAACCACTTCTTAACACACTCGGTCTCTTCTTCCAGATAAGAGATGACTATGCCAACTTGCACTCCAAAGAATACAGTGAAAACAAGAGTTTTTGTGAAGACTTAACTGAGGGCAAGTTCTCATTCCCAACCATTCATGCGATTTGGTCAAAACCTGAAAGTACTCAGGTGCAAAACATTTTACGCCAAAGGACAGAAAACATAGATATAAAAAAATACTGTGTGCATTACCTTGAAAACGTGGGTTCATTTGAGTACACTCGGAATACGTTAAAAGAGCTTGAATCTGAAGCCTATAAACAAATTGAATCACTAGGGGGAAACCCTGAGCTTGTAGCACTAGTTGAACAGCTGAGCAAAATGTTCAAAGAAACTGAAAATTAATAAATTTATCTCTTGGGGGGTGAATGGAAGCTTTTTAAAATGGGAAAGTAACTAGATTATCTGAAAGGTGCGATAATCAGTCTCACTTAAAACTCCTGTAATGTGGCAACACAAGTAATTACTGTTGAAACCAGTTTGGCCTCTGAGTATTGTGATATATCCTATCATCTATACGGTCTTAATTGTAACTGCTTGCAGATGGCTTTGTTAAAGCATATGTACTAAAACTGAAACAAGTCATGAATCTGTGTGATCTTTACACAATCATTGGCGTTACTTCAGCCCTGAAACTCTCAGAGTGTGGTGCATATTCAACCAGGCTACTGTAGGTTTCTGCCTGAAATTCCATATTAAATTAATCTGATTAACCTGAGTGGCTTGTGTGTTTTTAAGCAATGTTCTAGTAAACCAAAATTGGCAATGTTAAATAACAAAAGATACTTGCAACCAGAATGCATGTACAAGTGTTGCATTGTAAATATAAACTACAGTTGTGAAGATCAGATGGATCCTCACTTAATCCTAATGTGAACATCCTGTACAGTGTCTGAGGATACTTCCAGGGTAATACAAATTGTGGAAAATGTTTTTTATCCAAGCGAGGGTAATGTTTAGACTGAACTGTCAGCTTTATAGAGACTTCTGCTTAACTTAGGGAGAATGTTCTATCACATCAGAAAAGCATGAATTTGCCACTGGTTCCAGCTCTGTTGTGAATAGCTTTGATTGCCTGGCTTTAGATTTTTAAGCAGTCAAATATTTTGTAGCCTGGGACTTAAATCTATGCATTAGATCTTAAGCATGTAATATGCTTAAGATTGTTGCAGATAGCAACATAGTAAGGTGCTATTAGGAATGGTATGAGGTTTCACAGCAGGTAACTTTAAGACACTGATTGGTGTAGGTCTCTGTGATCTCTGTTTTTAATTGAGGGGGGTTCTCCAGGAGTTAATTCATAATTCATACCACATCTATGCTCTGATTTTGTATCAGGAGGCATGTTATAGGTCTCTGTGTAGGGACAAATTCTGTAACTTTTGGTTAAACCAAAAAAACAAAGTATGGTATTTTGTTTTACAAGCTGTAATAACATTTCAGTTTTGTTAATTGCTTAAATGTTGGTTTTGAAATGATGTAAGCATGCATGCATTGAACTGAGAACTAGATTAGGGGGGTGGCCTGGTAAGTGACAAAAATCTCTGCTCGTGTGTGTACACGCATACAGAAATGTTTGTTTTTTGGCTGGGCTGGCTTTAACCAGGTTCAGTTTCTTTAGTCTTCACAGCGACATGTGGTTTTGCTGTGATGTAGGTTCAGATCAAAGGTGGGACTGATGCTATCAGCAGTGTCTTCAAGCTGATAACACACTCTCAGAAGATATGGCCAGAGGTACTTGGCTTCTAACAGCTGAAGGGTAGTTCTGTGTGTATGTTCACTTACTCTACCTGGAAAACAGGGAGAGTCATTACCTCAACCCAACTAACTGAAGAAGGCTGCTATAACATCTTCCTTCGGCAAGCCTTGGGAGTCTTCCAAGAGTGATCAAGCAAGAAAAAATTCAGGATGACTGCTTTTAGTCAGAGACATTACGTGGGTATAGATGATAGCTTATTCATTTTATCTGCATGCTGAGGAGGGATCTCTCTGCCCTATGATTAAGCACAGAAAGTAGCCTTTTCACTGAGTGGGCCTGGTTGCTAGGACTGACTAGCTTAAATTTGAAGGGTATCTTTTTATTTAATATTAATGACAGTGACTGTATTTCCATTCTTAATTTGTAGTGCTTAGTAGTAAGCTTGTGCAATCTTAGTATTTTCTGGAAAAATACTATCTGCAGCAAAGTGCGATGCTTATTTTGTGCCATGTCTTAGGAGTTTTTAAGCACCATTCAACATCAGTTGCAACAGTGGAGAGATGAAAAAACATTGTCAGGAGAATCTCCTAGCCTTACTGTGTAAGACATCTTTCTGCCAACTAGGATATAGTGACTCTATGTACAGTGCAAAGTGCACTTAGTGCCATTTCATTTTGTTCAGTTGCTGGATGTAAATAGTTGTGTAATCAAACTTTCTTGATGAAGTAGGGGTTTTTATTTTAAAACTTTTTTCTACCAAGATTTCTGCTGTGTAGTCAGTTCTTTGGTTTATTCTGGCAACTCCTCCTAGTATTTAATACTGTATCTTGCCAAAACATGCATCCATTAACTTAAGAGCAGGTACACTGGAAGCTTTCCAGCTATGGGCCCTTTAAACCACAAGGTAAGAAGAGAAAAGTACCCCCCAAAAAAGGCAGCTAGACCAACAAGAAACCATGCAAGTCTGTCTTCCTATGCTGTCTGGTATTTTGATACCAGTAGTGAAAGCATTTTCTGAAGGGGTGTATCTTAACAATACTCCACTCCTGAGCATTTTGCTCTTCGCTTTGGCTAGAATAAATCAAACCCTTTCAGGATTTTTCTTAATGTATTCAGAAGCAGGAAAGGCCAGACTCTTTCCCTTGCATTTCATAAGCCAGTAAAGCATCATTAAGCATAGTCTAGGCAGATTTTATATTTGGTGCCAGAAGAGATGCTGTATCCTCATCTATATTCTCCAGCATTGGCCCTGGTACAAGCTCCTGGTGTTTAGCCATGTTAGGTAAATAACTGCCTTGAAGCAGCATGAGTTGTCTTTGGCTGCAGAATTCATTTAGTGGTGTCAGTGCATTTCTCAGGGGTTGGATGTCACATCTGTCTTTGCCTCTTACATGGTCGATGTTACCTGCATCAATTATAATGAACGTGGTATCTCTTCAGGACCTTCCTCAGGAGACAAGCTTGTTTTCCGCCTTTCCCTTTGAGCTCAGGCTGCTCCATGAACCTACTAAGAGCAACTTTGTACGCATCAGCCAGCTGCTGACACAACCTCTCATTTCCACACTGAGCCTCAAAGCTGAATATTGAAACTTTGAGTACCTCAGTGAAGTTTCTTTCTGTAAGTCTCACATTGTTTCAGTGACTGAACTGAGAAGTTTCTATTCCTGCAGCCAGGCAAGCTCTCTCTGTACTCTGCTTCAACACTGCCCTACTCTGGAGATGCCTACAGCTAATGTAACTCTTAGTAAAGCAACCTTGTAATTACTGTTTGTGGGAAAGATGCAAACTCTCACCTCTAGGTAAATGTGTGAAGGCTACTGCGTGAACTCATTACTCTGAGACAGTAAAAATACTTTGAAATGTGTGGTCTTTGGGCATTATTATTTTCCTTTCCCTCAGAAGCCATCAAGAGTATCTAGAGAATTTCATAGTTGAGTGCATAAGGTATGGTGTGACGGGCATGGTATCTGCTCCTGTTCATGAACGGAACGTGAAGGAGGTCTGGCATGGTCTCTGTGAACATTGCAGTGTTTTTTTTAAAATGCCACCCTATGAAAATCTCTTATGTTTATTATAAATACACACACAGATTAAGCATCTCCAGTAACTTCAGTTACTAATAAAGCTTTTTCTGATAACCTCTGATGCTAATTTTTCTTCTACATCAGTATGTTGAGCAAAGTGCATGTTCCACAGAAAGCCAGCTGTTTTCACGTTTTGTGGTTAGTGTAAGTAGTGATCTAGTTCAGGCTGTAGAAATAGGACTGTTTTACAGGAGCTTAAGCATTCTTAAATGTTATCTTTCACAATTCACATCTAACTCCAACCTACTTAATTAGCTATCCTATTACTACTTTTATTTTCTTATATTAACTTTTCATGTTGATTTAGTATACGTATTTTTTGTAAGAAGCTAAGCTTCACCATTCTACAAGGGGTCGAAGATGCCATAAGGAAGATGTTATAAAATTGCAGCGTACCTCACCGGTCACAAAGAAATGACCATATAAGGTGAAAGCTATCCCTTTTCTATTTGATAAACCTTTCTTCTGCACTTTCATGCAAATGTCCCTAAGTTCACCCTTGGAGCCCAAATGGCATTTTCTCTACTTAATTTGACTTACTGTCAGGGAGGCTCACACAGTAGGTGTTCAAATGAACTTCAGCAAACATTTTCTTCTACTTGTGTTCTGCTGTGCTAGAAGTGCTATGTTACTTCGTGATCCTCTAGTCTTCATGCTTTACCAAGGGCTCCTATTCTTCACTGTTAACTGTCTGTAAAAGACAGACAAACTCTGGATGCACAACCCATCATTCACTGCAGAAGCAGTGCTTTAGAATCTACTCTTTCCCAAATTCCTTCTACAGCAAAGAGATACCTTCTCTATTTAGTTAAAACGTGTAGTTGCTATTATGTATGCTCACCAGTATTGTCCTGTAAGTCTGTTTCTTGGAAATTCTTATCTACATTCCCATGTTGCTGTAATTATGATAGAAATGCTACCTTGCACTGTGCTATATACAAATCTAGTTCTTTATTCCAGCCTAGCTCTAAAAAGAACTTTATTAATGAGAAGTGAGGAGAAGCTTAATCTGCAAAGCAAACATGAGTTCATGTAAAACAGAGTGGGAGGAATGAGATGGCAAGAGAAATTAATTAGAAATGGTAGAGGTCGGGATCTGATAAATATCAGATTTAATACTTAATATTGTTAAGTGAGTCTGTAATTTGAGATGTGATAGTTATTACTGATGTGATTAGCAGCTGATGTGTGTGCAGACATGAGCTTTTAAAGCTAGCAGTAAAAGGCCTTACAACTGTAACCTAGCTTGTTAGACTTTGTATTCCGTCTTTTCCAAGTTTACTTTCCCCAGTGATTTATCCACAGCTTTAATTCTGTATTTTTATTTGCCTTCCACAAACAAAGACTTACATTTAGGGTGTTGAAAATATACATTGATATTTCTAAAACTGTTCATGGCAGTGGGAAAGAAGCAGTATTTCTTTAAGCCTTCACCTCAATGGTTGATTTTGCTAATTATTAAGTACCTAAATGCCTCTATATGCCGTGGAAATTTCCTATGTTAATGGCTTCTTCCCCCAGTTTTTGTTAAAATGCTAACATTATGGTGTAAAAGCATGAGTTTGTGTATATTTTCCCACCTTTTTATATAAAAATTGATTCAAAATCAAATGCCTCTAGCGCTGAATTGAGCCAGGCTTTTATTCACGTACAAGAGCTATATGGGCATCTGTTGCTCCTAGTTCTGTCTTAATCTCATCATGTTACGTTTCAGGTTTGATATTTACTATGCTCTTTGTATTATTTGCTCAGTACTTGCATTGTAATTCTCTTCCTTCGTCAGCTATATTTCTGGTTTGCTACTAATGCCATAGCACACACGATACCGTCAAACTCCTTTTTGGTCCTGGACAAAATAGTCTGGTTTGCTCCTACTTTATATCTTGACTCATCCTATGCCATTACAAAAGTAATCCAAGATTTTCTGAAATCTTGAAATGGAAGAAACATTTTTATTTTTTTTTTCCCAAGAAGCTAAAGCATTTAACATTTTATGTTGCCATTTTCCATGTAGCTGGACTTTCTTTACCTCTCCTAACCGTTTGCCTTTAACACTTATTTTGCTTTTGTGGTATCACTCATTATAGGCTTTTTCATGAAAGTTTAACTTGCTAACCAGGGAGTAGAGGATTTTTTGTGTGTGTGTGTTTTGTTTTTGTTTTTTTGGTCTGGGTTAATGAATTATTCTACTCAGCAAAAGCCTGATGAATGCCAAAGCTGGCAGGTGAAGCTGGCAGGTGGATAAGGCAGAAGCAGAGCCAAGGGAAGGATTTGAGAGAATAAGAATACCCATTTTAGGCTCCTGAGGCTGCCTTGTGTAATTTCACCTTGTTTTACAGCTCTCATTCACTTTGTTAGGGAAAGAAAAAAATGTGTTCAGTTTTCCTGAGCTTCCCTTTTTGCTTTCCGAATGTAATGCAAGAGATACTAGAGTTATAAATGACTTACTCTGATTGTTATGTAAATAACTTGCATAATTACTTGCATATATTATTATAGTACAGATAAAACAAAGGGTACATTGTCTCCCTAGCTTCAGGAATAGAAAAATTGTTAGAAAATTACAGTAATTGAACAATCTGTTACATGCTGACTTGATTTGATCATTACCTCACGTTAGCATCCTTCCTGGATGGCTTCTATTAGACCTCACCACTGGCATTCACCTTTTCTACAGCAGTTTCTTTTAAATGACTTCAGAAGGCAACTTGGTGAGGAGGTAACAAAATAAATCATTGTTTTGATGCCCACTTACTGGCTTTTTTTTTTTTTTTTTTTTTTTAATAACAGAGTAAATCTAGGTGCTCATGTTTTTCTTTACTAGCTTCATGTACACATTCACGCTTGTCACTGAGGCTAGTGGTTCAGCTGGTGTGGCTGGGAATAATCCATGATTCATGAATCCACTTCCATTCAAGTGTATGACCTGCAAAGTTTATAATTAGGCATTTGCTGAGCAATTCAGTTTACTGCAGCATAGAGAGCCATGGGAGATAACTCCCAAGAAGGCCTAACATGACACTTCCAGGGACAGTGCTACACAACCTATGTGAGTAACTCTGATGTGAAGAGAAATCCTAGATAATTTTCTGCTCAAAACCAATCTGTGAAAATCCTCTTTACTCCCTTGGAAATGTGAATTACATGATATGGTGCCAGTTAGCACATGTATCTCCTCTGGATCGCAGTGGATTATTTTCACTCTTCATAAAGTTTCAGTTGTTATTTCTGGACCATATGGTAGAAGGTGCTTAATGATTAAAGTAATAATTGAAGTCCATAAAAAAGGGGGGTGGGGGGAAAGAAAAATGATAAACTTTTTTTATGCTGTTTTGAAATGCATATAAAAGATGGCCTGTTGTCTTGCTGTAGTCTAGCATATGTTAGCCTGCAGTGAACTTCTGTTAGCTGAGGGAGGCACGACAACTCTGCATCGACTTCAGTTATTAAGCACTCAGGCGCATGTGGCATCAAGGCCCTGTGAACAAATCAAAGGGAGAAAAATGAAAGTGCTTGCAAAGAAGAAACACAAAGTTATTTAAAAATAGAACTTCAGATAATTGTGAAGTTAATGCATGGAGACATAGAACTAAAGCCACGGAAAACTGTGGGAGTTAACTGAAGAACCTATTGCTACTTACGTTCTTTTTGCAGGTGGGATGGGACAGTGCTACACAGCCTGATGTGAAAACACCATTAAAAAGTAAAACATGGTAAAAACCTTTTGAAGGAATTGTCATTGCTATTCCTAGAAATGTAAAAAGAGTGCTTTAAACCCATTTTCTTGCATTTCAAGTCAACTAAAGTGAATGTTAAAGAAATTGTGAAGAAAGATCTTTTACTTAGGCACTTATAAAATGCAGAGCTTGTATGTCTAGTAAAAGGTGAAAATGTTACATTGGTCTGGTTGTTTTATTTGCATTGTCCTGTTGCTGATCAAATAAAACCAAGTATGTTGGACAAACTGTACCTGTTTGTTGATTATAGTGCTAAACCAGAAGAAACAATAAGTAGAAAGAAATAGAATAAACAGGAAGTTATGCTATTTTCAGCATCATCTTAGAAATACTAAATACAGAAATTCAGCAATACATACACAGGTTCTCAGACTGCCTGAATTGTCTATAAACATGCTGTTAGGGTCAAAAAGGTGGTGAAAAATATTGTTTTAAGCACCTTTCCTGACGTGCAGGAAAGAAGTGTAAGATCACTTACTCTTCCATTCTGGTCCATTAATATTCAGCATACTGAGTGCTGTTCCAAATAAACGTGTAATTTAGGAAAACAGCCTGACAATAATTCATAAGGATTAATAAAAATATTGCAACTGGCTTTGCAGTACTATTAATAATGAAGTTAAGGATGTTCCACATTGTTGGGACTGCTGTTGGAAGCACAGTAGGGGAATTTTGAGAAAGAAATTTGCAGGAGGGGGAAGGACATAGAGTAGAGGGAACGCTCCCTTTACAAGAACATCTACTGCTAATACTGCAACTGCTGCATAGAGTAGCATCCAGCCACAAAACTGAGCAGGACAGTGCAATGTACTGCTTTGTAGGCGTGTGAAAGAAAGTAAGTTTTACTAAACATTTTGACTTTTTTATTTAGTTATTTTAAAGGTCAAAACTCTTAATGTAAGTAAAAACCCAAAGAAGCCATAAAGGCCAAGAGAAAAGTGATTGGTTACAATTACAGGTCTGGCCACCCCGATTCCTTTCTGACAGAAAATGCCTTTTCTTTGGTGATTCAGACAAGCATATCTGATAAAGAGGGAGAAGAAAAAAAAAAAGTAACTCTATTTCACACTAATTAGCAAGATGGAGCTCAACTCCTCACACTAATACATGCTCTCAGGTTTGCACTCGGGAGCAGTGAACAAGTCAAAAATGAAGAGCAAGAGGACTTAGTGCTACTGCTTTTGCTGTCATCCTGGTACCACGGTCTGTGTAGATAGCTTCTGCACCACTGAAAACTGGACAGCCTTGCTCTGAGGGTGCCCTCTGTGGGAGCTGACGGAGCACTGGGTGAGAGGGCACCACCACCAAAGGTGTGGAAGATGGACTTGGACTTACCCCCAGAGATATCAGGTGGCCTTGGAAAACTCACCTACTTTTGGCAAAGAAAGCTTTTAGGTGAAGGCACAAAGGTCTTCACTGGCAGGCCCCTCTGGGGAGCAGCTGCTTTGTGCCACACAGTTCAGTGCGGCTGCAATACACCGGTGTTATCAAACGCCTGTAATCAACATTGCAGCACCAGGTGTGCCGTGTGTGGACTGCTTCACGCCAGGTTACAAAGGCAAAGGCCCCGTGACAGGAGGGCTGTGGCAGGAGGGCCCAGCGCTGTGTCCCTGCAGAGCACCCCAGCCGGGCAGCCTGTCCTGTCCTGTCCCATTCTCCTTCCCTTCCTCCCGTCCTGCCCTGTCCTGCCCTGTCCTGTCCTCCGCCTGCCTCGCCCTTGTGCTGAGCAATGCCTGTGCTCGCTCCTTCCAGCCCCTGCTTTGCTCCGAAAGCCACTCACTCACTGTCAATGGTCGGTGCCTGCCGACCTGTGCTGCTTGGCTCTGTTTTGTTTTGTTTTTCCCCTTTTCTTTTACATTGCTTTTATTATTATTATTATTTTCACTGCTTTTCTCGCACATGAAGCCCGCGCAGAACCCCCTACCCTGCTGAACTACACTACCCAGAATGCCACACGGCGCGGGCGCGAAGGCGCCTCGGGCCAATGGCGGCCGCGCCGGGGCGGGGCGGGCGCTGCCAATCTGCGCTGCGCGGAAGGCGCCGGGGCCCGCAGGCGCTGCGAGCACTGCTCCTACTGCTGCTGCTGCTGCTGCTGCTGCTGCTCCTGCTGGTACTGCTCCTACTGCTGGTGCTGCGTGCGCTGCCCCCGCCCTGCCCGCCATGAGCGGCCGCCCGCCCGGCGAGGCGCTGGGGCGCAGGGTGCTGTGCGGCGCGGAGCGCGCGACCGTGCGGTACGTCGGCGGCCTGCCCGGCGCGGCGGGTAGGTGGGCGGCACCGGGCAGCGCTCGGGGAGGCCGCGGCTGCTGGGTGAGGAGGCTGCAGGAGGGTAGAGGAGGCCGGGGAGGTGGCCGGGGAGCTGTAGGCTCGTCAGCCTCGCCCCAGAGCCCGTAAAAGTCACGGGGCTTGTGCCCCAGGAACGCGTTTCCAGGTGTACGAGGGACAAAATGGCAGCTGGGGATGGTGGTCGGAAGGGACGGGTCCTTCTGGGCCAGCCTGGTTATCCCTGTGGTGGTAGGATGGGGAACGTGGGCAAACCATGTGGGGGATATAGTATCCCTTGACTTTAATAAGGCTTCTTACACAGTCTCAAATAAAAATATAATTTGGAAGCTAGGTAAATCCAAGATGGAAGGGTTGTTAAGTTGGCTGAAAGTCTGCGGGTCGGTCAGGCAGAAGCATGGTAATCCATGACGTGACGTCTGGCTGGTACCCGTAATGTACAGGGAACCCAGAAGTAATTCTGGGGTCTGTATCGCTCAACGTCAGTGTCATGGGTAACAAACAGAGATCACCCTCAGCCGGCTGGTGTAACAAAAAACAACCTACTTAACAGTCCTTTCATCTGTCTTGTGTTTATCTAGCTTCCAAGTTAAAACCCGGATCACCCTTAGCTGGCTGATGTAACAAAAAGCAGAACTGCAGTCCAGAGCAAGCTCCATGAACTTTAGGAGTGGGCCTAAAAAATTCCAGGAGTAAGAATTTCTGCATGTAGTGTGAAATAAGCCCATGTTACTGGGTTACCTTAAAATGTTGAACGTGGCCAACAAATGAAGGGAAGCTGTTGTCTCCCCTGTGAGGGTGGAGGTTCTTGATAAAGTTGTGCTTGGAATAATGTGTCTGGTTCGGGTTATCCCAGTTCAAGAGGGATGAGGATAAACTGGAGAGAATCCAGTGGAGGGCTGCCAATGGGGTCAAGGACATGGACAATGTGTCTTGTGAAGAGAGGTTGAGGGAACTGGGCTTGGTTAGCGTGGTAAAGAAGAGAAGTTAGGTGGCATCAAATAGTTGCCTATGGGCATTTGAAATATGGTAATAAAGATGACAAAGCCAAATTCTTTTATAACAGAGCACTAGCCACAAGCTGTGTCTTGAAAGGTTCAGATTGAACATCAGGAAAATCTTTTCCACTACAGAAACAATGTAGTCCTGGAATAGGCTGCCCAGAGAGGTTGGAAACTCTCTCCTTGGAGGTTTTCAAGATTTGGGTTTGTAGAGACTTAACTGTCTAACCTGATCTAGCACTGGTCATAATCTTCTGCTTTGAGAAGGAAGGTTAGGCTAGATGAACTTCAGGTGTTTCTAGATGTTTCTAGAGCTATGGTGTCTTACGTTTGAAAACGTATCTACCATATTTTTCAGGAATTTGGCTTGGAGTGGAATGGGATGATCCTCAGAGAGGAAAACATGATGGTACCTACGAAGGAACACAGTATTTTAAATGCAGGTGAGTTGATTCCCACTGTTACCATGTTCTGCATATTATCAATATGGTTATGGGAAAATGCTCTTGGTCAATTTCTCAGGCAAATCCTTTTGTTATCAATTGGCTGATATTTAAAAAGATAATAAATTTGAATGCTGTGACCAGCTATGCCATAAAGGCTCTTCCATTGTTATTGATCCAGTTATAGGGATTAGAATGCAGTAAACAGTTGGAAAAGTCGTGGTTTCAGAGGTGGGTAATAAAATGTGATTTTCTTGGATATTGTTAGTCTTACCTTAGCAGGCCTTTATCTTCTACTTCAGTAAGAAAATCAGTATGTCCTACTTACCTTTCTTATGTAAGTGAAGTATTGGTCTGTATTAACCGTCTCAGGTACTGTTTTGGATTTAAGATGACTTGCATGCATATTGTTAAGGGAAACTACCAAGTAAAGGATAATGATGGATTGATACTTGAACCACTCAGTAACTGTTAAGTAAGTTCAGTTGTGTTTAATGGATGCAAAACACAATGTAGCTGTGTGGGCTTTTATTTTTATTTAATTAGTATATGCATACATTGTATTTAATGCTGAAGACTCAAGCACTTAACACATTTGAAATTGGGGAATGCGGGACTCCAGGGCAAACAGCTGCAAGCTGTTGATTGCCATGTCAGGGGCCACTGCAACTGCTGAAAGTTTGAGTTAAAGAAAATACCTGGATGAATTCATAGAAGAAAAGTCCAGCAATGACTCTTAAATACTGAATACTGCGGGCTGCTAGCTCAGTAAGTTCCAGAGCAGACAGTTGGTGAAGGATAAGAGAATACTGAGGTTTTATCATCAAAATACTTGCCTTGCTTTTACATTTACCCCAGCTGTTTTCTTTTGGGTGCTTTTGGAGAAAGGGTGCAGCATTACATGGATGTTTGTTCTGACCAATGGATCACAGCTGGTCATACATTAATGAGGCAAAATGGAGACAAGATTTATACGTCGTTTTTGTCTTCCTCTTATGTTCATAGGCTGGAAGTAACTGTAAAAGGGCAGTTTGATTGCTATTTGTTCCTAACTTTGTGAGTGCTCATTTAAGTAAAATAAATCTAATACAAATCAAATTCTGTGACAGTGAACACTTAGATTTTCAAAAGCCTTCAGTTCATCCTGAAGGAAAATGACAAAAGAAAGTAAGTTATCTGTGGTCTTGCTTTAGGATGTGTGTTTGCTTTGGTTTGTTGGAAAATGTAAGGCTTCTCTGAAATTAATTCCTTGTGTTAATTATGCTGAGAAAGTTAAAGTCATCGATGAGAAGATAAGCAAATTGTCCTTTTTTTTTTTTTCTCCAACTTGCATGTGAATGAAGTTCATAAGACTGGCTGAATGAAGTCAGTACAAAGATTTGTCTGATACTGGCTAATAGCAGATGACTGGAAGAGCATGAAAGAACAAGAAAAGTATGTAGCAACAGTCTTGCTAGCTTTAGCTAGTCACGGTTCAAAGATTTTTCTGAGCCGGAGGTAGTATATATGTATATCTATTTTGCTCTGAATGGATGATTCAACAGAAAGAGTTCTTCCTGTGAATTTCTTCCAAAATAATAATTAAAAACATGTAGTCATGGTGCATGTGTTTGCTAACTCTAGAGCACGTGTTTTCAGCTTGTGGAAATTGTGATTGTTTCCATTTTTATGAGCAGATGAGTCTTGGCACCTTCTCTGACCTGAATTATAGCTCAATGGTATGGAAGGGACTGAGAGAACTGCACTGTTGCTGTATGACACACAGAAGAAAAAGAACTGAGATCAAAATTATTATTTCTATATTGTGAAAAAGTCTTGTATCTGCTGAAATATCTCCAGGGGGACAAATGGAATACCCTGAGGTAGCAGAGGAGGCTTCTGTACTTGTGTCAAGACCTGATAGTGGTTCCAGGCCTGTTAGAGAATATACTCTGCTATCAGTTCACATGAAAGTTGTTCTCAAACCATCAGGCAGAGTTGTTTGGTCTCAGACTGAATCAACAGAATTTACCTATTAAATAATTCAAAACTAAGAAGTAGCTATTTCGAAATCCTTTTTGGGAATATTCTCTGCCACCCTTAGCCAAACAGGGAAGAGGTAGATTGTGTTCAGTAGTGCAAATCAGAGTTCTTAGTCTGTCTTCTTAACTTCCACATTTGTGTATGGTGGGAGCCCTAGAGACCTCATTATGAGAAAATGAGATGATAACACACCTTTAGAGAGAAAAAAAAAAAAAAGAAAGAAAAAAAGAAAAAAAAAAAAACAACAAAGAAATACAAGAACTGATTCACTAGGTACAAGGAAAAAAAAAGACAAAAATAAGGTGAGGCTTAAGGAGGATAAGGACATTTCTGATGGAAGAGAAGAAATTTAACATTCCTGGATTTTTCCTACATAAAGAATAGAAAACGGTCTTTAGACAACAGTGTCTTCTGAGTTTGTTAGCAGAAATTCCTTTTTAAATGCCTTGAATTCAATTGAAGCAGTTGCCAAGTTAAAACTAGTTATCTTCTGCTGTAGGAGGACTAATACAAGTAATCATTAGTATGCTCCTAGGAAACATGAGCTCAGAGAACACTCTCAATTCTTGTTGTAAAAAATCTGCTTTCTGAATGAAGCTGCACATAACCATAACAGCCCTAAATGTACTCATCTTTGAATATGCTGTTCATACAATACCTGTTCTTTGTATTCTGTTTTCTGGAGTATTTCTGAAGATTAAGAGAACAGACATAACTGTCTGTATAAGTGAATACCTTATTTTGTCAAGAAGATAATAATAAAAAAAAACAACAAAACTTCAAGTATCAACTCTTTTGTTTATAAAACAATAGTAGTAAACTTTAAACTTTTACATTGTTTCTTTGTAATGTGTATATATGTATATACATACATAAAACAGAAATTTTATATATATATATGTGTATAATCAAACCTTATCAGTAGTACCCTTTGCTTAGAAGTCTGCTTCTCTAACTGCTTGAATTCTGATAAGCAAAAGCAGCTGATGAAGTGCCTTAAACTGTAAACAAATGCAATGAAAAGACAAGCTTTTATTTTTAATTATTTCTAAGGTAATTTTGAAAGGGGTGCTTTAAAAAAAAAATCTTTCACAGTGATATTTCAAGATGACATCACAGGAAGAAAATAAAACAATATGAAATTTTCCTTCCCAAAGGATCTTCTTAGGAGTCCTCATTTGGATAAATCAGCGTGTCTGCAGACAGCTGTATATAGTCTGTGTAGTATGTTTTGTGGAAACACTACCTAAACTCATATGTTTCATGGCAATATGTATGTCTGAATCATATTTTATGTGATACAAATTCAACTTCTTAAGAATCTGAGAACCAAAGAACAACACAGCAGTGCTTCTAAACACGCAGACATCATGAGTGTGTTTATCAAATCTGGAGTAGCTGGAAATGACAATGCATACTCTAGTGGCATTTGTGATTCTTCTTCCTGATAATAAAATCTTGTTTCCTAATAACTGAGGAAGCTGTTATTTTACCTGTCACCCACACTAGTGTATCATCTAATAAAGTAAGCTGTGTTCTACAGCGCCTCGAGAAATGAGATGTGAATAACCAAGCCTTACAGCAGTGTTAAAATGCACACACAGCAATGAAACTGGGGTGTGCTTTCAAAATGAAGTTCTGGCCGCACACCCCCTTTCACACAGTGACATGGGTGTCCTGCCCTGGTGGCTGTGGGTTACGGGGACACCTGCCCTGGGCCTGCGAGCCCCCTAGGTGCGTGCACCTCCCCTGGGAGACGCAGCCCCTCCAGCTTTCATGTCCCTGCCTTGCTTCCCGCAGTCTGCTGGGGTGTGTGTGTGTGGGTAGGAGGCACCCCCAGGCTCCCACCTGCATGTTGAGGTGTCAGGCATACAGCTTGCTCTCCACCACCTCCGTCCCCTCATTAGGCATGGGCTCACCTCAGCTCTGTCTGGCCAGGGAGAGGTCATACTGCTGGCAGGGTGACTTGGCAGCTGCAGACCAGGTCTTGACTGCTGGTCTTGTACCTTCTTCTCTCTCCCCCTGGGTACAGATGTTTTGCTTTCTGTCATACCTCCTTTCAAGCTAAGTCAACCCCACTCTGATTCTCCCCCCCCCCCAGAGTGCTTTGGTTCACAGTTGGAAAGGATGTGTTCTCTCCTGCTAAAGAATAGTTTTGTTCTTTATAGAGGAATCCTGATTTTATTTGATTTGATTAATCAAATTTGATTAATTTGAGCAGTGCGCTGTACTGAGTGGGCATCTACGCTGGGCTGGCATCAATACAGTGGCCTATCCCAAGAACAACCCCACAACCCTGGCGTTATCAGCTGATGCTATTGCTAGAAGTGTTGGCCCCATTAAATTGTACCCTCTTTCCCCAGGGTTGCCTTTCAGAGGAAGGCAGAGAAAAGGAGGGGAGTGCAGGAACTGTAAAACCTGCTTCTGTGATGCGTTCAGCCAGGCAGAATTGCAGCTGCTTCTCAGCTCTTTGGGACTTGTTTTTTTCCCTTTGCTTTATTTTCTTCTGGTGGGAATTTGGACTCCTGTATATTTTTGTAGTCCAGAAATGCCAAGCTAGCCTTGCAAAGGCATTACATGTTTTCAGTTTCTTCTTCAGTGAATTTTATCAGTTGTGAGGGGCATGTTTTTAGATTTACAGACAGCACTTGTGACCATCAGCTGTTACTGTTTGCATGGCATTTATGTTCCTGCCTAAAAAAAAAAAGATCTGTTTATATTAAAATAAACTCTCTCTCCTTCAGGAATGACAGATTCACCTCCAGGAATATCTGCTTAGAACACAAACAAAAGCTTCAAATACAGGGAGATGTCAATCTCATTTTAGTGTCTATGAAGAAAAAGCAGTTTAATAAGGGGAGCGTGCATTCCCAAGATTGCTTTTAGCCCCCAAAGATCTGAGATAGGAGATTTGGATTGTTTCACTGTGTGGTGCTGTACCCAGCTGAGATTTCTGCTCTCTGCTGGCAGTGGGAAGGTGTTGAAACAAAACTGCTGGCCCTAACCACTATCCAAATGTGTCGTGTGCACCAGCAGAGCCTTCAGATGAGCATCTGGAGCTGCAGATGTCGTGGTTTTATTTTTTTCTTTCCTTGTTTTGTGGAAGCTCAGACTCAGCTTTCATGTCTGTGTGACTGAGGTAAACTTAGGAGAACTTCAATTACTTGCTGATGCTTGCAAAGCTTCTGCTGTGCAGTCAGGAACTTGATATGCCACAGCAGATTAGTCCTGGGTGTCCCTTACAAGCCCTGTTTGATGCCGCAGCTATCACAGTCTCTATTCAAAAACAAATTGGACGGGGCTTTCTTTACCAAAGTGTGTAGATTCTTCTAAAAGGAGTCTGATCTGTTGAGGACCTTCCCCTTAAAGGCAAAGACCTGTTTAGAGCTCATGCAGGAGATAGGCACGGTTTCAAACAGCTCTAATTGGTGACACCCTCTGAGCCGTGCAGGGTGTATGCCTCCAGCCATGGTTATAATTGCCTTGAGGCAGTTGTTGTGAAACAGCCAGTACTGAGCGAAGACACCCTTCCATCTACCTTTACCATCCAGGCAGATAAAGCCGAGGTGTCTCCTTGGCTGAGAGGCGTGCTCACACCTGTGCCTGTTGGCAGAGCAGTGTTGTGCTTCGGGCACTGAGAAGTGCAAGTGTGTGACATCCACGGGCACCTGAGGAGCCGTCACGTACCTGTGATGATAGGCAACACTTCTGCTTGGTTCTTCATTAGCGAAGAAGAACGATGCCAATTTCCTCTTTTTTTTTTTAATTTTTTTAATTTTTTTTTTCCCTCAGGAAAATGGTTAAACAGCAGAAACTGGTAGCTTACCTGAATTTTAATGGGTATCCTTTGAGGGCCCCGAGCATGCCGGCAGATGGGCTGTATTGCTTCAGGCTACTGAGTCAGGAGTAGAAAGTGCCCTACAAGCAGTCTTCCGAGATTGGGGTCAGCCTGCCTATTTTAAAAGCCAGTAAGAAGTGTCACTCGCTAACCAGAGCCAGCTGGTTGTCAGAGCCCCACTTGGGCATATTCCAGGTTTCCTGCTTAAGGACACTGGAGCGTACCTTCAGCCACTTCACTTCTGTGCCATGCATTGTCCTGGTTCTCGGACCTTCTGCACACATCAGAGCGAAATCCCTGTTCTCTGGCTTCCAAACGCTCAGCTTAAGTCAGGTTGATGATTAGTACTCACGTCCAACCATCCAATGTGCACACTGGGTGACTCCTTGGGCTAGGAACTGTCTAAATAACTTCTTGTTTCCCCGTTGTGGAGAGTGATGGCTGGTTGGTGTGCTTCTTCACGAGTCCAAGTGCTGTACACGGGCTGTGTGATACACATGTATGGTTTGTACAGCTTGGTCTTGTACAGCTTGTACTCCCTAGCGTGAAACTTAATACAGGCAGTGTATTTTAGGGAAAACAACTTGCAGGTAAGTGACCTCTCTCCTCGCACATGTAGTCATTTTGCCTGAAAATAGGTTCTTACTGCAGCATCTCCTTTTCTGTCCTTCTCTCTGACAGTTCTTGAAAAAAGTAGATCAAATTAATAAAATGGAAACAAACTTAGGCTGTGGAATGGATTTGAGTATTTATTACGTAAGATAGCATTGAAAGGGACAGAGTACTGTCCTCGGTTCAGTGAGGACAGAGTTAATTTTCCTCCTAGTAGCTGGTAGGGTGCTATGTTTTGGATTAGGATGAGAAGAGTGCTGATAACACCCTGATGTTTTAATTGTTGCAGAGCAGTGCTTATACCAAGCCAAGGACGTTTCAGCTTCTCACTCTGTCCTGCCAACGGGCAGGCTGGGGGTGAGCAGGAGCTGGGAGGGGACAGACCCAGGACAGGTGACCCAAACTGGCCAAAGGGGCATCCCGTACTGTACGGGGTCATGCTGAGCAATATATAGGGGTGGCTAGCCAAGGGAGGAGGACCGGACTGCTCGGGGGTAGGCTGGGCATCAGTCAGTGGGTGGTGAGCAATTGCCTTGTGCATCACTTGTTTCATACACATTACTATTAGTAGTACTATTATCATCATTATTGTTATTATTATTGTTGTTATTATTATTTTCCTGTCTTAATAAACTGTCTTTATCTCAACTCACGGGCTTCACTTTCCATTTCTCTCCCCCGTCCCAAAGAGGGAGGGGGAGGGTGAGCGAACGGCTGGGTGGTGTTTAGCTGCTGGCCGGGTTAAACCACGACAGTACTCAGAAGTGATGGTAGCAGGAGAGAAAACCCCTATGATCTTCCTACAATCAAAACAAACAAACAAATAAAAAAAACAGGATGGGCTTGAGAGAGGGAATGCACCATACTTTTTGTATAGCTTCAAATTACCCTAGTGCCTAAGAAAGCAGGAGGCAAAATATCTAATTTTCTTTATTTTTATTTCCCTGAGGTTAGAACTGGTTTCTGCAAAGACAATGAGAGGACGGAGGAGTGCATGGAAATGGTGACTTGAGAGGACAGAAATGGACTTAGGAAGGGGCATGGTGATGGAGAGACCCAAAGGTCTTGGCTATGCCAAGCATAAATGGCATGACGAGAAGGCTGGAGGTGTGGGCATCTATGTTAGCTCTGATGAGAGGGTTGGGGAGAGGAAGGAATTAGCAGAATGGTTGAGTGAGCAGCAGGATTGTTGAGTGCAGAGGAATGGAGATGACAAAGCAGGGAAAGTCGAGGTGATAGGAGAAGGAATAGCAGATTTCAAAATAAACATACAGCAGGATATAGGGTAAACTACAGGCAAACAGAACAAGAAATGTTATTTATGGAGACCCTAGTGGAATCTTGCAGCATCTGCCATCTACAAAGCTGTTTGACTTAAGTAAATGCAAGTGTAGGAGTGATGTACATCACGTGTAAGTGATGTTATAATTAAGGCAGTGAAAATGTGATTTGTTGTTTAAAGCAGTGTTGTTAAGAAGAAGTTGCGTGATTTTTACATTAGAGGAAATTTGACGTTTGAACTAAGCAAATGTTTGCAAACTATGAAGAACTTCAAAGAAGTGGAAGGAAGGGCTTAAGAGAGGTTTACTAAATCAAAAACAAGTAATTGAAAATACCTGTTGAATATGAATATTCACACTGGTTTCACATTCTCTAGGTGAATGTGCTTGTCTGCATGTTTTGTAACCATTGTACTCTAAACTTAGTTGCTACAAAACTAGACTGAAAATTGTTTTAAAGTAAATAATATGTTGGTTCTATCCGGTTCTTTAATTGTGTTATGAGAGTACTTACTAAAATAAATACCAGAAATGTTAATGAATAAAGCTGGCACAGACAATTTCCAGTACTGATCGTTTAATAAAAATGTAAATATATGGTGCCCAGGCTATTCCATCTCCTTGCAATAGGTCCATAGGATTCATGGCCTCTGGTTACTGTTTTTCTGAGAGAATTTTGGACTCTGTAGAGTTGATGATGTGTATTATGGTTTGCTAATGAGCCACTTGACGTTTACACGCTGTTTTGAAAAGAGGAGTTTTATTTACATAAGTGGTTTCATCCTCCTGAGTACTTTCCAACCAGAGTCAGTGCTCTTCTCAGCTGGAAGGCAGGCAGGTAATCATAACTACCAATTTTCTTCCTGCTGTTTTCTGGCTGATCCTCCTATCAGATCCTCCATCTGTTCCGTGATACCATTCCCACAACTTGTCTTTGCCAGTTCATCCTACTATTTCCTTTCTAGTTTTGATAGAAATTGTCAAAGCAATTGCATGGCGAGAAATTGTCATGTGTTTTTCAGCTCAAAGGAAAACTAAGAAACTTCATAGGACTCTGTAGAATGTGCATTAGCCAGGTAATTTTGTTAAATATTCATTTTCAAAATTTTACCAAGTTAGTATTAGTTGTTTTTTTTTTTTAAGTTTGAGTTAGTATAACAAGAGGTACAATTTGCATCTTATGTCATTTGACAAAACTGCGTTCTCTTAGAATTATGAGTGATTTATTCAAGTGAAATATAGTGAGGGAATGCTGACTATTCTGATTCCTCTCTTCTTCCTACTATTCTGAGTATTCCTCAGCCATAAGCTGAGCTAAGGCTCCAGAGAAGTTTGTCATATGATTTAGGTCTGTTTGTGTCTGTCCATAGGTAGAAACTACTTTTCTGGGAAAACTCAGTACATAGTGAGTTTGGAAACAATGGAATGGTTATTTCTGATAATGGCACTGGCGTGGTAATCTTGATGTGTAAGCACGTTTGGAGATGTGGTGCTTCAGTTCTCATAACATTCAAGTGCTATCAGTGATACTTTGCAAGCCTTGCCTGGTTTCACTGAGCAGGAGTGGTGCTCTAAAATCAGTCTGTAAAATATCCCTTTGACTGCTTTGGTTCGTGGTATTTTTCTTAAAGTAATAATCAGTAATTTTTAGACTTTCTTTTTTATCATACTTTTGATAACTTTTCATATTTCACTGTTTCCTGGCTGTTCTTTTCTAGGCATCCCAGAGGAGGATCATTTATCCGGCCAAACAAGGCAAATTTTGGAGTAGATTTTCTCACTGCAGTAAAGGACCGATACGGGCTGAAGGAGCAAGATGTTCAAAATGGGACAAAGAATACATTAGTACTGGGAAAGAAGACCGTGGAACTTATTGGCATGGATTCCATTGCAGAACAACAAAGGCAAGTGTAATATATGAAAATCTAGGATACGTTGCTGTTCAACCATAAGGAAAGAAAGAGTATATGTTCCTCAATGGTTAGGGTAATTATTCCATAGTTCTTGGAGTACTATTTCCTCTAAGAACGTTCAAGAAAGTTGTTGATGAATTAAAAGGTTATTTGAAATTTCTGATACAAATTGTCTAATTTCACATGATGCTCTTTGTCTGATGTGATTGTGAGCTACTGCCAAGAGATAACCTTGCTTGTTCCCTTTCTCTGTGTCTGCTGTTTACTTGAACACGAGATCTGGTGTTATGTCAAAAGGTGAGCTGGTTCAGCTCATTGTTCTAGTATGAAACCATTCTTTGTTTTGTGGGTTAGTTTTCCGTTGGATCCGTGAATTAGCTCAAGTTGTACAGCAACCACACAGTTGCCAAATTGGAAAATTCAAGGAGAATGCATGGAGGGAAACAGGTACATTTCTCTTTTGGCAGCAACGTGTAATTATATGTAGACTGGATCTGGTGAAATGGCAGGTTTTCTTGCCCCTAAACTTACTCTGAAATTTCTTGTTATATTTCTTGTTAGTCAAGATCTTGCATGCAAACTACATTCAAGTAACTTTGGGTCTACAAATACTGCCGTTCTTTATCATGTTAGTACATGTTTATTTTAATGTGGCAGTACAGCAGGACAGAGAACAGGTTCCTGCGGAATGATAAATATCATGTGATTGAGATTGATGGAGAACAAATTTAATACAATAGACAATTGCAAATACAGGGTTTTTGCTTGAGATTTCAATGAATGGATGGTAAACTGAAGATTTGGATAGCACACAGGATGATCTGCATATTATCAGTAATGTCTTCTATAGCATTATGTTTACCTATACACATTGGTGGTCCTTTAAAAATAGATGGATTTTTGTATTTTCTGAGTATTGTACAGTATTTCTTGTTTCATCTTTGTTTAATCACATCAGCACTGACTATGTAACTAAGAGAAGGAAAGCAGAAAGTCACTGTACTGCTAGTAAAGCCATCTCTCAGTCAGTTCTTGTCAATGCTCATTCATCTGGGAGGGTAAGAAAAAACAAATAACATAATGATGTGTAGTAGACTGCAGTTCTAATGACCTCCAGTACCAGAGAGGTAACAGTTCAGTAGGTGGTAGTCTCCTCTCCGGGACCACTGATGTACTCCCTTTGCCTCCCAGAACATACTTAGCAGTCAAAACTGCTATTTAAAAAAAAAATAATAAAATAATAATAATAAATATATATATATATATATAAAATGCTTAAATAACTTAGAACCTCTTGCAGAAATTATTACCAAAACCACGTTTAACTTGGAAACTCTAAATTCCAGTTTGCATAGCTACAGTGTGTCTGTTTTATGACTTTTTTTTACAGTTGGATAAGTATCAGGTTTTTTTTTTTGTGAGGAGGCAGAGGAGAGGGGAGTGAAGGGGAAGAGGAAGGTGGGGGAAAAGGAAGAAATCGTGATTCAACCAGACCTACTTTGCAGTATAAGAATCCAAGGAAGTATAAATATCCAGGAAAGATACTAAAATGTGCAGTGTTGATTTATAGAATCATCTAGGTTGGAAAAGACCTCTAAGATTATCAAGTCCAACTGTTAACCTAGCACTGCCAAGGCTACCACTAAACCATGTCCCTAAGCACCACATCTACACATCTTTTGAATACCCCCAGGGATGGTGACTCAACCACTTACCTGGGCAGCCTGTTCCAGTGCCTCACAACCTTTTCAGTGAATAATTTTTTCCTAATAACCAACCTGAACCTCCCCTGGTTTAACTTGAGGTCATTTCTTCTTGTCCTATTGCTTGGCACCTGGGATCTACCCCCACCCCACTACAGCCTCCTTTGAGGTGGTTGTAGAGAGCAATAAGGTCTCCCCTGAGCCTCCCGTTCTCAAGGTTGTACCACCCCAGCTCTCTCAGCTGCTTCTCATAAGACTTGTTCTCTAGACCCTTCACCAACTTCGTTGCCCATCTTTGGACATGCTCCAGCACCTCAATTCCAAGTTCTAAAGGAGCTATTTATGAAAATATTATTTTCATAATATTATGTTATTTCTGTTCAAAGATTACTTAACAGAATGTTCTTTCTCATTTAGCCAGCTGAACCTACTGGTAGATATCTCGGTGCGTGAGTGTGCAGTGAGCCATGCTGGTCAGAAGGAGGAAATCAGCAGAACATGTGCTAGTATCCTTTTTTGAAGGTGCTGTATAATATGATACCACAAAAAAGTATATATTTTAGCATTCCAAGTGTTCACTTCAAAGAATGTGGAACTGTATTTTTATCCTTTTATTTAAAAAAAAAAAAAAAGTTTAAAACCATAGTTTGTGTTTGGAGGCTTATTTCAGTGCTTGCAGAGTTAAAATGTAGAAGCCTACAACTTTTGAGAAGGAATGCAGACTGTGGGTGAAAATAAACAGTGTTGTCATAGGTTGTTACTGTGACTGACGTTTCCAGCATCGCGATTTTTTAAATTTTACTCTAGATTAGATAAGCACATAAAAATACAGTTGATAGGTTCGGTAGGTACCACAGGTTTCAAATATATAACTAATAATGTATTCAGCGTACTGCATGTTGTAGCTATATTAGAGAAATAGAAAGCGTATTTGTTCATTTGTAAGGATTGGTAAGAATTCCTATCAATACAAAAATTAATCCATTTTTAGATTTGTAAAGTTAAGCTCTCTTAAGTCATTTTTGTACCACAGAGCAATGTAAAATTTGCTGTAACTGAATGGTAGTACCTCTTAGGGCAAACAAATGTATTCTATTTCTGCTTATTTGATTAAAAAAACAAACACCCTAATTCTAGTGTCTGAAAAAGGAAGTTCAGATTTGAGATGTTTCTTTTCTTAATATGAAATTTCAGATATCAGACATATAAATCTATCAAAAAATCTGCTGTCATCTTGGGATACAGTCACAGATATTGCTTCTCAAGTTCCAAATCTGGAAACGCTTAATATCAGGTATATTCATATTTGGGTTTCTGTACCTTTGGGGATACGAACAAAAAATAAGAGGCTCTTTTAGATACAAGGTCAACGTTCATAAGATAATTGAATGCCTCAATACTGGTTTTAATTGGAGCTAAGTTTTTAAATACTTTTTTTTTTCATTATGTCCTTAAACAACGAATGCATGTGGTCATGTATGTGATCTCTGTTGTCCTATTACCAGCTTCCAAAGCCTTCATTGTGCAGTACACACAGTGCAGCTAAAATAGTTTCAAAGGGATGTAAGCTAAATTGAAATAAATGCCATGTTAGTATAAAAACAATGTGAGCACAATTTTTGTATTTGTTTTTATAGCTAACGTGACAAAAACGATTTTTAAATAGTTGTAGGTGTTTCATTTTCTTCAACATTTAGCACTGAACAGGTATTGCAACCTGGGTGCTATTTGTAAAATTAGGATCTAACTTTGCATGAAGCATACGCAGTCATTTATTATTATCAGCATACATGAGAATATGGAAAATTTATTTTAATTCATTAGAATAATTATTTCATTTTTTCATTGTTGAGAAGTGTGGCCTAGACTTAACAGGTTTTCAGAAGTTATTTGTGATTTATTTGTGATGAAACTGGAATGCAAAATGAAAATGATGGTGGAATTTGAAGCTTATGACTACAAACTGAAATAGCTTGAATTTGTTTTTTTTTATTAATTGTTTTGGCCTTCTGTTAAGAGTTTACTTTAAAAAAGAAAGACATCACCAAGTAAGTCTGTTAATGATTTTTTTGTGCAAGGAATGTTGGAAGAATAAAATTGATAGTTTTCCAGCAGCTCTCTCAGAGCTTGTTTAAATTGGAAAAAATTACTTACAACTATGTAAGTGTAACTACATCGAGATTTTTTTTTGGTCTTAATATACAGGTAGATCATACTTCAAGAAAGAAACACAAATGTCTTTGGAGGGCAGATTAAGAAAACTAGTTTGAAGTCTCCAGTTTTGAATCTTTTAACTATTTGATAGTAATATTTTTTGCTGTTGACAATGGTTATCAAATCCTTTTGTTTTACATACTTTTTGTTTCAATCTAGATAGTTTCAATTAACATTAAGGAGTTTAAGCCCCAAATCAGACTTTGTTTCATTTAGTATTAATGAAAATCATTCTTTTCACATTCAAAATTTAGGGAAAGAAAAGGGCGGGGGAAACCATAGATGAATAAAAATGCATTTTTGAATTGGGAAAGTAAATGAGGAAAAAAGTTTGAATATAAGTAATATTTTGTAATATATTTAAATATGTGAAACAATGTCAGTGTTTGTTGTTTTTTTTTTAAATGCTTACATTATTTTTGTACTTAGTACATAACTCCAATTTAGTGACTTAAATAATTGTGTTTATTTAAGTTTATGGTGATAATTATTCTTTTTACACAGTGAAAACAAAATGAAATTTCCATCTACATCAATTTCTGTATCGAATGTATTTTCAAAACTGAAGGTTCTGGCACTTAATCAGACTGAGATAACATGGACAGAGGTAAAAACCTTGATTTTGTTTTCATTTATATTGGTAGGTTTTAAAACAAGTAAAGCACATTAAATATTATACATTATATTCTTCTTCTGAAGTGTAGTCATCCTCAGAAAAGGTGCTGTGACTTAACTGTATTAGTTGGAAATGTAAGTTATATTGGCACTAGAGTCTAATGAAAAAAATGTTTAACCTCATTTACATTTGTAAATTAACCAGTCATTTTTAAGCATTTTGAAGTAAAATTTAATTTCATGTTCCCAAGGTTGAATACTATTTGTTTCCTTGTACTTAGTAAAAGTTTATCTATATTTTAGTGCATATATAGAACAAATGCAAAGAGAAAGAACATAGGTCAGTATGACATGAAATACTTGTTTTGGCATCACTTTGCATCAGCATGAGATTGGCTTAGTGTCTTTGCATCTACAGAAAATGCTTGAAATACGTGATACCTAGTTACATGCAACACAGACACAGCACAGAATAAACAAAGCTTTGACTTTTTTTTTTTCAGGGACTGAAATATGCAAACATTTAAATGATTCTATTCTAGTATCTTGTTTCACTAAGGATGAAGTCCTGTTCTCAAATACATTAGCATTTGAGCCCATAAGCCCATTTAACATGGGGCTACAGGGCCCATGAAGCCAATCTCGGTAGTGCCGTCCTACAAGTTTGGAACCACAGATTGTGTGGCTGTGCAGAACCCGTTTGCTTTCATCTGTGCTTGTAGACCTAGACACAGGAAAGCACCAGGTGGAAGAAAGGGAGTGCTAGGCAATCTCCAGTATTTATTTCTGGTTTTGAAAACTGTAATTTGTTCCGAATATGTTCTGAGGAAATCTGCATAAAGTGTAATTTCTGGAATAATTTTTCTCAACTTCTGTTATATTAAATTAAGTTTTGCTCTTAGGTCCTTGTTTGTGCTCAAGGATGGCCAGCACTTGAAGAATTGTACCTTACTTCTAATAATATTACAGTTTTGGAAAGGTAAGACATGTAACGTACATGAGCCTTTTGTGAGTGATGTACTGCGAAGTCAGATAGCAGATAGAGCTACGTTCCTGTAATGATTGCATCACCATGACATAACTGTAAAATAATTGGTGCAAGCTTCATGTGGTGTACTTCAAAACATTTGAATAAGTAAGCAATTACTTGCATGCAGTTATATGCTTAAAAAAATAGTGTTTTCATTAAAAAATAACTAAACGTGTTTTTTTTTTTTAATTTTCTGTTTGTTTGGTGCGGGTTTGTTGATTTTGTTTATTTGTTTGTTTGATGTGGCAGGCCCGATAATGTCCTGCAGACCCTGAAATTGTTAGACCTCTCAGACAACCAGTTACTGGATGGAGATCAGCTGCATCAGATAGCATATCTCCCCAGGTAGCTATTAAACAAATTTGCTGGAAATTCTTTGTCTTGTTCTTATTCATTTCCATAGTTTTTGTTAATGGAAATGTGATCATTTTGATGTTGCATTGAAGGTTTATGGATTCTTGAAATAGAAGCATTTTGCCCTCTTGAGGAGAGTAACTGCGTTATTTAATTGAGCTACATTAATATAGTCTTATTTTTTTATCTTTCATAAGCAAGACATTCTTAAGCTGTTTGTTATGAGATTTTTATTATATACTTATGAAACTAAAGTAATTTATCACATTACAAAGTTCTTTATGTATTAGTATGTGCTCCTTTGTATCCAAGATAACAGGACTGTAGAGTTTTTCTGGTCTGGCAAAGCAAAAAAGATACAGAAGTGGCTTTTTAGGAAAAAAATTCTGACCATGACAGTGTCGTAGAGGTTCATCAGTAGCTGCGCAGCCATCTCGTGGTTGTTTGAGTCTGCAGAATGCTGGTGGACAGCTTGTTGGCAGGTGTTACTCTTGAGGCTGGCACATTAAAGATCACTGGTGATGGGCAGTTTCCAACAGCAGTTTACACCCATGCTCCCTACCTGTTTGTTCTTTGTAAAGAAAGCAAAATACAGTGAGATTGGAGGGAGCTGGCAATAATTCTGCTGCTTCTCTGTCATCTGCTTGTGATTGTTAACTATGATGAAGGTTACAGTGGTTACTCTACTGGTAGTAGCATGTCACTGTGTTTGTATTGGCGGGTCCCCTGCACAAGGACTCTCTTTGGAATTTTCATGTGCTTTTTGAGGGTAGTTTAAAGACTTTGAAAGATGTGTACTTCAATTTTTTTTTTAAAAGAAAAAAGTATAATTTTTATACTGCATTACATAAACATATTTTCACTTTGTTAAGTGAGTGTGGTGGTACCCTTTACACAGATTATTCTGTTTCACTGTACACTCAGTAGCAATGTCTTTATGGTATTTATGGGCTTGAACTATGATTTGCTGCTCTGGGGCTTATCCAGGGAAAGTAGTGTTCCTTCTTAAAAGAGCACTTTCCTTCTTAAAAGTAGTGTCCCTTCTTAAAAGAGCACTTCAGTTCCAGTGAATGGAATATTGTGGGACTAATGAAAGAGTGTTGTTAATTTGCAGAATTATTATCTTGAGCTGTACGCCAAAATAGCAGCCATGAGGAATTAACAGCCTATTTTTAAAAAAACATATGGCAAATCACACCATTCAAATCCAGGAGTTATTTTGAAAGCTTGAAATTATTGTACTTATTCCTTGAAAAAAAAGTATTCTCTGAAGTGTGGGTACTATCTATATAACTGCCAAAAGTTTATTAGATCTTTGTTTAAAAAAAAAAAAAAGTATATTCTTTTACAAAAAAATGTTCTGTACCAATTACAGTAATCATTGTATCTATTAAATTTCAGATTAGAACAGCTAATACTTAGAAACACTGGAATATCTTCCATACACTTTCCTGATAGTGAATTTGGTATGTAAAAGAAGCAATTTATTTATAGTTTTATAATTCTGTTTGTTTAAAGTTTTCGTTATTGTCTGTAAACTTATTCTTTTTCCTAGGATGCAAGACTAAAATGTTTCCTTCATTAAAGCGCCTTGCAATAAATGACAATAAAATATCACAGGTAGGTTAGATTGTGGTGGGTTTGCATTCTGCATATACATCTATCTTTGTTTAAGAGTAACTCACAATTTGCTCACAATTTTTTTGATTGCTTGTGTAAGATCTTGAGGCATCTACCGAATTCCTTGATCAACACAGAGGGATGATTTAGAATTTTAAAAGATTCTTGGCATCTCAGTTAAACAGGTTTGTGGTAGTTAGTCCTATCCCTCCTCTACCTCGTAATTCTTCTTGTGGAATTCTAACGATCTAAAATGCTGAGTAGTCCCTGGTCTGTTTATTTTTTTAATTAAATGTAAGAACAGGATGAAAGTACTTGGTTCTGCTGACCAAAAGAACAGTTTCTTTCATGGCCATTGTACAGGAAAAGTCACTGTTACTGTTTATTGTTCTGAAATGAAGTATGCTTTATGTTTCCTCAAAAGACTGTTCCCCTCCATTTCAGTGGTCATCAATCAATGAGCTTGAGAAACTGCCAAGTTTGCGGTCACTGCAGTGTCACAATAACCCTTTGATGGACACAGAGAAGAACCCGGAGACCCTGAGACAGCTAATTATTGCCAAGATAGGTCAACTGGAGGTTTTGAACAAGTCTGAGGTATGTGATGCATCAACAAATGGCATGAGTCTATGGAAAAATTGTTTTTAAATCATTGCCTGAGGAATTCATTTCATCTTCTTTTAAGATTGTGTTCAGAAAAGTAAAGTACTGATTATTCCATCACCTTTAGCATGAAAGAGGGCAGAAACAGCATCTCTTCTGTAGCTACAAAAAATATCTGCATCATAATACAAGTTAACGTCTTGGCTTAGGTACTCATCTATGGATCAGACAGTACGTAGAGGTACAGAGCTCATAAGATTCTTAATAGCTTTAAAATGTACTGAATTTATGGATCAGTTAGTACTTAGTAATGGGGTTTGTAAGATTATTGGTAGTGCTAACATGTACTGAACATCGAAGTGATTGTAAGGGTGTCATGAAATAGATTTTCTTTTCTGGAAAGTCATATAATTTTATTGTGCTCCATTCCTGTGCCAGTACAGATCCTTCCTGCTGAAAGAAAAGGAGCAGAGCTTGATTATCGCAAAATATTTGGAAAAGAGTGGCTAGCAGCTGGCGGGAATTGGAACCCAGAGAGAAACAAACCGAGTGAAGAATTTCTTGCTGCCCATCCCCGATACGCAGCGCTTTGCCTTAGTAAGTACAAGTAAAACAAGCATTTCCTCACTTCTGGCATTGCGGTAGCACTTGATTTTTCTCTCTTCAGTTTGTTCCCTTCTGCCAGGGGCTTTTCCCTGTGCTCCTCCTGCCTTGTAAAGCCCACCTGTAGGCAGGCCTGCATGCACCTGGCTTTTGCTGCTGCAGAGCAGCTGCACAGTGCTGCGCCCCTCCAGGTGCTGCTGCTTCATAACTTGTGCTCACTGCTTCAGCTGACATCTGCGAGCACCTGCCCCAGAGCGCTACTGGTGCAGCACCGGGGGCTTTTAGAGGTGGGAGTGTCAGGCAGCACCTCCGCCTGCCTGCTGCCTGCTCCACTCCCTCCTAAATACACAGAGCTGTTGGTCAAGGATCACGCCTGCAGCGCCCCGTGCTTTTGTGCGGTGTTTCTACCGCTTTGTGTGCAGCATCCCAGCTGCTGCGGGAGCTGAGGCAGCAGGTTTGTGCCCAATCCAACACTGATTGCTTTTCTTAGGGCTGCTGTTGGGTGTTAGTCTGAGAACTGCTCATGTCAATGCACGCTTTCCTTCACACAGAATATGGTGCACCTGAAGAAGGAGAACTGAAGGGACAACAGCCTTTGACTCTGAAAAATCAGCTTCTGAGTAAGAGGCCAGAAATGGTCAAAATTATTCTTTCTGCATTTGAAATATTTTATAAATTTTGTGTTTAGGGAGAACAAAGCATTCAAAAGCCTCTGAGAGGTCACAGGGTTGCAGCATGTAATTCTGTTTCTTAGCAATATGTGTATCTATGACTTGGATTAGATACCTGCTTCTCTGTACACCATCTCCTTTCCTCCCTCTACCCAACCTGAATTATTTTCTTAAATAAGACTTAATGAGGAATTCAGTACTCTATTCTTATAGTCTCAATGACTTCCACAGAAAAGATTTGAGATTTTAACCTTAACAGCTGAATTGTTTTCTGATAGTTTTTTTTTATTAGATTCTTAATTTTAGAACAGTCAAGAAAATTAAAGCTAGCTTTGGTAGTTGGGGCTGTTTACATATTTAAGCTAGATTAATATCCCAGATGTACTTAGCTTTGTTTCCCATTTGATAGAATTGATTGTATATTTTTAATCCATGTCCAAAATAGTATTTTAAGGCACTTATATTCTAATGTTTAGATGGAAAACTAAATAGAACAAGGAATGTAGTTGGCTAGACATACTAGAAACTTTTCTTAAGGGGCCTTAATTTCTAGTTATTTTTTTAAGTTAAAAATATAATACAAATATATTTTGAGGAAATTAAGACAGTTTAAAGCAGGTTTTTAACCTGGAGTAGGCAGTTTCACATTTTACTGCAGGTTATTTTTAAAAGTTAACTAGAACTGAAGCACTTTTAGGTAAACTTACAAATGATAAAAATGAAAAATTAATTTTAACTTTATAGAGAACAACTAAATGCTATCATAGCTGCTCAGACACAGGCTCTGTTGTAATTGAGAAGATCAGGCTGGGGGGGTAAGTGTATAAAAACAGACTAGGAAGTCTTTGTGCTTCTGACAGAATAGGGCTTACCTTATTCACTAATGCTTTACTGTTCTCCTTAAGCTTTGACAATTAAATGTCCTGACAAACCTGAACAGAAGCCAGTAGAAAAAAAGCTACCAGGTAAGAAGTCTTCTTTCTTGTTTCAGATGTATAGCTCCTTTTGAAATAACTGTAATAGGGAATGACAGCTGCCTCTAGCTTTGTCAGCTCCTGAAGACTGTGTTACATAAAGGAATGACAAAGGTAGAACTCATGTGAGAAAGTCATTATTCTTCTGACCTTCACCCAGTTAGTTACTTTCAGTCCAGTTTGAAAATTGAAAATTGATGCATGTGTCACCACGTGTGCTGCTGGTTTCATGTAATGTGTATGAGGCAGAGGCTAATTAATGGGTATGAAAGCTGGTGGGTGTATTTGCCGAGTAACAAGAACATGAAGTTGTAATAGCCAACTACGTAGTCTGCAGTTATAGATTTTTATGTCTAATATTTTACAAATTGCTATAAATTACATTAGAAATCTGATTCTGACCTGTATCAAATTTGTCTTTTGTGAAATGTTAGTGCCTGTAGTGTCTACCAAAATGAACAGACTTTGTTCTAAATCAAAGTGAAGTCTCAGAGATGTAGCAGAATGGTGTCTGAAAGAACAGACTTACACAAACTTTATTCTAAAATAAAAATCACATTTATTATCACAAGTTGCATAAAATCAGATAGATACAGCTTTTACAAAAACGTTTGATAGAAAAATATTTGTCTAAGTACAATGTGTGGTATTACAGGAATAACTCACTATTGCTGTGCCTTTAGGTAAAGCTTCAAAAGAAGTAAAAGTTCAACCAAAATATTGAGTATATCTATTGCAAACACAGGTATCACCTCTGGAACAAACTACATTTACTCATTCAAGATCCATTACAAAAAATATCCTGCTGTGTAACTGACTTCATAATAGAAACCACTGTACAACTCTGCTGGCAATTTGGTTGGGACGAGTTAACGTAGCAATATTTCTAAGAGTGGCACTAGTTCCACAGTGACATTCGTTGATTTGTGCTGAGAAAGCCAATTTCTGGTATGAAAGCTTCCAGGAACAGTCACCAGCTGCAAGCAGACAGAACCTGACTGGTACATGTCCCAAAGGTCACTTAGTTTAGTGTGTAGCAAATTCAAACTCAAAAAAGGTAAATTATGAAGCCATAACACTTTGATTTGGCATGTGGGATCAAAACGCTTCAAAGGTAGTAGCTTATTCTGTCTGACCCACCAGAGATTGAACCGTTTTCGATTTGACATTAGCAGTTATCATTTCAGGTACAAAATACATTATTGCAGTGTTAGAACTGAAGCAGCAATACAGCCTTTCACTGTTGCTATGAGCAAGTATAGCTGAATAACCAGTACTTCACTACAGCTCAGTGGTAGCAGCATTTTTCTAACCACTTGGTTTCTTTCCCTTTTCCAGAGTCCATGACTATTCAAAGGGTCAAAGGATTGCTCTATCGCCTACTTAAAATTCCTGGTTCAGAACTGAAACTGTCCTACGAAAGTTCTAAAGTGAGTTAAAATTAGGTAATTCAGCAACAAAATACTTCATGCTGCTAAAGGTCAATAGCATGTTCTAAAATACTACCTAATGAAATTGATTTCACTTAAGGAGGGCAGTCTTCCTGCTGTTAATTTAGGACCTGATTCAATGCCTGATCCTCCCTGACTGCAACTGCCTGATCTAAATTTGGTTTACATTAACAGAGGTCTGGTAAGACTTAAACTGAAATCTTTTTTTCCTTTCGTATTCTAGCTGGCAGGAAAAGAAGTTGAACTAGACAACGACTTAAAGCCTTTGCAGTTTTACTCAATAGAAAATGGAGACTGTGTGCTAGTACGGTGGTAACAAGGAGCTCCCTTGATAGGCTGAAGGCAAAACCAAGATGGGAACTGCAGAAGAGTTACGGACTGCCTGCAGACAGCAGGTACAACATGTGCCTGAACA
This sequence comes from Aythya fuligula, assembly GCF_009819795.1. Classification (NCBI taxonomy): domain Eukaryota; kingdom Metazoa; phylum Chordata; class Aves; order Anseriformes; family Anatidae; genus Aythya; species Aythya fuligula. The sequence continues at coordinate 24,672,937 of NC_045561.1, forward strand.
CCTGTGGGAGAACACGAATTTCATACGTGGCACCAGAGCACTATACGATAATACTTCCAGCTCCTATACTTAGCAATTAATCTTTATGAAGGCCTTTGCTTTTGATTGAAGTGTCTTATCTGGGAGACACCAAATAGTACTTGAAGTCTTCAATTAAATAAAACTCAAGGTAACCCTTTTGCCAATATTTTATACTACCTTACCACTGCAGTGGTGAGAATTCATTTGTATGGAACTGATACATGATCTGGTTGTGATGTCCTCACTTATAATAGCTCTAGAACAAAATTAGTGCTGCACTGAAAGAGGCTACTTGTGCTGTTTTCACCTACTTCTAAAGACCTTAAAGCAAAGAAACGTAAATCAGCGGTAACTGTAGAAGTATCTGCACAGCCTTAGAGTGCTTAAGGTCAAAATCTGACAAACCTTAATTATACCTGCAGAGTTAACATACCACAGTATAAGTAAGTTCTCAGCATACTGCAAGGCATTGATATTTAGTTTACATTCTTTAGTGTGCAGTTCCTCAATTGTATTTTACTTTCACTTGTATACCACCAAATTCATACATAATAACAGAGCTACCAGAAAAACCTCCTTATCAGGCTAAGTTTGCAGTACTTCAAGATTTGGTATAAGCAAACTTTGATTTATTTTTTTAATATATATATATCTAAAATTATAATGGTATAAACAAACTAAACCTAACAAATCCCAAACCCTAGCTGTCCCAGCCCCTGCACAGATGAGAACAACCCCTCAAACTGCATGGAACCTGCTGCAGCAAGACTTACCAGACGCCCTGGTACTAAGCACAGCTCTCCAGTGGATCCTGGTACGGCTCTATACAGAGTTAAATCAGTAGTACTTCAATTTACAAAAGACAGGCTAGTTGGCATTCGTATGTGCATTTATTAATTACAAGTAGGTCTTTGACTTCATATAAAAAGGAAACTGTTTATCTTAAACATTTTGGTTTTTGTCAGATCAACATCTATACTATAGAAAATGAATAGTATCAGTCCACTTGTAATTATCAAAAGGGATGTGCAAATATTGTTACGCTTTAGTTGAAACCCAACATTAAAGGATACCTTAATATTCTGTATTATTCCAAGAAGGAATCCTGATGTACACTTTTCCATCCTTATTATATGCTACCCTGTTATCCAAGGCAAGTCCCTCATCTTTCCTCACATCTACAAGGATCTCCGCACAGCTCCTTTGCTCTCCAGAGCTCTCTCAGTTCCTGGGGAGAATACTGAGGGGAAGACAGCATACCACTCTCGCATGCCTTCTCACACAACCAGAGACTATCCTGTTAGAGAGACAGCAATTTCAATATTTCTTAGAAAGAATTCAGTGCTCAACAAACCTTATTTCCAAGAATCAGGTCTTCATTGTTTATGGCGATACATTTTGCACACGAAGGTCACCAACTAGAGGCCTAGAGGCAGACTTCCCTTTCTGAGCTGCTAGAGCTATTCAAAGAACTTGCAATTGGGGGATGGAGGATGGGTTTGTGGTTTTTTTGTTTGTTTGTTTGTTTGTTTTAAATACATTTTAGCAAGTGTTTTCTGTATTTTGATCCAATGGCTGTTTCAATTTTTGTAAAAAGCAAACTTTTTTGATCCCCCTATATTATTTATGCTACTTAGAGCAACAGTCATGATCTCTTCCCATAAGATTTGAAAATTTCTGCAGACTTACTTGGTATCGCTTGGGTCCTATAGCTGCCATCCAGATGCCCATGCTCACATCTTCACCCTGAGACAACACGTGGGAAAAAAAATAGGTATTAGCACCAGGAGAGCATGAAGCATGTGCCTGCAGTAAAAAGGGCACCTACAAAAAGCTATGCCTGAGTAGCTTACAGGTGTCCAATTAATTCTCCCCACCTTTTCTGTGGGGAAATTGTTGTCACGGGGCAGACAGTACTAAAACAAGATTACCACACCAGATTCTCAGTCCAAAACAGCTGTGATTTGAGCTGGAAGGGACACTAAGCACAGTGAGCAAAAGCACTGCAATAAGCTGAAGCATCAGCCAGGAGCCCCCAACACTCACACTCGGGCAGTGTTCTTTCCCACTCATCCAGTGCATGTGCTGCTCCCCAAAGCAGTTTAAGATAGAAGAACCGAATCAAAGCTGTAATACCTGGTAAGTCTTTAATCTTTCAGAGTTGCTTGCCAGCCACTGAACGATGTCTTTGGCGATGACATAGCCAGACCCACAAGCAAAGGCTGGATACGCAGGACTTGGGTACTCCAGCTCTTGCCACTTCCCAGTTCGATCAACTGCCCAGTTCAGTCTGAAACTGAAGAGCACGTTAGACCTGTGAGATGTTTGTACAACGACCCTCCGAGAAACCTATAAACACAGCTGCCCACTGAAGTATCAATAATAGCAAGCAGTACTAAGGGGAAGAAGTAGAAGGAGTTCAGATAGCCTCATTTCTCTCGAGCACATACCTAATCCAACACAACACCTGAAAGTGCAATTATTGTCTGGTTTTGATCTTGAGGAGGTTCTCAGAACAGAAACAAACACAACACTGACAGTCAGGTCTTTAACACATCTGCACCACTGCTGTGTTTCAGTCCAGGCAAGTGTGAACATCACTGTGTTGGTTCTCTGACAGCCACATCTGTGCCCAATCCCCTTTGGTTATAGCACCAGACAAAGGCAGTGCCCCCAGCAGGCACACACATACAGCAGTGTGACACAGCCCATCTTCCTGAGAAAACCTGGGGCTGCTTTAAACACAGGAAGCAAGACAAAGCACTGGATTTTGATCCACTACCAAGAATAGCCATGCTAGACCAAATTTCTACCTAGAAAACTTAGTCATGACTAGAGCAGATGAGACCATCTTATCTTTTGGAAAGGGATGCTAGGCCCAGCTTTATGTTCTCAATGCTGATTTGCTGTTGAAGCTTTCAGGGAGCCACCACCTTCTCAAGCTATTTTCCAAATGAAACTCAACTGAACAGATGTTCAACAAAGGCTGCCATCACTGAACTACAAACACCGTCCTGGCAGCTTCCTTCCCCAGGGAACGTTTTATTTACTATGAAATGCCTGCAGAAAGCCAGAAGCGTGGCCTGCACAGTCCCATCCCCAGACCGAGTGGCAGAAGTCTGGCACGCTGTCAGCACGCAGCCCTGCTGCCCCTGGCAGGTTGTGGTGTCTGCTTGTGCTGTCCAGGAACAGGCTGGCATCACGTTCCTCTTACCTTACAATCTAACTGCTGTAACTGTGTCGATGCAGCAGGTTCTCCCTGCTTTTTGCAAATGGGTTCAAGCACTGCTGAATTTAGTCGTGAGCATAAGCAGCTAAAACCTTTAGTAAGCTGTGAAGTACTGTCGCCTCAGAACCAGCCCCAACAGCGAGGAGTTCGGGTGGAGTGTCAGACCTGCTGTCAGACTGCACAGCACAGCTGAAGCTGACACGTTCAAACCCCCAGCAGGTAAGCCACAGCTGATGCCCAGATCTACTTCAGACTCTGCATCCTCCGCTCTGGCGAGTCACGGCAGGAGAGGTGCAGCCCCCTACAAGCCGAAGGGAACCTGCCTTGCCAATCACTTCATTCTTCCTGAGTGATTCCAGCTTTGTTCACTGTACCTCACGCTTGTCTTACCAGAAGACTGCAACCAGTAGAGAATTTATGCTGAATACATTACCTGTACAGAAAAGATTTTGTCCAACTCTTCCCCTCCCAGCATGACTCGTCTCTTCCTTTTAAGTGACCTAATAAAATGACTTGATACTTTAACACACTTTCTACAGCAAGACTCAGCAAATTTCTTTTTTCAGTCTGCAGAAGAAAACATTGTAAACCCTCCTAAATTCACATAATGGCTATTTGAAGGCAAGCCTACAACTCTGGTACTAGAGTATGAAACATGTTACACTCAACAGTGTATCTTACACCACAGGGAAAAGAGGACCATATTACAAATGAAACAGATCTTTGTGGAAATCTTCAGGTATCTGGAGTATTTGTGCCTAACTAAGGTCAAGAAAAAGTACCATTCTGAACTCGCATTGCTTTTTACAACATGGTGGATGAGCTGACTTCAGTGAATCACCTTGTAATTTACAGCATTCACATCGGACTCAGTCCCTTCAGAAACAGCTTGGTATTTTCTACCCGTATCATAAAATCTGGTCATTTGCAGACATGACAGGCAGAATTACCTGAATTACCTAGATTAGTCTTGTGACTGCAGCTTTAAAAGAACAGAAGAGCAGTAACTAAGAAAAGCATCTTCTAAGATGAGATGCAGTTCTGGAGTAGGATCCCCAGAGTATTTGTTTTCTAACCATGCAGTCCTGAAACACTCTAAATCAGCTAAAAAAGCTTTTTAAATGGTTATTTAAAAATAGTGAATAAAACCACCGCGCAATAGGAAGTGTCAGGCAAAAACGGACCATGAACTGACAGCACACAAGTACTGCTCCATGCAGTACTTGCAAGTGACCCAGCTCCCAGTTTCATTGGGATCTCATTGTCTCTACAAAGTGCCAGAGTAAGCTGGCAATTTCAGAATTCACAAGAACTCAGATCACTCTAAGAATGATAGGATTTACAAAGTATTAACAGATTAAAGAAACAGTGGGCAACAAATGAGACACTTATCTAAACTAGAGAGAGCTTAATAATGAGGACTAGGTGAAGAGTGCAAAGTTTGATTTCTCAGAGGAGCAGAAGGAAGGGACACCACCAATAAATCCACCTCAAGAGCCAGATACATTAACTGCTTTATCATCTGCTCAGGAAGTCAAGGGCTCCACACACCAGAAACAGTTCTATGAGAAGCCTAACAACGTTTAATTTTCACTTTCACCATTGTTCAAATCCGAAGATACAAGATGTCGCTCAGCTGAAAGGTAGGAGGGCTTGGGGGATTCCCTAAAGCCACTTAGAAGGCTCCTGTACACTCAGCTGGTACCCAGAAAGCTGAACAACCATCCAGAAATCTCTGGCCAAGAAGCAGGCCCATGGTAGGCAGCAATGCAAAGGGATGCACAGGTGGGACACTGAGGAGAAGGACAATCTCTTTGGTATCAGAACCTCGGGTCTTACAGCCAAAACCATGCTCCAGAAGAGATTTCCCTACAGCAGCTGGAACTTACAAGTTTCATCATTAATCAGACCCACCAGTTCAGACAGCAGAAAGATGGCCATGCCTGACATTCAGACTTGAAAATACTGTGCAGACTATAGTCAGTTTTGTTTCTCCCGTTTACCCCATTTCCCCAGGCATCCAGCCACATCATAGTGGCTTCAGAGAAAGTAATGTTGACAGTTTTAGCACTTGCTCACATTTTAACTTTCTCGTACTGCTGTAATACTTTTATTTACTTAAGTACCATGGCAAAGACATACACATACAACATATTTTAAAACTAGGTAAGGTACTCAGCAAGTTCACCCTAGAAGAGCCTTGTAGAGGCACCTTCCGGAACATCAATGTAAACTATTGATTTTTGCATTCTAAGATTCAAAGTGCTACATGTATCAAAGTCCTCTTTTCATAACTAACTTCCAAGTGCAAAAGATGGGAACCCACATAAGAAAGCCTTAAAGCAGTAAACCATTCACTAAAAACAGTTTCTCAAAAATAAACAACAACAACAAAAAAAACTTACTTTCCCCACCAAATGTTTGGCCTGTCCAGTTTCTTCTGCATTATCCTGTTAAAAACAGCCTCCAAATCTATGTAACAGTCATCATCCGTCTTCAGCAACAAATCAAAACTTGTTGTTTCAACTGTCCTGTAGCCAAAAAGAAAAGTGATAAGATGCTGAGCTGTAACGCCCATGGACTACAATTTTGTGACAAAACACTCCACAAGGGTTTTTAGGGAAGCAGAGTGGGAAGGAAGAGGTAAGGAAAGATATTGCCTCCCTCAACTTTTAAATGGTTTCCCTATTGACTAAGGCATAGCTACAGCTCCATCCTATGACAATCTCATAGCATGGATTTGTGTAAAAGCTGAAGAAACTTGCAGTTTTGTTCTCCAGGACAGATGGCAGATTTACTAATGAATCTCTCTTAAACAGTATTGACCTCAGAAGGACGTGAATGCCTGGTGATGATGGCAGCACAGCTGTTAAAAGCCAATGGCTACATGTTGGTAGTCTATTCCTCGGGAACAGACAGTTCAAGGGTAGTACAGCTGTAGGGGCTTATATGGAACATCTGTGGAAAAAAACTTGGTAGTAGGCTTCCTCAGGGAAGCACACTTCTAATATGGACAAAAGAAAAATTTATCTGTCTGAAATACTTTAATATCTGTCACTTGTAAAATAATCAAAGAAGCTCAAGATTCTAGGAATTATTATTATTCCTTGGTTTAATCAAACATTGTTTTAAAGGGCAATTTCTCTTAGCCAGAAAGGCATTTATTTTCCTTAAGCTTTTTATTACCAAATCCTGAAGATTTTGCTAACCTGTAAGAAATGATCACTAAGGTTTAAGTCTTGACATTTAAACTGCCTTTTTAGAATTGAAAGCATGTTTCAGTTTTCAATTACGTTCTTACCCATGAAATTTGTTAAGTAAATGTGTAATATTGCAAGCAACTAAAACTGTCAGCTATATTTCTTACTCTGTACCAATTAATCAAAGCGACTGTCTCAGAATAATGAGAATACCTGCAAATTAGAGGTGATAATTTACTAGATTCTCTGCAGATAACACAACGCAGTATGGAAATTCTCTCTCACCTTCCTTCCCACCTTTACACAAAAGCTCCCTCTATCCAGCACTGCTGAGGCCACAGCTGAAGGACTGCCTCCAGTTCTGGGCTCCTCAGTACAAGAGAGACACGGATATACTGGATGGAGAGAGTCTGGTAAATGGCCACTAGGATGATTTGGGGCTGGAGCACCTCTCCTACGAGGAAAGACAGAGCTGGGACTGTTCAGCCTGGAGAAGAGGAGGCTCGGGGGGATCACATCAACACCTACAAATACCTGAAGATAGGGTGTAAAAATCAACTGAGCCTGGCTACTTTCAGTGGTGTCCATTGACGCAACAACAGGCAATGGCCACAAACCAAAACACTAAGTTTACAAGCTGGCCAAAAGCCATCTTTTAGAAGACTAAAGCTGCTAGTTTTCAGTTAGAAACAAATTAAAAGAAATTCAAGGACACGTGACAATTTTGACACCTGGAATCTGAGAGCAGAAGTCTGTTTTGCCAGGTCAGACTTAATTGAGGCACCAAGGATGACCATCCAAGAAATACAGATCTCATTATTTTATTAATTAGATACACTATGTGCCCCAAAATTGTGAGGAACACAACTTAATGAAAGAAATCACATGACGTATGCATTTTGCAGAAGCTGTTGGATAATGTAACATGCCGGATTATCTTGCACTACAAACGACAACAATCGTAAGAGAAAATGCTGTCTTTCCAACTTACCATCGGTAGAAGTTCAGCAGTTTGGCTGGAACATTTCTGTAAGTGTCAATAACATCTACAAAAACAATATCATCGTAGGTACTGCTTTCTTCCTTCAGTAAAGTATCTTCTCTCGCAAGACTTTTTAAGTGACTTGTAAACCTTTCTGGGCGAGTATGGAGGCTTTTTAAAAGAGCATCACCTTCTGAAAGAAACAGCACCCATCATTAAACAAAGATGTGTATCTACATAATAGTTTACACATTTCTCTTGGATCATACACAATATACTGAAAAAACAAATCTGAAAAGGTGTTCGATGAAATTATGAAAATCCTACAATTAATTCACAAATTTATGAGGTCAAAAGTTGCAGAAAAAAACAGAAAATAAGTTTGCATAAGGTCTGATGCAGATTATATAGTCTTTATATACATATATATATTTATATATATATATTAAATATATATATATGTAGTCTTTAAAAAAAAAAGAAGTACTCCTTTTCAGTAACAAAACAACTTTATAAAATTGTTTAGTATAAAGAGCTGTCCACTCTTACCAGCAGATTAGAAAAGCTATTGTTATATAAAACCCAAAACAAACAAAAATATCTTGTTCTAAATATAACCACACTGGCATTGCCTTGGTATAGGTGGCCTCTGCTGAACTTCATCACATAACTGACTATGGGTAAAAGCTAAAAAGATCTTGCAAGAATATCAAACTTCTTGGTAAGAAGATGGTTTATGATACTGAAGAATTTTTCACAGAGAGGATGGATGGGCCTTAGCACCCCTCAGTGCTACACAAATGGCAAGATGACAGGACTGACTGCTCAATTATATCTGGGATATTATGGGATAAAAGTCAATTGGAGTGGCTAACAAAGGGCAAGCAGAGAAACCATATCACGACACTGACAATGGGCATTTAAAAAAATAGATTATTTTTAGCAGAAACGAACCTGAAGTTGATCAGGTTCATAGAGAGCATCAATTTTACCCTCAAAAAAAAGTATTTTAAAGTTCCTTTTTTTTTTTTTTTCCATAATGTCAAATGTGATAGTGTTTTGCAGACTTACCTTGAATAGTGTAGATAAAACCACCTGCTATACCCTCCACACCTTCTGTGAGTTCATGTGGCAATGACCCTTCCCCTGCCTGTTAAAGACAGATTAATGGAAAGAAATAATTTAGTTCATCTCTCATTACTGACCCATTTTCCTCTGACTTTAAGGTGTGAAGTTTTCTGGAAACTGAGAATAAAGTAAGTTGAAAGCAATTCTGGTTAACACCTGAGACTACATCATCTGTTTTTCCCTGTATAAATTCCAACCTGAATAATGAAAGACTAAGATTTTTAACTGTAATGTTTTGGGGCATTTTTGAAAGTTTCACTTAAAACTACTGGCACCATGAATACAAAACCACAGCAGCACTGCATACCTCAATTACACTAATTTCATCACCTAATAGAACTTTAAGAAAAAGTAGTTTTGGAGCTGAGAGCAAAATTTAAAGTTTTTCTGGCTAACCTACAACAGCACAGCGTATTTAAGTATCCAAACTTTTCACAGAAAAAAACAACAACACGCAGTCCTTTTCCCAGGCAGAGCAAAACTGTGCTCTGAGACCAGAGGAGAAGCCCAACTGAATTCATGTTTCATGGAGAAACACAGGAAAGCAAAATGCAAAATATGTGAGACTTCTGGGAAAAATGGAAACATGGTGGAAGGGAAGGTGAGCTGACTCACCGTAATGATCCTGAAAACACCCCCTCCATCATTCACCGTCACTTTGTGAAGGTTTCTTGAAACAAGACCCTGAAGATCCTGGCTTTCCCACACAATGGTGCCTTCAAAACTCTGTTAAGAGAGCATAATATTGTTACACAGGTATTTAAAAGACTTTAAAGGATGAAAATCAAACAGTTGTTGTTTTTTAAAATAATCAACTTCACAAAATGGATAGCTTCAACAAGCAACATGAATGTTTTACTTACAGTTCAAAAAAAGTCAGATGAAAGAAATACATCTGTGAAACTCAGTAACACTGTCGTGCTTTTAGGACTAATCATGAATCTGCATTAAGAACATTAAACTTTTAACAGGAATCTACTGTAAAAGCCTTTGGCTTTTTAACATCATTAAGATGGCATTCAAATGTGAACTGACTTTTTTTTTTTTTTTAAATCAAATACAGAATACTACATTACAAAAAGAATATGTTAAAATAGATTTGGAAATAAGTGCTGCTTTTTAGTTATCCGTCAAAAACAGAGATCATAGACACGGTCCTGACATCAGCAAAACTCAAAGGAAAACATTGTCACCTTTATCCTGATAAAGCTGCCACAAGCTACTGTAGGAGAGTCACAGAACTCTGGCCTCACATCTTGGCAGGTAGGGAAAGGAGAAAAACAAGTGAATCTAAAACTTTCCATTTTTAACTCTCAATTTGAGTTATATTACTGCATTTTCAAATGTATTTTTTCTTGCATTTAAAAGCATTTCATTTCAACTTGAAGCTAATCCCCCTAACAGTCCAACTATTACCTGTTTTATGTAAGACTTTTCTGAAAACCCCTGAGAACATGCAAAAGGACAAATGGTATGTTGAACAGCTAAGAACAGTGGTGGTAGTATTATATTTTTCTATTTTTTTTAAAGCAATTTCACCCTTATCAAGGGTGTATGGAGCAATTGTGGGGCTATTACACTCCTGGCTGCTAAATGAGTGCATTCACTTTCGTTTCTCCCAGTTTCACAGGAAAAACACTGTTAGATGGTGTGGACCTCAGAACAGAGAAATGACTTATCACAGAATCATGAGGGTTGGAAACAACCTCCAAGATCATCTGGTCCAACCATCGCCCTACCACCAATGTCACCCACTAAACCACATCCCTAAGCACCACGTTCAGCCTTTCCTTAAACCCCCCAGAGGGTTCGTGACGCCACCACCTCCCTGTGCAACCTGTCCCAGTGCCTGACTGCTCCTTCTGACAGAAATGTCTCCTCACTTCCAACCTGAACCTCCCCTGGTGCAACTCGAGGCCGTTCCCTCTAGTGCTGTCACTAGTTACCTGTGAGAAGAGGCCGGCCCCCAGCTCCCCACAGCTTCCTTTCAGGCAGTTGCAGAGAGCAATGAGGTCTCCCCTCAGCTTCCTCTTCTCCAGACTAAACAACCCCAGTTCCCTCAGCCGCTCCTCACAGGCCTTGTGCTCCAGGCCCCTCACCAGCTCTGTAGCCCTTCTCTGGACATGCTCCAGGGCCTCCATGTCCTTCTTGTAGTGAGAGCACAAATTCTTGTTTCAAGTATTTGTAGTTACATCTCCCTGATGCTGTTGGAAGTCTGTTTACTTGTACTAGCCTCTCAACTTTTTCCCATTTCAGCTTCCTTGTACTTCAGAAAACTTCTCCAGAAGCTCTTCAGTTACTAACCATGATGTCCAGCTTACAGTACAGCTCAATTCTTTGCTTTTCTCCAGAAGCAGGTCTTAACACATCTGCAGCAGTCTCGGTATTTAATTAGAGCTGCACATTTCAGAAGGTTCTCATCTATTATTTATAATGCCAGCTTTATAATAATGGAGCTAGTCAGTGTTTATTCAAGCCTGATTTGCATGTTCAGTATCTTCCCCTTACTTCTTTAATTACATCACAGAATGACAGAATGGCTCAGGTTGGAAGGACTTTAAAGTTCACCCACCTCCAACCCCTTTGCCCTTGGCAGGGACACCTCCCACCAGGTCAGGTTGCCCAAGGCCTCATCCAACCTGGTCTTGAACGCCTCCAGGGATGGGGCATCCACAGCTTCTCTGGGCAGCGTGTGCCAGGGCCTCACCACCCTGAGTGTAGAAATTCCACCTAACATCTAATCTAAATCTCCTCTCTTTCAGTTTAAAATCATCCTGCCTTGTCCTATCGCTATCTGCCCAAGCTCTTCCTCTTTTTTATAAGCCCCCTTTAAGTCCTGAAAAGCTGCCATGAGGTCTCCCTGGAGCCTTCTGTTCTTCAGGCTGAACACCCCCAGATCTCCAGGACTCTGTAGATTTCTTAGATCTGTGTCAGAATTCCTGAAGTTTTATTTTCCAAATGAGAAATAAGAGGTCTGTGTGTACTGTACGTTAACAAATGATGAAGAGGACCTCACCAAATGCCTGCTGTGTATTTGTGTTTCTGTAAGCAACAGCTGTAAATTATGGATTTAAAATTTTGTGCAATATCAAGCCCTAAGTCCGAGAAGTATTGAACTGTACCGAAGCAGGCTAGGAAGCAGTTGTTAACTTTAAATTATGTAATGGAATAAGCTACATTTTCAAGAACAAAGCCCCAAACAGAAAGACAGGCTTATTCGTATTTCTTCAAAAATATCTCTATGAGGGGATAAAACACCAGATTTAGAATAAAATCTAAGGTACGACTTCAAGGTACAGTAAAATGTAGTTCTGGCACTTGTTCCAGGAACACCAACAATTGGCTACAATCACAGTATCAAAGTGCTGTGATTAACAAAATAGAAAGCTGCACAGTGGTCAGGTAAGATGACAAGCTAGCAATTTGCCAGAGCGTGGGTTCAGGAAGATGTCATTTGTCATGAACAGCATTGCTATTGCAAGTGGACCACCACTGAGACTTTTTTTTTAGTGTCAGGACCCCTAAACACCCTGCACACTGAAAACCATACATACAATTTCTTTATCTGTAGTGGCTTTCATCTACCATTCTAACTTCTTTTTTATTCTTGCAGTAGAGACTGGGCTTTAATCCCACTTCTGTGTTTCTATAGACACAGCCTTTGTTAAGTTGTTTTAAGTAAGGCTGTAAGTCCCTTTGCTTTTCAGCAATCAGAAACATTAAAGTTCTTACCCCTGAGTATTACTGACACTGACTTCAAACATGTACCAAGAGTCTTAAACAGTTATTACCAGTGAACCCTGAATGCAAAGTGCTGTAAAGCTGCAAACTATCTTTACTTTCCAGGTTGAGAGACTTGTAAGCAAATTTTCTAATTACTTTAGCCTTCAGCTATTCTTACTCTAAGCTGTTTAATGGAAGCCGAGGACTAAAAATGCTGAAAGCAAAGCACTAGTGGCACACCTGAGACTACATCATCTGTTTTTCCCCATTTAAATTCCAACCCTGTTGCTGCCAGAACATGGCAGCAATTATGGTGAATACCGAACAGGTGTACTGACAAAATGCAGCCCTGCCAAACTCCCTTCCTAATGTTAAACAGTGCTGTCCTTTTTGTTTCTCCAACTACTCCCCATCAGTAGCACTGAACACATATGGCAGAGTCCCATTTTCACACAAGTGGCCTGTGGCTTTTTGTCAGCAAAAGTGCATCGCTAAGACTTGGCTGCAAGAGCCCCACGTATGAGGTTTAGTTATCTGCCGGTAGTTCTGCTCTTCTGTGCTTTCAGTCCTTGCAAAGCTGAGTGATCAATTCTGTCTTGGCAATCTGGCCTGCCAGATGCTTATTCTAATGCTGCGTTTCCCTCTCTTTCCCCCCGATGAGGAGAAAGAGAAGCACGTCAGCCAGAAGATGAATGAAGTACTTCAGCAGTCTGTACAAGCCATTACTTCGTGAAGGTGCAAGGGCAGAGAATAGATATTGTCTCAGAAACCATCTTTTGACAATTAAACTGTTCGCTAAATTTACTGCTCTCAAACAAGTAGGCAGGAACGTGTGGGCGTTCTATCTCTTCTGAATCATCTTGTATGCTTCAGCATCTTAAGTATCAGAGAAGACTACATGCTGTGCATAAACCCTATTAATCTACATTAGAAACATCATGTTATCCTGTAAGCATTCAGCGGATGACATATATCAGATTAAGGTTGCCCACACAAAGAAATATATGAATACTAATATCCCCTTTCTAAATGAAATACTTCCCATCTGCCTTTCATGAAAAATGCCATCCGTTATAGCTAAATTACAACTGCCTAGAATTTTAGTAACTCGCAACAAAGTCTCACAGGAAGAGACTTACATGTTATATTAGCAAGTTACTAAGAAAAGCAAAAAGTTAAAAAATTGTTTAAGATGACAAACCAATTAATCAGCTGCAGAGTTGCCTTAAGAAGAACTGGTTTCCAAATACAGTCATTTGCATAGAGCCAGGGGAATACATTGGAGACTAAACTGGCCCCAAATATCTTCCCCTTCCCTTCAGTCTCTCTCACTCCATTCTTTCATACAACATTTAATATCTTCAACAGTAAAACAACACAGGGCAAAGACAACTTACAGAAATAGCAGCAAATGCCCAGTAATTTGAATAATATTTAAATGAAGAGAAACAGCCTAAAATGGAAGCTGACATATTTAAAGAGGTATTGGGAGTCCATCAGGAAAAACTTGTACCTGAGAGCATCTACTGAACTGGAATTCTCATTCTGAGTCAACTTGTATTCTTTAAACCTTCACTGTAACAACATCAGGATTTTTTTTCCTACTTATATTCTCTTTCTTCCTGTTTAATAATTTTCCTTCCTAAGCAGCCACAATTGTAGCTCTATATCAAAACCCAACCCTAGGATTGTACCTCCAAAACGCAAAAAGGGTCAACCAACCAAAAAAAGCAAAATTTTATAGTCTGCCTTGATAGCTTAGCTAAGGGTTTCTAGGCAGGTTTCTCAGGACAATTGAAAATGCTAAAGCTGCCCAGAAAGCAGTATTTCCCCAAAGTTCTGAGCAGCTGTTGACAAGTTTTGAAACCCCAAATGTCAGCCTCTGTGACACATACTCCATCTGCTATTTTATACGTAGATCCTACCGAAGACCTCCTTGAAGCTTTCTTGCATGGCTCAATGAACAAACAATATCCCCACTGCTGCTGTCAGACATGGAAGAGCCAAAACTTCAGCAGTCCTAAGTATCTCAACTATGTGCATCTCAGCTATGACTATCCAACTCATACTGTCATTGCAATCATAGCGCACAATACGTTGCTGTTGTGTCCCAGGCACCAGAACCAGAATCCTCTTTTCCACCTGTTCTGTAGAAATCTGTGCCAGCCTACCCTCAATTATCTCTTGTACCAATGTCAGAAAAAGCAGGAGGCAGAAAGAAGCGTCCCATTCTCTGGTAAACTTTCCCACACAATCTAAGCAGGTACAATTTTCACTCAGAAACAAGAAAAAAAGTTTCCACAATACTGAAATTGCTACTAATTGCCAAGTTTTTTTTGTTTGTTTGTTTTTTAATCATGTTGTATTTTCACTTTTTTTTTTTTTTAAACTACTGGTGATGATGAGATGATGAAAGAAATTCTGGACTTCAGCATATCCCCCCAAAATACCACTCCAGAGGTTTTTGTTTTGCCTTTTTTCACTGCCTCAAGCAAAGGCCAGTTTCATCTGTCAGTCTCTCTGGCAGATTTAAAAGAACTGCAAGCACTTCTGATACTGCACATACCTCTGGCAAAATGAACTGCTCCACTGGCTTGTACCACAACCTATTCACTTGCACTCCACAGCTTGGTGGGCTAAAGCGGGCACTGAAGAGAGCTTCCTGTGAATAACAGCAACAAAAACACATCGCAAGGACTGTGAGATTATACAAATCTTGATCATCTCAGTTACAATGGAAACAGACGTATTGATTGTATAAAACTTACACGATTTTCTTCTCAAGACAGTCTCACAGACTGCACAAAATTCAGGTGTTGGGCTGAAATGGCGGAAGCAAGCAACGATGGAGCATGAGTACCAGTTCAGCTACAACCCAGCCAACACAGCACGTTATCTGGAAGACTCAGCATCCTAGATAACAGATTTTTTCATCTTCTGTCTATATAGCTGACTACTATTACATGCAACAGAGGATGCTGACCCCTAAAATTTAATTGTGACTATATTAAATAGGCCACCAAACAGCTCTTAGATGGTAACGTGAAATAAAGATACTGCACTGCCTGATTCCCAATCCGTAGAAAAGTGTCCAAGCTTTCCTAAGATCCTTATTTTTCACCTTCACTGTAAGCAATAAGCTAATGCAGATCAATTTATTGTTGTCAACATTTACTATTCTTCCATTTTGCAAACAAAAACCTGATTATAGTATACTTTCTTTTTCAATATAAAACTCACTCTTTAAATGTTCATCATAAAAGCCATACATCAGTATATTTTCTGTACTTAATAATTTACTTAAATTTAAAATTCTTTCTGTATTATTGTCAGAAGTCTTGACATTTGCCCATCGAGTTATTATAGGAGATAAATACAATATACTAAATACAATGAACACCACAGGATCACAGAACAGCTGAGGTGGGAAGGGTCCTCTAGAGCCCACCTGGTCCGAGATCACTGCTCAAGCAGGGCCACCCAGAGCAGGCTGCCCAGGACCACGCCCAGGTGGCTTTTGAATTTTTCCAAGGAGAGAGACTCCACAACCTCCCTGGGCAACCTATTCCAGAGCTCCATCACCTGCACACTAAAGAAGTGCTCCCTAATCGTGCTCAATCACCTTTTTCCCACCATGTTTTCATTCCACAAGCACTAATCTAGTCTATTAAACCCATAACTGAGATTGGGAGGGGGAGGAATTACCACTGAAGTTTGATTACTACCTGTAAAAAACAACAATTTCTAGAAAAGTCAAAATTTCTTGCCAGAGGACAGACAAGAAGAAAATTACAGCTATACTGCATCTCTTTGCCTCAAAGGCAATGTGTCTTTCTGGGAATGCCTTTTAAATATATTTAATAGTTTATTTTTTATTCCTTAATACCTATCAATATTTCAGAATCTCAAATGTAATCAAAATTGTATCTTTGAATTAGATATTAGTGTTCTTTCAAAAAGCATTTCAATTAATTCATAATACTTTGTCAACTTATTTTTTTTCTACCCATCTGGGACATATATAGCCGTGAAATAAGAATTTATGATGCAGCAGAAGAAAAACATAATTCATATGCTTGCCAGTTAAGTACTTCTCTTCTAAATCATCAACACAGCATGTTGCTTTCTGTAAGAATTTAATCCACAATAAAGAGACAACATGCCTTAGTTCACTCTCAAAAGATAACTACAATACTCTACCTCATGTTCTGCCTGGTACAGCTTGACGGTGATGTTCCTCTGGAATCCCACCCCATCAGCCTCATAAAATACCCCAAGACTGGTAATGACAATGGGGTAAAGTACACGAAAGTTCACACTGACAATTCTGTCCTCAGATAGCACAGAAGGTACGTCCTCAGGGAGACTGAATGCTTCAATTTCCTGATTCAAAGCTGTATGAAAAAAAGAAAATATAGAGATAATATGAGAAGATTTCATAGTTCTCGAACTGGACAAACAGAAATCACACTGAATACACACAAAGCATGCTGATTAATTAGCATGGCTGGCAAGTGCACAAGGACAACCAAATACTGGAGGAGAAGAAAAGACAACTGACTGCAGACTGCAGTAAGGAGAAACTCAAAGCAATGCAGCAGTCTGCAGGTTACCAGCAGTTGCAAGGCAATGCCTACATATCCACAGAGAAAAGACTAGGAACACAATAAATCCACAGAGTAAAGACAAAAATGCTATTTGATTGCATGAATATCTGCATATTAATATATTAAAACAACTACGTATCAAAATGGCATACACCTCCACCCTATTTGGCGGCCTGTTTTTTGGCACTATCCCCTCCCGTAAGCCCCGAGGTACCATTTATTCTCAGGAGGTTGGCTAAGCAGTGGCTGTTGCCATTCAAAGACAAAGTAGCGGATGTTTCATGTTACTGTAAATCATGGCTTAAGGGCTAGACAGTCCCTAGCTAACTCTTAATTAAAGAGCAAAAATAAATTGGGAAAAAAGAAGTGACAGGAATAAATTTATAATTTTAGTTCAGGTATTTTCGTAAGGCAACATTTCGTTTTTTCCCCATTTTACTTTTCCTAATTGATCCCTTTCTACAGCAAGATCTGGAAAATCTGTCTGTCAGACTTGATTAAAACTCACTTCACCAACACAAAAGTTTGCCTGACACTCAAGACCCCTTTCCCAGCCATGATACTCTGTTCATGTATGTTACTGGACTGGGTCATTACAGCTCTCCCCAGATTCTTTTTACACAGGGATAACAGCAAAAACATACACTGCATGGGAGACCGTTCCTTGACACAGGGAGAATGCAAATCCATTAGAATTCAATGGCCTCCCCTTCAGACCCTCAAAGGTCTCTCCTTTTCACGCGCACACTGGGCACTTTCAGGAAGCTTACACAGCTGTCGGGACAGCAAGTTACAGGTGAATGTTACTGAAGTTCATTTTCAGGCCTAGCTCTCTCAGCTAAGCACCCCAAATTACTCTCAAGAAAGTGATTAGTTGCAGTTCAGACCATGGAATTTTAGAAGTTAACTTCTGTACCTGGGTTACTGATGTTCAGAAGTTTGCAGGAATAGGGGTCTTCTCTGTCCTCCACTGGCACAGCACAACCATGCGCACCTATTATAAACTTCACAAGGACACTAAAATAATTTGGTTTTATTAACACCAGTTCTCTTCCCTCCTCCCTCCACCTGCAATAAACTTATTTCATCACAACAGCCTGTCTTTCACAGGATTAAGATTCTGAACTCCTTAAAATAAGCAGTGAGGGTCTGTCTCTGTGCAGAGCAACCACACGCATTCCTGTATGGGGGCTCAATTCCAAACCCACATGGGCCTTTCACACCTTTTACATGAGGGAACTGGAATATCAGCAACCAGGAATGGGATTAAAGACAGACAATACACTAAGAAGAAAAAGTCCTGTCTTTTCCTGCCTCGCTTTGTTACTTAATTAAGATCTGGTTAATATATATTCTGCATTCAAAAGGCAATAAATGAGGTAAAAAGACACAATAGTACCAAGAGAGGGACAGAGACTCCAGAGTACCTGCTATAATGTCTCAGCTTTGGGTTGTAGTTGAACAACAGGTTGCTCCTTACAGCTCCCGTGCTGCAGTCAGGAGACACCTTATGCCTCCACCTTAGTATCTACCTTAGCCTAGTCTTTCAATTAGCAGCCAAATATCCTCCTCAAATTCCATACAGGCTATGAAAGATCACATTTTTAGATGACTGAAGCAGCCATGCTTCATTCCAAACTGCACATTGACACCGAATTTGTGAGCAGTGAATGCCTTTCAGTGCAAGGCAGGTACCAAGAGGTGAGGCCTATTGAGATGACAACATTTATGGGAACGAGCCGCAGCAGAACTTCCTCAGCAGAAACAGACTGACTGGCCTGCAGACTGCCAGGTCTACACAAGCAATGAGGAAGGTTTCCTGGTGGTCACTCCCACTGCAGCTATTTGGGGCACCTGGTTCGGTAGGAAATAAGCTGAAACTCTACAGCTGAAGCTCTTGCAAAAGATTTTGTGGTTCTCTCACCAAATACTACCCTGCTTGCTTTCAAGTATCCTGAATTACTAAGTATTTTGAAGTGTACACTGCAACGCAAAAAAAGGAGTCCTACACATCACTAATGAATAATGGCAATTCATTGCAAGAACAAATAGCAGTGAGCACTTGACCAGTTAGAAGTTTCTGTATACAGTTAACAATTAAAATTACCTCTATAAAAATAGTTCCAGCCTAGAATAAGGAGTATTTTTATTTAGTACTAAGCAGAACTAAAAAAATAAATAAAAAAGAAGAGCATAAAATGTTCACAAATTAAGAAAAAAAATCCTTTCCAAAAAACAGGATTAAAATCAAGATATTCGTGCATTGTATTCTTTTCTCCTCAAAGCCCCCAAAACACAAAACACTGGAGATTACCGTTGGCTCAGTGCAGGATGTCGTTTCAAGTGCTTGAACCAAGTGTCCCTTATAACACTGCGCAGTTCATGGTTGTGTCGGGCTGACAAAACACCTACAACAACATCATAATGTTTCAACTTCCACTGAGGAAAGAAGGCCAGTGGACCTAGAAGTATAAAGTGACAACAGATTTATTACATGCACATATTACAAATCTGAGTTGCAAACAAGAATCAAAATACACATCAAAAGCAAGAATACTGGGTACCTGAAACACTAAGAAATGAGAGGTAAAATTGTAAGAATTGCATTCTTGGTTCAGAATCAGGAAAACATTTTCAACACATCAAAACCTTCCCCAGCCACCTGTGAAAACTCTACTGCAACAAACTAAGCAAGTCACTGCAGGTAAACAAAACCTAGAAAGTGTCACACATAAAGCAGGCAAGAATGTAAGCCTTGGTTTTCATTGACACCGTTCTTAAAGCACTTGCCTGCCTGTTGTCTGAGCAAACTGCCCCCTGAGAACATGCTTTTGCTCTTTTTCCTACAAGCCACCAGAAACCTTATAGGCAAGACACAAGGTCCCGCTGTCCACTCTGCAAAACTCGTAAGAGATTTCAGGCCTTCTGCTTGTTTGTCGATACCTCCTGCAGCACAATTTGTCCTAAAGCCTGGCGGCTTGGCATTGCTGGTACCAGGCCTCCACTATTACAATTCACCATTATTCCACCTAGAAAAAAAAATATTTAAATAAAGCCCGTCAGATTCAGAAATACACCAATTTTCCCTCCATTAATTCTTAAAGCTGCTGGGCACCTCTGCTTCCCCATTTCACTCTAATATGTCAAGGCCCATTGCTCCTAGCCTTCCGAAGCTGACCACAACTCTGCCTTCACGCAGGGTATTACATCCCTGCACGGAGGAATGCTCTGGCTTTAGTCGTAGCTGGGTGTCACGGCCAATTCTTGTAATCCGTGATTTAGCCTGTGCTGTTTTAATTTAGAGATCATGAAAGCTGGACTTGCTTTAAAGCAAGACTGTCACTAGACAGAAACCTGAGAAGCTGTGACTTGGAGCAGCAATCAGGCTGGCAAGTAGCTGAAGTGAATCTGTGTAGTTCAATTTGTCAGACACTCTGGAGTTAAGAGGAAGATTTATATTTAGCTCTAGCAAAACACTGCTTTCATCTCATCTCGCTAAACTTATTTTTCATTAGGCTTCAGAGAAAGAAAATAAATGTAAATGCGAAGGTCCTCTAAACTACCACATACAGCATAGACGAGATTTTTTTTCTAATCTAATTTTAAAGAGACCAAAAATATTTCCAAGTCTGTATTGTGTACTCCCACTAGAAAGTGAGTTATTATCCAGATTCCACTTTCCGTGCCAGCTTCCACTTTCTCCACTTTGAAAGGGGGAAGACGGATGGGTCTCGTTACAGGGCCCCACAGCACCATCAGGAGATCCACACCGCGGCTCGTCTGGCCTCGGAGCCTGCCTCCAGCCTGCACTGAAGCCCCAAGAGGCCTTGTGCTGCACTGAATCCACATCAAGAGACCCCCAAGGAACATCTTTTAGCTCTAGGGCTTATTGAGAATGGCTTGCACCCAACTCCCTAGTCCCAAGGCCAAGTAACACAGTGCTCTGCCACCGATTCTCGGGAGGGCACAAGAGCAGGCAAGCAGGGAGTGATGTTTCCAGAGGCAAACCTTCCCCAGTCTATTTCCCACTACGTACTTAGTTCTAAGCATGCAGACACTGATTTTCTGGGGAAAAAAAAAAAAAAAAAAAAGCTTTAAGTTCCACAGTTATTTAAAGGAAACTGTGTTGACAACACGTACAAGCTTACTGATAACTTAAGCTGTAAATTAACCTACTAAGAGAAGCATACATCAGCTTACCCTCAAGAGGAATGAAAACCCAGGCAGTAGGCCACTATTTCCATTCCTCAGTATCAGTTTTCACTGAACTCAATCGTTATCTCTCTTATAAAAACAACGGATTGAATTGGTGGCAAGGTTCAGGAATATGATTTGTTTGCTGACATTGCTCTATAAAACATCTGAAGGAACTTGTGAATCGAACACATCACTCAGTCCGAACACAATTTAGCCTTCCAGTGTGCTGCTAAGTACTGACTATCCAGAGCCTCTGCATGCCTTCAGAGGCCACTATACATCGAAGATCTGCCAGGGCTCCACAGCAGAGGTATATGATACAGCCACACATTCGTAAGACCACAACATTATAACAAATTCTCCTATAGTCTCATAGATCTTTCTCACACATCCTGTTTATTTCCAGGCTTTTCTTCAATCCTTTGATTATTCTTTAAACAGCCTCTGCAGCCTTATCTGCAAGCCCTCCCATATAAACCTCAGAAGGACTAACATGTTTGTAGACTGCATATTAGGCATGGTCTACACAGATTCAGTTTTTTAAATATCACTTATAATTCAAAGCAGAGCAATTTCTAAACTAAAATGTAAGAAAAATGGAACTATGAGCAGAATTCTGTAGGGTGACTTGACTCAATACGGTAAGTTGGCTTAAATCATTTTTTTTTAATTAAAAAAAAAGCTACTTGAATAAAAAAAATGTACTTTCACTCAGTTTATATTTTAAAATGAGTGAAGCTTTTTCTGAGGAACCATTCATGTGGAAACAGCATTAATGTAACAGATGCTTCAGAATTAATATCCTACTGCTATTAGAACAGACAGCTCTCTCTCTTGTTTTAGGCCATCTTCAGGCTTAGTAAGGTAGCATTACAGCAGTCTATATTCAGAAGATTGTCTTTTCTGTCCCACGGGTTATGCCATTTTACTTTTAATACCTTTGAAAATGGAAAAAAAGAAAAACAGAAAGAAAGCAAGACAGATTACTTGTGCAAAAATCTGATGAATAAGCTCCCCACTTGTTAGCAGAGGTTTCTACTTCTGTCTGAAAAGCAGTACTAACACTTGTTAAACTTTCAGGAAAACAGACTGAGATGTCTCTCTCTGAACTAACACTATCAAAAAAGAGGCAGACAGTTGAAGACAGAGGAATAAAAATATGAGGCTATTATTCATTTATATAAATATACATTTATATAAAGATAATTCAGATATGTGCATGTACATGATCTGATGCAGCAGAAGTTAAGAGAAAATGCTGACCTCTGAGTCAATAGTAACAAAGTATTTATATAAGCAATCAATACTTGCCACTGGGGACCAAGGTGAATTCTCACATATTATATTCTCAAGCATTCTTAGGCCAACATTTTCAGCATTAATAATAGGCTTAATGTATAAAATTCATTACTCTTAACCTTGCACGGGTTGTGAAGATTACAAGGGGTAATGACTTTAAACTAAAAGCAGGGAGATTTAGCTTAGACGTTAGTAGGAAATCCTTCCCTCAGAGGGTGGTGAGGCCCTGGCACAGGCTGCCCAGAGAAGCTGGGGATGCCCCATCCCTGGAGGTGCCGAAGGATGAACCTGGTCTGGAGGGTGGCAACCCTGCTCATGGCAGGGGGGCTGGAACTGGATGATCCTTAAGGTCCCTTCCAACACAAACCACTCTGTGATTCTATGATAAATAAGCCATTAATATTTCCAGTTCCAGTAGCAAAGGAAAACCTGCAAATTTTGTGGTTTGTGAAGATGAGGGAAGCAGTTCACCAGAAGCCTAATCCCAGCTATGCTATTAGCTTTCTGCATGACCCAGCGTATGTCTCTTCCCCCTTGTGTTGTTCACACTTTCCATTTGCTTAACAGACAAAGTACCTTACAGGGATGTGGCCACTGGCTTACTAACTGTGAAAACCTATATAGGAAAAAACAAAACAACAACAACAAAAATTGGGTATCACATTCCTTGAGAAATCTTAGAAGTGTCTTTAACTGAAGGGATGCAGAAGGAGGAGAAACATTTTCCATTAAAAGGCCACGCTACCATTAGCTGCCTTGCTTTTGAAGTCTTACTGTCTTAAAGCTGCATCTCAGATGCATCAAGCAGCCCAAGACCTCTCTGCGGAGCATATGTAGCCAATTGTGCAATGCCTACCCCACACTGGGTGCTGCATCTGGCACAAATAGCTTTCACTTAGCTGTTTGGCTTAAGCTGGTTACCCACAGCAAAGACTACAAAACCAGGAGTGGAGGCAGCCCCCTCTCAGCTGCTGAGATCCACTTACAAATGGATCTCGACAAATTAGAGGGCCGGGCAATCCCCAACCACAAAAGGTTTAACAAGAGCAAGTGCTGGATTCTGCACCTAGGATGGGGCAACCCAGGCTATACGTACAGACTGGGGGACGAGAGGCTGGGGAGCAGCCCCACAGGGAGGGAGATGGGGGTTGTGGTGGACAGCAAGGCAGGGAGGTGGGCAGGGGAGGCCTCATGGCGGCCTGCAGCTCCCTCACGAGGGGAGCGGAGGGGCAGGCGCTGAGCTCTGCTCCCTGGGGACAGCGACAGGACCCGAGGGGACGGCATGGAGCTGGGACAGGCTGGGGGTTAGGGAAAGGGTCTGCACCCAGGGGGTGGATGGGCACTGGGACAGGCTGCCCAGGGCAGCGGTCTCGGCACCGAGCCTGAAGGAGCTGAAGTGTTTGGATCATGCTCTCAGACATCTGGCCTGACTTTTGGGTGATCCTTTGGGGACCCAGGAGTTGGACTCAATGACCCTTGTGGATCCCTTCCAGCTTGGGATATTCTCTGCTCCTACGATTTAATTCTGCACAGCAACCATAATGAGTATTTCTGTCAGCACCGGGACTGACAGAAGCCCCATCTGCCAGTCTGGTACCACATGGTTAATCAGCTCTTACTGAAGCTTTTCTTAGGCTGGGGTATTTGTAAGGACACGCTCCCATACAATTCTCGGATGTCTGACCACACATGGATTTCTATCAGTGCAGCTGTTCACCTCAGCATGACCTACCATAAGCTTTCACAGGATTTTCAGTCAACAATTTTCACGAAACCAGGGGAAAATGCCAGTCTTTGGGACCTCCACCTGTCTGTCAAGCTTGACAAAGAGCTACCAACTAATTAAAGTCAGGGAGAGACACAGAAAGGGGTAAATAAATGCATATGGAAAGCACAAAGCTCTGCCCTTGGAAAACAAGACTAAAGACACAGAAGTGTGTCTCCTACGGAGTTGACCACAGTAAGAGGTCCATACTGACCCTGGTCAGATTTTAACCACCTCAGCTGCTGTCAAAGGCTCCAGAAGTTTTTCAAAATCCCAAATATTAGCATGCAGCTCTCCTTCCTGTGAGACTGACTCTCAAGTAAAATGTCAAGTCAAGCTGTTAATTATATTTACTGCCATTAGAAGGAGATGAAAAGATTGAGAGATCATTTAGCCTGATTTTGTCAATAAACAAAGTAAATGTGATCTTGCTGCACATATCTCTATTGATGAGTCCCCTAACAACTACTAAATCTGCCAGGTGTTTTCTGTCAAGTCTGACAAATAGCACAGGCTCCAAAGTGGTTCAGTTCCTACATGTTTCATGGAACCAGACTGGATAGATAGCAAAGGGACTCCTTGTTGGTGCTTGCACTGCAAGCCCCAGCAGTGTAGGCTTCCTTGCGCTACCAGACACCAGAAAACTGCCACCAGCAACTGCTGGAGTGAGAGAGCTCCACAAAAAGCTGGGCTTTGTATCTTCTGCTAAACACGCAGCTATCCTCTTTTTAAAAGACAATTAATGGAATTAAGTAGGCCAGTCAGAAGTTATTAAGAGTATTCTAAACTAAGCCACTTCACAAAATAAGATTAAAAAGGACCCCGCACACCAAACCCACATATTCCAGGTGTTATCTCTGCCTATTCTTCTGACTTTGCAACCATATCCCTGTTTTTAAATGACTTTCTTTTCTGTACTGCTTTGTAAAAGGTCCAAACAAACACGGAGGAAGGAATTAACTGAATATAAAGAAGGTTTGTATTCACAGAGTGCTGACACATGCAGAAAAAGAACAAACCAAAGAGCAAAGGCAGCTCTCCCCCCAACTCTAATCTTCTTCACTTGAAGTAATCTGCTGTAGCTCATCTGCATTACAGGTCCCTGTGCAAGCAGAGCTACACGACCTCACTGCAGGACCTACTTTAACCACAGCTAAAAATCAACAAGACATGCACCCCGGTTGCTGCAGGAGCACAGTGCTCCTTGACACAGACAAGCCTTTAGACAAGCTTTTAAGCAAGCTTTACAGAAAACCTCTGTAGGCAGAAGATTTATTTATTTTATTTTTTTTTACATCAACAGCATTCCCTTAAGGAAACAGCAGGGCCCTTCAAAGTTGCAAAGCAGCAGGAGTAATACTGGCTGGATGATGGTGCTCTAAACAACGTTAACGATACAGCACTTGCACACTTCCAGGCGGATAGGGGAACAATGTGCCAAGCATCAGAAGCGTAGCCGCAAAAGGAACAAAGCAAATCCTTTTTTGCAACACCTAAACCGATGTGTGTTTTTTGGAAGCACGGCACCTTTACCTTTGAAAAGTAAATTAGCAATCTCTGGTGGCACGGCACAAAAGCCTGCTCCCAGAGAAAGTTGCTTGCCCCCTTCTGGCTGTTCTAGCCAGTGGGCAATTTAAAAGGTAATGGGTAAAGACAGGCCTTCCTTCAGCCACAAGCCTTGCTGCCCAGCTCTGGCAGAACCTGGACTCTTTGGCCCTTGCTTCAATGCCAAAATGCATTAACATGTACAGCTCCAATGTTGCTCATCAGTAGTTTGCAATGCATCACGCAGAACAACTGCAAGTTGAAAAAAATCCCAAATCAGTTGCCAAATATTGGATTGTTGTCAATTATTTCAGGCCCATCAAAGGTGATGGGCTTGCTTCTGTTTGGGATGGTCCAGCCCTGCAGAACAATGTTCTAGTAAGATCTTACAGATCCAGGCCAGGGAACAACTTGCATTTTAGGCAGAACTGCACAGCTACTGCCACTGCCAAACGTGACCTGTTGCCAGCAGGTTTCTGTTTCCAAGGCCATCACACTAATTAGTCTTAGCATGCCTACAAAAGATGAAATACCTTAATGACCAAGCAATGTATGAGCTGTATATTGGCAGAGAGGGTCTCAAGAACACCTCTTCTTAAGAAGGTATCACTTTTTGGCAAAAAATTCTTGTGGAGCAAAGCATTATTCATAGCCTCAGGGATTGTTTCTACATTTTGTTGTCTTAGTACTGAAAAGCCAAAAGCAGGCTAAGCTCTCCCTCCTCTCTCACGTACACAGGTTAGTCTGTGCAGGACACGGCCCTAATTCTGCAAGGTAAATCACTAAATGCCAGTCTGACCAACCCTCATGCGGCTCCATTAGGCCAGTGCTGGAGAAAGTACGTGCTGAGCCACAGGACAACAGATGGCACACAAGCAGTTTCTAGAAAATGGCGTTTCTTAATCTGTTCCACAGTTATTCAGACTGACTCTTAACATAACCAAAAGGGTCAAGTTTTATCTGCCGCACACCCTCAGAAATATAACAGGAGCTATGTCTGAAAGGGCATCGCCCTCAGCAGAGCAGCAGCACTTTATACTGAGTGTGGGGGGCTTCCGATTAGGTACAGTAACTGAAGCCCTACAATTCATAATTTCCTACTCAGTACGACTCACACCATCAATTAAAACCTACAATTAGCAACGAAGCAATAAATCCACATGGAGTGCGAAAAGCAGGTCTGTCTGTTCTTTCTCAAGTTTCTGAGGTCATTTTATAATTAGCTTTTATCTAAGATTTTTACAAAAATTAACTAAAGCTTCCTACCCACAAACTTCCTTTGGAGAGCACCTGTTTGTAACCAGTTAGACTTCAATTAAACCTAAAAGCATGTTCTTGCACAAGTCTTGCTCGGAAGTGTGAATTACAGCCCCATTAACTGATAAATAAAAGGAGAGCAAAGAGCCACCCAAGTCAGGGCACCAAGGCAACGGTCAGTGCCTTTGGTCTCAGAACAGATCCTATTTATTTTCCCAGTTAATGAGCACGGCGTACACGAAGCATACTGTGACACCAAGGTGAAAGTCATCATGAACACAGAGAAGTCTGAACACCACGCAGTGAGAGATGGATGACTCCAAGGGCCAAAGCATGCAGGCAGACCACAGGCCTCTCAGATGCAGCAGTCAGGAAAAGGGTTTTATTAAAGGAGGCACTTCCAGCAGAAGGAGAAGGAAGGAGCAGAGAATGGAATAGGAATCATTGTCTATAGGTCAGATGACTTTAGATGGAAACAACAGGAATGCACTGCTACAATGACTAGAAATGGAAAGCCTATTTTATCAGTAGAAATGATAAGTACCTGGCTTGTCCAGCTTACGAAAAAAAAGGCTTAAAACAGATACCTTTGCTCTCTGTGGTTGCATGATAGCCATGTAGTCCAAGGAGGAGAAAGACTCTTGCAGCTGAAAGGCTTACGAACAGAAGGGCATAAACCAATTGCAAGCAAGTTTAGGCCAGAAATGAGGAAACATTTCTAAGAAAGACCATAAGCTTTTGGAACAGCCCTTTCCAAAGAACACAAGAATCCAAGTGAACAAATAAAAAGCAACCTCAACCCTTCATTAAATAAATATAGGCTGCCCAGCTGCCATTTTAAGGCAAAGATCGAGAGCTGCTTATTAGAAAGGGTAAGCTGAATTGACAGTTTTGATGTCTATTCCAATTTTGTGTTAATAAGTTGAACGCGTCGAGGTAAATAATCATTAAACAGGTTGTCAGCTTCTTAATAGCAATTTCCATTCTGTGCGTGTGTGCAGTAACTATTGAGAGTGGAATTATACTTCTCAAAAAAAAAAAAAAAAAGAAAAAAAAGAAAAGATGTATTGCTTTTGACCTATGCTGGTAGCTGGTTTTGCAACTGTTGAGACACAGGCAAATGACATATGAGGTGTACAGAAATAATGCATTTTTATGCCACAGCTAGCATGAAACACTGTCCTGTGATCAAATTGAATTCTTATTCATACCAGGGACTGCAGGCAGTATGTAATAAAGAACAACTGCAATAGGAAAAAAAAAAGAAAAAGAAAGATCAAGAAAGTCAGTAATGAAACACGCCTGGCTTTATCAGGTAACACCTGATCTTCTTAAATAGTCTCAAATTCAAGAAGTATTTTAATAAATAGGGACATCTCTTACTCTTGTATACTAATTTGTTAATGTTCCTAAAACAGTCTGAATAAATAGCACAGAAGACATCAGAGAGAGAAGAGGTCCCTTAGCTCATCCTCCTGTCCTCTGCCAAGCAGCCATACCTGCAGCTTGTACACTTCCCAGTATTTTGTGAGGACTCAGGGCAGACTCTCCCTGAAATTATAATGCGAAGATCGAGCCCATAGAGAGACAGCTCATGTATCACCCTGAGCATTTTCCTATGGATGATGGAAGTGCTATTTTTATATGAAGCATCAGTTTTTCTCCCCTCAGTGTCAATACATTACTCAATAGGCTACAACTCAATAACCTTTGCACAACCAAAATGTATGCTTACTCTTTCTCTATTAAGAATGTACATTAAAAATAATAATGATAATCTAGTTGTCATTATCGAGTGCAACATAGTTTCACAGTAACGAGCATAAACTCCGCCAACAAGTGCGGGTAACAGCGAATCCCTGAGGAGCGAAGCTTCCTCGCTCCTTCCCCAACTGAGAAACTTCTGGATTTCCTTACAAATCTCAGCAGAAGATGTCACCGTGCGATCTGGTGTTGCCACTTCCAACCCCAGCCCAACACCACGGAGTTGCAAAGGCAGCACCGCGGAGGAAGGCCAACGGGGCAACCCGCACGGGGGGCTCAGCACAGCTCCGGCTCCTTCGCGGTGCCACCGCCACCCCGCTCATTGCTGGAGGGCCACAGCACCGAGCGGCACCTGTGCAGCCCCGCAGCCCTTGGGCTCCCCAAGCCCCCCGGCCTTGCTCCTCTGCTGATGGCCCCTGGAAAGCAGCAGGCAGGCTCCTGGCTCCTCACACCTGGGCTGAACCGTGAAGTGGCCCTGGCGTGGGGCTTTGTTACTGGCGGGGCTCTGCACAGAGCCCTAAGCACACCTCAAAATAAAATAAAATAACTGAGTATCGCCCCACCGGGTCCCAGACACGCCGTACCACCAGCAGCCGGCTGCTCCCAGCCGGGGGTCTGCCCCATGTTTCTCTCCCAGCCCCTTCCCCGCACTGCAGCCCCGCTGGGGTCAGACCCGGCCCCACAGCCCCGCGCCCCGGGGGGGGGTCGGAGCCCTGTGGGGCCACAGGCGGCACAAAGCGCGGCCCCGCTCTGGGGCGGAGCGCTGGGGTCCCCCCGCCGCTGCCCCTCGGAGATCAGCCCCGGTTCCCGCCCGGAGCCCGGCACCGGCCGCAGCCCCGTGCCCCCGTCCCCTCCCGCCCCTTCCCTACCTGCCGCCTGCCTCCCGGGGCCGCCGGGGCAGCCGAGCAGCAGCCAGAGGTGCAGCGCGACCCCGAGCGCACAGGGGCACAGCAGCACCAGCCAGTTGCGCATTGGCCGCCGCCGCCGCCGCCGCCGCCGCCTCCTCCTCCTCCTTCCCCTCCGCGCCGGCCTCTCCCGGCGCCGCCGGGGCTCCGGGCAGGCTGTGCCGGGCGCGGCTCCTCCCTGCTCGGCCGGGCCGGGCCGTGCCGGGCGGCGCTGCCCCGCGGCCGCCGGGAGCTGCAGTCCCGCCCCGGCCCCAGCGGGCGGCGGCGGCGCGGGCGGGCGGCGGCGGCCGCCTACAGCCCCCACAATGCCGCGGGGCCGCCCCGGGAGCCCGAGGGGAGCGGGGCCGGGGCCGCTCCGGCGGGGAGGCACCGGGGGAGGGCCCCGCAGCGCCCCTCAGCGCCCCGCCGCGGCTCGGGGCTGAGCCCGTCCTGTCACCGGCCCCCGCGGCCATCCCAGGGGGACAGCCCGGCTTCTGGGCGGGAGAGAGTTTGGAGGTGGCCACTGGTGGCAGCTGGGTCCCGCCATGAGCAGCCTCGAGGTCCTGCGGGACGGTCAGGGCTCTGGAAAGGTCCTCTGGTTGTGCTTGGAACGTGAGGGGCTCGGCAGAGGCTTAAAGCCCTTCACGGTTTTCGTCCTTGAACTCAGCACAGCCCAGAGAAACTAGGGAAGCAGCCTTCCCGGGTGTTTCTTGTTTGTGCGACACCGTTACCTGCAGCGCGTCCCTCTCAAGAAGTGATGGTGCAGTAACAAACTAGCTTTCCAGAACAATCCTTTAATAATCCAATAAAGGCAGGAGAGTGCTCCACTTTGGCAAAGAACTGCATCGACATTACAGCACTCAAGCACAGCTGTGCTTCTGAGTGGAATATTTTATTCCAGCAAGGAGTATGATAGTTGGCTAAAGTCTCCTGAGAGGTTTTGGACAATCAAAGCGTCGTTACTGCGACAGGCCAATGGCCAAGAAGTGATAGTAACATTCATATTCCTGAGAAAGTGTGTTGGGAGATGGTCACAGCCCAAGCTCAGTCTTGCCTCATACCTTCAACCACTGCTTTCTGCAGTTGGGTAGCTGGGCTGAACAGCCAGGAGGGTACCTGTCTGCAGAACATCACTGGTTAAATAGCTTTCAATAATATGAGATGAAGGAGAACACGAGTTTATTGGCGCTTTAAGAAATTATTTGTCTCTCTGGCCCTTTTGAACACAAATAGCAAAGACAAATGTTTCCTTGGCCTTGTGCAGGGTGAATCTACCTGCAAAAGTGATGTGGATAAATAAGCTTCTCAGAAGTCAAAGCATAAACTAGACGTTATGGTATAGGAGCTGAAAGGCTTAAATTAATGCTTGCTGATGGTATTCTATCAGAAACACATAATCTGCTAATAGAACTGTATGAAGTATAATTAAAAGAAAGGATTGAGTTTTTAGGAAAAGAAGACTAATTCTGTTTTTGAAAATCCTCAAGCTGTGGAAGTGATTGGAAAATGCTTAAAGTCCTTTTGCACAGCTTAATTAAAATTCATTCTTCAACTGGAGTGAGATATTGGAAGGAAAATCAATGACTTTAACCTACGTACATTGGGTTTAAACTGAAAAAAAAAAGTGTTGGAAATACATCAGCTTTATTTTGTTTGCATACATAAGCATATTTAATATGCAATTGAGTGTATATTTGTCAGGAAATAATACTACAAGGAGAAGTATATTACACAAATATGCCATTTGATATTAATCACTATTTACACTTCACTTGCCTTTCAGCAGGGTCAGCTGCAGAAATAAAAACTGTTGTAACTGCTAATATTCCTATACCTTTGCCTGTTTTCCTTTTACTTAATACATCAGGTTCCCTCACATCAGTTCACTCTGGACCAGGTGAAGTGATGTGGAGCTAATTTATATACCTGTCCAGGAGTGATACTTACCTGCAGACAAAATAGAAGACTCAATTCCTTAGTACCTTGCTTTAGATACAAAAACATACCAACAATATGTCATTTACAATGTGTCATGAAAATATACCATTTTCATTCTGTGCCTCGTGGTCAGATTTACCCTTCTAATGTTACAGACTCAGGTTGTCCCTCTGGCACACAAGGCATAACGTGTTGGGCACAAGAGCTGGAGAGTGGGCAGACATTTGCTTCGTGAATCCTGGAGCCAAAGTTATGTACCAGAGTTAGCCAGTCTGTAGCATTCAGTTTTTTAATCTTTGTGGTCCCAATTATTCCCCTGGGCGGGCAATAATTCTCATAACCTAAGCAGATTCACCATGTGTATTGAGGAATTATCAGTCTTTTTCTTTCCTTCCGTAGGATCTCTAAAATAAACATATTTTGTTTATTTTCCTAGATGGAAGAGATATCTCCCTGCCTCCCCTTCCACTTTCTGATCAGGATGAAGTACAGATGCAGGCAAGTCCTTAGACTCCTCTGCTTGTGTTATTACTGCAGTCAGTATCTTTGGGGTCTCCTGAGGACAGACAAAGGAACTCCTGTGACAACCAAGCTCTGGAAAGCAGGCTGTCTTTCTGAAGGGCCTGCCAGCTCATATAATTAGCAGCAGCAAAGAAAAGTCAACAGTATGTGACCAGGCAACTCTAAGTACTGTGATGGACAGGTATG
The DNA here is from genome assembly GCF_009819795.1 of Aythya fuligula. Lineage (NCBI taxonomy): Eukaryota > Metazoa > Chordata > Aves > Anseriformes > Anatidae > Aythya > Aythya fuligula. The sequence goes on from NC_045561.1 coordinate 24,705,184, forward strand.
AAGAGCGACATGATTAGAAAGCTTTGTACAGCACACAGTGTGCAACTGATGTGGAATCAGGCCTGTGCTTATTTGTACACTGGATGGAAGCAAGAATCTAACAGAGTTTTGCCCAGGGCTATTTTCCTTAATAGTCTCCTAAGGGAGACTTACTAGACACTTAAAAAAAAAAAATCCAGATATGTTTATGACTACTGATTCTACTCTCTGTGCTCCTTTATTAAGAGCTTCAAAGAACTCAAAAGGTTAAAAAATGTCAGGATTTCCTTTACAGAAACCATATTGACCAGCCTCTTTCCATATTGGTGGTGAAATGCTTCAGGGCCTGGTGGTAATAGAACTAAATCTTGCAATCCCTTCATGCCAGTTGATAATAAAATAGCCTGTAGTTAGGATCTGTAAGAATCACCAGAAGTAGAGCAGTGTGGAGTGTCATGAGTTGCATTGTTTTTTGTTTTGTTGTTTTTTAATAAAGGCTGCCCAGGGATTCCCAACTGAAGAATCAACTTTCTTGAAGCTATTCCACACTGTAGCTCTTTGGGTTGAAGGTTGAGGTGACAATGACCTGTTTCACACTGAAGTGTTTGGTAAGTTTCAGCTAAAATAATTTAATAATTTCTAAAAAATTGAGGATGTTACCTAAGAACATTTAAAAAAAAAAAAAAAAGTACTTGTTTCCTATGAAATTATTTGTCTATTATTTTGCTAGCCCCCCTTTTTAGTGGTTAGCATCCTCATGTCCATTTATAGCAATCCCTTTAAGCTTTGCTGATTTATATCAGCAAAATAGTGTTGTAACTTGCTCTTCTTTCTTGATGTTTTCTATGCAGATGTTCTAACCATTTTGGTACATGGATCTGATTTGTGGCAGGAGCCACAGTTTAGACTGACTTCTGTTAGGTCCAAGAATATTCTGTACGGTCTTCCTTTCACTGGCATTGCGAGAACCTGGCGACCAAAACAGCTCTCACATTATATTCAGAGATATTCCAGCTATCCTCATCTCACTTTACTTTATGGAAAGGTGCAGCTTTATATTTAATTTCCTCTCACTAAGTGGTCTCATGAGCATCCTAGTGGATGACCAAGTAACCATGCCTTATTATAGAGAGGGATAAATTAAAATATCCTTTATCCTTGTCATCTTTTGGAAAGAAGAGGCTGGTCAGTTTGATTTTGTTTATTGGGCCCAGCCTAACCTGCACAACAATTCATAACTACCATACAAAATTGTCTCACAGGATATCATAGTTATCCAAACTTATCAATACAGCAATGATAATTTTCACATTCTTAGTTGACTCCTAGTTGTGATCATGACAATCAAAAATAGAAATGGACTCAAAACTGATATATGATAGCAGTTAAATATTGACAGGCACACCTCAGAGAGCAAAGGGGAATGTCTTACAGAAATTTGGAACAGCCTGAAATATCCAATAATCAGGCAACAGCCAGCTGGTGGGGTCAGTTACTTCATGTGTAGCTAACAAGCAGCTATTTTTAACAAGTGGTACAAAGGCTTGAGTATACAGATATAAAAGAGAGTAAGGTTTCAGGAAGTCCTGTTGAAACTTATGACAGCAAATACACTTTTAAATCACATGGCTGGTAGGGAGATAAGCTGTTTGGAGCATTAAAAGGCAGATAGGCCACGTACTATTAATCATTTTATTATCCATCATTGGATTGATAATATGCAGGCTGTATTTCAATAAGAATCAAATCAAATCAAATAATAAAATAATAAAATAAAAAATAAAAATAAAAATAAAATTAAAATAAAATAAAATAAAATAAAATAAAATAAAATAAAATAAAATAAATAAATAATTACATGATTGGGTGCTTTTTTCATCTTGTGATTCTTACAGTGCTATAGAATAGATATAATCTGCTGGAAAATGCACAAGATGGCTGATTGATTTGTTGCAGAAGATGCAAGGTGAATGAGGTGGGACCATGAAAGAAATAGTGTTACAAGGCTATAGTATCTTCATTGATGCTCAGGAGAATTAGATTTCATCATTGCCTCTGTGTCATGGGATAAAAATCACAAAACTAAACATTGAACATTCACTCAATTTCTGGGCACTCAGGTTGCAAAAGTCACTCCAGTTTGTAGAGTTGAGGATTCAAGCTGAGGCTTGAACAAATGGGAATATTGTTTTATATGCTGAAAGAGCTAAATACTCTGAAGAGGCAGGTACTTAAAATTTCACCCCTCCTGTTGAGGCCCTTGCCACGGCTTCCCGCTGTAAGATAGGAATAGTTCCACCCTCTCATTCCTCCAGGACACTGTGGAGACACTTTGAGAAGCAATCAGTCATGAGCACCACAGAGAAGCTCATCAAGGACTAGTTCTACACTGAAAGCAGAATTTGTGAGTAAATCAAGCCTGGGGCTACACAATGAATAAAGACACCAAAATAGCATTGAATAACTGCTCATTAACTGAGCATTGCCTATACTGTGCCTTGTGGGAATTCCTGCAATGAAAATGTGTAATAGTAGTGCATACAAATGAGAGAGGCAAATGGAAGATGCATAAGCAAATTTAACTCTGACATTTCTTAAATGAGTGCATAACTTAGCTACCTTAATGATCTTTTAATGTATTTTTCTGTTTATTCAGATCTGTTTAAATATCCATAAATGTGTTTGCATCTTGTTGCAAGTATTTTTTTTTTAGCTGGTATGGGCAGAACTGTGAAGAAATATAATCATTTGAACAGCCTTTGAATTATTGTTAAATTGATATTTCATAGTTGATCTGTCTAGCTATTTTCCAGAACCTGAAGCAAACATACCAAAACAAAACATACGTGTTTTGTTGGACTCAATGATCCTTATGGGTCCCTTCCAACTCAGGATATTCTATGATTCTATGTGCAGTCTGACAAAGAAGAAAATGCCTCAAAGAGACTATTATCTATGGTAATCCTTATATTCTCAGAATTTTCATTTATGATTTTTTTTTCATAAGAATCTTACCATCTGAAGGTTTTTTTTTTTTTTTCTCTTGATCTTCTATGGATATGACTAACATATTCATACATCAGTACTTCAGATACATATATTGGAAATCTATGCGTTGTGTTCTGATGAATATGATAAAAGATCGTGGTGTGCTCTCCAGGGAAACCTCTCAGATAAGAACCAGTTCAAGAACCATGGAAGTGAGCAGTCTGTGCAACAAGAATGTTAAGAACAATTTTACAGCCAAAAGTCAAGTGAGCCACACTTGCCAGAGAGATGCTGTTATGCTGTAAAGATCATTAAAGTCAATCCAATCTGAAAGGATTTTAAAAAGTCACAATGGTTCTTTTCTATAAATATAAATTTAACAAAAAGTTTGGGTCATTCTTTTCTTTCACTGAAAAAAAAGAAACAACAATAGTGCATCTCTTTAAAGCACGCTGTACAAAGAATAAAGGGCTGCCATACACAGCCTAAAGTTCAAAGACACAACAGGGTATGGTACAGAGAGAGGATATGTAATGAATAGATTTTTACACCATACCTAGTACATTTTCAGTGAAATGGCCTAAGTTCTATTCCGTCTGTATACTTTGTGGGATAAGAGAAAGTATTTGGCCTAGACTTCAGTAACTTGGAAAAAAAACACACAACACCTTTAAATAAATAAATAAACATAAACAAAGCAACAGCAATAACCAAAGCAGTACTCAGGAGCAAAGATTACACGTGAATGAATAACAGAGCAAGCAGTCACAGTTCTGCAAAGAAGAAGGAAAGCAGGATAGATTATTAGTAGCTCACAGTACTGGGGGCCCACTTCAGTCCTAGAGCCAGGACTGACTGCAGTTTGCAGCCATGTCACTTACTAAAGGGAGAAAAGTGACAAAGATACAAGTGGTGGCACAACTGGCCACACTCCGGAAGAGACACCCGGGTAACGGTTCAAACTGGAAAAAGAAATACAGGAAGGGAGTACACAGTAAATCCAACTGGTACACCCAAAGATAGCCACAAGTTTTTAATTGTTTATTTTATGACCTATTTAACCTATGACCTATTTAAGGTTTATATGACGTCCATCTTTTCCTAAACTGAGAAGTTTGGAACTGAACCGTGAGGTTGAACCACGTCTCAGAAGTAACATGGGACCAGGTGACACCTTACCGAATGCAGACCACAAAAGCTAAAGAGCTTGCTTTCTGTTTCTGACAGTACATGTATTAAAATACACTTTTAAGGTCATTCAAGCTGAGGCTTGGTATTTGTTTCTGTTTCAGTCGACTTTTATCACTTTATCAGTAGGTGGCAGTAATAGACGATCCTGTGCAATTTCTGCTTCACAAAAGGAGTCTGGGAAAGCAAATAGCCTATTTTAGGGCAAAGCTGCTCCTTTTGTTTGTTCACAAGTGTGAGTGGTGAAAATGCACTTGACAAACTTATAAGCACATCTTCCTTTAACAGACATAAACTTTCTTCTCATACCAGTTCTGGTATTTTTGGATGTGCTTAATATAATCATACTACAAAGTTGAATTAAATTAGATGCAAATATACAATATTTATTTTAAATATAATCCTCTCTAAAGATTAAATGTGCAGATGCCTTTAACGTTTCATATAACATTTATATACTCAATGTAATGACTTAAACTAATTATTAATACTTTTCAATACAAGAAACCTTTATTTCTCAGGAACAAGCCCTTCACCCAAGTTTTCTCTAGTCTTTGTGAAGAAGCAAATCCACATTCTGATGTGACCCCAAAGGTGAGAGATAACCACAGCATTTTCCAGGATAATATGTATACAGATTTTTATCTCTATACAACAAAGAGATAGGAAAAACTATATGCTGTCCTCCCAAAGTGCATCTTTTCTTACTCCTTTGACACAAGAAATTCAACTGGATAAAGAATTGCTGCATTAATGTTCCAGCCTTTTATATGCACCTTTACAAACCACTGTTCTTAAAGTGTTCTTTCCTTCTGCTAGGGTTAATCATATTGTAAGTCACTGCAACAAAATGCCATTTTACCATTAGTCCCTGGCACATTCTTTGTCATGATGCCCATCTGTACCAGTTAACCAGTTGGTAATACCTCCTGCATTTACCTTGGTGTCACTGACAGCAAAGTTTGTACTTATTTTAATCTGTGTTGTGACCTAGAATAGCTTAACTTAAATTTACCTTCATTTGTTCTTCTCCTTCCTTAATATTTTTGTAGAGCCTGGCTTAGAAATCCTACCTGTTAGCAGTAGCAAAGCAGCCTGCTACTAATTTAGTACATGGTATAGGGAGCAAAGAAGAGGAATTTGATATATAATACAGAAGGAAGTAATTTCAGTATTGAAATTATGACATTCTAAATTCAATATAAACCAAGAAGGTTAAGCTAAGGAATGCAAAACAGCCAGCCCTACAGATGGTGTTGATACATTATAATTTACCATTAATCCTCCCTTGGGAAGTCCCATTTCATCAGAGCAGCAAACACACAGATAAAATGAAGAAAGGCTTGCTAACAAAATGCCAAAAAGTTCTTGAATCTGACTTCTGTTCCAACTTTCTCATTCCACGAGATGACGGCCACAACTCTCACCGTTAACAGTGAGCATGTATTATTTTCTGGGCCTGAACTACAAAATGACAAATCTAATGGCATATGAAATAAAACTCAGAGAGATATGAGCACAAAACTAGGCGAGTAACAGGCCTGGTCTTGTTCTCATTCAAGTTGCTGGAAATCAAATCAGAGAGTCTGATGAAAATAAAAACTCATTGCTTCTGCCTATAAAAAACCTTACTGTTGGACAAAGCCATATTTTAGAGGCTTTTTTAAAAAAAAAAAAAAAAAAAAAAAAGTGTTGTACTTCATGAAATAATATGAATTTATTTTTAGAAAAGTGTTCAAGAACTTTCAGATATTTCTGTGTAGAGTTTGAGGTAAAATGTCTGAGCATGAAACTCAAATATCAATAGCAGATTTTGTAAACCATCTCAAATGTCAAAGCAGCAAAAATATAATAATGACAAAGATATTTCATGGTTTGGAAGGGTTGGAAGAAAAGACATTCTTTAAAATGTTGATTTGTGGATCAAGCTGACATAAAAAAAATTATGCCCTTTTCTTCACAGAGTCAATATTTTGATGGTGTTCTAAAATGAAGACATATATTCCTGTGTGATCCAAAGATGGTAACGTTACTTTGAACTGCTAATCTTCCAAGTCCTTTTTTTTCTTTTCTTTTTTTTCATTCAAATTAGCAGTTTGCCAACAGAATATATTAATACGAGGAACTAGTAAATAAAGCATAATGCCACTGGAGAAAGCTGTCCTGTTTTCCAACACAGTGTTATGCTTATACAGTTTAACTTCTTCAGGTATGTTACAGACATCTGTTGTAATAAATATGCAATTTACAGTTCTCCATGTTTTTTCCCTTTTTAACATCAGAAGCATGAAAACATCTTAATAAATAATTTTTTTTTTTTTAATTTAAACTAAGTTATGAGCTGATGAAAGACACCACAAACATAGGATGCCAGCTATTAAAAGTATAAAAGGTTCAATATGTTCACAACTACTTCAAGAAAAGTTTTGGAGAAAAACCTGAAGTCCAAACCCATCACAGTCACCTCTTCTAACACTGGGTTTTTGGAAATACAGCTCTTAAAATGGGTGATGCTCAAAGCTAGTGTGAAATGTTTCAATCTCAAGACCTCAGATGCTAATTGGAAACAGAAAGCACGCTATTTGCAGCACTGTAATAAGCTGTGGCAATTTTATTATTTTCGATGGGAATGTTAATGATGAGCCACAAATGCAAGTTCTTACAAAGCCTCTGAGAATAACGCTGTGTGCCCTATATTCCCCTCCCTTGCTGCTCCAGTTAAAACCATACATGCGGAAGGACAAATGAAAATGTTGCCATGGTGATCAGCGCAGCTACCAAATCATTTACCGTGTAGGAAGGATTCCCTAAAGAACCTTATTAAGCATTTTGTTACTCCATTTTAACAAATGTTTTCAGAAAGCCATTTTTATTTCACTGTCAAGGAAATAGCTACTCAGTCAGCTAATGCCTGTTTCCCTACCCTCCAAGACAAAGCCAAGCACGCCGTGTGTCGGGAAATATTCTTGTTACAAGTTAGGAATAGGAATCTTAAACTGGGAAGTTTGAAATGGGAATCGGGATACAACCTAAATAAAACAAGACGTAGTCATGACATTTGAATGTTTGTTTTCAGAATAGGCATTGAAGCAGCTCTGTGCCTATTACACTACTGAAAGCTTCAGTTGGCAAATTAAAAGACAAACCTTTACATGAAAGAAATCATGACTCTATTAGTTACAAGGAATATATTCTTTTACAATAATATTACTCTAATGTGATAAATGTTATTTTTACAATAATATTACATTATATACATTAACATGTCAGTTTTGTGTTAGACAGCTGGTAAATGAGCTAGCCCCAGTCCAAATCCATCTGTCCTGCGTGACCAGAGGGGGAGCAGAATGCAGGCGGTCAGGTCATGCTATCCGAGTTGGTTGGCAAAGAAAACTAAACGTGTCCAATGCAGCCGTCTTGTATTTCTGCTGCACAGAACAGTACAATGAACACTGACAGAAACAGTTAAAAACACATTCAAAGGTAAGAATATGCACTTTGAGCTAATTGCAAAAAGCTTCATTTAACAAGCTGCCATTTTTGGCATCTAAATTCGACATTGAAGTATCCCAAGACCCTCAATTCCTCAGCTAGTCTTTGCCTTGCAGATTCTTAAGGCACTCAAGGCATCCAAGTTTCTGCACACGAGGTGTGCTACGTTACGGATGGCTGTTCAGAGCCTCAGATCATTCAGAGTAATGGAATTTTCTGACAAAATTCTCCTCCCTCTTAACTTTTGAGGCTGACTTCACACATCTGTTTTCACAGAGTGAAATTTCCATCGTATTGACATACCATACATATAAAGTAGAGAACTGAGGGACCTCTCCTAATATATCAGACCAGAGAGAAGCTTTCAATTCATTCTTGAAGAACATTAAATAAATAAATAAGTAAATAATGTAACAGTTGTTTCCATCAGATGCCTTGATTGATATTAATTGTACTTAATAAATACTGATCATTCATACTCCATATCTCATTCTTTTCCTGTAGCTACACACCTGTGGTTTTACCCTGCTGGGCTGCTGAACTCCACCACAACCACTCTCTCAGTCCCCCCCCGCCCCTTAAAGATAAAAAGGGAGAAAATATGATCAAGTGGCTCAAGAATTGAGATAATGACAGGGAGATCACTCACGAATTATCACCATGAGCAAAACAGACTCAAGGTAGGGAGATTATTACCGATCACTTCTGCTCCAGCACCTGGAGCACCTCCTGCCTTCCTTCTTCACTGACCTTGGTGTCTGCAGAGCTATTTCTCACTCCTCTCTCCCAGCTGCTGTTGCACAGCATCTTTTTTTCCCTTTCTTAAACCTGCTCTCCCAGAGGCCCAACCAACATCGCTCCTGGCTTGGCTCCAGCCAGCGGCAGGTCCCTTTTGGAGCTGGCTCTGCTCTGACACGGGGCAGCTGCTGGGCTCTGCTCACAGAAGCCATCCCTGCTGACCCCTGCTACCAAACCCTTGACACATAAACCCAATGCGTCACTTTAGACAAAGCCAGAAGAAAAAACCTCCCCGAACCCTCCAAATTATTTGCTGATAAATTCTCTCATGGCAAGTCTGTGGCTGCAGAACAAACAGACTTGGTGGCTGTTGATGGCACTGTCTTTGACGCATATTCTAGAGCAACCTTCTGTTACCATTGCTCTGCATCCCCATAAAGTCTCGCTCTCATGAGTGAAGGCATGTAGAGTGCTGCTTAGAAACTGTAATCCCCCCTTCCTGGACTGATCAGGGCAGAACTTACACCCTTCACTAAGCCTCTCAGGAAGCTGATATATCACAGTTCAATTTCCTTGCAAAAATAATTTAAATCGCTATCATTCAAAATAAGGTGCAAGCAGCCACGTTTTTCCAGTTTTATTGATGCAGAACTCGTAAGTAACTGTATATTTTCACTTTGCTTGTGCTGACAGTGCTGCTAAGGTTGTTTTTGTAGTCAAGTTTATTACAGTCTTCACAAAACATATTTATAAACATCACTTACTGTATAAGAGTGATCATTCCAAACACTGTAAATCACCAGCATTTTTTCCTAAACAATGCTACTTGCGGAAAGGTCACACTACTCTTTTTGGATACAAATTTGTAAAGGCAAATGAATTAACTCACCTTCCAAAGAAAATAAGAATGTTAAAAATAGCTTCGGAGTCGGTATGACTCATTTAGGTCTCAGAAAAATCTATGACTGGCAAAGATATCTACAATATGATACTGTACTCAATACTTTCATTAAGACCCAAATAATCTTCATGAAAACTGAAATTAAACTTGTGCATTGGTCTGAAAAATAAGGATTACTTTGATATTTTTTTTAGGATTCTTTTACTTATTTATACCAGAAAATGCACTACCTTCTAAAAATCTTGTAACTCTGGGCTAAGTATTGATATCTGAGGAAAATATGCTAAAACCAATAGCATGCACCACCAATACCAAATTTTAACATAAGATATTTTTAATTGGAAACTGACTCAAAGGATAGTACAAAAGAGTTTCTTCTCCCTGAAGGGATTTTCAGATGCAGGTACTGGAATAATAAGGGGATCTTCTCCAATATGAGCATCACAGTATGCCAATAAATCTGCTGCAGCCTTGGATACCTAGTAGAAGAGAATAAAGAACAATTACAGCATTTAAATCTGAACCAACTGGCATCACATAAATATTCTTCATATAACATACAATAATGGAAACTCATAAAATAGTAAACCGGTTTATTCTTCTTTACATTACAAGTAACCACAGCTCTGCATTTGTGCTGCTAAGATGTATGCCTTGTAATCCTCACACACATTTTACCTAACACAGCGACAAGGGATGGTATTGATTTATATGACTCATATTCTGCTGTTCCTCTCCATCAGAAGCAAGGTCAGGAGCGTATACTCAATGAAACATCTAGCTACTAATAGTTCATAAGCAATATCAATTCTCCTTGAAGCACATCTTTGTAGAGGCCTTCTGCCTCAGCTCTTATTCCCAGGCATTAAAGCAGCAAAGTTGGATGGTTCCCCACAGACTCTTTCTACCCTTTCCTCCTCTAGATGTGGAAAAAAAAAAGTTTTTTAGGCACGTGACCATGGAATTAAAAAAAAAAATCAGGAGCAAGACTTGCAAATCATTTCTCGTAGCTCCCATTTAAGCTGGTCACCTTTTTCAGTGAAGTCAAATATCTTTTATTTAGTAAGTTATTATAAGTAATGCTTTAGTCATCACATTTAAGCTTGACCTTTACATTAACACTTTTAGGCTTCTAAAATAAACAATTCTAAGGTCTCCAAATTCTGAATTCTGGCTTATGCTTACTGAAAAGTCCTATAGAAATGTAACAGCATGTTGATTTCAAGATATTTTGCAAGAAGTGGAAAATGAAAATATTTCCGCTCTAGATGTAATCTCGAAACCTTTGCAAATTTGTGCCTTAAAAATATTGATGATATTAGGCCACTGTGATTTATTGGTGGTTTGTTGTTTTTTTTTCAAGAACTTAAGATATAGACTTGAATTATTTTTGTTCAGTTGTTTTGTTAGCAAGATATTTACAACTATCTGTATCTCTTTGCTTTGTTTAATTATTGTGTTTCCAATATTGTAATGGAGCTGAAAAAAGGAGATAGTCTTTACAAAAACATCTTTTCTCTGAGCACCAGGAGAGATTCTCCTCAGCCAAATACTGATGTGAACAAGTTTGCACAACTACAGTAAAAAGGAAAAATAAATCTGATTTCTGGTATTCTTCTGACAGGTATGTCGCCACTGTTAGCTTTACCTTCCCCACACCCTGCCTGCTTTGGTAGAAGTCCAACCCGTAGTAGGCTTCAGATTAGACCTATGAAGTCAGTGGGTGTTAGATCATGATTCATGCAAATTTAAATTAGCTTCCCAAAGGAAATAAGTGACTTTCTATCTTTAAAATCCACTAAAACATGCCTTTGTAGGATGCTTAAACCCAGTCGCCTCTTACAGTTGGCATCCCAGTAGACTACCTATCTCCTAGCTGAGGAAGCAGGGCTGTTTATGTTACTTAGAATTAGTTGGCTCATGAATTAGCCTGTGAGACAAAAGGGTGGGCAGAAACACTACAGATGAACAATAGATCGCTGGGCCAATACAAAGCTGAAGACTGAGAACAAAATGAATGAATCAGATGGCAAAGATATCGAGAAGGGCCACTGCTTCTGAAAAGAGAAGCAGGACAAGCAAAAGCAGTAGAGACAGACTTCAAATACAAAGTTTTAATTATTTTCAGACATTCTTCAATTAGCTACTTGCTAAGCAATGACAAAGGAATGAGATTAAGGGCATGTCTAGACTCAGAGATAGAATTATAATGGCCAAACTGAAAGCTTGGGAATGCTATCATATTCCCAATTTTCATTTAAATTTACTTGTGAATTCTTAAAAAGCAGATTCTCTGGAGAGAGGCACAATGTCATTTACTATGAAATTCGTATCAAGCCCCAAAAGATCAGAAGACAGTAAAGATACTTTTCTTTGCTAATGACCTACGCTGGCCTCAGGAAAATACAACCTAGCATAGAATGCATCCCCTGAAGGAGAGGTCAGCATGTTTCCCGTAACTGCAGGAGGAGTGTGTATTTTCAGGTAATGACGATCACCAGAATATTCATAATTACTTAACATAAGCATTTTCACTTTTCTATTGTCTTTTAAGCTCAGCTGCATCTCTCAAATTAAAGTAGTTCTATGCTTTAATTGATTTCTTTGGTCCTCAACTCTCTTTTACTCAGAGCAAGTTAAATTCAGAGCCACAGTTGCCCACAAAAAAAATCAATGACATTTATAGTGTTACGTCATCATCAACTTTACTGCCACAAAACCTTATGGAGACCTACTCTAATTCTCTGGGTCCCTGAGAATGGGTTTATTAAAGATGCTCAGCACATTCATTTTCAATTATTAAGGTACTGATAATTTTTTTTTTTTGTATTTTATTCATGAAACCAACAATCATTCTAAGCAGGTTGATCCTACACGAATGGAGAACCAATGCTGGACTTCAGCAGACTGACCTTCCCATAACTATCATGCTTGTTTCATGTACAGATATGCAGCATCAGCCCAGGAACATACTTTTTGTTCAGTGAAAGAGAAACGCAATTCCAGCCGTCAGTCTCAGGAGGGGTAAGCCCAGCAATTTCATTTTTTCTCTACGTATCACCGTGCTTTGACATCATACGGCAATGAAAAAGATTTTCACTAGCAAAAATGCAACATTTTTATATGTAACTTACACTCTACTGAGCAGGTAGGAATGCAAAACATTTTGAAGCAGAGCAAGCACCTTCTTCAACATCAGGGTGTTTAATTCACAAATTAGTTTGCTTTCAAACTATAATACAATTTAGTGGAAAGCAAACCTGAACAACAAACAAGAAACTGAGGAACACAATCACATTTCAGTGCATTGTCACAAACTCAACCTCCCAGCCTGGACTAGGCCACGCATTTTCGTCCTTTAAAAAAGGAGCTGGAGAGGAGAAATCCTCCCATTGGGATTCCAGTGATTGTGAAACTGAATTATGGCATTTCTTCACTTCGTCTGGCATAGCTCATGCTCATGCAGTGAAAAAATGTCCACTTACTGTGGAGAGTTAAGTTAGAAGATCACATTGCAGCAGCAATGAAAACACTGCCAATGTTGCTCCCAGCCACAGGAACCAAATTCGGAACTGTGGGCAAAAAGATGCCAAATATAACATTGCCTCCAGTGTGTTTCCTGCTCAGTGTTATTATTCAGAACAGTGGCAGAAGACCTCTGCATTACGCACTGCATTAAAGCTGCAGCAGAGACAGACAGCTTTTTTAGCATAGGTCAGCACGCACAGGTTGCCTAATGGCCAATGCTGTGGTTGGTTACCATAGGAAATGATATGCTCCTCGCCCTATTTCTATCACGGAGGGAGTTAAGTGAAGGCCAGTCCCTCACAGCTTCTATTCACCTTTAGGCTTACTTGGAGCTGAATGATGCTGGGCAGTTCCAGAACAGCTTTTACCAAGGCTTAAAGTAAAAGCATCTGATTTGAATATCCAGAGGAAACTAACGCACATTTATCATTTCAGCTCACCTACGCGATACAGCTTGGTCTGCAGACTCAAAGCAATTTATACCTACTGCAGAAGTGGCTGAAAAAAATCAGACTCCAGTTTGATTGATGAGTTCTAACAGGAAGTTAGCATTTCATTTTTAAAAATATTTTAAAATGTGTAGATAGAGGGGGTAGAGTATATCTGTATCCTGTATTACACCGATCTCCCATTTTATACAATTATTTTTATTCTGTGCAATGACAAATACATCGGGTTGTCAAACTACTGAAAGGAAGGAAGAAAAAGAACAACACACGCTCAGCCCTGATGCTTTGAAGAATTAGTCTCAGGAGGACAGTGGAATTTTACCATTACATTTCAGAACAACAGAGGTGATAAAAACAGCCGAAGTTAGAACATAATCCCGTTAGCTGCGCTAATAATTACAAGCTTCAATGACAGGGCAAAATGCTGCAATTACGATGTCTGTCTTGTCACGGATTGTGACTAATTACCATCTTTGCTATGACACCCACTCTGCTTATCCTTTACATCTAAAACAAAGATTCACACCCGTTTATTGCCAACCCCACCACTTATCTCCCAACACCATTCAGAAACAGTTGGGGATATTTTCTACCTTCTTAAAGAAAAAAGAAAATGGAATAATAGCTGATACACCACCATGCTTAGTGTCAGAGCACTCCTCCTCGCTTTCCTGCTTGTGAAGGGAAGATTAAGCAGTGCTTTATTCTTGGGACAACTGTGATAAAGCACCAGTATTATCTTTGCTTTCTCAACTTCACTGCTAGTATCTTTGGTAGACACATTATTCTACCAGTCATGAGGCCATTTTTCATCTGATTTCATTTCACGTTTTCTAGCTTGGAATCCGCACCTCCTGCTTTCTACTTACTTCATTATAATTCCAGCCATTCCTTCTGCAGGGAAGGAAGACAGCTTCAATTTACGATCCTTTGGGGGCTTCTCGTTCTCAAGGTTTGCAAAAACCCACCATGGTAATACTCCTTCCAGCCACCAATCTGGACATGCATAACTTTGTCTTCTCCTTTTAAGTTGTCCTGTTTCTCTCACACCTCAGCAGTGTGAAAAAAAGGTTGTGGAACCTCAAAACATTGCATTGCTTGCTGCTCTGAATGGCTGTAGGATTTTTAAATCAGTTGAAAAAAATCGAGAACACAGTGGGGAATGTGCAACTAGAAATGGACTTCTAATTACAACATTTTAGTTGAGCAGACCCAACTGTAGCTGGTTACAGAAACTACAAAGTGCCTCTGTAGTAGAAAGGTGGAACTTCTAATTTCCCTGGTCAATAATGCAGGTACCTGGAAAATTTCCTTTTTCATGTTAACAATGTGGTCTTGTCTACCACGGGAATAACCACTTCGTTACAGCAACTTGCAAAACAGTGTCTAATGAAGTTATTTGGAAAGAACTGATCTTTTGTTAAATGTCTAACTCGTTTAAGCAGTTGCAAAACAGCTGGGGAAAAAAAAAGGAAATTAGTTCCTTTCTCTACCTTTACAGTTATGATCTGAGAACTCAGATCTCCTGATAAAACCATTTGAAGTCTCTTGGCAAAATTCACCTATAGTGAAGCACACACTTGACTATTTCAAAGATTAGAGGGCAAAGCAGATCTTGAGGAAATAAGAAAACCAACCAAGCTCTTTTCACAGTCCCTCATACACTCGTTCAAAGACATTCTAGAAATCAAGACCAAACGTCTGCAAATCATACTTAGTTTGTGTTAGTGTCCCATATACATTAATTGTACATTATGTTAGTTGTACATTATGTTAACATGTATTCTGGACTAATGAAACACATTAGATTTTTCTTTGGTGCTTTTTGCAGTCCCAAACTGAAATGTAAAACAATTGCACTTTTAAGTTATCTGGTTTTTAGGTCTACTATATATGCTAATAACTGTGTTCTTGTTAATTAAACTAACTGCAAAAATAGCCTATGTCGTTCTTACACATGTAATTAAGAACACCATTATACATCTAACAAATGAAGCTATCTGCAGAACCGAGCTAATGGTTCAGTGTGTGAAAGTTATAATTTGATTACATAAAAGCAAGTTTAAGACAATCTACTGAGTATCAACAATTTCAAATTACAATAACGTGGCCCACATTTTTTTAAACCTCTTCTTGGCCACTCATTCACACCCTTTCCTTGTTGTCAGTTCTGTTGTTCATGCAGCTGCAATGTGGCTTAAATCAGGTGGCCAACTCGTCTGAAAACTAACCTGGAGGGCTGCACTGAAAAGGCAGAGCCATACGTAAGGAAACAAATACCCATCCCTAGGAGCATACTTCTATTATGTAATGGACTTGCCAGGATACTCTACGAGACAGAAACCACAGCTATGCAAATTCAGTGGTCTAGCAAGCCACTGCTAAAAACTGAAACAAAATGCAGCAACTGAGATTTATATTTTCATATAAGCAAGACTGACTACTCATGTCAATTGCACTAATATTTCTGAGTTATAAATACTGTCATTTTAATTTACGAGTTTATGAGCTGATACTGCCTTATAACTCAACACAGAATTTTGATTTCAGCTGATACAGTCTTTTTGGATTATTAAAGGTAGGCTGTACCACAAAGCAGTGAGTGCATTCAAAATATTGACAAAAAGTCAAAGTTTACCTTCATTCTGTCCATGTATGCTTCCATTTTCAATTGCTCCACAGCTTTCCTGGCTTGAGATATGTTGGTTGTACTGTTCGACATTAATTCCTTCATTTTGTTTTCCCTGGAGGAGACAAAGTTGAGACAATTTAAAAGTACAGCCAGCAAATACACCAATTAGTGATAAGACAGTTACTGAAATCTAACCAGTGCCCCCACATCACCACACTGACACTGCCAGGCTGTTAGGTTATAAATACAGATCAGATACCATTTCTATCTGTTTTCTTGTTCAGTAGCACCTGATTGCATCACAGATTTGCATCGTTGACTGCAGCTATTCATCCTGGATTCTGCAAACAACATGAAAATGCAGATTACACTGCCAGTGTTTCGGTGCAGAACTTGTCACCCTGGTTCAGAAGCTCAGGACACTGTTCCCAAACAGACCCTGCAGTCACCATGCAGTTTGGCTCCATACCCCAATTACACCTACTCACATGAGAACAAGTCCAGAAATGTGCACGATGAGACTGAATGCCACATGGATCTCACCAAGCATCAGAAACAGAGATATTTAAGGTAGGAAAATAAATCAATATTATGACTATAGAAGTACTTTAGCAATGAAGAAGCTGAGATTGAGAAGAAATGATGCCTCAGTTTCCAAATTTTTCTTGCAGATCTCCAACGAAGTAAAAAGACAACTAAAACCATGTACAGCATGGTATGTTACACCAAAATGAATGCACTGTTTTTGAAGAGATCTGCAACTCTTGGGAAACTAACCTGCCGAACTCCAGGTTAAGCAAAGGAGTTGTGCAGAATGACTTTGGTACTTTTTCCCTTGCTTTTTAGCGTTTCCTTTGGCAACATGCAGATTCAGAGACAACATCCCAAGTCCTGCTGGCACGGGAATTTAATAATTCAGAGTTACTCACTGAGGAGTACTTAGGTATCAAGGTTATCGAGTGTTAAAAAAAAAAAAAACAATAAACAAAAGCAAAGAGATTGCTTTTTTAATTGTCAGTCTGGTAGTTTACAAATCTGAGAAAATACTACCATGTTTCTAAACTGAAATGAGCGTGAGGAAAAAGCGCACTGAAGAAGGCACTGCTGGGAGCAAAGTGCAGAAGTGCACTACAGAAAGCACTGCTGGGTGCAGCTGTAGCTGCAGCCCATGAGGCCAAGGCAGATGTCCCACGCCTGCTTCAAGGAGCCACAGCAAGCAGTAAGCAGTGAGATCCACTGGGATTTCAGTTAAGGATTTGGTAGCTGTGCGCACCAATTTTAAGATCTGGCAGTGGTTTAATCCAAAAGATTTGGGAACCGCTGAGTTAAGACCTATTGAGAAAACCTTGGGCAGAGTGAGGCTGTGATCAGGGAATGGGTGATGTAGAAGGAGCAGAAGAGGAGCGAGTCTCAGTGCTGAAGCCCCTGCAGCTCATGGCTAAGCAGTTCAAGCCATTTCCTCTGCCCTCAGGTGTCCTGAAGCAGCGGCGATTCAGGAGAAGTCTCCTTGGTCCACGGATACTGAGACATAAGAAAAAAATTACTGCCTGACGTACACATCACGGCATGAGCTGGTCAAAGGGACACCTAATTAGGGTACGTCAGTGTTTCAGTGGTTTTCTTGCACTGATACTCCCTAAGGAGCCAGTCTTTCGAAACGACTGCTTCCAGCTTATTTTTGGACAAGCAGTGAACATCTATAACTACACAAATTTCCCTTCCTGAAACTCAATAGCTTACCTAATCCAATAACCAGGGGATGAGATATAAACAAGAAATTAAGTATGACACAGCAAATACTCTTGTAAACAAAAATGACACACACGATGTCCTCAGCGTTTTTGCGTCAGTAGAACACAATCCAGAGCACATAGGGAACGGAGGAAGAACTTTTCAACTGGTTTGATCTCAGAAGACACTCACATTCGGAGACAAGGCAATGATAGCTGTTACTTCTCCTTTCTGAAATTGTTAGTCTATGCTGTAAATGTGGAATTCATGGTACATATGGGTGGAAAAATACAAATATGATGGTTCACCATCTCTGGTTCACCATGCTCAGCACTAATTTGTAGGAACATGACAACCTTTTTCAGTACGTGTACAAGCTTGGGCAGTAGAAATGCTACCCTAAATTATATTGTGAGTCAAAATAAAACGGGAGCTTTAATACACGCAAATACAAAGAACACGTTTTCTCTATGTGTGTGTTCAGCGAAACACACAGTTCTCCCTGAAATGCACTCTAACTAAAATTGTGTTAGACCGCAGGAGCTTTTTTTCCCCCTCTTTGCCTTTGTTTCCAGTCTGCTAACTCATTTCCTCACGGGGTACAGGATTAACTACACGTGGAAGAGCTGCCTTTGCATAAAATGCAATGCCCAGTACAAAACCCACAACCAACCAGCCAGCCTCCAAACAATTTTTGGATGTGTTTTGCCTTGCAGTGGAGGAGCAGAGAGGCTCCTAGGCAGTCACAAGAGCGGGAGGTGCAGAATTACAGCTCATCTCTTGTCTTTTTCTTTGATCCCCCCCCAGCTTTTAAGCTATAAAGACAAGAGTAAACACATTCATCTTTGTTTACAAAATGATGCCCCTCCAAGTATAAATCATTTAAATTTTGTTATCATCCCCATGGCTAGACTAGTAATGACCACAGAGATGAAAAATCAAAGCTAAGTGAAGTACAGAGCCATGTCTTCATGTGCACAGCAAAGTCCAGAGGCAAATTAGAAATTTGATTTTGAATAATACAGTTCAATTAAAGTGCACTGAGTAACTGAAACTCCACGAACAGTCTCGAGGATTCCAGATCTCCCTGGCTTTTCTGGTAGTTCACTCAAACCATAGAACTTACACACATTAGAACCAGAAAATTTGAGCGTTTCTAGTAATTCCAGCTGGTTTTTAAGCACCTGCTGGGTGAGGGATTCAGTGATGACCATGAAGGAATTCTGAACAGTCTGTTAGGCACAAAAATGTTTAAAATAATTCAAACCCTTTTTTCCCAAACAAGGCCACAAACACCAAAATACATCCGTGCCTGTATTCCGATACAACAAAGCTGGGGGGCGAAATATGTAGCTACTTTGGTAAATTATTTCATGGTATTAGAAAATGATCAGATTAAGTAGTTTTATAAAAAAAAAAAATCTAAAAAAGAAAACAATCTGGCCACAGGTGTTTCATCCACTGGAGAAAATTTTCATTTATCCCTCGTTTATTTATACCCTAAGGCACAAACATTTGTTCTGTTCCAAAGCCTGCTCCTACCCTGACCCTTACACACACCTCAGTATTTAACTACCGTAGTTCTGGGAGTGCTTAGCACCCATTTAAGTATCCAAGCTCTTTTTTTTCATGTCATTTCTGGTTCTAGAACTTCATGAGGCAGATTTATCCCGTTTCACATTTCACTTACTAGGCTAAATACACCTCTGACTTCCCTCATGATGCACAAATAGAGTACGCACTGGTGTATTGGTCACGACCCTATCAGATATTAAATGGTGTTGACAATCTGAATTGTTCCCACTCCCAAACCTGACTGTGATGAGCTGGCTGTCTTAGTGGCTAAAGCTTTGGCTGAGACGTGCTTCTGCACTCCTTAGGACCTATGATATGCTTTAGTAACCATGGGCTCAATATTCTTTAATGAAATAACGCTGTTACTTAGAAATAAAGCTCTGGAGAGAAAAGAAATTTTAATAACGATACAATCGTATACCCTTTGTCTGGAGGCTCACTCCCTGGAATCTGAGGAACCTTCTTTGCCAGATGAAGAGCTGTGGGATGTCTGTCCCAGTGCTCCAGCTGAGCCCACAGCTGCTGAACAGCCCCGGCCCTGCTCCAAGCACTGAGGTGTTCTCCGGGACGGCACAGCCAGGTTTGTGACCTGCACGGCAGCAGCCTACACAGTGCCCAAAAGGAATAGCTTCTCCCCATCATTTCAATCACCTACAAAGCCTCGAACCAGAAATTACTCAGCTGGGTTCACGATGTTCACCCCTGCTTGTTTTTCCAGCAGCCCCCTATTAGGTTAGATCGATGCATAGGCACAGGGGCTCTGATAATCACCCTAGTTACAGTAACCCTGCTGTGATCAGACTACGTGCAGTCTACCTGTTACTGGTGCATGCCAGCGGTCCTAGATCACACCGGAGCTCATTTATGCAGCATATTAAAAATATGCAGTGCATCGAGCTCACCGGCCTGGTCTCAGTGACTCCTTTCTTTACGGGGAGCACTCATCCCGTTAACGAACGACAGCGGCAGCCCCTGCACGGCCCTTTTTGGCCAAGCAGTTTCTGTAGTATGGCACACTGTGTTGGCCAGCCGTTTCCAAACTTACTGCTCCTGAAAGCTGCGTGGTGACAGCCCCCCGTCCCATCCAGCTGAGGGGGCTTTGTCTGTTTGCTTGACCTTTTTACCTGAGATGAACCCCATGCTTTTTTTGCTGGATACAGTTAAGTGATTTGTGCCAAAGATTTTAATCTCCGGGGCTCATAAAAACGCTTGTGAAGAGCAACTTTTCTTTGTTTGTTTTCGGAACAGATTGTACCCGACAGCGCTTCAAAGGCCAAGTTATCTCTTGATAACCCAGGAAGTTACATATTTGCAGGAACAATTTGACCTTGCATAGGTAAGAGGTGCAACATACATTTACCAAACATTACTAATGCCCATTAGTGAAATGCAGGGTCTGAAATACTGTGGAACATGTAAGCAAAACATAGTTTCAAGCTCTTCAGTGTGAATTTCTATGAGGAATGGGATGAGAAGGGATGGGATGAAAAGCTGTGAGGCACATTTTCCCCCTTACACTTCCGAGTAGGGTCGTAAACCACCACACCAAAAGGGTGCACTGTAGAACAAACTCTAAAAAGCCCCACACCCAACTGTTGCGTTCCCCTTTCTCTCAACAACCTTTCAACAAGGTTGCCAACTGCTCTGGTGTGGTCTGCAGCTTCTGGGATTCCCCCCTCTGAAGAGCACCTCCCGCACCAGCCCCTGGGCCACGCAGCACGGCAGAAACATTAACCCAAATCACGCAGTCAGTCCCAATGGCATTTGAGGGAATAGTCCCTGAACCAAATACGACAGTGAATCAAATTCTAAAATGCAGAAAGATCCCCAGACGTACCTAGCCACCTGCAAACACACCAGGAATATGAACGGCACCGTCTTCAGCCTTGCTTGATGCCAAACTGACAGGAAGGAGTTTCAGGGGTAACTCC
Organism: Aythya fuligula; assembly: GCF_009819795.1. Lineage (NCBI taxonomy): Eukaryota > Metazoa > Chordata > Aves > Anseriformes > Anatidae > Aythya > Aythya fuligula. Next base: position 24,726,316 of record NC_045561.1, read on the forward strand.
ATCCCTCAGCAGCACCAGCAGAAACCATCAGCCTAGAGGCAGGACCGCTCGCCACGGTCAGACTCGTCGCTCCACACACACCCCAACTTCACGGGGAGCTGCCGACCGCCTAACTGCGGAACAGCCAAACTTCAGCAGCTCGGTTTACACCTAACACAGCGCCGAGCCCCCATCCCACCGCCAAGCTCCACCGATTCCCGTCGCCGTGCCCGTGTTGTATAAGCCAGCGTCCCCTTGGGCTGCCCCCTCCGCCCCGCTCCCAGCCCCGGCCCCAGCGGCAGAACCTGGCTTGTGCCGCCCGGCGCTCCCCGCGCTGCTCCCGGCGGCGACGAGCCGAGCTGGGTGCCGGCAGGCGAAGCCCCGGGCCGCCGGGCGGGCAGTGCGGCGGAGGCTCGGCCCGATCCCGCTCGGTCCCGCCCGATCCCGCTCGGTCCCGCCCGGTGCCGGGCTCCCGGGGCTGCCCAGGCTCCTCCCGCCCGGCGGCACATGGCGGGGCGGCGCCCTGAGGCGCTGAGGGGCGGCAGCGGGCGGGAAGGCGGCCGTGAGGGGGGGCAGCGCCAGGGCGGCTCAGATAGCGAGATGGTACAGAAACGGAGCCCACACGGCGCATTTACTGGGGGATTCGGACATATCTAGAAGTTAAGGGGGGAAACAGCTGCTTTAAAGCACAGTTTTGTGCCTGGTGCCTGCTAGCCTGCACAACTAGCCTCTAATGACGGTAGTGCAGACATTGTGCAACCGCGTTGGAGATTTAGGATCTTTGAGTTTTTCTTCGAAGGTGGCTTGCAAGCTGGAAATAGGGAGCCAGCTCATGCTTTTGTTTGACTTTCTACCAGGTAGCTCAACGAAGTGGAAGATTGTAATCAGAGCAGTCACATACTTAATCCCCTTTCAGGAGCGACCCACCTGAATTGTGAAACACAGCACAGCCTGTTACAGAAACCCAGATGACAAACCAGTGGCTTTCTGACCTCACCCAGAGCAGCAAGCAGCTCTGCATCTTACTAGCACAGAGGTCATTTGTCAGCAGTTTTAACTGAATATCGTGTCAAAGAAAATGCTGTCAGTACCTCTGCAAGCTCAACTAATGCAGAGTAATATTCTCAAGGCGAGCAGCAGCTTTAAGACATTATTTGTCTTATATTATCATGGTAGAGTAGCAGCATATGTCTTGTGACTTTTTTCCATATGTGAGGAAAAAATCCAATACAGCTTTAAGCAAAAAGCATGGAGAAAGTCAGTCCTATTTGGACTCCTTCCACACACCAAAAAAGGCTAACACCTCCAGTTTTACATTCTACAGAGCTTCACCTTAATTAACTCTGGAGTTACGCTTTTGTCTGTACTGTTGTGGACTACCCATATTTGAAGGTAAACTGAATTTGCAAAATTTGTTAGTTACAATACCTGGGTGTACTCTCCTCCCCCCTCCCTTCCCTGCTCTCTAGAGGCTTTTTGCCCCTCCCACAAAATGCATAGATCAAATACTAACTCAAGAAATCCTGAGGAGACACTTGCTCAGTATGCAGGAAAAGATTATTTATTTTTCTTTAATTCAGCTGTCTTCAAGAGTAGGGTTTAAATGCAAAGATCTTTAATGTAGGTATTTCAGACTCTAAGTTTAAACTTCTTACATTTTATCTCCTCACAGAATTCCACACCCTTGCCAAAACATTTTATCCCATTTGATTCAGTTTTCAGTTCACTTAGTTTTCTACTGATCTTCTTTCATTCCTTCGATTCATTATAATGGGTTTGGTCTAAGCACTGGATAGATATTGGCTGAACCCAAGGTCCGAGTTCCCTTTCCCAGTAATGGTCTGGAGACTTGCTCTCCTCTCCCCGCTACAAGTGAACATCTGGCTACTGCCTGGCTTTCCCCGTCTCACTATACATCTTCAGAGAGATCCCCAGATTCACCACAGAAATCAGATCCTCTGTGCTATCAGATAGGCCTCACCACATGAATCTGTCCCAGACCTTGGCTTCCAACAGCAGTATCTTTGCACCCTCTGCCAGAACCCTACCAGAAATCCCACTCCTCACTTCCCACAAGCACCTCTTTTCCTCCCCTTAGTGATCTTCATTTGCTCCATGAGTACAGAGAGGAGCTGCTTTTCCACCTTTCCGCAGCTCAACTACGTTTTCAAAGAGAAGTGGATGGTTAGGAAGACAGAAAAAGTGTCTGTTTAGGGGCTTCAAATTTTATCGTTACATCCCCGGAGAAGGAGGGACATGTACACACCTGTACAAAGTAATGTACCTTAGGTTTCCCACTTCCACTCTCATAGCCCCCCTCCTTCGGTTTAGCAGTCACATCATGTAGTCCACAAACAGAACTTCCCCGCTTCAAGTATTTTGAAAGATGAAAGACCTGAAAATGAGCAGAAATGAAATTGGAGCAAAGCGAGCGATAGATGCCTGAAAGAGAGGTGAAACTAAGCCAAAAACATGGTTCTACCCATCTCAGTTTGATACAAAGATCTGTTTATTACCCAACAATGTGACAGTGTATACAAAGACAGTGTGGAATGTGACATTTACAGAAGTTTCAGTACATCATGCACATATACTATTGCAATGTTATTTTAATAGTTCCAGAATGTTAAGCTGAATAAATATTCCTTGCTTCCAAAAAATCTTTGTTTTTTACATAAAAATATATAATATTGCACTCTTTACAAGGCCAGCAATTTTGCATATTGATTTGTAACAAGTCGAATTCTACTTTAGAAAAATAAGCCTTTGTGAGCAACACCCCAAATCAAGGAGCACAAGAGCACCCCCAAACCACGACATTTGTATTTTGTCTCTTAAATAAAGCACATCACTTCAACATGAGCCAAGAAGCTTTTCAGTCTGCATTTGGACCTTACATTAACATTTAGACAGTAAAAAACATGACTGAAGCCATCCCAGACAATGCCACGACAATATATGCAGTTTACAACTCAGTTCATACAGCCACTTGCTTAATCGAACTAAACATCAGTCTTTGTTGTCATGGACCAACAAGACTTCAAGACTTTCTGGTTTGGAAAGTTCAAATCAGGAAGTCACAAGAATTTCTGTAAAGACCATTTGGAATTTTAGAAAGAAGTGTATAGATTTATTGCGTGCATGCTTTCCATAGTGTGACAATTTCATATACAGCATTTGGAAGGCAGGTGAACCTTTAACATAAGACAGCAGTTTGTATGGCAATAGGGGAGTGTGTCAATGAGAAAAGCAAAGCTATTTGGAAGAAAAATGGAACTACATTAGATTTGTGTAGCATCCTCATGTTTTCCCATTCACATGACTAGCAGGCATCATTCATGGTGTCAGTCAGGTTTAAAGTCTCAAAAATCCATCAACTGAACCGTTAGGTTTTGATCTGGCCTAAAAATTCAAATTTGTTAAGCTTTTAACAACTGAGGCTTTTTTTCCTCTCAAAAATAGCACCTAGGAATAAATAGCGCATTTGCACAGTGTATCTGTATAAACTGTTTTGAACTACCTGATGCCTATGGACATTCATTTAAATATTTGGATTCAAACATTTTACAATGTATGGGTTCAATGACACCAAGAATAGGAACACATCTGTGCCTTCTCTAATGCCTTTTTTAGAGCTCTGGAAAATAAGCTGTGTGTGTATAGTGTATATGCAGTCTGCCACAAAATCACATAGCTTGGTGTTACAAATTTAGGGAGTTAACCCCACATGGAAAAAAAAAAAAACAAAACACAATGTAACTATTGCTTCATGATGCTATGAGGTGTCTGCCCATCATTAGGACAAATATTTTTTGTCTGTTGTAAAGACTATTATGCCATCTGAACAGAAGAGACAGCAAAAGTTACAAAGAAAGATAAATCAAATTTTTCCAACATTACAATACCATAAGATGGTGCAAAAAGCACCTACTAAATTCTTTGCTTCTCAAAAAAGCAATTTTGAATCATCTTGGATTTTTGAGTTTTCGGTCACTTATCCCAGAGCTAACTATACCACCCTTCACTAATCAGATATACATACGCTGACATTTTTTTTTTTTTTTTTTTTTTTTTTTAAGTATTTACAGAACTTCACACTGCCGATATTTTACAGCATCGGAGGGAAATAAACATTACTGATTCAATTTTTGAAATACTTGTTTCCAAGAAGTGATTTAAAAAAATATTACATTTTATATTGCAGCATTTTGACTTGTAGATTAGAGCATTTGTACACCACTGCTGGTATTGGAGTATACAACCAGAGCCTCCTGGTGACCTTGACAGACTTAAAGTTTGCGCATGCACAGAATTTTACAACCGCCTCAGACTGTTCTTTAAGATCTAGATACATTCCAGAGACATTCAAACTATTTCAAAATCCAGTAAAATAAGATTCTTTAATCTATTTTGGATTTAAAGTGCATCAGAGACACGAGTTAGCAGCAAAAAGTCATCACCCCGCTGCATAGCTGCTAAGGAATGAATAGAACATGGGTAACTTCAGGCGCTGCTGGTCCTTGCGACACCAAGCTATAACGTTTCCATCACTGTTAGCCGTGAACAAGTGATGTCCATCGCAGGAAAATGTAAGGCTGGAAAACAAGAAAACCTATTTTTATATCACGTTTGGCTATTTAAAATGCTAGAAGACAAAAATTAGTTCTCAGCTACAGGAGACCCAGTGCATGCCTTAACACAGCAACCTTTGCGAACAGCTGGCTGCTCAGCTTTGTAACCAAACAGGCTGAACTGCAGCTTCGTCCAGCACTTCAATGTGCCATGCAATTTAGTACTCGTTTATTTGCAGCATCAGAGGAAGTAGGCTGCCCCTTCTATCTCTGAAAGAAAGGCTTTTCAGCACAGAACAATACCCTCTGAACTTACTGGCTGACAAAAGCAAAAACTAAATCACAGTAATGGTCACAACAAAATTCTTCAGAGTGATTTGTACCACACTAACATGAACTTGATCAAGTTCTGGCAGAACCCTACAAGACCTCTGTGCAGGGTACTGTACCTCTAGGGATAAAGATTCCATCCTTTGACTGCGTTCTGAAAGCATGTTGGCATGAGAATAATTCTGCTTATATAAACCCTCCAGGGGACTCTAGTAGGCAAAATTACATAAGCACTCTAAAATGGCAGCTGCCACGCTTCTGAGTCTCCTTTACTCCTTTCTCTGTTTTCCTCCAGTATCAGAAAATGGTCAGGGGAAAATGCAGTCCTTTCATTTATTTCTGAGGGAAGACAATACTCTTCTATTTGAGTTTGCTGACCTTAAGATATTATCTCCTGATTTTTGAACAGCTTCTGTGGAAAAATATTAAACTTAATAAGAAGGGTAGTATTGTTCAGCTCTCAAGGGAATCCTGCTAATTTCTATCTGCTAGCAGCAGAACCTAGTTATTACTGTCATTACAAACACAGTACACTTGTGCTCATTTTGCTTTCATGAATAATTAGTAGGATTGCATGGCTCTTTTTAAACATGGGTGTTTACCTCTTGTCTTTATGTCAAATCCATTTTCAATACTACAGGCTATTTTTCTTGGTTTTGTTTTGAAAGAAAAAAATCCATTTACTGTATACGTAAAATCTTTTTACCTTACAATGGGTTTGGCTGACTTGGAAAACGTTATTTCCCGTACTGGCTTCAAGTCCCATGTACTCCACAGTCTGAAAGAAAAATCAATTTTCCTTCACATTTATACCTGTAATTATTTCAGTGATAAACAAAATGAATTTAGCAACTACCTAATATTATAAACTGGACAACAGCTTGCCCACCTTCTTTAAATATCATACCGATTGTTTGGCTACATGCTATCAAACCATGAACTTAAGTTATAAAGCATTTTACTAACTACAAAAAGCTTCAAATGCTTACCTCACAACTCCATTTTCAAGCCCCCCTGCAATCACATTGACAGATACTCCTTCAGGCTGGTTAGAGAAAGCAACAGAGCAAATACTTTCCCTGCAGTGTACGTGTCCCACAAGATCACCATTAACTGTCCAAAGTCTCAAATCACTACCCCCTCCAACTGTAAGAGAACACAACACATCAGCATTAAGAGAGAAATCTGTACCAGAGCGAGGTCTATGCAACAGAATATTTAGGTGTTACAGAATTCAACTTTCTGAAGAATCTTTTGAAAAATCAGGTTTGAATGACTTGGAGTGACATGCGCTGCAGTGAACAATTACCTCTTTCCTGCTTTTCTGCTTTTTGTGATGCAAACTGCCAAGCCACTGCAAAATGATTCAGAAGACATGACTTCATATCTACGGAATGCTGTACTTTAAAAATGAATTCATATAGTATTTTTGTATGACCAATGTTCACGTATTGAAAGGGAAATCCTATCTTCTTTAAACTGCTTTCTCATACCCTGACTTACATTTAAGCAACGTACTTGAAATACTAAGTGGAAGTAGCTTACCTGGTTATCTTGCATTATTTGAATTTATGAAAGTAATGATAACCCATCTACTGCTTTGTCTTGAAAGGGATTGAAACGCATGTCCCTTACCAATTAAAGAATACAGTATTTTCCAGCAGAAGCTGGCTTAAGAGCTACAGAAATGGATGAATTGTAAATCTGTGTCAGTCTGAAACCTAAACACAATGTTTCTGAAACCCCCAGAATAATTTCCCCTCATTTTTTAATACTATAAACTGTGCTATCTTGCCTTTTTTCCCCTTAATATTTGTAATGGCATTAGTTTTAATTCAGTCTATGGAGACCTACAGTAATGAAAGCTGGCTAAAAGATATGTCATTACGTAAGACATATCTTACTCAAACATAAGAAAGGAAATTGGTTCAAGCAAAATAAGAATTCAGTCAACAATCATCTTCCAACAATATGGATAAACAAAGTTAAGATCTCTTCCTTCATTTTCTGTACTTCTTGGATCGACAGAAGAAAATTGTCATTTCGATTGAACCTGTTACCCAACCCCCACGTCAAGTTAACAGATAAAGTAACACAGGTATTCTTATAGACATCAAAATAGCGTGAGGTCTCTGACTTGGCCCTGCTTGTGTTGTAGCACACAGGCAGTCTGAGTCATTGAGCACCCTGAATTATATTCAAAAAGATCTTAATGTCCTAATCCAGGAACAGCACTATATGGGAAATACAATATAAAAAAATGCTCTAAAATAAGATTAGGCAGTGAGGCAGGGACAGAATTACTTCCTTCTGTAGGAGCCCTAATAGAAATATCTACTCCACCTTTAATATATCTGTTATTCCTCTTTATTATACACTGGTTTAACGCAAAGCCAATCTGGTTGCTTCTAGCAATATGAAATCATTTAAAGTGAGTGATGAACAATAATTTTGTTACTCAGCAATACAGTGTACTCCCCCCTAAGATCTGTACCTCTGGCAACAAATCCCTGTAAAAATGAAAACCACCAACCTCACAGAATGTAGGTCTCCCAGAAATCTGTTCAAGCCTGTATCAAGAGACCAAGCTGTTTGCTTCCACAACTCTCCATTTCACTCTAACACCTGATTAATCATTTCTGGAGAAATTCATATGCTAATATGTAAAAACCAGAAAAGCACTCTAAAAAGCATCTTCAGATGATTAATACATACTCAACCAATATAAAAACAAGTCTCATGATTTATCTGGTCTGTAAGTTAGAAGCCTTGACTGCCAGATATACCTGAATCACAAACTGTTGCTATATCACCAGTTGTCTCGCTAGCTGAAACTGCCGTCACAGGACTCTTGTGTCCAGACAGACTCTGGACATAGCACAGCCTAAAAAAACAAAAAGAGAGAACAAAAAAACCTGAAGTTCAGATTATATCATTTTTGAAGAACCTTTTCTGCATTAAAGACATTCATTTCAACAAACACTGTGTAATGATATTTTTCGTTTTCATTCTAGAATTCCTGCATATTTCACGTGAAAAAAAAGCAAGTTGGCCTTCACATGAGATATTAATGAAATAAACTCAATTAACATTAAAGTGTAAAGATACCAAAAAGTTGGAAAACAAGTACTTCAGTTGCAAGTTACATATGTACTCGTACCTGTTCAAATCCCATATAATACAGGTTCCATCTTTGCTGACGCTTATCATTATACTGTATGGCTTGCACACAAACAAGCTCGTTATCTCTGCTGTGTGGCCATACAGATGGACTTGTGACTCCATTTCTATTTCTGAAGGCTGAAAAATAGCAAGACAAAATGAAATCATAAGACTAAGATTTTAATGTCTATTTTCTAAAAAAGATAAATGTAGGGGCAAGTTTCATTCCTGGATTTCCAAAGATGATTCCCATTACTTTTAACATTATCACTTTAGTGATAGTATTAATGCTTTATTACCCCGATGTTTTTATGATATGATATGCCATATGCATCCATAACATTCAACTTTTTCTTCCAGTGCTCTGCTCTAAGCAAACATTTTGACGTAGTCCAATAACTTCAAGAGAAACTCTTCTGCTGTCAACTAAACACCTTGAAATCAGCTGGTCTGCTTTGTGCAAGACTGCTGTTTTCCCATGGTAGAGAAATGACAGCCTTAGTATTTGAGTATTGAGAAGCAGTACTTTGAAATATAGACAGAAAACCTAGCTCAGCAGTTATTACTGCTGAACAAAAAATAAAAGCAGCAAGTTGAACACCAAATAAGACAACTTACTCAAATTATGTAACATGAAACAATTCAGACGTCTTGAAAATGGTGTTAGCTGAAGGAGCTGCTTAATCAGAATACTAAGAAAGCCTGCTGTACAGAGATTAGCATAATCTTTGTGCAAGGAAACACAGCAGAGAAACGTTTCTTTTTACAACAGAGCACGTTGTAGGCCTGCTATATTTATCCTGTACCCTCATACAAAAACAGACAAAAAACTTGAAAGTAGTGACAGACAAAAGAAAAATACACTTAATTATTTGTTTTTCTGCACTGAAATGGGACAATTTAAGCTGTAATACTGCAAGAGTCAATACGGTTTAAGGCATTTTTATAATAAAGTATTTTTTTTTAAACCATCTTAAAGACTAGGAAAAAAGCATCTGATAACATGAAGCTATGTTTTGGATTCTGACAACATGGCTCTTCAGATTCCTATACTGACAACAGCAATGACAATGACGTGATACCCACATGATGCCTATGCATGAATCAGGGCAAAATATTCATGTTTCAAGCTCTGTGTTATAACAGACTGTTCACTTTATCACTGAACAGCTGACAAGATTCATACAGAACAGATGCTAGGAAGCACATTTGCATTCCCTGCAGCCCTGACTTGGGTAACTGACTCCACAACAGGAGCTACAAAGTTGGCATCAAGGTCAATCTGCCTAAGGCATGTAAAACTGACAATGCTGAGGAATTCAACAAAACCTCAAACAACATCTGTGCAGCTAAACAAAAAAAAAAATCACTTGTTTCTAGAAAATGCAGAGAACTTGATCATAAGCCTATTACTGGAGTTCCTTTTCTGCATGTCAGATGGCAGACAGACTGAATTTTAGTACCTTTTTTTTTCCTTAGAACTGGAATACAAGTCTCAATATAAGTTATTTAGAAGCTCTCTGTTGTGGCGAGCAGTTAAGGTGCTTGACTTAAGATCCAACTGATTTAAGCTTGTAGGCTTCAAGTTCTACTTAAACTTTTAAAATCAAAGCTGCTGAGCTTAGGAAACTTGAGTTGCAGATCACCAGAAATTGAAAGAAAGCCAAGGCAGTAATTGCAGTATGTTCATGGTCTTCCCAGTCTAACCATCTGCTGTTTGCCACTGTTGCAAGTGGCAGCAGACTGGGCAGGCACAGCAGATCATACCAAGCCTCCCCCTAGCCCAGCCTATTGTACTAATTCAAGAGCAGCTATAGTACAATAATACAAACGTGTTTGCCAATACCTGTATCAAGCTAAATTTGATAGATCAGTCGGGTTGTTGCTATGGATAATCACACAGGCATACCTAAAAACGTCTGTCAAGAATGTTACAAACTTTGTTAAAACTATGAAAACGTGTAGAAATTACTGCTGGAGAAAATCAGACAAGCTCAAAACTCAGTCTGAATCAAAAGATGAATTCTAAGTTCTGTTTATATATTCATACCATGCTTATCACCACATAGTATCTGGGAGATTTCTACAAGGATCTCAGCACCTTCCACTAACATGTTGAGGAATGTAACTTGTATTACTTCCCTCCACACTGCTTTCCCCCTTGGAATATGCCAAAGTGATGAGGCATAGCAGTTAGTATATACGTTGTGGTGACTCTCTCTGGTGTAAACACCTCCTGCATTTAAAATGTTGTTTACTTTGGGGTAATGCACATTCTAGTTTCATTTAAGGTTTTGAAAGGCTGACTCCTTCACAGGAAAAAATACCCCAAATTTAGAGAGCTTTCTTGTGCCAGAGCACTTCAATTCCAAGCCCTAGCCTGAACTGAGAGCTCTGTGTACATCAGTTATGCATCCAGATGGTGAGGGCCAACTAGAGGCTAGCAACACATGAAAACAAGAACATAAACTACACAAGTAAATACGCAGAAAAAAAAATTTACGATGTCAAAAGAGGAGCCTTCAAAAATAAATACTAACCAAACACTTGATCTTTTTAGTAAGGGTCCCAAATACAACATTCCCCTTCTCTCACTTTCCCTGTTATAAAGGGCTGTAAGAACAAATAGCTAAATCCCTAAATATCAGTTCTACCCAACAGAACGTACCGTATTGCTTGTGAATCTGTTCATGTACGCTGTGATGACACCGGATTTACTACCTGTGAAAAGCTGACAGCTGTCTGGGACCCAAGCACAACTTGTTACCTTGGAAAGAAAAAAAGCCAGAAAAAATTAGAACAGGAACTGCAATTGTCACTATGCCATAGCATTTGGTCAACATGATTTCTATAGGTTATCTTAAGAAAAGCCATATAAATACTTAAGCTGAAGAAGAAATCCAGGAGTTAAAGATGTATCTGCTTTAGGTCATATTTACTATTACTCCAGAAACAAAGTGGAAAATGCTGCATTGCCTGAGTTCACAGCCAAAGGGCACAGTGAATTTCCATAGATTTCTAGATCTACAACCACATCAACCAGAGTATTTTCAGTACAGTCTCAAACACAATTGAAGTGAAACAGAAGTTATACAGAGTTCTTCAACTATCTTTTAGGCAATCTTTTTTTTTTTTTTTTTTTTTTCCAGAGGAATCAAACTATAGTGGAATTCTCCTTCCAATGAGAGGCATCTATTATTTTTCCTTGTTTTCAATTTTTTTCTTGGTCCAAAATTTAGCTTTAATAAATTCACACCAATAATCCACAGGAGAGAAAAGCTACAAAAATCAAATGCATTCAGAATGGATCTTTGTCTAATACATGAACACATCCAGGAACAATGACACTGGAGCAATGAGGGACACATGCCAATGAAAGAGAATCTAACAGACTAGAATGAAAACATTGGACAACTGTATAAAGTTGTGCTTGGATGCTCATCCCCCCAAAGTAAGAATTCTTGCTTACTATAGGCATTGCAAAAAATTAAAGCAAGGGTAAATACGGCCACATAAAGCCACTGGATAGTTAAACTAGCAATATTCAGGTGAAGACAGACTGATTTTTACCTGATGGAACTGTGAACTCTGGATAAAATTTACTGGAGGTTCACTCTGCTTGCTTTTCAGTCGTAAAATGTTATCAGCATATCCCCAGCTCAGGATAGCTGACCACTGAATATCAGTGCTATGCATACTTCTCACACCTGAAGGAAGGCATATAAAATTCTGTGTCATATATGCAACCAAAGGGTTTATCACTTTGTTAGTCAATAACAAAAAATAAAGTCTAAGATGCTTTCTGTTAGTACATTACAAATGAAGACAGCCTATGAATGAATATAGTGTTTTGTTTTTTTTTCAAGGACTATGTAAACATTCAGCATTCTCCAAAAACACCTATGTTGAACACCTAAGCTGAACAAAGCTTTTGAAGCATCATTCCATCTAGTAGGAACAGACAAAAAACGATGTTGACAGCACTTCCCAGACAGAGAAACAATTACAACCTACTACTTCTTTAAAGAGAGTATTATTTATTTTTTCACCTGAAGCCTTCAACAGATAATTTATAAATCTTTTCACTAGCACATTACAAAGGAAAAAAATCATGAGAACCTGTTTACACATTATCAATTAGAATCCCTCCAAGCAGATCCTTCACCTCTGCTTTTTACTGCTTTCCTTATTCATTACCTCTAAAACCTATTTTTAATTATCCCTTCCATTGCCACATGTTCTTTTTCCTGTTTTTCAGTTCATTTTGGACTGAATCTGCTGATAAGTTCTAAAGTTAAAGCTTCATGCTTCAGTCGCCTTAATGAAAAATAATTACTGGATGCCTTTTTTTTTTTTTTTTTTTTGAAAATTACAAGTAAAATCCACCTGCCAGGAAAGATATCAGACATGTGGAAGCTGTTCTTGGATGTAATAAATTGATGTAAATCGATCTTTAACAAAAGACTAAATGCGGGAAATTTAGTGCGGAATAGTAGCATTAGAGTTACAGATATTATGATTCTGTTTTGCATGTAGAGAATAATCACAAATCCATACCTTGCTCCTTGCTATATATCATCAAAAGGCAAAACTTGCGGGACAGACCGCATATAGCTTTAGTTGGTAGAGCCTGCAGAGAGCCAAACCTTTCTCCATGAGGCTGGCTAAAACAGACAACAGGATCTGGAGCACTTGGGGAACCAACATATTCTCCCCACTTCAAGCCTTTTATCCACGGCAATGGACTCTAAAACAAGCACAAAAATATTTAATTAGGAAGATTAGGAAGGGAGAAGAATCATTTGTATCACATTTCCATAAACCACCATATGTCTGCCCTACAGGCAATGAAAAGTAGAGGACAAAGAAGCACAGCAAGCATTTACCTACTCTAGGTTTGCATATAGATCCCAGAATGTTGTTGTTGAAGGCATAAAACTAGTACCAATTTTCTATAACCAACTTAAATTCAGGTCTATCTTAATGTTCACTGTTTTATGTCAAAGTATTTTCACGGACTTGTGATATTTATTTTCATGGATTTGTGATATACCCTTTCATTCATCTTCTGGATTATCTTTACAGTGCAAACATGGGTAATAACTTGCAATTTAAGGAAAAGCCACTGAAGTGTTTAGTAATGAGAACAATCTGGTGGGCTACTGATCTTTTTGGTACCGAAGGCCATCAGGTATCCTTGATCAACAGAACAAGAGGATTGCCACATTTAAGTGCAAATGCACGTGCAAGTCTAAATTAAACAAAAAAATCATAGAAAATAAAGAACAAAAAAATGTTATTAAGGATATGATAAAAAAGCATTGATAAATTAAAATATAAGGCCTCGTAAAACCTTAGAGTAGGCAAATTATAGATACTTTGGATAAAGTATTCTTCCATTGACAGTTGTTAGAAGAAGCAGAGGTACCTCTGGAACTTAAGTGTTCAGTGACAGTTACTACTTGAGATAGCTGGATGCTGGGATAAAGGAGGTATAGAAGGAAGAAAGCAAGAACCACATTTATTTTGCTATACTACACAGAGAGACAAAACTCATATACACCGGTCTAGCCCCTCTCTGGTGAGGATGAATGGTATGCTGAGTAGCACCTCTATGAAGTTCAAGCCTTGCCAGCAGTAGTAGGAAGGGATGAGGGAAGGGTTTGGAGGATGAAATGGATGCAATTCCAGTATCTTATTATGAAGGTGAACAAGTATCTATTCTCCATTACTCATCTTTAAATATAAGGGTACAACAATTACAGTATATGAATGTTAATTGAACCATTTTGCAAATAAAGTGACATACTGGATATATTATTTCTTTGGTGTGCTCTCTGGTCTCTCTGAAAGCAAACTGCACTAGTAATCCCATGGCAGCAGGAAGCTCTCCCTCCATGATGAGCCTGGATCCAGGTCTGCTAACATGTGCTGTGTGGAACAGCTGACGAGGCGTTTGCCCATAGGTTTTTATCATTGTTTCAAGAGCTCTTCTCTGAACAGGATCCTCAACAGCAGAAACATCCATCCCAAAATAGGTCTAGAGAGGAGAAAAGAGGGGAGGGGTGAGAAAGAGCTTGTCCAATATTTCTTTGGGAAAGATTTCTAAACACACACGTGCAAATTTAAAAGTTGGACCCATCAGTTCTTCAGCTGGACTGGAATCCATCCCACAATCCTGAATAAGGATTAATAAGGATAAGGCTCTCCTGAATAAGGTGCCCCTGAGAACAGAAACCATTTCACCTCTTTACTGCAGATAACTACCACCTTCAGACTTATTACCTGAGCTTTTCCTACATGTATTCCACAATTAATTTCAGTCAAAGGTTTTCTTAGCAGACTTTTACTAATCTGTGTGAAAGCTGAAGGGTTGCTGATGATAAAAAGAAAGCTTTGTTTACGTCTTTATAATTAATTTATCAAAGCTCTGGTTTGAAATGGGAGGAAGAATCTCTATATTCCAGAGAAATGGGAATTCTTCTCTACTTTTCTTTCTTCATAATTAACCGTGTCTCTAACTGTGTACCACATCCTTTTTATCAGTCGCACTGACAAATGCCTTCACTGCTCACTTGAAAAAAGTTAATGCATTTACACAAATATCATGTTTTAAGTTGCAGATAACTAAATCAGTACTTACGCATGAGAAAGGAAAGGGAAGCAAAGTATTTGGATGGCTACTTAGAAAGTAAAAGCCACCACTACCAAACATGACTGCTATTAGCTCCTCCAACAACTATGGAGCACATAGAAAGTGCACACCCACTTGAAACCAGGACTGCTGGGCTGACCAAGCCTTGTGATAGTAATGATTGAAGCTTAAAAAATGTATTTCAATCTGAGATGCCAGTGTTATAGTAAGTCAGTAATGGCACTCTGGAAGATTTTACATTAATGAAGACTTATTTGACTCTTCTGAAATTAAGCTTACTGGAAGATAAATGCTTATTAAGCAAAACAAGATTTATATATATATAAATAAAGGGAAGAATACAAATACTGAGCACAGGAGAATATGAATTATTTTAAACTTATCAAAACCTGCAGCAGAGTCTGCCTAAATTGAAGGCTTCCTTTCCATAAGAAGGAATTATACCTTACAAACAGCTACCAATACCAAGCCTGTATACCACTGCAAACAACTAACTATTGAGAAAGTGTAAATTGTAAACCCCATACCTGATCATTCCTTATACCTATCTCTAGGCAAAAAAGAAATTCACACGCTAGTCCCTGGGATCTTCTCAGTTCTCCTTAAAACCTTCTCTTATTCTTTAACATTTTGTGAGCAAGGGAACTTGCTCCATGCTGGACGTTCTCCAAGCAAATTAGACTGAACTTTTCCCCCATTAAGTTACTAAGTACAATGAACAAACATGAAGCTTGATAATTAATACTTACTGCAGGATGAAAGACATTAATGGCCTGAACAGAGGCTTTGCCTTTTTGTTTATAACCAAACACCAAGTCAATCCAGTGACAGATTGTCTGGGAAACTTGATCAGACTCCAGAGCCTGACGATGGATCAAGATGAACAGACGAGGGTCATTACGAGCCCAAGGGGGAAGATTAACATGGTTAACTCTGTCACCATTTTGACGTACTCCAAAATCAAAACCTAGAAGCATGGGAGTAAATGTTCCAACATTTTAGTTTACAGTGAGTTCAAAAGCATCTTTATAGGGTTTTTATAAAGGCTAACTATTAAGCACAGTTATTGCTAATCAGCGGAGCAGCATCCTTAACAAATCCCTTCACACACATTCAAATGGAGAATCAGATAAATAGAAAACAGTCCTTTGCAGCTTGGAAAGAGTTTAAAAAATTTCCCTTATGTCTTACACAACAGCTTTTGTAGCCTAACACAAATTAATGCCAGATTTCTCCCACATATCTACTACTTAGCATATTCAATCACATAAAAGTGTTCTCTGTTTCAACCCCAACTCAACCCTCTGGCTGTTTTGGGTATATATTTTTGGTATCCTCATAGTATACCTTCTCTGTTAACTAGAAAGTCTGGAAGGTAGAAAAATTCCGGGATAAGTTCCTTCACATCAGTCATCGATTCATATGAAGAGAGGCGCCACGTTGTGTTGGTAGAATGAAAAGTTCTGTCTGGGATGTCAAAACTTTGATCTATAAGGAAAACCAAACCAAACTTGTAACATCAACGATGGACATAAAAACACCTGCACATCCACAACTTCAAGAAGTTTACCACTTTGTAGATAGCTGAGAACATTTGGAATTTGTCTATCTTGATTACTATGTGTAAAACAAGGACTGGAAGTCAAATATAGTATGTTTATAGTAAAATGCCAAGCTACGGTGTAAACAAATTAAATATACAGCTCTATTGTCTAGCTTGATAATTCCAGAATAGGTCTATTGTGTAAGCACAGTACATTTAATTTTAGTGATCTCAGCTATTTGGAATTGATGCTATGCTAAACAAGAGTTAAATACAGCTTTCCTGGGTTGCTGAGACAAGATTCAGATGCGAAAGGCAAGTGAAAGCAAAAAGTAGTCTTACCTTGATAGGCTAAAAACATCTTAGTAAAAGGCGGCAGCCTCACTAGGAAATGAAGCACAGTTCCACTGTTGGAATAATGAGATCCATAGTGATACGGCTGGACAGGGGGCATTGGATCATCCTCCCGTGCTCCTTTACGGTACTCTTCTTCTAAATACTAGAAAAGTAGTAGGGAAAAATATCACAAATCTCCTACTTCAACTTCAACACAGACAGCTTGCTTTTATCATCAAGTCTAACTGCTGAGATCACTTAGTATTTCAACACTTCAGCTCCTCGAAAACTTAAGATATGCCCAACACCATCACTTTTTTATAGAAAATTTCCACCGTCAACACCTACTACAGTATACTTTTCTGAAGTTGTATATTCACTCAGTTTTACCACCTACCAGTCAAATAGTATTCCAGCAATTGTTCTGAATGCCCATTCAAAATAAGTCGCTGTCTTCTAAAAAAAACTTCTAAATTTTATTCACAGTTCAACTCCATTTTGCAGGTATTTAACTGGACTCTTAACTTATAGAAAAATCAGGCAGTTTGGCACTTTACAAAAGCCATGAAAATGCTGTGCTAACACTAGAAAAATAAGGGACAATCCTATTCCCTGCATTCTAATAAGAAAAGTAAAATCTTGCCTACATTGTTTAGGAAAAACACAAACTTTTAGAGGAACAATACATTTACAAGTGATTTAGAATCAAATAGACTAAGTGTCCAGAGACATGTGACCGCTTCTACAATCCAACTAGGGATCAAAGTCTTGAGTTAGTTTAACTTACCTGCTGTCTTTTATTACTTATGCATTTTTTCCCTTTTATAACACTGCAGAGAAATTGTACAGTCTTTTCAATATTGCAAATACTGCTTTTTTCCATGTAAATAATATCCTAGACCATTTCAACAGAAATAAGCTTTAACGTCCAGTTACAAATGCTTTCCAGCCCCACCAGTTTATTTCCTACACCCTTAAAAAAGGCAGAAGAGCAAAATTCCCTAAAGAGCCCAATAATCATAACAGTCCAAGTTAAAATAGAGTACTTGAGGTAAAACAGCTTTTCAGTTATCTAACAAAAACATTAGGCACAAGTTTAATACAAACCACGTTAGTGAAACAGCAATAATTTATCTTCCTGATCTTTAGAGATCTTTAAATATATATGTTCATGTGTAAGACCATACTAATTTAACCTCTGAAGCAGTACCACATGGGAAGAATAAATTGATTTATGACATCAGGTACAGGAACAATCACAGGTTCCAAACAAAAAAATCTGAGAAAAGATAATACACTGGAGATGACAATTCCATAAACAAAATACTGTGTGTCCCCTTATCATTACATATTTTTAAAAGCCTCCATATTTGTACATAGGAAAGACAAAAAGCAGGTATCTTAGTTACCTTGTAAGTATCTACATAACGATCCTCTTTTTCTTTGGACTGCACAGCTATTGGTTTGACCAGATTTCTGTAACAGAAGTAGCACCCATATCTTGTCATTTTATAAATGATCTTTGATTCACACCACTTAATAATGCATCATTAAGAATAAGGAAATAATCACAAAAAGGACAAGCAAAACAGCATTTTTTTTTAAGAGTTCAAAAAATAAAGCAGACATTCCCAGTTAGTGCTATCAAGGCAAACTTCATAGGCTACCCCATAGCACACTAACAGGCTGGCAAGTGCACTCAAAGTGCTTCCATCAAAGCAGAAGCATTATTTAAAAGCGAAGACTCCGCGCATTAATGTCAAAAGCAGCTTAACAGCAATTTATTATGGTGGGACACTTCATGTTGATCTATTTATAGTTAAGGCAATAGTATTTTGTAACTGGCCAATTTTTCTTAATGGTATTATTTTCTTTTGCTTTTTTGCTATTTGGCCTGGTAGTCTTTAGTCACAAATTTAAACATACGACTTTTATTTAAAATCAATAGACTATCACTTTACAACAGTAGGTAAGTCCAATCTATAACATTCTGTGAATATATACTCACACCACTAGGTATGTTACTTCAATATCCTAGGTGAAACAGTCACATGTTGTAAAAAGCTCAAGTTATTGTGTATGAGTCTTATCCTTGAACAGTTGCATTCATGTATGTGCATGATTTAATACGATGAAGTTACATAGCTACACTGAATAGTCAGTTTGAGTATTTGGAAATAAACAGTTCCAAACATTTCATATTACCTATATACTGATGGATCATTTAGGTCCAGTGTTTCATTGGTGTAGTCAGAAAGTATAAAGGGAAATACTGGATATTGCATGAGATCATTGAAGGAGCGTCCCGCATGTTTGTTTAAATGAGTCAGGTACTCAAAGTTAGTAATCTGTCCTGTGCACCACAGGTGGGTCAAAGCAGTAATGTTTCCATACTCCAAAAGATTAGGCAAATTGTTAGTTAAGATGTTGTGGTACACATCATCACGGACCTAGAAGAAAATACCATACATTTAATCATATGGTTTAAAAGCTTCAAAAAAAATAATAAATAAAGCTTAGTAAGTTTCTCACAAATTCCCAGAAATCTGTTGTAACCAAGTAATGTTTAGCATTACTAAAATTTCTTTAACATCTTAATACAAAGATATTTTACACTGTGATTTTGTCTGTCTGTCTAGAAGCCTAGCTGAGCAGAGTTTTTTCCAAAGATATTAAGTAGAATTTATTATTAGGTCATGCAACAGATCTCCTTAAAAAATAATACATGAACATGTTATGAAGACACCGCAAAATCCTTTGATATATTATTATGTATTGGTGCCATGTTACCTTTGTATTATCAAAAGCCAAGAGTAAAGTCCTGCCATTTGTTAGAAATATTTCCACAGCATTGTCTCTTAGCTGCCACCAGCGCTTATGAACTTCCTTAATTTCCTCATAGGTCCAAGAAAATGAAGCTGGTTCAGTTTCTCCATGAAAACTCTGAGGAAGATACAATTGAAAAGTTAACCTAAAAAGTAGGTTTCCCAAACAAGCAACTTTTCTTCAGTGAGACCAGTTTATAACCATACAGCATATCACAAAGCAAACTTGGATAATTTTGCTGTGATGCTTTAAGATATTTTGTGACTTTTTTCATAGACGTTTCCCATCCCCCCCTCTCCTCAAGGCAATCACATATACTTCTCACAGCCACTTCAGTACCCTATCCAGCACTCCGGACCAAACATACTTTCACTAGCACCTAAACTAAAATATTGGACAAAGTTTTGCCATGCTTGCCATGCCATTTGTCAAACTTTGCCATGAATCCCAATTCTGCCAGTTCTACAAAGGACAAAGCAGTAAAACAGCAAAACAGCTAGTAGCTTCTCAAACCACAGGAGTTGTGTTTAGTGAAGGTAAGGAGGAACTCCCTGAAAATACTGTAGGACTTTCAGTAGCATAACCCCTTGCTCAATAATTTTCTTAAATGTCTGTTGGATATACAAACTTGAATTAAGTAATCAGAGCCTTTGTGTATCAGAAAGAAAGTCAGCTTCAATTTCCTATATAAAACATTTTTTTCTTATATAGGATAAGGGGGAGAGGGTTTGAGATTAGAACATCCTATGTAATGAAAAATTCATGTAACAGACGCTGTAAGAATACAGCACAATTCATATATTTGGTAGTTTCTATACATCACAGTGATCCAGCTTCCATTAAGTTATTTCAGGTGCGGCCTAGAGCAAGTTCTGTACATTTAAAGTAATGGACAGAAGTTGCAAAAGACTCCCAATCCACAATTCCCGCCCCAGCCCCAGAAGTTGCTGGATTTCCTCTTCTCTGTTTTCTGCTACTATCACTGACACCACAGGCAGGCACAACAGGAACACTGAACCCAAACTAATCAGTTTCACTGGTCTTGCCCATAGACATCTAATTCTAGCACTCAGCAATCTCGGTGACAGAACAAACAATCAGTGACTAGACAAAAGCTATTTACTGTCACAGTTTGGAAAAGTTAAGTATGGACAGTGTGCTCTAATACTTACGGTATGTTCAATTGTGTCTGAAGCATTGTCCTCAACAAAATACATGCCACATTTCCCTGCAGGAAGAAATAGTTGCAAAAAGGTACCATGGTATTACCATTTGTATACTGCACCTTAATTCATACAAACATTTAGTGTCTAGGTGTTAAGAAAACTAAGAACAGTACCTGGACAAGACAGTACTTGGCTGACATAGAACTTATTCCACAACTTTTGGCAAGTACCATGCAACTTTAAAACTAACTACAATCCAAACACCACTTATGCAAATGCCAAAACTAATCTATACAATATATTATATATGACAAGTCAATCGTCAATCAACAGTTTGGTTTCTTAGCAGTAACATTCCTCATAACATATTCAAGAACAAAAATGTTCTTTAAAATTTCAGCCAAGTATCCACACACAGCAGAAATTGTAGACAAGGGTATTTATGAGAACCAGCAGTTCTACTTACCTAGCAACAGTTCACCAGCAGTCTCTCTAGAAGGTGCTACGCTGATGCATCTTCGATTAACTCTGAAAGAATTCCAAGTGTAGTATTGCTTACTTTTGGCATGTACCTAAAACTAACAGCCTCAAAGGCTACAACTGAAGGACTACGACCCAAAAGGTTCAAATCCCAAGGAGGTAAAGAAAACGGAACTTCAACTCTCTAGACTTGCACACAACTGTATCTGTATTTAATTTATTGCATTGTATGTTCTCTGTTCTCATTTAAAGTAGGATTAGACCCTGTAATGGGTAGTAAATTAACACAGCTATGGAGTTGTATAACGATCATAAAAGCAAGAAAGAACTACGAGATCTAGTTGCACTGCCTGTCCTGGATATATAAGCAACAAATAAGTAAAGAAATCCCATCAGACTGTCCCACAGAATATCCTTATCCCTTTATAACACAAGATACTATATGCTTTCAGTGATTTTTGACATAATGGAGACTGTGTTTTAAGTGTCAGAAAACCTACATATTGGTAGTTCTGATCCCTTGTGCACGTAGCAAGAAAACACCTTCAATTTGACTATAGTCTCTCAACAAACATTAAGAGAATTCAGTAAGGTGAGATAAAGCGAGGACTTATTTTGGGTAGGAAAAAGTGAAAAAAGGAGGTAAATCTTATCAAGAATTACCTTATATGTTCACTTGCAGCTTTGTCCTTAACAGTTGAAGAGTGAGAAGAATATGTTTTGTCTTCAAATAGGTAAGATAAGGGAGGTTTTATCATGCCTATTAAAAAAACAACTAATAAGACACTAGTATTCATTATTATTCAAATCTACTTTTGTAAGAGGTTATAATTACCTTCCTGCTTCTGTCTGTCTGGAAGAAGGTATTTATTTGGAATAGTTAAATAGCACCTCTGCAAGCGGCGCCTCTCTCTGTTTGGGCCCTCTGTTGGATCCAGTTGCCAAGAAGTTGGGTAATAGACTGGGTCATACCAGAGTGCTCTGAAAAATCAAGATATATATATATATATATATATATATATATATATATATGGAGCGTAGCAGTAGAGGCAGTATATATTGTTATGCATTCTGTTTTTGTTCAAATGGCAGAGACAGAAGTTCCATGGTAGTAGCACTGGACAGTTTGTCTGCAACAAAATTAAGACTATTTTCATGTAGTTTATGTTCATGTGCTATGCCACTGACTTGCTCATTATGAACTACTACTGTAAGACTGCTCTTAGTTACTAATTCTGATTAAAATAACAATATGATGTGTCCAATGCAATATTATTCTGAAAACTCAGCTATTAGAAACTTTAGTTCAGCAGTGGTAAAAAGCACCGTTGTTTAATTTCTTGTCAAGGCTTAACATCTTGTTCTATGCATATTAGAAAACACTGTAGCTGGATACTAGAGGGAATGACATGAAAAATATTTTGTTTCTCTGTCAGTGTAATGTAAAATATTAAAAACTTCATAACATTCTTCATTCTATTGAACAAAGCAAAAATGTAACTGACAAGAAAACAAAACTGTCTCAGTGACAGAAATACTACTTGGCTACCCACCCTAAAAAAAAAACACGAAGAAAAATCAAGAGTATTTTACAGACCTTTAACGAGATGAATAAATTACAATGATTTACTTTTGCTAATGTCATCTACATACCAAGCATTATATCTCTAAGTATTATGAAGTGCACATCAGACAGTAAGCGTCTCCCCCTCTCAGATGAGAGAACAACTTACCGATCATGTGTAAGCTGCTGAACAAGTTCCTGCCAGTGTCTGCTGGCACTGAGCTCTGCCTTATACATCCCCCTGATGTGCTGGATAACTTTCTTCCTTTCCATTCCTTGTGACAGAGAGACAGCTTGTGTGATGTCTCCAGCTATTTTGGAAATGTCTTTAGATTTTGTATCCAGACGTTGAAAGAGACTGAGGGAAAAAGAATCATGTTTTAAAATGTCAAATCACACTGAGAAGGGAAGGCAAGACAGCAAGAAATCCATATAAAATACAATCTGTTTGGCACTGGATATCTGTAGTTCGTGTTACAGCAGCTAGAGCAACACTACCTATATTCATATTTTCATGAGACATTAATACCTTCTGCTTCTTAGCCTTAACAAAAAGATGATTGCAACCAAAGACAAGAAAAAACAATCAGAAGATCAATTTACATGCATTAATATTGTGTGCTTTCATTACAATAAAACTCTTAAGAACAGTAATTTACTACTGCTTATATTTCTTAAAAGTTATTTAACATAGTGAAGCCTTGTTGCTTATCTGGACAAACTTATCTAAGTTGACCTTAACAGACGGCTGTAGTTGCCTTCGTTAAAGCACATTGTGTGCATCTCAGCTGACTTTATGGCATGGCCTGGAATGTAAATTAATGGAAAGAACCTCTTACTCTACTACAAGCTATTTCAATTTGTGTTACATCAAGCACCAGCCTGCAGAGCTCACAAAAGTGATTCACAGATACTTGCTGAATGTTATATTGTGTTCACTGAAGATGAGGGTTAGTTGCAAGGAAGTTATGTTTAAAAGATCACAGCAAGAGGCAAGCTGATTGGACAGACACAACGGCTGTAAAACTGGAGGTGAAATTCCAAATATCCAAAAAAGTACGTACTCTCAAGATTATGGAACCTACCCAAATGTATATACCCACAATCAAACTGTTTATATAATAGTAATATAGCTGAAAGCTCCTATCCATGTTAATTTCAAATATCCCACACATTTAACAATTACAGAGGTATCTGCAATGGTGTGCCAAGGAGACAGCATTCTAAGGAAGCTCTTGCAGCCCCTTCAAGAAAGCACTTACTTTTGTCGATTATTAGCCATTGTTTTCTCCCAGGCAGCTTTGTTCACACCTTCTTCTATCTCATACTTCTTCTGATCCTGAACAGAAGTTCTATGTTATTTCTCCAAACTCAGAAAAAAGCAAGCAGATGGTGAAGTATATGCCCATTTGAAAAAACACTGGTAGAAAAATCACAGACCTGATACCTTCCCACCATTTAAAACCAAGTCTTCATTTCAGCTGTCATTTTAACATAAAACTACATCTAAATTTATTTTTTTTTTTTTGCCAAGAATCACAAAAATTCATTTTTCTCCAGGCAAGGGAATACTAGTAGCTTATTGTGAACTCTCACTTTTGCTTTAAGTAATATACTTAACCAAGTATCATTAAAATGAGCTTGCTGTCAAGTGTAAGCATGTTACAGAAATATTCATAACTCAGAGAATGCCAACATACTTAATCCATGCTCAAAGCAAGCACTGTGTTCATTAAAACTCCATCCATATATAATAGATATATTATCTATCTAACTTAAGCATAACTAGTTTTTAAAGTAAAGTTTTTTATTCACAAACCTCCTTCAAAGCTTTTATTATATCTGGTTTGGGCCGTGTGCTCAGAGGAATGCATTTATAGCCACAACATTTTAAAGTATTCACAAAGTCTCCCGCTGCTAGTTGTTGTTCTTTGCTCATTTCGTCACTGTGATTGTGCATTAACTCACATAAATATAGCACTAATTTAGGTCCATGCTAAAAGACAAAAATAAAGAAGGGAGGGCAAGAAGAGAGGTATGGTCATTCTTAATTGTAAAATACAACACTGAACTTTTTTCTTCCTTAAACTTTATTCCCTCTTCTAGTAAGCCTGGACAGGTTTCTTCTACGTTTTGCTGTAATTTAAAGCTTTGATGTCCAAAGACAAACTTATATAGAAGTGGAAAGAACATGCTAAATTTAATCTTCCACATTATAGTTTCCCCGCAGCATCTTGTAACTTTTTAAACAGCTTACATGGGAAGTAAGTTGCTTTTTCAAATACTCTTGCAATCTTGTCTATGCTTCAGGAAATATGTGCCAGTGGCCCCTAATTTTACCTTGTTTGATTAGCCAAATTAGAATGGACAAATAATGAAGTTAAGCAGACATAGGCAATAAACACACTCCATGTGACACACCAGAAGCCACTGTTAACATACGAGCTCTTTGTTTACTGGTCAGAGCATTGATTTAATTGAATAATGTTCATATGATAATAAACAAGTAAGTATCATAGATTGATTTAAAAAGTACTTTCTCTCCTTAGCGTATAGTGACTCAAACTGTGGCACATCTGATTTCACTTATCTCATGCTTGTAGCTCCTAAAGATCTCAAACTGAAATGCTCCTGTCCAGTTACAACTCCTAAAAAAAATGCTTTCTCTCAAACTTGCAGTATACAATCTGATAGGGGGTATAATCAAAAATGTTTTTTTCCTGGTAAACCCCAAAACGCAGGGAAAAGCTGTGCAGCTACTTGAGTTACAATAACACAGAGTACATAATTCCACTATAAGAGTAAAGGCTAAAGAAAAATAGTGCTTTGCTTAAAGAACAGTAGTGCTTTGATTGACAACTGACATCCTCTTAAACAATAGTGGCAATCAGTTCTTACAAGTTTCAGGAAGTCTACAGTTAGAGTTCCAAGGCAAGGATAATCCCTCATTAATCTACTTGTTCAGGGCACATCAACTTCAAGCATCTTCAGTCAAATCATTCATGTTAAAACCTTTTGTTCCTGCATTGCACAGGAAATGTGATATTTGATGTGTTACAGTCAACATAATCAGAAATAATCACACTTTGCCTCTTACAAAGCTATCTACCCTCAGGACAATATAGTAATTGCAGAGATGAGGGCATTTTATATGATGTGACTGTCATTATTCTATGTGTCAGTAAAATAGCAGTGAACAACTTCAGCCACACAGTTATAGATAACTGTACAATTTAAACCAGAAATGTGAACCCAAGTCCAACAGGCTTTTCTCAAACACTCTGAAGCTTACTTGCAAAGTTGGGCTAAGACAGTCACGCATAATCTCCTGATGGTTCACTTCATGGAGCAACTCCAAAGCCTGTTTTCTTTCTTGTAGTGGTTTTGCTGGAGACAAGATGTGCACAAGAAGCCTCCCAAGTTGTGTACGGAAAGTGTCCTTACATGACAAGAGGATTCTCTTCCACTGCTGCTTGGGTGCGTTCATTCTGCTAGTACCCTAAATAAAGTGACATTTTTTTTTATGTCTTCTCAGTGAGATAGGGCTTCTTTTCACCAGATTTCTTTACGTTGCAAAACAAACTTATTGTTAAAATGAGCAAAATGTTAAAATGAGCAAAACTCCACAAAAACAGTGTTTAAACTAATTTACTGATTTATTACATATTAGAAGGCACTCTACTGAAAATAAAAGCATTTCGTTTTTCTAGTAAGATAAGCATTTTCCCTCGATCTGCCAATATTAGCAATGCAGCTCCTAGCTAAACTGGATGCTCAGTTAGAAGGACTATACAACAATCTAGAAAATGAACAGAGGGTTTAAAAATCAAAAGGGGTTTTGTTTAATACATAGCTCACATGTTAATCACTAGTTTCAGAATAATGGATTACTTCATATAAGGTTAGAAACCGGACATTTGATTGAGGTGCTGGAGCTCAAAGGAATTAGTAGTCTTTGGAAAATTCTACAAGTAAGGCATGATGAGAAGACCCCACAAACTTCATTTTCCAGAATTAGGGAGAAAAATAGATTGAACTATTTTTTTATAAAGATGACTTCAGGAAAATAAAGATGCAAGAAGCAATAAGCTAGATTTTCCAATATAATCATTTCAAATTACTCAAGTGAAACCTAGTCATCTTGGAAAGGCTGACAGGCTAACAATTGTATGGTAGAAAAGAAACTCTGTTCTTTGGCAATAATTTAAAAAAGGTTTGCCCCCCTAGTTACATCACCAATGTTATTTACATTTATAGTATATATAAATCACTCAAATTCTCCTTTTCATGCATCATCTGTAGATATATAGCAGACCTACTTTTATAGCGTCCAGGAACATACCTCAATATTTACGGGGAAAAAGTTGACTACAGAAATCTATCCAACCTTTGCATACTCATTCAACAATCAGAATTTTGCCAAGTGTTACAGTTAAATCAGGACAGATGCATTTATTATTTCACAACTTCAGAATAACTGGGAAGCTGAACAGTTTTTAACAATTCTACAGCTGGATTGAGAGAGGCAGCAAGAAAAACATTTTATGCCTAAAGCTTTCTGTCCTTAAAAGTTCCTTGTAAATGAACCTTATGAAATATGTTTTAATGGGGAAAACATCTAATTAGTAACTTACGAGGGATAGTTTGATTCCTTCCACCAACATTTTGAACATGTCTTTCAGAAAAGGATTTGTTCTGTTAGGCAGTTCTTGCTGGTTTTCTTCTTCAGGAACTTCCAGCTGGGATGCTGAAAGTCTGCTTTGACTTGTGGTTTCTGTTATACCCAGTAAATCAAGGCACTCTTCAGTAGATGCTTAAATTTTAAGAGGCACAAATAGGTCAGTACCATCTCAACCAAACTAATCCCATGTTCCTTCAAATGGCATTAAATCAAATATCATCTTTACTCCATTGTTTTAAGTATCAACATGTACTCCTTATTTCAATTCCCTTAGGTATCAGTTTATTCAGTATTCACAGTTAATCATGGAGCAGTTCAATTCTTTGTCCCACATGCTAAACTCTTGCTTCTGTGAAATTTTAACTAACCCCCCAAGTCATCATAGACTTGCTAACAAATTTAGCCGTTTCATAGAAACATGCAAACTGATAAATTTTAAAAGAGAAAGCAAGAGCTCCCTTTGTCAAACTTAGGCCTTCAGGTCATAATTCAGGCAGCTTAGATGAACTAATGTAGAAGTACAATACCTAGTTCAGTTCATTCAGATATTCAGGTTTGATTGTCAGTTATGTAATACTGACAAATTACTGAGAGTTTTATGTTTTTATAGTTAACTCCATTAAGCCAACATCAACAGCATTACATTTTTGAACACAAACTCTCCAAAAGCAAATATTGATTTTTCATACGGTACTGCACTGGCACTGTCAAAATAGAAATGTACAAAAAAACCCTACCTAAATAAATGAGTCTGTTAACAGCTAGGACAGTTAGCCTCTGTAATCTTTGTACAAATTCAGTCTCAGTGGCGTGGATAGGATGTTCTTGACTCATTCTTCGTTGCATCATCATGTTGAACTCCTCACTTGCTACTGAACGCATTTTCATCAGCAGAGCATCAGACTGAGCGAGTGAAAATTTTCTGGAACCTTGAAGCAGAGAAACATTAATAATACCCTACTATTAATAGCATCCTACTAAAACACACGAATTCACCACTCGGTTACTGCTTTTATCCAAACATTTTGCATCATTTCAGGAAATCAAGCATTTGAAATATGCTAATATTAAAGGGAAAAAGCATCATTTGAGTGTTTGCCTCTTTCTTTTAACGTTTTATATTTAAAAACATACAAAATTCAAGAAATGGCACCATAAAATGATTTAGTCTCAAGATCAGATTTATTGTGCAACTTATATATTTTTGTGCAAAGAAGTCACTCAATCCATTTTCACTGTGCAATTATGATAAAGGATGCATTAGTTTTTAATATGGTATTACTCACTTTTAATATCAGAAGCTGACTACCAACACAACTGAGGAGTCACTATATTAACTGTGTATAAACAAATGCATTTTGTACCACATGAGAACTATTTCTATCTTACCAGAACACTCCTTGGAAAAACAATTCTTGAAATGAACTGCTGAGCATTGACTGTACTTCATTCTTTTTGAAGTAACTACAACCACACACACACCCCTGGTGCCTTACTAGATTACCTCACAAATATTTTCACTGTATTTACTGGGCTGACGGAGAGGAGTCTCATAGGCTGACCATATTACGAAAAAGGTTCCCATAGAAAACAAGGAATAAAAGATTTTTTAAAAGAAGTGAAATACTTCAGGTTTTTAAATTACATCTTCTACACGCCTTAAATGTGGCTTCATTTAAACGCAACATACAAATTAAAGTTCCAGCCAGAAGAATCCAAAAGCTTTGCAGAATGATTCACAAACCATCCAATACAGACACAGTATTATTGTTAAACCTAGAACTGTACAAATGTTTTATGAAAGTTTCCATGGTAGAGTCCAGCTCCCCCACATTCCCAGCTGAATTTGCAGTGCCAGATGTTTCTTCAGGATAATCACTAATTAAAAGCTGTGCAACAGTGCAATCCCCACATTGTAGCTGCATTCAACTTAGAAGCACTTTTTTTTTTGTATTTCAATATTACTACGAAGTTAAGTACTATGAACTACCTTTAAAATGTTTTTACTATGCAACTTTCCAGTTGATATTCTCTTCCAAAGGTGGCAGTATCTGCCTTTAGAGACTAATGAGAAAGTTAACTGAAGTTTCAATTTCATACTCCCATTCTCCCCTTGTAATACAAAACCAAGTTTAAAATGGGTAGGTTACACTGTTCTAAAATATGATTAATATATAAAGCCAATAAATCATGATGTATTTTAGAGCAGTGTAATCTATACCCATTTTGAACTTGTGTTTTCATAGAAAAAGCAAAACAAGTTTTGTAGATATTTCATTAGTAACACAGAGACAAGAGTACAAGTATATTACACTTTTGCTACTAACCAGCAATGCCTTTACGCTTTTGAAACATTGCACGATGTGGTGCAGATAGGGATGGGACTGATCCAGCCTGCTCCTGAGCATCTTGGTTTGCTGTAGTTTTTATTAATTCAATAGCTGCTTGAAGAACTCTTAACTGCAGAGCAACTGCCATATCTACGGAAAGAGGCATAATAAAGGCCAAATGGCATGCTTTCTGTACAAGTCTAAGATTTTTTTCCAGATATTTGTTAAAAGTAAAAGAAAACAGTGTAAGAGGTAAAATTCTTGATTCCAAGAAATCATGTTGAAAGTCATCTCATCATTATACAAATGCATATGGTACAGAATTGAGTTCTCAACATAGAAGCCATAGAATTTAATTACTAGAAAATAAGCTCAATGAAACTTTACAGAAGGTTTCTATTTAAACATCCTGATCAAAGTCTTATGGTCATTGTTCATTTATATTAGCAGTACACAATTCTTTACCACAAGACAGGCTTCCAAGTAAGAGTAGTACTTTGAGAACCACTTAAAAGAAGATTCATCACCAAAAAATGCCCCTTCACCCTCAACTGGAAGATCAGTGGGGAAGGATTTACTTCTCCAGTCCTGTAACCCCAAAAAATAAGCAAATAACTTACTTTGCATTCTTGTATTTTTACTATTTTGAAGATGACCCAGCAGCACAATGAGGTCTTCAATAACACGAAAATATTGCGAACCCGAGGAGCTGCAGGCATGAATTGCAACTGCTACCAGCAACTGTTGTATATCGCATGCAAGCAACTTGTAGTCATTCAGGGGAATGCTGCAAAATTGTAATCATCAGAAACGTTACAATTTAGTAGATATAACCTGTACAATGACCTATTACTACTGCTCTTGCTACTTCTGCCAGCCATACCTACTATATTGTATTTAATTTGAAATTAGTACTTCTGAAGATATTACTGCTATAGGCTAGAAAATTGTAATCTAAGACTCTTTTCAGCCTTAACTTTTGCAAATTGAATGCCTGGAAAATCCTTGAGATAGATTAACATTAGGATTGTACAGAAGTTTTACTGGAAAAGTAGTATTTTTTTAAATGAGACTTATAAGATAAAGAACAGTTCTGAATCCTAAACTCCTCACAAGGGTGTCTCAAGAAATTCAGTTCAATCTCTTTCTGTAACCATGCTGAATTAAAACTATTGGATAAAGGAAATCTGGCTACTTCTTCAGCATATGAACTAATGAAGTACAGGCACAAAACCCCCACCTCTCCTTCCTTTACCGTATAGTTTCTTCAGTAAGTACAGAATATTTATAATTAAATCATTTGACCTACTCAGAATCTCAAATATTAAAAACAGGTAGCACAGGAGGGACACTTCTGCAGTTCTGACATTGTCAACAGATATGGTAGAATGCTACCATCTCCTGGGCCCTACCTAAAAGCTTAGGGTACTCAAAGGATACTTCACAACCAGTGTGTTCTATTATTTAAACTAAGTATCTAAATATTAACTTTCATTTGGAGGTGTAGTTAAAAGCTGAAGACTTCAAAAGCAGTTTATTTTCTACACGTTCACTAAACATTTCAAAA
Organism: Aythya fuligula; assembly: GCF_009819795.1. Taxonomy (NCBI): domain Eukaryota; kingdom Metazoa; phylum Chordata; class Aves; order Anseriformes; family Anatidae; genus Aythya; species Aythya fuligula. The sequence goes on from NC_045561.1 coordinate 24,757,506, forward strand.
GTTAAATAAGGATACTATATACTTCAGTTTTTGCTTCTCTAAAGGTTGTGTCTGGGTTATTTTATAGCAACAGATAAAGTACTCACTTTGTTTCCAGTCCATTAAGAGCAGCCAGTGTATTACACAATACATACAGCAAACCATTATCAAGCAGCAGGTCTGCAACTTTTGAGCAGGAATTTATAATTTGCAGCAGGAGACAGAAGCAGTTATGCAGCAGAACATTATCGTACAAAGAGTTCTCTATTAGACCCAGGACAGGAATGACACACCATTTTTGAAAAAGTCCAACATTCTTGACATCTTCCAGATCAAACCTGTTGAAATAAATACAAGTCAGTCTAACATCTTTACATAGCAACCTAGTGTATGCAGCTATTATAATTAGTAATATATTATTAATGCTGGAATACCAGTCTATACTAGCACTTTGGCAAAGATGTAGATACCAATTTCTTACATTTCATTGCAGTACCACAGAAAACAAGAGCAAAATAAAACACTTTGTAAGGAAACAAAGTATCTAAAAGCATATGTAGTACTTCACCTTACTACAAATGATCTACAGTATGGATTTTATGCAAGCATGTTTTTTTGATCAGTGTACAAGAATGACTTTCTTTCCAGTAATATTACAACTAGCACAGACATCAAGAAACCAGATACACCTTGGCATCAGTACAATATTGACTTGAGAGCAGGTTTGATGCCTTATATCCATTAGTGGTGAGGTTTAGATCAAAGTCTGGCAATTTCTGGCTTATTTCAATTGTAGAATTTCAAATCAGAGTTTCAGGCCTTGTATTACTTGTGCATTAACAAACTCGATTACTTGAAGGTAGCAAACATCTTATCACATGACTGCTATGTACCATCCTAAACTAACCTGAGCCATAAGAATTAACTTTCCAGCCCCACAATGGGTTCTGAGGAAATAACTAGCCCCAAAGCAGAGAACTGTTAAGGAGCCAAAAGGCTTAAGTCTTGCAATTAAACAGGAACATTTTTGGAGTGAAGACCATGCCAACAGACAGAAGCCATTACAAATCCCGCAAAGAAGGCAACTGAAAAGGAGCTTTTTTGAAGATTTATGCATTGCTTGCTGACTGTACTTGGATGTGTGTCCTCCCTGTACAATCACTAAGTAGTCAAGCTAATTCTAAAATATATAAATTTCTTAGAAAGTTAATGTTCTGCTTGAAGGTAATCTGTTCCTACCAATATGGGGTAGCTCATCAGTTCAAGTAAATAGCACTTCTGTCATATTAGCCCTAAAGAAAAAAGAGATTTATAGCCAGCACCAATCCAAGGAAACAAGTAGCATCAAGCTTTTTCCTTAATCACTTACCAAAGTCCAGTAGCAGCAGCCTAGTGACCACTGCTTAAAATTCCCAAGGATAGAAATCATTGTTTCACATAGGATCAGAGAAGAATAGGATGTGTTAAACTGACTACAGTAAATTCAAAGTGCAAAGGCCTTCGAGGTCCTCTGAAGTGCTGAGGGTTTAGAACATCCTGACAGCACCCATGAGATGAAGTTGTTTATCAAAAGCTTAAGGACCATACAATAGCTTTAAGTGGTCTAATGCACTTGAAAAATGTTAAAGCAGTGTTAAAACATGTAAAATATTTGAAGAACTTTGCTTTATGGAAGGAAAAAATAGTACTTAGGAAGCTATTACATCTTTGCCTTCAGCAAGAAAGTGCACTACTTTTAGTTTAAATGTTAAGTTACAGGATACAAAAGCAAAGCATTACTTACTCTTCATCCAAGCCAACGGAGCGGCCAAAGAGCATTTCCAAAAAGCACTCTACAACTTCCTGAGTCCCCTGGTGAAGGTAGAGCTGGTTAGCAAGCAAGGAGAAGCCACGATTCTTTAGGAACTTCTCCTTCTGCTCCCTCCTTGCTCTGTTGAAATATGCATCCAACAACTAAAAATAAATATATAATTACAACATAAGATGTACATATTTAACAACTTGCCTAAAAGTTTAGTTCTTGCCTACAATTTAAACAGTTTGAAATCAATGATTTTTAAAATTCCAGATTAAAAACTAATTGTTTTTACATTGCAACTCTGGTCTAAACTGCCTTGCTACACCCATCACAGCTGAATTTATTTATTTTTTAAACTCCAAAAACTATTTTAGGTTCCTAGTCAAGTTCAAGGGAGATCAAGTCACATACATAACAGGTACAGAACCACAGAATGGCTTGGGTTGAAGCAACATTAAAGATCATCTAGTTCAAACCCCACACACACTCCCCCTACCATAGGCAGGGACACCTCCCACTAGACGAGGTTGCTCAAAGCCTCTTTCAGCCTGACTTTGAACATTTCCAGTTTCTCTGGGCTACCTGTTCTAGTCTCTCACCACCCTTATCATAAAAAGATTTATTCCTCTATATCCAGTCTAAATCTACAGATACATTCGAACTTTGTGTATTAAGCCTTCCATCCTAGTGTGTAAGCTCTCTGGCTTAGATCACAAATTATATTTCTGTTGATAGATTCTTTTGGCTTGCTGGTGTTTTGTTTCAAACCATAGGGGTGGAAATAGATTTTAAAATTCAGAAGTCCACAAAAATGAAGAAATTGTTATTTTTTATTTTACTTTCATGTTTTTGACAAAGTAAGCTCACAACTAGCTGACAACTTCTTAGTTGAACACATTTTATATTGGCTTACTTTAATGACGCCTTGCTGTATGAGAGGAGATGGGTGGTTCACAAGAACTATGAGATAATCAGGTTGGATAAGTTTGTCCATCACATCTTCCAGCATGACATCTGGTAATATTAGGAGAACTCCACGCAAGAGGTCATATAATCCACAACAGACAAGCACAATACAGTCTTCTGTACATCTGAACACAAAGAAATGCATTTTACCTCAGTTTGTTGTCTACAACAGGAAACCTTAAGAAATGCATAACTGTTGGTTACTATTTGGGTGGACAGCATGGGGGGATTTGGCAAATGTTTAACCAATAGTTCTATTACCACTCTTTACTAATACCTATTTTTGACAATAAATAACAGAAGTGTAATGTGACCAGAATGACTACATAGGTTTTTGGGGAGCTACCATAAGTTCACACTCCTACTGTAGGTAGTATAAAAATCCCCAATGTTAAGAATTCTCTATATAAATGTAAAATTCGAAAAGGTACAATTCTGTAGACTACCAAGCTTAATGAATTGGTTTATTACAGCCACTGAAAACATACTCTTAATTTTTAGACTTATTTATGTAGGATAGTAATCAAGAACATTGTGAAATTAAAGCTTTCCCTGATATACTGAGCTACTGTTGATTTATTTTTTTCTTCTTACCTCTCATCAGAGCTTTCATATGTTTTTCGGGTATTCTCATTAGATGAGGAAAAAGCAAGACTCTCCCATTCCTCAGGAAGTACATTCTTGTCAGCAAAGCTTGGCCAGCGAGCAATGGCTGATGATCCTCCATGAACAGAAAACGCTAAGCCCAGCCCTGCAAAATTACTCTGACTCCTCTGAAGTGAAGTCAGTCCTCTCAGATTGTCTGGACGACGCAGCAATGGCTCAGCTGCAGCACCACCTTCATTACATTTCAGGTCCACATCTGCTTCTTTACTCTCAAACACATTTTCAGATAACTCCTCTTCTTTTGGAATGTCTTCAAATGTTTCAACAGATGTTAATTCTGAGTCACAAACCGTTTTTGCAGACTCACAACTGCTAAGGAAGTCTTCTTGTACTCTCTTTATGGTTTCAGAATGCGTTACAAAACCAGTTTTATCCTGAAGATCAATGTAGTCATGCTTGCCAATATTCTGCAGATCATCAATGCTCCTCAATCTTTCAATTAGTCTTTTTTGATGTACTTGAGGTGACAAAGTAGGAGATGCTGGTAAGCTTTTGCATAGCCTTTTAGGTACTTGATAACTTATCTCCTGCTGTACGGTAGCTTTGGAAGTGTTTTCTAGAGAAATAAGGGTATATTTAGCTTTGTTTTTTGCACTCAGAACAGGCTTTTCACTCACTGTTACATTCCACGTGAAAATACAGCAACGTCTAAACTAGTCTTATGCAGCAAAATTGGTTTAAAAACTGGCGTAGCTCAGATTTGGCCAAGTGATCAAGTAGAGATACTAAGCTATCATGCACCCAAAAAACTGGCAAGATAAAACTGAAAGATGTATGAATTGCAAAATAGTTTTTGCATGTAAGTCCAAGTCTCCCAGATTTATATTCTGATCCTCTCAACCAACCCTCAGTAGGGATTTATTCAGAATCACAGGACCACTGAGGGCAGAAAGCACCTCTGGAAACTGTCTAGTCCAACCTCTGTTCAAAGCAAATTCAAAGAGTAGGTTGCTCTTTTCTCCGTTGTAAGAGGCCCAATCTACCAACATGTTTCAGTGGATAACAGCAAACTGCTCACCTACTAATTTTAACCTTTTTGCACCAAGCCATTTTGTGTATTTCAGATCTGTAATGAATTATTAAATGTTTTATTTAGCATAGTAGTCTGCTTTTAATGGCACATTTTAGCCTGAAGCAGTCCTACTTCCAGAGCACATTATAGATGTCACCATAACATTTTCAAGAGGGAAAGCAGTAAGTATGCCAGCCTGGTAGAGGATGCCTTCTGATAGTCTAGGAAAAGGAGACTGAGTTGGAAATGTTTTGAAAACTATGAACTAATTAGTACTAGGGCAATAGTTTTGACTAGTACTGATACAATGACAACGCATCAGAATATTTTTGTGAATTATATGTAACATACAGAGAACATGAATATATACATGCATACACAAATACATTCAACTAGACTGACCTGTCCTGTACATAACAGAAATGATCCACATAGCTGCAGTCTTACAGCCAAGCTTACACAAATTTGCAGATACTATATACAACTGCAAACACACAAGTAAGTAGCAAGTTGTCTAATAAGAATGCCATTTGAAATATTTTACCTAAATTTAAAAATTCAAATTCATAATCACAACGTGAACACCTACTTTCACAAAAATTTATGATGAGCATTCCTCTGGTGCACATGAATAGTCTTCATTCATGTACAAGAGTTCGGTACTATTGATATGAAAAAGTACTCTGTTTAAGAGAGTAAGATTTCATATATCATCTAAATATGGGAGAATGACCAACTCTATACACAACTCTGGTCTGCTCTTTATATCACTGCCTTCAGTAAAGGATTTAAACTAAGTATTTCAATGCACTGTTTGAAAACTATTTGATTTTCTAAGCAAAGGACCAACAAAACACCAATTGTAAAAGTATTAAGTCGGTTATATACAGAGTATAGCTAAGTCATACACAATCTGAAATATAATGCAGTTAAATCCAAGAACAGAGTAATCTTCCATTCCTGTTTTGTATAAACTGACAAACTTGCATTTTTGTTTGGAAAATATTTCTCATTGTTGAAGAGTTTAAATAAAGGCTTAAGCATAAGTTACATGTTTTAGCTTTCATTTCACAGGTGGTTTGTCAATTGTATATGCAAAACAGTGTAAAGTGTGACTAAGAAATTATCCAATAAGGCTGAAAATACTACCCTGGACAACAAGCTAACTGACAAGTTACCATTGTAAACTAGTAAATTCACACTACTTCATAGATTTGGACTACTTCAACATCTGTAGTAGAAAAATTCAAAAGCGATTAAAGCAGTTATTTCCACAGCCCATGACTTGCTTAGCATGCTATATAATGAGGCTGTTTCAAGAAAGCTATTCACTCTTAATTTATATAAAGCATGTAAAGAACAAGTTATATCTTGGTTCTCATCTTCTCTCATGTAAGGACAGTATATATACCTGCAGTATAATTAAATGCCAATATTTTAATACTACATTTAGATGGAGATTAAGAATTATGTACAACTGAAGTATCAGCTTAATACCTTCTGCACAGACAAGATAGCTGCCTATAGCTTACTATTTTAACTATTGCCTAGTTAAGGCATTCTCACATCTCTAGCAAGCCTATACAACAAAAGAATTTATTTAGCTGGCCCACTTCACTGCCTGAGCCATTAGCATTGCAATTTGTCTCTACCTGAGAAAAAAGAGCAGTTGAGGCAGCCTGTTCTATTCAACTGAATTCTTACTCTGCTGTTCAGACATCAAACTGAACAAACTGAGGGGTGATGGTGGCAGTAGGGGGCTTAGTAAGAAAGACATGGAAAAGTAACACTTTAAGGCACTCTACAAAGAACTGTCTTAATGTCCTTATGTGTTTTTCCAGCATTGTTTTACCTTCAAGTGGTAGAGCTGCAAAACCAGTTGGAGTCGTAACCACAAATGCTGAACTGTCTACTGACTTCCCACCACTGCTGGAATTTCTTAGGTACATAAGGGATTCAACTTTCTCCTGAAAAATTTTGCCATCTAGAAGGAAAAGGGGAAAAGTTACATAAAAGCATAGTAAGTTCACATTCTTGATATATTAAAATTCTTATTCAGGTTACATAAAAGTTGATCACTACAGGCTAGTGAGAAATGTTTGACTCACTAGCATCTGAGGAAAAAAATTTGAGACCAACTTTTTTTTGTTTCTTTTGGTAACGTATCTTCAAATTTTACTTCAGAACATTGAAAATATTAAGTTGTTCTAGAGTAACTATCTTTAAAGATGGTCCTCACTTGCATACTGCCAGTAATAAGTAACATGGACTTTTTGCCATGTCAAGACAGATGACTGTTTATGTTCATCTAATAAAACTCTAAGTATAAAAAAAATGAGTTCTACTTTTACTCTGTTTTACATCTATTAATTTTAGAGGATAGATAAGAAAAACAACCATACTGTCTTTGGACACACAACAGTTACTAAAACTGGAGGTACACTGGCACCTGCATCAGAAGAAAAATTTTCTAACTGGTTAAATTTTCAATCTTGGCATAGTTTACAGCTGAAGTCATACAATGCTAATATTAATCTTGTTATTATGTTGCTAAATGCCAAAACATTTAACAAGCAGCAGTGATTACATAAAAGTGGCAGGAAAATGCTTCCTAATTGTAATTTAGATCTGGAAACAGCTTGGTTGCAGTTTTCATTGACTTTAGTTTATAATTTACATAGAAAATCTATGAACATTATAGGACTCTTGTGGTATTATACTATTTTCTGTTCATTTCCCTAGAGGAACTTTCTGTAAAAAGTTTTATTTACATTGGAATTCCTGATAGATTGATTCTCAGAAATGACCATTTTTTTTAATATATTTTTTTTAAACGAGATAGCCTTTCTTAACAAATTTGCATTGTAGGCCTACTGACAGCTGCGTCAGATCAGCTTCATCTGAGTTCCAGTTTTAAGTGTTTGCATACAGCAGCAATAATTGAAATCCTGTGAGGTACACTAATAAATGGAATTGGGCAACCTTCATTATTTTTTAAACCTGTAGTGCAGAATTACTTTTACTTCACTTGGTATCTGTGATATACAAGCAAATACATACTATGAAACATTCCAGCTAAACTTTTTCACTAGAACCCCAATTGCCTAAATAATGTTGTCTTTCTTGGAAATATACTCAAAATGAGTGCATTATTGGTGTGTTATAGTCCTCTGAGCCTAAGCTTTTGACGCTGCAAAACCATATATATCTAGGATTTACCAAATTTGCAGGCATTCATGGGTATCATGTCTCTACAGGAAACTGTTATGTATTACAGTTAGCAGCAAACTTTCAAGAAAATTAAAGACAAACACCAGGGCCATTATCTGTAGCTCTAAACGGAAGAAAGCTCTCCTAGTAAACCAAGCCAAGTCTAACTAGAATGTCTTTCAATACAGTGAAATACTTTAAGTCAGTAGTTTTGTAAATAAAGTTACAATATAGCAACCAAAAAAAGATACTCAGAAAGCAATAGTCTGTAACAGTGATACATACATTTATATACACACACACACCTCAGTAGAATTTTATCTTAATGTCCATTTCTAGTTAAACACAAAATATCTACCTATGTGCAGTGAAAAGTAGAAGTTGGTAGGATTGTGACAAACATATGTATTAGTGGGAGGGTGAACGGCTAAGAGAAAATTGAAGACCAGTGTCAGCAGTTCCAGGTCTGGGGGAGATCCAAGCACTTCTTCAATTATTTTCACAAATGACCTACAAACCTCCCGAGGCAGGGATGCAAGGTGCCCTTCTTTATGCTCCTAGAAAGAAAGAGCAGTACAACTAAGTTATTTGTATTTTTAATTTGACAGTTTAACTATCATGCTATACCAGGAGAACAAACAGGTATGAAGGCGGTTAGAGAAATACTTTTTTATTTCACATCTAACTGCCTTCAGATTGAGGAAAAAAATCTTAACTCGTTAAGAAGTCTGCAGAGATTTCAGTAAGATTTTGGTCATCACTAATTAGGGACATGCTTCTGAAAATATACTAAGACAGTTCGTGTCACATTTAATTTGTGTGATTTCCAAGAAGTCTATTACTAAACCAGAAAGGTACTAGTTTCTAAGGACAGAGAGGCAGGCGGTAACATTCTCCTATGACCCATATATATTTCTCGGTAATGAAGACTTGATGATGGTAAAACTAGTGAGAGGCATCTTAGGCCTGTACAAAAGGTTCACAGTTTGTTTCAGCTCCTCCTCACACATGGATTTCACAAGTAAGCCTGTGTCTAGGCTTTCGATTAGTAGCATATGGTTAAAACCACTTGTTCCTTCTGTCCATCAGGAAAAACAGCATTGTGCTCTCATTAGGGAACTGTATCAGTTTACAGCAACAGTGCCTGTTGTAGAGGATGAAAGCAGTCTGGAAGCACAGAGGACAGTCTACTGCATTCACTTTTTTTCCCTATAGCATGCAGTTCCGTATTTTTTCATTAAGTAAAACCAAGTACTTGCCAAGCACAAAATAGGATTTCAAATCGGAATTACCTGCAGAACCTGGCAAGTTAACAGGAAGTGATGTACCACTTGAGCTTTCAACAGCTGTTTAATGTTAAACATCTGTTGGTGGTGGTTAGCTCTGATAAGGATTTCTAGAGCTGCTAACAGAGTTTCCCAAACACCTTGCTGAAAAACAAACAGAACAGGAACATAGCTTACTACCTATTGCTGAATCTATCCTGAGAATAAAAACAACTAACAGATAAGAAACAGACAAATTAACTTAATCTTTTTCACAGCAGCAAAACTAAGTGATTGCAAAGAGTCAGGTCAGAACTAGAAACTATCAGAAGAGTTTGCAATTTATCACATTTTAGTGATTAAAGCTAAAAAAAAAATTACACCTTAAAATAAAGGACACACAAAATGTGTTTTAGGTAACACCAGATGGTTGTTTCGTTTTTGTTTTTAATTCCAGGGGGAAGCTGAACATTTTCCTCAGTCACACCAAGTTTCTCTTGAAAACTTGTTGGAAAGGATGAAAAACAATCAACTAACAAGTAATTTATATACACTGCATCTATAGATTTTAATACACTAAGGCAGCCTGCAATATTGATACTGGGAGCTAAAAGCTACTACCAGCTACTTAAAGAAAAATAAGGACCATTAATTTTTTAATAATTTTTATTAATTAATTTTAGATGTCACTAATTACTGAAGTTTCCTAAACTGCAGAAATTCATTTCAGAGGTCAGAACACTTGTTAAATTTGGCTTTCAGACAATCTTTCCAAAAAGAAAGTAATTACCTTTGCTTTAGACCATATCTTCCAGTCAAGCAGTAGCTTTTCTAACAATTCAACATCTTGGATAACTGCTGTAGAATCCGTGTCAAGCATGAATTGCCCATTCTCATTTATATACAGAATCTCACCACTGCAGCATCCTTCAAGGAGAGTCTTAAAGAAGCGGAGAAGGGAATTTAGATTAACCACAAAACAGAACAGTTGTCCTATCAGATTTATCAAAAACCTTTAAAGACACATCAGCCTCTTGACAGGGAAGGCGCAAGTCTACCTGGCCAACCTGCAAAATAATTTCAGTTTAGTCACCTCACTGGATTCATTGTAGAGGCCTTATAGCACCAGTACACAAATTCTGAAAAATTTCAGGTGTTTTGAGTGCCAAAATAGGCACTTTTGAAAGACGCTTTTAATAGCCTTGATCAGGACTTTTCAAGTGAAGCTTCATGATTTGAGAATTACAATCACACCTAAGCTCTTAAACTGCAGAAAGCTATACAGCAAAATACCTCTAGGTGTTTTCATGATCCATGTACAACTAGATTACCCATTAAAAACAAGCTTCTAAAAGTTATTGCCAAGATGCTTCAGACAACCAGCAGTTCATTTATCTATTTAAAGATGCACTCACACACTTCTGGCCACTTATCCATCTTACAGCATGATGGTACAAATAGAACAGGGTTCATTCACTGCGCGCACGTTTTTCTACCTGGCCACTATAACTAAAAACAAAAATAGAATCCAACTTGCTGTTCATTGCTTAGAAGTTTAAGTTTACTTCAGAGTCTTTGCTCTCAGAGAGAAGTTGCATTTTTTCCCATCCCCTTTGAAATCAGAATCTTTCAACATTTCCTTTTTCTCTGCTCACCCATCAGTAGTTTCTAGTTCAAGACGAAAACAATCCTGAACTGAACCGGCTCCAAAGCACTGTTCTACTTTCGCAAAGACAGCTTCAGATGTAGAATTAAAGTCACAAAGAAGTTCTAAGTTTGTGCTAGCATTAACAGAATCAGGTTTAAAGAGTGCTCTACCTTCAGCATGCGAAATCCAACAATGCATTTTGGTTTGATCAACACTCGATGAATCATGGAATAACCATTACAATTTTTCATCTCCTGTATTCTCTGTTGATTGTATTTTGTTAAAGACAGTATAAGTTGCAGTGCTAAAGCTTGAGTGTCTTCACAGCTGCTGATCTCTACAACCTGAAAAAACAAGTTTAATAGAACACTTTACATGAGAAATGTTTAGAAAAAAGCCTTAGAAATTATTTGTGGCAGTCTCAAGCCATAACTTCTGGATTAAAGATTGTCAGATGACATATGTTACTATTTCTAAATATATATGCATATTCAGTGAGGAAGCTGCAGGCTGCCAGGAGGCCTCCCCTCTGCTCTGGGCTGAACAAACCAAGGGATCTCAGCTGCTCCTCGTACATCTTGCCCTCTAGACCTTTCACCGTCTTCATAGCCCTCCTCTGGATGCTCTCAGTTTTGCCTTTCATTTATGAATTTGGTTAAACTTTTAATTTAAGGTTCCTGCTGGCATAGACTACACCAACATTTGATTGTAAGTGTCTACATACAAGTTTTATTTTGTCCATAAAAAGCATGCACAAACATGCATTATATAGTACCACAAATAAGAATTTTCTCTTCAGATTTCACTATCAATATTAAAACTTAGCAGGCAGTATTTCCATAACCAGAAGCCGCAACACCTGTCTCTAGTTTAATGTGCACTGATTAATCTCCATATATACTTTTTAGAAAACTGTTTCCACAGATGCACGCAAAACAAGTTTTAGGCCTGCATTAGTATTCTGAGGGAACTAACACTACAGAGACTCCTAGCATGGGTATTTGGCTTTTCACATACAGGCCCTAGTAAAGTAGTAATTAAGCTTCATAGCCTTAGTATTTTGGAAATTAAATTATTGGACAGGTTAAGCCTTGAACATTGCTAAAAGACTTGCTTTCAAAAAAGACCTCAGATTTTATTAGATAAAAAGTTCTGCACGCTAAGTAGTTATACATTTCTTCATACTTGCATTATGAATATCCTGTGTTTCAAGCATTAGAGATGCAATGCATTCAAGGACTTTTAAAAATATTAATCAATACTTAGATTTAAAAATTAGAAACCAAAAAATACAGCCAGCTCTACAATACTCCTAAAAATAAGTTATTTTGACATTTAGAAGCCCCATCTCTAAATCAGAACACATCTTGTACATACAAGCTATATTATAAAAAGCATTACATAATTCAGTTCAGCTTCCTGTTTAAGACAACCTTATGATGCACTCTTACAACAGATTCCTTCCACAAGTTTTCTTTAAAAATAAAAAATATCACATGCAGACTTGTAATTGACATGAATTAGGTAGCTGGAATATGTTACTTGCTACCCAAGATCAAAGGAAAGCCTTATACAGGCAATCATATGCATGCACTCCCCCTCCTCCAGCTCCCTTACCCTAGCAAAGAGGAAAACAAATGCACCAGTTCCTCCAATTTCATGTAGGATACCCTGGAGAGTTTTATATTCAACAGGCTGAAGTGTTTTCAAGTGATGAGAATCCAATACATTGCTCTGAACTTCTTTTAAACTGAAGGGTCTCTGAGAAGGAACAGTCTTCACTTGACCTTTCAGTCTAATAACAGGTTCATATATGGTATACTGACCAGGGCAGCACGTGGTATAAACAACAGCAAGACTTTCCTGAAATACAAGAGGTTTATTAGCCAAAAAATTAAGATAGTTGAACTGATTTAATTAAAAGAACACATACAGACACCTAACAGCAAATAACAGCAACCTCAACGATTCATTTCTGCTTTACCATTCGTATGCACTAAGTTTTGTACAGATACGCATGTACTAAAATGCAACAGAACTAAATTTAAGAAATCTTTGTCATGTTTTCTTAACTTCCTTGGCTGTAACTAAAAAACATACACCAAGGATCAGTTTCCTGTTATCACCTGAAAAACAATCACAACTATTTTGCAAAAAAGGTAACAAATTTGAATGAAAATAAACATACTGAAATATCAGAAAGGGAAACAAACTTGCCTAAAAGTGGAAGAATGACCAAGTCCAAAATATAGAGTAACTGCTATTTTTCAAAATATCTCCAAAACATTTAGTTTTAAGTCAGTTCTTCAATCAGCTTCACCATTATAAAATGGGTGTCAATAGAAGATTTATACATAATTTACACATAAGGCTACAGAAGTTGTTTTTACTGATGAAAAGACTAAATCAAAAAAATCAAACCTATCAGAAGTAACCAACTCATTTTCACAGAAAATGAAAACTGGCTGTGTCTATTTATTTCACATAGAGGCTACAATAGAGTAATTACATTTAAGGCATTTGTTCTATGCAGAAGTACAGAGATGGATTTTTCACTTGAACATATAGCTTTATTCTGGTTATTCACTGTAGTACCAGTTAGTTTACTAATTGGTACTAATGTTTACAAGAACTACATCCAGAAAGATCCTTTGCCTAAAGCTACAGAGCTGCTGTAGAACTATACCAGAAAATTCCCTCTAGTGGGAACAATTCATACAACAGGAGTTACCTGTATGAGGACAATTTTCCAAAAGTAATAGAAATCTCCAAGTGTAATATATTTTTTTTTTCCTTTTTCTAACATAACTAATATTTACAACTGTATGCATCAGGGCAGATGTGAAAAACAACAATCCGCTACCTGGAAGATGACCATTCATTCAGTCAAGCTTTCAGCTCTCTCAACACCACAGAAGAAGGATGAAGTTTTTGCTTCCTGTTAAAGCCAGATAAATCCTATCTTCCTGTTTTAATGCTAAGAAGTTAACTAAGCTAAGCTGTCCTTGGCTACCTCTATGCTAATGAAGTGAACAGCTACCCATTAATCCTAGGACAGGTACTTAAAACAACTCTAGAGGTGCCTGCTTCTCAGACAAACAAAATATGCATGAAGATGAACTCTACACAGGGTGTACAGAGCAACTCCCACTGAAATAAATGGAAAGACTTCTGCAGTTATGTTAATGAGAACTGGATTTACTCCTGCCAGCCTTTAGGAAGTAAAGCATTTTAGGAGACAGCAGAAAACAATTTCCCAGCTTCTTAATCAGTTCTAAGAGTTTAGGAACCATTTTTAAGTAGAACCTTACAATTAAAGGTCCAACATCCACTTCCTTTTTTGTCATGAAGAGCTCCTTAATTTGTTCACATTGTAGAATATCTTTACTTATGTACTTTGAGCATTCAGCCAATGTTTTGCCGTATTTACAAGGCATTACAGACGTGAAGTCTGGTCCACAGGTGTATAAGTAAAATGCTTCCTCTGGTCCAATCTTTGCACCTAGAACACAAAAAGGACATTAACTTCTAAGCATACATTAAGGTGAAGTTTATACCTTAAGAAGGAAGATTACTGGCTCTCTTTACAGGACCTGCTGATCTGAAACAACCAGTGAAGTCCAGTGCTAACTACTGTGAAGCACTGACTTCTGCCACATGTCATAGGCCTGATTATTCAGTTCTATTGTCTTAAGTTCAAACAGACAGCTTTCCTGATTTGTTTTCAGTTGCCTTTGGCACTAAATTAATCAATTACTCTTTTTTTTTTTTAATTGAAAAGTTATCTATCCAAGACTACTCAGTTCTCAAAGCATAGCAAGACTGTAGATAGTAAGAACATGCCACAACACCATGAAGACTTGATCAGAGTGACTCAAGGATCCAATAATAATAGTTCACTACAACCAACAGGGAGAAAAAAATAAGTGTAGAAAATAAAAAAGTCAAATGACACTGCCTAGAGAGTGAGGGAAGGTTATCCCTCAATTGACCTGTTTGTGAGAATGTATCTTCAAATGAAGCAACTCTTATCAGTTGCTTCAGAGAGTAGAAGGACTGAAGTCTATGATGTTTGGGTACACAACAGCTGTATATCCATTGTTCTCTGGATACATCAGTTATACCAGCTGTAGTCAACGCAGACCATATTGATTCTCCAGGTGGAGCTTACATTTACAGCAAACATCTCGCTGCCTGCTCAAATATGCAGTCTCCATACACACAACACAGACACACCACACACCCCAGCCAACTGATTTCTAATGTAAGGTAGTTCTTACTAGACCACTGCACATGAAGAAATGCCAGAATTATAATCAGCAGGATTCCAGTCTTTGGGGCTAACCAAACACACAGAAGTCCTGAAAAAAACTTTCAGAAGAAGGAGAAGAATTGTATGTCCAAGAAAACCCTAAAGTAACTTGAGCAGTTTCAGAAATAAGCATGTTTAACACAAGGCATTTAGTGGTTTGGATTTCGTTTGATTTTTAATATGCTTCAAGTATTTTTAAATTACTAATTTAGAAGCAGGTAAATGAAATCTGTTTTCCAGTTGGCAGAGACCGAGTGCTTTAAGATAAAGGAGAACAAGTATTACCATCACTTCCCCCTCTATCCCCTCGCCCCCCAGTGTATTATTTGAAGAAATTTTTAAGATCACTGAAGTAACTGGAATTGCCAGCTACAGCACAAAAAAGACAGACAATAGTGGGAGAAGCAGAAAGACACGTTAGGAAGTACTCAATACTGAAATGTTTGCTTACTTCCTCTTTAATATATTGCACTTGTAAATAATGTATCGTTGCTTTTACTGTAATAAGTGGCATTGTTAAGAAATCAAGTTAGGTCTTTGATCGGGAAGGAGGAAATAAAGACTTATGCTAGAAAAACAAAGCATACAGAAGTACCATTAAAAAGAAGCAGATTTCCAAGATCCCATCTGCCTGACAAGCGAAGCAATTCTTCCTGAGATGATGTACAGTGGCCAATCATACAAAATGTTTTATTACTGTCAGATGACAAGCTTGATTTCCTTGGTAGTGCATAATCTAAGTTGATCTCACATTTCCTAAAAATAAAGTGTAAATAAGTGTTCAAAATTGCTACCTCAAGTAGTCAGCTTAGACTTAAAATAAATTTTAATACTTAGTAGATGAGAAGCCATGTAGTTATTGACATTAAATTAATAAAGCCATCTTCACCTTCTATAACTGAGTTTCAAGGTGCCTATAATGGCATGTATATTCAATTACTACCCAGGACAGAAGAAAAGAAATAGCGTTATCAGCTAGCTTTGCCATAAAGTCAGGATTTGCTAGATGGGAAATCCTTTCTCCTCCCCTCTAACCTCGGTGAAGAAGCAACCATACACATGCTATACACACACACCTGAATCGTTATAGCGAAATTTTAAAATGGCAGTTTTTCAAGAATTTCTACTTGACATTCCACCCCCTTATCCCCCCAAAAAAAACCACTACTTCTCAACCATAACTTCAGCCTGCACTGAAGTAGCATAGATGCTTTCTTATCAAATAATTGATAGGTTTTGAAGAAAAAGATATAGATGTAACTAGTGTACATTTTACCTCTGACCAGAAACCCACAACAACAGCTTTCCATGGATATTTTTCTTGCCTTCTGGCAGCTGTAGATATGTTACTGCCAAATGCTGCCACCTGCCCACAAGGAAAACATTCTCTGGAGATTCAGCCTGTGCCAGAAGACCTGCTTTCATCTCATCATTTGGATCCATGCACATACTATGAAAACAGAAAAGGGAAAACAAGTGTTTTCAGGTTTGCATTTTCAGCTCCAACTATGCATTTTATCAGTCACTTTGAGGTTCTATTTCTCATCTTTCACAGATAACTTTTTAGATCACAAAATTATGTATTTAGAATGCTCAGAATAATCTATGCAAGTATGTTGTTTCACCTTAGTTACTTAATCTGCTTGCATGTATCTACTTACATTTTAGATTAGTATAATATCTCTATTTTACAGAGAAGTAATTTGCATTAAAAAATGCAAGTTCTTTGAAACCTATGAAATTAAGTGCTCTAAAATTCAGGCTTTAGATCTGTTTTAAGGATCTAGGAAGTAAAATAATACTAAGAGGTGTTCAGAAGATGAGGATTGTCATAGCTATTAAGAATTTTCACACCTGAGTTATGAAAATCTACAGCTACAAAAGCTTTTGCTGTGTCACTTCATCACTACTTTGTCACTTTGCATTACACTGTGTTTATGTCTCATCTTGCAACAAACTTAGGGCAACTCTTTATATATATTTATATGAAACATATAAGATCTGAGATGTAATAATCCCGTAGGTTATATACAATAAACTTCATTTGATGTTTCCAGCATGTACAATTGCTCTACTATAAAAAGTAGTTTTTTATTCCACAGCAGTGTTCTCTGCAAGCTGCTGCTAGAAGTTAGATAGGACAACATGTTTACAAACATTTGACTTTTGGACTAATATACCATACCGAAATATGAAAGCTCCAGTGTTCAAGTCTGCCCAGATTTGTATCATCAATGCTTTGGAACCCAATGAAATTATATGAATGCAGCCATCTTCAACAAGTTTGTCTCCCATGCTTAGGTATTCCATTCCCATAGACTTGGTTTCTTCTAGAAATATAAGCATGTTTATAAACAATTACAACACAATTCATTTTTAGCAAGCTAAAAATGTGCATTTTTCTTCAGAGACTTAGGTCTTCTGTGTATTGAAACAGAGGTTAACATTAAGCACTTGGTACAGTTGGTATGTTTTTGTTCGGAATCAGATAAACCCACTAAATGTGTATACATTCTAATTCAACAAACGCCATCTCCTGTGTTGACCAAGTGCACCAAGTCTTTAGACTTGGTTCTTTACAAATCATACTACCCTTTAAACATGATCTTGCATCCAGTATTTTTGTTTGGCTTTATGAAGCACAAGTAGATATCTTTTAACAAAAGTGTTTCTAGTAATTTCCAAGATTCAGCCCCCAAACACATTTTTTTTTAAACTGTATTGAGTAAAAGTACAGTAGACGGCATCCTAAGTATTGTGACTGGGAGGCATTTTGAATACCTCAAGGAATATTTCCTCTTATAAACTATAATCCAAGAGATTCAGCTTGAAACAGTTTGGGAGCTAGCAAGCCTTAAAAAATGTAGAGAAGTGTTTTTACAGCTATTGATATTTATAATGGCACACAGGGAAATTTAGAGGATTTACACTGAGTCAGCCTCAGGCTCTTGATGGATTTAAAACATCTTTTAGTTAAGAGTACCAGTATTTAAATCCTAAATCAAAAAGACTTAGTAGCTCTCTATTGAAGAGAAAGAACACAAAAGCTACAACACAAAAGCCATTCATCAACACGAGACCAATTAAATATGACAGTCTTCTCCCATGATCTTTCAGCTTCAGCATTGAATATTTCCTCCAACATAACATGAAGCAGAATAAAGACATTTGACTGAAGTTAAAAATTCAATGAAAACACTACATTTCTAAGGAAGTAGACATAAATCTAACAAAGATAAAACACTTCTGGCTTCGTTATTAAGTAAACATTCCTAGCTTAGTTCCCAAGTATATCTTACAGCACACAAAGAACAATCAGAAAGGTTATTATCACTTCTGGTTAATATTCATCATAAGGAAAAAAGTGCAACCCTTTGTATCTGACATCAATTAGTAATAAAAAATAAACCAGAATCCCTCGCTGCTACCTACATAGAAAGAAGTAGTACTATATCCTCACCTGTGCTATCAAAGCTGTTCTCTCTTACAGAGAAGAGTCTGCTTCTTTTCTTTTGCTTCTTCCCCTTTTCTGTTGAATTTTCTGTTTCATGAACACCCTCCAGATGAAACCATAGTGAGACACTGAAGCCTTCAGACATGTGTGGCCAACAGTTCTGTCCAACTAAAGGCAAGTGAATTGGGGCTACATGCCAAGAAGAAAGCAGCTGGTGACTCAAATTTTCACCATCTGCCTCTTTCTTGTTCTTTGAAAATTTTGCTCTTTTTACTAGTCCAACAGTTTTGCTGTTGAAAGTGCCAGCAGATTTTTGTGAAGAACTACTACTCAAATTTGTGCCATAAAGTAAAGGGAAAGCAAGGTATTGCAATGGGTTCATATAAATATTAGTTTCTATAATCTTCAATACACCCTTAAGCAGTATCTCCTAGAAGAAATAAACCAAACAAGTAAGTAAGAATCAAACTGTTTAATACCATGTTCTCAAGCATCATCAAGCATCATCTCTTAACTAAACAGAACCCCACTCCTCATTTAAACTTGGATTCATGGTTTTCCCAATATAGGTGGACTTAAATATCCAGACTGAAACCCAATTACAACAGTGAGTAGCTAGATCAGTTGTAACTAAATCCCCACAACTGTTGGGGATTTAGTTACAGCAGATCAATCTTCAAGTTACAATACCTAGGAATTAGCTGAACCACTGTAGGTGGCCATTGTGCAGTCTTATCTCACTTTTCTGACACATTAGAATAGAAGATTAATTTACACCTCAAATAAGACCACACCTTTTACTCCCTGTTTGAGGGAGTGTGAGTGTACACACAGGCCATCCCTTTGTTATTGCATAATCAAGCAGCAAAACTACCTGAGCCCTTAAGCTAATGTTTCCTTAGGTACATAGCTAATTATTGCAAGCTACCTTTGAAAGATTGACTTGTTTCCCAGTTTGGTGCTATTTTATGTTCCACAATAATGCTTAATTTCCTTCCATGCATTTTTTTGTACAGACTCCCACACAAACCAACTGTTAGTTATTTTAGCAGTATATCCCACACAAGGAGTAGATTCCAGCGTTAAACAAACCAACTTAAGTCAGTATTTAAAGTAATTTCTGCTGTTAAAGCAGCACCCATTCCTAAAATACAGATGCTTTATAACTAAGGGAAAGACTTCACATTTTACAGCATTACAATACTCTGTCATCCATAACTGTAATGTCCATCTGCTTAAGACAAGTCCTGTTTTCTTGTGCTAAAGAAAGGAGTTTCTAGTATATTCAACAACAGACTTCAAACTCCTCTCATTTCTCTCCAACTTCCCTATCATGTTTTGAAAGTATGTTGTTTCAACAACCAACATTGCTCTTAAAAAGTCCTTATTTCCCAAAATACTTTGGCACAAAAGGATTCTTTTTTCCTTCTCAATTTTGTAAGATGTTAATGAATACATACCGTACAAGGCGTCTTCTCCAAAAATATCCTTAAGAGAAGAGTGAGCTCTTCTGAACTTATTTGTGAGCTCATCAAAGAAACTAGCAGGTCTACCAGCACTACTTGACATGCTAAAAATAAAGAGAAAATATTCTTGAAGAGTATGTTTGAAAAACTTTATAAATTTCTATTTGATACAACTATGAAGAAAAATTAACTTGGAATTCAGTGTTTTGTGAAAAGATTTCAAACTCAGGAAGCAGCAATGATTACAAGATGAATTCTACAGTGATCTACCTACTTCCTGACACTATTAGCATTTAAAGTTCCATTGAACAAATCTAGACCACTACAGCAAGTTGGGCTTCCAGGTTTGCAAAAGTCTGAAAATCTAGGAAACCTAGCATATAGATTGCAAAGGTTCTTCCTACAAAGCCAGGGATTAAGTCCTGGGACGGCTTACAGAATTTCCTGCTGTGGAAAAGCCTCATTCTGTGAGCTACCTTAGGATAAGTTTTTACTTTGCTTCCACTTTCTTGGATTAGCTAGGGTATTTTCTGACTAGAAAAACACAATCAAGATAGTACTAAATTTTGGGTTACAAATAAATTTGAAATAAAAGCTTATGTTGTGATGGAGTCAGATTTAATCAGTGAGCTAAGTGCTATTTTTCCCAAGTAGTGTTTGTTAACATTATCATCCTAGGTTTGTGGTTTCAATTATTCTCTTCAGATCTGGCAGAATGTGTATAAATAACAGTTTCTACTAGTTCAGAAATAGCCCTGTATTTACACAAATTAGATATCCCTCACAAGTTAGAGACAGCTGCATCCATTCACACATGCCAATGAATTCACTTTGTAATGTTTTTTTGAATGTGAATTCACAATGTTTTTCATTTTCATTAATGGCTAAAAAATTGGGGCTATATACATTAAGTTACAGAAAATGTTCAAGTAACCTAGACCCCGTACTCACCATGAAAACTAGATTCCGTTTGTGTCAGTATGTTCATAAATCCTCCCAAAATGTGTTTAACAGCACCCTGTTCCAAAAATACAGGGGAAAATGTCATGTCTCAAGAACACACACAAGCTCAAAGTATTTTTTTCCCAAACAGTTCTTATGCACCGTTGATTTAAGTAAGAATAATTCTAGTTGGTTTACTTTTTTTTTTTAATATATATTTGCTAATGAGTATGCTTTCATGATTACAGTTCAAATGCATATCAGAAAGACTCTCGAATCCAGATGATTCAAGAAAGTATCCTTTACCACTATCTATTCAGCAACTGAGAACTACTCCCTTGTGTTCTCAACCAGAACAGAATTAAAAAAATTTGACAGGTTTTGACAAAATACAACATGTTGGTATATAGAGATGCAATACTGAACACAAATTTAACCCTTCCCCAACCTTTTTGTGCAAGATTATTTTAAAGAGTAACTAGAAAGTCATTTACTTAAGAGCAACATGCTTCAGAAATGCAATTTTAAATGTCACATAAAAATCTCGTAAGTATATACAAAGTTTCTAAACTGGTTAGTTCTGTAGATATATACTTGCTTTTTTAGAAATACACTAAAAGAAAAAATAGTATTTTTTTTACATGCTAAAGTTCAGAAAAATAAAATATGTACTAGTGATTTAAAGCTAGTAATTCACACAATGACTTGAAGTACCAAAATAAAACATTTTCTTCCCACTTTCAGATTAACCTGTCAAGCACTAACATCACTTCACCAAGTTATTATATAAACAAACACTAAGCTTACTTATATTTTTTATTTCTGCAAAACAAGTTTACTAAAGCTTAGTTATTTGAAAGCAAAACAAGCTAGCCTTCAGAAATTCAAAATTACCACAAAGACATCAACATGTGCTTAGCTGATTAATATTAGAGCTAATATAAATATTATAGTTAATATAAACTTATGAGGAGCAAAAGTGAAATGTTTTTCAGGCATAGCATTGAAAGTTTCTAAAAGTACACTACAAAATATACATGTATCAAATATGTATGTACATATATACTCTTTGCTTTTTTGTTTTCTATATTCAGTAGCTTGATGGTTTCTAAAACCACACACAGAGTTTTCATGATTGAACAGTTTTGATGAAAAACCGTGAAACTCAAAAGCTCTGTAGGTCAACTGTCTTTCTACTAACTGTAGTTAAGTATAGTTTGTTAACTTCTTAATGCAATGCAGCTTCATTGGCAATATCAGTCATTTATACTGTTTCAAGTCTTATCAAATGCCATAACAAGTAATAATGTTTGAGTTCACCTTATTAGCTACACTGTTACTACAGAACTGAATAAAAAGAAAATACTGCATTTCTGAAGTTTTCTGAAGTGTTGCATTTGTTTAATAACATTTTTACCTGTTCTATAAGTACAGTGGCATTTCTCTCCTTCTGGCTGACAATTTCCAAGCAGCTTTGGAATACATGAGCAAGCACATCTAAACTTGCATTACCAGCTGACAGCAAGTTCAATTCTAACATGCAGATTTCAGGATATATTAATTCTCCTTGATTGATGTGTTCAGTTAGGTCATTAAAATAACCTGAAGGATCAGTACACCCTGGTTCTGCCTTTGCATCTGCTCCTGAAAAAAGACAGTCTTATTGAAAATTACTCAGATAAATACAGTTTGCAAGACTTAAGTAGGACATCCAAGGACATACTTTATCTAATCTCAAAGGTACAAAACAAAAACAGTCGCTAGCATATCAGCAGTTTTTCAGAAATTCATAAAAGTTACAAGCTATTCTGCTTCAGATTTTCTTATTTTCCTGCCAATACATAAGCGCAAGGATGCAGTTTCTCCCATTACATGTTCTTGAACTACATGCCTTCATTTGCTGGGAAATGGACATGCACTGCAATGATGAAATACGCAACTGAAAATACGACAGTAAAACGCAGTGCATCAGAACCTCAGCTTCTATAAATAACTAAGAGCCTGCCAAGAAAGGACATCAATTTAAATGAACCTTTTTTATGTTAAAAGATTGGAGGAAACAGTTCTTTAGTTATTTAACTCAGGAAACATGCATGGCAGAATATCTCTATGACAATCACGAAACAAACATTTAAGCCCCCCTCTCACAACTTGGTGAGACTTTAAAACACATCACTTAAAACTAATACGATTTGGTACAGACATATGCTACTTGAAAGTGCTTCGTGGAAATATTTCAGTTTGAATTTTTAATTCAGAAATGCTTTTAAAATGCTGTATACGCTTCTCTAGATCACTATGGATAAAGCCTTATCATACAGGTAAACAATAATAGTGAAATGCAGTTCTATTAGCTGCTATTACAGTTCATGATTACCTCATATTATACTAAAATTTAAGTATCTAGGTGTTCAGCACAAAAAAAATGCGTTCTAAGTTACACAAAAAAGTGAAATACTTGCATATCAATTGTTGAATGAAAATAGGTTAGACTAGACTACGCGCTTTTTAGCAACTATAAAACTACATAAAATTTTGAACCTTTATTGATAAACTACCTACTGATAAGCATCTCTGGAGAAAACTGCTTCTAGATCACCATAAAACATTTCAACCAAGACAACCCAACACGACTTCAGAGCAAGAATCATATAAACCAGGACAAAAACACTTCTTTTAACACTCAGTGTAAAGACAGACTCTCCAAATGAAACTGGATCCTACCAGAACTAGAACCCCTTAGCTACCCTATTTTTGTACACCTCAAAAAGACAAGTAAGGTTGGCTATGTTGTAAAGACTGCTTTGCATATTCAGAAAGTTCAAGTTTACCTTCAACCTTGGTTTCACTGTCATCTGGGTTACTTTCACTATCTGCTTCATATCCTTCCTCTTCAGCAAAAAGTTTAAGGCTACAGCACTGTGATTCTTCAGCTTCGTCAGAAATATCTCCAGGTTGTGACACAGGCTCCTTTTCAGTGTAATGTGTCTGTTTAACACACCAAACAAATTTACCATCTTAGTTCAGAACAGTAAGTAGCTTAGAACCTTCAAGAACCTTTCTCTATGCCCATTGGGGAAAGAAAAAAAAAAAAAGACAAAAAAACTGAGATTCTTTCTAAGGATACATCATTCTTACATAGAACATGGATTCTGCAAAGACGGATATTTCCTTCTAGCTACCCAAAGTTTTGGGAAACAAGTACCCAATGCATTAAGAAAAATTGTTGCTGCAAAAATCACTGTAAGTTAGGATTTTGACATCCACTCTTCGGTGAAGATACGTCTGCAGCCCCTAATGTGAGTGAACATCCACCTTCTGATGCTCTCCTCTGAGAGTTTTTCCATTCCCTGCTACAGAATGGAAGAGTGAGGAGAACTTCATGGATTTCTATAAAGTATAATTGGAGCTTTCTCCTTTTGGAGGGGGGGGGGGGGCATGACTCATTTCAGAGCAGCACATGAATAACCATCATTCAACATAAACACATTAGAATCAGAGAATTCTTTTTCAACAACCACAAGAACCAAACATTTAAATGTCTTATCTCATTTAAAAGCACAGACCCAAACAACAAAAACTTGATCTAGAAAACCTTGCAGTATTCAGAATTAGACTATCTATTTAATTGGTGTTTCATACCTTTTCTATTTTTTCTTCAGAACGATCCAGATCAGCAGAGAATGTGCCCAACGCAACACGGAGCAGTGAATCAAACAGAGGCTTTGCCAAGGCAGTTTCTAGCACTTTTGACTGAGCAAGCTGTTCTCTTATTTGGAGCAAGATATCATCCACAGAAGCATTCTACAGTTTGGAAGAGACAAACATTTTGATTCATGTTACTCTGTTTTGGCTAACTAAAATAGTCCAGTATCCCAATTAAGAACTTCCTTCCACCTACACTGATTAGATTTCCCAGCTAGAACTACCAGGCTTCACTGAGGTCTCCTGCGGTAACAGAGACTTGTCATGTTTGCCATGACAAGTTTAAGCAATCTGCACATGGAAAAATCCAGGCAACTTTCTGTTTCCTAAAAAATTGAAAGCACTATGGTTCAAAAATAAACGCCTCTGAAACAGCTTTAAGTGCAGAGTGCATTTAGACCACACCACATTACTATTACTAGATAGGTTAACAAGATCACGGGTGAAAAGTCCAACTTAAGGAAAACAACAGGTGGCCCAGAAAAAACACCCATTTCTAGTTCTCACCTGTACCTACTTCCTCCTGCTTTTATAGTAAACTGCCAAGTACAATTAAAAATGGCCGTTAAAATAATAAAGCACATCAAAGTTGTCTTCCATGAATCAACAGCTTTTGGTGGTATGCTGAATTAATTCACCTCTAAAGCTTAAGCAACTGTTTCTTCGGGTGTCTTCAGTATCTGTGCCCTCTAATACTCCTTTTCTCAAGCACCGTGCTCTGCTCAGCATTTTCATCAAAAACATTACACGCAAGGTACTGCATACAATTCATGTCTTCCCTATGCAATAATCCTTCAATCTCATCTCTGTCACACACTATCCAGTGAAGACCCTTTCAGAAAAGAAGTCTCTCTCACCGTTCTCACCCATCAGCTCAGACAGCCTCCATAGAGCATGGACTAGACAAAAGAACTGCACAGGATAAAAAAGTAGAAAGAACAGGCCATACCCAACCAGACAAAGAAATCATCAGCAATTTACAGTAGTCAACATCTACTATTGCATGTATTGGCCAAGGAAACCATCCCTTTCCTCTAGTCAGGACCACCTTAGGCTACAGAAGAAAAAAATTCATCTCCTAGGATCAGCCTTCCCTCGGACTCAAGATGCATTAATCCAGAACAGAGCATGCAATGTTAAGCCCTTGGCCACACTGACCACGATGGCTCAAACTGTAATAGATGAATGAAAAAATAAACTGGAAATACAACTCAAATGCCACAAAGGTAAAAATCTCATCTAGGCTGGATTATTCTGCCATTCTAGAACACTCTCCCTCGGCCTCTGAGAAAGCAGAAACTGGCACAAACACGGATCCAACCAAAAAGAGCAGAAGACAAAGATAATTTTGGAGGACAAACAGGCACAGGGTCCTAACCAGTATTTTACTGGGTACAGAAAAAGGGAAACAAGTTGACGCACGGGGAATGCCTTCCCAGAAACAGCAACTGCCAGTTTGTCCATTTGCTTACTCCCACTCCTTCATGCCTGCTGACCACTGCCACCAACTACAACACCTACAGTTAAACAGTACACTTGAGGCATGACACAAATTATGGTACCAGAGTAAGAACGTAAACCTTTAATCTCCAGAAGAACTTCTGACTGGATTATTATTAAAGTAATACCATACATAACAAATATGAGTGAGGTAAGCTAAGGGAAGTTACACAGTACCTGGTGAAAAACCTCCCCTTCCATCTTCTGCTGGATGGTGCTTGCACTGTGCAGACAAATTGTCAGCAGAGCTTCCAGAAGCCTGATACCCTGAAGTGCCCACTCAGTCTCTTCTCTTACAGAAGTCTTAATCTCTTCAAGATTTACAACTGATGTAACTGAAGCATGTTCCCCACTCACAGAGATGTCACAAGAGACACACTCAGGCACCAGCTGTTCTGCACCAGCAAGACGGTCAGCATTATTGAGCTCTGATTGTGTCATCTCCCTGCTCTTCAGGAACTGAACAGCATCATCCTTGTTGAGACGAGGACTCCCATGTGAACTTTTGCTGTCACTCAGTACTTTCTCATTTTTTTCTTGTTCCTTCTCGTGTTTTGCAAGTTTCTGAATTATGAGGATGAGTAGTCTGTGGCATGCTTCAAAGCCTCTAAGTCTATGGAACTGTCTCTGGAAAACTGAACTATAGAAATAGATGCAACGACACACCGACCAAATATCTGCAGCACGGTGAATGTGTTCCAGGGAGGGCAAAGTAAGGCTTTCCAGTGACAGAAATGGTAATTTGTGGCCCAACGGCTCACTGGCTGTACTATCATATCCTGATGTATCTTCAGAGTCATTAGCTGAATCCAGATCACCATCTGCTTCTTTACTTACACATAAAAAAGCAACACAGAGGAATAGGTTTATTGTGTTGACATGAGTGTCTTGACTCTCAAACTTTTTCTTTTTGGGGTAAGCCTCTTTCAGGCCAGCATAAAACTTGCTCAGGCTTTGGGGCACTTCTGAAACAATGTGCTGGCTACAAAGAGATGCAGGCAAGTCAGGCGTAGACATCTGATGTTCATTGCTGAGGTCTTCTAGTTCTGGCATTGCTTGTTCTTTCTGCTGATCCCCAAGACAGAGTATCAAAGTCCCTAACACTTTCAAAGAATGGCTTCTTAAAACATCTAAGTAGTTTAACTCAATCATCTGATTCACTCCATTACAACTAAGAAACAAGTTCCTAATTATCCTGTAAGAGAAAGCATAAGAGTTACCTCATAAGAGGAACAAAAATTCATGTAGCTCCTAAGACCTCATAAGCTATTCATAAGATGAGATACCCAAAAATAATCCTCTGGTCCACACCTGATTAACACCAGGGACAGATGGCATTTACAGTAATTGCTCTAAGTGTCCCATCTCAGGAATGTGATGGGAAAACTCAATCTCTTTTTTGTAAGACACAATGTAGGAAATAACATTGGTTAACCACTAAAACACAGAACACAGATGTATGATACTCAAAGCATTAAAAAAGGTGTTTAACTCTATAACATGCATTTAACTTCCACTTCACTTTTTATTAGTTTTTATTAGCAATTGTAGCTAGTCAATATCTTGATGTCTTTCATGGCTATGACCTCACTAGGAAGTTAGGAAGTAGAGAATCTCTCAAACTTGAGATCTTAAATAGACATAGCTAGTAAAATGTATTAACAGTTGCAAAAAAACTCTTGAATTTTATCTGAAATGCATTTGAAGCACAGCGTTGTACTATTGTTGTGCCAGAAAGTTTAATATTAAAAAATATGGGGGGTATTTCCAAGTATCTTTTTCCATTCTTTCTACTCTCCACATAGTACATTGAACTCAAGCAGTTTGAAGAAAGGATCTGTAAGTTTCTTAATGTTCTGTGTTGGCTTGCAGACACCTGCCCTACTCTCCATCTTCCTTTCTGAAGCATCAGCTTTCACTGTAACTGAGATAAGCACTCTAGAAAGAAGTAAGTCATGTACTGACTTGTATATATACAAGTTTTAAGCCAGTGGTAGGTAAGATACCTTAAAGGCTTTTTGTTTGTTTTATAAATCTAAACTAATTCTCTTATCTCTTTGCCACAAAGGGCTTTTCACTACATGCTTCTTCAGAAATTTATAGTTTGACTGTTTAGATTAGGATAAATATTAGAAATGTATTAGGCAAGCCTTCATGAACATTGGAATACTAGTTTATTCTTCATAACCATCTCAGGTAACCCTACGTAACCCTATTAAACTAATTTCAGTTTATCAGGACTCCAGGAGAAATGATCAGAAACTTTAATGGAAAAAATGACACATTCCTATTAATAATCATAAATGGAAATTTATTCAACAGCTACTTGATTGACTCCACAATAAATATGGAATTTACTTCAATCCCTAGAAGAATGTTCTTCTTTTTGAACCATTTTAAATGATTAGTGTTCTGTAAACATTAGAAAAATGGAAACATATTAGAAAATTGAGTGGTTTAATTACCACAGAAAAGTGACATGTTCAGCATTCCTGACTCACTTCAGCATGAGGAATTAAGAGGCAAAGAGTATGTCAAAGATTGTGTTTCTACATGCTTTCATGCTTTGCTTTGACTTGTTAGAGGCCATGGCCCATCACTGCAGAACCCTCACTTGGTATGGCTTACGAATCTAGGAGTAAATCTTGTTTTGATCTTATATCCCACCTCCCTCCCCCCCCAATATCCAAAGCAAACTACTGTCCAAAAAAGGTTTGTGTTCTACTCAGTAACATACATAAAGCTTTGTACTACATAAACAGCATGTTTTCCCATTAATAAGCAGAAAATCAACCAACCTGGATTTAAACAACACAGGGAGTATCTGCAAATAAATCTGAAGTACTTCATAAGGCAAGCACTGGCTATGGTAACTGCATGTGTGTTTATCAGCTGTAGTTATTCCCAGTTGTTGAGCATGGCAAGCTAGCTCAACTCCTTTCTGAAGCACTGGATTAAAAATACAGTTATATAGTTTCCATTGGACCACTGCATTTCCCTTTTGGATTAAGTGGCAGATATGGCTTGCAATCTGCATGCCACGTAGTTTGTCTTCTTCAAAAACAATGTCCTGATAAGCCTCTAATGCAGCCCATCTCAGTAACATATCTTCAGATCCACTGCTAGGCAGAATTCCCTGAACTCTGCAAGAGGAACTAGATGCAAGACCAGCATCATTAGAGTTGCCTTGCAAGGCATCTTCCAACTGAGAAAGCTGATCACAATCAACAGTACATATATTGCATGACGCCTGTAAAATTTTTGGAGAAACTTCTGCTCCACCCAGCTGATCCAATATAAACTTGTTAAGGATGTTCAGTATGTGCTGTTGAAAGTTTTTTAATATCGGTAACTTGGAAGCATGAAGCAATGGAACAATCACAGATTTTGGGTCCATACAACAGCATATTCCTACATTATGTACACCCGAGAGAATTTGAACACAAGTACTGCTCAGAGAAACTTGCTGCAACAAGTGCAAACACTGGTGTGCACAAACAGCAATGCAACAGCATCTGTCAGGATAATGAATTTCTCCATCAGCTGTCTCAAATGGATTTTTGGAAGCTTGGTTTTTAAAAGCAGACACAGAGAGCCCAGAGAGATCTCTGTGGTGATGCATGAAGTGAGAGTACTCACATCGTCTGTGCCGTTTTCTTGTACACATTGATTGATGGAGCTGCTCTGATTTCACTTTTTTGACAGTGCTGATTATTTTCAAGATGCTGTTGATAAGGGCTTTCAGATGCTCTGAGGCTTCCCCAGTTACTCCTTCATTCTTCATACACAGCCATTCCATTTGAAGTACTGTTATTTCAAACAGCTTAAATCCCTGATGCTGTATGAACTCATGAACCAGATCCATAGCTTGGCTAAAGTAGAACGGATTAGAGGCTGCACTCTGTAGGCAGCAGATCAAGATCTGCAAGACTCCTTCTATAACCTCTGGTAGAAGCAAAGCTCTGTGATGACACTTAGAAAATACAAAGTCATCCTGAACTGGCTGCTGTAGTGTTTTCTTGTACCCTGGAAGGGAAGGATCAGGTTGCTTTTCTAAGCCAATTCTGATTTTTAATGCTGCTTTAAGTAAGTCTGTTAAATTTCTTCGTAAATTGTCAGGCATTGTTTCTGTATTGCTAATATCTAAAGACATAAGATGCAGTACAGTTCGAAAGAGCATCCTTTGAATCAAAGCCACAGGTTCTTCTGTCCACCCTGCAGAAACTACTTCATTTTCAGTGTTACTGACATTGCAACAGTCTCCAAATCCTGACAAGAATTCAGTTAATGTGGGCACCACACTAGCTGAAAGAGCAGAACTGTGATTCAAACTAATATCAAATTTGCACACCTTCTCCAACAGTGACAATAATACATGGCATAAGTCAAAAGGAGAGTTATCCGTGTTACTCCCAGCAATTCCTGCAACTGGCTCATTCAAAATCTCTGGGTTGAGCTCATGTGCTGGAGTAATTTGGCTGGAGTTTTCTACGTTAGGGGCATCAAGATTAGAATTTGGTACCGTTTCAGCAGGTAAGTAGTCACTTCTACCTACAAGGTAGCTTTCCCTAACTGAATGTGTTAAAAAAGGCTGCAGGAACTGGGAGCGTCTGTGTTTCATCATTACAGTAGTCTTGTCATCAGAATTTCCCTCTGAATCTGAAGTGGACAGCTGAGATCTTCTCGCATCTCGCACAGAGTAACGATGGGTGGTTTTGCGCACATGTCCACTTTTTCGGGATCGAGGATTTAGTTTTACAGAAGCCTGAAGAGATGAACGAGTGCTTCCATCTAATCCTAGTTTTTCCTGAGTAGATTTCACAGAACTTGAATTCTCTTTGGTTAGGCAGATGTCTACTGTAGAGGGTATATTAAAACCTATTGCAACAGAAAAACAAAGGAACATTAAAGAAACATTCAAGAAAATGTTAAAAACATAAAAGAAAAATGCTTCAATACTTTTGCTTCAAAAACATGAAAAATACTATTTTAATAGGCCATGTTTTTGCCTATGTCTGACATTTACAACAGACATACACTAAGTCAGTAAAAAATTGACATTTAGGAACAACACTGGCTTACTTTGAAAGCCGAGACAGAGTTAATTTTTCAATTAGGGATAGATAAAAATGTGCTAGTTTCCCAGAACTTATTGTAGGCATATCTATTCCCTTCTCTTAAAATATAAGGTTATATCAAGGAACATGAAAGATCTGTTTGGGGAGCAAGCGGAAGAAAGCTTAGTTTGAAAAAAATCTTTTGCCTGTTACAGATAAGATATGGGGAAACAAAACCATAATCCATTAGTTATACTCAGTTCAAGTTTGGTTATCTTACACTAATACAGCAGTAATAAATTATTAATCAGCAAGATACCAGCTCTGAGATCTCTTTTATTACTTAGCTGTGGAAGCAGTTTTAGGTAGTAACACTAATAATATTTATTTTGAGCATACCATTTTGTATGTTCCAAGTCTCACAATAAGCATTGTGAAACAACCCCATCCCACAACAAGGAAAAAAAGCTTTCTTAAAGGGAAGAAAAAAGGTCTTCAGTTTGATGACTCACTGTTGCTTTATGCATCTCAGCTGCTATAGGAGCTGAGTGCCTTCACTCATAGCCCTCTTATAAGAGCATACAAAAAACAGTTGAGTATTGGTGGTAACAGGGAAAAAATACCTACTTAGAAATACCGCTTATCTTGAAGTACACAGGCTTCAATCACTTGAGCTTTGTTCCAAACAAAAGCAACAGCCAAAAGTTGTAGACTTACTGCAATAATCAGGGACAAGAAGATGGAAAGGAGTACTGATTAAGGTGTGGAATGTTCCCACGAAAGCCAAGACTGAACACCTTTCAGTTACTCAGTATAAAATGGCAAATATGAAATTTAAGTCTGATTCAATTGGCAAGATGACTTTGAAGAATAAAATACAAGTTTTTCCAGTTCTCTTGTACTAGTAGATTCAGACTGTAATTTGCAAAAGCAGGTGGAAAAAATTGGCTGTGCTCTTGGATAAAGTCCATTCTGAATAATGGCACGATGGTATCTGGATGCCTTGGTGAATAGAATACCTAGCATAAAACAACTGCAAACATTCATCATCCAGTAAGTTCAGTATTTAAAAAAAATGTGATAGTTGAGAGTAACTCCTCACCACCCCAAAAAAAACAAAGCCCCAAAAGCCCACACTACAGATACGACCATTAAACTGGAAAGTGCTTCCATGTGCAAGAATGACTGTTCCTTGTTGTTTCACAGTCATAGTTGCTTAAGGATAATCTGTTTTGGAGGCAGGAATTAAAAGTAATTCACAAAATAATTTTCCTCACAGAACAAAAAAAGTTACCTAATACAGATGGGTCAAGACATTATTTCAGACCAAGGAAACACAGCTCTTGGGGTACAACTGAATACATCATTTTTACTGCATCAGTAATACAAGATGGAAGGTTGTAGTAGGAAAAAATGTGCATTATGCGAAGTGCAAAACCAGTATATCTTATCCTATTAATACACCAGCATTTTAAACTAAACTGGAAGACTCAGTAAGCTATCACGAGACCAAAATGTTTCTTTAATTCAATCCTGCTTCCAGGACCATGGAAGAAAGATGCAAGCAGGGTAGTTAATTACATAAAAGTAACATGAAGCTTGCATTTAAAATACCTTAGGTCTCCAAACATTAACAAACAGACCATTTTTTCATTTGTTTCATCATCTGTTTTACCCTTTAAGAAAGCAAACAAATGTAAACACCTCCCCCCCTCCGAAAATAATCTTGGCTGTCTTTTCCTGGTTCGCTTCTTGTGAAGGTTTACCTTGTATATATACCTTTAACTTCTTTATCATACCTTTTATTTCTTTATTTTGCTTTAAACTGATTCTTCAGCAGCTGAACTCTCGTGGTTTAATTCCTCTATTAGCACATCAGTTTTTCTGACACAGAACATCCAACTAAGAAACGCAACCTGGGTCTGTTCATCATCACATAGTATTATTCTATTTTCAGAGCCTCTCTCCTTACCATTTCATTGCACTTTTATACTATAACTGATATTAATTACACTTTATGCCTATTCTCTTCAATTTCAGTGAAGTCTTCCTTAACTTACCTCTAATCAGTCTACAGCACCAGCATGTATCACACTAAGAACCAGTAAGTTTTTCTTCCTACCTCACCATTAAACATTTCCTCTTCAGTGAAAATATCATACTCTTTCAAATTCCTTGCCTCCATAGTAATATACAAATACAATGCACCACTCTTTTCCAGGTCCTTAATACCGTAACTCATAAAATTTACCTATTGCTTTTTCCTCTTGGACAGGAATTTTCCACACCAGTGGCAAAAGTGACAGAAGAAGAGTCAGAAGTTCTTCCCGACATGTCAGCTCCTATGTTAGAAACAAAACAGAAATAAGCTTTTGTACTTTTTTTTCCTGAATAGATTAATCTTCAGGTTTATTTTTACAAGCTATAAACGTTCAGTTCCCTAAGCCCTTCTTCTGTTTTGCACACTGGAAAAATGACCTAACCACTAAGAGTGCTACAATCATTACCTGCAGCCAATAAGAAAGCATCTAAGATACTTATTATGCTTCTGCAAAAATCAAACAGGAAAACCAGGAAAGGAAAAGACAAAAGCAAATACTTGTGGATTTAGTCAAAGTCAACATGAAGCTTGGGAAAAGTTTGAAGTTTCTGTAGTTACAGAAATATAAGTTAAGAGAATCATGTGAAGCTTTCTACTTTATCCAGACTGACATTTACACCAATGAAACACTTATCAAGTGATGTTTTTGACTCACAATGAAGTGGTAAAAATATAGGAAGAAGAATGATTCTTAATTCAGAAAACAGATTAATTACTAAAATACCTCAATCCTACTTGGATTTTAAGACAGACAGAAACAGTAGAAGATAAAGGACTCTAACAATTAATTTACTCATTGCTGTGCATCACTACCACTGTGGTTTCAGTCCTAAAGATCAAGAAATCCCATCTTTTTCCTCTTCAAAGAAGTCTGACTTGACCATTTTGGTAGTTACCACCATTCAGGGATACGCGGTGAAAGGAATATCTTTTCCCAAGTATTCAAGGTAGCAATGAGATTAAGATGTGTGAAGATAACTTTGAGTAAGCTTGTTAATAAAGTTTTATGACTTCTTACCTATCTGCTTTTAGTTGAAGCCTAGAATTTAAAAGTGACTTGAAATGTTTGCACACACCTTTATTTACAAAGATTTTGGATTCAGAGTCCTTAGAAACACATTCGCAAATGTTAGACAGGACAGAAGTAAAAAAAAAAAAACTTAACATGGTATCTACTTAAATATTTTAATAGATTAATTATTCAGAGTACTTGCTGAAGTTTTAAGAAATTAGGCAGCTAATCTACTGGAGTCAATAAGTAAAATGAATGACACCTTGCAAAGCAGCATCAGCTACTTTTGCATATGCCTATCTGAATTTCTTCATGCTAGCTTATTCACTTGGTTTGGTTCAAGAAACACCTCACTGGTAAATCACCTGGTATTTCACAGAAAAAAATGTTCCTTTGAATGAAACCAACTGAAATAGTTCAAGCTTGAATATTCCAAAGATTGAATCAGAAACACATGTCCATCAATAACCCCTCTACAAATTAGACTGATAATTAAACTTCCATTTTATTAGATCTACTTTTACAAAGTGACTTGTATTTGCTTTCTTGTTCCCCACCTCTTTTCATTCTTGGATGCAAAGTAGAGAACTACAAAACAGTACAACACATAAGATGGGGAAGAACAAAGCAAATACATTTCAATTAAGTTTTCTGAATAGGCAGAGCTTAAGATTTTGGAGCCTTTTCCTGAAATTACACCATCAGTGAAGGATAGTGGTAGTTAGGAAATAAGGATTTAAAGGTTTTTTTTTTTTTTTTAAATCTACAGTTATGGCATATATGGGATTCTGGGATGGACTCTAAACAGGACAACTCAAATATCGATCATCCATTCACATGACAGTCAACAAGAGACCATCCTCAGAATTTTTGTTGAAAGATGCATGACACTCCTCTCCCCACTACCCCCCCCAAAATGAAATATGTATGTTAATTAACATTATTTTATTGCTTTAAACTAGAAGAACCTTCTCAAAGTAATAACTGTCAGTTTCAGCTGTAGATTCCCCAAACAGACTCATGCTTTTTAAAAATCCTAACCTATTGCCTCTTTCCACCCAGCTGCTGCACTCAAGTTTTACACGACTTAACTAATCAGAAGTTTAATAGCCACCAGTATCATCTGGCAAACAGTTATATTAGCTATGTTTTGTTCTTGGTGAAGGACAGAATGTAATTGCAACTTATCTTTCTAAACTTCTAGTCTAATTAATTTGCGCACACACAAGAAGGGCAAGAAAACCAGCACCATAAACACAAGCCAGACAAACCCCTTCAAAACTCAACACAAAAAGGTTTAAAATGAGGTAAGAAAAACTATTACCTGATCAATACTGGAGTTCAATGTGGTCAGCAAAATAAACCCACGGCCTTGAACTAAGTATTGTCCCAGTGCTGCCATATGAGTTTCTTCCTCTTCATCTTCCTTGGCCTCTGCCCTCTGGACCACTGCATTGCACAGTCTATTGACATCCGTCAAAAATTCCCGTGCCAGTGAGTTACTGGCACTGCTCATGTCTGAGCTGTAATTAGAGGGAAGTACAGAAATTAAATAGTGCAGAAAATGCATTCCTTATAGAAAAGATGGGGGGAGAGAATTGGCATTTCTTCACAATCTGCCCACTTCCGAAGCATGAAAGATTTGTAGGACAGAGGATTCAATATAACAATAAGGTAGAAAGGAATAGGAAAGATAAACTTTGAGAATTTCAGTGAGACCTTAGCTAACAGCTGATTATTCCAAACACTTGTTCTATAAATCTAATAGGTGAATCCCATGATACACAGCATTCCTTCACATTGCATAAATTAAAGTTAATTACTAAATTTCACTTTAAAAAAAAGCTGGATGTGAGCTTCAATCTTCATCTGCTTCTAAAATGCATTTAAGCTGAAAAACACAGGGACAACAGGTAGCTATTAAACAATTTATAGGAAATGCATTCTTAAATGTTTTATTAAAGACATTTTCTACCCTGTTATGTATTCAAGCAATATACACCTTGCTTCAAGGGAAAAAAGAAAAAGTAGTGACTTAAGATTAATGTGGGAGCTTTATAAATATAATGCTTTAGACTTAACCCCAACAGTGTTTCCCCTCAAACAAAATCAACTGAGTGGGTGGCAATCACTACTATGTACACATCGCTGTAGAAAACTGATCAGATCACTGATGAAGGCAAGACAAAAAATCTGTGGTAACTAGAATAACAAGAATATTTAATCCACGTAAAACCCATTTAATGAATACCACAGCACATTTAACTCTTCATTTTTATGTAAACAGTTGAAGTAAAATCTTCAAAACTCAAATACTTTCATAACATCCAAGCACAGAACATCCACGAAGGGGGCCAAATGACTTAAGATCATTGAAATGTAGCAGAAAGATTAACACTGCACGATCAGGAAACATTTACATACAAGTAAGAATAAGTTAGGAAAGAAGAAGTTTGTGAGTAATAATAATAGAAAGAGCTTCTTTCAGTGGCAAGACTGAATATTTATACATATAACATTCTCAGTAACAGAAAAGATTCTTACCAGAATTACTTCACTAGCTTAATGCATTTATCTTCTCCTTGGAAGGAAAAGTAGATATATTCCAGAAATGCCACCCTTGGTTCACCTGTTTGAAAAGCAAAAAAAGCATGATACTTAATAAGCAATTTCTTTGTTTCTAGAATGCATATTATGATAGTTATTTGTAGTTCATGAAAATTCCTTGAGTTTTGAGCTTTAAAACTCTTACATCTACTTTTACCTTATGACTCTGTATAACCAAAATTCTGTTACAGAGAAACAAACTGGTGCATGCAGGGTAAGTTAACATAATAAGGTTCATTAGTTTTGAAAATGTAAAATGTGCTAGGTATTCAAGTTTAAACATCTTCCTCTAGAAGCAGGTTGTTTTTTTTTTTTTTTTTTTTAAAGTGGTGACTCTCCACATGCATAACACTTTAAGCACTTGCAGCTCTAGATACTGCAGCTCTCGATACAAGTGATGGAGAATCTGAATTATGCATTTTCATCAGCACCTGACTGCTCATTAAACCATTTCTTTTTCTTTTGCCTTGACAGATATCCAAATCATTATTACCCTAATCACTGGAAAAGAGGTAGTTAATAGAACTGGAAGAGAACAGTATTGCATATGCTTTACTCCTTGTATCTGTAGAGCCCACTGAAGTAACGTAAGAGTTCTGTCCTCCTTCCCCATGCCTGACCACTCTGAGAAGAAATGTCGCCTTATTTCCAACCTAAGCCTCCCCTGGCACAACTCGAGGCCATTCCCTCTAGGCCTATCACTAGTTACTGTGAGAAGAGGCCGAC
This sequence comes from Aythya fuligula, assembly GCF_009819795.1. Classification (NCBI taxonomy): domain Eukaryota; kingdom Metazoa; phylum Chordata; class Aves; order Anseriformes; family Anatidae; genus Aythya; species Aythya fuligula. Next base: position 24,794,932 of record NC_045561.1, read on the forward strand.
CCCCAGCTCCCCACACCTTCCTTTCAGGCAGTTTTAGAGAGCAATGAGGTCTCCCCTGAGCCTCCTCTTCTCCAGACTAAACAACCCCAGTTCCCTCAGCCGCTCCTCACAGGACGTGTGCTCCAGGCCCCTCACCAGCTTTGTAGCCCTTCTCTGGACACACTCCAGGGCCTTGATGTCCTTCTTCTACCGAAGGGCCCAAAGCTAAACAGAGCACCCGAGATGCAGCCTCACCAGAGCAGAGTACAGAGGGACGATCACCTCTCTGGCCCGGCTGGCTACACCATTTCTGATACAAGCCAGGATGCCAGTGGCCTTCTTGGCCACCTGGGCACACTGCTAGCTCATGTTCAGGTGAGTGTCAGCCAACACCCCCAGATTCTTTTCCTCTGCACAGCTTTCCAGCCACTCTGCCTCAAGCCTGTAGAATTGCATGGGGTTGTGTCCTGCACTTTGGCCACAACAGCACTTGGCCTTGTTGAATCTGATCCCATTGACCTCTGCCCATCAATCCAACTTGTCCAGGTCCCAAATTGATGTTTAAACTGAACCCAATTTCTATCAGTCTTGACATTTTCAGAAGCTGCTACCACAGACATACACAGATGAGCTGTCCAATCACACATTTACTGAAGCATTCACAAATTGGGGTGCCAATGCTGAAAGCCAATCTAAACATTAAAACCTCATTCTCTAGAAGTGATTAAGAGACAGAAATGCATTTGCCATCAGTGGGAATGTGAAAGCTCAACACCAAGAAAAGACTGAAAAAACATTCAACTATAAAGGTCTCTAGGTGAGTGCTCCAAAACCACTTATAGTCCATATTTCCCACGCCACCCCCCCAACCCATTCCCCTTAATTCAGGGATAGAAAAGCAAAAAAATTAAAAGATTATGGCTGTAGTAATCAGGTGGCAATTAAATGAAAACTTCAGCTTCATCATTGTGATTGTGATGGAGTATGCACATTGCACAAAAGACCTCCAGCTTCCACAGGCAAGCTCATAGTAATTGGCCCACCTTTGAGTGCTTGGAGCAGCACATTTCAACTTAAGCCTCACAGAAAACCATCTTACCCATACAGCCAGTGTTCACAACTCATTGCAACTACAGCAATAATAGCTCAGGCAACTCATGGTTTTTGTGCACCAGACGTTATTAAAAGATGTAAAAAAAGACACTGTTCTCCATATTTCAGTGTCCCTCTTTCAGGAACTTCACTCCCCAGATTTTCTGCATTGCTTGCGCTGTTCCATGGATTTAAAAAGTTGAAGTAGTCTAACAAAAGGGTGAATTTTCAACATCACTATTAAAATAAAACACTCTTTTGTTAATACTAATAGAAAAAGACATCAAGCATGCCATCTTCACGGAGAATTTCATGTACAATTGCTAAGAAAGTAAAATGCTGTCATTCTAAAGCACAGAAAAAAACAGGGCTATCATGCAGGACAAAGCACTTCTGTTTGGAAGGACTCATTTCAACAAGTGCTAGCTGCTTATTTATACCTGTTTCTTTCCCTGCAATTCAGTCCTAAAACAGACTGACACCACATGTGTCTTTGGAAATGCAGTTTCAGATCACCTCAATGTTCAGCCCGTCTTGAAGGCAAAAAATAAAGCAAAAACAAGAAATAATAAACAAGTACCCAGAAAAGTTGCATGTACAGAGCCAGCCTTCTTCCCTTTTGTGTTGTTTCCTGACCAGTCATTTAAGCCCTTAAAGCATAGCACTTTTAGAACAGACTCACTGAACAACTTGCTTCACTGATGTTGTAACAAAGCAAATGCTCCACAGAGGGTTTTTTTCTTTCCCCCAAAACCAATAACAAATCCACCCACATCCTAACGTTTCAGCTTGCTTATCACTTTCTCTTTCTGTTGCAGATAGTGGTATACTGACACTACATCCTACACAGCATGGCATTTCCTCTTACTCTGAGAAAGTATGCCAACTAATTTGTTCTAAGTAGGAACTACTCTACTACAGTATTTTTGTTTTAAGATGACATCTTTAATTGCTCTGATGCCTGGTAGTATGGAAACAGACACTGTACTAGATACCAATAGTAAGGTAGTGTCTTAGTTTGTCTTTGGACTTCAGAGAGATTGTGTTATCAAAATAAAAAAAATGTACAACACCACAAGAGAACAGCAAGAAACCTACCAAAATCTTGGTTCCCCAGTCCTGTGTACAATCCTAATGGGACAGTTATGGAATATACAGTGTCATGGCTTCACATGGTTAGCTCTGAAAAAAATCACATTGTTAAATTCCATTCCACCCTCTAGAATATGATCTCATTTTATTTGAGGTGTTCTTTATGAATAGTAACCATGTCTGAAAGGAGAAAAATCCTCAAGCATTAAAGAGAATAAATCACTTAAGCTATGAATGACCTGATATGCACATATAATCTCATCCATCTTTATATCATCCTCAATTCAATTCATACCAGTTCTGCCATCCAGCCCCTTCCTGTGCCAGCTCTCAGGGAATGCACTTCCTATTTACTGTCATGGTATAGATCACTCTACCTGCAATTGAAACTTGTTTCTCTGGACTGGATTTCATTTTTATGAAGTTGCTCATCAGTTGAGCATTTTGAAGTATAGGAATGCCTTGTACTTCAGTGGGCTTCATATCTTCAGAAGAAAATATCAAAAGCATTCTTTAAATAATTTAAACCACAACGGAACTTAAAATAAGACCATTTGTTCAACATTGAATACCAAATCATGAATATACTAACTTAATATCTAATTCATTAGTGCTGTATAATCTCCAACATCACTACAGTGTGAAGGAATGATGAAAACGCAAAAAAAGCTCATGGCCAAGGCTAGTATTCTGCTTGAGAGTGAACTCTACCTTTGACTTGGCTGTGCTTTCATCAATATATTGCCCAGAAATATCTGAAAAGTCCAGTAACACAATAAACAGTACCAATTAGCAAATTACTATAGCAACACTGCAATGAAATACTACAGTAAGTCAAATGAAATCAAAACATTATAACACTAGTTCACAACTACTTTCTGTAACTGCTGTCCAACAGCTACCACAAGGGTAAGGGACAAGGCAGAAAGTTTGGTGGTGGTCTACAGTTCACACAAGAGCCTAAATCACTGCTCTGATAAACCCACTTCCTCTTAGATCTTTCATTTTTTATATTAATTTTACAGTACTAGCAAAGAACAACAACAGGAAACTACTTCAGTCTCCTGTCTCTTATGAAGTAGATATCAAAACTTGTGCAAATTGCTTGTTAGTAACTGCCAGTCTAAAAAGAGCATGCTACTGAGTGCTATCCATACAGCTGCATGGCCTGGCTAGAGTGCCTGAGTAAAGCAAAGTTACATGTACCCAAGGTGCACATGGCATACATAAGCCACTCGTAAGCCTTTATTTCCTGCAGCCCACTGTTATTTTCAATAAAAGCCATCTTGTATAAAGGGTTATATGCTTTTAGCCCTGTTATACATGGCAGTAAAGAAGTGATAGCCTTGTTTGTAAGAAAAAAATAAACTTACGAGAAATTACTTTATGGGCTATTCAAACACGAGTAGAATTTTTGGCACAGGCAGCTGTTAATTTGTTTACCTTCTCTTGTTTTCTATTCCAGATAAGAGACAAACGTTGACTAAGCTTTACACAAATGCATGGCTGTGAGTCCTTTTGAGAACAGGGTACAATGAAGTTGCATTGTCAGGAGGTATGAAAATTAACACTTGGAAAAATGCTATTTATGTAAGCCATTGTACAATGCAGTTATTTCTGGCCTCAAATTCTAAAACTGGAACTGTTTTACTCACTCCGGAATAAAACATATGGGAATGAGTCACTACTGGCCAATAAAAGCTATGTTTACATTGTACTCATTCCATTCAGTAAATAATTGTCCCGGTCTTCTTGCCTCCACTAAACACTTTCACTTTGTAGAATATGCTTTTGACCTCTTCCATGATTCTCACATTAACGTGATTATATTAAAAACGATTTTCAGGTTTACTTTGGAGTTAAACTTTAAATTTAAGCTCTATTTTTTTCTTAGCAGGGGACAACAGGTATGATGAAGAGCACCAGCACATCACTGACAGAGACGCTAACAGGCTTGTGCAATTGTAACACACACATAGCCAGGTTTATTACAGAAACTGTTTATCTCAATAGCAGCAGACACCAAATTTGACCCCTTGCTGGGGAAATACAAGTAAAGTTTGAAGGTAATGTATTGGAGAAATTAGCATTCTTTTTTTCTTTTGATATTTGAAACTTTAAACAGGCTAGAAATGAATACCCAACCAGCACTGTCAAAACAGGCTATGCAGCAGGAGCAATATGCAGTCCCTTAAGAAAACAGCACCTGTAATTCAAGCAGCACATCAACAGAAAACTTGAGAGGCTTCCATTTTCCTGCCTTGTTTTTACAAACGCAAGGCAATCAGCCAGAAGTGTAGCTTAAAAACAGGCAGTGAACATTTGCTAACCATCCAACAACGCTGATATTCAAAAACAAGAGCAAACAAGTGAAAACAAGACAGCTCAAGTACAGCTCACTCTCAAAACAGACATACCACACAAGGCTCTAGCTCTGCAGAAGACCTCCTGCTTACTCCTTATTTCCAGCCACTTCCTGCTCTAACCTTTGCTCTCACTTATTAGCTATTTGGGGGGGGTCACAAAAGCAGACAAACTACTAAAATACATTAAGGCAGCATTGTTCCAGCCATTAAGCTGCACATGAAAAGCAGCTTCGTAATACACAGAAGCTGTCATAAGAAGACTGCAGGTAGATATCAATTTCCTTGGCATGGTTTGATGCCTGGCAGTCCTTTATTTCATTAAGGACTTCACTAACTGGCTTTCAGTCTTCTGAAAAATCTACTAGACCACTAATATTGCCAAAGAAGTCATTCAGACTCTCTCCCCAGGATAAAGAAAAAATGAAAAAATGTTTAGTATACTTGGAACAATACTATACAGTCTTCTTCACTAACCAGGGAAAAGCACATCAAGTTCATAACACAATAAACAAGCATTACTTCAATAAACACTGTAAGGTATGCTGAGATCTTCAGAGCAATAGCCCTGCTGTATACACAAGTGTGTTTGTGCATGTATAATCTTAGCACTGCTGCTTTCACTTGAAGTCAGATGTGTTTGCAGCTCCCTTCTCACTTACGTGGGATGCTCGCCTTGAAACACCACCACAAGACAAAGCCCTGCTTCTACAAGCACCTTAAGCCTCCTATAAAATGTAGTCTACTTATGTTCTGCTACCTAGATATTAAAATCAAATTTAAGCAGTGAAGCTCAGTGTTTACACAACCAGGGAATTAGATTTCTTCTACTAAGTGGATGTGAAAGCACTTCATCTTACACCAAAAAAGAAAAGCTCAGAATTTTAGGGAATTACAATATCTGTGCTCTCTGAAAGAGACAGTCCATAAATAAAAATGTTCCTTTTAATATGGAGTACAGTCAGCTATCCATGTCACAGTGCTTCCTAAATGAGTCATTTCTGTTGTTGAACAGATTTACCAATGAAAAAGACAATCAAGATCAGACAAATGCTACGCTAAATTCAGCAAAACTAAGGAAGTGGGCACTTTCCAAAATACCTACCACATACATATAAACAAGTCAGAAAACCTTTAATCAGCACTGTACCTAAGGCTATAGGTACCTAGAGATATACAAAAAGACGTTAGATGTCCAGGCAAGTCGACTTCTCAGTTTCAGAAATGTCATTCTTCTGATTGGGATCCAGATCTATGGAACACCACACAATGTGAGGAAGTAAAGACAAACAAAGCCTTCCCTTATCCCCAAATCATCATTTGCCATATATTTTAATGCCTCAGTGGTTTAGTGGTGGGGTGTTGTTTTTTTTTTTGGGGGGGGGGGGGAGAGTAGAGGGAGAGGTTGGTTGTTTCAACAGTTGGGAAAAAATTATACTCACAGGTAACTTTGGGCACAAAATTTGTTTCAGATTAAACTCCAGCAAATGCAGTTTAAGTTACTTCTACAAAAATATGCTGGCCAAGTAAGGTATAATCCAGTTTCTTGGATACATTCTGACTTGTAGCACTCTGTCCAACAAGACTATTCCTAGGATCTCAAAAATCTTCAGCACAATTATTTGTAACAGCACCTCTGAATGAATAATAGAAGCACAAATCAAAATGGTGTAACAGATCAATACATACACAATACTCTTGTTTACATAGAAAAAACACTTTCTTCATGAATTCCCGAAGTACAACTTTACAGTTTGTAGAATGGAAGTAGTGTTGTAATTTATATCCTTAGCATTTTTGCTGCATACATTTTGTTATGTATCAGTCCCCTGAGCAGAAAACCTACTAATGGCCATGAAAAGCATCAGCTTGTTCTATCAGCTCAAAACAACTGGTTTCTAATTAATTAGCTGCCAGTGACTATAAAAGGATTGTAGCTACAAGCCGCACATAGGGGACTGGAAATCAAGCCAAGAAGAACAGTGAGGTATAATAAATCGCTCTAAGGAGGTTGCACAACCAGGGAGAACCAAAAACAAAAGAACTTGGCAAGAAAATAGCAGGTGATAAGGGATCTGGGTCCCCAGAAAGGAAGCCAGCTCACATGCAACCTAAATGCAGACTTGTCTACATACAAGCAATGCACCAGAAATATACAAACCGCATGGTCAGACCTCTAAAACATCACACAAATAGAACTCCAAAGGTTAAAAATCATAACCATTAAAATAAAAAATCTGAAATCCGCCATGATGAAACTACTGGGAAACTTCAGATTTCAGCTATTGTCCTAGTCTACTAGTGCCTCCTGTACAAGGGTATGGCAGAGGCCAAGCCTGTTATTCAAACCCAGCCCTCATGTTTTCTAAAGCATGCTAACTCACCCACTTGTCTTAGTTCCTCCTGTGTGTTAGTTGTCTTCTCTGCCACCACATCTGCAAGCTAACACCTCCTGGAGCCCAGGAAACAGCTTCCCATGTCTTCCATGAAATTCCTTGCATAATTCCATATAGTACATTTAGTTAATTGTTCTTTATCAGGGGAGTCATTTTTATAAACCATCTCATTAAGGCCAATCCAGTGAATTTTGATGCATCACACGCTACTGAAGTGTTCACAGCAGTGAAACACGAACAAACCTCTTTTAAATAAGATTTAACTCAAGCTACAGCATTTTACCCAACTTGACTGAAGCATTCATGTCATAATTTGTTGTTCATTTTCAAGTCTACTTCCAAAAATCTGCATTATCTGTTTAACTCATAACAGAACTTTTACAAATAGAGTTTATTATGTTGCTTTAACTTCAAGATAGAGTCAACGTTAAACTTCAGACATATGGCACCTGCAAATCTTACTCACACTTAATATTTACTCTTTGGGAAGTACTATAATCTTGGATACTAGGATTAAGTGTCAGCTCTCCATTTGTAGAGCATATCCAAAACAGATTATATTTACCATCATGTAAGAACGGGGAAAGGAAAATCTGTTGGTAGAAAAGTGACACGCTTTAGTATTTCAGTTTTGTTGACACGCTTTAGTATTTCAGTTTTGTCTTGTCATGGGTTTTCCACCCATAAAATACCTACCTGACATGCGAGCCTTACTTGGAAAAAATACTGGATAAGATTAAGCACCCTTCGTGTAAGATTTTTAAAAGCAATTCGTGTAATGAGGAGCTATGTAAGCTGCCATAATGGAACGGAGCAGTGCAACGCTAACTGTACTAAAAAGAAGGCATCAGAGATTAAGTGATCAGTGCAAGGTAAACTTTCTTGCTGAAATTCAGCAGGTTGTGATCAGGTCCTGCCTTGAGCTACAAAGATCTGTATCCTTTTACAAGTTAGAAGATCAGCAACTGTTTCCCCCTTTTGAGTCCAAATGAAATAGTACTGAGACAGTAAACAGCAAAGAATCCCTCAGCTTATCTGCATATCACAAGTGCTTTGAGACAGCTTCTCAACTCAACATGGAATTTTGTTTAGTCATCAACCAATGTGAAACACCTGGGCATGCAATCTTGGTAAGCCTGCAATCAGGTTAGAGAAGATGAATCATTTGGCAGATAAAAGTACAGCACTGATGAAAGACAGGTTCCCAAACAACTACCTACACGCAAGTCACGCATTAACACTGTACATAGTATATGCCAGACATAAGTTATGCTTAGCTTGTGGTTTTATACTATTCAAAACAGTAACTATAGCCACCTTGTCAGCCACATTATATGCATTCCAGTTCATTTAATTTTACATATTTCAGACCAGCACATACAGGTGCTGAGGATAAACATTCCTTAGAGTAGGCACGGTGAACACTGTAGGTTTTCAGAGGCAATCACTGCTACATTAACTGTGTTAAAAACAAGCATGCTTGCTGTCACGGAGACTGGCTAAAATGCTCCAACAAAGAATACCACCATGCTGTTACCAATAGCATGAAAATACTTGAGACAAGCTTGGCTATCACAATCAGAGAAGACAAGAACCTGTTCAGGATCTTATCTCAAGTGCCAGAAGACAATGTTTGTAAGAAGCACATGGTACTACAGAAAGGAACTGAAACATACACCAATTCAAGACAGAACTTATTTAGAAAAATAAACTACAAAAGACTACTAAGTTATTTTAAAAGAAAACCAGAGGATGAAGAACTTCAGTAAAACATTCAGAAATGAAAAGGCTGAAGTTGCGAGGCTACCAAGTAACCCATGTCTGGAACACTTCGTATTAGCAAGTTCTTCACCAAATTAAAAGTTAAACAAATATTCCAAAATGTGTTCTTCCAAGCTTTGTATTTGATAAACACCCCCAAAGAGACAAGAGAGCAAGTCTTGACAGCTGTGGTTGCGCAGTGGTGACTAACTTGGAAGATGAAGATTACATTCCACTCTAAACAGCAACAGAAACAGTCTACTACAGAGGTCAAGTCAGAAGTTCAGGACCCCTCCAGCAGAAAGCTCATGGCAATGAGCCCCTGCAAAGCTAACCTGACTTGGAGAAGACCCTCCTGCGTTATTTGGCTATACAGCAGATACTGTGGTCTCCGGTACAAGCAGGGAAAAATGCTACAGTTGTGACCATACCGCAAGTAACAGAACACACTGCATCTACCTGGAGATGATTTTAAACAACAAATGTCATCTTGATACAAATCAAAGCATGATGTGGAAGACCATGCACACTTCTCTGTAACCTGTGAGATTTTACATTTTGATTGCACCAAAATACCAGAGATGGAAGAGGCAGAGAGTTGAGCAGTATCTTGAGGCACTCTTGCTGAAGCAATGAGTAAAGGCTGCTCCTGAAACTGAAAGCTTGGTAATCAGAGGATTAGAACAAGAAAGCAAAGCACTGAAAATAAACTTTGACATTGTGTCTAAAGTACTCACCAAGAGCAGTTAAATAAGAGAAGATGGTCAATGATCAGAGTTAAAGAGGTCATTAATGTGCAGAAGACACTCTGCTTCTGGGATTTTAAAGCTGGTCTGTGAAAATCCATATTTTGAAAAAATGTATGAAATCCATATTTTCTAGTAGTAACCACATGGGGACAAGACGGAGGGTAGCAATCTGAAGCTAATATAAGAAAACAGCATTTCCCAGAATATTTAGTCTCACACACTTGTTCCAGTTAAGCTCAGTGTGCCAGCTTCTTTGCAAAGCACAAGCAGCATCAGTTGCTTCTGGGGGCCTGACCCTGTACCTCTCCCAGGCTTTAGACCAAAGGGACACGAACTGGCCTGTGAACACCCTTGCCTAACCAGCAAGAGAACCACAGCCAGGAGGAGTCACACATCTCACTTCAGGCAACTTTTCTCCACTGGAAACGCAAGTTGGGAACAAATAGGATTTTTGTTTTATTCTTGACATTTAAAAAGCACTCAAAAATTAGTCAAGCACTGCAACAAAGAAACTATAATCAATGATTACACTTCACTTTGTATAATAATGACTAAGTGTAAAGTTTCCCAATATACCTACTAGCAAATAGACATATTTAAGAAGACTCTGAAACACTCTAGGAAACCATAAAGCTATTCAAAATACTAAAGACCGTCAAACTTTAACATGTCCCCCAAACTACAGACACCTATTACATGTACACACAAACAAGACTTAACTGTTCTGACAGTTTGGAAAGAGAATGAAGTATGCCAGATGAAAACTAGATGTACAGTGTAGTAGTATTTTTGGCAACCAAATGTCACATGCATTTTCTTTTTTTCTGCAAATGTCAGGGATTTTACAGGACCCTTATAATGAAAGTGACTCTGTAACACTAAAGTAATTTAAGCTTTTAAAATAGTTTCCAATAAATTTAGACCACCTTCTGGGGCCAAAGACACTCGTGTAGAATCTCACCTAGATATCCAGATGCGTAAGAGTTCTCCTTTGATTTTTCATTATTTGAACTATAAATCGAATATATATCTATATACTATATAGATATATAGTATATATATATAGTATATATAACTATATACTCTTCTTCTTTAGAACTGAGAGATGCAGCTAATGCAAAAGTACAAATGTACATCAGGTAGCTTACACATTAGGTTTTATAGTCTGACACTTTTGTTTCATTTTCACTAAAGCAAGCCATAAGAACATTTGCCCTTAATTTGAGATTAGGATTGTTAGCCTCTTTGATCTTCCATTAGAAATAGAATAGAAAATTGATACTTTTTTTTATACATTAAGTCAATTTCTGTGTCAATTACTGACTCAGAAAGCTACACAAAGCAACTCCTGAAATATAACAGAAGTTTGTTGTACTTGTATTGATTCCTGCAATCCTACAAATGCATGAAAATATTTCCTTAAAACTTAATATTTTCCTTGCTAATTCACTTTTTTCCAGAATTAAGACACCAACTATTCATCCCTTCACAGTGCCATTTCTATCATTCATTCCTCATCTGGTTAGTATAGTAAGACTTAACCTTAGCATTGATTACCAAGGTTAACAGATCTAGTTAGATGTTTTTGCCATTCATCCACCTCAAGAACATAAATCCTCAGGAGATGCATCCACAATACTAGAGAGGAATGCATAAAGCAAGTCCTTTGCTGAAATAGAATTGTACAAAATGAAAAGTTTTAATGCGAGCACTACCTGACAATTCCCTTTGACATTTTACCTTCCCAGTTTTCTCTTAGGAAAGCAGACAGGTTTCTTTCTAAAGCTAGAAGCCCAAAGAACCAGGCGCCCACCCACTCTTAGTGCTTCATGCACACGTACTTTCCCTCAGAGCACAGTGATGCACATAACTGCAGTCAAGAAGCTCACCTGGGGGTGGAGGAAAAGAGGGAAAAGAATAAATAAGCGTGGGGATTAACTGAGATTGTTAGAATGGCTGAGCAACCACCTGACACAGACACAGCCCTGCAGACAACAGCCTTCCAGCACCGCTCACCGCTTTTGCCCCCGCATCTCCACTACCCCACGCTCCAGGTTATCAAAGCGCAGGCCAGTTCTTTCACAGGGCACCAGGAAGTGATTCTTGGAGTGCCTCCACTCCACGTGGCTCAAAGCGCTGTTCAAACAAGAGCTGCAGACTTCTGGGGCTTGCCTCCTGCAGAGAACTACACAAGTTCAAAAGTGCAGAAGACAATGGTTTCAGTGCTTACGTACCACATCGCCTGTGCAAAATCACACCCACAGTAGCAGCAGACAGTAGTGAGCTATGTACAGGGAGGCGGAGGGCCACGAAGTCTGAGAAGCAGAGCACAGACACAGAAGATGACAGATGAAACACGCAGTGGTGACTTCAAAAGACCAACTGTAACTTCAATATCCAGGAACCAAAATGTAACAGCTGGTTCAACAGGTATCAAGAAATAGTACAATTCCAGGACTCCACTGCATGAACTACAGCATTCAACACCTTCTTCAACACACAGAAGCTGATTGTGTTAAATTGTTCTGCTTCGCACTCACCCTCAGCAATGGATTTGCACTGTCTACCTGCAGAGCACAGCACTCTACAAGTCACACTAGCAAGACCCTTGACTCTACCCTAATAGTTAGTACCAAAGCCTAGCTTCCCAGAAAGATGGGATTTTGATCAGACCCCAGGCTGCAAGCATAAGCCATTAGAGCTGACAGTTATAGCAAGAAAAACCTCTTCCACCAAGACTCCACATGACATGCTTTTCCCTTTTCCCTTCCCCTTCACACATCCAGCATCGTTTCTGCACACTGTTTTATCTGGAGGCAAGACAATCACTAATGAACTAATTTCAACATGTCACTGAAAGGCATGCTGAAATGCAGTGTCTGAATGAGAAGTGAAGGAGAAAAAAAAGTCAATCTACTAAACACCACAGTGCTATATTGGTTCCTCCTGAGTTACCTCAGCAGCTGAAGCAGATATCCTGCTCAGTCTGAGGGAGCCCCCACTTCCTGAGGAGCAGCTCCCTGCTAGCAAGGCATGGCTATTCCTGCCCAGCAATCCTTCCTCTCCTCTTCCACCAGCACTGCTGGCCCACTCAGTTTCTTGATGCAATTCATTTCTACAGGTTTGCAGAAAGCTTTTTTTTTTCCCCAGCTGGTTTATTTTTGTGTTGGATCACCACGCAAAGGTCAGCCACTGGCAGAAAAGGGGAGAAGGTGAGAGGCAGATCCTTCCACAGCAGCAACAAGCTGCTTGATCAGCTCAGGCAAACCAGAACCACAAAAGAAAAGTGCCCAGAAATCCTTCTCCCTGATCTTGACACAACTTAGAACAGGTTTATCTCCTTCAGAACAGTGGTATCACAGGAGCTGATAGCTCTCATGATATCCACTCAATTACTTGATCCTATCTCATCTTCATCATACAACAGTGTGCAAGAGTGACTGACACTCATAACCATCTCCAACTGGAAAAGGTAAAACGTAACCACAGACATATACAGAAGCCTCCCTCCCTGCATGCTACAATCCTTTTAAAACAGTAATTTTTATTTTTTTTTAAAGGAACACCTTGAAGATGACCCTAATTAACAACATCCAGTAGTGACATCCCAGGCAGCAGCTGGTACAGTTCTCCACTGAGGAAGCCCACAGAGCCTGAAGCCTCCTCAGAGAAGGATAAAACAGACCTTGGTGGGGGCTAATGACAGCTGTTTACTCCACTGAACCTTAATTTGTCTGCAGAAGGCAAGTGAGAGCATGTTCAGCAGCAAGTGCTTCCTGGTGCAACAGAATCCTCTTACAACATAATCTTTTCACCCTGTTTTCCCTCAGCTCCCTTCTACCCACAGAAGACAGGAACTATTTTTTGCTTCAGAATTCCTCTATGTGCAATATTACCTTATTTGAAAGGACTGCTATGACAATGGCAAAATTCTTCCAATACACAAGTCCTAAGTCTCCGCACAAGCTACAAAGGCGTACGGTTGTACATTAATAAGGATGCACCATGGACTATTAAAGAAACCACTGACAAACTCAGGACTGGTAACTGCCTGAAGCATCTGTTAATATTCATACTGCTTGCGTGTGCTCTTTGAGCTCAACTCCAAAGAAAGCTGAAGAAAAGTATGTTGTTGCTTTTCTTAAGTGTTAAGGATGTACAGTTTCTCTTTCCTAACGTTTACGTATCAAGTGTTTCACTTTCCAACACTGCTACTGTTCAAGGTGCTTACAGTCTCTTCTTACTGTCTAGAACAGCATGACAAACTGATACAGAGGCACCTGAGAAGCCTACACAGGACTGAGAGAAACAAACAAGCAGAAAGAAGCATTTAAGAATCCTTATTAAATGGTTGCTGAACTAACAGAAGAGTCTTACCACAATTATTCAACGTTTTAAAGATAGAAGGGGTCTCTGGGTAAAGTAACACTGATGGTAGAGGGAAAGCAAGAAGGAGTGACATTAAACAAGCTCCTCTGAAGAAATCCATATGCAGCCTTATGAACTGAGTGACTACTGACTTCCTGAGGTCTCACCTACTTTTAAACTTGGTTTTCAAAGTACAGCATTGATAGCTATTTGCTTCTACCTTGCAAGAATCTCTGCTTAAAACATGAGGAAAACAGAACAGAATTAGAACACCGTAAGAAGAGGCTCATTTCTTCTCAGCTGTAACAATATATGAAAGCCTTCTCATTCTTCCTTCTCTTGGTATTTTAGATGTCCAACATAAACTCTCAGAGCCACCGAGCAGCAAATCTCCCACAGTACCTAAAAGGATGCTTTATTCTTTGCACTGTTGGCGATTATCTGTCAGCCCACAGTTAAAGGAAAAAGAACTTGTGCTTTGCTGACCCCTTTCCATGCTACAGTCCCACTATGATACGGGCTCCTTCCAGACATCATCTCCTGCCCAAGCAAGCAACCTCAACCAGACCACGTCAGCAGACATACCTCTACCGCCGGTATCTCCCCCAGGAAGGGCTCACCGTTCCAGACATCTCTCCCCTGCTGCAGAGCCAGAGACCGCGACGCACCTGACTCAAACAGAGCTCCTCGCTGCTTCTACGTCGAGGGCTGCCCCAGCGCCCCGCAGGCAGCGGCAGGAGCCTGCTGCGGACACGGGGCTGCGCCACTGCCCCCGCCTTCCCCCAGCCGCTCTCACGGGGGCCGGGGGCCGTTAAACGGCCGCCCCCGGAGCCACCGCGAGGGCGGGGCCGCCGCCGGGCCCCGGGCTGGCCCCGCCCCTCTCGCGCGGCCCGGCCCGGGGCGGCCCCTCCCGGGAGCCCCGCGGCGGGCACTGCAGGGCCCCGCCCGCGCCGCCGCCGCCGCCGCCTCTTCCGCCTCCCGCTGCCCGGGCCCAGCAGCGCCGAGGCAGCGGCCGCCGGTGGGGCCCGCCCGGCCCCGAGCGCCGCGGCCTGTGCCCGCCGAGCCCTCCGCACCCCGAGGCGGCGCTGCCCGCTGCCGCCGCCCTTACCCGCTCGTGGCTCCGGCAGAGCCGCGGCGCCCGCCCGCCCGCGCCGCTCTTATCCCGCCGCCGGCCTCCCGGCAGCCCATGGCGGGAGGGCCCGGCCCGGCCCCGCCGCGCCGCCCGCCCCCGTCGCCATGGCAACGCCCGCCCCGCCCCGCCCCGCCCCACCTGACGCCGCCGCTCCCGCTCCGCTGCCACCGGCGCGCGGAAGAGAGAAGGGGAGGGGCGGGGAGGGGAGGGGAGGGGAGGGGAGGGGAGGGGGGGCGGTGTCACGCGCGCGCGCTGCAGCCAATCGGCTGCGCCGCCTGCGTGACCGGCGGGGAGGGGAGGGGCGAAAACCAGAGGGGCGGGGCTTGAGGCATTGGCCACGCCCAGTATCCCTTAGGCCACGCCCAGTATCCCGTAGGCCACGCCCAGTATCCCTTAGGCCACGCCCCCCGTCGTGCCCCAGTTGGTCGCGTAGTGCTCGGGTCGCGGTGCCCACCAGGGTTACCCTGCAGGCACCCGGCCCCACGGCCCGCCTGCCGCAGCGTACATGTACACGATGTACCCGAGGCGACCGCTTCACACCGACAGCCGGGGGTTTGCGCCCAGGGAAGGGCAGCAGCGGCGCAGGGCACAAGGAGGAGGAGGGTGCCCTGCGCTGGGCGCAAACTCCCAAACGTCTGCGTGAAGCCCCTGCGCTTCCTGCGGCCCCGAAGAAAGAGAAGTCTTCGCTACCTCTCCACCAGAGCTTCCTGTTTACCAGAAAGCAGAGAGAGCGCTGCTTTATCTGTCGTGCAGAACCATGCCTATGTGTCCCTCCGCCGTGCTGGCAGCAGCTGGTTGCTGCTCTGGCAGAGGCTTCTGCCATGCCACAAAGCTCGTGCCCATCGGTATCTCCAAGGCTCAGGGTTGCTGACCAGCTTTCCCTGTCAGCAGGCACCGCGTAGAGCCAGCAGGACGCTCAGAGTTGCACGTTGTCTTTGGTTTTCTCAGGGAGACCAGAGAAATGAGGCAGCCTGTACATTGCCGTGGTGTATGGCAGAATTTAAGCAGCAGCAATGGAAAGGAAGACGGCCAGATCAGAAGTACAACAATACATCAACACACCCCTGGATATCAGCTTTGGTATTCCAGGAATATAAGCATTTTGGACTGATAACTTAACCTTTACTGAAACTATGAGTTTTCAGATAAGAACTGGTCACCACACTTGAATACATGAGTGATTTTTGCAAGGCATCTGTTGCAGTCTTTGGAAGAGAAGATGGTCATAGCCTATATTGAAATGCCCTGAAACGGCTCTCACGTACATGCTATAAAAAGATTATAAACTATATGGAATAATAGTAATAATAATAAAAATATGTTGAGAAAGGTAAGTAAATGAAATTAAAGATTTTATCAGAACATTAATGTTCTCTCTAGAATGCTTGAAAGTGCAACCTATCTTTCAGATATGTGGATTTTCTTTAATTACGATAATTAAAGCTCCTGCTGATATGGCAGCATGCCTGCTGTTCAGTTTGAAATCTGTGTTTTACCATAAAATACTATGCATGAGGGAATTGATTCTGAATTCATGTACGTCAATATAAATTTGCAGCAGCTCTATTAAAGTGAGTAACATGACCCCAGTTCATGCTTCAATAACTTTAAATCAAGTCTAGTTCTTTGTATCAACAGTAATTCACTGCTGACTCCCTTTATTTTACAAGCATCATCTGAATCTCTCTTGAATCTGTAAGGTCTTTCAGCAGAATTCTTCCTAAATTGTAGCATTCTGCTATAATTCTCCCTCCTCTGCAAACATGCAGGTGGTACTAACATGGGAACCAAGCAAGATACAAGACAATAAATGCCATTTTCCTCTTATTCTCTTGAACAACAGAACAAGCCCGCACTGCTGATACCTGCACAGGTAGCATCAGTACCCATATGCTTCAGTATGTGGTGTTAATGTTCACAGGCAGTGGATTAAAATCAGTGGTTCAAAAATTTTAGGGGTCAATGGGCCAATGTCTTATTCCAGAACTTCCTAGGTACCCACTACATTTCGTAAGCCACCGTCTACTCTTGTCATCAAAGTTTCAGCTGAAAACATTACAAAGGCAATGTAAGGCACGGATTTTGTGGGCCATTTCTACAATCATATTCGCTCTTTCTTTTCTAATGCCTATTTACCTGTCTAGGAAAATCTATCTGTGTTTTAATGGTATATAAAAAAAGCCACTAATAAAAACTGTGGAGTGATACATATAATATATGAGATGGCTTGAAACCACCATCTTAAATCAGAGAGGTTTTTGGAAAGGATATCTTAGCTCAGATTTGCGGAGGATGAATATTGGCCTGTTTTCCCAAGGAAGCACCATACTCCACTTTTTCCTATGCTATTGTAAAAAATCTGAAAGAGTGAGAAAAATGGCAAAGTAGTTTTGCACTTGGGGAATGAGTGAATTGTCTGAGAGATTCATTAGGACAACATGCTAGTTTAAATGTGGGTAACATACAGTATGTTTATCATGAGAAGCAGCCTGTGAGTTGATGCACTTCCAGATGAATGTTGGAGGAAGTAGCTGTAGAGCAAATTCAAGGATACACAAAATCAGGCTGGTCATGTTTCATGCCTGGGTAATTCATTTTTGACTAGCTGACCCTAGTGGAATAGAAAGACCAGAGAGGAGAAAACGAAAACATTATTTAATGGGTAGAGCACAAAGGCAAAAATAAATTAGGTTACATGGTTCCAAAAAGATCTGAAAGCACAGAAGCTCTGGGAAACCTTCTCTTGTTGCTCAGGCTTGCCTGCTCCAAGCAGGACTGCATTCCCCGTGGTGCCTGACTCGTCACTGCAGTAATTCCTGGCCAGCACAAAGCTGACATCAGGATGTCTTTACTGGTGGTTCTTGTTGCAGTTTGCAGAAGAGATGAGCAGGTAGTGGAGAGCCTGGCTGTAGCACACTGCATGATCCCTACATTTGTGCTATGTGTAGTCTCTATGAATCAGCAAGTCTAGCTTGACCAGCCTTGGCTTTGCTACTTGGAAGGAATTCCTCCAGTCTAAAGTTTACTTTAAAACACTTGAGGTAAATTGCTAATCACTGAATTAGAAGTGAAATGCCTTTAGTGTGGTGAGTTTGAATGATATAAGAAAATTTGATTGAAATCAATTTCTACAGGAATGATTGAAGTTAGAGTAATTCACACTACAAGGACTGAGAGAAGCCAAATGAGAAACGCAAATAATATGAGAGGATGAATACATATATACAGCACTTTAATTTGCACTTTCTCATGGCTCCCAAATGTATGAGCCACACCAGATCATCACCTCATACAGTTGCACATTGTCATGTGTCAGTAACAATGTCTACAGCCCAGTCCCCATTCTACAGTAAATAAACAGGCAAAGGATGAGCTCCTGAGCTGAGCCAGCAAAGCTGAGGTGAAATCTGAGGAAAATCAGCAAAGGTAGATGCTCAATGTTTACGCAGACAGTTCCCTGTTGGTACTTAACACTACCTTCAGCTTTGGCACAGGAGATGAATTTGGCAAGAGGAATGATGATGCAGGGAAAGCAACGGGGTGCACTAGAGCCAGCATGGACAGCACACAGGGCCTGCTTTGTCTGTCCTGGAACAAACATGGCTCAGGAAGCAGCCCCTGTGACAACGCTCAGCCTTTGTGCCTTTCTGCCTTTCTGTAGGAGGCACTTTCTCCAGATTAGCATTCTCGGACAGATGCTAGCCCTGGAGACACTGCAGGCCACAAAGCTAAATTTCAGATGCTCTCACTTTCCCACGAGCAGCAGCCTCTGCAGCAGCCTGGGCTATCCTGACAGGAACGTGCCCATTCCCCTTCACACTTGCCTGTGTTTTCTATTCCTTCTCCAAACGTCTCCAGAATTACTCCAAGTCATTCGTTTGATGCCATGAAGTAGCTTACAGAAAGAGAGCATGACATTGATTCAAGGCAAGGAATTGAGCCAGTTTTGCAGGTTTACGTAACGCGGCGGAGCTCTGCAGGTATTTAGTTGCATTAAATAATTCAGCAGGGTGGCTGTCTGAAGTGCAACAGTTTCTTTGTTCCACATGAAAGGTGATTCACGCTTGGAAGGCTTCAGACACATATCCAGCAACCGGCACTGACTTTTTTTTGGAAACATACGCATTTATGGAACCAGAGACTAGCTCCCAGCACCCCTCCAGGCCCTCTGCCAAATCTTCTCATTTTCTGATGATAAGGCCAAATCCCGTTCACGGTTTTGTCAGCGTTTACTGCTTTCAGCAGAGTCACCCTGGAGTCATGCTGGTGTAAAAGGGTTTGCTACAATCTTCAGTGTTTCCCCAGCCCCACCCACACCTCCCCAGACCCTCCCCACCAGCGCTCCCCTCAGTGCTGACCTGACACAGGAGCTGGCACACAACCCCCAGGTACAGACATCACTCCCTGCTTCTGACCTGTCCCAGACAAGCACCACAATACGCGCAGCAGCTGCTACTCAGTCACCCTGGGCTCTTTGGTCCTCGTGCCAGATGTGGGGCCTCTCAGAATCCGCACCACTGGGCTGCAAAACTCTCCAGAAAGCACCCATAGCAGTGCCCTCCCACCTCCCCTCAGGCTGCTTTTCCTGCGCCTTGTCCCACAGGACACCCTGGCACAAGACATGAGGGAATGGCCCTCCTTGGACACCTCTCTCTGTCATCGATCTGCCCCTTCTCTATGCAGCTCACCCTTCCCTTGGAAATTAGGCATTACTCCAGGGAATAAAAGCTATTTAAAAACCTGCAGGGCATACCTGGTTTCCTCAGAGAGCTGGAGCTACAAAGCAAGGGGGCAGTGGCACAGTGTTACACGAGTATCCTCCTTCTGGGGACTCCTCTGCTAGCCTTGGATACAGACCCAGTCAGAGTGATGCTGCATCTGCACAGGCTGCTGCAGTGAAGCCTTGGAGTTTCTGCGGGATGAAATCACAGCTTCCTTGCTGCTGTGCTCTGGCTCCATTTCAGCTTCACATAAGCAGCCTTTTCTGCAGACGTTTGGAGTTTGGAGATTGCTTTGTTTTGCTTTTGCTTGGGTCAAAATAATAATAATAATAATAATAAATAAATAAAGCAAAGAAAGATTAAAAGAAACACATCCAGGCTTTTACTATCAGTGGTGCGGGGCAATGAATAAAAAAATGCAGACAGCTACAAAGATTGTGCTAAGTGGTGCAAGAGGCTAAAAGCTTTCCAATATGCCATTCTATTGTGTTCACCTGAGTACTGCATACAGGCATATCAAAAGGGAACAGTTCAGCCTTAAGGCAAAATTCATGAACTGAGAAGACTGTCTGAAGAACTCAAAACTCTGTCCAGTTTTGCCAAAAAGCTTTCAATGAGCAAACCTGAACTGATTTTCAAATAAAAGTTTCTCATTTCCAGTTGATGCTATTTCTCTAATTAAAGAAAATAAAAGGGTCATCAAACCATGCAACTCAAAATCTGCAGCTGCATCTCTGAGCCTGTAATTTTAGATACCTTTTTTCCATAACATCTGCAAGAATAGGAAGGCCAGGACCCCTTTCTGCTAGTCATAATAAAGAAATTATGTTTGTTCTAAAATACCAGATGAGTGCATACAGTTGCATAGGCACCAACCAACTCTTTTGTGGCTAACACTGGCTTGCTATTTTCAGCTAAAGGGGAAGAGACCCAAAGCCATGACCTCTTGCAGACATTGCTCTGGCTTTGCTCTGTGACCATGATGACAGCTGCCAGGTGCTAAAAGCACCGCTGGAGCACAGAGGTGGGCAGCAGTCCCTCGCTTCCTGTGCGATTTTCCAAGCCCTTAGCTGAGAGGTGCCCATGCAATGTTTGTTTGTCTCACAGAGTCAGTCTTTTAGACTGCTTCCTTGAGCTCCGCTGCCACATATTACCAGGTCAATTTACCCATTGGTCTCGATACGCTGAATTACCTCTTACGATTTCTCCTGTCAGTGCAATATGGTCTTGGGATTTGCCTCTAATATTTGCTGGGTAGGTTCATTTTTCTACGTCCTGCAGTCACACCTACATCTCAGGGTGCTGAGACTGAGTGCTAGGAAGGGAGTGCTGGTTCTCATCTGGTCTTGCATCTGGCTGGATCAGCCCACTGACCCAGCTGAAAAACGATCTGCTGCTTTTCCAGGGCAAGTTTTCAACCAGATCAGCTTGCTGACCTGTTTGATGGCCTAGTCACAAATATTGTGTCAGCACAAGGGAGGGGGGCATGCACCTGCAACATGAAGGGCAGCACCATCCCTTCTGATTTCAGCCTCACAAGCCTAACCATGAAAGCAAACCTTACCGTGTATTCTCTGAATAACCTCCATGCAGGCTATGTGCAGTTGTATGGTGCTGGATTCTGCATCTACAGTCAGCAGGTCCACACCACCTTAGTTTTAGAGGGGTCACTCCAAATATATGGTTGTCTGAGGGGGAACTCACACACTCTCTGTGCCTGTAGCAGTTTGTATAAAGGAAGAGAATACAGCTCACCGTCAGTGCAATGTTGATGGAAACATGTAATCACTATTTAATTTGACTTCTCAATTTTGGAAAGTTCTTGGAAAGTCTCCAGGCATAAATGTACTTCTTGTACTTATACCAACAGAAAGCTTCTTCTCAGTTTCAGGGAGACAAAACCTGGCACAGGAGGCAATGAAATACTATAGCAGAATTTGGAGTCTGACACAGAAACCTAAAATAATCCCTTCATTATTGCTGTAGCTTCTTCCTGTCATAAAATGACTGACAAATCTGTCATAATGCCTAAGGATTTATGAAAAGAATGATGGCTCTTTAGAGTTTTTCTTAGAAATTGGAAATCTGCAGTAATCCCTAGGCATGAGATTTGTCTGATCTAAATTCATTCCCCCGTAAATTAGATGCACAATCTAAAACACCATTCCTATGTGGCCAGTGGGGACAGATAGGAACGAAAAGACAAAGTTACTCTGTCCTAAAAGAGGTTTGCAGCATAAATGGGATGAACTAGCCCCTGAAAATGCTCCTCTCCCTCTCTCTCCACTGACTATAGAAAGAGCCTAGGGAGCTGTCCTATACTGACTGAAGTTAGGCTAGATGCAACCCATCCTTGCTTCTTCTAGGCTCAATTTGAACCCACACGTGTGTACATGTTATGGGCAAACTTACACTACACACCAACTGCTTGAGTACATGCTTCCGTCTCCCCCAAAAGAGGCCCTGAAAGCATGCAGGCATGTTCAGAAACTGTCTAGTGATAACCAGCAGAGAGTCCATGCTATGACAACATCCTCAGGATTCTTTTTTTTTTTTCTTTTTTTTTCTGGTGAATGGCAACAGTGCGGTGAAATTGTACACACTCGAGCTGAGTGACGATTGCTTGTACTGCTTTAAACATCTGGAGGCTCTAGCCACAGACAGTGCTCCATCACAGCACACACTATGCACACAAACACACCCTATTACAGGAATGTGTGGCATATAGATTCCAAGCTATAGTCTTGTTGAGCATTTAAATGATTTTTCACATAAAGTTGATGATCTGTTTACATGTGCCACTTTTCTTCAGCTTTCATAACCCCTAAGCTGTGTGCCCTACCAGAATCCCTACGGTCACAGTGGCCAGCCCTTTAAAAACCTCTTGTTCCCTTTTGTTACAGCCTAAGGGCTATAACTGCAAAGTGACCTTGACAGATTTAAGCAGGAGGAAGTTTAGTATCAATAAAAAGGCATGAGAAAGTCATGCACAAAGGGAGATGATACAGGAGCAGGGGTGCAGAAGGCCAAAGGCAGGGTGGTGTTCAGCTCCTGCTCACTCTGTGTGTGCCCAACAGCCTGGGAGACCGACACAATCACCTGGTGAAGGCAGTCCTCAGTACCTTAAGGTCTGGAAATGCTCTTCTGGCAGAATACAAGAGCATCAGGCTTTCAGGTCTTAGTTCGTGCTGTACAAAACCAGTTTGTACTAAATCAGTTTGTCACTTCCTGGCTCATGTTCAGATAAGACATAAGTCCTACCATGATCACGATTTTAAACAAGACACTTGTGCTCAGACCAGATTGCCAGTACATGCAATTTGGGAACAGAAAAGCCTACATGCTGCACACACTCAGCACTGAAGTGACACCATGTACATGGCCTGTATGTGTCACAGCTGATGGTGATGGAGTCGGATTGATGGAAATGGCTTCCTTCAGGCAGAACAGTCTGGTTGCTATGCCATTTCTGAGCCCTCTGCTTACTTCTGTTACTGGAAATGACTTACATTGGTTTCTAAATCTGTCTCTATTGATTAGCACTTAGTGAGTGGCTGCATGGCTGAATATAATGATCATGACTCCCACGCCTTTTGTTATTCCTGATGCACAGAAGATTGTTCTTTCCTTTTTTAGTTGCAGGATGTTCTTGTTATCTCAGCTTAGGGTTGTGCATACCTCATAGCCCATGGTATTTAGGAGTTGCTTTTAAACTATTTTATGCTGGCAACAAATGGGGGGGGGGGGGGGGAGAAGGAAGAAGTCTGTATTGCTAAATTTGAATGAAGCTATGACTATCTTCCAAAACATTAAGAAGATATAAAATATCACATAGCTCATCAGTTGTTATTGCACTAGGTATTTTACCGGCTATCTTTATTACTGAAAATGCTTGGGTTTCCTACAAGTATATTCATTACACTTACAAATGATTTTGGTTTACACTGCATGTAAGTCTATGCTTTGACTGAAATATAAACTTGATCTTTCATCAGAGGAGTCCATTAATATTTTCCTTTACATGCAGTCATTGCAAATATCACATTATACAGTCACCACTACCTGGCAAGCTGCTGGATCGTCTCTGTAATGATTTCTTGACTGTGGCATTATACTTTTGGTGCTACTATGATTATAGCTCTAAATAACTTTTACTTAGCTCATGCATTCCAGCTCCTCTTCTGAGGAAAGCTTGATATCAGATGCCAATTAATAGTAAATATAAATTAATTCGGCCATCTTCTTCAGCACAAAAACCAGTCATCCTAGTAAGAGTTAGCTGAAAACACAAGTAAAATTATGCATGATTACACAAGTGGACAAAAGTACTTCATCTCAAAATTTGTTGTATATGTTCAGGAAGACTCTCAGCTAAGACAGTAACAATAACATCAGTGTAGTTCAGTGAAAAGAGAGTACACAGACCATTATGGTATGTAATTTGTCCGGTCATGCGGTATTCGTGTCATAGCGTTTTCCACAACAGCCCTGTAACGTCTGCATTACCACGGATCGGTGTCAGTTATGGTTCTCTAGGGTTTGCTGGGGGGGATTAAGCTCATGTTTTAAGCTCCTGTAGAGGTTTCTTGAATTGCTCGTCTATCTGCTCTGGTGTTCCATTCACCTCTGTGTCAACACGTCGCAGAAGTGCCTGGCACATGTTTCAGGGTGGCCTCACTGCTGTGCTTCTTGTCAAATGGTGGAGCTGTGGTGTGGCACTGCCAAGCTCCTCGTAGGGGCACAGATACACTCATCTCCTCATCCAGCACTTCTGCAGTTGCTATTCTTCATTTTGGGACTAGGGAACAACAGTTTATAATCAGAGTCTGAATCTAAAAGAGGTCACAAAGACCTGTTTCAAGCACAGCATGGATCCATCCCACTAGACTGCCATTCAAAGGTATCTAACAACAATATGAATTTGGGGAGCCATCTTCAAGTCTCTGGCTCTCCCTACACAGTTCTGGGGTGTCCTGTAACCACCTCAGCTGTCTCTCAACTCTTTGTGACCAGAATGAAAGAGAATGAAAGCTGATCATTCACCTTCATCCTTTGGTAGAGAAAATGACTTAAAACTGTTGCTGGCACTGGGGGACTGAGTGGAGTAGCCCAGCAGATTTAACAGTACTCTGTCACCTCACCCTGTACAACAGGGCTCCCATGAGAAAAGAAGAGGCTGCTGCTTCAAGTCGCTGCAGCTGGTGTCCAAGTCACTACAGCTATAAACAGAATGGATGTGAACACTGTGGACACAGAAGAAGGATGCTTGCATCTGAGTGCTTGCTGTGCACAAGTGAGGTCGGTTTTGCTCCCAGTAGTGCTGACCTGACAGGTGAGTTCCTGAATACAGATTTTCACAAGGTAGCATTGGAGACCGGAGGCTCTCTCCTGTGGCATGCACTTTGCATAACAGCTGCTTTAACACATCCGCGTGCTGAACACATGTTTCAGATGTCACAAAAAGTGCCACCTCTGTACCACCAATATTGTCCTGGCCAGTGATGTCAATACTAGGCCTTTTGAGAAAGCTAGATGTCTGTTTGTGTTAAGACAAAATCTCCAAGATATGGATGAGGAAGATTACAAAAAAATAGAAGATAATACCAATGTAGACAGCCGATGCTGATTCAGCTGCAACATACAACAATTTTCAGTCCTTCTTTCAAGAATGCTAATCTTTATCTTGGCAGGCTGATATACAAAACCACAATCACAGGATACACAAATGACTCATCCCGGAGGGCTCTGCTTCTTCAGTGCCAATGCAATACTCTGCCTAAAACACATAAATGCAGAATATCACTGAAGAGTCAGCAAAGGCTAGGACAGGTATCCTCTGCTGTATGCTCTACTGCTCTCACAACAGCCTTCCCTGACCCTGTGTATAGTGTGACAGTTCTTAGTTCTGCTCGTAGGACTGTAAGAGAAAGAGTGCAACTCAGTCACATACGGAGGCTGTCATTTCTCTAAAATGGCCAGAATCAAAGTGTGCACCTTCAGGGAGAGACCCATTCTGAAAGGAGATGCTAAGAGAATTCCATTCCTTATCTTCACCCTGATCTACAACAAATACAAGAAACAACCTGCATCTTTAAACTTAATATTTAATTAATTTACAGTGAAAGAGGTACATTTTTGCTTCATTTCTTTCATTTTTTTTCCTTTTTATTTTTTCTACTTTTATTACTAAAATAGGAGGAAGGATGGTCATGACTGTTGTCACAGGCTGCAATTCAGGAGATCAGTTTTTCAAAGTTTTCCTTGGCAGCTTTAGTCTCTGTTCACCTTAGGAAAGACAGGATGACATTCTTCCTTAGCCTACAGGACTGTAAGAACTTCTAAGATACAAAAAATGGTTTCAAGATCTCTGCCCACAAAGACAAATCTTTAATGTGGCAAGGCCCTTGATTTTACAAGCAAAGTTTTCACAAACAAACCACTTTGGTCTGACAAGAAAGGCCTATAATGCAGAAATAAAAGGCAGAAATGTGCATATTAGTGATTGGAGGGAAAGGGCAAGCCTGTAATTCTTTCACTGTGGACCAGATGTTACAGGTCTGTGGAACCATCTGTGTGCTTCTACCACAGAAATCAGTGTCAGGGATGATGAAGACAGCCCAGGTTGTGATCAACGCTGGGGAAATGTTGTTTGTACACAGGATCTATCCAGAAAGCTCTTTGGAGACAACGCAGTAAATTATCATTGCCTGTTGTTAATCTGATCAGTCAAACCAAGACCTCCCATGTGTAGGGGGACATGTCTCCATGGAAATGCGTCATGGTGTCCTCTTCCCTACACATTATCCATCCTTCATGCCTAGAAGAAGGCTGAATATAGGTTAGTGATCTAACTTCCCTTTATGCCCTTGCTACAATTTTCCTGAGAGCCATTGCCCTCCAAGGTTTGGCTCACAGACCTATACTGAAACATACATTACCATGCAGGATTCCCTCCTGGCATCAAGCAGCAGTTGCATGTAACAGGCGAATCTTGTGAATAAGGCTTAACCACCACCAATATGAAATTTAGGGAATAGATCACTGCACACCCTCCTATACTAAACAAACATTTCAATCACAATTTTTTTTTTAATACTTTCTGTAATATTCCTGTGCTGTTGGTTCAATTGTTTCTTGACTAGGTCTTTAAGTTGTTCTTTCAACAGACCTGCAAAAGCTCAGAAGCATCTGTGATATAAAAAAAAAAAAAAATCAGATTTCAAATCTCATGATTGGATCACATTTGGGGTATCTAGGTCTAGTTACATTTCCAGCAGAAAATTTGACTAAATGAGTGAACAATATGCATATAAACAAATATTATTTAGTTTTAAGTAAATAATATATATAAGTAAATAACTTATCTTGCTTGGGATAAGCATCCAGTGGCATACTGATTGGCACATGGCTCACCTATCAGATGCCATTTTGAGGTCATGGTCATGTAAATACAAAAAAAGATGGTTCCCAAATACATTACAGAAATGAACACGGGAAGCTGAAGCAGAAAGGGCTTCAGTCTGTGACAGCCCTGCTCGTCAGAAAGCAGCCAGCCCTGAGAGTGAGTGCTGGCTGCCGCAAGCTGTTGGAAACTTCGGAGAAGGCAGGCTGTGGCAGGAAATAAAAAAGCACATTGAATAAATCACTTGATGCTCTGATTAAGAGGCATGGGACTGTATATCATGTGACAGCTAAAGCTGTAAGCTCCAGCCTCAAATATATTATTTGGTACATGAATGGTTTGAATGGGCAGATGGTATTCATGAGCAGGATTACTATTTCTGGCAAAACAGGTCAAACCAAGTCACTTAGAAACGGAATTAAAATTTAAAGATCATTATCTCTGAAGGTGTGCGATTTTTTTAAACAGAGGTAATGAATTGGGCTCAAGCTCATTATAATCGCACCATTTGCAACAAGAACTCATCCTGTGTAACAGAGAAATGCTTTGCCTTTGTTCCCTTTCTGTCAGCTAACTACCCATGCATTTTCCAGCATGACATTTGTCTCCAAATAAGAAGGGGTCAGCACTGACCAGAAGCATTCATTTCCCTAAACTACCCATGAAGGCCAGAGGCTGAGTGACATAGTGAAGTGAATAAAAGCAAGTGCTACTAGTAAAGCACGGCTTGCATACGGCAGTGCCTGCCTTTCTGAGCAGCACCAGGCCTGACTCTGCACTGGTGTTTGTGGTAGCCCGCACCCCAATGGCCGTCCGGCCTGCCACCCGAGGCAGGGCCTGCAGCAGGCTGCGTGGGCAGCTCAGGGAGGAGAGGCTGCCCCAGGAGGGTGGGAACCATAACAATCAACCCTATGGCAGAGGTGTATGGCTGGCTTAGCGCCCACACTGTATCCCTCATAGCAACAAGGGGAAAAGGTTGCTGCCCCAGTTGTTGGCTGGTTAGGAGCGGAGGTTCCAGTGGCCCCTCAAAAAACCTCATCTCCTGGCATGGAGGGAGGGGAAGTGGCTGAGAGCCAGGCAGCTGCCTACAGGGGAGGGACAACAAGTCTGTGCACTGCCCCTGAGAAGGACTGAAGGATGCTCTGGGAATGGTCTCAGGGAAGGAGGGGTCCTTCTGCCTTTTCTATGTGAGCATCAGCCCTTTGGGACAATCACTCATGGAGACATTCCCAGTGTTTTTCTTTGCCATAAGGCCCCCAAACTCCAGCACATTAGCAAGAATATTGTAACCAGGAAAATTAGGATCCCTCTTTTCTCCTCACTGTACTGCTCAGCACCGGCTCAGTCCTGGGAGAGTCTCCAAATTGCTTCAGTGCTGGATGACACTAGGCTCCCAAGGCAAGCCTGGGGAGTCTCACCTGAGCCTGAGTCTTGCCCCAGAAGGCTGGAGACGTTGCCCCAAAAGCAGTGCTCCAACAGGCTGGGCCAGCCGGGGCTGCTGGAAGAGGCAGGCAGCTCCCTCGCCCCTGGGCTGGGAAGGCAACAGCTTCATAAACCCAAGCAGAAGGAGGCCACCAGTCTGGGACAGCTCTGCTTGCTGGTGAGAAACAGGGTGGCTTGTCCTACTCCTCCCATGCCACTGCTGCATCACCAGACTCAGGAGCATGAGGAGATCGTGCCTGTGGCCATCACCCAGCTTGGGCAAGAGATCCAGGAGATCCTTGCTCCACTGGCTAGCGAGGCATAGGATGGAGAAGTATGGAGCTGCAGGAGAGCTGCAGTGTGGGAAAAGGAGGGGGAAGACTCAAGGGAGTAGTCACAGAAATGGCTGCTGTGTGAAGAAGGTGCTCATAACCCAACAGCTCTTATATATACACCTGTGAGCTCTGATTTCAGCTGGGCCTTCAGACAGCGTCTCCAACAGTCAAAATCACAAATTTATTACCTCCATGTGGGAGGGGGGACACTGCCGTCCACACATAGGGATGTTTAAGCAACACAAAGAGGGTTCAGATTGGAAAGGGACCTTTGTGTGGTGGCAGTGCAGAAACTCCTAACAGCCTTTGCTCCAAGGGCCTTGCACTGCACATATATCCACTGGTAAAAAGAAGGGGGAGTGAGGAGGCAAGAAAACATTACAGTTTTCTTGGGGCAGGAAAGGAAGAGCTGTGGGAAACAAAGGCAAACCACAATGGCAAACCACAGGAGAAGAACAAATGGAAGAAGAGACAAGTGAAGCTGGCTGGAAATGAAGGGACAGGGTTGAATGGATAGTAAAGAGTTTGTCTTGCCGGTTGATCTGCAGAGGAGGTGACCAGGGACGCAGATCCCATGCAAGGACGTCAGCTGGCTTCCCTCCAGCTGCTACAGCTTAAATGCAGTCCCTGCAGCAGCCAGCTCTGCTGCGGGTGCCAGAGAGACAGAGGCTGCTAGGTGCAGAGCAGATGTCAATCAGCATGACCCTGAAGAGCAAGATTGTATTAGATCAGTATCATACAAATTACTGTGCCAGAAGGTGCAAGCAACAACATATTTCGACCAATTGTTATATACATATAAAGATATAGCTCAGCTTACAAAGCAGAGATAAAATTCATTCTGCGGTGATTTTTTTCTGGGCCTGACCCTTCTGCAACTAATCAAAGTGTGATGCATGTTTTGTCTGCTCGTGCCCACAAACGAATTTAAGACGTGTGATTTTAACACTTGTTACAATTATGAGAAACACCAAACGGAAGCTTTTGAAAAGTAAAGCTGCATGCTTAACCACAAGACACACACAGCATTAAGTGGCGCTTCCAGTGTGCCTCATTTGGCCCCACAGATGGCAAGGCCTGGGGGAGGCACTCAGTTCTCCTCTCACCAGCACCCATCTGCACCCACCTTGTCCTCTGTACTGTCTTTCAGCAGCTGTAGCAAAACCTGGCAGCTCTGGTGACATGCAGCATGTTGGATGGCCAGTGGCAGCTCTTCACACTTCAGATAAAGGACATTTATTGATTCTGTGTCTCTTGTGCCTCTTTTTTTTTTTTTTTTTTTTTTTTTTAATAGGCTGAAGAATGAGATACAGAGAGCAGGAACTGCCAGAGGGAAACTGGTGACATCCCTGTCTGGCTCCTAGGAATCCGGCCTGTAAGCAAATATATAAGGACCTGAATCAAAGTGACCTCATTTGGAGTTGTAAACAGGATTTAAATGCTGCATAAGCCTTGTGACTTCTCTTTTGAGTTCTACCATCCATAATTCATTATTTGTTGCATGTGACTCATCGGTTAAATCATATGCATTTTTCTGTGCTACGCACTTGCCTGCTAGTGAGCTTATCTAAAACCTGTGTATGAAAAAAACCTCCCTGAAATGTGAGTAAAAAGAAACCCTTTTTGCAAATGTGCATAGAAAATGAAAGGAAAACGGAAGTAGACCCAGTGTAAGTGAAGACAGATCTTGAATGGGTAGAAGATTTGAAAATTATTTATTTTGGTTTTTATTCAAGTCAAGCTGAGCCAATTTACCTGGAGAGATATGAGGCACATCAGATACAAAGGCCATGTCAGGTAGGGACAAACTTCTCTTTTATCATGTTATGTGGTCAGTTGCTGAGCTGTAATTTGAACTGTAGATCAAGTAAACATAGCAAAGACACAAAGCGTTAGCCAGGCTCCAGTGAGCGCAGATCCTGAGAGTCAGTTTCCAAACTTTCCTGTTTGTGGTATCAGATATTGTAAGCCTTACATCCATTCTTGTGGAAGGATTCAGTTTTCTAAAGGGAACCTAAGAATGTCAGGGATCATTTACATTATGTAGGTAATAAGGTCTGCTTGCTCTCTTTGCCTCTTTCCCCCTTTAGCAGATTTTATTTGTAAGTTCTTGTTGGTCACTTTTGCCAGTACATTTACCTGACAGCCCCCAGCAAAGGAGCAGTATGTGCTGGTTTGGCCCCAACCTTTCAGAGGGATTCAGAACAACTCGAGCTGCACAGACGCTACACAGGTGCATCCTCATTCAGACTGAGGTGTCGTCACCAGATATGAACACTGAAGTGGTTCAGAGAGGCCTTAGTATAAAGAAGCACCAGGCTCCATTCAGCAGCGTGGCTGGCATGCAAATGAAAGATAAATAAATGACAACACGTTAGAGCTTCAGCTTGCAGAGAGTCAAGTAACTCTCAGAAAGTACTTGGCACTTTCCGTTTCAGGTAATTTCCACGGAAGCTGAGAGATTTCAGTGCTGCTCCATCACTTTGTAATGGTGAGCTCTGGCCATGCAGCCAGTGGCTTTTCTGTGGCAGATAAATAGAGGTCCTGGGCACTCCAGCCTCTGAAACATTGCTGATTAATTCCAAGGCCTTCTCTGTTTTGTTTGAGGATTAAATTCTCATTTTCAAGAATAAATGTCCTAATGAAAACCTCTTTTTCTCCATCTCCATGGTGCAGCCCTATATATATATAGGCTAACCCCTATAGGTGTTAGCCTATATGGCTAGTGTATGCTATAGAGATTACTAACAGGGCAAAGGTCATAAATATAGTGGCATCTGCTACACACACAGAGGAAGAAGTTCCACTTATCGTCTCTGTTTTTAATAATATACTGATTTATATTAGCTGGCCAGGTTCATTGAGCAGAGGTGCATTTATCAAAGCTGATGTGTTTATTTAAGTGAATATTTACATACGCACTTCCATAGCAGCTGTGTGCATGACAGACTCAGTATGATCAGACTAACAGACCAAACAGAGCATAATACGAGGCAAAAATAATTTGTCATGCTGTGCTGTCCTGCCATCACAGGACTCATATCATGTTCTTTAGTCACTTTGATACTCTTCACACACAAGTAGCTTACCAAAAGTTTGGCACTTTTATGTCAGTTGTTCTCAAGGTACTTATGTCTGTACACCTCTCTCAGGCTTGGGCTCTCTAAGCAGAACTTGCTGTGGTGCCAGCAGGTCCCTGGGGCCATGCAAAGCCTCCAGCATGTTCTGTGGGATGGTCATCCACCTCCACAGGAGTCACCATCAGGTCTGGGCTCACCTGTGGAAGAAGTGGGCTGGCAGGTCAGCCTCTGGTTAGGACACTCCTTTCCCCTGATCTGTGACAAAGTTGTAGCACTGGCCATGTGCTACGCTTCAGGATGAGTTGCTTGAGATTTCACATCCCCTAAATGCAATTGCATAGATGGGAGAAGCCAGTCACCAAGGAGTAGCACAGCTCAAGGGAGATAGATTTAATAGCGCCCAGTGGAGGTGCCTTATTAAACTGACACAAACTTAATAAACAGAAGAGCTGCTAATTATCTAAAGGAGTTAAGCAATTAAAAGTGGCAGAAAGCCAAGCAACAATACCGAGTCTTCTTAATGCAAAGGGAAGCTATCCAGCAAATCTGCAGTTCATAATATGAGAGAGAAGAGACGGATACCCTTAAAGATGATGATTTGCGTGTTATTACTAATCCTTTCATGATTTTTTTATTGAAGCTATTTATATAAATCCAGTAGATGGAGGATGGTCACAGAAGTCATATTGTTTTAAAAATGTACTTGGGAAGTCAAGTGATCCTCCTTCAGAATTAAAAAGAAAAAAAAATAAAAGGCTCTGAAAGTATTTAAAAAATGGAAGTGTGAACTACTTTCCTTTAGCCTGCCACACTCCATGATTACTGTATGAGGAGAACAAGCAAATTGTTCCAGGAAAGGGAGAAGACCCTGTAGGAGATGACCTGCTTGCATCTCTGGCTCCTGGGAGCCCAAAGCACCAGGGCGATCTGGTGCCCGGGCTGGAGATGTGAAGGCCTCTGGGGACCAGGCCATCAGCAGCCCGCAGACTGGCACCAAGACAGGAGCCAGTGCCTGCCCTTCCCCTCCTGCAGAAGAGGGCACACACAGGGGTTCAGTGGTCTCTCTGACCTCAAGCCTGCCAAGACAGGACCCGTATTAGCACAAACACTGCTACCACACACAGACTGACAGGGCCAGCACAAGCACAGCACACACTGTGGCTGGCTCTGAGAAGCTGACTGCCTTACTGCTGCAAAGGCAGGGGACAAAGCGGGTGTTAATATTCAGCCACCAGCACCTACGCAGTGACCATAACCAAAGCAGCCATCTTCTTCAGAGGTGAGGCTGAAATGGAGATAATTACCACACCGTAGGGCCACATCCTAGTGCAAACCAGTTATTTTCTTGGCCTGTTGTCAATAGATTTAGAGTTTGCATAACAGAAGTGTCTGGTCAACACAGCCCCATGCAGACCCAGGTGTCCCAGAGTCCAGGGCTCTCTAGCACATGCTGGTACTCCCACCACAAGTGTGGGCAGGCAAGGAAAAAATCAAACCTGCCACATCCAAAGTGAATTTTGTTCTTATATAACACCATTTTTGGAAGGAGTCACTCCAAGCGATGCTGCCTTGCCTGTGTCACTTGTGTGGTGGGTCAGGAGGCCTCACACACTGCTTGTGGCACCCTGCCCGCTCCTGCCTGTGTGCGCATATGGCATCACGCATAACTTTACAAGTTGCTCCAACTGTGCTCTCCGTGAAATATATCATTAACAATTTTCCCAGTCTTGTTACCGACTTGGTTAACCATTAATAGGATCACTCTTTACAAAGTCCTCACAAAGACCATGAAGCGCATTGAGCATAAGAGGTGACATTCTTCCCCTCAGTAAACCAGGTTCTGCGCTTCAAGGATGCAGACTGTGAAAATGCTTTTCCATTTGCACACACAAACTAGAAATACTTAACTTACTGCTTTATGCAAAACTACAAGAGGCCTTGGGCAGCTCTTTTGTACCCTGACATAAACTCTGTGAGGAATGAGGAGCTTTGCGTGGTGTTTTTATGAACTATGTTTGTGCTTCTCCAGCTTGCAATGTGCTGCTGGCAAGGGAGAGGCAGCAAAGTATTTAATCACTAGCCTTTACTGAAGAAAATGAACTGTGGGCAAACAGTACATGGGGCAGGTCGGTATGAAATGGCCTGCCAGGAGCTGAAGGGGCTCTTTTCCTGAGAGAAAAACACTCTTTTCTGGTGAAGACAACAGAAGGTCCACTAGCTGAGGAGTAATTTCAGAAGTTAAAATTTTGAAAGGACAAAGCATAGGAGGCAAGGATGCTTACCAGGAGGCACACAGAGGGACAGAAAACAGCAGGATGGATCTGGGAAAAGCAAAGCATGCTGCATGGCTGCTCCTGCAGCTTTAGACAATCTGAATTTTGCCCTGGCCCTCTAATCAAAGGGCACTGCCAGCTATGTTCAGGGACATAACAAATGCTGGTTTGTTGTGAAGAGGGAGCTGCATCACTACAATTATTTCTGATAGCACTGCTTGCCCAGAAGGTAAGTGCCTTAAAAACAGACTCCTTGGCATGTCCCCAGCAATGAGTAAGAGCTTGACTCACAGACCTGGTCTTGAAGGATCTGTTGGACCTATCCTATAAAGAAGGTACTTTGTCTCTTGCTTTAGGGTTTAATTGGAGAGACTGTAAACAGGCTGGGATCTTGAGAAGAAACTGTAACAACTTCTTCCCTGAGAAGGAGCTCAGCACAAAAGTCTTCTTCCTCCCTTCCTCCTCCTCTGCCCCTGTGCCACCAAGCCCCTGGGCCTGGGGAAGGTCCTGGGGGCAGGAGGGGTACCAGGGCCGAGGGAGGGATGCGGAGAGGAAGGAAGGCCTCTGGCAGGTGTTGCAACTGCCTAGTCACAACGTGCAACTTCGGGTGCTGAGAAATGTCCAAACACTTGGGTAAATGCACAAACACAGTGTGGGGCACGGGGAAATCACTTCTTCCTCCAGCTGCCATACACCGAGGTCATGCAGAACTGGTGTGAGAAAGACTTGACTTTTCAGCTGCGGGCTCCATGCCAAGCCCAAAGCGAGACACCACCATACAACAATTAATAATTCGGAAACTGAAATTATCCCTTCAAGAGAGCTCTCGCCCTGTGTGAGTGGCCTGCCCCCGGCAGGAGGTGTCACCCCCGTTTCCTGCCCTTGCACCACCAGCGGCCTGCGCGCCCAGCACCCTGAGGCCTGGTAGAAAGTGCCAAGCAAGACCCTGTGTGCTTTAAGTATAATGGGTGTTGAAGCTGTATTTATGACTTGCTTTGAAAAAAAAAAAAAAAAAAAAAAAAAAGCAACCAACAGTGAGGTTTCACAGGTAGTAAAATGAGCACATGCAATTAAAAATATATACGGAAC
Organism: Aythya fuligula; assembly: GCF_009819795.1. NCBI lineage: Eukaryota > Metazoa > Chordata > Aves > Anseriformes > Anatidae > Aythya > Aythya fuligula. Next base: position 24,830,186 of record NC_045561.1, read on the forward strand.
CTAGAGAGAAAGCTGGCGCCTCATTCATATGGTGTGTCTTCCTAGCCATAACACTGAGCAGGTATTTAGCATTCAGAACAGAAAAGAATAAGTAAGGTTAGAGGCAAAAAAGCCACAAAGATCCATTTTACATCTAGAAGACGCAGGCAATAAAGCTGTGACTCACCCTTAACAAATCCATCTGCTATTTTGTGACTAATGCATTAAATTATATAATTCACTCATGTCCTTCTCTCAGGTTTTCACTAAAGGCCATTTGCTGAATTACAGTTAGAGATAGCAAAATGAAGTGAAAAAGCAGAGCCTTTTAGAGAAAGGGAAGCAATCAGCACTAATGGATTTATTGTGCAAAAGCCTATGTGGTTGAAAAACCACGCACGTACACACACATCTGGCTGCTTCGGCTGTTGGCGGAGTCGTAATATAGCTTGCTGGTGCCAAACAAAAATCCATATTAATACAATTCTTTATTTATCCATTATTATAATGTAGATGTCAAGATATTAACCACAAACGTAGCAATAACAGAAAACAAACAGCTAGGTTTTCCAAGAAAAAGTTTAATTTAAATGTAGGTTAACCAAAGTCCATGCTAAACAACTTGGCTAACAGACTGGCAAGGCTTACCTACTGTGTCACAGAGGAACCGTTCCAACATTTGCAATGGCAACAGTGGGGACATCACTTCCAAAAGAAAGGAAAAGCTCTTTCCCTCTCTGATCCAGAACTCTGGCCCCTGCACGCTGGTCAGAAGCACGTGTATCTTTGTTAGTACACGTACTCAGCACTGTCATACCAAGAGCATGCTTCAAGAAAATATAACTTTAGCAGTAGAGCTCAGGATATGTAAGTACCAAATCTTTATCTAAAAGACTAAAAAAAGTTTTGAGGAGAATAAGTGGATAAAAACTGACAGATAGGCTTGCCTTTTGTAAATAAGCTAAATCTCTGTCCAGCAAGACACCTGAGCCAAGCCGATCATGCCTGAAGTGACGCATTTAGGAAAACATTTGCTTAGGGCCTGCAAGAAAGAGGAACCATTAAGCTGAACGCTGGGTGCACTACACAAATGTTGGGATGTGATACCAGTGCTTGGAATTATTTAGCTTCCCTTCACCCTGTCCTTTCCAGTACTTTTCATGCTCTAAAGCTGTCTTCTGAGCCACACTATCACTAATTTCATAATATTGGATTATCTTTCATAAAAGCCCAGCTCTTGCATTCATGTGGTCAATGAAGAAACTCCACTTCCCTTTTGAAAATTACTCATATCCTCAGAGTTGCACATCAAAGCATGGAAAATGAAAGCCCTAAAGTCTCAGAAAACAGAAAGCTAAAAGAGAAATGAATATTAAGTATTTACAGAAACGCTGTTTTTAAGCAAATGTCTTTTTTTTTTTTTTTTTTTTAATAGGGAGACTGATTCCTGGTTTGCAGGGCCCTGCTATTTATATAGAGAGAAGCTTTAAGCAGCCTTCCTCCCTCCAGTAAATGGGAGATAAATGATCCTCTGTATTCTGAGGCTTGCTGACATTACACACAATACAGCAGGAATTTTCCACAAGAAAGATAGCTGATGACACATGTCCATTTTCTAAAAGATGAGAATTTACCATAAATATACATTTCCTTAGAAGTTGCAAAGTCTTGAAGATATTAAGTTCATTTACATTTCAAATTGTTAAACATTTGGTTGTGCTTTCAAAATATGCAAGATTTTTTCTCTGAAATTCTTTTTCCTACTCACCAGTACTGGTTGGCAGAGATTATCAGAGAAAAGCTTTGAGAAGATTTCAACCTCTTATTATTGCTTTGTAAATATAACATTATATTTATAACAATGGGTTATATTATTATTATATTTATAACTATTATATTTAAAAATCACATTTTTTTTTCAAGAGGAAACTCTTGAAAAAAATCACTATTCTTTCAAAGTTAATGTTGAGAAATGATCCCGAGTAATTATTATAAAAAGTAATGTTTTCCAACCAAATTTAAAAATTCCTTACAGATGGCACAGTTATTCCCTGATTACTTGTGACCACACCATGAATAGAATGAGACCCTATCGGAAAAATAAATGAGTAATAGATTGTCAGCTTTAATGGGACGATTGCATTTTCAATGGCTTATTTGCAAGGAAATGGGTTAGAAACCACTTTTGAAAGGATAAGTGAGATCATTTTACACATTTCTTCAAACCAAAGGCGTTGCGTGGAAGCATGTCTTGCAAGCGTGCAGTGTCTGACTCTGACAACAACTCTGGACACCCACAGAATTTGCCTTTTTTAGATCAGCATGGTACATCTAACACAACAAGACACGTAAAATGAGGAGGAAATATTCATTTCAGTGTAAAGTGGGCAAGTTGAGAGGAGTTAAATGAAGCTATGACTCTATGCATGGTATATATTAATTGTGGGCTCTGCCTGGAAAATGAAAGACGAAAAATGTTTACCCAACATTTATATAACATCCTTCCTCATTAAGAGTTCATTAACAGCATCAGTCACTGAAATCACAAGGAGAGGGAATAAAACATGCAAGTCCATTTTAACCTGCTAATTAGTTGGGCAATCTGATTAGACATTCACAACAGCTGTTGCCTTCTTGGGGGAGGTTCAGTGCTCAGCTGTGGAAACAAATGCACACTGCAACATATTACAAGAAAGAAGCAGCACATTTTGGGGGATTAAAAAACAACAGCTCAGAGATGGGAAAGTTTCATGAAGGCACAGCATACATAAACCTGCACCGTTAAAATTGTGCTTGGTTTTCCTGAGGGGCATCTGGAACAGGGAACGTCCCTTGCTGCTATGTGATTTACTTCCCTGACAGAGAGCACTGAGTGCTTTCCTGAATCACAGCCATATCAGGTTTTACTGCATACTGCAATTCTTTGTTTCTTTTATAATTAGCAGATAGGATTTGCAGATTTTGCCTCTGTTGCCCCTGAAGACAAGGGGAGACATAAGGTTGATTTCAAGGGGATGCAAACATTGGCAGGTTTTCCATCCACAGTAAATACATGCATGCAAGCACATGCCATCCTATGCTCCAATTACTTAGTTAAGAGTTAAATGTATAGGAAAACAGTACATCTTTAACTACTCCCTTCTTGCTCTCCATGAAAAGATACCCAATAACTACACTGATTTCAATTTCCTGTGTTGTCTTCAGACATCAGCTCCTATGCCACTACTTCTGCAGAGAACCAGGTGCTGTTATAACTCCTGTGCAACTACCTAGAATGAGAGGATTTTTTGGCCAAGAAGGTATCAAATCTGAGATCCTTTGAGCGATTGTGAATTTCACTCATTTTCCCTTGCAAAACGGGTGACCGATTCAATTTCTCTGTTCACTGCTGGTAAGGAAACATGACAATGTGAAGCCCAAAACCAGAAGCCAGCTATAGTGCAAATCACACAATGTTGATAGCATACTGCTTCTAACATCGTTTTAGAAGTGATCTGTTCATGCTGTGATAGCTTTAATGTCTTAGCTGTGCAGGATGTAGATTTCATGCCTGTTCCAGAGGGAGCATGAGTCACCATAACGTGATCCAAGTCTACCTTCCCTCCCCCTAGATGATCACAGTTTCCAGGACATCATTTTCATGCCATCCCTTAGTATTAACTGGAGATCGACCACTGAAAAATTCTGCAGTCCCAGCTCTTCAGGCAAGACCATATAGCTGGTGAGTCACATTTACTCCAAGCATCCCTAATCAATGAGCAAGGTTGGAATCCAGTAAACATCTTCGAATGGCAGATGAGTTCCAAAATCACAGCCCTAACCACTGGCCTTCTGTGACAGCTCTCAGAGAGAAGACATATCCATTCATTCCTCATTGGTCAAACAGAAGACAGAAAGGACAATGCTTTGGCAGTCAAAAGAGCAATGTTTTGTCCCTGGAGCTGGGGACTGTGGCTTTTAAAAACAAGCTTGTGTTGACATTTCTCCAATATTATCAAATTCATTATGTACTGACATCAGAGGCTCAGAGAGTTTGTCAATCTGTTTGTTGGTTTGTTTTTAAAGTTTGGTTGTAAATTACTCATTTGACAGGCTGAAAAATGGTATCGTAGTAGTTTCTGTATAAAAAAAATCAAATCCCAAACTATTTCTGGAATGAGAATATGAGAGCTGAATATTATTTGGTTTCTTTCCAAACAGAGAACAGAAATACCTGTGAGCACTATTGACCTTTCTGTTCCTGGCAGATTTAGCATCCTTGTCTAATAATGCACGTGTGCTAACCGCAGCACCTTGCAGTGAACTTTGAACTCAGGTCCCCGGGAGGACAAATAAAGCAGAACTTAGCCAAAGATCCTGCTAAGATACTGAGAAGAAATCTAGGCAATAGAAAAGCCATTTTCTAAAACCAAGCAGTTTGTAGAATATCAAACTGTTTAGATAGTATTCACAGTAGGACAACGCAAGGCAGCTCATCTCCAGAAAGCAGCTCTCAGTAAGAGAGGGAATGGTCCCAAAGACATTTCCACCAGGCAAGATCATGATCTTTCTCAGAGTTATTCCTCTGCTGAAGCTGGCTCTGGAGATGGTGCATCGCAGATCCAGGACATCCCATCTCAGACATGAACAACCGCTTCAGTCACGCCAAGACTTCGTGATTCCAGGCAGAAGGTGTGCTGACGCTGGATTTCTTCATCTTTATCAAAGATGTCTCTAAGCATGCTGTCTCAGTCTCTGCAGGAGAATGCAGCAAACTGAGGCAGTAATGTCTGTCTTTTTCTCCACTGTGGAAGCATGAGGAGATGTGAACCAAAACGGTCTTGAAACAAAAACAATAAAACATGGGAAGAGAGAGGGCTACATGTCAAGGTAAGGCACCTGAAGCCCCCCTTCTTTGTGTTTGTATCCAGCAAACCAAAAGATGCGTGGCTCTGCTAACCCCATATGTAGGGTGGTCTTTCTGCTGTAAATGATTCACTGGAAATCCAGATTTTACTCTGCTAGTCACAGACAAATGAACAGAGATTTGGGCTCTTGAAGAGCTTCCTCAGTTCCATCCGCACGTCCTGTGCCAAAGCTAGAAGCAGCACTGGGTGTTCATGAGGTGAATGAACACTTTTCTAGCTATCTGATGAAAAAGTTCAGCAGGGCCTTGAAATATACCAAATGACAAATATCTATGAATTAAATGAAAAAGGTCTATGCAGAAACAAAATCAAACCAAACCAGAAAATGCAATATGAATGGGAGACAAAGTTGGGCACAATGAGATCTTCTTTCCCCGTTTGCACAAATAATGTGTTCTTTCTTCTGACAATAAGTGTTTTATCATTTCTGAAATGCAAGATTTTCTATTCATTAGCCCTTCACTACATTTAGTACACATTAGTGTACAGAACATTTTAGTATATCCCCTAGAACATTGTAATATGCCACCTGACAAGAAGGAAGGAAAACCAGAGCATTTTAGTAAAAAAGAAAGCACAGAGCAGTTTCCACTGATTGAAGCAACAAATGAACACCTGCCTCAGAGCTGCAAGCCTGCAATGGTGTAATCTTTCCTGGAGACTGCTACATTGTACAGCATAAAGTAAAAAAGACAACATGGGAAAGACTGTGAGCACAAGATTTTATCAGCCTAGATAGGTTGCTGATTAGATAGGAAGACCTTTGACTATAAATTGTTCCTTTCAGCCCCGCATGAGTAATGGACACAATTCTTCCTTTCTGTGTACCAGCTGAACAGGAAGCCACTCACTTTATTTCACTTGGTTGATTCAGATTCTGCAGAGAGCAGAAGTTGGTCAGATGTGAGTCATTCTGTTTGCCTCCTGCTGTCAGCCCCAGGAGGAAAGGCTCTGCTGCTGCACCACCTGAACTTCTGAAGAGCCACAGTTTTTAAAAAAACATTGAACCTGGGAGACCCAAGATCCTGAGGTTTCACACAAGACAGAGGAATAGAGGGGCTAACTCTAGAGGGAGCAGTGAGAAGCAAAGGTACTGATATGCTGGTAGAGGTCTCTCTGCCAGGGCAGAGGCAGACTGAGAGCACAGCGTAGGGAAGTTCATTTTGCGATCGCCCTCCAGCGTGTCCTCACCCAGCCATCAGGCTGTGGTTCCTGCACACCACTCCATCACCAGAAGATCCAGCTGAAGAGGTTCCTACACCCGGATAATCATCCCTTCCTCCACAGCAGCAGGTGAAGCCATGTCACCAGTACAAGTTCTGCCAGGCACAATTTAACGTCCCATCACACAAACAGCTTAATCAGCTGCAGCAGGGAATATATTAAGACAGTATTGGCATCAAGTGTTTGTAATGTGAGAATCCAGTCTTAGCCACTCTGCAGTGTAACTCTGTGCAGCTCCAAAATCTTATTGGGTTGCCACTCACATTTTACAAGCTAACTCAAGAAAAATTTGCTTGCATAGCAGTTTATTTGAATCAGTGCTTCAATGAAAGCAAGCACTCCAGTGCCTATCAATGAGCTTCTACTCTCAAGCATTAAATGCACAGTACAAGTATTTTATTAAAGCTTAATACTACTTCTTTCTCTTCCTTTATTCCATAGAAAGTGTTTTCTTTATTCACAGACTTTGGACTCTGATTTTTATTGACAGGGAGTTACTAGTGCTTTGAATTTTATTCATTTCAAAACAGATGATACTATTAAACATGTTACGCATAACATACTGAGCACTATTAAATCAAATGAAAGAGATCTCAGAAAATAGAATTGGTTAAATTCTCAGAGTAGCTAATGCTATTAAACTATTGGATGTGGACAGATCACTACAAATAGAGTTATGTAACTGCAACATTTAAGAAAGAATAATAACCTCATTCTACTATTTCCTTTATGTGTGAAGTGACTGCAGTTTTGTATTCCTGCTTTATAAAAGAATCTCTTTCAAAGTTGTACTGGAACTAAAATATTATACACACGGCTGCAGAAGAGGAAAGCCTTGTGATGTATGACCTTCAGCACCGTATATAACCTGCCATGCATTAGGAGAACTTGACTCACTTCTAAAATGAATGGCTTCTATGTGTGATTTCAGCATGAACATCACTTAAAGTTATCATGCAGTCTGTCTCGGTATACACCACTGACTTCTAAGCATTGCGATCTGTCTCTTCTCAACCAGACAAATGTCAGGCCGCTAGAAATCCATGTTTCTTTATTCTGGTGAAAGCACACAGAGGCTTTGGCCTCAGGGAGGAGAATGCTTCTTCAACCTCTCTGCCATACATGGAAATGTAGAGAAAAAGAAAAGCTACAAATGCAGTAATAACACAAGCAAATCCTTCAAAAATTGTGGAAGGCACTGCTTCCACGTGTGCTACATTTTGCACCCATAACCACAACCCCAGAGCTCTACTTAGCTGGGCTGCTGGGAGAAGGTAGACTCAAACTGGTTCTGAGCAGGTCACAAGGGCTAAACAGGCTGTTATTTGTCAGGTCTTGGATAGGGGTGTTCCCATGGAGAAGTACAGATGTACATGAGATAGCGCTTTGTCCCTGAACCCCTTCGGTTTCAGTAAACAGGTGTTCAAACCCATGAAGCAGAAATGGTAAATCTGTGGGCATGGCCAGGGCACTTCAGGTTCCTACATGGCAAAGGTCCTGCTGTGCAGGTCAGCAGTTCTGCTGGCTGACAGGCAAGGCCGCCTCCAGTTACCTGAGAGACAACCAAGTGTGCAGAAAGCAGGTAGGTTGCAAAGGTCTCAGCTGCACTTCTGACTGTCCTGCAGGAGCTGTATGAACATCACTAAAGAAGTCCAAAAGCACATGGGACAACTAGCTGGTAGGTGGAGCTTCACATGCCTTAATTACTGTATAGATGTTGGATGGGATACATATTTTTCTGCAAGGAAAAAAAGTAATTTTGATAGTTTTCATACAGAGTTTGGCCCAATTGCTTTTTCTGAAGTTGGATACCAAAATCTCTCTTCTACGAATGCAGAGTCAAAAGATGCAAGAGAAGGATGAGCAGAGAAGAGCACGGCAATGGAGGTGCCCTCAAGGCATATCAAGGGGCTGCTCTGTTGGCAAGTGACAAGCCTCCTCTAGCTCAGCAGAGTTGATTGTGCAATTTTCTTCTGGCCGTAATGTTTTTGTGGCATGCACATCTGCACATTAACTACTAACTCTTTTTGCGTCATTGAACAACAAGAGAGTGGACAACAACCCTTTTCTTCTTCACTCTTTATCTCTACTATTGGGAATGCAGGGCTGGGCTATCCATGAGACAACTTGTCTTGAGCCAGAACAGGAAGCAGATGAAAGAGTATTTCACTCTGAAGCAGGAACAGTGCACATCCTACATAGCTGGCCTCTACCACCCACTATTAGTAAACAGTACCTTGAGACAAAAGCATATTTCTCAAGAAATCCCCCATAACCTTTTTTTGAAATAAAGAGCTGTGCGTTCACAAAGTGTAACTCTTTTCTTCCTCTTCCTTTTTGCCCTGTTATTGTGTACATCACCACTGACATTTTCTGACTATCTGCAAGCAGACTTGCATGCAAAGCACTTTTCACACTGAGGTTAAAGATGGATATCATAGGAAATGTAATTTTTTTTTTTTTAAGATAAGAAGCAGTAAACCAGATTTGAAGTACTGCATGAGAAATCCTAAAGCTTCAGTAACCAGCAAGACACAATACTACTCAAGAAAGATGTTGTCCCATGTGGTATAGAGACAAATTTGTAATGACATACATAGATAACGAGAAGAAACACGATGCAATTCAGTATGCCATTATCACATGCATATAATACAACTGACAGCATATCTGCAAATAGACGTGCTATGTGTTTTGTTCAAAAAATACGTGGTTTTGTGCTCTCTCTTCATTTCCACTAAGGAAAATAAAAATAAAATTGTGATTCTACTTGCAAACTCCTATCCTAAGTAGCTTTGGTTAGTAAAAAATACCCATTAAACCACCCAAGAAACATTAACTGTTTTCTTCCCTAAAAGTAATAAGCAATCTGTTGATATTTGACATAGTACAAGATAAACATTACCTGATTTCTTTTAAATATTAAAAGTACATCAGGATCTCTGAAGAATTATCTATCTAAACATGATGGTGACTTAAATCCCGAGTTTCTTTATAGCAGCTCACAGTTTATTACAGAATTACAAATACCTTAGAAAAATTGATAAGGTGAAAAGTTGCATAGGCTAAAAAAATTAATTCCTTTATTAGAAACCTGAACTGCTCCTATTGACCCAACAGGGTCAATATTATGTGTTCAAGTTAATAGACAAGAAGATTCTCCTGAGTAGCTACATAAAAAGACCGAGTCACATGGAACATGCAACTGACTAGTCATTTTATGTATATATTTCATATCTGATCTTACAGAAGAACCAGACAAACATTTACATGCAGATTTCACATCCTTACCCTGAGCAAAGTTAAAGGAAAATGCAAAAGCAGCCCTGGTACTACAGGACATAGCTACTCACCACACTGGGGAAAAAAACAAAACCAACAAAACCAACAACAGCTTAAGTGCAAACCTGAAATGATCAGGATTTAGTAACGCCCACTGGAAGCTCTCAAACAGAAATTCCTCCAAGGCATGATACTCAGAGTCAACTGGACTAGAGGGAGATAAGCTGCTTCTCTGATGTTAGCAAGGGCTCTAGGCAAGGAGCCCGAGGAGGAAAGTAGAAAAGTTACACCCACACAGATCCCTCTTCCCCCATCATCAGTAAGACTGTGTGGTGCACCACCATCAGTCTGCATTTCTAGCTGCTCAGAGAGCTGCAGGGGAGCTGGCTGCCAGCAGAGATGAAGCTGCTGGCAGTGGCTGACCTGGCCAGATCAGAGGGTAAAGCTTATGAATCATCTTTGTTGATTTGGAGATTAGGTTTGCACCATAGAAAAGAAGGATTCTCACCCATTCTATGCTGTAAGAAGAAAATTAAAGTGTGAGCCTGATAAAGGATAAGCAGTAAGAGTTCCTCACGCAGGTGCTCGTTAAAGAAGAAACAATATGAAATTAGTTGATCACAATGAATGTTTTCTTAAACTAGAAATTGTTTTCAGTGCTCATTACCATGGTCAGTTTTAGTTTGATAAATCCATCCAGTTTTAGAAACTTAAGATACTTTTCATTCATGAATGCTGTACATTGACCAACAACAGCTGCTGGTGTTTTTTTGGACTGAAAGTTCCTGTTTCATTCTCACTGAAAATTACAAGCTCAATAAATTACCTGCAACACCACAGTTTAGAATACAGAACAGAAAAGTTTTCTGATCCTTGTCAGGTATAGGAATAAGGAAGTTCTGGATTTCTCTGAGAGTTTTCCATCAGGCTGAGCTGGGGGTCAGAGCTTCAAAAGGAATGACCAGGAGACAGCGCAAGAGCAAAGAGGCCCTCAGCTGTCCAGGCTGAGATTTATCACCCTCTTCAGAATTCTTCTGGAGAAGAAGCAAGTAGAAAATGAAAGCAAAAAGGAAATGATCATGGCAAATCTCCTCAAAGAAACAATCAACAGCTGCGTCTGTAGACTGCCTGGAGGTATGGGCCTTTGTAGGATTTACCCTCCCTTCTTGCTTCAAAGGTACAAGAGAGATCGCTGTGCAGTTTATCATCTGACAGCTTTCAGGGTGAGACCTTAATAACATGAACCTTTTTTCTTCTACACAGACAGGAACTATCTGGTGGTATTTCCATAACACTTAAAGGTTTTCCAGTGCCCTGAAGTATATGTTGTTGGCTTCTGCCCTATGCCACAGAATGACTCCAGAAACACTGTGTTGTGGGTGAACAGGATCATGCTGTACTGCCTTTGAAGCTGACATTAATATTCCCATTTTGACTCTGCACAAATGACAGCCAATTTCAACACCTCCAAGGTGATGGTTTTAATACTGAAATGTGAAAAGGTCAAGAAACTCTGTGCTTTAGGGATTAAACCATGCTATAGGGATTAAACTAGCCCCAGTGTTTGATGTTCAAGAGAAAATCATTATAGAAATGAGTTACCCCACACCCACCCATTGCTTCTGGTTCATCTCCAGCCCCCACTGTCAGGAGCAGAACAGCCGAGCAAAGCAGCTGCTGGACTGAACTCAGTACAGCAACTCACAGGAGAGGCTTTGCACGTGTGGGCAGCATTGTTCACTAACAACTGGCGTAAATCAGAGTCAATGACATCATACAGCCGAAAATGACGTCCATAGGCTGCCCGCCTGCCTGCCGACAGGCCATCTGTTTTAGTCAAGGGCACCCAAGGCTTAAGTCAAAGCCCACTGAAGTTACTGGAAAGATTCCCATGAATTGTTGACTTTGACTCATCTGTAGCTTATACAATGCACGAAATGTCGGGCTCACAAGCTGCACTCTGTAAGCAAGACAGCTAAAGCTCAAAGAAAATACAAAGAAGCAGTCAGTTCTCCCACGCCACTATATGTCGGGATTTGATCTGCTGAAGCTATTGCAGAGGTAGTGATGTAAAGCAGGTGCAGGTGAAGTGGACAGAAAATTCGGAGCTGGTACATTCTACTGGGGTGACAAAAAGAGAAAACAAAAGCTTCTCCGAAAATAAAACCAGTTATGTTCTGATATTTCTGGGGGGTGCTACCATCAGTAGGGATATGCCTAAAGTATCATTAGGATGATGCACCTAAAGGGAAAACAAGGGCTGTAATGCCTGAGGAAATCAAACACCCCAGGAGAGGTGGGAGGAAAGAGCAGCTGAAATAACATCAAGACCAGGCAGAATTCAACGGGAGAGTGACATAAAAATAGCCAGCTCTATCTGTGGATTCAAGTTGCCTTCTTAAAAACAACAGTTCTTTTCTTTCCCTCTCTTCTATAAAAGGACCCAATTCCCTGTATGAAGCTCCCACTGAAGTCAGCGTGAGTCACTCAGACAGACTGCTTGGAAGTACGTCCCCAGGAGAGCTAATTATTGCATATATTATAACGAGCTCACAGAAGAGGTTTTTATAAACACCTGCCACTGTTTCACCATCTCCAGTTCAGGAAGTAGAACAACTGTCAGTCTAAATGAGACGGTTTGGTACTTTCCACTAACTCTGAACGTGAAGAAATAAAGAGCCTGAATAGCACCTTCACCTTGAAAGATATTTTCGGGTAAAACCTGTATTGTAAAACGCATGCTAATTTAACCTTCAGTGCCTCATAAGAACATGCAGCAGTTAGGACCTCTTCTGTCCCTTTACGCACAAGAACAACAAAATAACTAAAAGGGCCCCAAGGGCTGAATTTCACCCTTGGACCCGCATTAAAAAAAAAAAAAAAAAAAAAAACAAAAAAAAAAAAAACACACAACACTATCAGATATGATGGTTCAGCAGAACTTGAACAGATGAGAAACATAAAATTTGATGTTATAAAACCTCCTTTCCGTTCCACTGTTTTTACAAGGGGGTAATGCTTATGTGCTGTACTCCATAGCTTAAAGCACCTGTTGGCCTGAAAATTGAACATGGCTGGAAAACAAGTTTATAACTACACTATCTGTCCTGACTGCAAAGACTTAATTACATGTGTTATTTAGGGGCCTTTTAAAGCGTGAGTTGGATTGCAATTTAGTCAAGAACTGAGTAAACAAATCCTCATGTGGACATAAGCCTCATACGTGAGGACTGAGCTTTCTGTCCCAGCATCAGCAATGGCAGAGGCTCTGTGACAAACAAGAGCCTTTAATTCTTTACTCAGAGACCTGCAGTAGAGGACACCAACTCTTGCTTTGCAATTTCTACCACTGAGAAGTAGAGACAGAGCAAACAAATAGTAATAGCTTTTGCTTTCTTATTCCAAGAAAAAGATTTAAGCAAACAAAAGGAAAAGGACTTCAGAGATCAGAGAGGGAAAACACCCAGTGAAAACCTCAAGTGGAACACCTAATCTCAGAATAAAACTGTGGGATTGGCAGCAGAACTTCCCTGGATTACCAGTTATTTACGTGCCTCATAATCAAGAAATCCCTTCCTAAGTAAACCAAAAGGGGAGATGGGGCATAGGGATCATATGATTTTTTTGCAGGCTAATGTTTCTCAGGGTCCACCAGTTGTTTTGTGCAGTCCCTCCTTTTCTGTACTTTTATTGAACTGTATCAGAGGAAGATGCAACTACACACCTGTGTCCAGTACAGCTTGCCCTTTAGGCTGTGTGGGCTCACACATGCAAAGCAGAGCTCCTTGAGCAGAGCAAGGCAACAGGACAGAGTGACTGGCTCAATACCCATTAAAAATATTCACACTGTTCTAGTAAGTTGTCGTGAGCTTTAATTTCTGGACAGTTTTATCTTTCCAACAGTTTTATCTTTACCGGTAGCAAAACAATTCAGAAAGGAAATGCAACAAAAACTGGAACTCAGTACATAAATGGAACAGGAAACACAGTCAAGGACTAGGATTACTGTGGGTGCTACCTTCTGCTGATGGTCACTTTAGGCTTTTTAGGCTTAGCCATGCAAGCTTGAAAAAAAAAACAAAAAAAAAAAAACAATGACCCAAACTAAATACACTATTTGCTTTCTGTTTTATCCAAACTCTTTGGAGTCTTTCCTATATCCACACATTCTGACAGTGTAAATGAGAAACAATTCCAACATTATTACAGTTTATATCTGTTGATTAAACTCAAAAAAGCAGTGGATGTATACATCCCTTAGAGTATTCCCAGCACTGGTCATGAGCTAGAGCTCCACACTTTCCGTCTGGCACCGACTCAAAACCCTGCAAGTACAGAAGAGCATTTTCCCTATTCCAGGAAATTCCCTGAACAGAGCAGGCTGGGTTACAATTCAGAACTAGTTATTTCCTATAAATAACATTAGTGGACCTTAAGTGTCTCAATTTAAAAAGATTCCTGAACAAAAGTTTAGTTCAGCAGTGGATAGCAGGAATCTCAGATGCTTTGCTATATTTATTACTGCTTACCCCGTCCATATACCTCAAAGTTACCTGGGAAAGCACTGAGATCAGACATTATCTGGCCAAACTGGAATAACTCCAAGTCCTATCAGAAATATTGCACTGGCCGCACCTAGTATTTTGTGACTATATTTATAGGACAGGGATATAGAAACATTTAATAAGGAAAAAACACCCTCTTATTATGGCTTAACCAATTCAGAAATTACAGAGTCTATACTCGCACTGCTTGAAGGACTGTCTGACGTGGCCTGTCTAAGGGAAGATGGCTGAAGCTGATTTTCCTCTCCGTTAGTCCCAGTAGTTTTAATTCCCCCCCCACACACACTCGCTTTTTCAGCGGAAGGGATGCAATGACATAGGACACTCAGCTGAGCTGGGCTGGGCACATCTGGGATGACAGATGATGGGACTATTGCCACACTGCAGCAATCTTGCAGAAAGCCCTGCACAGGAATGCCACTGAGTGAGGCACTGCCTGGATGAGGCTTGTCCAGAACAGGGAAGAGCATCCTGGTACCCCACACTAAAGAAAAATGAATACATGCTGGAATGGATGCAGAGAAGGATGTCAGGAATGTAAGGGTGTCTTACAAGAGGAGACAGACAGCTATTACTATTGTTTGTTTCCTCTAACGTCTGAGAAGGCACATGATCATTTCCTGGACACATACTGGAAAGAAACACAAAGAGGGAGAAAAGAGGGATTTAAGCAATGGGATAACATCGGCACAAGGACATGTGGCTGTGAACCAGCCACATACGAATTTAGACTGGATTTAGATGATTATTTCTACCCGTCAATAAGGTAATTCTCTGGAACAGACTTCCAGGCAGAAACTTTGGCTGCAAAAGCAGCCTAATCAGTTTTAAGATGAAACTTGATAAATCTGTTTAAGGGATAATAAGACAAAGCTGCCTGTAACAGCAGACAACTGGGCTCCGTGTTTTAGGAGACCCCTCCAAGTACCGAGCTACCAGACAAATGTTCAGAACTCCTCTAAATGACCAATCTCTTAAATCAGGAATATAGTACTAATACAGTACCACGGCAGAAATCTGGAACCTCTCCTTGTCAGAGAAACAGAAATGCTGGAATGGGGAAAAAAAAAAAAAAGTTAGTGCAGCTATCTCAGTGCTGTTCAGCTGCTGGCTAAAGGACCAATGACGATCTTGTAGGAGACTTTTTCAAATGTTTTCTTTTTTGAACTATATTCCCATTCAGTTGGCACAGCTATTTCAACATCCTGTCAATGATCCCTGCCTGATGGAGGAATACAGCCAAAATCTTAGGAGACCTGAAAAGCCGAGGCAGCCTGAAGTGGAACAGAATTCATTGCGACAGCTTCCTATGCTGGGCAGTCACCACAATCCCTCTCCCATGGAAGATTTTAGATTTATTTTATTCTGAACTGGAACAAATGAAGATAGAAGGTTTATCCATGCGAAAAATAATTTTTGCAAGGATTCAGTGCCAGATGAATTACAGAGCTGGACCTTCTCACCCAGGCAGGTCTGATGGCTCCACGGTGCTCTGCGTGACCACAGCTGTGGGGACACTGGTGACCTGAGACACCGAGTGCCTGGCATGGTGGTGGGTCCCAGTCACCCATCAGGCAGATGGTCTGACTGCTGGGTAAGATAGCATGCTAGAGGAAAAAAATCAGCTTGTTGGTTTTTTTGTTGCACATTTTGTTGGAATTAGCATTTTCACAACACGTTGCTTTGCTCTAATTGTTTCCAGAGGGAACCCATTCATGAGCTGACCAGCCCTAAATGTCACTGCTGGCTGCTGCCAGTACAGAGCAGCACTGAGGTTATTTCAGATCTTAGTTTCTCTCCACCTGCAATGCCTGAATCTCTCAAGCTGAACCTGACCATTGGCATTCATCATGCCTTTCTTCAAGGAAGTGACAGCAGTTGGTGCATTTTACTGCTTTTTTTTACTGCTTCCCCCCCCCCCCCCACCCCACCCCCCAGTATATTTTACTGATACAAATTCTCTAACTTAATT
Source organism: Aythya fuligula (assembly GCF_009819795.1). NCBI lineage: Eukaryota > Metazoa > Chordata > Aves > Anseriformes > Anatidae > Aythya > Aythya fuligula. The sequence goes on from NC_045561.1 coordinate 24,846,115, forward strand.
TGATTTCATTGCGGCTTTTTCAGAAGATTTGCTGAGAAGCACAGTGCTCCCCTGGGACCCATACACTGAAGATTGCACAGGGCCTAGATGCCTCGATGCAGATACATCTCAGTAACACGTTAGCACCTACAAGCTCTAAGAGAATTTAACAAAAGGATAGCTGCTTCCTTGAAAAGCTGTTCTCTAGTAGCCCAGAAATGTATTTGGCACAATGCCATCCCAAGGGGTACATCTCATCACGTTTGGACAGATCACACCTCATTTCTGTCTGTTTTGCTCTTTTATTGCATGGGAGGCACAGGGCCTCACTCCCAGAGCTCGTTGTCCATCCTTTTGTTCCATCTTCTGCTAACACACGACTTTCTGGACCTTTTGTACTTCCTGGTGCTGTCTTTAAAATCCCCAATCACCACAGGTTTTGCTGGGAACTTGCAAAGTGACGTCCCTTCACAGTGTAAGCACCAAGGCACAAGTTCTGCAGTTGCAAGTCCTGCCCCTGCCTCGGGACTCACTCCCAGCCGGGGAAGCAAGCCATGCTGTGTTGATACACTACCACCTAGTGGTAAATTCTGCTCCCAGCCACACCGCCACGGTGTGCTCTGTGACCACGCAAGGTCCTCAAACATCTAATCTTCATCCGAGGGTTTCAAGGTGAAGCCTCGGGAAGTGCCATTGCTTGTGCTGTGTCTGGGCATGGCTCACGCAGGTTTTCTCGCTGATGCTGCTCCTCCACTTGGCCACCAGGAAAAGCAATTTAATTTCTCGATATTGCTTTTTCGTAAATTGGCTGCCCACCCCTTAGAGAGCTCTGCCTTTGCAAACCATCAGTCCTTCCCTTAGAGAGCTGCAGAGGTGGACCTTAAGCAACCACCTGCAAAACCCAAACCAGCAACACCAGCTCAGGAAGCGCCCTGGCTCACGAACTTACCTGCTAACAGTTAATTGGGCTATAATTAGTTCTGCCAGGGAATCTAGCAGGTAAAACTAGATAGACCAACTTTGAAAAGCTGCGTTTAGTCATTGTATAGTTATCCTAAAGTACTGGCTGTGCATACACCAGTGGTGGAACAAACAGCTAGGGCATCTTTTTGACTTGTAGCTACCACGGATGTGGCACAGTGTATTTGCCCTGGCTGGTTAATGTGGGGGGCCTTCAACACCCTCTTCCTGGCCTGTATCAGTCCACTACCACCTCATCTCATCAGAGGGCCATTTCTTCTTTCCCTTAAACTGGGATAGCAAAGAACAAAAGAAGCAAGACACATTATGACCTTGCACCGATCCCAAATGCTCCAGAAAAGTGTAACACACCCAATCAATACAACTAAAGCCCTGCACAACAGACATATCTGTACGCACACACAGACTTGTGCAGAGTCAGCTTTTAATCTCACATCACTGGATTGCTTTGTCTCTGTTATTATGCCTTCTGCAGTTGCCCTTCCAGTAATCATTAGGGATCTGCAAGATTAGCAGAGATATTGGACACACCTGCATATTAACCAAACGCATTGGAGTTGCTTGCACCAGAAGGTTGTCTGCATAAAAAGTATCACTTTAACATCAAGGCAGTGGTTAAGACACAGAAAACTGCTTATGGCCTTCTGCATGAATTTAAGAACGCAAATCTGAAAAATGCAAGAGGTACAAAGTGTGTCCCTTGTGCCCTGCCAGAGCTCAGTACTTACATGGAGCACCAGAACAGTTTCTGGTAACACTGCTTTCAGAGGTCATTTACACAAGGAAGTTTACCATTATACTATGATTACGACAAAATACCTGAGAAAAAAAAATATTTTTAAGAACAGTGATCACTACCCCCCTCTCTTTTTTTCCCCCCACATTTCTTCCCAAATATCCATGGAGCCTGCTAGACTTATACAATGAGATAACGATGCTATTGTTCCTGTAAAGTCAAGCTCTTAATTTTTATTTATTTATTTATTTTTACAGGGAAATTACTCTACCTTTAAATAATTGACCATCTCCTGATGCTTTGCAAAGGAAGAGCACCCAAAATGGAAGAAGTTAACAATCTGCAATAAAGTCCTTGGATATTCTTTTGCCATAACTCAAACTTCACAGAAAGATCATAACCACCAGAGCAAAAGCAGACACTAAGAAATATCAACATCTGAAAGAAAGGCTTCTCATGTAACATAGTTCTCTCAAAAGCAGCCCTACTTCGCTTCTTTTTAGGCCTTACTCCAGAAGGCATGGGAAACATACTAAGTAAAAGTCACTGTAACGTTTTAACCATTATCAATTTCTGAAGATTTAAGGATGCTATGCCTTATTCTGATGCTATGCAGACGCTGAGAAACCAGAAATTAGGAGGTACATGAGAAATTACCCTTATTTCCGTCCCAAAATGCAGACATTAAGACTATTCTGAAAAAAAAAAAAAAGTGTCTCACCAATACAAGACATGATATCAGATTCTGCCCCCTTGATTTGTCAGCGTGAATACACACAGTTGCACAGCTCTGCCATTTGCTGCTGATGAGGCAACTGTGTTCTGGCTTTAAGTATTTCCTCTTTGATTAAAATTCACTCTCTCCTTTTTCTTTACTAGATATAAGATTTTAAGACTAGAAACATGAAAGAAATGTCAACTCTCCCACCAGCCAAAATATGTGGTAAAAACATCAAATAGTGCTGCGCTCTAACCTCAGCCTTCCTTGGAAGGGAAGAAGTAGAGAATTCTTTGCACAAGTGCTTGACATTTTCTTTCAGCTGATTTCACAACTCTGCCATTTTTCTTCTTTTAATTCCCCTTCTCCAGGGATCACAGCCCACTAGTTGGGGATTGAAGAGAACTACGGGACAAGAATTGTTCAGGAGTTCTTTATGTGAAGTATTTCTGAAGCTGAGACTGCCTTTGCATATGCAGGCTGTGTAAGAATGTTTCCATTTGTGGGATCCAGTTCACAGGAAGGTAAATCCTTTTCAAGTTCCCAGAGATGGGTTGTACAGGAATGAAGAAGAGAAAGCCATTTAACATCTCAAATTCCGTATTGACCTGAATTACAAAGCATCCTAAACACATTAGCAGATAGTTTTCTCTGTCACTTATTCTGGATTATATCAAACTACTTAAGATGCTAAATCAAACCTATTACTTATGTCTTTGTTCCATGGCCACTAAATACATGATCTTTTAAGCCTTTTGATCCTCCTATTGTACAACTCTTCCACTAACTTCCTTTAGTGATGCTTATGTGATTTTTACTGCTGCATTCAGGTAATCTCACAGTGCTTAGCCCTGCCTGCTACAACACCTCCACCTCTGCAGACTTTCACAAAGAAAACAAAACACCAGTTGTGGACCTGTGTCCTGCAGGGTCAGGACACAACACCCATCTCTCTTCTGAAGCCTCCCCCGTCGCCCTGCCAACTGCTCCCTCCATCCAGCCATATCATCTCTCAAGGTCATAATTAATTCTGTCAAACTTGTCATCCAAACCTGTTAACTCCATGTTTTGGCACCTCACCTCCTCCTTGCTGATCTACATGGCCCTTCTGGGTTGCCTGAACTGTCACAGGTACTCCTCTTGATTCTTCCTCTCACTACCCTCAGGTTTAACCCCCTCTTGTTGTCTCTGGTACCAATTTCTTGTCCTTTCTTCCAAAAGAACTTTTACAGGCTAGTTCTGCCCTAGCAAAAGGCCAATTCTTTATTTCTCTTCCAGAGCTTTCACCCACCCTCCCATGTTACCCCAGAAAAACCTTCCTCTCGCAAACCACTAAATCCCCCACTGGTGTACTGCTGAGCTCCTCTTCAAAACCAGGTCCTTCCCACATGCATCCTGGTAACTGCAGCCCAATAACAGAGGTAAACTGGGATTCCTGGACATTTTATTTTTATTTTTTATTTTTTTACCCGTTTGTTTACTTTCCCCAGAGCTGTTCCCAGAGGTTGTATTTTCAGGTGCTTTGAGTAAAGATGGGTGTAAGCTATGATATTTAATAAAGATTTCAAGTTTACTCCAGGAGTTACGTGGATCCCAACTTTTCATGTGGTTCATCAGAGCTACTGGAAAAGGCAAGAAGTATCTACTGGGTTTTCTGATGTACGACTTTGGGGGCAAGACCCCTCATCTCTTTATACATTGTGTGTACAGCCTGCCTGTTAAAACACACGTTGAGACAGAGATTCATGCCGAGCTTTCTGTGCATAGCCTAAAGCTAACTATAAGGGTCTTTTCATAAAGGAGAACGAGATCCAGCTGTCAAGTGTTGGATTTCAGCCCCTCTCTGAAGTTAATGCATTGCACTGGAATTCACACTTTTTGAACGCCACTTTCACATTTGGATGATGTACACTAGCAGCTGGTCTGTTTTTTATCAGACAGGTCTTTTTTGTTGTCAGCAGCACTGATATTAGATGCCAGTTTAAGATCGTTGGGCTTTTAAACAGCAACCTTGTCTTGAATGCCAATGTCCTGAAGTGAATGTTTGTCATAAGATGCAGCAAGGAACTGAAATACACTGATAACAGGTGGTGATCTATTGGTGTTGAGAAAACAGCTCCAGGGAGCAAGATGCAAAATCTTGATCACCTTCCTATGTTTGAAAGAAATATGGGTTTTAGAGAAGAGGGTCATGAATTTCAAGTTTTTCACTGTTTAGTTTTACCTTCTTTTGACAATTATTTATTCTTGTCTAAAAGTCCTTGCAGACTTCAGGATAAGAAAGGACATAGCACTGCCCTCAGCTTTAGTGTCTACTAACAATATAAAACAACTCCATATAATTAAGTTTGAGGTTTGTTTTTAATTTTTAAATTCACCTTTATTCTACTGGGAAGAGAGGAACACAAGGAAGCCATACTATCAGCCAAGAGCCTCCAACTAGTCATCAGTCAGGCTGTATAGCCAGCACAAAATGAATCTATTAACATCCTGCTTGCAGTGCAGTAACAAGAAGCAAAAAAAAAAAAAAAAAAAGTAATACCTTATTAGCAAAAAAGGGGGAAATGGTACTAAATGGCTCAACAACTTTTGTTTGTATAAACAGCCACAAACACAAGCACTGAACTTTTGCCTTCTTAGACAGTGCACTCTCCAGAACAGCTGAATACATCGAGTTCTAAGAAAACATTAGGGGAAACCTGTGTTGCAAATATTAAGACATACTTTCCTTGCCATGTTGTTCTTAAGCACTTAACATCGAAAGAGACCATGCTTTTAGATCAGAGCAGACAAACAGAGCAAACAAAACACAAACTACCCCTCACACACACACACAGCGCTAGGAAATAGCTAATTTCAAATACATTACTGAATTTTACATTTCAGACTACTCCTAAGCAAGATACCAATTGGTGGCATGCATTGGAAAACCATTTCAAATGCTAAACGCACTGGGGGTGGTAGCACACTACTGACAGATGATTTGGCAAGAAGCTGACTTGTAATTTCATTAATTTGTGAATCACTACAAGTAATACATTTTTGTTCTGATCACAAAAGACCCTCAGCAAGACAACTCAACATTTTGCCCACCATAAACATTTGAATAAACTTCAAAGCATGGATCAACATATGGCTGTAATCAGATTATTTTTGACCTTGTGCCACTAGCTGGTGTCCAGTTACATCACCACACCTGCATGAATCAAAAAACATCCAAAACTGCTGAATGCTTGCTCTTACAGCTTTTACTGATATTTTGCGTAAGCCTTTTTCCAGGGAGATTTGGCTTTTCAAGTCTTATTTTTGATCTCCGTATGATCTTCTAAACTGGGAATGATGAAGTCTTTGATGTGGATTCTTGCATAAACAGAAGCAAGAAACTACACAGCCCCTAACTGCGAATAAAAAAAGGCTAGCCAGGACTGAAACAATGCAAAATGTCCCTTTTAAAAGTAAGGGGGAAATGGAAAGGAGAAATCTAGGGAACAAACACCATCACCACTGTTCAACCGAGGACGCAATAAAGATTAAGAAAGCCGGTGTGGAAAATAATGAAACCCTTCCTGTGTGTTAAGCAGCTTTATATGTGGTCTTGTATCTCTCATTTGAGAGCTATAGTAAAGCCATTATTATGTGAGGAAAAATGCACGGCACAGACAGTAAGAGAACACTGAAGAAAAATAGTCGAATAAAACTATAAAATTCAATTATTCAAAAATGTAGGATCCAGGCACCAATGTGCACTGGGAAGAAGCATTTTCTCCTGCTTTACTTCTCGTTTACCCATATAATTAAACACGAGGACAAGCATGGAAAACACGCAATGCTTCACTCTGCCCCCAGCTGCTAACACAGCAGGCACCAGGGGGCCTCAGTCGTTCACTACCAAAGCAACAAGGGCACGGTAACTCTGTGAGCTGAATTAAGGCACTTCAAAGTCCTTATTTAGCAAGAATATAAACAATGCCCGCAAGGAAAATGAGGAAGGAGCAATGGAAAAAAGGGCATTACAGCTGATCTATACAGAAATCTGCAGTAAAATGGCTAAAAAAATGTGACTCCAGCTGAGTTGTGCTACTGGCATGGTAAGTCTCCAGAAGCATGCATGGTACCAACACAAGAAAACAACAACAAATTACTTCAGTGTCACAGCAGGGAAAGGAGTGATTTATAGCGGAACAAAAACAAGAATTAGCTTGAGACCTTTTGATCAGCTGTAGTGATAGATAAGGGCAGGTGATTAGAGCTACCCATGCTGCTTGTAAATGAAGCTCAAGTTGGAGAAGAAACCCATGACTTCAGGGCAGCCTGACTGCAATTTAGAAGAGCTCTCTTTCATGTTTTCTCTAAGTGATACCTGCACAGACAAGCAGAAATTAGAGACTTATCCTGTAGGAGCATTACAAACCCATGCGCCCACCACGAGGGATGTCAGTCAGATTACATGCAGTCCTTCTCCTACGGACCTTGGGTTTAAAACTGTTCACGTACTCTAAAACACCCAACAGCTGTGTTCTGCCTTGCTTGGCAAACAGCGTAATTTGAAGCAGTTCACATTTTCTGCAGAATTACCTTGATTTTACTTGTTTGTTTTGATACAAAAGACTGGAATTAGACCCAAGTGAGTTGTCAGGAGACTACCCAGCAAAGTAACAGGGCTACAGGACCCAGGCAATTACAAAGAACCTAAAAAACCTGCTCCGATGCCCAGTCCTTTTTATCTGAGGCAGCTGCATCTGGATGCATCTTGGAGTTTCAGTCAGCACACCAGTCCCAAGATACAAAGAACAATTGATCTTCTCTTGCTCAACACTGGGAAGCCTCTCAAACTATGAAGATGGACAAGCACTTAAAGAAACCCTACTTGAAGGCTTTTGCTTCAGAATCAGTAACTTTACCTGGCTGACAGACATGCTGAATCAGAAATTACTGTAACTTAAGTGATACCTGGCAAATTTGTATTAACAAAATGATACCTAATCCACATACAACACCGTGGCTAACCTGAGGATGATAAATAACCACCTAACTGCAGTTTAACTAATGATATCATAGAGCACTTAAAATTGAAAACATTGTTTGTATTACCCTACTTGATGACATACCTTGACATCAAGGCTTAAATTTGGTGAGTTGCCTGAAGGTGTATTGCATTCAGCTGTAATTTGCTCCTGAATGATATCCTGTAACTGGACTGACTGTCTTAAGCAACTCACCAGCACGTGGGACCAGGAGCAACTCAGAACAACCAATGCACAATCTGAAATCCAGGCAGATACAGAAAATGAGACCCTATCTCTCACATAGCCTTCCACTACACACGACTGTTTATTTCCACATTCAGCATTGTATTTTAGATTGCTATATTAATCATTATGTTTGCGTTATACCTTGTTAAGTCTTCAAAGAGACAGAATCTTTAATTTAAATGTGTTTCACAAGGCTCCCTTTCATGTGTTAGCACCAATCCTAACTTGATTTCAACCTAACGTAGATCTGCTAGATGAAGATCCTTCTTGGCCTATTAATCTTCTGAGGAAATGCTGGGCTTCAGGACTTCAGCACTGAAATGGGTCAGTACTGAGATGCTGCCCAAAGAGAAGGCAGCACCTTCATATTTAGAAGATTTTGGGAGTCAATCAGACAAGATCATGAGCAATCTGCTCCTGCAGGGAAGTTGGTCAGGCTTTGAGCAGGGCTTTGGACTTGACACACTGCTGAGGTTCCTTCCAGTTTAAATATACTGAATATAAATTTTGGGGGGAAAATTCTGTGTGTTAAATTTTTTTATTTGACTTCTAGAGTCAAGGTTATTAGGGGTCATGTGCGTAAGATTTGAGGCTTTAGGAGAAAACACTGTTCCTGATAAAATCTTTGAATAAATTTTTAAATGTGTTCCCTAACTGTTGTACATTTGTAGCTCATTAGGCAATGTCTTAAGGAGTTTTTTTATACAAGAACATGCTGCTCTTCCCTCTGCAATTCTTCATTCAAGTAAAAATCAAGCTGAAAATGAAAAGTACAAATTGCGCAACTGTAAGAGCGTAGATTTCTCAGAGCACTAAAGAACAAATGAGCCTAAATTTTCTTGCTTCACTAGTAGTAAAATACTGTACCAGGACAAATGTGTAATTTACATAGGTTTTCAAACTCTAATGGCTGCCCCTGAGAGATGACAATCCAGCAGACAAGCTAAGAACTGGTCGGGCAAATGTAAGTACTGCCAACTTGCATTCACAGTTTGGATTCCAGGGAACACCCAGTAGGGACTGAGATTTCACAGGGAGCACATCAATCTCTGGCAGCATTTCCCTTGAGAGAAACAATTTCCTCCTCTTTGTCTTAATCTATGGTTAACATTCAAAACATCTTTCCTGGCAAAGTCCAGACTCCTACATACATATAATCTATGTCAGTAAAATCTATCAGACAGAGGAGTGTAAGTCACGGACAGCTGGAGTGAAGCACGGCCCTCTGACACTGCTGGAAGTTGTTCCTGCCATGGCAGAGCACAGATGTGTCTACCTGGAGAAGATGCATTGCACCAAACGCATTTTGATTAACTGCTACAGAGGCCATACCAGACTTCACCCATATCAGCTGGGTGCTTGGAGATATGCCAGGACTTGGACTGAAACAAAATAAAGAAGTGCTGGTTCTTCAGGTTAAGGTCAGCTAAAAATGTCTATGTGGCATGTCACTGTGAAAAGTGAGTTACAAGGTTTCTAGGTTAACACAGACACCAATTGCAGCACATCACTCTCTCATTGTTTTGAAGAAGTCAGTGACATGGTTGCACTGCCATTTGGAAGCCAAGAACCTAGAAAGCTGTTTTGTTTCCAAAAAAAAAAAAAAAAAAAAAAAAAAAGCTGTGTGGTTTGCCAGTTCTCCATAAGTCTTCATGTTTGAAAGGACAACATACTTCTCAGATACATGATTAAAGTGCAATCACTTAAAAATACACGAGATACATCTACTCAATGCTTAACAACCACTAATCCACCTCTAATACACCACATGAGAAAATCTCATGCTTACAAACACATCATCAGGTTGCAGGCTTACAGGTTGCCTGGAGAAGTGGATGCCCCATCCCTGGAGATGTTCAAGGGAAGGCTGGATGGGGCTTTGGGCAACCTGGTCTAGTGGGAGGTGTCTCTGAAGCTTGGGGACAGACCAGTGATTTGTAGCTTGGGCTCTTTTCTGCCGTCTGCTCAGGTTTCTCCTCTGCATAAAGCAGGGAAGAGAGGCGAGGAGAACAGAACCTTGAGCTCTCGAGTTTCGTGTTCAAGCAGAATTGGATGTGGGATCTCAGAGTTTAGCCTGCAGTGGCCAAAGAGAGTGCTGTGGTCAGTGGGAAATTCTGGTACTAGGAGAAGAGACTTAAAAGGTTTCTAACATCTGCTGTAACTTAGTGATTCTGTGGCTTCATCTCCCTTGCCCTACCCCCTGCAGTTTACTGACCACAAAGGCATTACAACCTTCATGCTAATTGCCCCTCCCACCTCCCAAGCTTCCCACACATCACCATCCACTGCCTCAGAATCTGTCTCTCCTTCAGTTGCCTGTCACCACAGTTGTGCTTTCTCCATAACTCTACACTCAGCTCCTGGGAAGATTTCCATTGCCATCCCCAGCACTGCTACACAAGTTCCTGGGTCCAACCCACAGCTGCCACGAGGCACGCCCCACCAACATCTGTACTCTCCTGTTGCAGGCCCTGCGTTACACAACTACCCTGTTTGCCCTGTGTGTGTTCCGGATACCCCACTGTGCAGGAAACACTGCCTGCCCAGAGCAAAGGGACCACAAACTGAATTGGCTTTGGTGCATGCTTAAAACAAAGAAGCCAGAGGCTGAAATACACCGTTTGAGTAATTGTGAGACTAGCAGCTTTCTGCCATTCATCAACTCCAGAATGCTCCCCCCCCAAAAGAGGAGCAGCAAATGTTACTGCAGCTCCTCCTGCTTTGCTACAAAGCAGCAGGAAGCCCACTCACTGCACTGCCAGCTGAACATCTCGTTAGTTAAGCAAAGCTCCAGAGTCCTCAATATTTATATTTGTAGGAAAAAAATATTCACATCTTTCCCCTATTTTAATGACAGACTATCCTAAACTCATTTATCGGATAAAGGACAGATTTCATATGCAGCAGAATTTAAATCAAGGTGACTCAGTCTCTTAATGAACAAACTGCTGCCAGATCCCCAGTTGGGGATTTGGATACTGGACATAATATTCAGTACTTACAGACAGACCAAGCAGGGGGTGTCTCACAACTGTATTCTCTATAACCATGTGTTTCACAACCTGTTTTTTTCTTCAGCAAGATCTCCAAGCAATACACTGGGAAATCCTACACAAAAAATACTTTTCCATTTAACCATAGGTTAAACTGATGAATTGTGACACTGTCATCGAGGGGCCCTTATTCCCCACTAATCATCTGTCATTCTTAATTATATGCCCACAAGTTAAAAATGTAATATGTTGTGACAAAATTGTGCAGCTGGAGAACTGCACAGTAAGCAGTTCGCCAGCTTGGAACAATACTGGACAGGATGTTGGGTTTCAGCAAGCCACACTGGACTTTAAACATGAGGAAAGAGTTCTTCAGAAGTTAACAAGTGAGTAACTTCTTTTTACACTCCCTTCAGATGCAAAGGTGGCTGAACCACCCCATCAGTTCATCAGGGAGTCAATACTACTTTCAGCTTGCAACTTTTTACATCATTGCTAAACACTACTAATGGTGTCACCATTTAATATCTTATGTGTGATGGAAGATCTGAACAGAAGCATTTCAAAAAACTTATCTCTGCAGAAGTCTGTAGTATTTTGTCTTTCATTCAACCACTGAAGGAGTTGTTCACCTTCCCAGAAAAACTTGTGGATTTCTGTTTTTTTGTAGCCAATGTGAATTGTAATTACATGTAATAATTTCTTCAAACACCACAGCAAGACTGACATGATTACCAATCCCAGCTTTTTATAACAACTTATTTTTAATAATTAAAGAAATCCCATTTTCCAATAACTTTTAAACCCAAAGCACAGTGTAAAATATAACTGAAATATGCTTGTGCCTGAGCAAGACTACAACAGTCAGACACTAATAAACAGCAATCAGGATAGGAACCAGGTAAATGAATTAGATCTGGGTCAGCATGAGAAAGCCCCATGTTATAAAAAAGATGCCATTAACTGTCTATGCTTTGAGAGACAAAACAGAAAAATCACATCTGCTATGTCCCATTCAAAATACTTGTGAGCATTTAACTAAAAAAATATGATAGACACAAGACAGATCCTCTGAAATGGCCAATACCAAATGCCAAACCTTGAGATTCTTCCCCCGACTGTAACTAAAATGAGGAACTCAATACCACAGAACACTTCAGAGGCCAAAGATTTAGCAAGATTCATTGAGAACGCAAACATTTAAAGGAATAAAGAAATGTCAGTGTCATGACCCAGAGCACACTCCCACCGCTAGCAGCTCAGCTGCTTGCACAAGGCCAGCTGGCTGTCAGGATGTATGAAGAAAGCGCAAAGCAACCTCAGCAGAGGCTTGTCCTCAAACAGCTCTGCTGGGAGGCCTCACTGAGGGCAACCTCCTTCCCTTCGAGGCTGCTCTTCAGCTGCTGCTTTTTAGCTGAGGCTCTCACCCTGAGCCTTGCTTGAGCCATGCACGCTATTGATCCAGACCCTGGCCAGCAAACCTACTCACCAGCTTGACTGCAGGCCTTCATTATGGACTTGCCTGGCCGTCACTGGTCTTCATCACTGCACCCAGACTTGACCCTGGCGCTGACATACCATAGCAGTAAAAGCGTTAAGAGTTTAAACCTCAGCATCACCACCTCCAGCAGGCCCCATGGCCTAACTTTCTACTTGCCTTGCAGGCACAGCACACACCTGTAGCCACACACATGCAGCCTGCAGCAACAAAGCACCCCCGTCATTCTCAAACTCTGCACACAGGGCATCTCTGAAAAGAAGGATAAATTCTGGCCCTCACTTTCTCTACTCCCTGCCCTGTATTTCCACTAATACAGAAGAGTGACATATGGTGTAACTGAATTGTGTTCAACTTATGTTTACCCAACAAAGATAACAACCAGTAAAACATTTGTGTCATCCAAGTCACAAAACAGAGGAAATTGTATGTTCTTTTATGCAAAACTAATTCGAGAGCACTAAAAGTATCCTACTGGCTTTAAAATACAAAAATTCCCAACAGCACTTTCTCCCCTATACGGTTGCATCATCAACAATCTATAGGAAAAGAGATTTGAGACACCACGTATCATATTCCTTCTGCAGGGAGGACTTTTTTTTTTAAAACAGAAAATTAAAAAACCAAACATTTTTATTGACTGTACTGTAGATAGCTGTACAGAGTGTAAACTTTAATATTTCACCAGATGTGAACAATTCTGGAGAAAGAATTATCAAGCACCTTCATTTCAACACATTTTTGATATTTACAGTAAGACATTCCTGATTAAGTGTATGAGTAAAATGAATTAAAAGTTATAAAAAGTTATACAAAAAATCTTTAAAAAGTTTACATTGCTATTTTATGATAAATATACAATTAAAGAGGAAGATGCCACAGTTAAGACTGTGGCTCTCTAGGAAGCTTAACTGTAGTGTCTGAAGGAGTGAGGAAACAGGGGTGTTAATAGCTTACTGCTCAGATCACAACATTATTGTGAAATGTGTGCTGATAGAAGTAGGCTTGCACATAAGCTTCCTTCCCAACACAAACTGTAGAAGATACGCTTCACTCTTAGCTTTGTACTGCTACTTTGACATTGAGAATATGGATTTTGATTTTGCCTCTCATCTCCAAACTCATCTGTGATGTTGAAAACATGCTACAATTTTCCTTAGACTTTCAACATACCTTTTTGCTGTTACTGAACACTGGCACACAAACGGGACATAGCTTTTTGTCTTTTGAGCACTAAGACACAACTGACCTTTCTGGAAACCAGATTTTTAACTTTCATGTTTCACATCGCCTATGACAAGGCATGATGTGATTTGCTTAAGAAGAAGGATAGCTACAAAGAAGTTCTAAGATCATTCTCAGGCTTATAGACTCAAACATAAAAACATTATTTTTAAACTTCTCAGGAAACATATATGACTTTCTCTCTTTAAGAAAAACAAACACCTCCAAATGAATCAACATCCATTCTTTGATGAACTATCATAAATCAAGATCTATGTCTAAAGTTTGTTTAGTGGATTTTAGGAAACTACTCCAGAATCCACATCAGACAGAATTAAAATAAATCTCTCAAAATCCAGCAAAAACTTCAAATACATCCACTGAGCAGTGCTGACTATCAAGAATCACATGCTGTGGAAAGGGATCATGAGGTTAGTGAGAACTACCCTTGCAGCATGTGGATAAAGTATTTCTGTAACACAAGAATCAAAAATTTAGATTCAAGTTTTGAAAGTGTAAAGACTAGTAGTGGGAATGAATGGAGTTAGGCATTAAATCTGTGCTATTACTGGGTGTTCCCACCCACATCTATTCATCCTTGGGACCCCTGGCTGCTTCTCTGCTAAAGATAGAGCCCAGTCATGTATGTGAAGGGCTAAGCACACCATACCACTGTGCAGATAACCTCTGCATGCTTCAAGGTACAACCCAGTCTCAGAATCACACCACCCTCCATTCTATATTCAGTACTTCAATTTTCTCAAGGCACACTTCCTCCTAGCCCAGCACAGGTGCAACTAAGGCACCCACATTTAAATTTAAAAGCACGAAGGTAGTATTACAGGGAATAAGATTGAGCTGGACCCAAGCTGACTAGCTCTGTCTTGCCTAACTGCTACAAAACAGTTATTGCCTGTGTGTGTCTGCATACGTACATTGTTGCTTGCTGTCAACAGCATGCAGCATTTATCTTTAGGGCCTGATTGTATTTATAGAACTAAATTTTTTACAGCACATTTCCAAAAAGTGCCTGCCACTAGAAAGCTTGTTTTAATGCTCAATTTCTTTCTATACAATCCACTCCAACTGTGTTGTCAGGGCAGCGGCAAGTACGGCCTCCTGGGGTAGCCAGGCAGAGGTGAGTACAACCACCATTATTCACTGAGCAGTAATTGTGTCCTGAAAGAGAAGAGACGTAAAATGTTGAAGAACAGCATTAACAAACCCACAAAAAATCCAAAACACATGTACAGAGAAAGTGTAGATTTTGTGACTGCACTGGAAAACAAGTCAGAACAAGACAGAGTGAAACAAAACTATGCTTTGGGGAGATGGAATTCATCATATCCCCTGTGTTTGCTTCTGATATTCCCCTCAAATAAAGGTTCAGATATAAGGACAGAGCAGGAGAGACAACATGAAAAAAATAGCCTGTTTCTGAAACGTACTTCATAAATTGGCTGAGTGATCACAGACATTAGAATGAAGAGAGGATGAGCGAAGAAACAGGGGAAACGCAACACATGAAGACCAAATCTAAAAGGCCACAGGATATCACTCCTGGAGAGCACCCAGTACAAAAACATTGAGGAATGATTTATGAAAACAAAATAATATTGGGGGTATGGGGAGGAATGCATTAATGTTGAGGGTAAAACAAAAGATCTACACGGAGTGGATTTTGAGGGCAAAGGTATGAGTCAAAGAAGGAGGAAAAGCACTTGAAATAGACTGATGAGACAGAAGTGATGCCAAGGTTACTACCATTATATGCATTTAGTTAGTGCACACAGTGTTATTTTGCTACACAGTGCCTATTACTATGGAACTATTAACTTGTTAATAATTAACCAATAGCTAATAATTAGTCAACCACATAATTAATAGTATTAACTAGTAATAAAATAACTGTTTTCTTAGTTATGATATTCATATGCATTTTTAATGCTCTGAACCATGGATGCAATTAAGTTACATTTTTTTCTATACATGTTGAGTAACTTGAGTAGAAACTATCTCAAGGTTTTTTTTAGGCCTGAAATTAAAATACCACACCTCCTGTAATTCTAGCCACATCATAATAATAAAAGGTAAACTCATCTCCTAACTGTGATTTGATAAGAAGAACATAACTGAACTGTGGTATTGCTTCCCAAAGAACAAATTGTTATTTCAAGGTTATCAATTTCTCTTCTACGCTTCACAAGGGCATTTTCAATAGAGTAGCTGAAAAAACTTAACATTCAACAGTACAGGAAGACCAGTCCACCCACTCTACCACCTGCTGTTTTCTGAACAGTCTCATTTTAAAATTACCAATCTTCTTAAGGACGAAAGACCATGATATTTCTATAGTTCAAAGTTTATATTCTATAGTTCAAAGTTGTTTTGTTTTGTTTTGTTTTAAAAAGTAAATAAGCTCTAAGTACAAATATAGCATTCAATTTCAATGATGACAAGATAGCAGCTTTTGCCATATCAGATTTTCATTTTGATCATACACCTGTCCTTCCATACAGGAAAGGACAGGCCCCTTCTCTCCCTATTCTGGTTTGATATGGCAACCACAATAACTGCTTCTATAAAAACAACACATACATATGTGATTTTCAGTAACTCAGAAGACACAAATCTAAGCAATAACTAGATTTAAATAACCATCTATATCAGTTGGAAGCCTTTCCGTGAGAGCTGCTACTAAGCTCGTTTACAGGCTAAAGTGCTGCACAGCTGGAAAAAAAATGTGAATTACCTCCTGGGCACTGAGCAAAGGCTGTGGTGATTCCATAGAGGCGGGAGCGCTTGTGAGGCTGGAAGTTATCATTTTCTGTCGAAACCATGCGATCCACTGCTACAACAGCATCCCTGCCACATACAAGAGAAACGAATGTATAAGTACAGGGAAAAACAAAACAAAAAAAGAAAAATCTGGAAGTGCCTCATTTTGACTAGTAGGAAGTGATGCCAGAATAAAATTCCACCAAGACCTTAACTTTCATGGACAACTCAAGTATATACATAGCCCTCATGCTAGGCAGCAAAAAGATTTAGCAGCAAGGAGCCAGCTTACTATTATTGGAGGTACTTCCAACACAGGGGCACATCTGCTAGTAGTTTTGACACATTACATATTCTGCCCCTCTGATATCTTCTGTGAAATAGACTACATAGATACTACACACAATAATTACGGACAATACTGTGTTTCAGGTGAAGCATTTTATCTGAAAGGAATACAGGCGGTCCTAAGTAATTTCTTTTTTTCCTAGAAACAAAAGTGCACTCAGCTGACAGAACTGCAACACAGTTTCTCATACATCCATATGAGATATCCAGAATACATATATATCCATATATATATATATATCCAGAATAGCATTTGCCAGCTATTAGGTTCCAGCTTGGAAATAATTAAGAACATTAATAGCTCTTTTTGCTGCAATTAACAGACTCAGTTATATAGAATTTTGCAGGTAAGTCCAAGTAACTATTTACATCAAATGAAAATACTATATATTTCCAGAAAAACATCCAGTACATGTATTTTAAATATATAAACTATAAAATCTCAATCATATTTCAATGTTTTAGTTCACTTGCAACAAAGAGTGTGCCACCAAGACAGTAAAAGTGCCTTCTTATTTCTGGTTGAACAGTCAGATAACATTGAGCATAGAAGACCTTGAGTGAATAATTTCTGCCCTCTACAATGCTGCAAGTACAGCCATAAGGAAAACATGTTAACTCCCACTCCTTTCCCAAAAATGTTCAGTTCTAAAAGCATTTTCTTAGAGGACAAACCAATGTGCTGAAAAAAGAAAACCCAGTTAACTGGCAACATCAATAGGTCAACTCTGCAGATTCACTCCGCCCTGCAACAGCTATTGCCAGGAGGAAAAAAAAAATGTGTGAGAGGTCACACATGAAAAATGCAGCAAATACTTCAGTTCCTAT
Source organism: Aythya fuligula (assembly GCF_009819795.1). NCBI lineage: Eukaryota > Metazoa > Chordata > Aves > Anseriformes > Anatidae > Aythya > Aythya fuligula. Next base: position 24,863,450 of record NC_045561.1, read on the forward strand.
GAGACAGGAGAACAGAATAAAGCATTCCATAATTCCTTTAGCAGATAACATACCTGCGCCAGTCCGTGTAGTATAAATTCTTCCCATAGCTTGTAACACTGAAAGGATACTGAATTCCTTCAACAATCTTTCGTCGACCAAACTGATTAGGGTTCATGCATTCCAGTCTTTTTGTACCTGCATATAGTGAAACAATTTAGTTTATTCAAAAAACAAGACCAAGAGAGCTCTCAGAGGGGATAAAGGCTAAGTGTAAGCATGCAAGCACAAACAGAATAAAACTTCCTGGAAGTCTTTCGGTCTGCTGCTTAGTCAAAGCCTTTCCCACGCCAGATCTCCACACGTGCCAAAGACTGGATGGCAAAGTACCCTAGTGCTAATGTAATTAGCACAGCACCTAACTTACTGAAACACTAACATCCAGTGCAGCTACGGCTTTGCTCACATGTTGAAACCCTTGGTACTGAAACCAGCATACTCAGGCTGGGGTAGAAGCTGACAGAAGGTCTCCTCCATTCTGGAGGGATCCTTCAGCCACTAGTCAGGTTCCACATCCTCTAGAAGGCATTTTTCAAGTACACTTTGGTAAACATGTTCCCAAAAAGCTTGATGGGTTGGGCCACAAAGACAATACTGCAGGAGGAACATCCAACTTATCAATGCAAATAGGGTGTTTAAAGGTCTAGCTCTAAGTCTACTACGCACCTTGGAAACATGGCTAGAGAACCTAATTTTGAAACCCACTACGGGTGTTTAAGAGAAAAGGCGATAAGAGACTAATCTGAGAACAAAAGAAGGAGAAAGGAAAAAAGAAATACAGCAAAAGGAGAAACATGAAGGCTGGAGAAAGTCTCTTACAGTGAAAGAGAGAGCTTGATCTTTTTAATTTATCAGTAACTTGAAAGGTGACTTGAAGTATAAAAGGACATCCATAGGAAGAGATCTCTGGCAGAATCTACAGTGGCAAAGACAGCAGGATGGCGAAAAAAAGAACAGTTGAAATGAGGATTAGAAGTATGCTTTTTTTTTTTTTGAACAGTTAAGACACTGGCAGGAAACCAGCAATGTGTCAATGACAGAATTTCATCTCTTGATCTCTAAATACAGTATGAATTGCTTTTTCAAGGCTTGCTTCAGTCAAATATAAGCCAGACTTTACCTTACAACAGGTTACAGGGCTTAGAACAATAATGCCAAAATAATGTTCTGTAGATTAGACAGATCAGTGTTCTTTTCTGGTCTTAAACTATTATCTATGAAACCAAAACTTCCCCAAAGGCCTAAATACTATCTAAACATAAAGCTACGTGCAAGGCACACAGATATAAACCTGCTGCATCCCTGGAAAATCTGTTCAGAATTTAAATCTTCCAGCTTACACAGTCTCTAATGTGAACTCAGTGGTCATATGAACAAATAAAGCAAGATTATTAAAGCCAAAAAGCAAGGTATGAAATTTAAGACTTTTCCTAAAGAGCTATAAGCATTAATTGGTTGGGCATCTTTTCAGGATTAGTTATTATACTACTATTACGAAGATAGATTTGACACCTATTTACCTGCATCTACCCAACACAGCATTGAGGAATAAGGATCAAATGTGAGCCCGTTTGGTAATCCCAGATCATCCTTAACAAGAATTCTTCTGTTTGTGCCATCCATGTATGAGGTTTCAATTTTAGGAGCTTCTCTGTTCCAGTCAGTCCAGTACAAGTTTCTTAAGAGGAAGAAAAAGGCAAAAATTAAGACAGTGACTGATCTCAAAGGATTGTTGTAATCAAGGAAAACAGTAAGAACACTGAAATAACACCATGATCCCCATTAGTTAAATCCATAGGAAGGACCACACTGCCATTGGATATAGAAGCAACAGAAGAACAGTGAAGATATATCAAATGTTATACTTCCATTAAAAACAAAGACAGACAAACACACACATGGCGAACTGTTTTTTCTATATTTTTTACCTAAACAATGTGTGCAATAGAATACATGCAAGATACCAGGCAAAACCACCTCTACTGAAACAGTTCTGTGGACTGGTCAAACTATACATCCCTACCTCTGCTGCTCACCAGCCGTCATGCCTGCTCAAGTTAAACAGCAGCAGCATTTGGCACACATCCGTGGAATTCATTCAGAATTACATTTTTCTTGTCAGCACACCAAGCGGTATGCAATGGAAGTGATCATAGCAGACTATGGTCAGGGGAGAACCCCAGAGAAGGTCATTAAAAAATCGCTAACCACTGATCACTAATAATAAAGTATCAGTGATTTTTTTTTCCTTGAATGTGCTTTCTAAATCTGAAAATTTACAGGGTCTCTCAAGGCAAGCACCTTTGCTTTTTTTTTAACCCCTAAACCCACCCACAAAATCTGCTTTGAGACATAAGCCAGATCCCAGAGCCCCATGCTGTCAGGAGGTTTCTGCATGGAACAGGTCCCCCCTCAGTCTCATTATGCTTGTGCCTCTCCTCTTCCTTCACGCTATGAAGTGTGTTTCTTTTTCCTTACTCTGCTGTCACTTGATGCATATGCACAGACGTTCTCATCCCACAATTATGTGACATATAGGAAATGTTGATTTTAACATGTATTGGACAAATCTCTCAAAGTATCACGGCATTACCTAGTGGGCATTTTAGAAGTTTATTTCAAGCCTACTACACAGGACACAAGTAGGTTGTTCCATTTTTGTTTGTTATTTTAAAAATCTATAGTCCTATTATTGTCTACAGACCGCCTAATACATGGACACAGAGCATACACTACTGTTAAATACATAAATGCATAAATCTATTCTATAAAACCAAGCTTTGCATGTATATTTAGAAAAGGCATCCATACCCTCTCACAGGATCCACAACAATTGCTCTGGGGTTCACCAGGCCAGTGTCAAAAAGGATGCGACGCTGGCGCCCATCCAGCCTAGCCACTTCTATTCTGTCCAGCTGAGAGTCAGTCCAGAAGATGTTGCGACCCAGATGATCTACAGCTATCCCCTCAGGACTTCCCAAGTCTGCAAGACAACAGAAAAAAAATCAAGCCTAGACATTATGTTTTGTACCAATATACAGCATTGGCCTCATAAGCATTCTCAGCTCCTAACAGAGAAGTTTTCTTTCAGTTTTCTGGCTGTGGTCCAACAAAAGCCACTTCACATCAGTTGGAAGAGGAATATGAATTTTGCCTTATGAAGTTTAAATACACAGAACTTTTATAAACACAGAGCCCTTGGAGATGTGTCTGATGTATAAATAAAAGATCAATCTGTAATCAGAGAAAGACAGCAAATGCAGTGCCAATAAACACAACAAAGATGACTTATGTTACTACTGGACATGGATTTTTAAGAACGTTGCCCTGAACTGCAACTGATCTTCAGTGGCTGGGGCACTGCAGTGCCTCATTGGTGCAGGCATGGCAAAATAGCGTAACAGCTAGGCAGCAGCTTCCCCAGCTCTTCATTTCTTGCACTCTGAGTGCTGATTTACTAGGTTAATACAACAGCTAATGCAGCTAGGTTACACCATGAGAGCTGCACACCCCTCTGATTAGCGCCACAGTGCCCAAGTGCTAGCTAGAAGAAACTGCAGTCTAACATTAACAGTCTTGCCAGTCAGCCTTCTCTTCAGAACAGTAGAGTTTCAACACCCAGTGGTGTTTTACTGGTCAGGTTTAACACCTTAGCCTCCTGTGCAGGGGAACAACAAGCTCTATACCAAGACTTGAGGGCTGTTAGGTGGGCAAGAAAAGAGTATTTGCATTAGTGAGGCCTTATGAAGCAAATGGTTTGACCAAACAAGCAAGACCATTGATAAGCAGTAAACAGAAACATTCTACAGCCTAGAGCTCTACACCTTTCACAGTAGATTCCTGCCTTCTCAAATACCTTCCTTCCCACCTCCAGCAAGGTCCCCTTCACTCTCCGAGCGTTGGTGCTTCCTTTCCCATCCTTGCACCTTTGGGCTTTGGCTTTCTCATTACATAAGAACAAGTAAAGCAGTTTGACTTGCATTAAAGCAGAGAGAGGGAATTCCCAGCTTGATAGCTTTTCCCCCAAGCCTCCCCTGGCCCATGTTTCCCTTCTTGTGAGCACCTCCTTTATAAAAGCCATGGATTTCAGGCAGGGTTACAGCACAGATAACCTGAATTGTTAAGACTCACTTATGCTTCGTGTCTTACATTACATTGGGCTAGAATACAACTTACTCTACCCTCCTTAGCAAGTCAGGATCTGGAATAGATTTTTATAACTTTTAATATTCCCCCTTCTTTGATACTGGCATATGTAGCACTCCTCTGAGAACTAGATTTCATACAAAGTGTAGCCAAAACAATACACAGAGATAACCAAGCTCAAAGGACTAGAGATAATGATATTAGCTAACTGATGGAATTCAGATCCAGTTCTTTGTTTTTTTACACAGCAACCCTTTTTGGAACATGTTTCAGAACTGTATGTGCACAGATTTTCTTGGACAGTTAGTTGTTCCAAAAGCAACAGGAAATAACAGATAATGACCTACTCCTTTAGCATTAGTAATTTCTAACCCACTTGAAGGATGGAGAATAAATACATGGCACTTGGAGGTTTAATTCGGCCACTGTTGAAAAGCCGCTTTATACTCTTCAAGGTTCACTGAAAAAGAGTAGGCAGGTTGTACAGGATGTAGTGAAGCCAAAGACAGGTACAAATCAATTTTAGTCCAATTTCAGTTCCAAAAGAAATAAAGAATTGCACATGATCACTCCCCAGAATAGGCAGTGGCCCTTCATACCAGCCATCTGTCAAATTTTTTTCAAATGCGGATCCACACATCATTTGAATGTACTGGAATGAGGGTATGTGGCAAGTTAGCCTTCTATTAATGCTCAGGTTTACTTGCTGATAGCCATGAAATAAACAGATCCCAACACAAACTGCCTTACTGGAAAAAAGGCATTTGGTCCAGAACTCCAGACAGAAATACAACTTTTCTGTGAATTAAGTTACACAGCAGACTAAACAGCCTCTCCTCTCTCACCAGGGTGGATTAAACTTAGTCTGAACACATCATTTTGGATGTATGTTCATTGCTGAAGAGCTGGAAAAGATTAATTAAGATATAGTCTTTCAAGAGGCACAAATATGTTCCTGCACTATTGTCATCAGGCCTGATACAGTCACAGGCTCTACCCCTGGGAAACAGACAGACACATACAGCTGATAAAATTTAGGCAATTACTACAAAGAGGGAAGCTCTATTTCCTGACCTGCCTACACAGCTGCAGAGCTCAGAAAGCCTCCAAAGGCTATACAGCTGCAGGAATAGATGAGAACTGGATGGAGTGTCACAATAAAACATGTTTCTGCAAAGCAACTCCACTTGGATTGCAAGAAATTAAAAAAAATAAAAAAAATAAAAGTGCATTCCACAAAAATACACACGAACAGAAGAACGCAGCAAGCAGCTGTAGCTCTCCTGAGGAAAAAGACAAATATCAAAACAAAACAGTTTATGACAAGACTCATGAGTTTTCTGAGAGAGACGAATTTTTCCCATTTCCTGAAATTTTAAAGTTTGAGTTTTGGATAGCATAGAGATACTGAAATACTGAATATTCAGCCTTATATTGTTCTGATGCAGTTAACATTTCACACAGAAAGTAAAGAGCAGCAGTGTTCAACATCTCTTCAGGAATGCCACACACATCCTATGGGGACAACAGGACAACAGAAATCACGAGATGTCTTTACACACACAATATTATTTGTAGCAGATTTAAAAAATGAAGTTTCCACATGGCATCATGTTGTAAGCACTTTGAATTACTTAGTAAGATTTTCAACTCAATCTTCACAAATGTTGCTAAAATATTGTATACACTGCAAGACTTTCAATGCATGCACACACTCTCTCGTTAGATAGACCAATTTATATCTATACAAAATCTTTAGCAATAGCAATTTCCCTCACTTTTTAAGAGTACAGAATCTGAGGAAATATTTGAACAGTGGAATTTGGAAATCCTTGCCCCACTGAATCTGTATTTATACAAGCACATGCTTGCACTATGGATTAAAATCCCATTTAGATTGAACGTGTTGGGATGAAAAAGAAGTCCTACAAATACCTCAGCCACCAAGTTGTACAGAAATACCATAGTTGCTACTGTGGTTAGGGATGGCTTTAAGCCCTCCTTTATCCCTTCCCAGAGCAATGGGAAGATCCTAGCTGCTCCCCCCTCTCCACTGCCCCTGAGGGCCTGAATGGAGCCCCAGCAAACTGGCTATTCTGAAGCACATACTCCAGATAGAGATACTTAAACAGATAAAGAAAACCAAAGCAAGATTATTGTGAAGCTTTAAAACTGCTTGACCATTTTGCTAAGTCAATTTCCTAAGTTTTAGTGACAACAGGTAAAAAGGATCAAAAGCAAGGGCCACCTCCTCCAGTGACTTGACTTTACAGGTGTTCTACAATTCTGAGGATACGTGCATGCAAATAGTGCTGCTAGCTATTTTTGCTGTTTTTTGTTTTGTTTTTGGTGTGTGTGTGTGATTCCCCAAACCTGTCCTTTCCCTTAGCCCTTTTCTTTTAAGAAAAGTTTTTGTATTGTAGATGGTCAGGCTTACATTTCTAATGAAAACAAACACAAACTGCATTGAGCAACAGAGACCTGAGGGAAAAATACAATAACAGGACATAAGCTGTAAAAGCACCAACCCCACATTACTCTCTAGCCCAATTCTTAAAGCCCTGAGCAACTCCAAGGGTGAGAACTGAATGAGACTAATTTTACTCATTCTTACTTCACAACTTAACTGGAAGACAAGAAAACTCACAGCTGAAACAGTTTCTAGCCACCTTTCAGCTGTTCAATCTCCAAGCCCAGGAACAGAGAGAGCAGGGGTTCTCCTCTTCAGCCTCCCTACCCACCCATTACTCCCCAGCACAACAGACAGGTGACGGGCAGAGTGAAGGAGAAAAAATGCCTATACAAATTCAAATCTCAGACAGCCAAAATATTACCTACCTTGCTTGCCAGAACGAAATCAGAGTGATACCCACAGATAGTATTCAATGTGAACATACCAAATTATTATGAAATCTTTCTGCAACTCTTTAGTAGGCTTTAGTTTTGATTGCATTCATTCAACAGAAAGCTGACAATCCATCATTCTCCATTTCAAATCACAAATGCATTAAACAACAGGGATTGGCCCCAGCACATGCCCTAGGTTTTAATGATAACTCAGTTCCATTGTAAGCACCAGCCATTTACTGCTACCCTTGTTACTGTCTTTTGCTCAGTCAACAAGAAGCTGTCAGTCCAGCAGAGAACCATCCCTCTGTTCTCCGAACAAGCCTATTGGTAGGTCCTTTGCAAAGAACCTCACAAAGCATTTTGAAAATCCAGCTACATTATACTTACTGAATCACCTTTATTTGCACAACCACTGACTGTTGAAAAGCTTTCATAGTTATGTAAGGCATGACTACCCTACGTTAAAACCAGCAAAACCCTAAATCAACTGTTAACATCATGTTTATTTATGCTTTTTCCTTCATGTATTTACATGTTGTAGGCATTGCATCATTGTAAGCATGAATAATGTCTCTATTTACAGCAATCAGAGCTTAGTCTACCCATATGTTCCAGCCTGCTCTTCTGCACTTTTGGGCTTAAACTTAGTTTATATAAGGAGATCAGACTTCTCACTTATCTCAATAGTGAAACGGCAATGAAGTGCTACTGCACAGGAAATGGATTTTATTTATTTATATATATATATATATATATATATATATATATATATATATATATATATATTTTTTTTTTTTTTTTACATTAGCCAGGCTTTCTGGTTATTGTTTTTATCAAAATAGCACTCACTTGTGATGCTACAGCTCAGGCAACAACTGCGAATTATAGATTATTAAACTTGTGTCTTTAATACCATTACTAGGAGGTAGCAAGACAAAGAAGTTAGTCCTGTTACCTGTTTTGATGATGGTTGTTGGCTCCCCACCATGCAGGCTAGCTCTGCTGATCGAAGGGCCACTGATGTCTGTCCAATAAACCATCTTGTCCATGCAATCATAAGCAACTCCAATAACAACTTTGTCCTGTTGGTCAACATGAAAATTAGGTCAGCTTATGCTAAACAAAACAAACAACGACAACAAAAGTATTTGCCAACAGGTCAAAGTCTCAAGCCTAAAAAAAAAAATTCTTGGAAAGAGGTGAGAGATGGGGAAGACAGGCAAAAAAAAAAATAAAAGGACAGTATGGGTAGTCATCATAGTGTAACTTAGAATAATACTTTTAGTTTCAAGTTCCTTCTAACTAGCAGTCACCATTCACTGTTCTCTTACTCCAATGAAGCACTGTAGATATTAATACTGACCTGTTGGTCTTACTTCAGTAATTTCTTAAAATGGATATGCAGAAGAAAATTCATGATAATATCTTACTTTGTTATTCCTCATCTGCTTTTTTCCCCTCTCATCCTTTCCCTTCAAGGACAGAACAATGACTTTATCAAATCTGACTGCTGTTCTGTATATTCATTAATCCATGCACAATGGCTCCATTTTAGCATTTACTTACAAAGCATTAATTGGTATAAAGTTATAGCAAAGTGAGTTCTTAAAATAAAAAATAGTTGAATGAAAAACTCTATAAATCAATCACTCTGTTGGAATAAATATGCTCAGGGACAAGGAAGCAATTTTCTGGGCAGGAAAAGGTAGGGCTGAAGTTTGAGTTCAGAGTGGAAACTCTTCTCCAAACAAATGAATGGCATTTTCTGGATAAAACACTAATTTTGTATGGATTTCTGAGTTGATTTCTTTTTTATTAAAGAAGACTTAAGACTCTCATTCATTGGATAGAAAACAAAAAGGATCAGCAACTTCTTACAAAGATGGTCCAAAAACATGCATTAGAACAGAGATGGACATATTTTTGAGCCTACAATATTACTGTAGGGTACTAAATAGTCTAAATGTCTCCACACTGTCACTTCCCAAATACTGAGATAGCACAAAACAAAGACAATACCGCATGCAGAAATCGAGTGTTTAATTGAAGTTTTAATGAATAGTTACATCTTGTCTTTTGGAAGCTCTTTCCTGATGATGGTTCTAATTACACCATTTAAGCCAGACCAAGTAAGTAACAAGACTAGCTGACAAGGATTCAGAATTGTTTCTCTATATCAGCTTAACTATCCACAGTATTTTCTTTAAAGCATTGCTGCAACAGTGCTGTGGACAAGTGACAAAAGCTTGATTTTGCCGTTACATCACAGCAGAGTTTGTGGTACTGTGTACTTAACTGAATCTGGGTAATTTAGTCAGTATCTCATCTATCAGGCCAGCATGCTACCTGGTGTTGTTATCATTTATAAATACACTAATACTAGAATGAAAATAGAAATCCCAGGCTTCAGGCAAAATAAATTAATGTGATGAAATTGGAAGCGGAAAGAGTTTGTGCATGTCACAGGTGATGGAAAAGATACATTCTCAACATCAGGGATTCATTTTCAAGGAAAAATGATTCTCAAGACAGTAGTAAGAATTGTGGGAAAAGGATTTACCACCCACTGGGGCTGCACATGGAAAAGGAAACAAGAAAAAAAATTATGTATCTGTAGCCAAGAATGCTGAGAACATGAAGAGATTAAGACTTATGACAAAATTTTGAGGGAGTAAGAGGAAAACTCCATATACTGCTTTTGTAGATCTGCATTTTTATACCACAGCCAGAAATGAATAGAAAGCCAATGAAAGTGTAAGGGTAGGAGTGTTTATATCATGAGCTGTTGGAAACATATAAGATCACAAATATTACATTTTTATCTTATGATCTATTCTTTAAAGGCAAATATTTTTTTCTATAGCTCATTTTTTCTGAGTAGTCAGGTCATGGATTTTCAGTGGCAAAGTGAGACAATACTGTAATTCTAATGAAGAATAAAAACTGAATTTGGAACTTCAATTATCAAATGACATAAAAGACAAACAATCCCTTTGATCTTTGCTGCAGCTCTTCCAAGAAACGTGGAATTTTATAGTAGGATACTTACTGGAATATGCAAGAGTGCTTTTGCACCATTTTTCTTCATGTTGTTTCCCTCTAGTGGAACATGCTCAATTTTCCCACTTTGGGCGAAGAGCAAGTGTGTTCCTGGAGGCAGAGGTATCGTGTCTGGTCGAACAGAGGGCCCAATAACAATAGGGGGAGCAGCTGTGCTCAGACCTTGTTGATAGAGAAAGAAGCAGATGGGAAAAAATGAGCTTGTACAGCATAACAAGGCCTCTTGTTATTTTCAGATACAATTACAGCCAGGCTTCTTAGAAGGAAACAGCCCTATAAGTAGACACTAATAACTATAATCAGATGCAGAGAGCTTCTCATTTTTTTCCTTTGGCTGACAGAGAAGGAGCAATTGACATAAAAGGTCATTTCATGTTCAACTCTGTAATTGCTTGTTCCATCAAATGTTCAAAATCTTATTTTGCAGTTGAAGTGAGGAAGATGTAAGAAAGAACATCTTTCATTTCCTGAAACAACAGCCAGTTACCACACACCCAGAGCTGCCACAGCTCCCTGAGGGTAGAAACTATAGAGAGGCCTCTCACAGTTTCAAGGCACAAAAAAAAAGTCAGAAAACCATCTTCTTAATCAGAGGCTCACCACAGTTGTCCAGATGCCCTGGCTGAAGGAAAAGCATATGCTGGAGTTGTCAAAGGGCTGGGACAACAGAAGTCTGCAATGCTCCAAGTCAGTGCTATATCTCAGGGGCCCCATATTTGGAGACTGTGCACTTCAACAGAGAGAGACACAAAAGACAAGTGCTTCAGCCACTTACATGGTGGTTGAACTCCTGGGCCACTCCTGGTGCCATCAATCTCATTTCCATCCCTGTCCACACACCAGCAATATCCAGTGCTGGAATGGCACTGAGTGGGCAGGTAATTGCCATGCTCATCACACTGAGGAACAAACTGAGCCACTCTCATCTCTCGTTGGAAGTAGGCGCCTCCGCTTGCAAGAGCTGCTTCTTGCTCATGCTGACATCTGGTCTTTTCCACTCCTGTGGAGAGAAAACAGACTGGTGAATATTTCTGTTTTAACTAATAACTCTGTTCCACTAACAGTTACTATGCATTGACGGCTTATAACATGAGTATTCTCACCACTGGAGGAACATTATTACAAACTTTAAAGGCATATACCTTCAGTGCACCTTCAGAGAGTCTGTCCTATGTAAATTTAACACATTTGCCTTAACTTCACATCATTTCAAATATCTTTCACTGTGTAATTTAAAACAGAACAAGGAGCTCCCCTGCAGCTTCCTACATTGAAAGGTCACAGACAATGTTCTCCAGCTTCTGTTTTTTTCCTAGCAGCGCATTAGCAAGAACATTGTGTTCGACTTGGGGCCCCCCAAAGTCTACTTGTTTGGCAAACACCCGTGGGCCTTAAAATGTGAGCAATTAGCCAGACCATACAGTGGGTAAAGTTTTTTTTTTTTGGTAATGCTAAAAGTTGAGTTTCCCCTCAGAGGCACCAAAGAAAATTAGGACACAAGGCAGATGCTGAGTTCTCTATGGAGCCTAGGAAGCAAGTCAACTCTTTGCTCTGATGCATAATAGGTTTTTAAAGCTGAGGCATCGCGTTTGAGCCCTCATTTGATATTTTAGACCTAAGTGAGGAACTGCAGGAACAGTTTGCCCAGTGCCTGGTAAAGCACGGAAGTGAGGCTATACTGAAAACAGGAATACTATGCATACATACATACATGCATACAGATAAACGTGATATGCAGTGGCCACACCAAACGCTTGTGTATTGCTACAGAGGTTACAGAAGACTACTAACTTTCCAGTTTATCAGGAGATAAAGGGATACATTTCTTTTGTTTTCAAGTTTACTAAGCAGTCTGTACTGAAAAATACATCTCCTTGGTATTATCTGTCATGCAATAGGGAATGTCATCTAGATCAACATATCCTTTCAAATATGAAACAGCATAGTGAAATTAAGAGAACGCCATAAAAATAACATTTTTCCTTCTCTGCACAATGAAATCTGGGTCACTTTTACCTTACACTTGAGACTCATAAAGGAGTCCTGCACAATGGGAAAGACTTGTAATTCTGGGGAGTATCTTCCTGCTGTCAGTGATTTCTACAGACAGCTAGAAATACTTACCACAGTCTGTCTGATGAAGAGGTTGAATATTACACTCTCGTTTTTACATTGCCTGGTGGACAGCCAAGACCTAGCACAGCTGACCTAGAATCTAATCTCATGTGCCTACCGACTATCATGGTGTAACAGTCACACAAATATCAAAAAATAAAGGGGGGGAATATTTTTTAAATTATTATAACCAGTTATGCAAGCAAAAGCTTTGGAGGAGTTTCATGCACCTGGACACAATTAAAGCAATACAAATGTCTGGAGAACAGCTCAGTCCAAGCAAATAAAATATTTGGCCTCAGCTTTAGTGTGGGTGGTGAAGGGCCTTGAGTCAACCTACAAAATCAAACACTGAAAGAAAAACTCCATTATCTCAAATGTTGTTTATAGAACTCAAAATACCATGCAGGTAAAAGAAATGTTGATTCCAGTATGATACTTTTGTCACAACATTATTATTATTATTATTATTATTAATCTAATTACATGCACCATTTCTGAGAGAAAGCAGGGGGAATACAGGGTATTGGTAAACTGACCCTCCCTGCTTCTGTTCTGCAACTCATTCGTGCCATCCTTTGAGACACTAGGAGTTCCTCCTTAGTGGGATACAAAAGCTAATGTAGAAGCTGGTCAGTTTTCCTTCCTGTCCCAAACTCCCAGAATTAGAGAAACTCAAACAGATTATTATTTTTTAAAAATTACCAGACTAGATTAACTTTATGAAAAGGAGCTAACAAATATAAACTATACAAAGGACCATATGTGCTCCCAGCTTGGACCCAACTGTTACACACAAAATATACTGAAGTTATTGGGAACATGAAATACCAATGCCTGCTCAAATTTCAAAACAATGCTCACATTTCAATCTACAGACTTTATGCAGGAAAATACTGATGGAAGCTTTGAAGCGTGTTCATATTGGAATGATCAAAACCAATCTCACAAATGCCTTGGTTATGCAATTAGGTCCACCAAAGAAAAGAGATTAGTCAACCAAATTAGTTTCCAAAATCAGAACCCTGTTTCTAGAAGGCAGAGTATATGATTTATTCTTTCTAAAAATCCAGACGTGCCAGCTGGTTGGAATAATCTACTCATAATGCTTACTCAGTCATACATTTCATTCAGAGTGCTTAAAAAACAGAAGATGGCTTAATTTTGCAAGCTTTAAGTTGTGTTAATTAACTGTCTGAAATGAGGCTAGCTATATTGCAGTCTGAAAGATGAGAGTCACAGAGTAAATAATGCTTTGTCAACCTAACAACACAAGTCAGACAAAACATACAGCAAGAATTGGCACATATTTTGGTCATACAAGGGGTACTTTGTAAGCCAGCTTTCAGACACAGACAGGGCTAGTAAGTTTCCTTTCCTTCAGTGCACCAGCCTCCATGAGAAGGTTCCTTAGAGCTCCTCCTTTAATATCCATACAGTAATATTTCATCTAGTCAAGACTCTTCAGTGGTCCAGAACAACTAACACTAGAAGAGTTCTCTGGTCTCTTGACTCTTACAGGAGGAAGATCTCCTTTAACTTCACTAAGAACTAAGATCAAATAATGCTTAACTGCTGTAAACTGTGCCATTACGTCTACTACCACACCTGTTTGTAGCAGCTGGAAAATGAAGCATGCCTATTTCAAGGTTCTGTGACCTCCTCACTAGGTCAACTGAACTCAGTAAAATCAACAAGTGGGTTCACAGTCAAATGGAAAGTTACTCTTCTTGGGAGACACTGCGTACATCATCCTCTAAAGATAGAGAGGCTTGTCTTGGAAAAATGACAACCCATGAAAGCTGACAGTAGATAAGCAACTCAGCATGAACACTGAGCTAAGTCCTGTTGGGGTTGTGATGGGGTATATAAATAAGAATTCAGCATATACACAGGGAACACCATGCAGGTATAGAGAAGCAAAGTTATTACTCTACGTGGGATTAATAAAATGATTCAAGGAATAGTGGGTCCAACTCTGGTACCCAGAGTTGGAATGGATAGTGAAAAATTGAAGCAGTGCACAGAAGGGAGCTCTGAGGAGAGAAGCTGTAGTGCAGAACAGAGAAGAAAGGCTGCTGAAGAAGTGATGCTCCATGGACCACAAAAAGTCACACTAGATACATGAAAGGGTGCACATCCTGAATTCAAGCTAAATGAATACCCTTTCTCAGGAAAATAAAACTACAATTTAATGTTTTCAGCATTTTTTTCCAGTTGTTTTTATCAACTGCCACTAGCAACACATAATTTAAAAGTCACTGAAGAATATCATGGAACTAGAAAAAATGAACTGGAAATAGCACAGATACTGAAAGTGGACCATATGAAAAACATGCGACTACACTTTCCCAACATAAGCCAAAAAAATAAAAAGGCATATGCAAACATTCAAAGTCTCTTTTGGTTATGAAGGAAAGATCTCGTAGAAGCACTGCAGAAGATAACTTATAGACTTTTTCAAAAAAAGATGGAGGCTGAGAAAATAGGATGAGAAACAGGGACATATGGGTCTTCTTCCCTTCCACTCTGTAGGGAGGGGTTGGCAGGGAGTCCGGTATGCTATATTAAATTCAATTAGCATTCAGAAATTTTTCAAGATCTGATATAACTACTCATACAGGTTTTCACTCATAAGCTAAAGGCAGAAAAGTGATTTAAAACTGTGACCAGTGTGCAACCAAAGAGTACTTGTTTATTTCTCATGCGGATCACTTTATTCCCCACGTATCACAAAGAGTTATGCTGGCACTATTAACTGCTGTTCTCAGACATTGCCAGAAAAGGAAGAGGAAAAACAAAACACACTTCCCTTTGTCCATTCACTTTGCATTGCAATCCTTCACTTCCAGTGCTGCCCTGTAAGTGCATTTCTCGTGTGAAACAGATGGTGTGCAGCGGACCACTGAATGTCTCTTAATGGTCAGACCCCCAGTCCAATAATCTAGACTTGTGTCTGTTTAGTAAACAGTGTCTGGGGTCTGCAGGGGTAAAAACACTCAGACATCTGGTTTTTGAAATGGAAAAATGAAGCGTGAGGAAATAATGAAGTGCAGACATTCTTAATAGCTGTGAGCAGCGGGGCATTCCAGCATCATTAACTCTTTCATTAACCTGCTGGTTTACTCCTACCACATCCACTCACATGCAACTCAAATCCATTTTACTTGTTAAGCCTGCTTGCTACAAGAGGTGCTGTTCTCAGTGGTAAGGTTCCACGTAATAATAAAGACACCATAAAAGCAAACAATTGTACACGTTGTTCAGAAAAGGACAGGAAAAAGAACCGTATTTGGATGAATGAAACTTTCCATGCTGTTAATCACCAGGAAAGACTTCAGTGACTTGACTGAGGCTAATAAGATCAAAACCCTAGTGGGTAAAAAGGGAAGGAAAGCTCTCTAATAACATCTGAATACAATGGATTCTCTTCCGCAATCTCCATCCTGAAGCAACTTACTTTACAAATTGGGTACTAAAGTAAACTAAGCTGTTTTTTGCTAGGCTTCAGAAAGTATTTTGGTTCTAACTACTGGCAGTGATTAGCATTTGGATATACCCATTTTAAAAGCACTAAAGTTTTAGCAATAAATGACATCCCAAGGGCAGCTATTGTTCTATTAACTTTCAAAGAAGGGAGGAGTAGCTAACTTTGTTACAAACACTGCCATTGCTACAGGCCAGCAAGGCAACACAGATGCTCCGTCCCTTAGTCAGGGTTCAGCAAAAATGAGACTTATCTATAAAATTGGGGGGAGGGTGGTTTTTTTGTTTTGTTTTGCTTGGTTTTGTTTGTTTTGGTTGGTTGTGGGTTTTTTTTGTTGGTTTTTTTTTTGTTTGTTTTTTGTTTTTTACTCCTGCTCAGAGAATTTCATGAACAGAACTAATTGATCCAAGTGTTTCTAAAGCACATCTTCTACTGGTAGTACAAAACCACATTAAAAAATAAAAACAATATTAACCAATTAACAAAACCTGGCCGATCCCCACCCACTAGAACAGTAGACACAACTATACTCTCCAAAACATTTTTTTTTGTTATCATTAAATCCAGGACTTTGAGACATCCCCATTCAAGCTACATTTGTGTTGAGTATGGGAAAAAAATCAAGAAGCATCCAGGATAAAGAGTAATAACAACAAGTTACTACAAAAATACTAGACTCTAATTAGCAGTTTAGTAGACACACTGTGAAAAGGTGTTTTTCCCGAAACAAATAAACAAAAAACCAACAATACAAGTATGCTATCATGTACACTCAGAAAAAATTAAATATGCCCTGGTAGTAGAGCTAAATGGTTGAATTCAAGTAACAGCCTACCGAATCACAGAATGGTTTGGGTTGGAAGGGACATTAAAGATCATCTAATTCCATCCCCCCTGCCAGGGGCAGGGACACCTCCCACCAGATGAAGTTGCCCAAAGCCCCATGCAGCCTGGCCTTGAGTACTTCAAGGGATGGGGCATCCACAGCTTCTCTGGGCAGCTTGTTCAAGGGCATCACCACCCAAAAATACTGGCCTCAGCTACAAAGGGGAATGTGCCAGACATGAACACAGTATTTCTGCCTCTGCAATTGTTCTTGAAGAACTGGAAGCTCCAAGGTTTGAATTTGCTTCAAGCTACTCACATCAAGTTTCTCCTCTAGAAGTAAAAATCCTGTTTTTTTTTTTATCAGCAAGTTCGTTGCTAAATGTTTTAACATAGGTCAGAAACAGAGTAGTTCTACGTTCATCTAGCACTAGAACAAAAATATGTATGGGCATTCATGCATCAAAAGTACGTTGAAAATAATATTGAAAAGCTCATGTACAGTTGCAAAAGCTTGAGGTTCAGAATTAAACTGTGCAAAACCTCCTACAATTTACCTATGACAGGCAAGTCTACAAACATCGGATAGTTTGACATAACACATTCTGTTGAGTGCACGATAAAGCCATGCAAATATGATCTAAAACCAGGAATCACCTTGTGATTTTTTTTGTCTCTCCTATATAAGTTACCCTTTGCCTTTTTGTTTAAAGGCATTAGTATCATACCATGCAGAAGTGTCAGAACTTCAAATTAGGGAAGACAGTAGCAAAAGGAAAATAAGTTTCAGCAACACATCAGATAGTGATACTGTGTCATGCAGACAAGCACTTTTAAGGCAGCACATCAATCATTTAAAAAAAAAAAAAAAAAAAACTTTGAATCAAATACTTTGGACATCATTAAGACACAGTACAGAAGCTGATTTATAAAGACAGATTCTCCTTCCTCAGTCATACTGTTTTTTGTATTTTTTTTTTTTCCCCCCTTTGGCTACGTGCCATTTTTACTCTTGGCTGCACATTTTGAGTTTCAGTCTATGCAGAGGTGCAGGGTGGTCTTTATCCCAACACCAACAATCTCAAAAGCAGGGAAGTGGGTTCAAGTGTACTCAGATGGTAGGCTTTATGTATTTCCTGGATGAAAGCACTCAACATTGTGCAAAAAATGAGTACTGTCACTGATCTTTGTCATGCTTTTGAATTAAAGCAACTCTCACAATGCTACATTGTGCTTTACAGTTCCTTACTAAATACATACATTCTAGCATGCCTACAAGATCAGGAGTTATGTACTTCAAGACCCAAACCACAATGCAAGAACAGAAGTGTGGAAGGATAAAGAACCTTCTGCTAAATACAGAACTGGCTAAGTACAGAAACATTTAAGAGCTCGAAACTGGAGTTAGTCTTTCTGGACTCTCACTGGCTATACTCTGAATGTAGGCATCTAGATCTCAGTGAATTGCAGATACGTTCATCTCATCCTTCACTTTTCTCCTGTAATGCTGCAAAGAATTTACACTACCAACAGCTCCATGTTTTATGATAGATGACTGTGTATGCAAAACAAAGTCAATCTGTTGTCAAACCATCACATAAGGCAACTTCTAAAGATAGCACCAGCTTTGGGCTGAGAATTGCTTGAGGTAGACAAACAAAACCTGAAACAGGATGCTGAGCAAGAAAAGTGATAATAGTCAAGATACAGACTTCAGCACAAACTTGATGCAATTCAGAACCTGAGAGACTTGAGAAACTTGAGAAAGAACAAAGTCCTCGGTGAGACAATTTGTTCTATAGAGAAGTCAAATGATCATATAACCTCCAATTTCCCAATTATATTCCCAGTCCAACTTTCAAGAACTGTAAAATTTTACCTCCTAATACACACTGGAAACCATCCCCACGATAACCTGCCTTACACTGGCAGCTGAAGGACCCAGGAGTGTTGTAGCAGAAAGCATCAGGATGACAGCGGCCCTGTTGACATTCGTCTGTATCTGTAACATAAAATATCAGTCTTAGATAAACACACCTCATGATGAAAGGTAGCTTACAAGTCAGAGTGAGGAATTAAAGTGCAAATCTGGCTTATTAGTTTCAGGCTTCTATTTTAGGACATACAACTAGAATTACAGACCTTTGGAAGAATACAGAAATGCAAAGAGGAAAAAAGCATGCATATATTTTAGATTCTGCCTTCCGGGAAATCCCTCTACCATGCTACTCTGATGGGGAATTGGCACTGTTAATTCACACAGTATTAAATATGTTTCTTTCTCCATGTTTCTCAAGGAAAAGACTAAAAAACATAGCAAAAGAGGTAGGATTTGGCCAGCAAGGTTTCCAATGTTTTTAGGTAAGGCTGCTCTCCCACTACACTCCAATTGACATGAAGCATGGAATAACATTTTCGCAGACTGAGTTCTCAGCACTATGTGATTCCCTCTTAGTAACATAAACCAATACAGTTCAAACAACTCCAGCAGATGAGGATCTCATCTCCTAACTGCAGCTGCCGCAAAAATTGCAGCTACCTCATCTCAGACTACCCGCAGTACAAATATTGAAGAGTGAATTCAAAAGTGCAGGGAGAAAAGAAGATCTTTTGGTGCTTGCCTGCAGGACTCAAGCTACAAACTTTCCTATTGTAAATCAGAAGTAACTATAGGAGATTGCAGTGACCAGCCAAGTTGTGCAATGAAGTGCAAGAAAACACAACAAATGGTGCTACCCACCCTCACAGGCACGCCCGTCTCCAGAGAAGCCAGGGAGGCACGTGCAGATGTAGGCAGAGCCACCTGTGTACACACACTGAGCACGCTGAGGAATGTCGCAACCATGCGTGCCTGTCTGACAGTGGTTTACGGCATATTCAACAGCTGCAGGTTAGACGTACAAGAGAGTGAAAGTTTGAATTTTCCTCCACAAGGCTGAAGCTTGTAATACATTTGTAGAGAGAGAAGAACAGCTGTGAAAGCACAGAGAATAGAAAGGAGACAAGGAAACTGAGTTTTGCTTTGGGGGCAGTTGTTGTTTTCCCCCCCCCAAGACCTTCCCTTTCGCTGATGTTAAACCTTATTAATGTTTCATAAGTGACATAGTGTCTTCTAGCACCTCATAAATGCTTGTTAATGGGGAGCAGGGGAGAAAGGCTACCACAGCCATAGATCCTAAAATCCATGCCAGTTTTGTTTATAAACAGGAGTCCTCGCTGAAGAAATGTAAGGAATCTCACAAAGGCACCTCACATGTTAGCTGAGTAGCCAGTTCACTGCGCTGGGAATTATTAGATATCCTGCAACACTAACCTAGCATTGACCCAGGGCTGTCATCACTTGGCTACGGATAGGAGCCGTGACTCATTTAATAAGAGATAAACACATTTGTCAACTATTAGAGAGATTTTGACCAACTGGGGCAGCTGGGGCCAGTCCTGCAGCTTTCCACAGCTTTCTCAACGTTGGCAGCCGTGACTGTGAAGGCACTATAACACTTATCGAAATATACTCCAGGTAAGGCAGAGTTTCAGCAGCTCTCTTATGTCTAAGAAGAGGAAAAGAAACCATGACATTTAAAAAAAATAAAGAGGCAAAATACTACAAAAATGTTGTATACATTTATATATGTGAAGTACACAAGTTTGCAGCGTGCACATCTAGGAACAGACTTCCAGCTGCTGTAACAGAGTTCACCAAGGCTTTCTTTATGCAATTCTTCCTAGGAACTTACAGGGGACCAACACCACACTCCACAGTGCTCCTTTCATCACAGAACACATATGGAAACTACCACAGTACTGGCAGGGGAAAAAAAAATTAAAAAAAATATATGCCATCATAGCCAGATCTGAAAACAGGCATTTTCTTCATTTCTCTGGAGGAGATGACACCATTGTTAGAATAATTTCTATCTGTTCTACTTGATGAAGTAATTTCTTTAGAATTAAGCATTTTAAATGCTTAAGTTTTAGAGCTAGAATTTCTAGGGAGTCCCTAAGTCCTCCTATTCCTCGGTGGGAAAATAGGACAGGATTCACATACAACTCTCCTTAAGCTTTTCAGTGAGTCACACAGCTGGTATGAAAAAGCTGCTATTCCAGAAAAGCCGAGGCAGAGTGGGTAGCCCAGAGCAAGCCACACAGCTACAAAGAGGGTAGCTGTTGCCTTTTCTGAGGTTCAGGTTGTCCACAGGCTGTAAACCCATAGACAGGGGAACAAGATTACCATGGCATTTATTTTCACTCTGTTGGGAAACAACAGATCATCCTCCCCCCCTCGATCTTATGGGTGCAAAGTTTTTCAATTGAAGGAAGGGATCACACTGAAGTCCTTCAAGCTGGGTAAGGAGCCACTTGGCACTTGTTACAAGCGTGACACATCAGCTTCATGGAAAAGTGGTAGAGTGAAATCAGCAAGGCCATGGCTGGAGGAAAGAACATTCAATTTCAGGTTAAGGTGCCTATAGGGTATCAGTGATTATAATGGAAAGAATATAAAGCTGCACTTCTATATCTGACCCCATCCCCTCCTGTGTTGTGGAAAGTTACTTTTTTCCACCTGTTCTGCAGGAAAAGAATAGGCTCCATGTACACTGAGTGGACTGGAATGGTAATTCCCACTGGACAAATAAATAGGGCTTGTGACTGGCTGGATGGCTGCACTCAGAGTTATGGTCAACAGCTCCATGTGCAAGTGGAGATCAGTAATGAGCAGTGTTGTTCCTCAGGGGATTGGTTTGGGGACTTGCATTGTTTAGTTTCTCTGTCAACGACATGGTCAGTGGGACAGTGCACCCTCACCAAGTTTGCCAATGACACCAAGCTGTGTGGTGCAGTCAGCATGCTGGAGGGAAGGGACCTGGACAGGCTTGAGAGTGTGCCTGTGAGAACCTCATAAAGTTCAACACAGCCAAGCACAAGGTCCTGCATCTGGACCCAGGCAATCCCAAACACAAATACAGGCTTGGCAGAGAACGGATTGAGACCAGCCCTGACAAGAAGGACCTGGGGGTGTTGGTTGATGAGAACCTTGACATGAGCCAGCAATGTGTGCTTGCAGCCCTGAAAGCCAACCGTATCCTGGGCTGCATCAAAAGTAGCATGGCCAGCAGGTCAAGGAAAGTGATTCTCCCCCTCTGCTCTGCTCTCGAGACCCCATATGGAGCCCTGCATTCAGCTCTGGGGCCCCCAGCACAAGGAGGACATGGAAGCATTAGAACAAATCCAGAGGAGACCAAGAAGATCAAAGGGCTGGAGCAGCTGAAACAATAAGGATAGGCTGAGGGAGTTGGGGTTTTTCAGCCTGGAGAAGAGAAGGCTCTGGAGAGACCTTACAGCGGCCTTCCAGTACCTAAAGAGGACCTGCAGGAAAACTGGGGAGGAACTCTGTTAGGGAATGTAGTGACAGGACAAGGGGTAATGGTTTTAAACTAAAAAAGGATAGATTTAGGTTAGATAATAAGAAATTATCTCCTATGAGGGTCATGAGGCACTGGAACAAGTTGCCTAGAGAAGTTTGGATCAGCACAACCAATGATAAGAGAACATGTAGTTTTTCTTTAAGATGCAATGGTTTGTCCCTTGATATCAGGTATGGAGACCAAAAAAAGACAGAAAATATTATTGACCATTAGCTTTAACAAAGAAACAAAACTTCAAATCCAAAAAAGCAAAAGGTGCAAGACAATAGAAAATAATTTACAGCCATGGTGCAGAAAAAGCAGTACCTCGTGTTGAGAGTGAGACACTGAAATAAAGACAAATTAGTAACTGCTCACTTCAATTTGTTCTTTTACAAATTGGAATTTTAGTTCTATGTAAAATCTACAACTAAGTCACAGTACAAAAAAGACAGAAGCATTCCATAAATTTTCCATTTGGAAACATTTTGATTGGGGAATTTTTATGAGATGGAAAGAAAATACTTCAGGCACCTTCTTCAGTTACCTAATGGATTGTAGTTACTAACTGCAGAACAAACCCCTAAATTCAATCCATGTTAGAAGCCAACATGTATCCTACAAGGTGCATTCTGTTTCTGTGAGACAAATCACAGCCTGAAAACCAGTGTTTTAAATCAGTGTTTTTAAGAAATTTGAAACTCACCAACACAAGTCTGCCCATCTGCTGCAAACTGGTATCCGTCTACACACTCACATCGGTACGTTCCTGGCTGGTTATTGCAAACTGCATTGCTGCCACACAGAGCTGGTTGCTCTGAACATTCATCAACATCTAGAATATTGTAAGGATTCACATTATTACAAATATGCATTTAATACTGATACCAAAAGAGATTCTATAGTGGAGTAGTAAGAGGAAGGCCAGAAGATCAGAAACACTGTGAAATAAAACACAGGCTACAAGGTGACCAGTAGCAGTGATAACTACTTGGCGAGCAGAACTTTAGGAAAGACTCCTGTAGTTATCCATATGTTGAAACCTAACTCATTAAAAAGAGCTTGCAGGTTATTCTTAAAGACAGAAAATGGCAAATAAAAAATTGATGTGCACTATTAAGTTAAAATATGGAGTAAACTAAAACTGGGGATATAACCTTTACATTTGATCTAAAATATGTGGTTTTGACCTTATATACAGTAACTGGTTTATATGCCAGAAGCTTTCAATTAACTCCAAAAGCTCCCTGTTTACTTATATTAATATACATACACGTAAAAGAGGTAGAGATCACAAGTTCAGAAGCTAAAGTGACCTAAGATTTTATTGAACTGCACAGCCTAAGTCACCAACTGGAGTTTAGTTCAACTTAAGAGCATGTCTGAAAAAAATCAATTTTTTTAAAGTAAGCAGGAGGCCTCTCTGAAGTTTCTACTATGACCTGGGGCATGCAAAATAGATTGAAATATGGAAAAGGAAACTTCACACTGCAAAGCAATGTAACTGTCAACCTAACAACATGTTTCATTGACAAGAAGATAATCAAGTAAAGACATGGAGCTTTCAACTTTTTCAGCAGCTCTTACAAAGCATCTCAAAAACCCATCAAATGTTACAAAGAGATCTTAGGCAGCAGAAACGCTACACACAGTAGCGAGAGAAAATCTTCGCTAAAGAGAAAGACAAAGATAATGCATCTTCAAGCATTTCAGCCCTGAATCCTAAAGACTTGGACAGAAGGAATTTTCAAAGCATATCTTAAAAAAGATTATTTCAATGGGCTCCATGCACCTGTGCTCTGTATGCATGTTACACATGCAATTCCTCATTGCCCTCAAGAACTTCTAACTTAGCTGACTTATTTTAACCAGACTTTGTAGAACAGTACATTTCTCACAGCTAAGTTCCCACAAGTTTTATGAAAAGAGTAACTACATAAGATGCTTTGTAAGCTAACAAAACATACCCAGGTTTGATTCTCCAAAACAGTCAATAAATGTATCATTTAATTACACAAACTTAATTAATCAGATAGATCAGTTACCCCAGCATCCCTCTAACCAATTGCTCCCCAAACCAGCCTCTTAGTTCAGTTCATTCTAACCCCTTAAACCAAGGGTCTATAAGTTCCAAGCTAACCAAATTCTATGTTAGCTGTCATTTTGAAATTAAAATATTCTGTTACCATAACAAACGTTTCCATCTCCACGGAAGCCAATTGAACATTCACAGAAGAAACGATTTCCAGTTCCTGGACGACATATTGCATTGGTGTCACAATTATGGGTACCCGTGTAGCAGGGATTCCGGTTAATATCAGCAGAACCATCTGACAAGAAAGATCACATTCAGACATAAGAACACTACCCAAATAATAAGACTCACATAAGGCCCAGAAGGAGTTTGCTTTTAGCATACATTAAACAAGAAAAAAGCATGTTTTGCACTAAGAAGGAGACTTGCAGGAGATATGCAGGACATGAAATCTC
This sequence comes from Aythya fuligula, assembly GCF_009819795.1. NCBI lineage: Eukaryota > Metazoa > Chordata > Aves > Anseriformes > Anatidae > Aythya > Aythya fuligula. The sequence continues at coordinate 24,887,864 of NC_045561.1, forward strand.
AAACAACAGTAACACCTGTATTCCTTGTAACTTCTGCAAAGGACTGTTGAGTCTTTTTTTTTTTTAAATACTTCTTCCAGCCACTAGCCTAGACCCAAAGTGTGATTAACATATTGTTTTGTTCACTTAAGTTAGTAGAACTTTATTTTTGGAACAAACAAAAGTGAGCATACTCCTTTCTGTACTTATCTGACACGCATTTACAAATATCTCCTTTTTTTCTCCTGATATTAGCACATACACACTTGGACTGTTCTAGAAAGTACATTTCATAGGCTTTCTACCTACCTTACAACTAACGTGCCTTGTTTCAAGATAAACTACAGAAATTTTTTTTTTTAAATGGTAGATATTACTCCCCTCTTTTAACCTTTATTCTGACAATATAAAAAATCATTAAGAGAAGAACTACGCATTAGCTAAGGAAAAATGACATCCCATGTATCTAAGCAGCAATAGATTCAAGCTAGTATTTTGAGAGTATTTCAAGGAATTAGATGCACACTCCACTCAATTTCAAAACCAGATAATTACTTAAATAGCATTCCCCAAGTAAAAACATGAACTTTCAACAGTCCCATTTCTATTCTTAGTTGATGGGCCCAGATCTGGTGACTAACGCAAATAATTTAATTCATTAATGCCCAACTAATGCAGGCTAAAACAACGTAAAAGCATGCTTTTAATTACTCACAATAGAGGGGAAAAAAGATTTTTAATTCATACATACCACTGATTGGGCCAATGGAATTACTCATAGCGTATCGCAGAATTTGCTCATCTCTGTTATACAGGACAAATACACTGTCCACTGAGAGCTGCTGAGTAGCAGAAGTAGCATGTAAGGACTCATCATGAATGCATTCGTCAAAGGAGATGGTCTGTCGCCACTGATAGGCACCTGTGTATGTGGAAGCAACCCCATCCCTTTCTGGCTCTGTCACTGTGTACTCTCTGGTGGATGAGGAAGTGATCACTGCAGAATGGCAACAAGAACACTGATCAGAAATCACAAATGGTCTGCCCAAATAGCATCTGGACATATTCCCGTACTAAGGAATAGGTACTTGATGAGGTTTGTTCTGTTCTCAGTGCAGCATTCAGGGACAAGACATATAATTTGTCTTGACGTAATTAAAAATAGAATTTCATTTTGTGGGCTGCCAGGTAATGAAATGAAAAATTAACTCAGAAAACTCAAAAGTTTCTTTAGATGAACCTGCATAATGGATCTATAAGCCAAGAAGAAGAGCCTCATCACCAGCACCACACTACACCCACTTTAAGTTCATTGACATCCACTGGTCTTAGATTTTGACAGTCCTGAAGATGACATGTCTGAGAGCCCTTGTACACTCCACAGCAGTTTTCCATATTGTGAAAAATTCTGACCATTATTCTTCAAAGCAGATCTAGGCTTGCAGATCATCCCACCTACAGAAAGTTCCTTTGAATTCCACTAGTCTTCAAACAGACAGCACTATATCAATCCATTTACAACAGTTGGCAAAAGCTGGGTTTCTGCTGTTTAAATAATGGTCCATCAGATATGCCATAGGACAGCAGAAGGACAGCTATTTGGTTGCTGGTAAATTAAACCCAGCCTGAAAGATGCCTCCTCCCAGGCAAAGCAGCAATAGGGGCTCTGCACTGGATACCAATGCCAGGCACCAGCAGACACAGTGCAGCAATGATTTAACTACACCACTTTCAGCTATCTCTAGCAATCAAAGTGTGCAAGTACCATCGGAGCAAAGCGCTGTCTCTCTAATATCCAGATGCACTTGGGAAGCAGTATGTGGTAGCTAAAGCCCTTTACTGCTCTTTTGAGTCTGGGTTGTCTGGCTACCTCGCTTTGTTTTTGCTGGGTTGAGACATCCATAATAAAGAAAGGATTATCCCAATGTAAATGGTGAAATGAATGGATCTCTTACCAAATCTCAGAGTCTTACAGAAGGAAGTAAGAAGTACTGAAGAGACAATGGAGAAAACTGCTAAGGGAATTAAGAGCCTCCTAACTTCCTGATCAGTTGTTTAAATTCAGCTCAAATAATACTGACCAATGCTTGTTACTAGCAGAAGGCATGGTTATTGAAGTGTAGTTTAACCGATACATACTGGTAAATTACTGGTTTGCATGGTCTCATTAGACAAGAGCAAAGCCCATTTAATGACAACATTACTACAAATGTCTACTAATAGGTATACCAGTTTGGCTCCTACTGGAGAGCTGTGGACCCTACAAGAAGCTTTGCAATTGGTGTGACTGTCATTGGCAGTATAAAAATAAGAACAATTAAAAAAGGGAACATCAGTGCAAACAACAGTTCAAAGTTAAATTCATTTTTTTTCCCAATAAAAATATGAAAAATATTTTCATTGTCGCACTCAAAATCCACCTTCTTTTGGGACCCACTCCTAAGAGGTAAAAAGCAACTTTCTGTAAATAAAGGTCATAAGCACACCCTTTAAGAAGGCAATAAAATCATGTTTTCCAGATTGTCTTACTCTCCACAATGAGAAATGTGCACTTACATATCATTTCCTTCTTAGGAAAACTTACCAGAACTAGAAGTGTGATAGAGTTCAGTGTATGGTTCAATATGAACTGATGCACCAGAGGGGATCTCAGGTATTCTGCCCTCCATTTCTGTGCTGATAGTAAGGTGACCATGCTCATCAATTCCACTGAATTTCTGCTTTATAACCAGCTTCTCATTATTGCCAAGAAAAGTAACTTCTGTTTGCCGTGTAAACTCGCCACCTATAGAAACAGTATCAGTCAGGCTACTTTGCACTGGCTTCCAAAGGCTTCTATTTGCCATAACCTCTTGTACCAGATAATAAAAATAACTATTTTCTGCAAGCAAGCTTTTATGTGGCACAATTAATGTTTTGGGTCCCTACAGAAATAACTTCCAGAAGTATATTGATACCTGAAACTTTCACTTCTTAAACACAGAACATGCTAAACTGCAAGTAATCCCAATGAAGCATTAAAAACAAAACAAAAAAAAAACAACAAAAAAAAACAAAACAAAAAAAAAAAAAAACAGGAGAATGAAAATCAACCAAACAACCAAACACATGTTCAGACAAAGCTAAAAATATTCTGTCTTATCCTATCAGTTAAAGTAGTATATGAGTACTATGAGTACAGTAAAATGAGTATTTTAGAGAATATATCCATTAGGAACACAGTCAGTTAAAAATAAAATCCCACACATCTGTTTCTAAATCAAAACCAAGTAAAATGTATGTTGTAAATTATGGAACAAACTTCAAGTACACAATATCAAAAAAAAATAATCCCCAAATAATAAGTTAAGTTCATGGTGCAGGGCTGTAAAGGATAAAATTTAAAAAAGAAACACATGTTCTTCGAGAACAGATTGGACCTACAGCTTGAATTCATGTGCACAAACAAGTAGATAAGGCCTTGGACACTTATGAAAAGCTGTAATTGTGAGCTGGGGTTTCCTTCAAGTTAGCAAAACCATTTGCCTCTCATGTAGCATTTGCTTCCATTAAGAAATTTAGACCTTCACTAGGTCAGATTTTCATTGTGTTTTGCTTCATTGGCACAATCAAGCAACTAATATTGGACTTCACATACATGTAGGGGCAGGTGTTTTTTTTCCAGCAGCTTGTTACACTTTAGTGCCAAAAATGAGATACTTTTTAATAATCTTTCTTGTACAGGAACTGGCCAATCCATTCTTCTCCAAGAGACTTACATGCTTGTGCACAAGTTGTAAAATGAAATGGCCAATATCTAAACAAGACGTTTATAAAGCAACCAATTTTCAGCTCAGTATAAATAGATTTTCATCCTATATTGCTTCTAGATACACATTTCTTAACTCAAGACAGAGGAATAAATATTTTAAATTAAAAGTTACCAGTAACGCTGAATCCATTTTTATATCCTTGCTGTTCCACAGCAAACATCCATCCTATTATACCTCCAATAGAGGCAAGAGGCAATAAAGAATACCCCAAGGTCTCTGGGATAGTGCTGATAGCAGTGTAGGCACGTCCTTGGTTCATCACAACGTAGGAGTGAAGATCAGTGTTCTCAAACGTAACTGGCACGGGGTTGTTTCCTACAAAGATTCTTCCTTTGACTTTCCCATTGACTCTCTGAGGGGAACCTGGCAAATCAATGCAAGGCATCAGAACAAAATGACAGTTCTCAAATACTCTGCAAGGAATGAGTTCAGAGCATGTGCTATGTTCAAAGATACTAGCGTCAAAATGAATGGCAAACAAATGCTCACTGAATTCAAATGACAGGAAACTGCACAGAAGCAGTATGTCAGTTTGCTTACAAGTGCATTGTCACAATACAGATTACTAACCAGCCAAAATTGCCTAAAGAGATGCCCTTTACCCTCATTAACAGTTTTTCCTCCAAGGACAACTCCACAAACAGACTCTGCTGTTGCAGTATCTTTGACAGTAAGTGGCACTTCACTTTTTCACTTGAATATCACACTTCATATCAATTTCTAGTGAAAGTAAATTTGCTCTTTCCATGCTATCTAGAAGGCTGACACCCCTAGGTGTTCAGAGTCATCTGACTACTGACTTTCAGATAAAATTTGTTTTGAGACTGTGTCTTAGAGTAGTTACTTTGATTTACCACTTTTATACTATATACAGTATCCTAAATATGCTCAAATTCAAGTTGCATTACCATCAGATGCTTTTTTTTTTTTCTTCCTTCTGGAAAACTCAGTTTTATGAACTGGAAGCTGAGTAGTAGGTTTTACTTTCTTGCCTTATACAACACAAAGTTTGCAGTCGGCTATTTCAGTTGTTGACATGCATCTATACTCTGAGTCAAGTCACTATGAGGATTACAAGTGTGTACATAAGAAATTCCTTTATGGATCCTACACAGGAACAAAGTTTAAATGGGTATCTAACAAAAATCTGGCAGATTAGCTCCAGTAAAGGAGCTTAAGAGTCAGACAAAGAGGAGCCATGCTCTTCACTTTGATGATCAGAGCTCATTTGTTCATCCCCTTTAGACCATCCATTTCTAGAGCGGGGATCAAATCAGGTTATGAAACGCTGGAACTTCACAGCTACTTCAAGCAGTAACACTGGATGCTGTGCTATCTATTAAATTATGTCAGTTATATAAGAAATTGCTAGAAAGTCATCATAAAATGCATAATTCGTATACTTAACCACCTAAAATGATTTGCTCTGTTTAGAAATGAAAACACCATCTTAGAAAGCATAGCTCACTTAAAATACTTTTTAAAACATCTCTAGTGGTAAGCTTTTCAAGAAACATTTAACCATGTCTTTTTTTTAACTTTTGAAAATAGGTTACCTCATTCAAGCATGCCACATGCAATTGCCTCATATGCACCCAATTTTCAAAAAAAGTTACCTTCTGCTACACATTGTCTGCCGTTTCCTTTGTAACCAGCAATGCAACTGCAACAAAATCCATTGGGGTAATCTCTGCAAATAGCATGAACAGAGCACTGGTGGCGATTGTTAGCACAGGTCTGTTGGACATCTGTGTGGTAGCGGAACACTGCAGAAAATAAGACCAGACACTCATTCTTTTTGCAATTACTATAGTATTCACATGCCCCTGCTTCGGTTTCAAAGCATCACTACACCATTTAATGAGGGGTTTTCTTCACATTTTGTCTTCGGGGAAAACAATCAATTATAATTCATTTTTTTCCTAATGTTTGAATATGCAAGTAACAGTCCACTGTTTTCCAGAAAACATCAGTGTTTCAGATGTTTAGTTCTATTGAATTCACTGGATCTACGCAGTTAAGCTGTCTTGGTGAAACTAAACACACAGTATTTTACCTGCCATTGCTTCCAAACCACAGGAAAAGCAAACCTTTCCAACCTCAGAACAAAATATCAGTACAATACCTAGGAGCCTGCACCACACACACACTAATCCCAGTTGGTTGAACCCATTATTTCACAAAGAAATGCTCACATCTGCTTCTTGAAACAACATCTGGGTAGTCAGTTACACTGTTTTGAACTTTCTATAAACAACTCCTTAGAAGTTAGAATTGCTAATACTAGCCTTGTAAAACTTGAGCCAATATTTTTAGCCAATGATTTTTACAGCAGTAAAATTCCCAACCTTTATTAAATCACCTGTATTCAAGTAACACATCCAGGAAAGGAAAAAAAAACACAACCAGATTTCAATAGAACCCATAAGATCTTTAACAGGAACAGCCGCTTAATGCAGCTAATAAATTCAGCTCATACCTTTAACAATAGTCCTGGCCAAAAGACATGGAGAAATCAGTTCCACAAATTATGTGTCAACCTTAGGAATACCACTAGCCTTACGGGAAGCTCTCCTTAGGAGAAATTCCAGTTTCACAGGCACTGTAAACTTGCTCTCCTGTGAGCCTGGCTGCAGGATTAGCTCACTAGACTGGCAGGATATGATTCTGAGGTGACATCCAGGGTTAACTGCCTCAACAAGTAATGCAAGCTTCTTTAAAGTGCCCAGATTTTCTGAAGCCTATCCAACAGCCTATCCAACTTAGCAGGAACCAAGCTGTACAGAAGACCTTACCAATACCAGTTTCATCAAATTCTTCCACATCTATGACCTGGGGTTCCTGTGGGGGGAACCGCTGGGCCGGGAACTGGCGAGGTGGAGCTTTTGCTGTTGGGAAATCTTGATGACTATAAAAAGACTCAGTTGAAGGTGTTCCTGTTACATCTTGGTATGAAGTGACAAAGTCTTCTGCAGCTAACTGAGGAACGCTGTAAGTCACATGCTGATCCTCTTCTGTACTGTCCATACTGCTGGTGACATACTGTTGTCTTATTTCAGTGGAGCCATAGTCTGACATAAATGGTTTTGATGTCATCTCCTGGTCTTGTTCACTGGACTCTAGGCTCTCCAGAACATTGCTGATCTTGGCGGGCACAATACTGTCAGACGAGCTACCAATCTCAAACACCCAGACTCCTTTCTTCCCAGCATTGCTGCTTCTATCAAAGAGAAGTGTATGCCAAATCAGAATGGTCAAGTGCAAGTTGTGGTATTTTTATGCTACACAAAATGTAATACTTCACTAAGAAATATCAAGACAAACTGTTGAATTACATTATCAAATTGCACTGGCAGTTTGGATAGCATTTTTTTCTCCGCACTCAAAGCTCTCTTCTTGACTCCAAAGAGGTGGAAACAGAAGGACATATTTGAGTCACAAAGGTCTTGCTAACACTTGTTAGAACTTCCTAACCTACTCCCTTTCCTTCTTGTTCACTTTTTTCAATTCCCCCAAAGAGACCGCCCATGAAAGAGTATAAAGAGTTAGTCTTAAGTGGTCCTATCTTCAGAAGAGCTAAGTAAAAAGCAGCCCCTAGCACTGACAACGGAACTCCATGACCATTTGAAAATTACACCACTGTCCCTATATTCTTCAAGAGAATGAATATTTATCAGTGGCAGACTTTGCAATTTTATAAGCAATGGCTAAATGGAACTTATTTCTCATTGACTCATGCTACAATTAAGAAAAAACGTGGAAATCCTGGAGGTTTTCTTGATAACTTTAAAAAAGCATACTTGTGCAAGTTTCTAATGCTGTCTTCATCATTAGCGATGATATTGTAGGATCCCGCCTTTTCCCAGAAGTAGTAGTTTGTGGAGGCTTGACTAAAGCCAACCGTAGCAGGAATCTTCCCATCATCATTCTTGGAGTATGTACTATAGAACTGCAAACTGTCTTCTGGGTAAAGGAAAATAGCATAGGAACTGGAATCGGATGAGGCTAAAACAGCCTGGAATGTGTTTCTCTGTGTGGGGGGAAAAAAAAAAAAAAAAAAAAAAAAAAACAGACAATAGAATGACTTTTTTCTTTTTAAATACAAAGTCAAAATCTGAATTTCCATAACACATAATAAATGCATCATGTATTACTAGGAAAAAAATCAATATTATGCAAACTTATATTTTGCTCAGGCAGTTTTACATTTAGCGTGCATAAATATTAAACAGAAAGAGAGAAGTTAAATCATTAAGGAAGTAGCCGTCTCCTTAAAATAAAAGACAATGGGCTAGATTAAATAAAAAGATGTAGTAAAGTGGCATGAGTATATTTGTAAACAGAGTATTTAAAGAAGAGTTGAACTTGCATGTTGCTGCAGGAACACTCCTGCACACTGTAGGAGCCATCCATACAGTACCTCAGACATCAGCTATTCATTAATATACCAGTGCAGAATCGTTACTGTGAAAACAATGGCTGTGTCAAGCTAGGTGCAAAAAATTCATCTTTGATAAAAGACGACCTGCTAAGTTGCGGTAATGTTCTCAACTTCATACATCGTGAACAGGCTCATCAATTAGGATAATTATAGCACATGAAGGTACAAACACCAGAAATCTTCATAAGATAGTATCTAATAGGACTTAAAAAGCAAAAAGGAAAGGGAAATGGATTGCAAATAATACAAAAAGTAACCTCTAACTGCTTCTTCATTCAACAGTTGCTACAAAGTATGGGCTTTTTGTTAATGCAAGGTCAACTCTCCTTGTGGAGAAGTGGATTCACAGTTTGAAGTTCTTATTAGTCCTTATCAGATTTTAGATAGTTTGATATCAAACTGACTTAACAGTCTGTTGAACAATTCAAGCCAAATGGATTGTATTCCACAGGTGGAGGGCAGGACATACGCAACTATTTCAGTTATTGCATCACGCTTAGCATTTGGTATGGGAACATCAGGGAATGCAAAGAAATCAGCTATTAAGATTCAACCATTTTCCTCTGAATGAATAAAATACTATAAAAAAAAAAAAAAAAAACAGGAAAAAAATGTGGAAACTCCTATTTTGCTACAGCCTTTTCAACAAAGAAATACAAGGAATTTGAGCCTTCAAAACAACAGGTTATGGTGTTACACATCAACTGAACATGTGTTCAACTTGGCTCAAAGCTCTGATAAACATTCACCTTTTCTTCCAAAGAAGGATCTTCTCCAGGTCCCTGATAAGGAGCCACGAGCTTCCAGGTAACAATAACAACACTGCTGGGTTCGAAAGTGGTCTCAGGAAACCCCCTTTTGATGTAGTCTGATGCAAGTTTCAAGACCTCTGAGGATGAATCTTCTCTGTAATACACATTTCCACGTCCATCTGTTGTATCCAGATCCGCCATAAACGGAGCAATAGCTCCAAAACTGACAGGGAATTGACCAAGATATTTTTCCTCATTTGAAGGTTCATTCACTGCTATAATCCCATTAGTGGCAACCTAATAAAAAGTAGAAATTTTAAGATGAATACTGTTCATATGCCTGTCTCCCACACTTATGTGCTCTAGATCACAATATTTTCATTCCATTTCTAAAAGAAATGGTCAGAAGTCAGCCTTGTATTTGTAAAGCAATTAAATTTTGCAAGCTTCCTTTTTAAAAAGCAAGTCTACTTTACAGATTGACCAACCTTTTCTCTCTAGAAAAAAAGATTTTGGGCATTTACATTTCAGATCCTTATTGCCTCTTCTAACACAGACATCCACATCCACCACATTTCACAAGTTCCCAAGTCTTTCTCAGACCAAAACCCAGCACAACACCACCATGAGCCTGTTGTGCATTGTGTGCAGACCCTCGCTGATGACCAAAAGCTCATCTCCTTTTTAGCTGTCATTCTCACAGAGCAGTTTTACAATAGCATTACCAGGCATGGTAAAGATGAAGCCAACTGTTACTTTTTTGGTTAAGCAGTGAACTAGATTCTTACCTAGATGCATATCTACTAGCTCAGCGAGATGTAGCTAGTCAGTGAGGTGATGACTTGCAGGCAACCACCTCTGCCTCTGGCCCTGCTTCCAGACCTGTATGGCCCTGTATCAATCAGCCACGCATTTCCAAGTGCTGGACTCCCCAGCAAGAGGGCACACCAGACTGCCTGCAGGCAGCCAGACACTTCTGACCCCATGGCTGCTACCTCACATGCTGATGGCTCACAAATAGGCAGAGGTCCCAAAATTGGCACCACAAGCCTTGAAACTACACCAGCTGCCTCTCGCAGCTTTATCTCACTTGCAAGGATTCCTTCATGTCCAAGAAGAAGAAGCCACCACTGGATCTTCTCACATGGTCAAGACATCCACAGTGTTACACAATCTTTATGAAGACTTGGAAGAATGTGCAGATGGCCACAGTGACCCAGATCTCAGGGCCATCTAGCCCAGCAGGCTGTGCCCCCTGCTGTACCTGCATTACAACACCTTTGGGTTCAGCAGAACACAAAGCCCACTCTTCTCCAGCCAGCCTCCATCCACGTGCAGCTCAAGGGATTCCCTGTTCCCTGTGGTTTGACTGTTTACTCATCCTCAGTGGATCTCCTTCAAGTGTTTGTTAAGTCTTCCCTACGACATCACTAAACTTTAAGCATACGCAAAATCCTTTAAAAAGCAATCCCTGACTCATACCCCGAGGTCTCTCCTGTTTTTGTTTGTTTTCAGTCTGGCTCCCCACTTCATTTTATGCTCCCAGTTTTTGTACTGGGACATAGGGCCAAATCCTACCCAGTCTCTCCCCTAGTTTAATTTCTCCTCCAGAATGAAACCCCCCAGTCTAATCTGCTTGCTAAGACATTTTTGCATCTTTGAAGTACGAATTTAGCATCAAGTCAAAGTATTTCTTTTCCTTCTTGCTTATGGCTTTTGCACACAAGCGTTCCTACTCCCACTCTAAATCATCCTGTGAGAGATGACTTGCATTCAAAATATTTCAAACAAATTCCACACTCTCAGTCAGATTTGGTGTGTGCAGACTTTAAGCCTGCATGGTCCCCCATGTATGGCAAAGATTAAAATACCAATGTGAGAAAACACGATCAGGACTAGGTAATACTACAGAACAAAGTAGCGGCTAAAAGAAATGACTTAACATTTGGTCTCTCTCTTTTCATCCATTAGGGATGTGCATCTGACTACTCATTTTATATCTTGCTAAGACTTTAGTGTGACAAGTAATTTAATTAAGGGGATGCAGAAATGCCAGCCATTTTCATTCTATGTTTGTAGTTTATAAATGAGATGGTTCGGTTATAAATGTTAAGGGACTGTTTGGTTGCTAGTACTCTATCACCAAGAAAACATTTGCAAGCTATTAAGTGAAAATAAATACACCAACTGAGCACTTTGTGAAGAGATTTTAGTATAGAGAAAGAACATCAATCGTTACTAAAAATGCTTTTTGTTTTCAGGTTTAATAATACATACACATATGTATACAGATAGCAAGTATCATGATTTAACTTTACCCCGTTCCTTTTAATCTCACACTGGCAGCTTAAAGCATGAACCCCAAAATACAGAGAAGTAATTGAGAGTAAACTGGGTTTCATTAAAGCATCGTTCCTGTCAAATGGGAAAGGAAAAGGAGAAAAGCATCAGGTGGGTGTTGTCTAAAGACCAACTGTACTGTACATCTTTCCTTTTAGGGTATAATTCTATTTAAATTGACAGGAACTAACACGGATGTATTTTTAGCATGTCCAACTTCTGGATTACACACATAGTTAACATATATTCATAGTCTGTCACAGAACAAGTCACACACTCTGTTATGGTCCTATCTTGAAAAACTAAGTGAGGAGAAGGAGCTAAAAAGTAACTAAGTGCTTCTACTGACAGAAAAAAAAAAAAAAAAAAGGATAATACAAGTCAAACTTACAGGCAAATGAAGTATTTTTTTCCCCCTGGCCAGTTGCTAGGCATTTTAAGGACGTGAATATTTCTGAAGAAAAAAAGAGTTTAACAACTGAATTTATTCGTGTAAGTGCCTGTTGACCTATAACGGCACAGTTTTCTAATATAAAGATGAAAGATTATTAAATCAGTATGCTAATAGTTACCAGTTAAATTGGACCTATCCTGAGTTAACAGACTCTGATCCTTCCCCCAAATGAAGATGTCTCCACTCCTCTAACTTTTCCACATCAGCAAGCTCTAGTGTAAACCGAAAAAGTCTTCATAGCAGGGTCACTAAAACAAATAGATCAGTACGGGCTACTGATAGGTTCCAGCGTTATAAACCTTGCATAGGAAAACACCTTATTTTCCTTGAAATGTCTTCAGAAGGTTATTGTATGTGACAGTCTAATGTTTGAATTTGTATTAAATGAGAGTTCTCTCTCCTGGCTATGAAAAGAAAAAGTTATGTTGCTAGGGATTTTATGACAAGTTGATGATAAAGAATCATTCCTCAAGAGTCCTTGCCTTCTCTTTCATAAGTAGACCTAATTCAAACAACTCAGCTTCCCAACTACTGGAAAAAGAGAGAAAAACCCACATGATTTTTCAACTGACTGATGAAACTTGCAAAAATCATGTGCTCAAAAATTAGAATAAGCTTGTTCCATACTCCTGATGAACCTTATGGAAATACATATTTCATCACAACAACTCAAAATCTGATGCAGAAGTTATTTTATGTACTGCATATACGTAATACATTTTGATACCATGTGTTAATTTAAAAGCTTGGTAATATTTACTATCCACTACATAACTGAGTAAATTTTGCTTACCAAATAACATCATAGAGCTTGTACTGACTCCCTGCCAACATACAATAAATGGGTACCTTGTGAAGGTGCATTTAAGACTGCTCAGTACATTCCTTTAATGCATATACTTTGTTCCCATACACTTTGTGCCATGCTTCTGTTTCACAATCCTTGTGACAGATTAAATGCAACACAAAAACCTCTTGGTATTAGGTAGACTGATATCAAACACCATTTATTACCAGACTTGGCCAATCTGAGAATTGTCTTTCCTCACTAACCAGGCTTGAAGAAGCCCTAGGATTGATTCTGGAAGTGCCTCTACATTGTCCCAGACCAGCACTAGCCTCAAATCACTGTAGTTTTATGGCATGGGCCAGTAACGAGAGCATTAAGCTTGAGAAACCTCGTGGTGCTACCCAACCTACTGTCCCCCTCTGTCCCTTATCGGGCACGTTACTCGCTATCTCGCCCCTCAGTGACAGGACACACAGCCCGCTATCTGGCAAGGCTCTGTCTGTGCCTCTAAAAGGGCATTTCTGACTTGGGCTGGCTAATCAGTGACCAGGCACAAGACAAGACAATGACCGAAAGGCTCAAACCGACGGCTGGGTTCCTCTTCCTACCGGTTACCTCTGCCTGCCTCTTCACACGTAGACATCCCTCAGCGTTTTGGCTTTCCGCTGGGATTTCGGGACTTAAATAGGTAGGGACAGTGCGGACAAGGAGCAGGAGCACGGCTTCGGCGCTCCCCAGCACGGGGGAGCCACGCTGCACACCTGCAGCCGCAGCGCGAAAGGCACTGCAAGGTGCGAAGCTTCCCAAGCAGCTCCGCGAAGATGCGCCCCAGCAGCCACCCCTCCAGCGCGTCAATTCCTCTGCCCAGCGGGCTGGGCTGCAACCTAAAACCCCACACCCCGCCGCCGGGCTCCCCCCGCACCCCGCACTCACGTGTAGGGCGCGCACGGCCGCCCCGTAGAAGCGCAGCGCCCGGCTCAGCTCCAGCGCCGCCGAGCGCGAGTCGTCGCCGTGCTGCAGCGCCGCGTCGCCGTGCCCCGGGCCGTGGGGCAGCAGCAGCAGCGGCTCGGCACGGGGCTGGGGCTGCGGGGCCGGGGCGAGAAGGAGCGGGGCGGGCAGCGCCATGGCCGCGGCCAGGGCCAGCAGCGCGCAGGGCGGGCAGGGCAGTGCGGGACCCATGGCTGGCGGCTGCCGGGGAGGCGGCAGCGGCGCGGCCCCGCCGCTATAAGCGCGGGCAGCGGGCGGGGCGGGCAGCGGGGGGCGGGCTGAGGGCTGAGGCGGGGAGAAGTGGTGTGAGGGGGGACGGAGGCAGCGCCGTGTGGGGGCGGCTCGACGCCGGGGGGGTTATCGGCAGGGGAAATAATGATGATAACCCAAAAGTACGCCCAAAGGTCTTTCGTGAAGTCATCCTGTCAATGCCACAGCGTCACCGGCTGTCAAGTAAACCCCACGGACCAGCCTGGAAAAGGAACTTCGCTGAGGATGAGGTGCATAGGAACCTACATGCAGAGCAGCAAACAGCCCCTGACTACACCTTCCTACTTCTCTGCCTGCAGTCTCTTCCTACTTTCCTGCCAGCAGGAAACACCCAGAATCAGCTGAAGAATGGATAAATTTCATGCTTTTTCCTAAAGGTTCCAAGCAAAGACATTTATAGAAAACACCAGTGTTTTAAATCTTTAATTACATCTTTAAATCTTCAAATTAAAACTTTAATCATTAATTCAAATTAAATAATTTGAATTGAATTGTTAATAATTAATTCAAATTAAATCTTTAAATCATTAAATCTTGTCCAGAGAAGCGTATGCTGTGCTATTTCCACGGAATACCTATAGTAGAGAATCGCCTGAGGGGAGGCAGCTGAAACCCTACTCACATGCCTTTTACATGACTTCTTACTTGTCTCTAAACACCTGCTCCTTCCAGTTCTCTCCTTTTCCCCAGTCAGTCTCATCCGATTTCACCCGTTTTCCCAGAATCTCACAGATAAAGCTTTTTGGTAAGAAACTACCGTTCACATTTGGTGAGTTACAAGATCACAAGACACGCGGGGAAGTGCTATAACCATGCTTTCCTAAAAGGTAGAAATACATTTGGGTATGTAACGAACATTATTATCATTAGCAACCCTGTCCACCTGATTTCTACATTTCAGCAAAAGCAGCCACTGAGACACACGTAGCCTGGAGGTCTGGGAAGAGAAGCCCTCCCTCCACACAACTGAGCTCACTTTGTACTTTCACCTGCACCTTCTCCCCGTATTTTCACAGCCCATTAAACAGTAACCAGTAACAGCAACAGCTCCTTGCCCACGTTAAGTGTGCACACTCAAATACGATGGAATGCCTTCACCAAAAATCACCCTTTCTTTCTAACCTCCTCTATTCAGCATAAGGCTACTTCCAAACCTACAGAAGGTAAGGACAAGATGTGTTTGTGGAACACAGCTCCACAACAAAGAGAAAACCTAAATCAAACCCTAAAACACCCCCATATATACACTCACAACATAAAAATGTCATTTCTGTTAAGCTTGAAGTTTTCCATAGCCACATTCTTTGACACAAAAGTCAACCTGAGCCAGAGAAAGATAAAAGCATATACATGTATATGAAAAAAAATCTGAGGATAACATTTTCCTGCCAGATCTCTATGATTTCCTAGTACTACATCCAGAATTTGGAAGATGAGGATCACTGGGAAGCCAGAAACTTCTTGTAGTAAATCTGAAATTGATTTGAAGGCTGGAGAGTTAAACGTATACATCTGGATATTTAAAACAGAGTAATAGCAATGTTATGGTAAATCCTCTGTCCATGAGTCAGGACATTGTGATTGTTTAGTCTGTTTTGGGGTTAAGAGGATTGCAGTGTTTCTGTTGAATAAGTTTACCTTGTTTACAATGTTGCTCCCACAGTGGTGAGTAATGAGAACTGTTAGTTCTCAGCCAAAAAAATTATTTAAGCTGTCTTTCCTAGCATCTTCAATAATGACCTGAAAAAGGGGTAGAGTAGCATGTTTACGTATGTTGTAATTACTTGGGAGATGTTAATTTCTAATGCCAAGCAGAACATAGAATGCAAAATACTTTTATAAGATTTTAAATGGGAAGAAATATATTCAGAGGCAAACTGTCATAATACCAGCTATCTCCAGGATATTACCATGCAAAATCTTCCAAATATTAAATGCCAAGAATATTGCCTTTTCAATGGGTAACAAACCAGACATGGCAACAGTTTACAAAGCAATGTGGCCCCCAGAGATCAAGTACAAGACAGGAGCAGGTTTTACTGAGTTACTGGGATGTAAGTGACCTTTTCTACAGGGAGGTGATGACACTGCTTTTCCAGAGACTGCTTGCAAGATCAGAGATCTCACGAGAAGTGCACTACGGGAGAGAACTCTGAGCGAGACATTTAAAAAGATCAGAGGACCAGAGGGAGCAGCATATAAAGCATTATTAAAGAGCTGAACTTTGCACATGCCTAAATGATTACAGGGAGGAGATTTGATTTCCATCTGCCATCAAAGATATGAAGCATCTTCCATTCAAGTATCTGAAGGGTGCTACCAAACAGAGGGAGGAATTGGATCAGTGTGTTTAAGGAATACAGACAACCAAGGATTAAAATGACCAAAAGACACCACAAAACCAAATAGCAGAAAAAGTTTCCTTACCATGGGGTCCAGTTTTTGAAAAATCAGAGATTACACATAGTGGAAGCAGAATTACAGAAAGCTTTAAGTAGTCTTATTCCAGATTGATTGGATTACTGTAAGAAATAATTCTGTATTTGATCCTGGGACAAGATAGCCTCTCAGATTTTTTCCTTGAGTTTTTGTGTTGATATGGTACTGAAATAGCTCACAGGTATTCACGCGTGTATATTTGAAAATTTCCACTGCCTACACATGAGGAGATGTAGAAAACAGGACTACAGACATGGTTTTTGTGTGATCCTCCTGACAATCC
Source organism: Aythya fuligula (assembly GCF_009819795.1). NCBI lineage: Eukaryota > Metazoa > Chordata > Aves > Anseriformes > Anatidae > Aythya > Aythya fuligula. Next base: position 24,904,411 of record NC_045561.1, read on the forward strand.
CAACCTTCTCCCCACTTTCTTGAATAGAAAAGGGGAGCTGGAGGGTACTCCTTGCTGGCTTGGTTGGAAGAAGGAAAGTGGTGACCTGGGCTGCTCATGATGACCGTCAGCTGTCCAAAGATGAGGAAGCATTCCAGCAGATGGATCATCAAAAGAGAGAGTAACCATGTGGTAATAAGCTGGGAAGAACTGAGCATTTGGGATAATGACAGGAAAGGAGAGGACCGAGGTCTGCTGAGAAGAAGCATTTTTTGAGAGAGAAGGTCATGGGAATCAGAAGGTCACAAGCAAAGGCAAAGCTTGCAGGAAGATCGTGGAGTGAGCATCAGGAATTTAAATCACTCCATCCTGGCACTTAATGTTTGTTGTTCAGTAGAGTGGAACATTAAGAGTTTCCCTCTAAATGAGCCTGTATCATTATGGAGGTCACAAGATTTAGGAACAATTTCCAAATAGGATATTTTGCAGCAGAACTGTCTACAGAAGGAGACTGGTTTTGAAGCAGTGTTAGACGATCTTGAGAAGAGATGAACGTGGCTGGCCCTCTGCATCAGTGCAGGGTACAAAAGATTGTGAACTGCCCTGTTTCTCTCACGTGGTAATCTTTCAGGGCAAGAAAAGGACAACTTCCTTGGGAATTCATATCCTGTGCTGGAGAACAGCTGGGCAGCAATGGGGATGTGCAACAGTGACCTGGTCATTACAGAAGAGAGAGATTGCTGGGATGTAACGGTGGGCAGCAGTAACACTGGGCACTGCCTGCAGCAGGGGCAAAGCAAGGGAGAAGAAATATCTCCCAGCTATTTCCTGAGTCCACTGTTTGGGGAGACTGCTTACATTTCTAGGGTTACCTCCTTCCACTTGTATGTCTTATTAGTCTTAGAACTGATAGCTGTATCAAAAAGGGACAGAAACAAATTACCATGGAGGAGGTTACACAGAGATGTTATGCTTACGCAGTTGCAGGAACACTTCCCTTCATCCCTGTCTACAGCCTAGGAAAAACAAGATGGAAAATGGAAAAGAAAAATACCAGTGTCACAGAAATTAGCTATGTAAAAATAACAGCCTCACAATTCTCCCATCTGTCACGTACCACATGAAAAATATGACACTCTTTATCATTTTGGTTTTGGTATTTTATCAAAAAATCCTTTTTACAGCCTATAGCCTCAAGTCTTTCAAGAATGGAGTTTCTCATCCAGGAAAAATACTACAACTTCTTTGTAGTAATAGAGTTGGAATGGGGAAAGCAGGTACATAGCTGGTCTTCTATATACATTTTGAGCACAGCACTAACTATTCCAAGTCTTACTATTTTGTTGCTATCTAAAAGTTTTAGCTTTGTGCAACAAAAGTCTCCAGACAGACACTAAGAACTGACTTCAAACTTTTAAAACCACATAGGAGGTGGGAAGACAAAAGGTATGACCCATTCCTTATATATGTGAAATAAATAAATAGATAAATGATTACAATATAAAGGAACATTGTTTTTAAACAATGGGAATAGAATATGGAAAAGCAATTTGACTGGGACAGGAAGACAGATATGGAAAAGGTATCCTTTATCTCCTGTCTACTCTGAGACTTAAGACATAGCTCCTCTGCCTCACTTACATCTTATTGTGTCAGACTTCAGAGCAGAGAGAGCAAACATGGGGAAAATACATCCTGTAGCCTGGTGATGAGGTTGCATTTAATGCGTTTCTTGCTAAACCACCACTTAAGATTAAACACGCACCCAAACCAATTTAGCATTGCTAAATTTTGCTTTCTGTTTTCCTGGGGCATCCAGAATTTCACTGCAGTGAATGCGAATTTCGGTTGTACGTGGGATACAAAAAAGGTGTTGCACTGAGTCCCTGCAGCAAAGCCTCTAGATGACTATCGAGAAGGAAAGAGAGGGCTAGTGGTAGCTAGAAATTCAATTACAAATTATTAGTATAGAAGCTCAGCCTTAACTTTTCCATGAACACTGAAAAGGGCTAATAAAGTCTGAAACTCTGGCACAGAGTTCCCCGTGACAGCCAAACTATTATCTCACACCCTGCTCATTGTGTCTGTAGAGCATCCAGCCTCCATGCCTAGACCCTCTGCCTCTGAGAAAACACAATTTATAACAATTACAATTAGGAAAAAACAAAAAAAAAAGGAAAAAAAATAGACATGATTTCTCAGGTGAGTCTAATCAGCCATGGCAGGTTAATGAGGACACTTAATAAATTTTTCCCTAGCATGATCAGATAATATCTTGTAGAAGGAAAAGGACTTATTTTGGAAACTGATTTTTTGAAGTGGAATCCATTACATAAGCCAGTGAAACTCACCAAGGAGAGCATATTACCTTGAGTAGCTGTGAATAAAACAGAGAAACCAACTTTCACAACGGGTAAATGACGCTGTGGGGCAGCAGAGGCCAATCATTTTCATCACTGTTTTTTACAACAGGACTGGAAAAGGGAAAAAAAAATAAAGTTAGCACCTATTCTTATTAATTAAGATTAGATTGTGGTTCATCTTTACATGTAGAACAGTTGTGAAAGCCCTGCACAGATGAAGAACAACAGTTCCCTAATTAAACCCATGCTTGGCCAGATCGAACACTAGGGATTAACATTTCTTCAAATGAGGTTGCTTGTAAATTCAAGAATTTACTATGCATTTTTAACCTAAAAGCCTAGTTTTTATGCTTGTAGATAAAATGTTTAAAATCAGTTGGACATAATACCTGGAGTAGGCTGTAGTATGCCGCACATCTGTAATGCTGAAAGAGTGTTTGTCTCTCTCTCTCTCTCTTTTTTTTTTTTTTTTTTTTTTTTTTTTTTAACTGCATAAAGCCTGTGAATTATCCTCTGGCCTGAAACAGTCCAGATCCAAAAACCAGGAGTAATTCCATGAATTGCAGCTGACCTAAGAACTTACATTGCTGTTCGCTTGGAATCTGCAGACTAATATAAACAGTGGCCCACTCATTTCTTCCCAAACAAAGTTGAGTGTTCAGCCTAGGATGTACCACTAGCTTTGTCACAGAGCAACAATAAAACATGAGGATCTGCGCTAAAGCAGCTCTGCACAGAAACAATCATGTTGCCCCTGGGAAAAGAGGCAGTATGTGCAAGCGCTAGGGTTGATGCAATAACTTATTCATCGGAGGAGTGACGGGATAGGAGCAAAAGCGGGAGCTCTTTTTTTTTTTTTTTTTTTTTCTCTGCAAGAGGCTGCTGAGAACAGCCCCTGTGTGTAGTCTATGCTCCCAATTAAAAGAAAGACAGGGTGTGATCCCTAAGGCCACATAGCAAGGGCTGGATTGTGTCCAGACTGCTAACCCTGAGATCTCAGTGGCCATGTCCACACTGCTTAGCATTTGGCCTGTGAGCTCTGCTGAGTTACTGTAGTCCTAGGAAACAACAAATATTTTTTGGATTTTTTTTTTCCAGTACATGCTGTCAAAGATAAAGAGAACGATTATACACAAGTGGTTTAGTTACAGCACGAAACTGAGGGTATGCCACATGAGGGGATGTGCAGGTATTTGAAACTGCAAAGCTTTGGAAGATTGCTTAGGGCCAAGAACAAAGCCTGGTCTTGGCTTGTGTGTGACTGCCTTTTGAGGCTGGTCCTTGGAGCAAACTGTCTGCAGGCTGCTCCTGTGCTTTGTCTGGGAAAGAGCCACTGGGAGCAGGCAGGAAATCAGCTAACATTCAAGCAGTTCGGATACTCACAGACCCAGTGCTAAGAGAGATCCTGGTCCCCTCTCATTTAGCACTATAGACGTACCTGTGTATCTGGAGCCTCCTTCTCAGAGGCATATTTTAAATTTTTCTAGGGGCAGCAATACTCTTACAATAGGGGAGAAAAGAAAAAAAAAAAAAAAAAAGTTTACCAAGACATTTTTCAAGTAATTAATTGGTTTTGTTGCTCAGGACTGGACTTCTATCTAATCAATTTCTGTCTTGTCTTCTCTCCTTTTTAACACCCTGTGAGCTGTCTGAACCTACCGTAACATCCTCCTTCACCTACTCTCCACAAGAGCCTTCAACTCTGTACTGGTATGTTCTTCTTAGTTTCCTTCCTCGTCTTTTTCCAGAACAGGCTTTTATTAACCTTTTGGGATCTTAGGGCTGACCCGCTTTATGGCTCATTGACCAGTTCTCATTCCTCGAGTTCTTTCTCAGAGAAACTCATGCCTGTTTCCCTTTAATTGCAAAATCTTTTACGATTCTCTCAAACTTCCTGCATGAAAAATATTTGAATGTTTTCCAGCGTCACAGATCTTTCAAACCCCACTTTTGCCAGCATGGGTAGTTTTTAGTTACAAGTGAAATCACTAAACTAAAGGAAGTGACTTAGGACGGAAAAAGTATTACCTAAAATAAAATGATCTATATCTGGTTCTTAATTCTCTAGTTACTCATTAAATACAACTATTGTTGTAAATGCATCAAATGTGTTTAATGCACTTGTCTCTTAAAATGATGAACCAGTCTATCAATCCCACCCATCTCTAGAGCCATTAAATACAACACGAGACTGCCATTGAGAAAGCTGTGTGGACAGAGCTTAAACATTGTGAAAATATTTGGAAACACAATTATTGGAAACAAACAACGTGGAAGAAATGTGTATTACCATAGACATAGATTTTAATAAAATAACTGATTTCTGTGGATGTACTGATTTTTACATTTTCATCATCTGAGCAGGGATTCTAAGTTGTGCAGAATGAGCCACAGCCTTTGAACAAACAAGCGCATTGTGTTCTTCCTGAGGGAAATCTGCTGCCCTCTGCTTCTTCCATGTTAGTGAATACAATTCAGTCATTTACGTACACAGCACAGGACTTTGCCCCATCCAAAATGTAAGTATTTTCTGCAGCTTATTCCCTGCAGCAGCACTAAAGTACAAAGCAGGTTTTCATCCAGCAATCATGGTCCCGACAGCACTCCTCATTACTACGTACTACTGTGTCAAGTCTCAAAACCTCTCCTGCTGACTTAAGAAACATTATTATTCCACTTCATAGACAGAAAAATGAAAGCACCAAGGGAATTTGTCCACCTGGCAAATCAGACGACAGGCAGGAAACTCAGCAGAGATTTCCTGACAACCAGAAGCAGCTTTCTGAAGCGGAGCAGATTGTGTTTCTTCTCAAGGCAAATGCCAATTTTAACTAATAATGGTCTCTGTGGGTATCCAGAGAGTGGAACTCTGTCATTATTCTTAATGCTCAGGAGCTTCTGGAAAGCTCACCAACTTCAGATATTCAAGGTGCTACCACATGGCAGAAATGGACAAAAAAATAAATATCACAAGTAAAATTTAGAGTCAGTTTTTTTAAGTTGAATATGTAATGAAGAATTGGGTTGCTGGCTGACATGTTCAGCCTTACTAGAGGGGTATATGGCTGATAAATTATAGCTCAGCAAGCACAGAAAGACATGAAGTTTTTGCAATAGTTTCCATGTTACGTAGAGGAGGAATTAAAAGGTTGGTCTTAAATACCTACAAGCTGTTTCTGATCTCCATAAATTGTGACCTAACTTTGAAAACAGGAAATATGCTTCAGAGTAATGTAAAACAAACAGGCTGATTTAACACAACAGCAGCAGCAAATCACCCCTGACAGCGCAGTATTTTTCAAATACCCATCTGTCCAAAGACAGCAAAGTACAAAGATGCAGCATTAGACTAAAGACAAACTTCTGCTAGGAACAATTCTCTCCTGAATAACACCTCACCTTTAAAGCCCCCATGACATCACACCCATTTTACATGGCAAACTATGACAAAAATTAACCTTGTTGTCTTCTTTGCTAACGCTCATTTTCACATACTTGCCAGCATGCCCTACACACTTCATACATCTAAGTGTTCTCAAAAACTTGGAAGAATTCCTGCTTGAGCATTTGCAAACTTGGGGCTTATATTTAGCATCGTATGTATTACACATATAGGATAATTTAGGTACATTACCCTTATTATTTCACTGCCACTTACTCTGATAACTTTTTCTGGTTACTAAGAGTTTTGAACATTTCCTACAGCATGCTATTCAGTTTTCTCAGTTCCTGACCTAAACTGAAATCCCACCAATTTTTTCAGCCTCATCTAAGGACAGGACGTTTGCCATTTCCAAATAGCCCATTTTTACAGAACGTGTTTTTCCCCTCTGGTACCAGATATAACCAGCTGTCGCATGCATTGCTTCAGCAGAGTAGCTGAGCTGTTACTCCCAGCATGTGAACCAGCTGCTTTCAGCTGCTGCTAGTTGTGCTGGAGCCAGACACGGAGCTGAGAAGAAGCCTGCTGGACTTCCACTGGCCTCAGCAGCCTCACTCCTTACTTTGAGGAGGATGTCTGTTTTCAATTGAGAAGGAACAAACCAGGGTAGGGACAGAATGGATCTTGAAGAGGAGTCAAATGAGGATGGAGTAGGAAGGTGGGAAAGAGAAAGAGAACCTGAGCCTTTTGAGTCAGAGGATACAAAGATAAAACCTGATATCACCAGGGTTTGTGCATGCATATTATGTCATTCACTTTAAGAAGGCTGATTCCATACTAACAGCAAGCAGAAATGAAAAACATGGGCTATCCAATCCTGCAGACAAACAAGCAAGAAGTGGAGTGCTCCTAAACAATGCATATGCTCCCAGTCCTACAAAATGAAACCCAAGGTTTGGTGGTCCTGCTGGTCTTCACACCCTGCACAAAAATAAATAAATAAATAAATAAATAAATAAATAAATAAATAAATAAATAAATAAATCTCTCCTTTGACTGAAGGTCTCACTTATCTCCAGTAAAGCTCAGCTAAGAAGAATGAATTCTCAAAATGAGTGTTGCTGAGCATGAAGGAAGAAATGCTGCTACTCAGTAGTAAGCACGGATGTTTGAAAAAGGAGAACAGGCATCCTTGGCTCCCCCTAGGCACAAGACAGGCACTGGTGCTGGTCCAAAGAGCAAATCATATAATTTCATTTCATTTCCTTCTGTCTTCAGACACCATTCTGTGAGTGTTAAATGGTTCCTGGCATTGCAGGGTTTTTCTTTAGGATATCTGGCAAACTGAAGACAGTGAAGCAGATGCTGAGGGCTCAGAAGGTTTTTCCCTGACAGAGGTCCAACATCTGTTAAGTCATCCAAGAAATGCTCCAAGCATATGCTATTCAATACACACAGGCTACCCATATATGATACTTTTAACACTGTATGCCTTGCAGCCTCCAAAAGGTGGCTTTTCAAAGTTAGCACTGGGATTGCTTGAAAGCAGTCAAGCAGCTACAGCTACCACGAGGGAAGCAAAAGCTCCCCACAAAAGATACTTCTATGCAGCCAACACTTATGCTAAAGGAGGTAACCCCTGTTGTGCAGCTCTGCAGAAATGCTTCGAAACAGAAACAGGGCTCAGACAAATGCAAACTGCTAGCATGACAGACTGAGTCCAGTGGTCAATGAAAACCTCTCTGCTATAGTTTCAAGACAGACTTTGAAAATGAGACAAACAACTGACTCCTACCACGCAGCTTTTTGATACTGCAAATTCTTTCTCAATGGCCCCATGTACTAGACACAGATGCTCAGTTTGTTGGGATAAGCTTATCCAAATCTGTACAGGGCGCAGGCTTGGTGCTTGAGAGCACAGCCCCCATCTTGTCATGGTATTTGTTGTGCACAGCAGCTGCACCCTGGCCCCTGTCCTCCATAAAGACCCCCAGGACTGCCTGAACTTCCTCGTACATTATACGAGATACCTTTTATGCTGCCTCGGCAAGCCCTGCAGCAGGTGGCTGACTCACTTATCTTCCCATTGTCATTTTGCAGAATCTTTTGGTGGCACTTAGCATCCCCTGTCTGAGCCCACGGCCTCACTTTCTGTCACCAGGCCAGCATTGAGGCTACCCTGCAGCAAGGAGCTAACAAGAGAGCTGGCAACACACTACTGCAGCAGGACCATGGTTACTTAGCTCAGCTCCACACTCACAACCAAGAGAGATGTTCCCTTCCTGCTCCATGGCACCACAGCTATTAGAGCCTGTCTTTCAGGCTGGAGATGGTGCTCACTGCCACCAGTTAGTTACTTGGCAGGCTGTCGACGCTGTGGGGGGTAGGAGTTTGCAAGGATATGGTGGAAGGAGAAAGGCAAAACTACACCAGCACACCTTTTGTCCCAGCACAGCGCTGCTCTCAGCTCCTTTTCAGCACGCTGCAGGACAGAGAAGTAGCAGCAGCACCCTCAGCTGGTCCCTGCCATAAAGGCACCTGCAGTAAACAGGATGCTGGGAGCTGCTGCTAGACCTCTTATGTTAAATCTAGAGATGTTAAATCTAGATGTGCTTTTGTTAAATCTAGATGTGCTTTTTACTAAACACAGCAATCACTCATTTCCTTTGTAAGCGGCTGCAGCTGCCTCCAGTCACTATACGCATACATCATTTAAAGGCAGGAGCAGCGATGTGAAAGCTCAAGCACAGAATCAGCATGTAATTACAGTACAGATTCTGCTTCCATATATGAAAAGGTAAATTTCCCAAACAGGTGAATGTTAACTAGAGCTTTAATTACAGTATCAACTTTATTTGGGAGATTGTAATGAAAAGTTAAATTACAGGTATTATCATCATATTTTTTTTTCCTTTTTCCAAATTTTTTGATCAATAGATATGTGTAAAATTCAAACAATACCAGAACAATCTAAGCAACTTCTCTCCTCACTGCACACAAAGAAGACAGGGTGTACGACAGTTTGCATAATTTTCCTTTAATTTTATCCAGAAGTAATTAGTGACTCTCGATGATTAAGCACATTATAATTTGTTTCTTCTGTGCTGATCTCACTGAATTACTGATCTAAAAACTTGATTTTGTGTAGCAATATATGGTGGTACACTATAATAAAGACACATGCAGATATGGAAAAAAAACAAGTCAGGAAACCTTTGTGCTTTGTGTATCAGGAGAGCTATGTAATAGTAAATGCCTACCCAAGCCTATATATATTGCCAAGTTTGGAAAAAATGTAGTAGCAAGGATGTGAAAAGATGTCACTAGGTTCTTCTTTGATACATATCATTCCATGCTCTGAGCATCTTTTAGGTGTAGAGGTGTTTGTCTTCCAAAGAGGATACTAGTCAGAAGATAAACAAAAGGTCCATTTTGTTTGAAGGATTATTTCAAAAATAATCGTCTACCTAAACTAGTTCCTGATCTGACTACATATTTAATATGTATTTTCTTCTCAAAAAATCAATACTTAGCATGACATATGTAATGCACACCTGATGTCAGCAACCTGTGGAACAACTGCAGACAAGCAGTCCAATATGACTATCCCAGCAAGCTGTATCAGTTAGCTAAAGTCACTTTTGATTCTAGCTTTGTCAACTATCCCACTGATAAAGGACTCTTTAATGCTTTTCTCTCATTTAAATTAGTGAACAAGGGGATGCATATCTCAAAATGTTTCATACAGATTCATCAGAATTAAATTTGGCTGCTCAGTTTCTTTCATTAAGGTATTTATATATTTAAAAAATATATATATTTTTCTATTAATTTATCATATGGCCGTACTACATTTGCCTGAGATTTAGTCCTTTTCTTTTTTTAATCTGAGCCATCAAAACATGAAAAATAAAACAAAAAATAGAAGTTGTGATGAAACATCCTCTGCATGGCATAGTTACGAGGAAACACAGCTGCATACAGGAACACATCTCTTAAAATGTTTTAATAGCAAAAATGATTGATGCCTTCTTACTGCATGCTGTCCGTTCTATAAGAGGATTGGAAATCTGCCCTTGTATTATACTGGATTTTGCTCCAAAATAAACTACAACCGGCACAGCTGGAGGTGACAGAAGTACGTCCAGGGTAAATACCTACTCCCTGCCCTCCATCCCAGCTGTTCAATCATTCTGTCCTTTCTCCTTTCACAGCATGTATGTAGCACTGGACAGCTTCTACCCTCTCTCTGCAAAGCTCACCAGCTCTCTTCATCCTGTGCTTACTAAAATCCTCTTGATGATGCTCAGGCCAAAAATCCCAAACAGCCTGTAGTTACAAAGACCTGATGTGCCCTTATGCGAGCCCTTGTTTCATCAAACCCCAATTCTCATGAATCTTACACCCTACAAACAGCCACATCACTTTGAAACAACCCAGAACACTTATTACACTCTCCACTCTGTCCTCTGAAGGAAGTGAGGAGCCTGGGGGAATGAGTTGCTAAAAAAAAAAAAAAAAAAAAAAAAAACACTGAAAAAACACTTGCAAAGGTGTTCAAATTAAGTTTGCAGTGACACCTTAATTACAATCTTTCCTAAATTTTGAAGTTACCTTATTATTGTTCTGTAAAGATGCTTATTTAATATAATAAACTTATGCGGACACAGGCTTATTAAAAGAAGTGAAAAAGACAAAGTTGTTACTGTGTTGGTATCTTCAAGCAACTTGCTTATGAGAGTTTTTGGGGAAACTACAGAATCACAGAATTGAAGGGGTTGGAAGGGATCTCGAAAGATCATCGAGTCCAACCCCCTGCCAAAGCAGGTTCCTTAGAGCAGGCTGCCATGGTAGGCGTCCAGACAGGCCTTGAATATCTCCAGAGAAGGAGACTCCACAACCTCCCTGGGCAGCTTGTCCCAGTGCTCTGTCACCCTCACCGTGAAAAAGTTCTTTCGCATGTTGGTGCAGAACTTCCTGGGCTCTCTCTTGTGGCCATTACCCCTTGTCCTGTCCTCACAAACCACTGAAAAGAGGTTGGCTAAATCCCTCTGTCTCCCACAGCTTGGGTATTTATACACACTGATGAGATCCCCTCTTAGTCTTATTTTCTCCAGGCTGAACAGACCCAGGTCTCTCAGCCTTTCCTCATAAGGCTCATATGGCTCCAGGCCCCATATCATCTTTGGACTCTTTCCAGGAGATCCCTGTCTTTTTTGTACCGGGGAGCCCAGAACTGGACACAGTACTCCAGGTGAGGCCTGACCAGGGCAGAGTAGAAGGGGAGGATCACCTCCCTTGACCTGCTGGCCACACTCCTTTTAATGCATGCCAGGATCCCATTGGCCCTCTTGGCCACGAGGGCACAGTGCTGGCTCATGGTCAATAGCTCCCCAAAGTTAAGGGATCTGCATAGTACTTTCTTCAAGCAGAGTTTTTCTTTGATGTAGTTCCTGCAGTAACATCTGCAGCTCTATTTGTTCAAAGTCTCCTTTTATCTTTCTTTCACTATTCTCTCTTTCCACACTTCTACAGTCCTCTGCTCTGTTCCATCCACTAAGCCAAATTTTCCAGCTGGGGCATTTGAAGTTTAATGCATTCAAAGCTCTGTCGCAGTATAAACAAACATAAACAGTCTGCACAATCGTTAAACTCATGAAGTGATCCTCTTTTCTTTTTACTGTTAAAAGCAGAAGTAGTTCCATTTAGAAACATATGATATATTCTTGACCTTTTCCCCAAACAAAAGCAACATTTTGTTAAATAAGCTACTGGTGACTATTTTTCACATATTTTAATGATGTTAAAGAGGATGAGATACAGCTCAATTTCTGCCCCTGAGTCACGGTTTATGAACACATAAATTCCTTTAGAAGTAAAAAGAACAAAAAAGGGGGTTATTTTGATCACTGCTTTGCAACAAAAAGTAAATCTGGAAAAGCTGCTGGTCTAACAGGAAGCTGCCCGTCTGAACGCAGCGAGCTTAAGGACATGAAGCTGTGTAACGTCTTCTGTCTCCTCCAGGAGAATTTTATGCAGAAAACAGACATCTTCACAGGCAATACGAAATAATAATAAAAAGAACAGATGTTCTCGAGACACGCAAAGCCAGAGGAAAGAAGAGAACTGTGATCTCTTTCTGGTCAGCCCGGCTGCTGAGGGGGGTGAGGAGAGCCCACGGGGCTCGGGCTCTGCCGTCATTTTTCAGCCCAAGCTGTGATGCTTGCCACGCAGTGCCTGAGCACAGATAAAAAAAAAATAAAATAAATAAGCACGAGAGGAATTTAAAGCCATCGATTCGCTGCTGCTGTTCCTCGTTTTCCTCTCACGGAGCGCTGCCCAGCCTCGAGCAGAGCCCGCAGCCCGGCCACGCCGCCCTGTCTCGCTGGGAGGCGCCATGGTGCCGCGGCGGTGCCCGGGCGGCGCCGCCATTTTGGTGGCGGTAGCAAAGAGGAGTCCGCTGGCTGTGTGCTCACTGCTCCCCTTCAGCCCCTTCATGTCTCCAGCTTCCCCACACACGGCCCTGCACCTGAGGCTTCTCCCTGAGCGGGTGGGCAGGGGGAGGCAGTGGCAAATGGAAGCTCAGCTGGTGGCCCAAGCTCCCTGCATTGTGGCAAATGGAAGCTCAGCTGGTGGCCCAAGCTGAGGGGTCCCAGGCTGCCTTCACCTCCCCGCTGATGGAGAGGGTGAGGGCACAGCTTGGCCGGGGGGCTGTAGGAGCCCTCCTCACATCACCCTAGCTCTCCTACATTCCTCTGCATTGAACCCCCTGAGGAGCAAATGGCCAGTGGCCTGGGCAAGCCAGCTTGTGGCAGGACGGCAATAGCACGAATGCCTACCTACAAACACGCAATACAGCACGCAAAACATACATGCATATGGAGCAAGGAGGGGTGCTGTTGGCCAAGTCCTCTGTGTTAGATGTTGAATGCGCATTTGTTGTGAAGGTCTGTTTACTCTTTGGTCTTAGCTTTGAAGTTACATTGGTCTCTCAGGTTCTTGCAGATGTCTTAAGAACAGATTCACTGGTAATCACAGAAACCTCATCCTTCAGGAATCCATCCCTGAGCGGTAGGCTTGACCTGTAGTTCAGGAGTTCGCTATAGAGCTACATCACCTTGAAATCCCAGACACGATCCTTGCTTCCAGACAGACTGGTTGCCCCTTCCTGCCCTACACATGTATAAAAAATATATATATTTTTATATCCCAGAAAGGCCAGACTGGAGTTCTGCAGGCCTCTCATCAACAAGAAAGTCTTCATCACTATTCCAAGGCCAGTGCTACAGCTGAACAGTTTCTCCTACACACATTCAGCAAGATTCAGTACCTTTTCTTCCACAGCTGGACTTAAGCTGTTTGAACTACAAGATAATCAGGGCTGAAGCAGGTGATCTCTAACATGTGGGTCTTTATTAGCTGTGAGACAGATGCTTCATATTGTCGGAGTATTAGAAGCCAAGGAAAGAAAATAAATTAATTTCCTTTACTGGTTGTGGCTAAAACCATCCCTGTTTAAATGGGCTTTCCTTCTCAAGGTTCCTATGAAGAGAAAAAACATTCCCTGCCAGGATGCGTGGTAGATGATACAAAATGGCAGACACTGGAGCAAGTGATCCTTAGCACTCAATCCACCTCCCTCTTTTTTCAGTGTACATACAGTCCCTTTTCCAGTCAGCTCATACCCAGCTGACTGAAATATCTAAGGGGATTCCCACCGAAGAGATACTCAGCTGCTTTAGTTCCTCTTGTAAGGGTTTTTTCCTGTGGGGGTGGGAAAGGGTGCACAGAATGGGATAAACCCTAAGGTAGAGGAAGCAGTGAAGGCCAGCAGAGAGGAGGGTATATACTACTTGAGCTAACGTTGATTTAAAGTATCTGTCTGAGTTATCGAGGCATCCAGGAAGCTGAAGACCATAAAGACCTATTTAAACAGTGAAAAGCAAGAAATTCTTTTCAGTGATTTATAATCTCAGATCTGCAGATTGCTGAGTCTTCTTTTAAGCTCCGAGGAACGTGCAACATGGACAGAAATTTCAGGGTTTTCAAGACTTCTTTCAAGTCTGGAATGCAGACCGCATCTTCAAGCTTGGATCTGCTCTTATTGCACATTGTGCAATGGGGAAGTCTGCAGAAGAGCCTGAAATCAGTTTATAACTATCTAATAGAGCCAAAACTTCAAAATGAAACAGACTCAGAAGCTCAGAAGTTCTCATATTTCTGGTTCACAGAATCTGTCTGCTTCCGTCTTCCACTGAGTAACATTTAATTCTAGAAAATTTTCTTCTGGTCAAGTATTGACTGAAGTTATCAAACCATTTTTTTCTTTTGAGCTACTTTTATTACTCTGTTTAGTGTGTGAGGCTGAAGTCCTACCTTTGGTAATGCATAGGCTTTACTTTATTTGAAGCCAGTGGAAGCTTTGGCTGCCTTAAGGATTATAGGTTAGGGCCCTACATTTGTACTGTTGTACGCCACTCTATGACCTAAATGAGATTAGAATAATAAATCCTGATTTATTATGAGGGCTTTATTTAGCCATGTTTTGAATATGAGGTCTGTGTCAGGATTAATAACGATATCTAGCATGCCCCAGCATGGAGAAAGCTCAACAATGAAAGGACATTTTTTCCCTTGAGAGCACCGGTTCCCAGCCCTCTATTTGCTTTTTGTCAGAGTTGCTAAATGCTGAATGGCACAGAGATGCTGGATCCCAAAGGCGGTGACGTAGGCCATGACTTGGAGATAAGCCCACAGTAAGCGAAGGACGGAAGTATCCCATCGGCAGCATTTTCCAAACCTAAGTAATCACGCTCTGCAATGCAGTAGCATTCAAAAAAGCTTCCAATGCCAGGTTTTTGGAATCCAGGGACAAATGATAAATTACATTTTCAGGATTTCCTGGTTAATTCATCCATTGTGTTGAGCAGGCTCCAGCTGAGGTACCTACCCTGGAGTTAAATCAGATTCCTGAACCTGTTACAAAGGAATGTTCATTCTTTTCAGCATCCTGGCCACCTTCTCTCATCAGGAAAGCTGGTGTCTTGTCATGATGTGCACCAAATTGCAGTGACCTTAGTATTAGACACAGAAGGTGTGTGCTTATGCAAAATAGTTAAATTTGCCCAGCCTAATAGCCACACTACTAAAGGCTTCAGAGGAATTTGCCTTTCCAAGTAGTTATTTAGCCAGAACTAGGGAAAAAATGAAGTCGGTGAACTGCAAAGATGTGGGCTGGTATTCCTGTGGGACACAGAATAAGAAAGAGGACTTTTAAGTGTTGTGGCAAATTCAGGTGAATGAAATCAACATGAAATCCACAGGATCTTTACCTTTTCTCTAAGCCCTAATACTCCCACTGTTCATCAGCTGGTTGACTGATCTTGTTCGACAGCAGGTTTCTGTCCCACTTGTTCATGGAGTAGATTCTTTATTCAGTGCTCAAGATTCAAACCACAAGAACCAGCTATTGTAAGAAACAGAATCCAAGAAATCAGGAAACCCTGAAAGGATGAAAAGCCTCTCAGTATAACTGAGGACAAACTCTCTGAACTGGTATGCTAGAGAATCAAATATGAAAACAGTTCAGGATCTAACAAAATGTAAAATTACAATTTTTATTTTTTATTTTTTGATTTCCTAGAAGTGCTCCTTTCTAAAACACTTTTAAAAGTATACACTAGATAGTGAGAGTCTTTGGGTGCAGAGCAGCACACACTGATTCATTTACAGTCTTGCCAGCAAATTCTTTAAGTTCAAGTGACATGAAAGATGAAAACCCTAGACCTCTCTGTTCAGGAGCAGGGCAGCACTTCAGCTTGAGATACTTTACGTTATCTTCTTTTGATCATTTCAGGTCAAATAGCAGTGTGACAGCCTAGCTAAGCAACTTTTGGAGCCCTCAAGTTCCACTCAAGTTTATTCCCTTGGACACTGACCCTTCGAAAGAAAACAGTAACACAAACAAATCCTCTGGAGTTTCCCAACATCCCTAGACAGCAGGAGCATGATGAAGACCAAGCAGTAGCTGAGCCGGAGATCTGCGCGGGAAGTTTGGTCTGTTCAGTTTCTCATAACACTGCGATGCAGAGTTTCCCAGCCAACCTTTGTAGACTTACTGGCCAGGCCACAAATCTGTGATGCCGTCTGTGCAACCACTGTTCTTTGCAGTCCCTCTGAACACCCGACCAAGGGAGCAGCAGCTCTCTTTGCTTTCAGCATGCTGGCCATGAGTCGTGAGCTGGCAATCATACCCACAGGGGGACTAAAGGAAAACTTTGTTGGGTAGAAATGGACTTCTGCTTCTCTGCACATTTTATAGGATATTTTGGGCACGTGGCAATTAGCAAATCCTTGTGGTTTTGCTGATGTCACATCATGGAAGCCTTCACCCTCATTTAGCAGGTTAAAGTCTTATAGCACAAGCTTGAACTGTTGTTATAAGTCACTGATAAAAAGCTATAGCGGGCTCATGGCCGACACAGGTTAGTTAGCCACAAGCATAATCAGAAAGTTTGTGCTGAGAGCAGAGAGGTGGTGTGTAACCCACTGCATTTATTATCACTGTACTCTGGCCTCTAGATAGTGTGTGTGCACTGGGGTTGTGGAGAGCAAGGAATGTATACGGCAGGCCTATTAGTGGGACTGGGAAAGGCTTGGAAGAGGTTTTCCTTGTCCTCTAGAAGGAAGCATGTATCCATCTAGGGGAGACGTTTTCCTGGTCTGGGAGACAGAGCCTTCTGTAGTATGTATTGAAATAGTTTTTATTGTACTTATTCTGTTTGCTGTACCTATTGTCTAAACTCCTGTCCAGGCCATTTATCTTACCCATCTTTGCCTAATGAATGTGATAGTCCGAGTACAGACAGCTTCGCTAACAAACTTCTTTCAGTAACTGCTCAGTTTTCTGTGTTCTACCCTGCTATTGAGTCAGGTTTATTTTTTATTTTTTCCTGGGAAATATGCAGGATCTAGGAACAGGTGCTAATTTAAAACAAAGTCTAAGTTATTTATGCTGAAGTCATAAAATTCTCCTTCCATGCAAGCTATAACATATCTCTGTATATGTATATGATTCTTAGTGTTTTGACATTTCTTATCCTCACTCCTCTTTCCCATCCCTCACTGCGTGTCTGTGTGTTTCTGTATTTAGTTCATCTGACAGAGCCACCCGGGGCTGTGCACCACCCTGCTCCCATGGGCTGCTCATCCAGCATTCCCAGAGCTGCCTGCTCCCGGTAAGCTTCTTAATGTCATGTCCAGGCACCTTAGGAGACGTGGCCTGAGTTACAGAAGCAGTGCGAACCCACAGATCTCCTCCCAGTCAATGGGAGCTGAGTTTGCTTGGCACCTTTAAAATCAAACCACTTATACATGTATTTCAGTACCCAAGCATGGATTTTGGGGCATAGTTTTAAGTGGCCGGTATGGGTATTTTTAGGGCAGGATGGGCTTCACTTAAAAAAGGCATTATCCAAATTTATATACACTGTATTTATATTAATAAGCACAATTATAATAATTGCCTTTTTCAACAAAATACTAGTTTTCAATCCCTGTTATGGCGAGGCATGAATAATTTAAATAATTGCCTTAGTTAGTACTCTGTGCCAGTATCAGCGTCGCCCTACCCTGCCCCGAACATGGTGTGAGCCTTTTCTGCGTGGACTCTTTCACTGAAGAAATCTTTTTTTAACCGGGGTTCTCCATGGGGATTGTTCCAGGTAACAAAGCAGTTCTTGCAGTCGACTTACTATAATGCTAGCACAGGACAGATCATGGCAGTGCTCCTGCTGCCGTGTGGTTATCTCTCATGAAAACTTGTTATTCACTTGTCTATGACGCTATACATGACCTAGAGATACGTTAAGCATTTCCACCAATTTCCACCATGCTGCAAAGATCTAAACCACTAAGTTTCAGTTCTCGCTTCTCACCCCATGAGTCAAACCCAGCAGGCTGCAATAGCACCTATTAATTTATAGACTTAATCCCAAGGGCACATCTGCATGCTTGGGAGAAGGCGTGTCTGGTCAGCTGTTGCCACAGCGATGGCACAAATAGGCAACAACCAAGAAGAAAAGAACCTGTAGCTGCATGTATGCTTTGGTGAATTTGGGTATTTAGGGGGTTTTATTTGTTCCCGTACACAGCATATTTGGAAGCCTTATGTGCTTTTTTTCCCTGTTCTAATTAAAAGTCTTTTGTTAGAAGAAAAATAAGATATTAGATGTGTTAGATAAGCCGTGCAAATTTTGCATTTTGCTATAAACATCAAGGTTTCTGCAATGCAGAGCTGAACTGTTAGAGGTTATTACAGTAGTTTGAATCTCATGAGGAGGTTAAGGTGCTTAAAATTATTCCTAATAAAATGCAGCTAAATTAAGTACTCGTTAAATGTGAAACAAGGCAAAAAATCCTACAAAGACAGCATGTGGCTGTCACTGGGAAAATGCTCAGTACCTGCTTCTTGCAGAAAATAGAACATTACTTAAATAATTTAAAATCCAGATTATTTTCTGTAGAAAAATAATCATCAGTAAACCACTTAAGGGCTGGTGCATTTCTTTCTTTCCTAAGGATGGTAGAGATTCGTGCACAGACATCAGCAAAGGGCAGCTTTCTGAGCTGTTCCCTGCCAATTGCTGACAAAGGCAGTCCTAATGAATCATTCTGAATTGTGATCATGTGCTACCAGCCCACAGTGAGCTGCCAAAGAGGAAGTGCAGCTTGTTTTCTTTCATTTTCTTGATTCCTATGCTGTAGGAAGATGAAAGGAGCAGGAGGAGGAGGCAGCAGCGGCAGCCAAACTTAATAAATAATTCTGACGATTCCAGATATCAAATGGAGGCCCCTGAGTGGGACCCACTGAAAAATGACACCCTTCCGCCGACCCTGACGCCAGCTGTCCCTCCGTATGTGAAGTTGGGCCTGACCATTGTATATACTGTTTTTTATTCACTTCTTTTTGTGTTCATCTACGTTCAGCTCTGGCTGGTCCTGCACTACAGGCACAAGAGGTTCAGTTACCAGACTGTCTTTCTGTTTCTGTGCTTGTTTTGGGCCTCTCTTAGGACTGTGCTCTTTTCATTTTACTTCAAAGACTTTGTCACAGCAAATTCTCTCAGCCCCTTCATCTTCTGGCTCCTCTATTGCTTCCCAGTCTGCCTCCAGTTTTTTACCCTGACCCTGATGAATCTTTACTTCACACAGGTAAGCAACAGATATTTGGTTGATTAAATATGACAGAATGATAAAGCATTGTTTTGTAAGATTTGTGCGAAAGATGTAATTTCCTAATGTGCTTTGGCAAGGCAAAAAGCAAATTTCAAGTTATTTAGCTGGGAATTTTAACTTTTGATCTCTGTGCAAGTGATCAGTTTACAGTGAGACGGGAGCCTAAAGTGATCATTTCAGGAATGGCAAATAATATATCTACTGTCCATTAAATAGGTGTCATTTGATATAAAGGTAGGAGAAAAACGTACAGGAGAGCTGGAGGGCTTGAAGGCTGGATAACCAAAATGCCGTTCTGTTATTATTCTTTATTATTGTTCTTAGTGCTGTTATTAAACCTCATAAGCCTCCTGGCTTAGCAGACCTTGATATCCGTGTGCTACCAGAATTGTAATTTGTAATTTTGCAGGCAGCCCCCCCCCCCCCCCCTCATTTTTTTCATAAGTTGATTAAAATGTTTCTCAGTGAGATTTCTGTGCTGTGTATCAACAACTGAAAGTGTAGATCGAGCCCTGCTGCCGGCTCCCATGCTTACAATGATCTGTATTACAAATAGCAGTGAGTCTGGGCCCCGGTAAGTGCTGGCTGCTGTACAGAGGTACATACACCCTCTGTTTCAAGGACACCGTGATGTAAAGGTGAATTAGCCATGTAGGGGGGTGAAGGGAACAGTCTCCCTGTATCATTAGGTTGCCTTGAGAATATGTCTGCTACAGACAGCTAGGAAGCCAGGTAAATTAGGGTGCACAGAGCTCCGTGTTGCTGCAGTTAGATTTGCTTGGAAGTATTTATGGTGAGCTTGGGTATCTGGTCACTGGGCTGCAGGACGGGATGTTGGCATGCTGAGGCACAGAAAGGCTGCTGGGCTCGCCTGAGATCTCACAAGAAGCTCGCAGGAGAGCAGGGGTTGGGATCAGTATCTCCTCAATCCCACTACCGTGCCAGGAGCAGGAAGCCCAGCCTGCCCTCAGCTGACCCTTGTCAGAGGCAGCTTTTCCAGGGCACAGGTGGCTTGGCCAGGGTAGCACCAGCCAGCCCTGGAGCACCCCCAGGCAGCGCTCAGGATGTTCTGCATGTTGCTGTGTGCCCCTCGTGGGACCAGCTCAGTGCCCGGGTTTGGATGCTTCTGTAGTGCCTGCAGTGCTTACCGGGGCTCTGTAGTGATACAGGCCTGTGAGTCCTGAACAGCCAGGCTGTCGAGATCGGGCTGCTTGTGAGAGCTGCTCTCCCAGAGCTGAAAATGTGGGGATTGGAAGCATGAAAGCTGTAAGAGGATCACTTGAGTCGCAGTGGGTATTACATACTTAGAACCACGTACACAGTTGTGCACTTAAGTTTGCTTTTCTGGATTCAGGGGCTGAAATGCCTGTAACTCGCCCGCTCGCTCCCCAGGACTTGAGATGCATTAAAGGATTACAGGAACCTTTCATCTGCATGCTGCCCAAATCTGGCTCAGGCATGTAGTGACCTATGCTTTATCCCACGGCATTTGAGAGCGGTGCAGCTCCCCAGGGGCAAACGTCCATCATCACGCAGCCCGTCACCATCACAGGACTAAACCATAGCCCTGAGTGAGGTTCTTCCCTCAGACACGCAGGTAGGGCTGCGGTGGAGGTCTGGAGGCAGACTGCAGCATCTTGGCTCTCACCCAAGAGCAGCCAAAGCTGAGGGGAGCCCAGAGCACGCACGGCGGCTGCGCTCCGTGCATAGGGTGCCAGCTCTGAGTGGCTGATTGCAGTGAGCAACCGATTCCTCTTGCCGATGGAAGAAGTGAAAAGGGAGCACACGGAATGCACGGATATGTGCTTTTAACTAATTTTTGTCAATGCTGCCTGATATTACTAAGGAGGCATGAGGCACTAGTTGGAAACACACAAAATGCTAAGGCTGTTGGTTCTGCCTTTGACACGATTTCTGCTTTGTCACCGTGAGTCCTCACAATCTTCCTCTGAGCCCCCGTATAAAAAAAAAACAGCTAATAGTTACCTGCCTTGAAGTGCTGTTGTGAAGCTTTGGAAACATTATTTGCTTTGCAGTTCGGAGTTTGTGCTATGTGTCATAATCTTTAAAGACTGTGAGCCGCTGTAGACTGGCACATTATGAGCAGCGTTGTTTGCTTTAGAGCTGGTTGCTCCCATTGAAATCTTATCTCAAATATCTCCCTAGCCAAAACAAAGCCTTAAGAAATCTAAGCACAGCCACTGTAGAGATATAATGTAGGGCACAGAATCAGTGCACATATTTTTAATTCACTGTTATTAATTCTCTATTTCTAAACATTAAAAGGTGGTTTGGCTTGAAATTCAGCATCTTCTTAAGACTGTATGTTTAATGTGCATCTAGCTTTCCACAGTAGGCAAGCAAGAACTAGTGTGAAAGGGGTGGGGAGAGAGAATTTTGTTTTCAGTAATACCTTATAACTTCACAGACCTGTTCAGAAGCAACATTTACCCTTTTTTCTCTAGAAGGAAGGAAAGAAAAGTCTGCAGCTGTGTCTTGTTGCATAAAAACCATGCTATTTAACTGATGCTTAGCTTCAAGAAAAAGAAGTGTTCTACATGTGGTATGGGGACAGGGGACAGGGAGAGACCTCATGGGTCTCAGGACTTTGCAGGTGTTTACCTGCTGCCCAGCACCCAGCATTTCTAAATGTGGCATTGCAGAGAAAACCTGGAGACGCAGAGGTGAGAAGAAAAAGTGATTCCAAAAAGATTGCAAATGCTTCTGGCCCAACAGAGAAACTCATTTGGCAAGTGCCCGAGGGCATTCTTTAGAATAATGAGCACCTTTGAACTTGACAGAAAGTTAGCCACAACTATTCTCTTTTTAATAGGTATCCCAAAGCAACGAGGACACACATTTGGACTGCTTCTTATGCCTAGGAAGACAAATAAGCCAAGATGGCGTCAGCACAGCGGGGGTTATTCCCACCCCTGGGCAGCACCATCAGCAGATACAGGGGAAGCCAATGCGCTGGGCAGGTTGCTAAACCAGGGGACCTGTAGCCAAAAGACAAGCTACAATCAAAGTAGTTTTGATTCAGAACAACTCCTGAGAGCTGAGAGCTATTCTTTGGGTTGAGAGCCAAGTTCAGGGTCCTTCGCCATGGTCTTGATGGCAGAATAAAAACGGTGCTGTAGAAAAGGCTTGTGTAATATTACCTGCGCTCAGAAATCACACACTGCAGCAAATACATGTGATTTTCTAATGAGAAACACAAATTTATTAGAATTTATTAGCTTATAATGTCTGTATTCATCCTCCTGTCTTCTAAAGGAGAGAAATACTGCTAACTACCCTCTCAGGATAACCCTCTGTCTCCTTAGAAATGATTGAAGTAAATCTCCTGTGGAGCTGAGATCCATCCCCGACCCATCAGATAGAGCTGAAGAGTGCATTTCCACCGGCAGAGACCGAAAAGCCCACGGATACATTTGCCTCACACCTGCACCTCCCACGGGTGTATTTTGGCTGCTTAATAAAGCAAAGGCTGCACATGGGCAAATACCGTATTTTCCACTTCAGCTGAATTCAGCCAGAGAGGATCCCAGGACTCGAGCACTCTTTTATTTACGTCCTGCCTGGCCAAAGCTCCCATTCTTCCCTGCCCCTGACAGGAGGAGGCTGAGATGAGTCCTCAGGCTTTACGCTCAGTGCCCTGGGCAGAAGTTTAAGGAGGCTGTGGGAAATAAAATAACAAGTTGTCTTTTTTGGTATGGAGGTGAGCAGAGAAGGGCTCGCTTCACTTTGTTCTGTTTCTTCTTTACATTTTCCTGGGGAGCAGGATACAAATGAAGGAGGCAGGCTAGCATGGAGGGTTACAGGCTCAAAACACAAGGTCAAGGTCAAAGGCTGTGAGCCATCGGTGATGCTGGAAATCCCAGTCCTCCCCTGTGGCCAGGCACACTGAGCCACTTGGTGGGCTGCGGGTTTAACCATTAGGTTGGGAACTTCTCCAGGACCTAGAGCTAGCAGGTGGTGCTGAGCTAAAGAGCTGTGGGGCTGTACAGCTGGAGGAGGGCTGGTAGCTGGATTTTCCTCTCCTTCCTCCTCCGTAACCATCTTCCCTTTTCTCTGGCACTCAGATGGAGGAGCTTACCCTGCCTCCCAGGCAGGGCTGATAACATCAGGGACTTTCAAATGAGGAGAAATTGTGCAGAGTAAGGCAGTTCGGAGAGGAGCAAGCCGTGCTGGAAGTGCCTGGCAGGGTGGGGTAAAACCTGCATGAGGCTGTCGGAGAGGCTGCCCGTATCTGTGGAACCGGGGCACGAGTTATCTGTGAGGGAAATGAAGGGGGCTTCTTATGCTCTAATTCCTCTGGACAGGACTTTGACAGTGATACCACCGGTGAGAGAACAGAGAGGGCTTTTTATTTAGTAGCAACATTTATTGTTTGATAAATATGAATACACCGTATGTTATAAAGCTTGCTATTTGCAGCATGCTTCAGATGTACACAGAGCTACAAGAGTCCAACTCGAGATGGTGAAGCGTCAGCAAATACGTTTGGCTTAAAACATTACCCTTTGGATCCGTAGGAGACAAACTGGAACTGCAGACTGGCTGGCTCTCAGCATCTGACATGGAGAACGGCGTCATTTGGTTTGGATGGTAATTGGATAGGAAAGTGCAGAGAGCTTGCTGTGGCTGCCAGCCCCACGATGGTGCCCGTCCCTTGTTTCTGCCAGCGCACCTCAGGCTGACTGGCAGGGGTCTTGTTGCTGGTGTCAGGAGGCTTTACAAAGCAGGTAGGGTTTAGGGAGTAAAGGGAGAACTTGGCATGTTTGGGGGGAGCTGATCCAAATGCAGGAACATTTAACATGAAATAATGAATAAGGAGAGAAAAAGCAAGGTGGGACTGCAAAATACACGGCAGAGGAAGGGTGTACGCACTGGCGGTGAGGGGCTCTGGGCCTGCATGAGGCTGTGGCCTATTTTCAGGGTGCAAAGAAGTTTGCACAGTGACAGAGGGAGAGAGGGGCAGCGGTGAAAAGGACTGGGAGGGGAAAGAACACGCTGTGCTCCACGTATAGTTCTTTGAAACGAGGACTGGTAAATAAAGCTGAACTTCATTCCTCTGCGGAGGGCCGGCTTGAGACATATGCAAGCACTTAGCACATACCTGAGGCTTTGTGGTGAGCTGAGGCTCCTGGAAAAGTGAACTGATCAGCCAGACCTGGAGGTATGCGGGAGGTTTGTGCCAGTGTTCCCATCAGCTCAGCTAAATCAGCGCGAACTGAGAATTGCTCCAGTGAGATTTTATTTTAGTGCTTCTTTTGTTCTGGGAGCGTGTAACTTGGCTTTGACACCTGCTTCATTGATATTTACAGGCCCAGAGCGGTTCCTGACGTTGCTTCCATTACCCATAGCTGGAACCCCCTGAAGCCTCAGCAGCCTTGCCCTGCCTGCCTGCCCAGCAGCTCCACAGAGCTCCCTGCAGCCAAGCTGCTGAGGGACTCCTGTGCCATCCCCGGCTCTGCTGCTGGGGGCTGGTAGAATGCCTTTAAGGTCAGCTGTTTACATCACTTGTTGCAACAGAGGAATTTTCCCTAGCTGTATTAAGGGCTTTTTTGGAGTCCTTTTGTACTGCTGCCCTTCTATATGCCAGACATACACCTCAGGGGAGTAGAGGAGGGAGTGTGAGAATCTCATTTGAGGTTTCCAATCCTTCAGAAAAAAAAGAAGGAGTCAAAACAAGGTATTTCTCCTTAAAAAAAAAAAAAAAAAAAAAAAAAAAAAGTGAAAGGGGAAAAAATAAGAAGGAAAAGTAGCCCTTTGGACATTGGAAAATCAGCAAGGAATTGCACTGAGTTTCCCTGGTTCCTATTTATCCTGGGGATCTCTGAAAGGCCTCTTTTTAAAAGTTTGCCTTCTGCTTGCTGCTTAGTCTGTTCATAGGAAAAGCCTGGTTTGCTCTGGTTTGCTGGAAGACTTGCTGAGATGACTCAGATACTGACTGGAAGCTTTCTCAACACTGTTGCGGGGAGGGGCCATTGAGCAACCAGTCTTTTCTTCCAGCGTGCTCTTGAGTGAAATGAGTGCTAAATGCAAAGAGCTGCACCCACACATCTGAGGTATATGCAGATCAGCTTCAGACATCCCTACTGCCACTGAACAGCCCTTTATTCACTGACAGTCATACCACTTCCAGTAAAGTTCCTCATGAAATAAAGCACCATCAGGATAAGCCAAGGTGGCAGAACGTGGCCGCCTGTGTTCCTGTTTAGCAGTGACTTTGTACGAATGCCGGTTCTTGTACTAAAGCTTTCATTCTATGTAGCATCCATTTTATGCTTAGTATCAATCTTCTTTCTTAATGGTCATTTTGCTCTGAAAGAATCCAGAAGCATTTGCCTGCTGGGACAGCTCCACCAAATGCGGGATCACAACGACACGGCTGCTCCAGCAGCCTCACACCTGGAGATGTTGCCGTGCATTTTATCGGCAGCAGGAACGCCACGCTTGGCTTTTGATAAGTTAGCCGTGGAGCCTTTGCTGAGCAGGACAGCCCTGGGCTGCTTGATGTGAAAGTAGCACTCGGTGACATTGTAGGGGTGGATGGATCCTTTCTGGGGAAGCACAGGAGATGGCATTCAGGAACTTGTGAACCTCCCATGCTTTGTGGACCCAGCACGACTCATTGCCCACCGGGAATTGTCTCGTGCAGTTCTTTGCACAGGCTCTGAACACCTCTGTTCAGTGCTCCTCCTGTCCAAATTAACGGTACAGCATGGGTGAGTAAGTACTGCTCAGCACAGCTGAGGACTGTGGAATGGCCCTAGAGACAAGTTTTTCTTGTTTAATTTCAGTGAGCTCAGGAATCTGCTCCCTCCCCACTTGCCCACGGTGTTTTCCAGAATAAACAGGGGAGGTAACATACCTAGTACAGAACACATACAGAAAGGATTTTGAACCCCAACTCTTCTCTAAAAGACTGACAGCTCCTCTCTGTGCGCCACAGGAACACAGAAATCTCACAAGCCTGTCATACCTCTCCGCTAGGTAGCAAATAGGTAAAACAACATAAAACATGTTCCTGAATTCCTGTGAGAATTGATGATCTAGGAATTTAGAGAATGAATCCCCCAAATCTTCTATAAGGGATACTGCCAGAGATGTTAACTACTTGAAAACAGTGCCAATGGTCGCGGAATATTTTTAGAGGTTTCCCTCCCCCGGCGTTTCAATTTTATTCTCAGCTGTTATTTTTCTAAGGCCTACTGAAAGGCTCAGTCCTCTCTGCTGGTTCAGCTAGTCCCAAGCAGACCGATGTGTCATAAAAATAATTTCCAAGTCAAGGCAGCTGCTTGTGGTGAATAGCAGTTAAATGACAAGTTGTTCCAGGAGCACTGGAACAAGCAAAGCCTGATTTTCTCCAGATCTGTGTCTCATGCTTGACTTTGAGCTGTGACCGGGGCTGCTTCTATGACTGGGGCACTTCTTGTGGTGCTTTGCTATGTGCAGCCTCTCGTACCTTGTGATGTGGGGTCATTAGGCAGGATTCTCCTCACATCAGATGCACTTAGAGGGTCCCTTACTTCTGTTGGGTCATTGGTTTTCAGGAGGGTGATAGAAGGATCATGTCTTTGACTCTTATTTTGCAGTCAGCTCTCTGACCAGAGTATTTTGAGATTAGTGGGGGGACAGATAAACAGCTTGACAGGCCAGACACATGCCTGTACACACACAGTGATCATGTCATTCCTGTTTCCTGGGGGAAGCATGATAATCACAGCAAATATTATGCAAGCTACACTACAGGGCATGCAAAACCAAATTAAATGGATAAGGCAGGGTGACTTGAGAAGGAATCAGTTAGGCAGCAGCCCGCAGAAAGTCATGCAGCATGATTTTTGGTAATTTCAGCAACCAGTGGGCTTCAGTGTTGGTTGCTGAGCTTAAATGAACCTTTATAAATTTTTATAAACTGAGTGTGTTTAGTAACTGTGATAGCTTACGAAAACGCAGTGGTACTTACCTAGATTTGCTTTTAATAAACAAGATACAAAATATGCTAATATATTCTTGTATAATTCCTGATGGTGGTTAAACACCTGTGACTGATACCACCTACCTACATTGTGGAAAATGTGTCAGTATTTTGTCTCTCCTGTTTCAGCAAGGTAATTGATTTGCCTGAGCTCTCTCTGTAAAAATACTTACTGCTCTGTCAGTGAGTCAGTAGAAGCCAAGTAAACCTCAGAGTAAACCAATTCCTTTGGGTCTTGATGGCATCCTTTTGTCAACGCAACGTAGATATACAACCTTACATATCTGATTTCAGGCCAGGGCACTACGGTGAGCTTTTGATATGAACAGAGCATCTGACCCCAAAAGCCAGCATGAGCTGGTGCGTGTGAGAGACGTACTGATAGGACGTGTAAGAGCCTAATAATTACTTACCTCTTTGATTATACTGGCTCTTGTATAAAAGCTGGTATAAAACCTTATTCCCAAACCAGAATAAGTAAAAATAATGGTGGATACAATTTGTGTACAAGTGCATCATAATCTCTTGCTGAGTGGTTTTAATACTTTGTTTATAGCTTGCCTGCCTCAGATAAGCCATAAATGCAAATCTATTGTGTGAAGAAACCTAGCATTACATTTCACGTGACGTGTGAGGCAGGATTCCTGTGGATTGCAGTGTTTTTCTTTACTCATGTGTATTCTAGGTCTGATGCAATATTTTTCTGCTTTGCAGGTGATTTTCAAGGCTAAATCAAAATATTCCCCAGAGCTACTGAAATACAGGTAAGAACTGTGCAAATATTTGTTATGGTAAAGAAAAGTAGCCATGTACTTTGAGAAACGCTACATCTCTGATCATTTGTGGTGCTCATATCTCTGCTACTCATATTTAAATCCCAGTGTTTACGATGATGGTTCTGAGGCCAGCTTCTTCCTCTGACTTTTCAAAGTCTGTGTCATTTCCCAACACAAGCAACGTTTTCAGCCATTCACATATTTCAAAGGCAACTATTTCAAATACAAGCAGAATACGTTGACCCTGGTGATTTGTCTACAAAATTTGTTTCGCCTATGTGTTCTTAAATAAAAGCTTTGTATGTTAGGTGAATCCAGATCCAGCACTTTGGTAAAGGTAGCAGGGTGGTGTATTCATTTTCACAGGAAAGAGTGAGACTGGTTATTTCTCAGCCCAGAAATGAGGTCAGTGGTAATAAAAGACTCCAAAGTTTCGGGAAGCTGAGACAAGTGTTATGAAGGGAAGGAGCTAGAGAGAACGGATTCAACGTGATGATGTGTTTGGGAGCTCACAGATAGCTTTCCACAACTCCATAATGTTGAGGCTATGGTAGCTCTGCATTTAGGTGGTGAGATCCGTTTGGGGTCTTGTTTGAGCAGGAGGGATTGTCAGAAGCTCCCTGAAAGCTTTCTGAAAGGCATAAATGACCAGAAAGCTGAGGAAGAGCTCAGAAAATTGATGTTCACTGTGGCAATTCCTAAAACCTTCAATCAGGGGCAATGTTGTTTAGTTAGGGTGAGAGAGCAAGAGAGGTTGTCTCCTTTCTAAACAAAGGTTTACAGTTTGAAGTCAGGATGGGAAAGCAGAGTAATTTGCAATTGAAATCTGACTCCTTATTTGCTGACTGATCAGGAGAACATGGAACTGTATCAACAGGTCAGACATTAATACTGTCCTTGCTCTGGACAGTGCATTATCTGGCTGGGTTTTGACACAGCTGGAGCAGCGATCACCCAGTGCAAGTGCATGAGAGACAGAGATGTGCAAGACATGTTTGGCAGAATGGCAGGACAACGAGAGCAGACTTGGGGTGAGCAGTGCATGGACTGGTGAGCAGTGAGGTATGAGACAGGCAAGGTGTGGATGCTGACTGAGGGATGGGGACTCCATGCTGAGGAGCAGCTGATGCAGGAACAGTGAGGGTGAGAACAGAGAAGGCTGCGTCTGTTTTGGTGGCCCCAGGAACGCTTCCAAGCTAGTGGGTCTGTGTGCATACCTTGGCTGCCTCCCAAACCTCAAGGGGCAAGAGCCAGATGCTCCCTGGTGAACGCTGCGGCATACAAATACCTACATCCCCCTTTGGGCTCTGGTTTCTGTGGGAAGGAAATCCAGGAGTATGGGCTGGCAGACAAGCACAGCACACACCAGCCAGCCCCCAGCAAGTGACAGAGCCTGTCGCTGATGGCACACATAGCCAGGAGGAGTAAGGAGGAAGGCTTTGCACAACACCTGAGCTGTAGGTTCTGCTGGTATAGGGAAACTGTGAACATGTTCCTGGCTGTCTTTAAAGGTGAGAGAGAGACTTTGAACCTTGTCTGTTACTAGTGTTTGTGGCAAGGCTTTATTCATGAAAAAAAGCACAAAAAGTTATTTCTTCAAGCAAAGGGAGCTTCTGAACTTGTGTTATTTGTTCAGTGTCCATGAAGTGACCGCATTATTGTGGGCAGTGTTTCTCATGTACAGACTGCTCTGCTCTCAACAGATCAACGCCTGCCCCGACTCTTGCCCTCTGCATTTCTAACACAGGTCACTCTTGGATCTGGTCTAGCCTTTTGCTTCTTATTCAGCCCTCTTGTTAAAGGACCACAGTAGTATCTTGTTTTAATATCTAGAGCGATTAGCATGAATGTGGTTAGCCTGTGTAAAAGAGCCAAATAAATGAAGCCGACCTCATTTCCTTTCTTATAGAGGGCAGCTGAAGTGGTGTAAATACACGCACACCTGCAGCAGAGGTCCTCTATCTTAATCATAACAGGCTAGTGAAAGACGGATGATTTGGGCCTTCATACAGGGGTGGAGTCAACAGTTACTGAATTTGATTTTTTTTTAATTTTATTTTTGACTTTTTCACATTTTTTTAATAAGTGGCAGACCATATTGCCTGATGTCATTTCTGCAGCACAGCAGGAATGGATAAGGGCAACATGCGAAAGTCAGCAGAGAGGTGGGGATGCAGTCTGTATATTGACAAAGGTCTCAGAAATCAGAATCATTTCAGATAAGGGAAAAATTGATGAAATCCTATCAGAGAGCTGTAATCTTAAGTAAATTTTACTCAGCATAGCCTTCATGATATTAGTCACTGTGGCAAAAGATCTCACGGCCAAGCCTGTACTAGCCCAGCTTTGTATTTAAACAGCCTCCTTCTGCATCTCCCTGGGCTTGGAGAGTTCTTGCAGTCCCTGGGTTTGAATGAGGCTTGCTGTGCTGTGTGTGCATGTGTTGTACACACAAACCTCAGACGCTGTATGGTTTCTGAGGAAACCACATACAGAATGTAGTAGTTTCACCCAGATTTTCTCATTAAACAAGGCAGAATTCACGGCATTCAGCTGAAATTTGGTGTTAAGCTTAAAGAAAAACTTCAGAGGTGCATCCAGCCTGACACAGAAAAAAGAGAACAACCTGACATGTGCCTTCCCTGGCCAAGCCAGATTACGCACAGCTCCGCTTTAGGGACTGGCCTCAGCATGGGGATTATGCACAACAGGCTGTTTGAACAGTTGCTGGTGTAATGTGGAAGCACCTCTCCTGTCCAGCTTTCTCTGTTCTGAAAAAAAAAAAAAAGCTTATTCTTTCCTTCTAGGTGCCCATGTAGTTGAAATGTAGGGGCGCATTCTGCCTTTAAGTGAGGCTGTAATGTTTTCTGCAGCTGCAGAGACCCTAAAACTGCCCAGAGAGACACAGCCTCCATCTCCATCAGTGCTTATTCAGAGGTTCAGCAACAATGCTTCCTTTGTCAGAACAGGCAGCCGCTTCCCCAGCCACATCATGTTAATAAGGGGGATGGAAGCTCATTATGTGAAGAGCTGCACAACTGACGGGCCATGACAGCTCACACTGGTACATATAGCAGTGTGTGGGCATGAGAGCATGACAGTGCTTTGCTGGTGGTGTTTTTTTGGCTAAAACCTGTCAAGGAGGAGCACGGTCTGGAAGCTTTGCTGTTTGTGAGCCAGCATCTGGGGCATGCAAGCTGAAGCAGAAGGTCCCTCTGACTAAGCAGAGCACAAAGACTGCACGTACTTACTGTCCCACACATAGGCAGTGTGTCAGTGCATATCTTTCCTCCTCAGCCCCAAACCCACAGATGTATCTTACTTGCGCTGCAATGGGGGAACCATACGGGTGGTGGGGGGAGCAAATAGGCTGTGGGAGGGCAAGGAAAGGAAGACACCTGACCATAACATAAAGACTTTTGGAATATTAATAAAATCTGTAAAGGTTCCACCACTTCAACCAGGAGCTGCGTTCTCCAAAGGAAGCCGTGTGAGAGAGGAGAAGCTTCAGGACTGTGAGGTTTACAGGAGCTGCCCTTGTGTATCCTAAGAGCAGAGCCCTGCCCTGGAAGATTATGAATGAGCACAATCTTCCCCCCCCAGAGGGAATTTCCATGACTGGCAAGGAAAAGACAGCAGACTAGCTCACTGCCAGATATAGCTGGGAAGAAGGGCATTGATTCATAAACACAAGCAGAGAATTACAGGCTTTCAGTTCTCCCTGTTACACATCTAAAAGGTCTCAAAGGTGTACCCTTTCCTTTCCTGCCCTCTGAAAAGAAGCCAGCTACGCTTGTGTTTTGTGGCTGGGTTGGTGCCATCCCAAAACAATATGAACATGTGAAAGAGAATTATCATCACTGGGCAAAAGTACTTTTGAACAATACAAATTTGATTCTTCAGAGACAATCTGTATGTTTGCTATCAGCCAAATTCAAGATTCTCAGCAGGCATGAAGGGCTGTGAGCAAAACCTTATGTTCTGTGACTGTAGATTATAAACCTTATCAGAAATTGCCTCGGTCAACAATGATAATGAAGTAAGCAAACACTTAAAATGGAAACATGCTTCTTTTTATTCCTTTTTTTTTTTTTTTTTTCTTTAAATGAAAAACTCTGCAGCTGTGTGTAGGAGTAAAGAGAAGCAGCCTTCCTTGACTATATGGTATACTTACACTGCAGGTATCACTGCTGGGTAGGTAGGAAAAAATACAAATGGGGAAAACCAGTCCAACTGCTAGGCTCCTGCCACATTCCTGTTCCAGCTCTGCTCCCGTGGTTGTGCAAACAAACCCTTTGCCTGGCATAGATGGCAAAATGTCAACCCATAATCGATGTGCATATTTAAATTTCTCTCAAGAGGCTTCCCATAACCAAGATATTTAGGAAAAGGGACAGAAAAAGATGCTGGGGAACCAATAACTCAGAGATTTCCTACAGTTAGACATTTCCCTAATTTAATGTGAAATCTGTCTACAAAGACTGGCAGTGATGTTTTTCACAGCAGTGATGATGTAGTAAAACCAGGATCAACACCAGCCCATTCCAACCAACTTGACCTTTTGTGAGGTTTCTCCTGTCAGCAAATAGTCAGAGGGTTTGTGCTGTATGTGAAGTGCATGCCTTAAGACGTGTATTTAAATGATTTGTAAGAACTGTGCCACTATTTCTGCTGCAAACACTTTTCCAAGTTTTGTTGCCTGACATTAGTTTCTTTACCTACTGCTTGTTCTATAACTTCAAAAAAAAAAGGTTTGAAATAAGCTGTGTTCATCTCTCCAGTGGTCTAGAGTACTTTGATTTTGCCTTGGGTGGCTGCTCACTCCGTCAGCCTGGCAGCCCAAGTGTGGCTTTCAGTGCTCAGAGTGCAACTTCCATCTCATGACTGACACTTGCTGAACAATGTCGCTAAAACTGTTTTCTCCTCACTCTCCCAGGTTGCCCCTCTACCTGGCTTCTCTTTTCATAAGTCTCCTCTTCCTCTTGGTGAATTTAACATGTGCAGTATTGGTGAGGACACAGAACTCAGAGAGAAAAGTCATTGTCTCTGTCCGGGTGGCAATTAATGACACGTTGTTTGTGCTGTGCGCTGTTTCACTCTCCATCTGCCTGTATAAGATTTCCAAGATGTCTTTAGCCAACATTTACTTGGAGTCCAAGGTAAGGTACATTTTCAGTTCCTTTTAAAGTACCTTCTGAGAGATGTGGGCAGTGCGAAGTGAAGGCACAAAACTCTGTTGATCCCCCAAGAACTAGAGGCCTTAGACTTCATAGCTTACACTTGTCCATCCTGCTCAATAAATTAATTAAATACTAAGCAAGGGTGCTTTTGGCTAACAGCAGAAACCCCAAAATACCTGTCTTTAGGACAGAGTTTATAGATCTACTGGCTGGAGTTTCTCAGATGTTCTTCAGATGGATACTGCTTTCTCCAGAACCATGTCTGACGACCACTTCATTTCTGTACTGGTACATAGAGGTACTTTAGGATC
Organism: Aythya fuligula; assembly: GCF_009819795.1. Taxonomy (NCBI): domain Eukaryota; kingdom Metazoa; phylum Chordata; class Aves; order Anseriformes; family Anatidae; genus Aythya; species Aythya fuligula. Next base: position 24,937,628 of record NC_045561.1, read on the forward strand.
CTTCAGCTTGTCAAATTATTGATTGATTATTTTAAACGTTTAAGGTAGCAGCTTGCTGATTGTAAGTCAGAAATAGGAATATGAATCTCCCTTTATAACTTTGCATACTGTCCTACAGATAGTAAGAATGTGTTTTAGAAGACTTAATGCATTAGAAATTCATCCAGGTGGGGAGAAGGAGGAAAAATGTCCTATCACTCTGCAAAATGTTCTTTCAAGAATTTTCATTAGGTTCACAGCTTTGGTCAAAGGGCTGGTTTCATAGGTGACATCATGTGATAAAAGCTAGCAGTGTTTGTCATAAAATCAGTGATGATGTTTTGTACCTATACATAATGACACTTGTATTCACAGTACATGGTTACATCTTAAAGTAAATTAGTTTAACCACTAGAGCATTACCACAACAAACCTTCCAAAAACGTAAGTTTCAGCTGCTAGTTAGAAAATCTTACAATAAAATCCATCTCTCCATTTAGTTAATCAGATGAAAGGAACACTTTTCCTCTTTAATCAAATCTGGCGATACTGCACAACAACTGAGAGTTCATGGCTGAACAAAAGATTCAAAAACACGGCTTAGTTTGTTTTGTTTCTTTCGAGTCTGTCATTTGCTGACCAAAGGGCATGGGCAATGGATTATTTTTACTAGGAAGAAAAGTTTTTCTACTGCTGCAAATCACAGAAGCGTAAATCTCTGTAACAAAGCCGTGTTAACCTACAAGAGGCTTTGGTAGATTACTTTGTTCCGTTTCCTCCTTCTGCTGGGAACCCGATCTTCTTTACTTTAAGCTATTTCACAAAAAAAACAAACAAACTGCAGCAGTGCTGCAAAGAGGAAAAGACAGGACACTGAGCCATCAAAGTCTGAATGTTGAAATGAGAATTAAAGAGCTTTGCTCTTTTCTGCTGACCTGAGGTGGGAGTCCCTCTGGGGACCTCCAGTAGGATTTCACTGCACATATTGCAGGATACAGAAGGCTGGAGCCAGCAGTGAAAAAACATCCTGGTTTAATCTGCTACTGCTGTGCTGAAAAAACTAGCTAAAGAAGAAAAAATTGTTCTTCATGGTGATACGATAGAAGTATCATCAGAGATAATGTCTGGGGCGTGTGTAGATAGGGATTGCTACCAGCAGCCTTTTATTTGTATCTCCCTTCTGCCTTCCGACCAGGGGTGAAATTGCTGGTGGAGATGCTGCATCCACCTTCCTGATGTGGCATGGGGACGGACCTGGCTCTCCGGCCACAGGTCGGGCAGCAGCAGGGAGGTGTGCGGCCCCGCCGTGAGGTGCGAGGGGCTGACTTGGGACAGTTCTGTGCTGGCCAGAGGCTTCCTGTGCTGGGGCACTGCCAGCCTGGGGCTGCCCCCTCTTCTACAGAGACACCTTCTGGCTCTGCTCCTATCTCTGCAATCTCCCTTCCCCAAGCCACCACACGTGACTGGCAGGGAGAACAGGACAATTTGATCCCCTTCTTTGCACTTGGTGGCAGAGTTTGCTAAAGCTGCAGCACATTCAGCTCTTAAAGAAAGCAAAGTTATTTAAGAACGACAGCCCTGTGGGGAAACTGGTACAGGGAAATGCCAACCCCATTCTGCTCTTCACTTCTGTTTTTGAACGCTGCCACTGAAGGGGCTGAGGTACTGAGGTACGTGCCCCTCGGCTCGCTCACCCTCGGTTTCCATGGCAGCGCCGCTGCTCGTGCAGGAGGAGAACAGAGAAGTGCCCAGCAAACATTTCCTCTTTCTGGCATTTCCTGCTCGCTCGTCTCGCCACAGCTTTCACCGCCTTGTGCCGGGTGCCCGGGTCCCGTTCCCACACAGAGCAGGCTCCCGGCTCGCCCCCGACATGGCTGCAGGTTGTGGCCTGGTCGGCAGCGTTTGGAGCGGGAAGTCAGTCAGAGAGACTGGCCGCGCTGGGGATTTTGTAACACCCCTGAGCTTGACTGGTCTCTGAATCGGTGTTTTTTGCTGGGAAAACACACAAGCTCGTTTCCTGCAGGCTTTTCTGACAAGTCCCTGAGCTCCTTTTAATTGACTCTCCTCAGGGATGACCCAGGCCAAGGAGCTTGGCTGGCAGAGCCGCAGGACAGCAGCTGCCAGCACAGCACAGAGGGGCCCTGAAGCTCAGGGATTCAGGACGTGGTGACTCGGTGACTTTTCTGATGCTCCAGCAGCTGGTTGTGTTATCTCTGTGCTCTCCGGTGCTCTGCTCCTGGGCTGCAGGTGTGGAAGCAGAGTTTGGGTGGAGGGGACAGGGTGCAGGCCCGCCTGTCCCTGCACTGCCGCGAGGGGTCCTGTGATGGGAGGAGCAGCTTCCCTCTTGGCTCATCTGTCCCAGATGGATTAGAGGAGCCCATCTGCATGGTGTGGGTCTCTGCCAGGAGAGGGAGGGCAGGGCTAGTGAAGCAAATGGCTGCAAGGTGTTTTGCTCCCCTGCAGCATGGTTCTCTATAGCATTCCTCTTTCGGCTGTGAAAAGCAGTATTGCAGAGCTGACTGCACAGAATTTACATCGAGTTTCTTCCTTCAGAGGCAGTCCCCTTTTGGTACATCTGCTGCCTCCACACTCAGTCTCACACTGCTCCCTGTAGCCATGGCTCCTTGATTCCTACCTTTGGAAGTTGGTGCTGCTGCAGCAACTCCTGTGCTGCTCCCTCAGCCCCCTGCATCAAGTGGCCGGGATGTCATGTCACACTTTTTCCTCACACTGGATGAGGCTCTGTCCCCTTCTCCAACCATTTCCTTCTCTAGGACTCAGGAGCTATCTCAAATCCACACTTGCAGTCTCATTGCTTCCCTTGTGCCAGTGTCCCACTCCCAGCTTGCCCTGCCATGTTCACTCTGCCTGTAGGCTGTGCTTCCTCGTTGTCTCCTCCATGTTGACTTTAGGTAAGGCAGGATGTTCTGTTCCTCTGTGGGCTGTATTTTACTGCTGACTCCTATGATCTGCTCAGTACTTGGAAGGGAAAATAGGTGCACAGCAAGCAGTTATAAAAAGATGTAAGGTTGCATCATACTAGTAGTCAGCACCTGATATAGGATGCTCAATAGCTAGTGCACAGCTGGAAGCTGAATTCTCCTGCTCCATCTGATATCAAGTGTTGTTCTCATGTACTGTCATTGCTGTGAAAATAGTACTTGTACAACAGTCACAGGAGTTAGTCACAGCCCATCTTGGCAGGGGCTGGAATTGCTACCATTCCCTGGAAACCACCATGCTGGTAAAATATAGGAATACACATCGTATAGGATGTGCTGATGAAAGAAGGAAAGTCAATCTCCTTAGGCAAAGTAGTGTGACAACCCCCTGAAGTCCATGCAAAGCGATGTTCTTGTCAACTTCCCATACAAATAATAACCTATGTTTAATTCTCTTCCAGGGCTCATCTGTGTGTCAGGTGACAAGTATAGGAGTGACTGTTATACTACTTTATACCTCACGAGCCTGTTACAATTTGTTCATCTTATCATTTTCCCAAACCAAGAAAGTCAATTCTTTTGATTATGATTGGTACAACGTATCAGATCAGGCAAGTATGAAAATATTTGCTAATGAGAAAAACTCATTCTGCATGTGACGGCTGATTTCCTAAATGATATGGCAAGAGGCAATAATATATTAAAATTCTATTGCTTTTTTTTTCTTTTATTTGATGCACTAGAATTGTTTTGCTCTAGGAATATGAAGAAAGGAGGGAAAAAAACAGCACTGAAAGAAAAACTTAATTAAATTATCCTTTTATATCGTGTATTTTATTTACTTTGATTTTATTAAAAAAAATCATTTTATTAAAAAAAACACAGGTGTTTTGTTCATTAGAAAGAAAGTACTGTGGTTACAGGAGAAAAATAGTGCTTGATTCCACTGAAATGCCAAGTTCTAAAGTAATTGTCAATTCTCCCATTGCCTTCTAGTGCTGTGGAGTTATTTACCATAATTCTGTCAGTAGCATGATACCGTCTGTAGTTTTAGGTTCAGACTATGATTCCTTTCAACTTTTAATTAAGACAACGATTAAATGACAATTCAGGTTGAAAACTAGGAGTGGTAAAAACACTGAAGGAAATAAGCAGGTGATTCTTTGAATTTTGTGAAATGTGGGCATCCAATTCCTTTCTCTACTCTGAAGCATGTAGGTAGGTCCCAGTAGTTTTCCAGCTCTGTCAAGGCTCAGCAAAATGGAAGGCCTGGGTCTGGACCATGACTAAATATTTTTTGGCCCCAAAATCCCAGACACATGACGCTGCCCCACCACCCCAGCAAGCACTTGCTGAGCAGAAGCCGTGTTCCCAGACATGCAAGCACCTCATAGTACCAGGCTAGGCTAGCAAACCTGGAGCCATTATCATTTTTTTGTTGAGTAGTAGATAAAATTGTAAATAAGATGTAGGTAAACAGCAGGGGAAGATTGCCCAGAGGTTCTCATTAAGAGTTATTTGAGCAGGGTTTGTCAGGGGATCACTAATCTCCCCTGCTGCTGTGTGGTTAAGAGGAGAGCAGCTAGGTGGTACCACTCTGTGTAATTAGAAGACACAAGTTTCAGATGGAAGGGCACTAGGCTGTGATTCACCTCCTGAATCCAACTTTTACTCCCCTGTCACTGGGGCCTGCAGCAGATGCTGCTGACCCCTTGCAAGGACGGGAAATCTATGGCCAGAGTATTGGGTCCAGTTTCCCACCTGGAGGCCGTGGTTGGTGCTAGGGAGCTGAGTGAAATGCTTTAGGCTTGTGGCACTGCCTCAGCTCACCTGTCACAAACATTACCCTTATTTCTTCTGTAGAAAACACACAAAAAGACAAGATTTGCCCTCTGCAGCTGTGGTGAACAGTGGAATTAAATCTAGAGAGGAGTTCAAAGCTAATGCTAGAGTAACTGCACGGTTATTCAAGCTAAAAACATGCACCAATTTGAGGGGATCCAAGCATGAATTTTAAAGGTCACATTGCCAGCAATGCCCTTGAAGACCTGGGCATTGAGTGTTCCTTCATGTGTTATTCTCAGCTGGGAAAGGACTAGTTTCTCATTATGTCAGTTTTATCCCTTTCTTCCCAGTCTAAGAGCCTAGCCTGGCAAGCGGCCACTGAACTTTGATTTTCCTGAAGCAAAGATAGAGGCATGAGAAAGAGAGAGGAGAGGAGGTAGAAGGAAAGGGAAAGCATGTACCCGGCAACATAGAATATTGATTTTTTTTTTTCTTTTTAATATGCCTTTAATAATTAACCAGGTTAATCCAGCTTTACTGGATATAGTTTCTGGCCATGTTGTTCAGCCACTTAAGTATAGGTCTTCATAAGAAGACATGTTGCCTCTTGTACCTTCTAAGCAAGCCGCAGTTTTTGTTTGTGAACATTTTTCTCTTTGACTTTTCAACAGGCAGATCTGAAATGTCAGCTGGGAGATGCAGGTTACATAGTGTTTGGAGTGATCCTTTTCATCTGGGAGCTCTTGCCTACTTCCTTGGTGGTGTATTTCTTCCGTGTCCGAAACCCTACAAAAGATCTAGTGAGTGAAATCTGTTAATACATTTGATAGCATGATGTCCTGGCAGGTGTGGAGGGCTCAGTTTCTGAAGGAACTTTTGCTTCTTTATGTTTTGACTTATCTTTTTCAAGGTGTCCTCAGCAGAATAAAAGCAACTCAAGCTTACCACTTTGTTATGCTAAAGTTTCATGAGAAAATCTCATCATATTTACCAAGAAGAAAGGATATTTCTTGGGCAATTTACCTTAAGAAACAGTAGTCTTAAATTTAGGGACATGTTCCTTTTGGGTTGATATGGCACCATACTAGAGTCAGTGAAAAAGAAGTCGGCTTGTTATTCAAACCTGGTATCTTTCATTACACAGTAAAAGTCATTCTCTGCTAACTGTTCAATGGCATATATGAAATATATTGAACTCTTCAAGCTTTGTGCCTGCTGAATTGTTTCCATGTCAAAAGCCAATAGCCACAGTAAGCGCTACTACCATTTTTGTTTGCTATTTCAGCAGAGCAGGGAATAAGGTGTGAGTTGTAAGGGTAACCCCCTCTAAGTACTCTTAATGTCTAGGCAATTAATAGATGGACTATCATTTAATAGCTGTAGGCAGCATTCCCAGGTTAGTGTAGGATATGCTGGCTGACAGGTACATGGGGAATATCAGCCTTGGACTAGGATCACTAAGGTAATGTTTCTATAGGGCCAATCCAGTCAGCTACCCCAAGGAAGACATAAATGGTAAATTCACATATAAGAGAAGCAATTCATATGTTTTTTTGTTTGTTTGTTTGTTTTTGTGTTGTGTTTTTTTAGAGGACACCATGATTTTTATCCGCACACACAGATTTCAGAGATAATAATAATGCCAAACTGAGCGAGGAAGTAATGAACCTCCACTTAAATAAAACTCTTCTTAGTGTTCATCTGCGATACTGATTTCCTGCTAGAAACCTACCAGTTAGCCAGTGCGTACATCACCAAAAAAAAAGGAAAAAAAAAAAAAAAGGAAAAGATCGGATCAACTCCTGCTTAGGAGTCAGCCAGGATAACTGCAAAGAAAAGAAATTAAATGTTTTAGTTTTGCTGTTGCTCTTCTACAAAGTGACTAGAGAAAGAACTGCAAATGATGTTAGAAAGAAAAACCGAAGAGGCTGTGTAGCAAGGCAAGACTGAACTTCAATGCAAATATGCCACAAGAGGGAGACCAAGGGCCACAGGACTTTAGTCTAAAGTGGTCAGTAGACTATTAGAGCAATAAAGTATTAGAAAATGGTCCTTGGCAGAAAATACTTGCCCAGAAAGCATGGGATTGGAATTAAAACAAACCCTCTTTTTTTTTATGTTAAAAACATAAATCTTAACAACTTCGATTTATCAGAAATCCAAAATGTACTTTATTTGTGATAAGGAAACTTGCCAATGAACGGTTGTGGTTTGTTTTTTACACTTCATTCAGGACTTCAGAAACAAAAAGCTTGAGTGAAGGCAGCCTGCCTTCAGCATTGCTCAAATGTAAAGCTCCGTGTGACTGATCCAGCCTGGATCACGCAAGTTGCCTGCGTGCTTTGGTGCTGCCATGGGGTAACTGCAGTGCTTGGTCCTCTGCCTTGCTGTAGCTTCAGCAAGACCAATGTTGGAAATGGAGAAATGACAGAAATTGACCTATTTTTAGTTCATTTATATTGAAATTATTTAACATCTAAAATACACTGGGAGGTTAAACTGCTCTCCTATTGAAGGCCAAGGAGAAGACATCATCCTGGCTTATCCATGGGTGCAAGGAGTCCTGTTCCCTGGAGAGACAAGCAGTGGATGAGTCAAAGAGGCTCAGCTGGGTCCTAGATGTCCCTACACACTGGCTTCAGAATCATATGGACCTTTCGAATCTCGTGCACTTTCCATTTTGATTCATAGGGAAATAAAGGCAAAGTGTTTTGTAAATGAGGGTGTTACAGGTACACCCCATTCCCTATTTTAGTGAGGGACATTTCCTTGGACTTTGGTCCTCACAGCACTGAGTAGATACTGACATTGCTGAGGACAGTCCCAGGGAGCCTTTCAGCTGTGGTTTCATGAAGCAGGGTGCCAAGGTTCAGTGTGATCAGTTCCTGAGGCAAGGGAGGGAACTGCAGGCGGAGGGTTACAAACAGGGACAGGGGCTACAACCAAATCTCCTCAGATTCTTTAACGTCCTGCGGTTCCTCAGCTGCCTTCCTACTGCTCACTTCAAGCCAACTGGCTAAAAGCATAAAGCATCCAGGACAGAAAATTCAGCTGACAGGCTGAACACATCCTGAAGGGTAGTTTCAGAAATGGGTCATATCTGTTAGCTGCAAGGCAGGAAGAGGAAAAACTGTTAAGATCACAAGACTATCACTATGGTAGTAGAGAAAAATACAGAAAATATGAAAATATTTCTATTGTCTACAGCAAACTGAAAATTACCTATTTTATCTTGGAAGCCGGGAAGTAAATTTCCAGTGGCACCTTCTAGAAGAGAGGCAGCAAGCAGTTTATGTGTTGTACTGACTGAGGTTTGTTTCCCTTCCTTCAGGCCAATGCAGGAATGGTCCCAAGCCATGGCTTCAATCCCAGATCTTATTTCTTTGACAACCCTCGCAGATATGACAGCGATGATGATCTGGCGTGGAATATTGCACCACAGGGAGCCCAGGGCAGGTAAGATACAACAGGTAGTAGCTGGATTCCCATAGCAGAAACAGCTGGAGGAGAAGGAAGCCACACACTGCAGAATAACGTAGATTGTCAAGCTCCAATTGTTGCTTAAATGATAAGGGGCAGGGAGGAAGCAAAGGGGAAAGCTGATGTGGCAGCACTGAATGACTGTAGGGATCCAAGGGCCCCACAGAGACTACAAGGACACAAGAGGTGTGTCCTTGTGTAAGTGTGTCCAAGTGCAAGGCGCTGCACCTGGGTTGGGGCAACCCCAGACAGGAGCACAGACTGGGAGAACTCATTGAGAGCAGTCCTGCAGACTTGCAGGTTCTGGTGGATGAAAAGCTTGACATCAGCCAGCAGCGTGTGCCTGTAGCCCAGAAGGCCAACCGTGTCGGGGGCTGCATCAAAAGCAGGGTGGCCAGCAGGGCGCGGGAGGTGATCGTCCTCTTCTGCTCTGCCCTCATGAGGCCCCACCTGGAGCACTGCGTGCAGCTCTGGGGTGCCCAGCGCAGGAAGGACAGTGATCTGTTAGAGAAAGTCCAGAGGAGGCCACAAGGCTGGAGCGCCTCTCTGATGAAGAAAGGCTGAGTTGGGGTTGTTTAGCCTCACGCTACTCATGGGAGTAAAGCCAGTACGCCAGAGCTGCTGCCCAAATCCAGGCCCCTTGTGCACAGACACAGGAGGTTTAGCTCTGTCACTGACAGTCCATAGCAGCGATAGGACTCAGCATGGAGTAGAAGCACTAACAGCACAGCACTAAGATTGTCAACCATGCTCTGGATTAGCAAAGCAGAAAAGGTAGAGTCTTCAGTGAAATAGAAGAATCAAGAAACAGGTAATGAGTCAAGAATGCTTGGGCTGAAACATTTGCCAGATAAGAAACAAACTGCAGCCTGAAGTCACAGCCTAAATGGCTGTGGTTTTATTTTGCACTTCAGTGTGAGAAGTGCACCCGTGGAACTGCATTTTGCACAAAGTAACTAGCCAGGCATTTACACAACCACCCTGCCAGTCACTAATTCCTGTTTTCTTTTTTAAGCTTCTCTCCAGACTACTATGACTGGGGCCATCAGAACAACAGCTTCATGGCTTACATCGGATCCCTCCAGCAAGAGGCAGCATTGGACACAGAGCGGCCAAGCCCCATATAACTTCAGTCACCTACAGCATTCCAGGACATTCCAATATTAAAACAGATGTTCTGAAAAACAAAGCTTAGCAATTCTTCGTCACGCTTTGGTTTTTAGAAGTGTTCTATGCACAGATAAATGAAGAACTTGTCTTTGCCACAAGCTTTTCACAGGTTAAGGAAAAGTGTAAGCTAATGATTTAGACTTTGAAGACTGTTTAATTAATGCCTTGTTCTAAGCCATGATATTTTTGGCTTTGAATAGAGTTGTTAGGGTATAATTTAATCATTTTATGCTCATTTTAAAGGAGCAAATTTCATGAAGGTAAACGGCAATTATTTTTTAAGTATTTTTATTTTTACACTGTATTAGGTTAGAAATATGTGATTATGATGAATATACTGTAAACACATGAAAAGGTTGCTCAAACGCATGACAGTAGGGATTCTTACATGCACGTAACAGCCTGTAAGGGAAAAATGTCAACTCCATTAAATATTGTCTTTTCAAGTTATTACTACATTCTTGGAGCACAATTTACTCTGCATCATCACTGCTTACTCAATGTGGCAAGATAGTTGGAGGCTAATAATATTTATGCACTAGTTATGATCTCAAAACACGGCATTCCTCTAAAAATAGAGAAATTGTATCTTAGCAGCCATAGAAACAGTCTTAGAATGGAAGAGAGAGTCATCTGCTCTGGTTTGGGCATTTTGAACTGTGAAACAGGCTGAACACCTCTAAGTCCGAAAAGTTAAAGCTATGTGATCATTTTTGTCAATCCTTTCTAGGTACTTTATGTAGAAAAGTGATTCAAATGCCTAGTCAATGAGCAGAGAGATGGATACATGTAGTATTCCTTATTTTAATATGGTAAGTCTAGTCCTCCTCCTGTCTTCTAGATAGGAAGAGTTATCACTGGTTTGATAAAACATGTTATTTATAAGGCATCGATCTGAACTCTGTGGTATTGTTAGATACGATTTTTGTTCCGTTGGAGAAAGGAGCACTGCAAGGTGCACTGACATCCTGAAGCTCATGGCCCTGTTAGAAAGCAGCTTGAGAGACTACCTGAAAATCTGGAACAAAGCTGCCAGTAGCAGCAGCTAGGGGAAGGAGAAATTAACCACAAACATAGCAAACCTATAGCACAAGTCTTACCCACAAAGGGGAGATAATAGAAATTTTAGGGAAAACCAGAAGGCACAATATAATCAGCTGCAGTACCAACATTGAACTGCTGTTTTATAAACTTTAAATGAGGTAATGCTAGTCTTTAGCGCATTTCCTGACTGAAAATGTTCATAAAGATTAAATGCTAATTTTTTAATACTCTGAACAAAGAATTTTACACAGAAGTGTAAGATTCTGCTCCCAAGATGACTGGGAAAGGGAAAAAATCCTTCCAAAGAAATCCAGGCTTGAGTTGAAGCCTCTGAATTCAAAGCCAGGAAGTTTCTATCAAGCACCCTTCGCTTCAACGCAGTGCTCAGCCCCACAGGGCACCTCCCCTCCTGTGAGGGCACTCTGCCTCACCTGCCCCAGCATCTGCAGGGACATTGATCTGAAGTCATGTCTCAAACCAAAAACACAACCACCACCTCTGTGCTACAGTTGCTGTCAATGAATTAATCCTGCATTGGTTTATTAAAGGACAAAACAGCTGTTCTTAAAGCATATATGGTGCCTGCCTTCTCTCTGAGACAAACAGTAAACTGCTCTGCTGGTGGACAAGCAGGTACCACTTCCCACTGCAGTATCTCTTCCAGGTTGGTGTGAGCACATTCTTACTGTCTTACTGTTTTCACCTGGGAATCATAAGCACTCCTGGTTACATTAAAACTTTAAATTTCTCCAAAGGTGGTTGTTATGTCAGATTGGAATGGGAACCCTGTGGAGTTCTATCATGTTGGAACAAAACTACTTGAAAGTCTTTCTAAGTGTGAAGAAAATCTGCAGGATTTGCATTTTCTTCACAGCAGATACAGCTGCTCTGCAAAAATTTAATTAGGAGAATTCTGCCCTTAAAACAAGCTTAATCCCTATGTGGCTGTATGTATAAAACGTGGAATTACAAGTTACTATAGCCACAGTAACAAATGAAATACTCTCAAATACAACAGATTTAGATGAAAATTTCAGAGGTCAGTAACTAAGTCACTGAATTATCATTGGTATAACAGGTACTTACCCAGGTCAACCAAAGACAAAATGGGTATATATATCAACAACCAAATAGGTAGTAATGTAATTTGTTAAATACATGCATGGAATGAAACGAAGCTGAGGAAGCCTTCTAGGGGTAATAATTTCATGTGAAGAGCCCCACTGTGTTAACAGCCATAAAAAAAGTAATTATAGAAGTTTTTACAAGCTATGTTGAGAAAGGGACAGGACAGACTGAACTTCCTTTCAAAATAAGCTTTTTGCCTCTTAATACAGTGGGACTTAGCCAGTGGCTAAATTTAGCCATATTCATACAGAGACATTTTAATTCTGCCACACGGATTTCTGATGCACTGGTGTATGGCAGTGCACTGTCAATAGCACCAGATATGCAACAGCCTTCCTATGAAAATCCAGAAGTTACATTTAACTTTTAAACTGAATTAGTGATAATGGAATCTTGCTCATCATCTTATGCTTAAATGACTGACACAAACAATTTACACTGCATGATTTCTAAAGTGTAGTTGAAAAAATTGCATTCACAAAAAATATAGCAGAAAATACTTTAATTTGTATTTTATAGATTCAAACATAGCAAAGATTCAGAAGTGTTTAGGTCTCAGTAAGCAGTTCCAACATGGATTTTGATTTTAATAAATATTACATTTTAATAGGCTAGATATAGGAAGGAATTGTAAAGTGATGAATTGCCAGATTGCTAGTTTATAAACGTAAGCATCTAGATTATTTACAACATATTACAGGTAATTTCCCAGGAAAGCACAAAGCAAGGTCATATAAAGGTGACCCAATCATCAAAATACAACTCTAGAAAGTGTGGCACAGTTTTTCATGCATATACAATGACATATAGCACAAATCACCAGCTGAAGTAGTAACACACTTATTATTCCAGCTCACATAATCTGTATACTTCACTGTTTTAAAACTGCATTCTCATCTTCCTTCTCTGGCACTTAGGGGCAAGTTGTTCAGCAACAGTGCCCTACGTGTTGCCTATGCAGTTTGGACCAAGTCTTTTAACGTTTCACTCAAGTCCTCATGACTTCAGAATGATGAAACATTCGTCTTTGTCATCTTGCTACCTCTGTGATTACAATCATTGTGTCATTTGTACAAGGAAGCGTAATTTAACTCTGAAATGAATGGCAGACAATGTTGACAAGCTGATCTCCAATAGGCTGGAATTTAAAATAGTTTACAGCTCAGGGACAGTGTAACTAACCTTATTCTTTAGTATAAAAACAGATCTGTAATTTTCTGAAACTTAATTTAACATATAAAGACCTATGTCATCCAACTCACGTGGCAAAACCTCATAGGCAGCATAGTCACAGAATGTACATCAAATACTGTAAAAAAAGGTGACAGGAAACTTGTTTCAACTAGATTTGTAACAGGAAAAGATCTTGTATTTCTACAACAGTGAAGTGAAATGCCTTCCGTATTTGATCACCAAGTGCAATGTACCTTCAAATGCAACAGAACCTCTCTGTACACAGAACTACCTGGTTCAGTTGCACTCCTGTTTTTATCATGACAAAAAGGAAGAGAAGAAAAACTTCCCATCTCTTAGTCCTCACCCAATGGTAAGAACCTTGCTGGATTATGCCAATGAAATCTTTACAGAGCAGATGGGCAGGATCTGTATGTCTGAATCTCTCACCTGTCCCATAAACAAGTGCATGACACTAGCATGTGATGCTGCTTCAGTGTCCATGGATTTTAGCCAGGCACAGGTGGAAGAAAAGAATAAACTGCATCCCCAGAAGGTTGGAAGCAATTCACTTTCCCCAAAAAGCAAGGTGAAGGGGAAAGGAAAAACTGTTCTAGACTCATGTCCTTCCTGGTGTGTTGTAGACTTTTTTTTAGCTAGAAAATCCTGCCTAAAGCTTTAGGCACTATGATATATATTACAGTTAAACTTAGCTGTAAAGGATTCTTCACACGAGTGAGCCTACAGGTTCTAGCCCTTGCAGGTCAACCCGAAATGGAAGAAATAAATGACCAGCTGAAAAAAATACATTCCTTCAATATATATATGTAACTCAGAAGACTTCGATACTCAGGGCATACATAACTCGTTTGACCAAACATGGCTGTTCACATTAAAGCAAAGACCTAGATTTTCATTTCAGTTGAATAAAGAAAAGAAACTCCAGGGTGCAAATTATGGTATCCTAGAGTATACAGATACTACAGATACCAACCTTAGAAAAGGTCAGGCAAATCCACCTGGAAATCAGCTGCTCTCCTCCTCTAACCAGAAAGGCAGCCCATGGTGACTTGCTCAGACATGGGTGCCCACAAAAGCACGAGAGGCTGCTGGGTCAGAACATAACGTCCCCAGGCTGGCGTTACCTTTCTCTAACACCACACTGATTTTATCTACTGGCTTATATAGGAACTACAGACTGGGCAGTTGCCAATTTGTGCAACTACCAATTTTTTTTTCTTTCATTTAGCTTAACCCAGTTTGACTCAAGAGGGTTTACTTTCTCAGGAAATGGTACTCTTATAATAAGTGCCAGCAAAATAGTCTCTCATTTCCAGCCTGGTAGAAATTTGAGGCTTGTCTAGAAATGAAGGACAGAGTATATTCCATCTTCCAGGAAAATCTCTGCTGTAAAGGACCACATTATGGAAGCCAGTATTGTTACAATAAATTATATAAACAGGTCACTGAAGATCTGGTAGAGTGAAAAATGTTTAAGAGCACTTAATTTGCTGATTTTTTTTTTTTTTTTAAATAACAAAAAAAGGTATCTACACTGTACCAGCACTTCCTACATTCGTAACTCCTAACTATACTTTGAAATACGCTGGCTTTAAAAAAACAAAATTACTTCATTTTAAATTTAAACCAACATTTGGTTACTACTAATCAGTAGTACTGCTTCTGAATTATGTCTTGGTCAATGATAAATTATCATTGACATTTGTGGACTGCGATTACACAAGTAATTTCATATTTTATGAAAGTTACATTATTAACATACCCGTTTTATTATGCTGAATATCCTTTTTAAGAAGGTACAGTTAGGGATTGCATAGATAGAGTATGTGATATTAAATGTCAGTATGATTATGAATTTTAAAAAGCCTTTTTTTTTTTTTTTAAAGTGACTATAAAAAAGTTTCTTCTTTTTGCACTGACCTTTTAATACACCACTAAAACATAAACCATTACAAGCAGATCTAATTCCACTGCTCAAAGAGCAAGATGTGCTATTTTTAATAACTTAGACATTAAAAGGACAATTTCTGGAGACTGAATTTGTGATTACCATCCAGAAGATAAAATGGACTAGATGCAAACCTGACTGACAGACTAGCAATGCTCCACTAGCCATCTCTCCATGCCCTTCCCTCTCACCCCTGAAGTGCATGTAGGTAGCAAAGGGGCTGAAGAAGAGTCACTTACAACTGTGCTGTATCAGAGAGAAGGTGGTCATTTAAAAAAAAAAAAAAAAGAATTTATGAAAAGCAGCATGTAAAGAAAAAAAAAAAACATTGATATCAGTATATTACAAAGGAGCTTGGTACAAAGTAAAATTTTCTGTTCAGTAAATTACCTATTTTTAAAAGTTTCATAGTTACAGTAAAACAACAGAACTCAACAAGAGCCCTATTTCCTTTTCTGGTTTTACTTTTAGACAGCCAGAATCAGCATACTCAGTCCTCAGAACTTACTGAAGCTCAGTACTGGGGAGAGGTGAGGGGTGAACCACCTCACTTAGGACAGGCCAAGTCAGGATCGAGGTACCTGTGTTTTCATATAAAACAACTGTCTCAAAGACAAGAAAATAAAGAAAATTTATGATGTGTCAGTACAATAGAACTGTGAGCAGAGAACTTAAAAAAATTAAACAGATTGGCATAATTTACACATTTAAAAACTATATACTTCATTCATAAATATCTTTTCTAATCAACAACCATTCCTAGTTTAAACATAAATATTCAAGTTGGTATTTGATTTTACTTTTCATCAGTTCATACGAGTCCTGTAAGGATCAGTTCCTTCTGCTCAATGCAGTCCTGTAAATGGTCTTCACTAATGGTTTGTGCAAAGGCCTTCATTACCTAGTTCGTTGCAATAAAACTTTAAAATTCTGCAACTCTTTTATACTTGTGGAAAGCCTGCAAAACAAAACAAAAAAAAAACCACCAAGTGTTAGTAGGTCAACTGTGACAAGAAGTGCAAACCACTGTCTTCCGTGGGAGCTTTTTTTTCCCAATAGAAAAAGCACCACACAATTCTGTTCCAGATGTTAACACTTACGATACTACTTTCCCCTCGAGAGATCTACTATTAGTCTCTCCATTACATTTAACATGTTACAGGGATTAAAGTTTGGACATATTTTAAATAGTCCTGATTTTATTCAAGATCTAACCAGAGGTAATATAAAGTGAATTCTTTTAAACAGGAATAATTATGTTCAAGATCAGATGAATTAGCATGATGCACATGACAAATTCTACAAGTCTTTTAAAGCTGTTAAGTTTTACTTCACCATTTGAAGAGGTAAAGTTTTTGTTGTTCCCTCCAAAATAAATCAACATTAAGTTTTAACAAAAACAATTACATCACACCCCAAAATCCCAAAGCATAAGGGCTAAATGACAGCATTGAAGAAAAAAGAAACCCTCAAATATTTATACCTGAAAAGGAGGAAAAATATTTAAAACAGAAATATAAAGTATACTTCTAGAAGAGCTGTAGTTATTGTTCAAGAAGCAGGAGACAGTCTAATGCTTAAGATTGTTTAAGAGCCTTATGGAATTCATGAGATTTGAGATACAGGCTGAGTTGGGTCCCAAAACAAAATAACAACCAAGGTTAATAATCAGTACCCCACACTCTGTTTGATGGTACTGAGTTTATCAGTATCACTCACTGAGAATAATTCAACCTTTAAGAGCTACATCTACATGCCTTTTCTACAGACCTTGAGTGTTGACACTGAAATTTTACTTAAAAAAATAAAAAATACACAAATTACAAAACCTTACCTTCCAAAGGCATTTACAAGAGCAACTATTTCTTGACGCGTGAGTTGAAAACCTTTTGACGGGCTATTCTCAGGAAGGTTCTGTATTTCTTTCTCAGAAAATAAAATCTTCAGAGCAGTTCCTAAGCCTTGAGTCTACAAGAAAATCCAAATGTTTTAATGCCAATAAGGTCACTCTTTTCAACTTAGAAAACCATTAAAATGTTAACTACCGTTGCACCCAAAACGTAGTACTAATTATTTTATACTGACACTGTCTCAACACAAATAGCTATATACAATCCAGGACACCAATGCAAACACATACCATCAACTGCACACCAAGTTCATTCACTTATTTAAGAATATTTGTTTCCTCAGGTATACTAACTCTAAATCCTTATGGTTTTAACCTCTTCCTTTCCCATCTCTTTTCTTCCTAGCCACACCAGAGGCATACAAAACCATGACTGTCACAACACCTCCATCCCTTCCCCACTGTATTAGATGCCTCACTGTTGTGGGATCTGTCAGATCAGGCTTCCCCTTTCCTTCTCTTCCTCCCTCTTCCAGGTCAAGCTAGGTTTTTGTAATGAGGTGTCACTTTTTTTTTTTTTTTTTTTTACTTCCTCCATCTCCAGTCCCAGTGGCAGACATTCTATGTGTTGGGTGGTTTTTTTTTGTTGTTGTTGTTTTTTTTTTTTGATATAAAATTGGGTCTGAAACTGTATCAGAAGCAGCTAATCTTGTTCCCCCTTTTAATCAGGTTGAGGAAATGACTGGATTTTGACAGTGGTTGAGATTGGCTACAAGGAAAAGGAAATCCATCCCTCTTTCATTTTGCACGAGAAGAAAAAGTGGTAATAGATCAGAAGTATCAACTGGTAGAGAATAGGCAGAACTCCAGAAATTTAGCAGAGACCACCACATTTTCTGTGCTAGGAAATTATAAGAGAACTGAACCCTAATATACTTAATGTTATACAACATTACCATATAGTAGGCACCCGGAATTACCAACTGTTCTCAGACTACAGTTAATATTACCCTTAAGGGTTAAAAACTTGTTCTCAATAAAATAAAGACACGTCTCCAGAAACAGACTGGTTTTCAGTTGTCAGCTTTACTGTGCATCTTGCAGTATTTTATAGCGGTGAAAATCTGAATTACTTGTTTTTCTTATGCCTCAATTTATGGAGTTAAAGCTCATTAAGCAAGTGGAGTATTTCCATTACGGCTTCCCACAGGTGATTCTACAAGATTTTGCATTGAATTATCTGCTCTAAACCAAAAAGTAATGTTTGAGAATACAGACAGCTGTTGACTAAAATTAAATGATATTCAACAAAAACATCAAAAACAACGTATGTTTATTTTTTAATATAGAGGTAAGGATATCAAGGACCTAAACTGTACCTGCAGTTTGCCCCACAGCCTGCATTTATCACATCCAACACAATCCATTATGCGGGATATGTTCTTGAAATGCAATCTGAACTCTTCCTAGCAGTTAAAAACAAAGTTTAAAAAGGTTAATTTAAAGTATCTCTTAGCTTTACAAAGAGTCATTTATTACCACTAGAATATCAATCCTCTGCTACTAAAATTGAACAAACTCACTACCATACAGGGTCAGGTTATAATAAACGTCCACATATACCCAGAGTTTTGTTTCCAAGCATTTGCTAATAGTTGATGCCTTGAAAAACAAAAATATAGGACATGCAGAATAGCGCTGGAAACAGTGTACGGAACATAATCAACTTGCTCAAAAGTTTCTGAGCTGTAAGTATTGTGTGTGTCAATGTCCAATTTTAATTCCATTAAGTTATTCAAACCCTTTTTGAACCAACCTACATTTTGGACAACAAGGCAAAAAAATGACAATTCACAAAAGGCATTTCCTACTCAAAACTACAGGCAGATTGTTGCTTTGCAGCTTCAGTCAGGGTGGAAGCAATTACAGTACAGAACTAATTAATGTTACCTAATGGTACCTAATGTTACCTTTTCTGACATTTAAGGTCAGAAAAACACTAGCAGGGCTGATAAACTACTGGTACCACCTTTCAAAAAGCATTCTTCCTAATACTGATCATAAAAAAAAAATCCAATGCTACTACTGAAATAAGTATTTGAATACTTACTAATATTTTTTAACAGACCTTTATTGCTATTAGCCACACTCCAGTTGTGGAGTTCCAGCACATAATCTGAATAACACTGATATTTTCTAGATAGTAACAGCATTTGCATTAGGATCTTGTGTCAGAGAACTATACTTTTGTAATGTTAAGTTCATATTCTAATTCACCAAAATGTGCATAGATTACCCACCTGTTTTTTTTGTTTTGTTTTTTACCTAACATCACTTTATTATTGGAGGGAATGCCTATGTGAAGCTGACACTCTATTTAAATAACTATTTGCTTGCATTACTAATACCATATCAACTCATTTACCTCACAGCACAGTCCCATTTCATCTGCTTGACTTGGAATAACACCTTGAATTCATTTATTGTAAAGGAGATTAAGAAGCCTCAGTTACAATTCTGTAAGATGTCATCCCTGTCTTCTCTAGTCTACCTGCCATAAGCATGCTGCTGAGAGAGGTTTTTCTAAAATAACGCAACATAATTCCAAAATGGATATTTTGGATGTTTATTAGAGAAGCAGCTTCACCTTTAATGACTTGGCTCCTTTTTTATCTCCAGCAAACATGGACTTTTCATCAAAGTGCATATGGAAGGACCTAATAAAGACAAAATACAAAGAACTCAACAACCCCAGTGTGAAATACAGTGTACCGTCAATACAGCGTAATGTACGTTACAGTGTAAAATGCTTTCCTGAGTTCCTACTTGTTCCATTTCAAAGATATCCTTCAAATGGTTGCTATTCAAAAATTTACTAAACAGTATTGACTTTACCATTCAATCACTATAGCCTGAAAACTGTTCCAATTTTCTGGAGAATGTTCTTGATCTCCATTGATCAGGACTTCTTTCTAATACAAATTGAGATTGTCTTACTATTTGCCTTTCAGTTGATCAGTTGTCTGACCACATCTCAAATACCCAACATGACTATGACTGTGACTAGAGGCAACAGATGAAGCCATGCAGCACACAACTGACCACAAAAAATAGTGAGAAGATAAGCAAAGGAATTGGACTAGAGAGCCTTACAGGACCACCAGAAGGAAGAAGGATAAGCATATGAAAAACACGGGATTAGTCACTAAAACATTAAAAGAATATATGTAGCATTTTCCTTTTCAAAACAGATCATGCATCTTACACTGAAGAATCAGAAAAAAGCCACAAATGGGGAGTAGCTAAGGGTGGTGATTTTCTCCACCCCATTTTAAAGAAGTCATCTATTCTCAGTGGAGAGCATAACTAAGAATTTCAAGGTACTGATAAAAAACCTCATGCCTTACTTTGTATCCCTGAAGATTTCTAGTAAGAGAGCTTTAGATTCAGCATCCTCATGGCCGTTCCCAGTGTAAAGGTCAACAACTGAACGCTCAAAGTACGGTGCAACCTTTGATAAAGCACGTAGCTCTATCAAATACAAGAAATATAAATTTTTAAGCCTTCTTGGTCCTTCTCCTTTTGTTTCAATAGGGTCAAAGCGGCGAGTGAACTCTTTCACATTCGGTCCCCAGCTAGGCTTCCCCCACGTTTCTACATAGAAGAAAAAAGGAGGGATGGAGCTTAAGATCATATTTGGAAAATAGAACAAAACAGACAAGAACCAAGTATACACAAAATTATTTCAGAAAGAAAATAAATACAGGATACAGACGTAGTATTCCATTCATCAACTTTACCCAGTCTTAAAATTACCTTCAAGAAGATAATTGGCACACAGATGCAAGTTGATGCTAGCATGAAGCCCAGAAATGAGTTTATAGAACACTCTTTTCTCAAGGCAAAGACCTGTTGAGGAAAAAGAGAAAAGCAAATCCCAAACTAAGTACTGGAAATGATGTATTAAAATTAATGTATCTTGACATGCCTCAGTGACATGCCTTCACCATTTAACTTTAAAGAGTTACAGTCACAGCACTTTATCATTATTTCTATCAGTACATCTAGTAAGTACCTATATCCATCATAGGGAAAGTACACCTCTTATTTTTGTACATAAAGTACCACCAAGAATGACATTTAACATTTATTTGATGTTTGTGTTCTAATAAATGCAGTCAAATAACCATCTGGTCAATTAGCACAGATAAATTGGCACGCAGAAGTAAGATGCTTATATTGTTTGAACAATAGATTTGAAATAGTCTTTAATTTTGACAGTCTGGAAACCAGACCTATACTGTGACCCATCCTAGACAGAATTAAATCTATCATTGAATCAGAGATGTGTTCTTTCAGGAGGAAATCAAAACCACAACGCTTCATGGCACTGGGAAACAGTTACACTATGAACAAGATTTGGAGAGTAAAAATTCTAATGCTTTATTTCTAGTGAATTTAAATTATATTAACCCCATCCCACGAGGATTACCTTCTAGCCATGTGTAGAAAGATTCTCCTGTAAATAGATAATATATAGTTAAATTAAGAGTATTATTTTTTATCATTACAGTACCTTTACATTACTATGTGTACTAATATTAGCTATCATCTGGACATAAAGCTAAATAATTTAACTATTAAAGTGAGAATAAGCACCAAAATGGCTAAACTTTGAGGTTAGTTTAAATCTGTTGGGGTCAGAATAAGAGAAATACAAGAATAAGTGTAACTAAGGTACTAGTGAGGGCATTCAACAGCAAGTATAAGCACAATTATATGCACTAGTGGTTGAAGATATGATGAAAGCGTATAATTGAGCAAATAAGAGTATCTGTGGAAAGGCATCTAGTTTACATTCCCTGCATCCATCTATGATCGTGTATTTTTAAGTCACTAAGAACATTTCCAAGAGCAAAGAAACTACTAAATCTTGGTTTCCAACAGACACCAGCCTAGATTCCCTAGGTTTAGCAGAATGGGTAAGGGTCCTAAGTCAAATACCTCACTACCAAACTTACTGTTGGTTATACCAGTTCTTTACTAGACATACTCTTAGACTAAACCTACAAAGACATTATGCTACTACTGAGTTTCAGTAGATGCAGCTTCATGTCAGTAACAGTACCCTTTATGCACTACTTTTCTGCTTTGGACATGGTTAATGACAACCAAAGGCAATCAATCCCTGTGCTCATATTCAAGCAGAGAAACACTTAAGACAAAGGTATGGAATTCTGTCATCTCACAAGACATCTAATCAATCTGTCAAACTTTGTACAAATAGTAACACAAGCTCTAAAGCCTTGCAATTTTAGAAAAAAGATCTGATGAGCAAATCCAGCTGAAAAATTTAAATTAGCACAAAAAGCAACTGTATACTAATTGATAAGCATTACCATCAAGGTAGTGCTTTAAAGCACTATCAGCCTTTTAACACTTAATAGAAACAGTGAACATTACTCATTCCATCAGACAGAAGTAAAACGTTCATTACTACCTCTAAACAATGATTCTCTGGAAAGTCACTATCAAAAGCAGAAGAAAACCCTGTAGTGATTTCACAATGACTTCCTACAAATCCTTCTCTGTTATGCGCAATAAGTAATTAATTCATGTCTTTGAAACATAAGGTGGGGGAAAATATCCTACCTACTTCTTTAATCCTAACCCATAAAGCATCTTCTCTATAAGCATTACTTGTATGGACACAAAAGAGAGCTTCTTTGGTTCAACAGGTCACAGGAAATCACTAGTAATTGGCATATAAACAAGACACCAGAACAGTTTTCTGCTTTTATATTATTGCCTCTATTAATTAGCTTTCTTTTTAACTAGCTTTTTTTTTTTTTTTTTTTTAAACTAGCACTTCCATCTTTCCTCCGCATCATAACTGGTAACCTTTACCTTAACTGCTACTGCCTGAAGGTTTCCAGTAGGATTAGAGCTTTTTACCTGAGAGATCTGAGTAACCAAAAAGAGTATCTCACTGTAAACAGACCAAGTGCTTTATCGCCTCAGCTTCTCCCCATCTTCCTGGCAAAAAAGCAAATGAACTCCTGTCCATCTTCTTTTAGGGGATCTGATATCAATATCAATAGGGCTCTTCTGGAGGAGACCCAAGAATCCTTTATACATCTCCACTTATCTTGCAAACAGTATTATCACAACAACCGTTAGAAAGATAAGAACCAATAACACAACTCGATTTTGTTCCTATTCACCCCTTCTCCTACTTGACCTGAAGGAATTGTCCCAATAAAAACATTTTCTGAATAACTGATTCTCTTCATAAAAACAAAATGTCCCTGGCCTCTAATACTACAGCACTAATGCAAATAAATCAAAAGTTCACAACTGTACAATGCTTGCTTAATTGTTGCAAGTCAAGCAAAATAAGATGACTTACCATCATCTCCTCCTGGAGGGGTAGAGGTGGAAGAAATAAAAATCCATGAGCATTAAAAACATCATTTCCACAGCAAAGCAGTAATGAAACACAGGCTTTACTATAAAAACTGAAAAAGTGCAAGAAACTTATTTAATCTCCCAGAAAGCATCATCTACTTTCCATCCTCTTCTTCCTCCTCAAGACAACCTGAGACTAGACACTTTATAATAAAGAGAGTCACTAAATTTAAACACTTAGTACCAGTTGATTTATACGTTCCTGAAGGCCATTTTTAAGCTTCAGACAGACAGTAGTCTTGTTCTTCAGTTCACATTATTCAAGGATCTGACCACTGCTCTTCTACCAAAAATTCTAATCTATGAGTTAAGCTACTCTTTCAATCTTTCAATTCTTTTTAGTTGTATATACCACTAATGTATTACCTCACTATTTGTGATTACCAAAATTCCTTTTGAGCTTCTAATATCTGGTAGGGGGACAGGGGAAAGCCGATTCACTTAGAACATACTGTTATAGTTCTCAGTTTTAGTTTGAAAATATAAAACTCAAGTATTTGGCATATTTTTAAAAAACCAAATACCTGAGCCTTCCTAAGTATCCACTCTTTCTTAAGACAATGCAATCATTTGCACACTTTTAATAGACTTTGTTTATAGAAAACATACAGCTACATTATACTAGGATGACTATGAGTTAAAGGGATTAAATTAAATACTCTAGGAAAAAAAGACAAGGAAAAAAACAGTTGTGGTGAAAGTTGTGTTGAATTCAAAGCCCTTCCCACCTACACTAGAAAGTCACTACTGCGACTTCTCTATTGAATAGCTTTAGATATACTTGAATTGTCAAGTCTGCTCCCCTGACGATAAGCCTGTTGCTTAATAAGCCCTATGATATTGGCTGTGCTTTCAAATGCTTCAAAGTAAGTGCATATGTAATCAAGTATCACAAACCTAAGTCTAGATATTCAAAGTTGACAACTGCCTCTACACAGGAAATTTAAAAATCAGAAAGCACACCTAAAGACTGAAGACTATTATTTTTATCACTTATACTGCAGTCACTATGTTAAAAATCACATTAAAAATAAAATAGAAAAAACCCACCCCTACTAGGTGCCAGTGGATTTAAAGGGCGATAGACAGATCGAGGCCTAGAAAATAAATTAGAAAGCACAAAATCAGTTTTAAGCTAAATTGAAGCACAGGTATAAGAATAGGCTTCTCCCTCCTGATTACTTGAAGCAGTTTTCTTCATAGATGCTGTTCCACACTCTCCAAGCAGAGGGCCCTTTGTAGCCAGTGTAACGTTCTGGGTTCAGCAGCAAATCCACGTACTGTGCATCTGGAGACCTCTCATCTAAATAAGAATATGTAACAAAAGGTTTCCAACTGATCATTTTAAAAATACTTAAATAAAAAGCCACAGGACTACATATAAATAAGAGGTCTACTATTATTTCTCCAGCTGGATTCTAAATGCTATGTACACAGAAATATAGCAATATACTCACTAAGCAGAAAACCCCAAAGAACAGAATCTATTCCACAGTCTCTTATGCCACCAAAATTTCCACAATGTCTGAATACTTTTAAGTAGCTTCTTCAACTCTGCCATAAACACTTCTCCTGCAGTGTGTTCTCCTGACATATACTTGGACATAAACAGTGTTTTGTTTTAAACAGGCTTCAAACTCAGGATTTAATCATTCAGCAGTATTCAGTGCAAAGAAGGGGAGAGAAGAGTTGCTTTTTCGAAATGGGTATGCTGCTGAGGGAGCTCCTTAATACCTGGAAGATTTATTTATTAGCTAAATCACTTATTCCTCACATAAGCTTGTATGCTGGCGCAAAGTACGAATCCTAGTGCTTAATTGAACAAACTCAGCATACCCCAGAACACAGAGTTGGTTACAACACAAAACAGTATTTAAACAGCATTTCAACAAGTTGCATTCTCATCTCTCATCTCGCTTCAAATTCTGGCAACACACCCAAAGTAAATAGCTAAACAACACTCTTTCTGCTTGAAAACTCTATTTATATAGTGTAAGAATAATAAACTGGACTAAGTTTTCCAATTACACTCAGTAAAAAGCAGGAAGCGCTCCCTCTCCTTCTCTTTGAAATTCCAGGTCAATAACAAATCATGCTTAAGACCTGCATACAATGCAAGGCAGAAGTCCGTAGACTTATTTATGGGAATAGCCCAAGCAGTGCAACTGAGCATTTCCTCAGATGTTGAAAAAAAAGACAAAGAAAGAATGGAAACTGCTCTGAAGAGATGATTCCACACGAGCAGTTAAGCATCACTTCAGCAGTAGCAGCAAAAACAAAGAAAAGAGACAGACAAGAACACAGTGAGTGCCAGATGGAATAACGTCAAATTACAACTTGATTTCTTTGACAACATGGCTAACCCAAGCAGTTCCTACACTTCCTGGTCACTTCAGCTCTCTGCTTTGTTCTCATTATCCACATACAACTGAGTCTGTGGGGCAGCACAACAGAAAGATAGAAAACTGACCTAGATTAAGCATTTTTTTTTCCAGCTAGATCACCTCCCTTATCTACTCGATCATTAAACCCAACAAAACATTAGTAAGAAGTAAAACTGAAGATACAGCTTTGTGCTACAGCTGAATGAATTAAGGGCTCTGATGTCACCAGGAAGAGAGGTAATGAAGAAAAAAACAGTTTCTCCCTCCTCCCTGTCACTCCCAGTGCAGTTATCCTCTCTCTCACCTCTCCCTGCACCAGCTCAGGGACTCATCTAACAAGCCAGTTCACCCCAGCAGTCTGGGAGATGGAAGGGAGATGTCAGCTTTCCTGGTATTCAACTAAATTGCAATCAGCTTACCATGCAGTGAGAAGCATGCCACAGCCACTGCAAAAAAGGCACTGGAAGCACGCAGTTGAGGGTAGCACATCATCTTTCAGAAGGACACAAAGTAGGGAGATGGTACCAGAACTACTTAAGCTAATATTACTTCTAAAAGAAATGCTCCTTAACTATACCTTTCCCAACTGAGTCCTCTTAAAAATATGAGTGTGCAGCCTGAAGACAGTAGGGATTGCACAGCTTATTGCTTAAGCAGCAGCATATTGCACAGAACAGCTCAGATCTACAGTAACGCTCACCAAGTATTACAGAAACAGAAAATTTTCATACAGAAAATTGCACATATAAGATGCAGTACTAGTGCTCAAAGAACCGCAACTGGTAAGTCCACTACAGCTACTTTCTCAGGTAACACCAGGTTTTAATCTAAAGGTAGATTAAAATGTCTTGCACAATACCTTGCGTCTTAACAACATAGAAAACTTACTAAGGTATTTAATAAAAATGCTTTTAGCAGCCTTCCTTGAACATGACAATTTATCTGTTTATGTGTTTATCTGAAAAATACTCCTTTAAGCTTTGAACATTACATGCAAATAAAAGGACTCATGTGGAGCAGAGGGAAGACAATTTAGAATCCTAATGTGTTAACAAAGTCTTTACAAATAAGGGTGAATTTAGTGCAGAAATTGTTTGAAACAGCAAGGCTGGAAGGACATTATCAGCCCAAGCATAGATGACAGAACAGTAGCAAAAATAATATGGCAGTAAGAAGCTGAATCAAGTGCAAGTATTTGTCTTAGATTTGTGCCAGATACTTCTCCTGTATAAGCATCTTTTTTTTTTTTTTTTTTTTTTTATAAAAAGGCAAAATCCCTCCCATTTAAGTTGTTTATTTCTGTAAAAGTCTCTTGTCCATTTAGTAGCAGGAGGTAACAATAAATGTAGACTACTAAGTGCTCCTTGTACAAACTGCATTCTCTGTGTGTAAGATGGTATGAACTGTCACATGCCTGCTTACCACAAAATTAAAACCTTTAAAAAATGGTTATTGGTAGAGCAGCTATAATATTCTGTGTTGTTAAGAGACAGTAAATAAAACAAACACTCTGAAAAAGCTTAAATATTTTACCATCAAGTTCACAAAAATGATCCTGTGAATCATCGTATCTTGCCCAGTCAATGAAAGCCTCCTTACTTTGGTTACTGAGGGGAAGAAAATACATTTGGTTTTAAACTTTTAAATAAACAAGGACAACAAGAGCTACTCAAAGACACAATCAACACAGTAATTAACTTGGAATTGAAATCCAAATTACTTTATCTGGCACACTAGAATATATGGCATTACCATTAGCTGCACAGAGGAATCAACTTTTAAAAGTCAATTTTATGTCAGATACCAAGACAGATTTCACCATCATTATTTGAACAAACTACACAGGCAGTGACTTCGCTCCCTTCAGTAAAAACTTGGTAAAATAATTCCATACCACATTTTTAACACTTTCTCAAGTACTTCAACAGCTGTCAGTTCAGGAAAAAAAGATGATCTTATTTTCTTAATCCGTACTTCCAGAGCAGTCTACAATACTTAACCTTGCTTCTGAGTAGGAGGCTGGACTTCTAAAGGCCTGTTCCAGGCTAAACTACTTTAAGAATGATGTAAGTCTTTTAAACAACATTACTCTGCTCACCCTAGCAATTTGAAGTACTTTGAAGTTCTCTCACTATGAAACACAAACAGTGCCACAAGCTGAATGTTTCCTTCTACACATATGTGCAGCACAGGACTACCAATGCCACACTACTGACAGTAAAATGTAAGCAACATTAAAACGGGAAGTCTGCTCCAGTAAAGTCCCTGGAAAAAATGAAAACAACCTATTTCATTTGGCCAGATTAGTACTAGCTCAATTCTACAGATGCAAACCTTTAACTAGATACATGTTTAACCTTCTGCCAACTCAAAACTTAAAACTTCCCCGATGTCCTTCTCCAGTAACTATGGGCACACAAGATTTGATAGCCACAGGAAACACAGTTTATAAAGGAAAATAACCCTCGACCATGAGCATTTTGCACTTCTAGGTATAGAATTGGGAGGTTTGCCTACAAAACAAAAACTCTTCCTTCACTTGGAGGATCCTTTATCTGACCTCTGCCAGCTTTAATCAACTGCCCTAATCTGATACAAGGCCTTCTCTTTAGCTTTCTGTACACGTACTCATCCTCATTCTTTCATCCTACAGAAGTGGAAGAGTGTTAATGGCTTACTTCCCCCAAAACACCTGGACAAATGCTCTACCCAGTTTGGTTTAAGATACTACGTATCAAGCAGCAGCATTTGCCTCCCCCCTCTTCAAATTGCAGTCCCATTTTGTTTCTAGGCAGGGAAGTCTCTACATTTTCATCAGGTAGAACTGCTGAAATCTATGGCCAAAGGTGCCACACCTTTCCAACAACAGTGAAAAACTGATTTTTCTATTGCTACTTCTTAAATGTGAGGCATCTAATCAACTGCAAGTTTTTCTAAGTGCGGTTCTCCTCTTTCTTACGTAGGGGCAACACTGTCCTGCAGAGTTCTTCCCACCCAAGCATGACTGTGCCATGCAATAAGCAAGATCAGGGAATTGATGGAAGCTAAAAATAACTTTGCCAACAGAAATAACTCGCAAGCTCCCTGATCTGGTTCACTGAATGATCACAAACAGACATGTCAGTGTAACACAGGGACAGAGCAGGTCAGAACTCCTTAATTCATCACAGTCATCAAGAACAAAGACGGTTGATACTTGTAAAATGCAGAAAAAATACATTCATTTGCAAACTTTCTTCATCTTTTGATGCTGCAAGATTTCAAATAAAATCATAGTATACTTTAAAAAAAAAAGTAACGAGCCTACTTAACACTTTTACCTTCAGATGTTCTTGCATCATTTCACATTTACTTTTTAATGGGCTATGGAAGAATGAAGAACAAAAACAAGGCAGACAAAAAGGAACACCCCTTTGTTACTATTTTTATACTACTGTTGTAAATCACAGCATACCTTAAGGTACTGTTAACTGCTCCCAGTTTGTTAGCTTGCTCACAGTCTTCCAATTCTTTGGAATGATTTGCTGCTTTTGAGTACTGTAAGAAAGGTTACATTCAACATATAAGTGAACTAAAATTTATTGATAGCAGGTGATGTGAGAAGTATTTCTAAGCTTAGCATTGAATCTGACAGTATCAGGGAAAAATCCTTATATTCTGGAAGTGGCAAGTAACTGTGGAACACTTTCTCCTCCCCCCCCCCCCCCAACTTATTTTTGTCAGTCTATTTTCACCCTGTACTTTCAACTGCCACAGAAAATTCAGGTAAATGTGTCGGATTTTTTTTTTTCTAAATAGAGTTCTGAAATATTTCTGATACTTGTTTACATTCTTGCAAACTGACTTTGGAATACAAGCAATGGGATAGCTGTAAACTTAACTTGGGGTATGATTATGCTTGCTAAACACAAGGTTTGTCCATCATTCCTGTGGGAAAGTTTATCAGTTTTGGCCGCTTTCCCCATCATGTTTTATTTAATCTTATTCACTAGAATGATTTAGATAACACATAGGTCTGGAAGCGAGGTCTTTTGATCTGGACTCAAACTGGTTGTTTCAAAGCTAAGACTGAAGTCTTTAAGCTGAATGCCAATTCTAAGCTGCCTTTTTTTTTTTTTTTTTTTTTTTTTAACATAATCCAGTGAAATAGGAGCTGTTTTCCTTATCGTTCTGCTAATAGAAGAATTAAATTAAATTCCCTTATTCTACAGTAATATATAGATGTCACCAGGAAATCTGTTAGCTTCTCAGCTTATAGCTCAAAAAACCCTTCTAACTGTTTTACAACATAATACAGTATCAGCACCCTCCTAAAAGATAAACAAACCCAATTTCCTCTTTTGTTTGTTTTGCAGACTGAGCCTTTGGTTTACACAGATTTTTACCTTATCACAGCCTTTAAGAAATATGGAAAGTGATTTGATGTTAGGCAACTGTTATCTTTTTGTAAAGCTGAACTGCTGGCTTCTCTTACTCTGGGGCATATACTTACTGGCAGGAAGGATTACTATCCAAAATAAAACCAGAAATTAAAGACTTCAGTCAACCCTTCAGCAACAGCAAACAATAATTGTAATAACAGAAGTTTTAAAGAAAGAGGATAGCTTCTTTTTTTCTTTTTTTTTTTTTTGAGGATGGATTTGTGGTCAAGATGTCATACTCCAGTTATTTCCCACGCATATTTAGAAAAGCTGCAGGATTTTTTATTTATTTATTTATTTTTTACCTGCAATGCGTATACCATGGTATTTCTCAAAAAAAAAAAATTAAAATTGTTTAGACAAATAGGCAAGACAACTTTAAAATTACACTTGCTACCCCTTGAAACCGTCACTACCCCTAAAAACGCTAATCACAGAAATTCAACACTGGCAAGGTCTTCACACTACATTTTGTACTTAGTGATAAAAGGATTTATTCAACTCTAAATGAGTTAACATTTTACAAAACTTAAACTAAAATATTTAATAGGCTATACACAATAGAAAAGTCTTTTACTATGCTGTTTTTCTTCTTAAGCTGGTCATAGTTTTTATCTTTGAATACAGTGGTAATTCTGCCCAACGCAACTGGAATGCTGTTACTGAAGAGAAGCCTGAAAGGGTTGTTAAGTGCCCTTTTTCCTTGAGGGCTCTGTACATGGATAACATAAATGCCCGTCTTCCAGGTTCAAGGCTTGTGTCATCTGAAG
The DNA here is from genome assembly GCF_009819795.1 of Aythya fuligula. Taxonomy (NCBI): domain Eukaryota; kingdom Metazoa; phylum Chordata; class Aves; order Anseriformes; family Anatidae; genus Aythya; species Aythya fuligula. The sequence goes on from NC_045561.1 coordinate 24,968,190, forward strand.
GAAGAGTTAACTCCTCCCTTCCAAAAAGGGAGTATTTGTCAAATACAAAGGCACATGGGAATAAACAGGTAGCCTCCTCCAAAAAGGCTGAGCTATCTGTGATCCATGTTCCAGATTTGGCAAGGCACACCTGCATAACCTTGCCTCAAACTTTTGAGTAAATGGTGAAGTTTGTGAGAAAGCCATAAGTAAATGTGTAGACTGGAGCCAAGCAACATGAAAGTAAGACTGCCAACAGAGGTAAGATCCTTGAGATGTGGATATGCAGCAGCTCATGGATTTAAGAGCAAAAGCTCTTGAATCACTTGACAAGGTATGAAATCATTATTGAAAACATCAGAATATTGCAACTGAGCACCCCACACCAAGAAGGAAGGGAGGTTAGCACCTCCCCACCTGACAGCTACCAGGCAAGCAGAACTTATTAGATACCTCATCACACCAATATTAATGCTTAGCCTAAAAGCTTGCTAGTCCAAACTAGCTATTGTGCACATTAGCCAGTTACTTTCATGTCTATACAGCTTGCAGTCCCTCTGCACACTCCAGAAGTTGTCTACAACAACCACCGAAAGAAGGATTATAAAAAACCTTGCATGTGATGCCCTGTGTTATCCACTAAGGACAGAAGGCTTACTTTGAGGAACGAGATGAAAGCCTACCGACAACATTCATTTTACAGAGTGTTTTTACAGGTTTCATATTAGCTCTCACATCAAGCAACCACGTGGTCCAACAGAGCAAAACAAACCTATACATTTGTTGTAGGACAGATGACTAACAGGCCCTTCCACTCACTTGTACATATGGAAAAGGAGTCCAAGTACACACACAAAAATGAATGATGTTATGAAAATCTGTTGCAATGAAATTCAGAGGAATGCAGTGGGTTGACACTGGCCAGCAACTAAGCATCCACTGGTCACTTGCTCACTGCCCCTCTCCCTTCCCCTGCCAAGATGGGGAAGAAAGAGTTGGATGAGCAAAGATGTGGACTAGTGGCTTGAGATAAAGGCAGATTACAGAGGGATAGAGCAGAAAACAAATAAATACAAAGTCATGCAAAGGCAGTTTACTTGCCAACTCCAAGAAACAGACCGAAGCCCAGTCAGAAACAGGTCTTTTGGACAGTCTGCCTGCGTACCCGAACTATGTCATACTGAGCATGTTGTTTATCTCTTTGGTTAGTTCAGGTCAGCCATCCCAGCTGCATCCCCTCCCAGCCTCTTGGCCACCCCTAACCTGTTCTCCTGGGGGACAGACAGAAAAGCAAAGTGATAAACAGGGAAGATCTCAATGGCCTGCAAGCACTGATCAGCAATAGCTAAAAAACTGTTTTGTTATCCACACAGCTTTAGTCATGAATCCAAAATAGAGCACCATATGTACTGCTATGAAATAAGTTACAAACCGCAAAACCTACTGAATACCAAAGTAGTGAAGGAGACTAAGAAGTCATTTAGACATTGTTAGGGAACTTGCCCACATGTATTTATACTAGACAGAGTTTCTTGCTCAATTTTCTTGAGTTTGCTAGGTGTGAGGCTCATTCTTTCACATCAACGGTTGTTAAATGGAAAAATGTTAACAGAGAATACACCTGACCTAGAATGAACGAAACAGATACTGCTGATGAAATAACACTGAGATGAACGTTCAAGTCTGAAGCGTTTCCAGGCTTCACAATTCTCCAGTGCTTAAAAACAACAGATATGCAACCTCCTTTGCTCTTAGACCAAAGACCCACCGCTGGCCAGAGCTGAGCTAGTGAGTGACACTGGTTGGGCCTCTCTGAATGCAGATTTAAGGGGAAAAACAACCGCTTTGCAACAGCAGCTGGGAGAGTGAAGAGTGAGAAGCAGCCCTGCAGACCCCCAGGTCAGTGCAGAAGGAGGGCAGGAGGTGCTGCAGGCAGGCAGCTGCAGTTCCCCTGTGGCCTGTGGAGAGGCCCCTGGTAGAGCAGGCTGTCCCCCTGCAGCCCACGGGTCCCACATGGAGCAGATCTCCACACTGCAGCTCCCCCATGGGTAGAGGAGCCCCCAGTGGAGCTGGATGTGGCCTGGAGGAGGCTGCGGCCCATGGAGAGCCCCCGCAGGAGCAGGCCCTGGGCTGGAGCTGCAGCCTGTGGAGAGGAGCCTGTGGCAGAGCAGCTCATGCCTGAAGGACTGCACCCTGTGGTACGGACTCATGCTACAGTGGTTTTTGAAGAACTGCAGCTAACAGGAAGCCCACATACGATCAGTTCAGGAAGGAGGGCATCCTGTAGAAGGGATCCCATACTGGAGTGGGGGCAGAGAGTGAGGAGGAAGGAGCAGCAACAACCAAGTGTTATGGATTGTCTGCAACCCTCACTCCCCCGTGCAGCTCAGGCAGAGGAACAAAACATTTTTAGTTTACATTTAGTTCTCACTCATCTGTTATCAATTGGCAATAAACTGATCTTCCCCAAGTTGAGCCTGTCTTGCCCAAAATGGTAGTTCTCCTGGGATTTCCCTACCTTTATCAAGAAAAAATAAAGAGACTGGTTGAGATAGTTTCTTGCCCTGTCCTCTGAAGAACAGGAACACAACAGCGGTATGCTGGTGCTTAGCTACCTACCGGTGTTATGCCACCAGCCTACTACCCAAAAATGTTTTCACTATTCAACTGAAGTAAAACTATAGAAAGTGAAACTACTTTGTGACTTTCCAGCACCATCTGAAGCTTACATTGGTGCCAATAATTTAAGAAGAGATTCTCTGTTGCTAACTGGACTTCTGTGAAGATGCTATACCAGCGTAACGCTGGTCTTTGTGCCTAGCTGATCTTCCAAATGCAGAACTGTTCTCCCCGCAGTAATTAAGAAACCACAAAATAAAAACAGAAGAACAAAAAAACCCCGGACTAACCACCAACAAAAAACCCTTGGCAAAAAAAACTTCTGCCTAGAACAAGGCAAAAAGCCACAGAAGTGTGAGATACAGCTACAAGTTTAGCAGCTCCTCTACGTTAGGAGAAATGCACAATAGGAAACTGTGCAGAAGCCCAGCACTGAAGTCACAGAAGACTTCTCCACAGAATTCTACCCTGGGTTTATCTATCCAAGAGTATAACTTGCATTATTTAAAGATGTCTTCAGATGGTTTCACCTTTCTAAGGCACATCAGGACAAAAGAGAGGAATTGGACAAGTATGTCCCCCGAGGAAAACCACTTTCTTTAAAATAGTGTTTTAAGGATAATCTACAAGACACAGGACTTTCTCAAATGGACCAAGCCAGTATTTGTATAGTCCTTGAAAGAAGTTATCCATACCAAGATGAGTTTGATGCTTCCTTAAAAGGGATATTAAAGGAGATTGTACAGGAGATTCCCAATTTTTAATTGGCTTGAGGAAGGAATTTTAACTTAACCAAAAGATGTATGAAAATGGCATAAGATTTCTGCCAGTCCTGGTGTCATCTTTCCTGCAGACAAGTAGCAGATGTAAACCCCTTGGTTCTACTACTGATTAAAGTGGCAGAATTGCCATACTTCCAGTACTGTAGCTGCTTGTAACAGCCTGCAAGGCAATTCAGATGAAACAACTGTAGCACATATACCAGCAAATGATAGCTCCCTGAAGAAGTTTTCACTCTTCCTTTATTGTAGAGAAAAAAGTGGCTGATGTTTCCTTAAGTCCAACTCAACATCATTATGTGAAGTAGTATCTTAAGACCACCATTACTCTTCAGTTACTAATTAACATCTTAATTATGGCTCTCAGGATTAATCAGAAGGCTCAAACATGTACTTAAAGAATCTTTAAAGACTAAGTTTTAGAAGAGATGAAGTTAAAATGCCTGTAAGAGTCATTACGATATTTCAGTAGTCAGTTTCTTTACTTGGAAGAAAAGAAACTTTACTTTCTTACATTTGGAAAAGATCAGAGTCAATGAAAAGACTTGCCAGCTAAAACTCTAGGTCTTCTATCCAGAGAAAGTACTAAAGTTTTCCCAGTACAACTACTGCATATGCTGAAACACATTCAGTCATGTCAAAGAGCCGGGAGTTTTTCTCTGGCCACCGGAAGCCTTTAAGAGAATGGGCACACTTCAGAGCGAGCTTGCCACTAGATACATGTAAACAGGAAATGAGACTTCCTCTTGAGCTAAAGCTTGGACAGACTTGTTACACTGATCAAGACACAAATTACTCCATGATAGCTCTCAGCTACCTTTGGTGATCTTTTGTGGAATACAGTTTAAACCTAATACCAACCATCATTTATGATATTGTAAGTTACACTGAGGTGAAATACACAGTAACTATGGCTGGCTGTCCAGTGAGGTGAAAAGTGCTGGGAAGGATGGAGACAGAGTTAAGCAAGAATAAGTATGAACCTACAACAGAGCCATGGCACTATCCTGGTTTTGGATGGAATAGAGTTAGTTTTCCTCCTAGTAGCTGGCATAGTGCTATGCTTTGGATTTAGGGTAAGAATAATGCTGATAACACAGTGAAGTTTTAGTTGTTGCAGAGCAGTGATTACAGTAAGGCAAGGACTTTTCAGCTTCTCACTGCCCTGCCAGCAAGGAGGCTGTGGGTGCATGAGGAGCTGGGAGGAGACAGAACCAGGACAGCTGACCCAACCCAGACAAAGGGATATCCCATAGCATGGTGTCATGCTGAGCAATTAATATGGGGTGGCAAGGACTGCTGCTTGGGAACAGGCTGGGCATCAGTCAGCAGGTGGCAAGCAATCACATTGGGCATTACTTGCTTTGTACATTATCATCATCAGCATCCTCCTCCTCTTCCTTTTCTGTCCTATTAGTGTCTCATCTCAACCCTTGAGGTTTTACTTTTTTTCCTCTCCTGATTCTCTCCCCATCCCATCAGAGGTGAGTGGGGTGAGGCAACAGCTGTGTGGTGCTTAGCTGCCAGCGGGGTTAAACCACACCAGGCACTCAACAGTAAGATCTCTTATTTGGGCCTCATAGATACTCTTATCCAATCAACTGCTAAAACCTTTTTTCTTGGCACTGTGTTTGGGATTTGGGAATGGGAGTTTTGTCTTTCTGCTCTGACCTCTCTTCTAGGTGTATATACCTCTTTCACTTTCTTGGCTGTGCTAAGATCACTTGATGGCCTGCGAAGGTTGGTTTGGACAAAAGCAAAAACCAACAGCACAGACTGACTACTTAAGCTGGCACAGATGACTTAAGCCTACATCAACTTAAGGCTCATGAGCTGTTCAAGATTAGATGCATCAAAACTACATATAAATGTTCACCTTTTTTAAAATATTACAGGTAGTGTTTAGATATGATTCTTACAAAAAGACTGCATTGCTATTCATCTCAGCTTATAGCTTCACAGAGGGTGGCCTATACTCAGGAAGGAGCACAGAATTTTGTATCAGGCATTTGGTGGCCATGCGTCGCTGTCCCTGGTCATTCACTGATTCTGTCTGTACCGAGTCTCAAGCTGTTAAAGACTCAGAACGGCGCAACGGTACCAGCAACATCAGGAACACTGTTACTCGTACAACAGAAAATGCAAAGCTGCACACAGGAACTGTTATGTTAACAGTTGCATCATGACGCCAAGACTGAAGATTTGCAATAAAAAGCCAAACATCTACTGTAATGTTAATATTACAACAAATGAGATGGAACTTAGAAAAATAAAGGACTACTTACCTTATTAGAGCTCCCAGCTTTAATTCCAACAGGTATTTTACTCTAAAAACAAAGATAATTCAGTTTTTATACTGCTCCTAGAAACAATCATGCTTGATATAGAAATATTTAATTCCTAGATTTACAGGAGGCCAAACCATACTTGTTTTACATAATTAGATTGTTCCTTTCCTTCCTTGGATTTATTCAAAACAGTACTACATCTTTGACAGACTTAAGAGTTATTTATGTTAGTGGTAAAATGATTAAGACCTTAGACTACTTTGATTATATTTATTCTTTCAAAATAGTTTTGTCACCCTTTTACTTAAATTTAACTAGATTTGTTAGTAAAAATTCTGAACTAATATGAATTTTGTTAGCTGGTGACTGATTATAAGTATAGATCAGCCTTATAAACGAGCCTTGGTATAGTTAAAGAATCAGTATATACTTCAGAATAGTTAAAAGTCTGCCAAAAACAATTTGACATTTCTCACAAGTCAAGGACAGACTACCTTTTGACTGAAGATGCATGATTTCCAAACAGGCTAAGAACCAACCCTTGTCTCTTATGCCTTCTGAAAACGCAAGGCGTACATTATATACCTGCCCCAATCAATAATTTGGGTGACAACAGAGTGCCAACTACTGTAGGCTCTAGTCTCAGACGTGAAATGTCAAAAAAGTGACATTAAACATTAGAAGTGACTTGCAGTTTATGAAATCATGCAGTTCTACCACTTATTGCTTTGCATCACTGCTCACTGAATGCATGTTGTAAGTCACTGCATAGAAGACATGGTAAATCCAAGGAAACAAAGACCTCAATACTACAAATATATTGTTGGGACTTGGTATACATAAGAACCTTAATCACACCTACCCCCAGTCTCTAAATATTAGAAAATGAGATGACTACCTCTAGGAATCATTTTCTCTCCCCCCAGGTAAGTTACCTATTTCACAGCTGTGTTTATTTTGAAAGAATTAATGTATCAGTGACAGATTTTGTCTAAGATACTCTTGATTTTATCAGAGAGCTGAATCAAGCTACACATGGATGGGAATACATCGCTATAATTGCTGACATACTAATAATTATTATAGCACTTCACTTAGAATCACAGAACCATAGAATATCCTGAGTTGGAAGGGACCCTTAAGGATCATCAAGTCCAACTCTTGACACCGCACAGGTCTACCCAAAAGTTCAGACCATGTGCCTAAGTTCACAGTCCAATCTCTTCTTAAATTCAGACAGGCTCGGTGCAGTGACCACTTCCCTGGGGAGCCTGTTCCAGTGTGCAACCACCCTCTCTGTGAAGAACCCCCTCCTGACGTCCAGCCTAAATTTCCCCTGCCTCAGCTTAACCCCGTTCCCGCGGGTCCTGTCACTAGTGTTAATGGAGAAAAGGTCTCCTGCCTCTCGACACCCCCTTCCAAGGAAGTTGTAGACTGTGATGAGGTCTCCCCTCAGCCTCCTCTTCTCCAGGCTGAACAGGCCCAGTGACCTCAGCCGTTCCTCGTACGTCTTCCCCTCCAGGCCTTTCACCATCTTCGTAGCCCTCCTCTGGACACTTTCCAACAGTTTCATGTCCTTTTTATACTGTGGTGCCCAGAACTGCACACAGTACTCGAGGTGAGGCCGCACCAGCGCAGAGTAGAGCGGGACAATCACCTCCCTTGACCTACTAGCGATGCCGTGCTTGATGCACCCCAGGACACGGTTGGCCCTCCTGGCTGCCAGGGCACACTGCTGGCTCATATTCAACTTGCTGTCTACCACGACCCCCAGATCCCTCTCTTCTAGGCTGCCCTCCAGCGTCTCATCGCCCAGTCTGTACATGCAGCCAGGGTTTCCCCGTCCCAGGTGCAGGACCCGGCACTTGCTCTTATTGAACTTCATGCGGTTGGTGATCGCCCAGCTCTCCAACCTGTCCAGATCCCTCTGCAAGGCCTTTACGCCCTCATTTGAGTCCACAACTCCTCCAAGTTTGGTGTCATCAGCAAACTTGCTCAAAATACCCTCTATTCCTACATCCAGATCGTTTATAAAAATATTGAAAAGTACCGGCCCTAAAATGGTCCTAATGGCCCTAAAAGCACTTACATTCAGTGCTACCATTTCCTCGAGGACATTATACAGCCTGGCTGGAAAATAGATTTATTCTAAATGAGAGGAAATAATAGAACCGTATCTACTTACCATTAGAACTATAAAGTATGTTATTACAAAGATCTTAAGTTTACTATAGTGGAAAAGTAGAGCATACAGCATTACTCACTGAAAATAAGGAAACTGCTTAGTCAAATGACCCTTTCCTATTTTATGTTATTTGATCCATACCTCAGGACAAGGCTCTACATGACAATCTTTGATAGAACAATGGCCATCGTCAGCCCAGAATGGGCACGGTCTCTTCAGATTGACCTAAACACACAAAAAACAAAAGGTTACAATCAGTATTATTTAAAGCAAATTTTAAAACAGAGAACTCCCACTATCAAGTCCTTTCAAATTAAAAAAGATATAAAGAAAACGGTTAAATTTAGTACTGACATATAAAAACATACGTTGAACTACTCTCCCTCAGAGCTGAAGCTTGGTGCATTGGAGTTGTTAATAATGGTACCAAGTGGACACAAACACAGAATAGTAAAGCCCAAATTAAATCTGTCAGTTAATGTAACTTAAAAAAGCAGTAAACAAAATGCTAAAAAGAAGGCAAACCAGACACATACAGCTATAAAATGGCTGCACTTAGTTGTATTTGTACTAAACTGATCAAGGAAATATATTTCATGGAAGACAGGAACTAGTACAGAAGTTTATGGTTTAAATTAAATGCTTGGAGGATTTCAGATTCCAAGCAGTAAAAAATGGACAAATCACTACTACACTTCATTGCTCTAGTCAAGGAATAATGGGTATCAAAATATTAATGGACTTAAAGAGCTGATGTTGTACAAGTATAAATAACTAAGAGAAACCACTTCAGAAACATTACCAGCAAATCCAGTCATGTTTTCTTGTCAATGCTCCTATTTGTTATTAAATGGCAGAATAACACACATACTAGAATCTACTACATAGCAAGAGACTCAAACACTTTGCGATTACATTTCATGCTGATTGCCAATATGAAAGTCAGTTCAAAAAAAAGTTTTATTTTGCATTAGCCACACACACACACACACGGTAACACACACTTGGACCTCATTGTTCCTACACTGAAGACTACATACTTAAAGTTTTCTTGCACGATCAACCAGAAACACTGTGGAAATACACCATCTTTGAAATCTAAAATTACAAGTAAAATACAACACAATTATCCTCAGAAGCTATCAACATTTTTGGATAAAAATGAAGACACACTTTTACAACTCTCAAAGTAAAACTATTGTTTCTCAGTTTTCCTTTAGCAAAGTCTGTACTAGTTTCCTTCAGTTTATAAGTATTATTCAAAGACATTAAACTGAAGTCACTACTTATATCAAATAACCTGCTTAAATGATTGGAGGTTATTACTTTATATTTGAAACTTTTGAGTCCACAGTTGGACACAGCAAGAGTTCTAATAAAATGCACTGTAAAATTAAGCCTAATACTCCAAGGACAGCATCAAGTCCTTGAACAATTTCAACACAAACTTAAGATTTAAAAACATGCTCACAATTATTATTTAGGTCTATACATCTTAAGCCAGAAAACTAATCCACATGCTAGCTCACAAGAAAAGACTTATACAAGATGTACATCAAATGGAGTCGTACACTGTAACAGCATTCCTGTTGTATCTCATCACTACCACCCCAGTAAGAGCTGCTACACAAAACATGCCCTCACACCAATTTCTACCAAAAAAGCACACCCAAACCAGCTAATACTGTTAGGATACAACCTTCTTCAAAGTAAACCCTAACACACTTAAGCAGCCACGAGGGCCGGTGTGCAGTCCACCCATTGCTACACAATATTTACTAATTCTAGAGAAGAATTTGTCAGAAAATCAAGCTGAATAAATTGGAAAGTTTTTTATCTGTTCCCTTCTGAATAAGCAGCAGGTTTTTTGTCCCTGCACAGAATCAAGGAAGTGCTATGGAGTCAGTGCATAATCGGTATTGATTAAAGTACAAAGACTGTACAACCTCAGTTGGGCTCACAAGTGTGCTTTGTGTGTGAGCACAGATACTGCTTAGTTACTTGGACCTTGCATCTTCCTGTTAGCAATAACAGCAATGCAAAAAAAACTTCAACTCCTGACTATCCCCCAGCTCTATAGGTTAACACACTGCATTTTGCTGTCTCAGTTCTCTACCCACTGGAAGAATACACGTATCCACTGAGGGTGAATTAATAATACAGATTCCAAAATAATTTGTATTGGTTTGGTTCCTGTCATGCAGGAAAATTGTAAGCATTAACTACTGTTTGTACACTCAAGCATACAGTCATTTGGATGAAATCAAAACTGTATGAAAGATGAGGTAGGATTATAACAAACTGTGATCCGCAGACTCCTATTAAAATTAAGATAAAACCTCAATTTGCAGGACGAAATTACTATTGTATAGTTTGTACAAAACCTTGTATACATGCTAGCCCTCTCTTTGAGTTCAATCTTCCTGTTGCCTCTAGAGAAACTAATGAACAGAACCAAGTGATATTCGCCCTCAGGTCGCACATACCTTGCTTCTCCTGAAAACTCAAGTTAGAACTGCGTCATGTAGCAGGAGGAAATTCAGGATGAAGTTACATATTATTGCTTGCTCAGACTACACAGGGAAGACTCTAGTGCTTCTCCTGTCTCACATTTATAACCCCACCTTAAATTAACTTAAATATTTGTCTGATACCAGACCAAGTAAATAACTTACTGCATCCTGAAAACAAAAAACCAAAAAACAAACAAAAAAAAATCCTGAAAAATTGACCAGGTTAAAGGGAAGCACTGGCATAACACACAGTCAGACAAGGCCAAGATATAAAAGCAAAGGAACAGAGATGGCCTGCTCTGAAGAGGAATCTTTTTTTTTTTTCTCTCCAGTGGCAGGTAACCATCTGATAAGCTCACACAAAATGTAACCTCATTTTCAAGCTAAACATATCTGAAAATAAGAGTCTTATTTCACTCAGAGTCTAACAGAGAGAAAACAATTGTTGAAGGACGTGAGTGGTATCACAGACCATTTGAAAAGTATTTGTTCCTCTTTTTCAAATAAATAAAAGCTCTCTAGATGGCAAACACTGACATCAGAACTAAGCTGGTAAGAAAAAGAAATAATTGTAATATTTTAATTTCCAATTATACAAGTTACTTCGAAGACAAGTGCTGCATGCTGTCAAAAAGCTACTAATATACAACCCTTTCCCAGATGTAGCCGTCCAAAGACATTGCCTTGAAAATTACCACTTACACGCTGAATGAAAGCAGTAGATTTGCTGTCACGGACTCCAGGATTAACAGAGCAAACACAGGACCTCCTACCAGTATAAATTCCAGGGACTGAAAGCCTGCTATAACCAAATGAAAGAACTCTACATTTCTAAAAGACAACTTAATGCAGCCAAGTTGGTTTGCTCAGTAATCTTCCCTGTATTTTATGGATTTCATTTAAATTATTCAGGAAAAAAGTCACTAATTGTACCTTGTAATATCTGAAGTAATCACGTTCTTGCAGTTTCTGTATTTTGGGGAAGATCTTGAACGTATTGAAGTCATCGATGCTTTCTATATCACATAAGCAATCATCTAGGACTCCTGTGAGCTATAAAAAAAACCAAACATTGTATTGTTTTTTAATCAAGAAATGCAGCATTAACTGTGGAAAAATCCTCTAAAAAAGATAAGTCAAAAGAAATAGCAGCAAAATGAAATTCCATAACAAAAAATGTATTTCTCATTATGTAACATACTTTACACACCCAAAATTGGGAAATAACAGACCTTTGCACTTTTTAGCTTAAGTCCACCTTCAAACACAACTCTGAATCAATGTTAGACTACCATTTCCAGCCCTGAAATTTGTTTTTACAGATTCAACGTATAGAACGTTCTGCAGAACAAACAGCAAGATTTTCCAAACTACAAATACACGTTATCTTAGCACAGAATTGCAAACCAAGTATTCAACTAATGAGCATGCAACAGAAGAATTCCCCCAAAAACACAACTATGCACTGTTATCCTATTTTTTTCATTTCTTCTTAAAAGTACAAAAAATTCTAGATAGTTTCTTTAGCAGTATGGGAGAAAGAGGCATCGGTACTTTTCTGCCTAAGAAGTTAGTAACTTCACAGTTAAATTCTACAAACAAATGCAGGTGTCTGCACTTGTTTTTCCTAATATTACAAGGCTGTAAACCTATTGTGAAATTAAGCCTGAACTTCCCAGGCTCCATCCCTCCTGTGCCAGGACCACAAGCTTGCTGGCACTGAACTAGCCCAAGACTGTCCCTGCAAGAAAGCGTGCACAAGTGCCGAGGCAGCCCAAGCGCTGCCAGCACAGGAGAGGAAGTAGCAGTGCACAAGTAGCCAAGAGAGGCCCCAACAACTGAGCAGACTAAGCTATGGCAACAGTTTTGCTAAGACCCTGACAGCACCTTAACGAGAGACGAGAACAGTGAAAACGTGATTCTGTGAACATTTGTGACATAAATTGAATGAAATCTCAACTACTCCTCAGCTTCTTCACCAAATAGAAGCACCCTTGAAAGGCCTTTCAAGCTTATGTTTGAAGGCTTTAGTCCATATCTAAATGGATGGAATCAAGCACTGCTGCTAACTACTATTATTCTTCAGCCAGATGTGAAATTTGTCAGCATAACTGATGGCCTAGAAAGCAAATAAAATAGGAAAGCTCGCATATTTTGTATCTTGTGTAGGCTTAGAACTTCTCAGTACTAAAAGGCTGCGTGCGAAAGGAGAAGAAAAATATTGTGTTTTTTTCTCCATAGATTTCACAGCTAGATGAGATGAGGTTATGAAATCTTCTAATCTGTTTTATGCATGATAAATCACTCCACTACTTTACAGCAACGATACCGTTATATAACCAAGCTTGATATAAAAAAAAGTCACCAGAAATCACACTGTAGGCTTCCGCTCTTATGAAGAAGAAAGGAAGCCCAGGAAGTGGACTCCTCACCACCCAAGAGAATACAGCGAGGTTATGGCAATAAAGCATTTTAGTAGGAAATTCCCCTTACATAGATCTTACTTTCCCTGACACACTAAATAGGCTGTCGCAATTCTGCAGGGTAGTTATGGTAATGAAGTAAAACACAATTAAGGGAAGCAACTTCACCCTAAAGTCTTCCATGCTGTTACACTTGCTTTTGTTAATGTTATTTAACTTCAAACCTGGGCAAACAGCTCTGGAAGACTGTATTCATTAACAGGCTTTTAAAAAGCCTAAAGACCTCACAACCCACATGACTGCCAAGTTCTAAGCAAGAATACAGAAGTTATTATCAACATTTACAGAAGTAAAACATCCATGCACTTTAAATTTATGATTTCATTGCAAAACTCAAGTTTTTGTATCAATCACACATAGAGAAAGTAACACCTTACCACTAACAAACAGTTCGCACATTCTGCTAAAATACAAAAAGGCAGAAAGGTAACTCAACATTTTGCTCACATATTATTCAACTATATAACAGAGTAGCTACGTAAAGAACAGTAACGTATTAAGATGAAAGCAGAGTGAGGAGGAGCTGAGAAATTTTCTTTGGACTTAAAGATGAAGAGTAGGAAATAATTCTGATGCTTGCCTCCCACTGCTTATAAAAATATTTAGACCATCTTTGCAAAACCAAAAATGCCGCTCTGGGGGAAAGCGATCCAAATCAACAAGCTGTACTTACAAGCAGTATCAAATACCCACGGAAAATAAAGCTGCAGTCCTTTATTTAACCAAGATAACAAACTAATTGAAGTTACACCTTTGCCAGGTGTCTCTGATAACACTTTCATTCTAGGAACACCTTTCACAATGTAGTGCATTTTACTCAGAAAAATAAGCAGTGCCAAAAATAATCTACCCCCCAAACTAGAACAGGGCTCAAATTTTTTAAGAGAAAAACTAATATAGGGTAGCAAGAGCAAGCAAGCAAAACTCTCAATTTCATTCTCATAAGCTTTACAAAACTGAAGCAGTTGGCTCCCTGAATACATAAAACTGGAAAAAAAAAAAAAAAAAAGATGTTTCCTTGGAAGGCACGTTCTAAAATTAAACAATGCTGTATCTGTACCAAAATACAATTTATGAAGTCCTTTGACAGCCCATATGAAAAGCCAATACTGCACAGGAGCAGCGTCAGTTCATGGCATGCTAACTCCAGCCGCCCTTGTCATTAGTGCCAGTAAAGTCTTCAGTGCTTAATGACAGACCGCTAAGAAAATGCATGAAACTGCTCTGTTTGTCAGCACCCGGATCCCCCAGTGAATTTTCAATGTGAAGATATGAAAATAAGGACAACATATTTCACAGTTAACACTACCTATTGAACGACCTACTTTGCTATCCACGCCACTCATTTTTTGCCTTTTTGAGCTGAGCTGCACTAGTTAACTTAAACCACAAATACACAGCCAAACTCTACTATAAGTTAGCACAACTTCTGAACTGTACTAGAAGTTACCACCACCAAGTATCAGGCTTCCTTTTCATTTGTCAATTACTTTGAACTTTACGATAAACTCTAGGAGCATTAGTCTAACATAAGTGTGATCAAAGTCAGACACAGACTAGTTTCTATTCCTTATTCCCAATATGCTTATCAAAGCATTCCCATGTATCATTAAACTTAGTTTAGTTTTTGTACAAGTATCAGCTGTGTTGGACATGTCAAACTGCTCCAAGATAAACTAAGCTTTCACACAAAAAGGTCGGCGTTTAACCTGAATCAATTTCTCCTTATGAAAGGCCGGCAAAGAAGTGTACTCAGCACTTCAACGTTATCAGCAACCCGAACAAGTGCATATACTAACAAGCAGCATATTTACACCAACCACCTTATTAGTGCTATCAGGTTGCTGCACTTTAATTGCTCCAACAATTAGAAGACCACCAGGGACACCGCTTTGCTCCTCAACGTTTCACTCCGCCAGAGCTGCAGAACAAGAGAAGAACTGCAGGTAACACAACCCCAAGGGCTAATGGGCAGCTTATCTTTCCTCGGGGCAAGTCGAGCCGTGGCTGTTTAAGCTCTCAGCACAGGGTAATAACAGTCCTACAAACAGCCACCCCTCTGCCAAGGGCTGCGAGAAAGCCACGACAGCCTAACACCTGCGTTAGGAGCTCCAGTTCAGCCAGCGTCTCGTTATGCTGGGATAACTGTTAGGCAAGGGTTTTTTTTCTGAAGCCTCGGACAGCTTCAGGTTATAACCCCAAACCGTGGGGTTCCTGAGCTCGGTTACTCCCCGCCTCGGGCCGTCAGCCTCCACCCCGCACATCAACTTCAGAAGACGCAATAAAAACAACACCCGGGGGCCGCAGGGGCGCTCCGCTCCACGTGCTCACCGCGACGCCCGGGGCCGAGCCGCAGCCCCCCCTCCCCTCCCCTCCCCTCCCTCCCCGACACGGGGCTGCCGCTCCCCGCCGGCTGCCTGAGGACGGCGCTGCCCGGAGGCCGCGGGCCGTGCCCGAGCCCCCGCCGCCGATCGCCCCCCCCCCCCCGGCCGCCCCGCTCCCCCCGCCGCGGCTCCCACCTGGGCCTCCGCCGCGAGGACGCAGCCGAGCGCCGCCAGCAGCCGCAGCGCCGCCCCGCTCCGCCCGGCCCCGCCGCCGCTGCTCATGCTGCTCCCGCCGCTCCGCCCGGCCGCACGAAGCGGGCGAGGCTCGGCGAAGCGGCGGCGGCGTCTCCGTCTCCGTCTCCTCCTCCTCCCTGCCCGGAGCCGTCGGGCGGGGGCGCCGCGCTCGCCTCAGCCCGAGCGCGCGCCGTCCCCTCGCGCAGCACCCGCCGCCCGCGCGGCCGCCCGGCTGCCAGCCCGCCGCGCCGCACGCCGGGACATGTAGTCTGCGCGCGCGCGGCGCCCTCCCGCTGGTACTCCTCCTCCTCCTGCTGCTGCTCCTACTGGTGCTGCTGCTGCCCCTCCTCCCGTCGCAGTCCAATGGGAGCGGACCACGCGCGCCTCCAAAACAAGCGGCGGGCGGGCGGGCGCCGGCTGCTGCTGCTGCGGCCGCGGCCGCTCCTACTGCGTGTGTGTGTGAGGGGGGCGCAGGCGGCGGTTGGCGGCCGTTAGCGGCTCCCTAGCCCCGGCCGCTGCGTGGCAGGAGGTGGCGGCCCGGCCAGGGGCAGCCCGCTCGCCTGGCGCCTCGCAGGTGAACGGGGGCGAGTGATCAGGAGCGGGGCTTTATTTATTTATTTATTTATTTATTTATTCATTTATTTTTCCTCAGGTTAAGCCGTTTCTCTGAGCGGGGCTTCTGAATAAGAAGCCGTTTGTATTACGAAGTAGGGAATATTTATATTCCCTCCTGGAAGTCGGGAAATAAGAGTTTATTTACCTTACCTCGTCTCATTTTCTTATCTGTAGCTAATGAAAAAGCTTTGCGGTAGTCATTCACTGGCTTCAATGTCTTTTTAATTTCAGTTGTAGACAAAAACAGAAGCGTAGGCACAGGCTCCTGTGTAGGAAGTGGAAGCCCACAGGACCTTCCAGGTGTAGGTTCACCTCACAGCTGGGCTAAGGAAATCCTGAGTGGCCTCAAGAGGCAGTCCTCCAACTCCCTCTCTTCCTTGTTCCCCATCCCATAGCAATCCTGAAGCTGCATGGTAAATCAATTCACAAGGTACTTGAACTGTTTTATTTATTTATTTTTCAGGGATAGTTTTCTGCCAGAGCAGCCCGCTGGGCTGACACACGCTATGGCTGCTCCATCACTCAGTCTGATCAGGGGAAGAGGCCAGGTCACGCATCCAGAGAGGAAGAGAGGGTAGGACCATCCCTTCCAGTGTCTGCTTACTGATAGATCAGCTAATTCTATTTTATTATTTATTAAGTATTTACTGGTTCCTTAGGGCATACTGGTTGGCAGCTGAGAGGTTGAAAGCTATTATATTGCATCAGTTGAATTTGTGAAGCTTTTCCAATAGGTATGGGAACTGATCTAAAACTTACTGCTGCTTCTTTTCAGTTCCTTTTAAGTGCTTTTTTGAAAAAAAAAAAAAAAAAAAAGCTCAGAAACAATCAACCTTTGGTTCCCAACAGTTATCTGCATGGCTGTAGTTGACTTGCAGGCTTGCAAAAGTTTGTATTTTTGTGGAGAAACATGAGTATTCCCCTGATTTCATGTGCAAGGTTGCTGGAACTAGGATTCTATTTTTCATCCATCCGTTAACCCAGGTTTGTCTCATATTCGCTCTATTAAAGGATAATATTCCTTTACTGGAGTATGGAGACAAGCACTAAGGTCAGGGAAACTATTTTTGTGAGCAAGTTTTTAAATTGGCTGTGGTTATTTACATTTAATTACAAATTCAAAATAGTTTTCCATTATCTTTATCCTTAAGTACCAGTATGTCATGGTTTTTTGCATTGCTGAAAATGGGTTGAAAAGGTGAAGGTCTGATAGTTACGAATTCCAGAGAACGTGAAATGAAGTAGGCAGTAGTTTTATAGTTTGGTCACTGAGACAAGATGTAACATACAATTTGGAAAGGATAAAATTATAATCTCTGTCTACTTTCAGCAACAGTGACCAATATATTTGCTAGATATTTGAGAAAAAATGGCGGAAGAGCTAATGCTGATGTTTACGTGGCCACAACTGGCTCACACTGTTGCTATTCCATGACTTATTGCAAGTAGTTTGTATTTCTCGCAAAGGTACGGTTTCTGTTTGGTAGATCCAGGTGAATTTACTGTATAGGCTTTCATTTTATAGGTTTTATAGGCACAATTTTAATAAGTAATAAAACAGAAAAAAAACACACATTAGAAGTACAAAGTGCTTGCAACTGCCACACACCTGCACTATATATAGGACTATGCAAATTAGATGTAAACTCCTGTATTTTCCAAGTTCACTCAGTTGTTAGTTCAGAACATTTTATGTGAGTTACTGAAAATACTTTATTTCTTCACCTCCAACAGTCTAATCCTGCTTGTGTTGAAAGTTGGTAACAGTTTAGTTTTTGACTGCAGTATCAGCAGTATAAAGCGTGGGCCGTAGAAGTGTACAAAGAGTAATTGTAAGACAAAAACAAAATGAATTCCTTACAGAGTAATTTTAAGACAAAAAAAAAAACTTATTTGCATATGTATTTACTGTATCAGCTGAATTTTGCTTACTACTATTTTCTAAACTCTAGCGTATATTCTTTTGTTTTTGTGTTGATTTCAACCTTTGAATGTTATTTTGGTAGAGTAATGAAGCATGGAAAAAAAAATCCTAACAGAATTTTTTTGTGAAATCAGTTTCAGGAAACATCTGCAGGAGAAATGGTATTATGATTGCAAACAATGTTACAAAACTGGGCATATGTGCTAAGCTCCTTTCCTTTAAAGAAACTTGCCATGATGTTACAGTATTTTAGTAGGGGCTGAGAACAGGCCTTGCTGGGGAGACGGTTGATCATGCCTTCTATCCAAATAGCTTATAGCATGCTGGGTTCATGGAGAGAGTCTGGACTATATATTTAATTTTTCAAGGCACATGTGTGTTGCTTAGCATAAGAACAAGCATCTTCTGTGATTTCGCAACATGCATTGCTGGTAAAAATGTTTTCTTTGCAAGCTCTACTATTTTCTTTCTGTCTGCGAAAAATACAGGAACTGAAAACGTTACTCTGTAGTAGTAAATAAGAGTTAAATAACATACATCAGTCACCTCTTCTCCATCACAACACAGTTCTCTAGAGCGGACAGAGATCTGGGTACACAGAGAGAGAGTAACAGGAAGCCTTATAATGGATGCAACAGATCTGCAATTACACGGCCTACCTGGCCAAGCTTGCTTATGGTTTTCAGGGAGGGCACAGTGGGAACTGGTACTGATGAAGTTCTGCCACTTTTTTTCTGCTAGTTCACTTGGTCCCTTTTGGTCAGATTTTATTTGCCTGAATTGAGCTCATGCACTCTGGTTGTACACAGAATTTGTGTGTGGTCATCTGCCATGTAAAAGCATATCTTAGAAATTATTAGACTTAAGTGAGCGAACAGGCACATTTCACCTTATGAGAAGCTGGGTAAATCACAGCTGCTTTGCCAAGTACATGAACTAGATTTCAGTAACCTGACACATGGCTTTCTGGAATTTTTTTGCCCTTGAAACTTTTGCCTTTACTTATTTATTTTTCCAAATTAACATTTGAATGACTCATTTCTAAAATTAGCAAAAGTAAACCAGAGGAATCAATACGTCACAAATTCCTATTCACGTCTGGCAAACACCAGCAGTGAGAGCGCAGTGTCTGTTGGGCAATGGAGTATCTTACGGTAGGCTAACTATGAAGATCTGAGGATACAGTAAGGCAACAACTTCTGGTAAAACATCTGATGTAAGTACAAAAAGCAGACAAGATGTGGGGCGTGTGAGTTCTGTGGTCCATTAGGACCACTACAGCTGTACACCTGAAAACCTGTTTTTTTTCCAGCTGTGTCATTAAGCCTACTACAAGTTTTTATATCTCTTTGCAGAGAAGATGCAGATTCCCCATCCCTGGAGGTGTTCAAGGCCAGGCTGGATGAGGCTTTGGGTAACCTGGTCTGGTGGGAGGTGTCCCTTCCCATGACAGGGGCTGGAACCAGGTGGTCTTTAAGGTCCCTTCCAACCCAAACCATTCTGTGATTCTGTATCCTGTTCACACCTACTGGTGTCTGTTGTTGCAAATAATTTTTCAAAGTACCCATGGATGTCTAAATAAACAAGAGAAATGACTACAGCCTGTAAATGGATGAAACAGTGTAGGTCCAATGTAATACAGTGATAAAAAGGGAAATTCCTAATATAAAAATAGCATACAGCAGTATCTTCACAATAAGTATAAGAAAAGGGGAAAAAATAATTAAATAAAAATAAAAAATAGCAAAATATAAAAGGGAGCATGCTTAAAAGAAGGTTTTTGTAGGTGATGGAAAAATTAACTACACATCTTAGCTATGCACCTGTACCTTGATTCCTATGCTTCCTATGAATGTATTACTGCTGAATGCTTACAAAGTGCTTTTTGTCATGTATGACAGCATCACCACAGTCAAAATTGTAGATGTAAAGTAGTCTCTGGTGGCTTACTGTCATTCCTGTAGCACCTGTCATTTCTGAAGAAGGAGTATTAAAGAGATGACTCTACTATGTCAAACTTCTGAATATAGCAGGTGCAGATGAATGTAAGTAATCTGGTTTCCAAAAACACCCCAAGATTTATGTACTTTGTGTCCCTGCTTATCTGTCAACAAACCTGATGGTGAGGCATGGGTGTCAACTCAATTATTGTATGTTCCATAAAAACGGAGCAGCCAGGCAGGAAGCTCATGCCCCTTCAGAGGGGGTAAACTGCAGCCTAAGCCAGTCATATTATGCTCACTTTCAATATTTTCATCCAGAGAAAGCAAAGTTTGACTGTTTCTGTGGCTCGTGTTTGACTTGGATGCAGCACAGCCTCCGGAGTGGTGGGAACATTCCTGTATTGTGCAGGCCTGTAAGGCAAACAGATTATCTGTAGGCTTACATAAGGTGGTCTAGGTACGTCATTCCTTATCTTCTCTCCATATACTGCTGTTGCTGTCAAGTAAATGTCTAAATTGTAACATTCCTGTGCAACTGTAAAAGAACAGACCAATACAATCACTGGCAAAGGAAGTAATTTTAACTTTTTAGCTGCTGGTTAATTATTCCTACTCCAAAACAGCCTGAGAATTTTAACAAACTGGTCTAGCAACGTATTGAAGCTGCTGACAATTGAAAGTTATAGAGGGATACCTGGGAAAGAAAATACCAGGATACGTTTCCTAACTCTACTGAAATATGCTAGAGCTGACAAATTTATGTTGAAACAGAAGTATGCTACTTAATAAAAACTCCCTTAAAGATTATTGACATGTACAAAGCAAATGAAGAAGAGTAAAGAAGGTTGCCTCACAGTACTGGCAGGCCCACAGCTAACATCATTAGCAATTATTAGCAATATACTAATTATTAGCAATCCCTCTCAGTGAGGGGAAGATTATCATTTCATTATGTTAGTGATGTGGCAAAGCAAAACAAAACAAAACAAAAAAACCATTGAGGATCAGTTAGAATTTTTTTTTTAACATTTTCGGGGGGGAGGAGTTCGCAGTAATATTTTACTGGACAGGGATATATTCTCCATGGGTGGAAAAAAAATTTCATTGCAATCTTGTGCTCAGAAGACAAGAAACCCCTTTGTGAATGTGAGTTGTTATTTCAAACACTAAGCGAACTGGCAATCTGTTAGATTACCAGATGATTTGAAGACCTTTGGGAAAAGTTTTGTCCTCATCAAAGTTTTGTTTGCTTTAGGGCTGGGGAAGGGATGAGAGGCATGTGTAGCCTTGGTTTGTAAAAACAATTTAGTAATATTCATTTCATATTTGAGTGTAAATTTACAAAACCCTGAACTCTTTACGTTATCGTTAATTGCACTGAATTTAGCAGCTTACAGGGTTGCAGCAAGATAAGATATAGGTTGTCCTTAATAAAAAAAAAAAAATGGTTAGAGAGCTAATTCGCTGTTTTAGAGAATGCTATTGCTTATAGTTATCTTACTGTTTTTTTTTTTTTTTTTTTTTTTTTGTGTGTGTGTGATATGGCTGTATTTGTTTTTTAAAAATAGTTTCTGTTTTTCTTGACTGGTCATTTAGTTAAGTAGCAAAGATCTTTGTGTATCTCATTAAAGTATGATACAAGAACAGGCATGTAACAGCCAAATGAATCTGTACTGTTGACAGTGCATTAGAGATATTTACTTGTAATTGCAGAATCTTCCTTAAGTAGTAAGTAAAAAATGTTAAATTATGATTAGGTTTTGAGGCAGTAATGTTGTCTAGAATATTGGCCTCTATTACCATATTCCATTATTTTCAAGAGTGCTTTACAAATAACTTTAAAAAAAATCTAATTGAAAAGCTAATCTGATTTACGGATACACTTAAAAAAATCAAACAACAACAAACACATGATTTTTAACAGCATTAGACAGTTTTGACTGCTTGTACAGGTGTTTTTCTTATAGAATTATTGTTATTGTTTAATAAAATCATTCCTGAATACTAATGTGGGAAGATTTCAGGGTGTAAGTTATAACTATATGTGCCACGTTGTTGGTAAAACCTGGCTTAGCACCTCACACCAATCATTAACACGTTTCCCTAGTTTACAGCTGCCTATGTAACAACACTACCCTAGGGATATTTTGAAGGATGTTAATGGATACATTTTTATATAGTTTATACACACATTCCTGGATTGTGTTAGTAGTCACAGAGCATATCTGCTTCTGGGGTTAAGACCAGAGGTCTTCAAACAGCACACAGCGACAATATATATATATGCAGGTCATCAGGGCAGATATGGCACTCATTTTGTTGAGGCCTAAGCTTGACAAGTTTAAAACCCAGAGAATTCTTAGCTCTGCTGTGGATTTGTCATTGCTTACAATTTCAGGAGCGGCTCCAATTGTTACTCCAGCATTTCTGCAGATCTCTGTTGGTAGGCACACTTTTTCTGCTCAGTGTCAAACTAATTATCCATCACCAAAAACATTGCCTCTCTAAGGAAATCCAGGGCGACATACAGAATCAGCAATTTTATTTCTAATTAGGCTCAGGGATACTCTTTCAACATAAGAAATGCCTCCCTTTGGGAATGAGTTTCAGTATTAACATAGCAGTCAGTCAATCCGTACAGTGAACAGCCAAACTTAAATGCTAGACCTAAAACAAAAGTTTCTCTGGTGTCTTTTTTACCTATTATGAATGACAGAATTGTCAGTGATCTGTTAGCTCTACTTTGCAAATTAGGGTATCTATATGCAGAGAAAGATTTGTATGCGTTTGCATATGTGTAAGACTCAAAGGCAAAAACTCCATTTATGTCAGGCCATAAAAGTTATCCTCACAAAAACTTCTTTCCTGAGAATTCACGATTTCACAATTAACAGAATTATTGAAAACAAAAATTCCAGGTATTAGCAAAAATCCAGAGAGCAGAATGAGCTGCTGTTTTAATTTATATTCTGAATATAAGAGCAACTTAATCATTATCACTTTTTTTTTTTTTTTTTTTTTTTGAGTTGTAAAATGCATGAGATAGAAAATGAACTGTGCAGGAACACTCAATTTGCAATGCTTTCCTGACCAAGGCTACTTGTAGTTCCTCCAGCATGAGCTGGTTGCCAGAGGTGAAATTCTGCTCTATTGACGCTGCACCTTGAGTACTGTGTTCAGTTTTGGCCCCTCACTACATGAAGAACATTGAGGCCCTGGAGAATGTCCAGAAAAGAGCAACAAAACTGGTGAAGGGCCTGGAGCACAAGTCCTGTGAGGAGCGGCTGAGGGAATGGGGGGGTGTTTAGTCTGGAGAAGAGAAGGCTCAGGGCAGACCTCATTGCTCTCTGCAGGTACCTGAAAGGAAGGTGTGAGGAGCTGGGGGCAGGCCTCCTCTCACAGGTAACTAGTGATAGGACTAGAGGGAATGGCCTCAAGTTGCACCAGGGGAGGTTCAGGTTGGCAATGAGGAGACATTTCTCCTCAGAAAGAGCAGCCAGGCACTGGGACGGGTTGCCCAGGGAGGTGGTGGAGTCACCGTGCCTGGGGGTGTTCAAGGAAAGGCTGGACATGGTGCTTGGGGACATGGTTAGTGGGATGGTATTGGTGGTGGGGTGATGGTGGGACCAGGTGAGCTTGGAGGGCTTTTCCAACCCTGATGGTTCTGTGATTCACCTGTGAAGTGACCTCACTGATGACAGGAAGGTAGCTAAGATGCACATGTAGCCTGCATAATGACATGCTGACCGATTTGGTCAGATTTGCTGGTTTATTTTGTGTGTATTGTACAGTATTGAACTACCTGATCTTTCTTACTTAGAACCTAATTTTATGCATGGGCCCCACTTAAGCAATTTGTATTACTGTAAGCGTAGGGAAGCCCTAAGCGAGAGAATGTGGCGGCGGTGGGGACCTAAACCGCTGCCATCAAAGCACTGGGCATCAGCCGGGTGTCGGAGGCGCCCGTGGTGCAAGAGGCCGGCCTCCGGCTGCCCGCCACACCCGGCGCGCTCTGCGCCGGGGCTCCTCGGCCCCGTCCCGGCGAGCCGGGGTCTCCCCGCTCCTCCTCCGAGCGCCTCCCGGGCCGCCCGGCGCCTACCTGCGGCAGGAAGGGGGCGGCGCGGCGCGGGGCGGCGGTTCCGGGCACGTCGGCGGGCGCCGCTCGCTCCTCGTGCTGCGCCCCCATGGCCGCGCCGCGGGACCCGCTGCCCCCGGGTGAGCAGCGACGGCGCGGACGGGACGGGAGCGGGGCGGGCTGGGGCGGGCGGCGGCGGCCCCCCCGCGGCCGCTCCCTGCCCCTGCGGCCGCTCGGGGTCGCCGCGGGCGCTGCGGGCCGCGGAGCGAGGCTCGGGCCGTGCGGTGCCGTGCCCCGAGCCGGGCACCGCCGCGCTCCGCAGCCCCGAGGGGAGCCCGGCCCGGCGGGGATTGAAAAAGCAAAAAGTCGAGGGGCTGTCGGCTGCTCCCTTCCCCCCACGCACGCTCATTAAGCTCGGGAATAATTTCTCATGGGCCGCGCTGGTGTGATTTAGTGCAACTTGTCTTGTCAAGCCTGCGCCGGCGTTTAGGGTGTTAGTCGGGCTTGCTAGCAGCGCCTTAAAAAGCCTTTCTTTATCTTTCTCTCTCTCTTTTTTTTTTTTTTTTTTGAGATCCCAAAGTGGGTGGTTAGCAAGGCAACACTTCTTAACTTGCATGGCTAATGGCACTTGCAACTTCGGAGTGCCTTCTCTCAGGTGTCTCATGCCTTTTCTCAGGCCTGCCCGTTTTAACTTACCTGTCCGCTCATGCAGCAACAGAGTTTTGAGTAGTTACGGGTAAACAAAAACGCTCAAGCTTACAAGCTTGCTGCACACACTTTAGATTTTTTTCAGAGAACTGAATATTCTAATACGACTTGCTGTCTTTCCTCTTCTTACTCAAATCTGAAATTAATGTGCTTGCTGTCAAAACGCGGTTGTTGATTTGTGTTTAATCAAAGGGCTCATCTCAAGCTGGGGTGATTGCTTTGTTTGAGTTGTACTTCAGACATGTGTGTCCTGTGTTGGTGTGGAAGAAATCTTCCATGGGTATGGTTGGCTCACAGAACGAAGGTAGGCCTTAAGTTCTTTGCTCGCTGCTGGTGGTGTCCAGGTTATGTTGCAGGGAAAAAAACGTAGCGGGGAAATGTTGTATCCACTATGTGGTGCTTTGTGAGCCTCCTTCTGCTTAAAGGTCAGAATTCTAGGGTCTCAGAAACTTGCCTTCAGGCTTCCTTCCCATGTGCAGACAAAGAGCAGACATAGGGTTGGAAATTTGCAGGTGTGTGAATAAAACTGACACGCTGTTCACACCACTCTCAGTGCACAGCGCTGCGTCCCTGTTAGGGTAGCAGTACTGAACAAACCGTGCTGACGGGCACAAGCTGGCTGCTCCCGTTGTAGGCTGCTTGCGCTGGACAGGCTCGGGCAGAAGAGCCCCAACAGCTGCTGGGCAGCTGGCATCAGGTGCTGGGAGCAACCACTGAACCTGACCTGTGTGCATCTGGGTTGATTTACGTGTGAATTGTGGGGAGGTAAATGCACACCAGTGGCTGAATGCTGTCAGCGGGGAGAATGGTGATAGTGATTTTTTTGAAGGATCCCAGAAAATGACGTTAAGTTGTCAAGGTAACTGAAATCAGGTGGCCTGCTGATATAGTCAGCTGATATCTTTATTTCTTGTCAGCCTTTCAACATGCAAAACCATGGATATTTTACATTCGAGATAAACAGAGAACTTTCCTCCCTGCTGTTCTGTGCACCTGCATCTAGCTGTATGAAATGAGTTGCAGGCTACCGTTGGAGATAAGTGTGGGAAGGAGAGAGGGGACACGGCATTTTAATTGCCTTATTCAGAATTAAACATTAAGTCTGTGGTTCTCTAATTATCCACCAACTACCAGTGGTCAACAAGACCGTGGTGACTCACCTGCAGCCAGCATACAGAGCATTTATTCATAGGTACAAATCCTCATATGTGTTCATGCCACCTGTAGAAAATGTTGGAAACTGGTAGTGCTCTGCAACCTAAAAAAAAAAAACAGGGAACTTAGAGTTCTTCATAAAGAGCTAGAAAAACAAGAGGGAAGGAATTGAGTCATAGGGAAAGCAATACAGTTTTTAAAATATTTTCCAAGATGGATAAGCAAGAAAGGTGCAAGTCAGTATTGCACTTGGTGTGTTTCTGAGTGAGACCTAGGAAGCAGGAGTCAGTTAAAGGCACCACCCAGCACCTTACCACCTCTTGTAGGGTCACCCTGGGGTCTGCCAGGGCCTCATTCCAAATCCCTGTATTCTCAGACCTTCACCCATTCGCTCGGTGCTTCCCTCTGAATCGTGGAAAGTAATATTTAGTGGTGTTGCAGTCTACCTTGGCTGTATCTCAGAGGTGCAATGGCAGATAGGGAAGGAAGCTTTCTGTAGTTACAGGAGCCACTGAGGTTCACCAGGGCATTGACCTTTCGGGGAGTCTGCTTCCATCTACATTAAGGTTCCCCTTAAATTATGAGGGCAAAAGAAAGTGTTTTTTGATTGTAGGCTTTTTTTTTTTTTCTTTTTAATTTCATCCAAAAACTTGTAAGGAATAGCTAGCTGTGAGGCCTCCAGAGTAAACTGATGATAAGGGACTTGTTGGGTCTTCACAGACAGTAGAAGGAACAGTGAGACTTTGGATGTCTTTGGCTTTGCTTGGCTCTCCATGCCCCCATGCCTTTTTCCATTCTCCTTTTCAGGGTGGGTCTCTCAGCTGTTCTCTTTTCCTCAGCTTCCTCCGCAGCTCCCCAGCACACAGTTCCTACCTGAATCCTCTGCTTTTGGCCCAACTCCAGCAGCACCTTACTCCAGCTTATTGTCAGACTCCTGTCCCCGTCTGACTCTCACCCTCCCTACATTCAACGTGGGAAGCTTACGGCTGTTTGTGCTGGCCCCTGCTATCAGGGCAGGCTTCATGCAGAACGACGTGTTAATGCCATGCTGCTGGAGCAGGGACTTAATCCCTAACAGGGCATGTGTGACAGCAGTATGGCATTTTGGGTTGGTTTGGTTTCCTCTTCTGCACGTGTTTTGCATGCTAAACTTTGTGCTGCAGCGTGCTTATAGATTTAATAGATGCCTTTTAAAAATGCCTTTTAAAAATGTTTAACGCATGTTTGTACAGAGGATGTGCTCCAGACTTGTAGAACTGCTAAATTTGAGTTAAAGTAGGGTCTGTGTAACTTCAGTGCTATTTGGGGGCTCAGTGTTTATACTGTGCATTTTAATTTCTGTGTTTGTGAGCTGAAAAAGATAATCACTGAATGTTGATCTAAAACACATCTTTCTGGTTGAGGCTGAAAGCATTGTGGTGAGTATAGGAGTGAGAGTGACAAAAATGGAGTGAAAATCCTATTACATCACTTAAAATGCTTTTCATAGTTTTTGAAAACATGATACTTAGCAACAGAACAGATCTTCTGTGAGGGAAGGAGATGAAGGTGCTAAATGAAGGAGTGCTGTTGTGAATCCTGGCTTGTGTATGAGATTTGTTTCAGGTTCTCTCTGATTTTGGTCACTATATCACTATTATTTGTCAATTTAGACATCAGCGTAGAGGGGTTGACAGTTAATGATTCACCTGCAAGTGCTTTGAAGATTTATTTTTATATGTTTTTGATGTTAATATAATTGAAGTTTATGATTCAATTGTATAAAAATAATTGATGTTTACCTCAAATGGGGCAGTGGATATGTTTACTGTTTGAATTATCCCTTTAAGGAAAAAAATGGAGTGCTGCCACTTGGAGAATGAAACTTACCTTTTAGCAGATTTGTTGGGTTTAACTCTTTACTGCTGAATTGCCTTGTGAATTACTTATTTATTTTTACTAAAAATAATTTGGAATTTTCATTTCAGTCTATCTTTTGTTAGCTTTGAGTTGGATTTCCCTGTTGCACGTAGTTTCTCATCCCTGTGCTAGTGTGTGTGATGTTTTCTACCTTGTCATGTTTTCTTGTGTAAATGAAGCTTGACATAATGCATGTAATGGCAGTGTAGCTATGCTTTGCTTTGGTCAGACAAATAAGCAAAATATGAATTTCCAGACAGAAATATTTTGAGGATTATGCATTGATAAATCTTACTTATTTCCAGCAGATCACGGAGCAAAAGAGCCAGTAGAGGATACAGATCCAAGCACTCTTTCCATAACAATGGTATGTGTTTCTGCTCTAACAAAGTTAAAATCATTATAGTTCTCTACAGTTTTGCAATACAGAAATTAGTAAAATATTTAAGAAACTCTAACCATGTGTGTAAATATATATAGGGTTTTGCTTACCTGTATAATTGTGTTAACTTACTAACCCTGTACATTTAAAATGTGAATTAAAAAAATGGGAATAGGTGTATGAGCTGAGTTTGGTGGTATGAGCTGAGCTGTCCATTGGTTAGCCTTTAGAGAGGCTATGACTACCATTTTTTTTCATTTAATAAAAGAAGAGAAAGATTGGTGCTGACCTTCTTCTGTCTATATGGATTGGAAGAAAACCCAGCTAAGGTTTAAAATGTAAATTGTATTAAGCTATTATTTCTTCCTGTACCTATTTTGTCTGATGAGTTCAGGTGATGGAAAGATTAAACCAAAAGCTGGTGCCTTAGAGCAGACATGGGTAAATCTAGGGAGAGACCAAACAGTGCTCTCTAGTGCTTGCTCACAGAGTAACACCATTTATGGCAAACCTTTGTCGTATTATAAGCTGTCGTTCCAGCAATATTATGCTGGAACAAGGACTACATCAGGTAAAGGGAATATGAAATTCTGAAAAGTTTTGTAAGAGGAGTTCTTTCTGAAGTTGCTATGGATTACTTCCTCTGAGTAACAGTGCTGTGTACCCAAGAGAAGACTGTTCTCTAATGGAATTATATAAACAGATTCAAATGTTCTGGTTTATTTTATGGATGATGACTGAACAAGCTATTGCTTTCCCTTGGTGCTTTCTTCTCATTTTGAAGCTTTTCAGCAGGGAATCAGCAAGAAACTTCGAAAATTTCACTGGTGCTTTAAATGCTGGTCCTTCCCTGGGATCCATTATTGCAGTCTGTGTGCATGGATGTGTATTAGCAGGCTTTTGCAAAATATACAGGCTTTTGTGACCGGTTTTGTGGGTTGACTAAGTTAGAAGCTGTTTTTTTTATTTTATTTTATTTTTGTTAAGGGGAATATTTAAAAGGTGGGGAAAAGTTTGAAAACAGATGAAAGTTTGTTTATCCTTACCCCCTTAAATTAATATGTCTTTAATCTGAATGCTTGGTTATCAACTTCTATGAAATGTTTCACCTATTTTTATGTAAAGATAGGGGTCACAGGGAAGGAGGTGGATTTTAGGCTTAGTAGCAAGTTATAACAGATGCCTGGAAATCAGTAGCTATCTCCTTAGACTCAGAAACAATAGTTTTCTTTTGCATCTTAATCATCTTTTTAATTTTAGAGCAGAAGGGAATGAGATTCTTTTTCCTTCAGTGCAGTAACATTTTAATAGAGGTTTATGTCTGTTAAAGAGCTTTTGAAATAGTCTCTGTTACTCCTCATTTGCATTTTTTTTTCTAGATTGCTATCTTGCTGTTTAAATGCAAAATTCCTTTTCCAATCTCTGCTTCTTCACTGAACTGTAATACCTTTAAAAATACTGTAGCGAACCTGAAAGCTATTACTTTTACTTTTGCATGCAGTAATCAGTAGCAGTGGTAGTATCTCAATTTCTGCATAAGAAGCACATTACTCTATCTGACTGTAGATAGATCAGCTAGTAGCAATTTTAGAGATACAACTATAATTATGCAGTTTTTATACGCTGTTTCTCCAGCAGAATTACATTCAAGATAACAAACATTTGTGTCTCTTGTCTTTTTGTGACAGACTGAAAAGTATCCCGTCCAAGACACAGGAGTACCTAAAGGTAATCAGTGTGAATTTTGTCTTTTAGGTTATGTGTCGTAGATCTGTGTTGTTATACACACTAACATCATCAGTGTTATCCAGAGGATTGAAATACTCTTATTTTTTCCTAGACGTTTATATTCTAAATGTAATGTGTCATCTTCTATATTTTAAGATTACCGGGGTATATATTACAGGTTCTGAATTTTTCTGCCCCAGTTTGGTTGTGATCTAAAAGTCACAACTATCTTAAGAAGATAGGGACTCAACATGCAAGGAAAATATAGTGGTGCCACCAAAAACACGGTGTTCAGAGAACAGAGGGTAGAGATACAACAATGTTAAAACATGGCTTTGAAGAGATTACCAGTGCTTTCAGATTATTGGAAATGTAATCCAGAAATACCTTGGAGTTCTCTTGCTTCCAATTGCATCCCCAGCCCTATAACCAGTTAACTCTTTATGCCACTTTTTACCTTGAGCAGCAGGTATGAATACCATCCAGTCTGGAACCTTCACGTCCTGTGCAGGTTCTGTATCGCACTCAAGTCAAATACTTTAGACTGTGTCAATATCCCTTTTATAGATTCCTTGACACGTGTTGTTTTTTGTTATCCCTGTCTTTGCCATTGGCTGGATTGCATTTAATTATTACTGTGCAGCTGAAGTGTTCTGCACACTGCATTGCACAGCACGTCTGTGCTGGGGCAGACACAAGAAACAAGGCAGAAGCTAGTCACAATGGAAACTGCTGGGAAGCGTGGGCAATATACCACTGGGGTTAAAGAAAGGTTAGAAGGTTATTTTGGGGGCTTAAGGGAGCCAGTCAGAGAAAATGAGCATCTTCTCAAAGTGCTCAGTGGAGAAGTAGAATGTGGGATGAAAACTAATTTGAAATTATAAACTACTTCCTGTTTAATTACAGTTAGCTGGTTTGTTCCTTCAAAACGGTTCACTAACATTAAAGAAATTTCTCTGTAATCTTCTTTTCCATGACATATTCTTAATTCCACCATGACATTAGGTCCCCCTGAGAATTAATTAGATAAATTCCTAAATTTCTAATATTGCCATGCTTGTTTAAAATCCAACATTGTGTGTTGTGAATGCATCTAATTTAAAAAGGAAAGCTGAAAGGGAGTGGAGACTTCAGTGCTTTTTGTAGGAAGGAGGTGGACTTGGTGTATTTATAGTTTTTTAATTTACACTCTTGCCAAGTGTAAAGAGATGTAAATACTAACATAGCTTAAATAGATGTGAGTACTAATATAGCTTGATATTTCCTCTTTAGAGTAGGAAGTGTTAAAAATATCTCTTAATACTCTGTTCATTTCCAGAATCTATTTTTTCTTAATTATTTTTTTCTTGACTTTATTTTTCAAAGTATGTCTTCTTTACCATGAATTTTGAAACTTGTATGACAGTGCTATATAGTAGTATAAGTGATACCTTCTCAGTTTGCTCAATGAGAAAGTATTTTCATAACTATTTCTATAAAAATAAAGACTGAGAAATATGAGCCTGTGTGCTAAAAAATATCACAGATGTGCAGGCTTGATTCTGTGTAACACAAAATTCTGTTTGCTTCAGATTTAATGGTTGAATAAACAGTACGTTGGCCTTGAGGAATGGGGGGGACGGTTTTGTTCCTTTTTTACTCAGTCAAGGGACCATTTGGGGACCAAACTTACCCAAGGTCTTAGCACCCTCTACTGATGATGAATTAAAGGTGAGTTGAGTGGCCTTCTCATCTTGCAGAATTAGGCTTAATGTTTATGTTATGCTTTGACTATAATTCTTCTTCCACTCAAATCCTGAACAAATTCAGCACGTAGTGTTTCTACACAAACAAAGTGGAATTTTGATGCCAATAGTTAGCTTTTTCAACCAGACTTCTGGGGAATTTTGTTCGTTGTCTCTAGACCTATGGTTGTGAAGAAAAAAGGTGGTGCTTATTAAACATTTACCCTGCTGGCAGTGGAATGCTATTTGGCTTTTAATTTCAACAGTCTTATAAAAGAAAAAAAAAAAAGAGGAGAACCAGTGTTTCTTTTTTTTTTTTTTTCCTCACAAGTGTAAGGTTGACTTCTTTGATTCAGATGAATTTCTTGAGTGAGATAAGGAAATGCGTCTTCTTTCTGTTACCTGACAATTCATAAAAGTAATAGCAGTACTTCCATGAGATCACACCTCTTAAACAGCAAGAAGAAATGTACTACAGATGCAGTCTCCACCATGGAGTGTTCAGATATGTGTAGAATATAACCTCTTTCAAGCTCCTCTTAATGGTTAGTCAGCACCTGACCCATGGGATTTGTGCGGATGGTTTGATAACGAGGCCCTTATTAATCACGCAGAGTGAAAGTATATGTTTTCATGAGGTTCACAGAAGGTTTATGCATCCCTTGTATCCCATTTTGAGGGCTGAAATGAAACTTGAAAGGTAATCAGTTTGTGTAGTATTGAGGAATGTTGTGTTTTTCAATGGACTACCAAGGCAGGTGATAAATGCACTTTGAAACAGATTATTTTAGTGTTTCAGGAAACTCCTGTGTTGTAGGGATAAGTAGGATGAGCCTAATTCACAAAGGGGCAGAAGAAAAAATACACATTTATGTAGTACATATTTCAACAGTGATCATTACACTGGTGATGAGAAAAGCAAAGCAAAAAGGATTATACTGACTTGGAAGTCTTCTTAAGTCTGCTATGATGTATCGGCTCAGTTAATATTCTCTTGGTACTATTCCTGGTCAGCTTTCTGAAAGAATATAACTCTTGCCTCAAAAACAGTATGGCGATTGTTTTTTAAGCACTAATACACTAATATTTGATCTCTGCAAGGGTTGTTTTTCTTCACACAGTCATGGACTGCGTGACTCTTGTGGTCACTGCCATTTTACTGGTTTGGGCTTTTTGATCCTGCATCTCCTAGTGATTGATCATGATGTGGAATTAAATTTTGTACGCTGGACACCTATAATGAGTGTTTGATAATCTTACTATTTAAGTTTGTATTTGGTTGGAAGACCAGTTTTTCACAATCTTTGTCTTAGATGAGGAATACCTCACAGATCAAGTGACACTGGAAATCGCATCTGTGAACATCAGGAGTCTTACATCAGATACTGGCCTAGTCCAACAGGTAAGAAAAAATGATATATGTATGTAAACTAAGTTATTGCTGTTAATTAAATGTTAACAAATGAATATGTTTTCAGACTGTATGTGGAGCGCATGGAATTACTCAGTAAAATTGACCAGAAATAGGCTTCTTTTTCCGGAGTTCAATGAAACGAGCTTTTGAGGAGAAAAGTAAAAGAAAGGCTAAATAATTATTAATGTTTGCTTTGTAGTTTAACTAGGCTTTCATTAGCATATAGATGCTCTGAAGAAGAGCCAATGCAGAGTCAAGGCTTTGTCTTGCATGCTCTCCCTCTTCCCTGCTGAAAATAGAGCCAGAGCAGAGAATAAGTAAAGGAAGATGAATCCTGGGTTTTGGACTCCTTGTGTCTTGTCCTAGGGAGGCATTTGATTGTTCTGCTCTGACTTTGGGACACTGCTCTATCCGTAGTGGAAATAACCTCCATCGAGTGTAAAGTCTTACGTTGCCATAGGGTAGGCAGTGCTGAGTGACCCCCATGGTTACCGTGATGCTCCATGGTTACCATCTTTCAGGTGAATGTTATTTGCTGAATTTCAAATTGATTCTCTTTGGGTTGAGCAGAAAACTTGGAGAAGAGAAATGAATGAGCAATGCCCAGCGAGAACAAGAATTAAAAGGAGTTCCTTATGCCAGAGTCCCAGCTGACTTTCATCAAACAAACATGGGTTTGGTATGCATTTCACAGATGATGGAGGTAACTGTTTCATTCCCATCATCAAGAAGAGAGCATTTGTTGCCCACTTAGAGTTACTATAAAGATAATTCAGCATACTAGGCTATTAGTAGTTCTACAGAGCTGGAAAAAATTCTGCTTACCTTCAGACTGTACATAGGCTTATAGCTTTCATTAAACCTGTAGAAGTTGATTGAGTTTTAATTGTAGGCAAAAAATACTCTTGCCTAATACTTTCATTTTATGGACAGTGACAATACATTGTCGTATTGCAATTATATTACAAGATAATAATCATGAGTAAACCTGAGTGCATTTGGCTTGACAAAAGTGGATAGTAACTGATCAGTACAAATACCAATTTTGGAAACATAAGAATGGCACAGGTAAGTATCCAAAGTATTTCTTTGTACTTGCTGCAGTACTAGCCACTCCTGTTATTTTTGTCATGAGACATGAGTATAATGGCATCTCCAAGAGGCATTTAGGTATTAGCTTTCACCATGAACTTGGAACCTGCATGAATTCATAGTCTGGAAAAAGTTATTGAAGCTCAGAACAGCAACTGAGCTATTGTAAACTAAGTGAAAAATACCTACCACTTTTCCTTTTTTTTTTTTTTTTTTTTTTTTCCCTTTGATTTTGTTTGTTCCTCTTTAAACAGAGAGCTGAGAAGGCTGATCTGTGATGGGCAACTGCTTGTTCTCCCAGTAACTTACCTTTATGGGGATTTGCTCCTCAAGACTCAATACTGTTCTACTTTTAAAGAATTAGAGGAAATGGAGACAATGGCTATAATTAGGATTTTTGTATCAAATTTTTCTTGAACTTTGGGTGCTCACGTGGCAAAAAGGCCAAGATCATGAATTTAAAAACCTCTGTCCATGGAAAGCTTACGTGGTGTCACTGGAAAAGCAAACTTCTAGAAGATAATGGCAAGGATGATGCTGTTGCAAGCGACATGTGCAACCTCAGATCTCTTCTAAGCAGAAATCAGTCATTGTGGGATGATTTGATGTTGCACGCATGTCCTTGCAGTTTCCAGGGAAGAGAAATGCTGAAAACAACATGCACGTTTTTCCTTTCCTGACAAAGTCTTTAAATATTTTGGGGATAACGTGCCTTCTTGATCATTGGATTCTGTATATATGTATGTTTCTCTACATCAGCTGAAATGACCTATATTCTTAGTGGATTTCTTAGTACAGAAGATTTAGTAGGTAGGAATAGACTGGTGTTACACAGTGGTCTTGTGTTTGCATGCACAGCTTGCAAAACACTAAGAAGCTTGCTGTGATAGTTTTGAAAGAATGATGCAATACAAAAATCAAAATGCTTTATTGCAGTTATCTAAGGGGAAAATCCCCTTCTGCTTTCATCTTTAAATCCTCAATAGAAGAAAGCTATTTCATCTGGTTCCACACCCGCATAGTTTAAGTACGGGCAGCTGCAGTTTCCTGCAGTCCTAGGATCAAGGTGCTGGCCTTCCAGTTTTTAGATGTTGGTTTCTATATAGAAGAATTGAAGTGTTAAAACATGTGTTGCAGTCTCAAGCTGCTGAGTATTTTTGCTGTGTTTAATTTGTGGACAAAAAGCCCCTGAGGGAATGTTTGCTTCAAACAAGAGGATGGTTAGATGTGAGCCAGCAGAAATGTTCAAGCCCACCTGCTGTCCAGAAAAAATTTCTATATATGTAAAGAAGTTTGTTAAAGAGCTTCTCCACTTATACTAGATCAATGAAGCATTCCCTCACTGTTGCATGTTACAGGCAAAGGTCTCAGGTTTCTTGTTATAAAACTTTTAAATCTTTTTAATCAAACTACATTAATTATTGAACAGCTTTGTACGTATGTCAGCAAAAAAAAAAAAAAAAAGCTATTTTTCAAGTGTACAGTATTAGTTGTATTTCATAACTGTGTGCAGCAAGGTCACCTTGTAAGAATTGGTAAGTGCCCAGACTATAATTTTTCAAACAGCAAGGGCTGTAATTGGTGTTGAGTTAACAACAGTCAAATAAGGAAAACTAAACAAAGGTGAAAAATGTGGACAGGAGGAAAGAGGGAGTAGGAGCATATTGTTCAAAAGATGTAACCCCATAGCATATGATTAATAAGGATGACATTCTTCAGTAGATAAAACAATCCAGGCTGTTTTGTGAGACAAAATCATAAAAATGCTGCCTGAAAAGTCTGCAGATTGTCTGTAATTTCTCATACCAGATATGTTCCCTGTCTGACAGGTAGCTTGGGATTCTTCTAAGTAATCTCCTGCCACTTATAAATTAGCCAAATAGTTATCCTGATGTTCAAATATGTTGTTTTGATTTATATTTATTCTCTGCTTTGTAGCCAGAAAACAAAGACACGCAAAACCATACTGATGAATCCCTTTCAGGTAATATATCAGCTTTACTTTTCTACATATTTTATTCCTATATTTTCTTTGAGAGGACTTTATTAAAAACTGCTATTCATCATAACCTAGAACTTCCTGGATAATCAATGCTTGTGCTCATTTCATTACCAGTGTCATTTACATCTACCTCTGTTTTAAAGGTGGTGGTGATCAGTAATGCAAACCATACAAAATATGTAAGTTAGGCTGTCCAACTGCATCTAGTACATCCACTTTGGAAAGAAATCTGTAAACAGCTATTTGGAGAGAGCAGAAGCTGGCTGTGGGGGCTTATCCCACAGGGGTTTCAGCTCAGCTGGAGGCAGACTGAGGGGTGGTGGCCAATATACGCCCCAGTTGATTTAACAGCGAAGAACTGTAAATCAACATTTGGTTAAGAAGGTTCTCGTGTCATGTAACATTAAGATAATGGAATTAGGTAGGTAGGTCATCATTTTAACCAAATGCAAAGCATTTTAGAAAACCAGGATTCTGTATAGCCCTATTGATAATCTAGTACAGCAAGTACCAGAAGCAGGTATCTACAAGAAGCAGGTTGGTTTAATTTTGTTTACCTATAGTTGAGCCCTTTGCTTTCTTTACCCTTTCTTCCTTTCTTCTGTTGGAGGATAAAACATACTCTGGCATCCTTGCAAAGCAAAATAAAATGAAATTAGACAGGGCGTTCTCCTGCCCTTTGAGCTCAGCCAGAACTTTGGATTACATTCATTTTGCCTCGTTGGTGTAAGTAAATCCTGCTATGAGTGAAGTGAGCAAGTTTTGTCTCACTTCAGCAAGAGTTTAGAGTGCACAAGAAGAGCAGAATGCCTAATATATACATTTCTTAGAGGACAGCTGTGAGGCCTGTGAGCAAAGATGTTACCAGAACACGCTTCCCTTTAAAAGGGAATCTAAGCGTTTGTATGAAGTTATTTGTCTGCAGCAGTGTTGTTGCGGCATGTCCTAACTTGTTGAAAACTTAAGAAGTTTTCTTTGGCCTACTTCAGAAAGCAAGCTGATGAGCAGCATTACAAAAATAACAGTAGCCTGTTCTTCCCTTAGAAACAAACAAACAAACAAAGTGCACGCAGAAGCTGCATTCAGCTCAGTTGCTTTCATCAGCACCAGTATTCGGCATAAAAAGTCACTTTCTGAAGGTCTTTCTGGAATTTACACACAATCTTACAATAATTACTGCAAATGGAAAAAAAAAAAAAGTTAATAACATATGCTGTTATCTGTAAGAGTAGGCAGCACTGACTGCCAGGTTTGCCCTTTCCTAGGGATACAGTTCAGGTCCCTTGAACTGGCACTGATCCAGCACTTCTACATCAGAGTCACTGATTTATTTATTCACAGTCATTTGACACCAAAACACTCTGATTGTTTCTAACCAATCTTTTCATTTATATCAGTTTTATTGTTGGAGCTTTCCTTTTTCAGAGAGTTTCATCCTAAGTAAGATTATACTTACTTCCCTATTTCATGCTCTACAACGAGGCCAGAGGGCAAAAGTTTTAGGAAGTGCTTCTAGGCTGCATCCATTATCCATTACTTTTTGGACAAATCAAATTCTCCCTGCCTTCAAAAAGTGCTGTTTAGTGTCATATCTGCAGCCGAAATGCTGAAACAACGCCCTAGACTTACTGCAGTGCTAAAGGTGTTAGTATTTAACTGGAACCATAGCTAGAACTGTTTTCTATATGCTTTTACAGGTTATTAATACATAATACATAGTACAGTCTGATGGTACGGCATTGTTCTTGGCACTGGGCAGATACTGTGTGGAGGAAACCTCTAAATGGCAGTTTTTGATATTTCATGTAGAGTTTGGAACATATCACCACCTACTTCCAGCAACTCGATAATCTTATTTTTCTACATGTGGAGGAGTATGCTCTTTACTTCCTTCTATAATGTACATTTAAAATAGGCTTGCTTGATATAACAGGGGCAACTTTTATTCTAAGAGCCCTTGCGAAACAAAGGAAAACAAAATACTTCTACTTTGTAGTCATGTAAAGATTCTCCTGGTGTACATATTTCATATTGTTATGAAAGCAGCAGCTCAGAAATGCAAAACCTTTGCCTTGATCCTGCAACATATCTATACAAGATGTAATGTGCACATGCTCCTTTTGGTGATGTATGTAGTAGGGGTTATGGCAGATTGAAGGATGCAAGGTAGTTCCCAAAAAAGAAAAATGGAATATCCCAGCTTACGCTAGAAGGAACTGCACATCTTTTCTGTAAGAGGATAAATATGATGCTTCCAAAAATAATGTCCTTTTGATTATAGCCCATGAACGTAGCCAAGAGAAGTTTTAGAAAGTTAATTTCGTAAGGAAGGGCATTAATATGCCACTATTCTGACTTTTTCAGAAATGATTCTGTGAAACGTAATGCTCTTCAAACATTTGTGCTTTTACATTTGTTCTTGGTAAAACCACAGCAACAAATCCTAACTTCTCTTCACATAATGGTTTTAACTGCAGATCTCAAGAAAAGCTGCAAAGAAAATGGCACCTGCTCCTTGTGCTTATTTCGTGCACCAACCATCAGCGACATGCTCAATGATGAGGACTTGTTGTACACAGTGAGGCTAAAGCTGGATCCCTGCCATCCAACTGTGAAAAACTGGAGAAACTTAGCAAGCAAGTGGGGGATGACTTATGATGAATTGTGTTTCCTTGAACAGAAGCCCCAGAGTCCTACCCTGGAGTTCTTGCTACGGAATAGCGACAGGACTGTGGAGCAGCTGATTGAGCTCTGTAAATTTTATAAGAGAATTGATGTTGTGAAAGTGCTGCTGAAATGGGTGGAGGAGGAATGGCCCAAGCGAGGAAACAGAAGTTACCAGAATGACTTGTAGGTCAAAGAAGGTTTAGTCACTGCTTGTGAAATGTTGGGACTAGCTGCCACCAGTAGATGGGAAGCTTCCCTTGTGAGAGAGAGGCAGAAACTGCATGGACAGTTTGTATACCGTGTAAGCTTTATGTACTGTATACACATATGTATGGTCTGTGCCCTCAGGGCTGCAAAGATAACCTTTCAGAAGTGGATGGAATAATGCAGGTTGTGTTCTTGAGTCTGCAAATGCTTCCTAAGGAACAGAAGAATGAAAAACCTAGACCACCAGTTTTACTGCAGCAGTTGCAAACCATGTCAGTTGTGTGTTGTTGCTACTGGGGAAGCCCCAATTAGAAGGCAAGTCTGCCTTTCTGGCAGCCCTTCCACAACTTTTGTGTGTTTTACCTGTTAGAAGATGAGAGGGTGTTTTTTTTTTTTTTTTTTCCTGTTGTTCTTTTTTTTGTTCTTTTTTTTTGTTGTTCTTTTCTTCTTTTTTTTTTTCCCTCTTTTTTTAAGCGTTATGACACTGTTTTTGGCACAGGAACACTTTAGTGTTCCAAGTAGCAGTTTGGATTTGCATATTTGAATTAATTCAATGTTTGAACATCACATTCAGGTGGTAAAATTAAGTTTTGGATCTCTTTTACGAACAAGACTAGACATTGAAGTAAATGTATACTCATACATTATAGGGCGTATATTTGCTATGAGAAATGCGATTCAGAGAGACTTTCCAGACCATAAATTTAGGGATTAAAAAACACAAACAACAACCACAGAAGAAGAAGAAAACAAAACATAATTAAAATATTTGACATTTAAAATTAGTTTTCATAGTTTTGAAGAAACTTCGAGTATTCTTATCTGTTTGTCTCAGATGTCTCTCCTTTTGCAGTGTGAGGTGACAGCAAATGCCTCACCAACAGCATATCCTTAGTTTTGAATATAACTTTTCTGTTTTTGAACTGTGGTTTCTTCAGAGTCCTCCTGTGGGCTGACCTACTTTCTGTCCTATACCAAAGTAGTTGCACACTTGCATGAACCTAGCACAAGTTTATGTACTGATTAAAGCCACTCTAGTGGGAAATTGACAGGTGGATTCACCTACAGCCTATGTGGATGGTTATTAAAGCACTCTATGGGTTTAGACTGATGTATCTCAAGGGATTTTGATACTCTGAATTACACTGTTTACATTCAAAATATTTTTAGAAACTGTTTGTCTTCCTACTGTTCTTCTGTTTTCTAATGTCTTTTTTTTTTTTTTAAAAAAAAAAAAACTCCTGAAAAATCAGTTATATCATAGGTTGTATAAAGTAGACAATACTAATATTTTCATAGGTGTAGATACCAAAGCAATGGTGAACAGTGTTTCAAGATGTTGGGCAAAACTAGAATGAGGTACAGGTTGATGCACTGCTTACTTCTCTCAAGTAGAAACGACCAATTAAGAATTGGTAGCAAAGCCGAGGGAAGTCTAAGTAAGGTTGCATTCTGAGTTTCTATAAGAGAGTGAAAAGGGACCTCTGCTAATATTATACTGTAGATACTGAGGGATGTGGTTACAGCAGAGCTAAATGTAAAGACTAACATTTTCAATTTCAGGCGCTAGTGCTGGGGATGATACAAATTAGCTTTACTGCAATGAGTTCAAGAAACTGAAGGTGTAGTTTCAAAGTGAAATAAGTGCCCTAAATTTGAGATTTGATTATTTATTATTATTTTTTAAACCTTGTAGAAGACTGTAGTTTTATCAACTTTTTAAAATCTTCCCTCAGAAAAGCTGCAGCTCTTCAGAACAGTAAGTTTTCTAGTCATATTTTAAGGCGGAAGTTGTATTGCTCATTCACGTAGGAGCTGCAGTTCAAATGTCTCACGTTCCTCTTCTGTGAACAGA
Organism: Aythya fuligula; assembly: GCF_009819795.1. NCBI lineage: Eukaryota > Metazoa > Chordata > Aves > Anseriformes > Anatidae > Aythya > Aythya fuligula. Next base: position 25,008,984 of record NC_045561.1, read on the forward strand.
GGTTTCCTGATAGAGGTCTGTGAACTCAAACTTTTGTATCTCGTTTTCTATCTTTAGTTAGGGGCTTTAGAATCAGCTTTGAGGGGTGCTGCTGTGGCTGGGCTCTCTGCTATTTTCAGCTCATATAGCGGCATCCACTGTGTACGTGCAAATAGCTCATGTGCAGCTTGTCCAGCATAATCCCCATAGCTTGGGCCTACCACATGGATGATTGAGGATCATGTGTCTGTGTGTTAAGTTGTTCTTCTGAGTGATGAGTGCTGGTATGTGTGCCAACAGCTTTTCTCTACTGTAACACACCATAGCTGTACGTGTGTGGTGGTGCACTATGCTTTGCTGTGGTAAATCCAGTACAGCAAGAAGCCTGGCTGGAGCCCTCACATGACGACTCACAATGGGAACACAAAACAATGCAGTGGCATTTCTGAATCAAAAAGTCCTGCTGAAATACCCCTTTTCCTGTTTTCTGGCTAAGATTTTTAAGGTTTTGAAGAAACACTGTTGTTTAATGGAAAAGAATTCTTATCCCCTGAAGCTCTTGAAAAATCAATATCAGTTCCAATGATTCATCATAAAAACAAAGCTGCTTTTGAGAGTTCATATGTGGTTTCCATGTAAATTCAGCACTGAAGGTTGAAAATGTTAGCCTTAATCTTCATTATACACTGGATTACTAATTTGTATACTTGAAATATTTTTTTCCTTTTTGTATGGCATGAGTTGAGGTGTACACTTTTTTTTTTTTTTTTTTAGTTTTGTTTCTATTTACAAGATACCGGGTTCTGAGTGTTCAATTTAAGTATTCTTATATCTTCTGATTTAATGTACACTATATTTAGAAGAAATACAGATTATCCATTTTCAATTTTATTGTATTTGTTTTTATTCCTTGCAGCTAGGAAAACAGCTGTTTTCCTTCTCACCAGCCACCTTGGAACTACTTAGAACAACTACCTTAACTAACTATCTACTACTTAGAACAACTAATTGTCAATTAGTTGTGCTGTATAAGAATATCTCATATGCAAGATCCATAGCTTCTTACAGCACCAATGATTGCAGCAGATAGTGCTGTTGAAGAAAGGAAGATGCACTTATTTTTCATATGGGAAAAAGAAGAATATATTGTGATAAGACGATGAACAAGGCCATTTATCTAGAAAACTCGTAATAGAGTTACGAACTACAGAGAGGTGTAGAACCTACACTGGGTGGACTCTTCCTGAGTTAATAATTAATCTGATAACAAAGGTTAGAGAATCACGTGGACATTGTAAAAGCTCTGCTAGACTATCAGTTTTGTTCCATTATATTTCTTCTATTCCCACGTTAGACCTGCTGTTCTTTCAGGGATTGCAATTTTTTGGCTGCCATCTCTGTGCCTGCAGGATAATCAGTGGACTTTTCCACCCATTTTAGCTTCATGAAGATGTCCAAACTATACTATAGTCCTTAGTTTCTGCAGCTTTATCTAAGAGATAGCTTACTGACTGTTCTTCAGCAGCATTGCAGGAGCATTTAGTTTTGCTGTGAGGCCAACTATATATGGGGCATCCCTGAAAAATCGGACTGGCAGTATCCAGCTGCCTTTTATGGGTTTGGGGCTGTCCTTTGGAAGCCTACTATAAAGGGCAGGGTAGTCAGTGTGGCCCAGGGCGCTTGCATGGAAGTATTTGTACAGAAACTCAAAACTCGCTTATTCCTGAAGCGCTACTGAGCAGCAGAGCTGCAGCTCAGGCTGGGAACTGAGTGCCAGAGACCTTTTCCCTGTCTGGGGCTGACTGCCTCCCACAGATGCAAGTCAAGCTGTAAGCAAGTGGAAAAAATGTAAATTGGGCCTTATGGTAGTGTACCTGAGGGTAACACTATTGACGTGTGGTCAGACAGAGTTGAAAGTTAACAGCAGAGTTGTGTAAGGAAGGTCAAAGCAAATTCATGGCGTTTATACTAATTTAGAGATCAGCCTACTACTGTATTTTTTTTACAGCATATCATGGCCTTCCGCCCTTGAAGGAGAAGTGAATAGTTATTCACAACATTTCAGATATCTTGTAAGTCGTCAGTTCAGGACAGTAATAACAGCAGGCTTTTTGCTAGCTATTGCAGCTGCTAGTTCTCGGTCTTCTCTCGGAGCCCCGTGTGACTGAAAGGCACCTTTCCCCAAGCCATCTTTTACGCGAGCCCTTTATGAACGAGTCCTTCACATCTTGACAGCCCGGTGTGCCCTCCCAGCAGGTGGCTGTGCTGCGGCACGGCTGTCGTGCCCGAGCACCCTCCTGACCGCCGCCCTCAGAGCCGCCCCCGCCCCGCCGCGGCCGGGCGCTGGGAGCGGGCGGAAGGCGTTGAAGCCGTTGGGCCGGGCCGCGGGGCGGTGACGCCGGGGGGCGGGCGCGAAATGGCGGCCGCGGCCGGTGGCAGCGCGGCGGCGTCAGCTCGCTGCTAGGCGCCGGGTGAGTCGGGAGCCAGGGGTGGGCTGAGGGCTGGGGGTCCCCACGCGTCTGTCCGTCTGTTTGTCCGTCTGTCCGGCCGTGGTGGGGGGGACGGGGCTCGCCGGGGCGCCCCGAGGCGGTAGCGGCCGGGGTTTGGGGTTGGGGTGCCGGGGAGGCGGCTGCCGGTCGCCCCGCGGCTCCGGGGGCTGCAGCCCGGGGACGGCGGCGCGGCTGGGCTGGGTTTCGCTGCCTGCAGGCACCCGGCGGTGCCCTGCTCGCTTCTTTGCCCCCTCCCCGCCGGAAGCCATGTCTGCCGTAGGACGGGATCCAGCCCCAGTTACCAAGTCCCCACGGACTTCTCTAGAGGAAGGCGTTTTCTGTGGGTCATAGAGCCATAGCGTAATAGCTGCCGCCCTTGCTGTTTCCTTTTTTTTTTTTTTTTTTTTTTTTTCTTTCCTTTTCCTGAACTGTGCAGTGTGAGATATCAGGGCAGTAATACATAGCTGTTTCGATTCTGAACGCGTAGTTGAGGAACCATATCTTAGTGTTGCAGACTTAAAATTTGGCATCATAGAATTATAGAATACCCGAGTGGGAAGGGACCCACAAGGATCATCGAGTCCAACTCCTGGATCCCCAAAGGACAGCCCAAAAAATCAGACCCCCTCACATTCGCTGACAGCGGTTCTGCGACAGAAAGTTACAGCAGAGCCCTGTGCTTCCTTACCCAAAACCTGCGTGGCCAAACACAGCCTGACTCGCAGCTTCCCCTCATTACTGCGACCCTTTCCATAAAACATACAAACAAATCGCTTTGCCACAGTGCCCCTGGTCTGCCAGGAGCAACAAGGGTGGGCAGAAGAGCTCAGGCGTGTGCTGCTAGATCCTAGATATGGTCCTGTCCCATACCCTCGTTTGGTAAGGTGCCGATCTCAGTCACGCACCAGGGGAAGCTTGGTAAGCAGGCTGCAGGGCACAGGTCTGTAGGTCTGGGTTTTGTTTCTTTGGTCTGCTATTAGACTTGTCAATGCTGTAGTCAGAATTCTTGCTTATTGTGATCTTGAGTTCCTAATTTTAAAAATGAAAGTACTGGAAGTTGCCTGCTTTGGCACGTTCCTGTTGTGAATTGACAATGGTATCCCATGGGGCACATCAAAAGGTGCAAAACATTTGCATGGTGTACGCTGGGCGTATAACACCTTGTGTTTTCCTAAATGCACTCTAGACCCTCATCATAAGGAGAATTACTGGCCCACGTCGCCCACAGGACTAGCCAGATGTTGCAGTGGTCTGCGCTGCTGAATCATTGCAGAAGGTTCATCCCAGGTCTCTGTGGAATAGAGCACAGACTTTTTATTTACTTTTTATGTGGCTAGCAATTTTCACACAATGACAATACTAAAAACATCTCCTTTGTCTTTTTTTTTTTTGCCTGCCACTTTTCACCACCCAGTTGGCTTGCTACCATAAGGTATTTCTCCAGAATATGCAAGAAATAATTGCCTAGCAGTTTTGGAATTGGCCCATGAATTTTGGTCACTTCGTTAGAAGACTTGATGAAGAAATTACAGTGTAGCTGGATATACTCATAAAATGTTTTTTTTTTTTTTTTTTCTTTTTTTTCCTTTTAGTTCTGTGCATTTAATGCAGGTTTTGTAGACTTCTGTAGTTATTTGTGGAGTTCAGGGATTGTGTGTGTTGGAGGAAGAAGCAGAAAACACTCTGTGCTTCCCTGCTGTGTCTTTGGCTGGTATCCCTTATCTGTATGTAAGATAAAACTGGAAAAAGCAAGTTCAGCCACTAGGGCTGGTTGCCCTTGAGCAACCTGGGAATAGCACAGGAATTGGTAAAAGAAAGAGAAATGGCTGTTTACTTCAGGAAAATGTGTTTGTGCTTTGTGTCTTTTCGCAGTCTACAGGCAGGTGTCAGCTGCAAATGGACAGTTGACGGTCACCGAGTTATCAGTGTTGCCCTGTGCAATAATGGTATTTACGTGGGATTCTGCCTCAATATACATGACCAGGAAGCATCTGATAAAAACGTGTATTTATGTGCACTGTCCCTTCCTAGGGTAGCATGTTTTGTCTTTAACCAAGCTTCTAACTTTGATATTTGGAAACTACATCAAATTTCTTGGAAATACAGTTGCATTTTTTCTTATAGATTTTAACATTATACCTTGGAGGGTTTTACTTCCTGTAGTGTCACTTTGTTTCTTTCTAATTAAAAGTTTTGGCTTTTCAAAGGGATTCCTGCTTTGGTGCAGCCAGATCAGCGGACCTCTAAATACGCTCTGACAGTGATCGCCACAGGACTGACAGACTTAAACTGGAGGAGGGAAGATGATGTCCTTGGATGGGCCGCAGAAGACAATCATTAACCCGGTAACTCTGCAACTATGTCAACAACTTCTCCCTCAGGAAATAGGATTTTGCTGTTTTATGCCAGTAGTTAGCAAACACTCCTGCTCTTTTGTACAGTGAGGTGTGTTACTGAGAGCTGTTGGTGTTGCTCAGGTATTTGAGGAAGAACCTCAGGGACGGCTCTGATATTCTCTCGTATTTCTCTAGTATCCTCATGCTCTGGGACAGTGGCATCAAGCCAGCATACTTTTCACTGTGTCTTTAAAAATGTAGTTCTTTTGAGTCTACAGGAGATAGCATTTTAACGTTCTGTCAGAAATACCAAAGTCTGCAAAGAATCTCTGTGGAGAGTACTGTACCACACACCTGCACAGAACTTCCATGTCTGTTATAGCTTGTCATTGATACAGTCCAGTGCCTTCAGAGTGTCTGATTGTTCGGTCCTGCTGCTTGCTTGTTGCTAGCAAAGTGGACAGACTTAACGGATGATGGGGGAGTAGATTCAGCCTTCCTTACAAGAATCACACAATCATTTATGTTGTAAAAGGTCATCATCAAGTCCAGCAGTAATCCAGTTTGGAGAGGAAGGAAGGCTGTGTGGAGATGAACTAGAAGCTGGAAGGACTGAATTGCAAAAGCAAGGGGAGGATGGAAGTTACAGATGGGGATTTTGGTGGAGGTGGAAAGGAGGTGTGAAGAGGAGGTTTAGGAGATGTATAGGTGAAATTCTCAGTGTAAGGAAAAGAGGAAGACTTCATCAGAACTGGATGCCTGCAAGGGGACTGATGAGTGTGATGGGTAACAAGACCAGGCTGGAGAATTCAGAGGGATAAAACTAGGGCTTAGTGGTCAAGAGCCTAGGATGGAAATAAGAGTGATCATTTTGCATTGGAATGTGGAGACAGAGGTGGGACAGATTGTGTAGATGATCTCCGGACAGCCTTTGGGCAAGGTCCTGAGCAGCCCTCTCTAGCTGACCTTGCTTTGAGGAAGGCGTTGAGCTAGAGACACCAAGGTGTCTCCAAACCTCCTCTGCTTCTTCTGAACAAGCTGAAGGGAAAGAAGTAGGAAGGGGTTTGTAGTGCAAGCGGGGAGATGAACAAAATGGACTGTGCCCGTGACAGCAAACTTGAAACAGGACCTAATTGTCTGTTCTTCATATATGGGTCATACTACTTTGCTGTTTGTACAAAGTCTCTTTAACTGGCTGGTTCTGTCACTGATGGACTGTGTGAGCTGTTGCATGTGTGATGCTCACTGAGCTCTAGCTTCAGACGTGCTGTTTGGCTGAATGTGTACCTGTGTGAAGCCACCAGATGCGCTTAGTAGCGCTGTGACTATTTCACTGTTTGAACAAATCATTCCTTAAGTTGCAAAACTGAAGAGCTTTTTTAATGAATTCTTATCTTAGGCATATTTCTTCACTAATGGACTGTTTTGAATCATCCAGAAAATCCTGCTTTCCCCTTTATGCCTTTTACTCAACCCTGTTGCAATAACAGGTAAAGAAGTTTGACAGGACCTAAACCCCTTCACATTCCAGCTTGCAGTCAGATATCAGAGGGGCTGGGGATGGCTGGGCTTAGATTCTGAGTGATGCCCAATTCAGCACTATAAGCCTGGTGACATTCAGTATGCTGAATTACCATGATCGTGGATGCCAAAATAGCACGATACACCTTCAGTCTGGTAGATTAATGACTGGTGGCATTTATTGAAGCAACAGAAGTACAGGTTCTTTTGGATTGCAGGTGATAAATACACAGTTTGCAAAGCACATGCAAATACCAAGGATGTGAGTAACGCAACCAACTACATATAAGGTAACTTGTGAAACAACTCCATAGGGAGTGTTAGGTTATCTGGGGAAGCACTGGGTATAACCGAGGGTATTACCAACTAGGCATCCCTGCAGGGTAGGGAAGAGAGGTTCAGCCCATCAACTGATCCCAGAGGTCAGCGATGTCCTCCTGACTTGTCTGTGATGCTGTCTTCCCTAACATTGTTCCTCTCAAGCCATTTTTATGCCATTTTCTTACTTGTAGGTGGAGCTTGAGTGACTCTAGTCACATGTGTCTACATTGTGATTGCTATAAAATTTTCTCTTTTGCTTTAATGTTATAGTCTTAGGGAAATTCAGAGCATATACTTAGCGAGAGGTGGTTGCACCTTGGAGGCAGGTAACCTTTGGGATGGAGGTGTGTTTTGGCACTATAATGGGATTATAATGAGCAAAGGTCACCCAGAGGACATGAATTGGTTATCAGTTTGACTGGGGGTTGGACATGTAACCTATTAGTTCCATCGTACCATCCAGTTCCCCCTCCCTGTGGTGATAGCAGAGAGCCTGGCCGTGGTGTCTTTCTTCACTCTGCTCTAGCCTCCATGCTGTTTCTCTCAGAGTCAGCACGCCAAGCTCCCCTGGCATTGCCAATACCTAAGGTTGCAGGCTGTGTTGCCAGGGGGAGCATCATGGAACAGATTCCTTGCATATCTGCTGCACCCCACCCTGGAATTTTCCTCAGTGCTGAACCTTCTCTTAGGATGTGGACACACAGTCTCAACAAGTCACCTTCAGCAATTATTCCACAAATCCATCTGGCAAGAAATGTGATGCCCTGTGTGATGGGACAGCTGTCAGCTACCCAGCGAGGTGGATGAAAGTTGTGTTATCTGTAATCTGTTGTTTCGTTTATGAAAACTGGCAGATTTTGGAAGCAACTTGATCTTTGAGACATCCCAAACTGTGTTGATGTTGTCCAGTTGGCTTCAAAGGAAACTTCGGGAGGTTTGTAAGAACGCTGGGGTGATGATAGATCCTTTGGTATTGCAGGCATTGCTCTTAACAGGTGAGGAAAAATTGGCAAGAATCTTGAGACATGAAGAAATGACAGGCATGTCCTATGATGACAGAACCTCGTTAAGCCTGTAGTATTACACCCAGGAACTGCTCTATTATGGCCATGCAGATTCCATGTCTGAGCTTCTCAAGAATGGGTGGTCAACATTCTTTTCTATTAAATGCATCCTTTTGGATGGAAAGAATGCAGTCTTAGATCTTTCCTCTCAGAAAAGTCTCCTGTCATCTTCCACGGTTTTCTGTTATGGTGCTCCCTTTCCTCCCATAAATTCTGGGTGCTCCAGCTGGTGGTCAAGGTAGGGCTCCCGTCAGCATGTCTAAACCTTCGCTGTGGAGCCATTTTGGGGTGTTTGAGGCTTTTATTTCAGCTGACGTGTCCCCATAACTGGTTTAACAACTACTACCATGTTGCCATTTCAGTTCAGCATAATGTACATGTGTGACCTTCCCAAGCTATTGATAAGGATGAGGAAATAGGGTAGGCTTTGAGATAGATTGTGTGCTGCTGGTATCCTAAAGACTATGACCCCTGAGCAGAGTTAGTTCAGTGCACCTTGCTGTTCCCAGCTCATTAGGATATTTTGTAGTGTATGTTGTGCTGTTCGTATTCAGATGCAACTCTGCTCTCTGCCATAGTTGCCTTTTTTTTTTTTTTTTCCCCATCGCTGTTTTTCACAAGGGAGTAAGAATGAGCGAAAAGACAGCTGCTCTAGTCTGGTGTTAAAATCTAGTGGAAGGTTCCTCCAGCTACCAGCAAAGGGCTGACTGTTGTCATTCCCTTGGCAATGACCTGGTTTGAAGTGAATCTCCTTTTATTAAAAATGAGGCAATAAAATATTGTCATTATTCTTTTTAGAGCTAGAATGAAGGCTGTAACTATTTATTTTATTTTTATCTGAGAAGCTTGGTCTGCAATGATGAAAATCTGTTTTCTATCTTTCTGTTGTGGCAGGTATGTAATGCATTTCCAGCGTTTCTTTTAAATGAGGTGCTGGTTGTCTTTCTTTTAATATGCTAGTGCACCACTTAATTGAGTATTAGAATATGATTTTAAAAGCTATATATTTTGCCTCCATCACAAAATGTTATTTCTATCTTTTTTTTCCTTCTTCCAGGTCATTCCGTATGTTGGGACAATTCTTGGTGGCCTCGTACCTGGAGAGCTGATTGTGATACATGGGAGCGTTCCTGATGATGCAGACAGGTAGTGACTACAGTATCACTTCTTGAAATGTCACCAGGTGAACAAGCATGTAATGAACAAACTGTTTCTAGGGAACCTATTTGGGATAGTAAACAAAGGCTTCACTTAAATCCTTGTGATTGTGTCACGGTGAATACAGCGAATTAAGTGATTAATGAAAGTTCTGTGATGAACACTGGAGGATAAACTGATTTTTGCTTTCTGCTGATCCTCTTTCCTCTGTTTTTGCTTTGCCTGCTTTGGCATTTTTTCCCTGTCATAGCATATATCTGTTTATCTGAGGAGGTTACCTGAGACTAACAAAAGTGATAACTAAATGTCTCCCTTGAAGGAATTAGCTTACACCTGGGGTGAGGAGGTGTGAACTAGTGCTCACACCAAGTATGTAGTTTCTGTTCTCTGACTTCCTGACGTGGCCCAAGGTGCATTCAGTTATTCTGCTGAAGAAGATGGGAGGGAAGGTGGTGAAGGTAGTAGGTGAGGAGCTCAGGTGATATGATTGATAAGCATTGAGTAAATGCTTAAATACTGTAATTCATTGCAAATTGTGAAAACTTTTCATAAATACACAGAAGTTGGATGAATATATTTTTTTCCTTATCCAATAGCTCATTCCATCTGCATGTTCTGGGGTTCAGCAGTAAAACACAAGTGTATTGAACTTGTAGGTCATTTCTTGACAGACTGAGCTGAGTGTGGTTTGTCTTATTTTTTATGTTTAGGTTCCAGGTGGATTTACAGTGTGGCAGTAGTATAAAGCCTCGAGCTGATGTGGCCTTTCATTTCAACCCTCGCTTCAAAAGGTCTGGCTGCATTGTTTGCAACACACTGGAGAGGGAAAAATGGGGCTGGGAAGAGATCACCTATGAGATGCCTTTTGAAAAAGGGAAGTCATTTGAGGTTGCCATCATGATTTTAAAGGATAAATTCCAGGTGAGTTTGCGTTGTTCAACTCAAGGGGCCTTATTGGCCAGTTGTCAGACCAATAAATGTGAGGCATTTTGCATACATACAGTATAATTGGAAGTCGTGGTTTCTGTTTTGTAGGTACAGTCTGATTACACAAAAGATTACAAGCTTTTTTTAAATAGGTGATAAGCAGATCAGACCTCTCATTTTGCATGGTTCCCTTCAAAGCCGCATGAGTAGACAAGTAACTGTCTGGCACAGCTAATGGCTATTCCACCTTCCCATACTTACCTGCAAGGGCTGACCATAACAGTAAACCTGTTTTGTGAGTAGTGTAGGACAGTATTTCCTCCCTCTTGGAGGAAACAAGTGCGATGTAGTTCTCTTGCTCTGTTAGACTGCAATAACAGATTCTGTTAGGTTGGTAAAACCACATTCATAAGCGGTCAGAGAATAAAAACAAAGGGTGTGAAAGGTAAATAAATCAAATAAATCTCCCTCACAGTAATGGAAAGAAGCTGATTCATACATGTAGATGATCTGAACTTAGTTGCTCTGAAGTTTCCAGGACATTCCCAGCTCCTGTAACAAAGCACCGTAAACCAGCTGCATGCATACAGTTTGATACATGGATGGTGTTTAATGTCATTTTCCTATTTTTTTCCCTGTCCCTTTAGGTGACTGTAAACAAGAAGCACTTGCTGCTCTACAATCACAGAATTAGCCTTCAAAGAATAGATACTCTGGGAATATATGGCAAAGTGCACATCAAAAGTATAGAGTTTGTTTCTAATGTAAGTTTTATAGACAGCTGACTGTCAAGATTCCATTTCTTTGTCTTACTAAACTACAATTAAAAAAAAAAAAGGCATCTACACAGTCTAACTTCGGTAACAAGGCACTTCCTCCCCGCTCCTTCCTCTCAGCTCCTAACTCTGCTGGAGAAAGTAAACCAATAGAGAGGAATTGAACAGTTTGTTTTCTCCCCATGCAGAGGGTGAGAGCCTTCTGATGTGAAAGGGTGAGAGAGCAGAAACAGAAGGTGGTAAATAACCAGGGAGGTACAGAACGTAAAAGACTTGTCCCTTCGCTTGTCCCTTGACTCTTCTTCCTTCCTGCCAGTCACTGAGGCAGCCTACCTGCTTCTGTGCAATATTCTGTCTCCTCTGCTCAGTCATCACTATGCTGTGGGCAAAGCTCAGGTCTCTTGCTGCTAAATATCAGGTTTGACTCAGAGCAGCAGACTAATAAACTGTTTTGAAGGAAGGTGGAGATCTGGGCCTGGACTAAATAGGGTCCAAGCTTTAAAGATGTGTCTACTCGCTGATTGCTTGTAAAGCATGTGTACAGACTTTTTTTATGGGCCCTGTCACTTGGCCTTGGATATGTTGCTGCAGGAATGGTGCTTCAAAGCTATCTGAATCCTGTTGTGGAGGACTGACTTCAGGAATTGCTTGGGGGCAAGGAGGTGCCATAGGTTGATTTCTGTCCCAAGCACAAAACAAAGGAGACTTGCTTTAGTCTCTGGTTGCAGATGCTGAATCCTCTGGGGAAGAAAGGAGGGGAGTAGGGTGGTTGTTTCTTTTTTGTCTTTACTTCCAGTGTGTACTCTTCTGAGGAGGAAGAGGGAGGTTATATTGAAATAAACAAGATGAAGATACAGTCTGCCAGAGCGAGGCAGGAATTTTATCTGCGCATGGCCATGTTGTTCATACGATACACAGCAGGAAGGGACAGCTGCCTAGAATCCTAAGGCCCCCCTCTGCCCCATCTCTGGGTGACCTGCCCTGCTGATGCTCTTACCCTGGTGAGGAAAGCTGAGTGGATATCCTCAGATGCTAAGGGTTAAGAGTGCTCCAACTGTAAGATAAAGATTCAAACTGTAATGAGGTAGTGTTTGGAAAACTCAATTTGTCTTTCAGCAATTGATTTTCAGGACTTTTCCTTGGTTTGTAGGGGTTTGGCTGTCTTTTTCGTCACCATAGCCCTAGGTTTCCATGTTAACAATTTAAACTTCAAAGCAGCACAGATCTGTTACATTTCTAACACACCTTTATGTTCTGTGGTGCTAGCAATGACATCTAAATATCTCTTTATATCTCTAAATATCTCTTTTTCTGCAGTCTGTACAAGGCTCACAGCCATCATCTCTAGGAATAACAAAGATAAGCACAGAAAATGTACGTATGTTTGTAGAAGACTGAGTCTCCCGGTTGTCTGAAAAACTAGTTAATTAGGTTTGTTTTCTTTTCTAGGGGGAGATGCCAGATGGTTCACAATTTGTAAGTATCTCGAGTAGACTTACAGCAAATGTGGAAAAAAAAAGAAATAAAAACTTCTCAGTTATTGAGGAAAAAATATGCACAGTACATAGGACTTGAGAATCTACTGGGAAATGATCAGCAGTGAGGTTTTATAGAGATCAATCCTCTTTCTTGCTGCTAGTAAACATGAGGCTATTTGTTAAGGGATACAGAAAACCCAAAGAGATAAACACGGCATCCACAGCCATGAACAGAGGAATAAAAAGTGGGGTACCTGAAGCTTTAAAGGACCAAATCACATCAAAATAAGATGTGATGCTTATTTGTTCAAATACGCATGCTTAGTTTTCATGACTTTACCTGCAAAACAAGCTTGTGTTAAAAGCATTCTGCAGTTGTATTAAGCCAGGTGGCCTTACGTTAATGGGTGTATCTTAGAACTTGTCTGGCTATATCTTCCTCATGGTGATGGAGCCATGCTTACACTGCGTGTACTTAATCTAGTGTGAGTCTTATTTTTTAAAGCATAACAAGCTATCGGAGAGGAGAGTTCAGTGTGTCTGTACCTGAACGACTGTGTGATGCAAATTTAAATCAGTGCAGAGTTTCATGCTGCTTATTATACATTTACTCAAACCAGTTGGCAACTCTCAAATGCATTAAGTTGTACAGTGGAGTGTCTGGTGCCAGATCAAGCTTAGGTTTCCTCAAGACACTTTTTTGGTGCTTACAAGTGGCATGACTCTGGATTAAGGCATGTATAGTAGCAGAAATAGCAGTAAATAATGCTTATTTTGAACCCAAGTTTCTAGTTAAAAAAAAAATAAAAATGACATCGATACGTTCATCTCCATATAACTTTTTCACTACAGTTTCAGTATCCCAGATTGTATTAGTAGAAAAAAGCTGAGCTGTGAGTGCAAACTGGAAACTGTAGGCCAAATTTCTTCTTGCCATAGTAAAGCTCAGCTTGTATGTTGAAAAAAGTAAGTCACAGTCAAGTTTTTCACTGCTGATGAACTTCCAGGGTGTTCCTTACATTGGGAAACTTGATTCTGCACTTCGTCCGGGATGCACCATTGCTATTAAAGGAGAAATGAATAAAAACCCAAAGAGGTAAGTGTTAGTGATTTTTTATTATTTTGTTTTGTTTTATTTTGCTATTAACTGAGCTGCTTTTGAGAATTTGTAGGCTTTTCCATTGCCTCAGTGTATCCTTACTCGCAACTTTGCATCTGGAATCATCTGAAGCTAGTGTGGTTTTCTTAGGAACCCGCAGGATGTTGTTTTAGAAAGGGCTGTTCTTTTGAACAGCTCCACTGAGAAAAATCAAGGTAAAACCTGATTGTCTTTCCTGCTTAATCTGCATCCTTCACAAGGTTGCATGTCTGTTCTGGATTTCCATTGTGCATGGCATGCAAGCACAATTGGCTAAAGTCTTGGTAAATAGCACGGAATACTTGATCATGTTTATAAACTGTTGGTGTAGTAAAGTTTTAAAAAATATCTTCCAGCTTTGCAATAAATCTGAAATCAAGTGAGTCAAAGGACATAGCACTGCATCTGAATCCCCGAATGAAGAATAAAGTTTTTGTGAGAAACTCTTACCTTCGTGACAGCTGGGGAGAAGAAGAAAGGGAAGTTACCAATTTCCCTTTCAGTCCAGGGATGTACTTTGAGGTAAGATGAACTGAAACACAGCATCAGACTTAGAATTCTGCCAAAATAAGAGTTTGTGTTAGCGCTTAAATGTTATGCTGCTAATACTGTTTAAGTAAGAGTGCTGTTCTTGCATTTCCAATTTTTGAGAATGTTAGGGTTAAATAGGACCATAGGAAGCAAAGATCTGACTTGGTTTTAATGACAGCCGTCTATTCCTGTTTTCTTATAAGTAGTTGCAAGATTTCAGCGTAGGACGAAGTTCCACATTTTTTTAAAACGCTCCTTTTGCACGAAGGACTTTTTGTAACAGAAGCAGGGCTCACCCAAGTTCAAGCTAGGAACTTAACTGTTCCTCTTCTCTTTTTTCAGCTGATCATATTCTGTGATGCCCACCAGTTCAAAGTTGCTGTTAATGGTGTTCACATTCTGGAATACAAGCATCGTTTTAAACAACTGGAAAAGATCGACCTGCTGGAAGTCACAGGAGATGTTCAATTGTTAGATGTGAGGAGCTGGTAGTTCTAATTAGTACTAAAAGGATTAAATATATTCCAGTGACAGCTTTTCTGTCAAGTACAAACTGGTGCTGACTCATGCTGAGCCTGCCTTTATCTATGTGGGCTTCTGTATCAGTCTCTCTTGAGTTGGGTGAGTTCCAGAGCTGCTGTGAGAATAACTAACTTCTCCAATAGTTTACAGTATCCTGGCAAGTTAAATCAGTGTGCTCAGATAAATCACGTGTATTACTGAACTTAGCAATATGAAAATACTGCATCATACTGTCTTAACAATTGTGCTCAGTATGATTAACTACTACTAGTCATTCCTTAATAACATACATTCAGTAAAGTAGAAACTAGAGTTTAGTAGGATATGAAGATATGATTATCCACCCCTAAAGGGATATTGATCAGTCATAGAAAATAGAATTATGAAGTACTCTGTTCTGCTTCTTAATTTATATTAGTGATAATAACCTTTTTAACAGGGCTGGATTAAGCAGACAGTTGAGCCATCAGTTCTCACGAAAGGCAAGGAGGAAATTGATTAGGCTGCTGCTGCAGTCGTACCTTCTGTGACACTCACAGTTATGTCAACTCCTGCTTATAGATGGCTTAAATCAAACATTTGGCAGCATTTCTAGCTTTTAGTTCTCCAAAGTAAAACAAATGGAAGTGATTTAGCTAGTTCTGATTGGGAGAACTTTTGAAAGTTTATTTGATCTGAACTGGCTCCCAGCTGTGATGAGATTGCTCAGGGACTGAAGCAGATGTATCTGGCTTTCGTTTTAAAACATGTGAACCCAGGTATTCCAGGCACGGTTTCAGCTGAGCTGAGACTTGGCTTCTGGTCAGTAGAATAGTGAATGAGTTGTTTTCTGGTCTTGTATTCAAATGCTATTTGAAAAAAGTTGTTTCTATTCCATCAGTTTTCTTTACAACTGTCAGTCTTAATTTTTATGTACTTTTTTAAAAAATAAGTTGCTACTGGCTGTTACTACATGCCCAAGGGCTGTTCCTATTTACCTTAACAGCTGCTAAAAGAGCAAAGCAGTTTCAAGGATAAGATGTACCCTAAAAGCCTGTTTAACTACCATGTTAAACGTATAAAAAGCATAAATAAACATGTTTATGAACCATGCTTTTCTCTAAGTGTAGCTAAGTTGCTTTTTTTTGGCCTATTTTGTTTCATCGTACTTGCAGGATAGTAAGTATCTCCAAGCTGAACCTGATTAGAGGACCATTTCCCCATTAAGGAGTTAGTGAACTGCAGTTAAGCCAGGTAGGCCTAGGCCTTGCCGGTGCCACACGTACGGCACAGCCTTCAGGCTGCTGTTGTGCTGTGCATATCCCCTAGCGATAAATGCAGTTGGCTGATTCTTTTTAACAGAGGAGCCTGGAGGCAGCTCCTACTTCGTTATGGCAGTTTTACCACCTGGGCATCCTTGCCTTTACCTAAAAGCTGAGCAAGGTGTTCTCATGTGGACATTGTTATTGTTTGACCTGAATATAGTTGTCTTCTTTCTAGACTATCTTGTAGCTACTTCCTTTTCAGAATCTTTAATGACTTCATTTCTCACGTGCATAAAAATAACAGAAAAGCACATTCTCAGGATTGCTGTGCATGCGTCCAGTAAGTATCACGTTTATGTTGTAGCAGCACACCCTCTATACTAAGACAGGAACTGCAGAAACCCAGCACAGCGGGGTTTGTGGGCAGTCTTTCATGTTGTCACTCTGTGCTCAGCTATCAGAACTTGAATTTAGCTCGCTTCATTTGTAATGTTCAGAGAAAAGCAAGTTAAGGAAAGTTTTATGCCATCAAGTGATGGCATAAAATGAACCCCAGTTTCCAGCCGATCCAGAAATGATAAAGCCAGATTTATACAATATTTTTAATAAAAAAAATTAAGATCTTAAATCTGATAAAAATTAGTATGACAATTTGCCTGTAATGCATGGCATGGGTGTAGTTAAAACAATTCAGACAACATGTGAGAACAAAGGGGATAAACTTAGAAGTAGCTTTGGAGTGGTTCTCCCAAAATGACTTCCAGTTGCTGAATTGTTTTCTGACACTGTTGTTCAACTTCTTCACATTCATCTAGAAAAAGAAACAAAGCAGGAAGTAAATAAATAGTTATTACAAAGATATCCTCAAGGCTGGAACTGTCTTCAAATGCCAGGTATGAAATTACTGTTCAAAAATCCTTTGTCATCAACTCAGGACTTACGCAAGTTATTTATACTGTACCACTGATCTAAAATACGCAGCCTGGGAGGGTGCGCACAGGATGGAACAATGAAGAAGCTACCGTCATTTAGGTGAACATTAGGAGGGTTTTGGATACAACCCATTTCAGTTTCCATCCTGCACAGCTGAAGCTATCATATATGAATTCTTATTATTTACAGCAATTATATCGTCTGAATCTTTGAATTATGTGGCCTTTGTTCTTTTAGCTTATAGGCATTTGTCTGCCTTCACTAAGACCATTTTAAGAGTATTACCTTCCATAAGCTCAGCTAAGAATGGAATAGATTCTGGTAGCAGGACCAGGTAGTTCTCCTTGAGTTTCTCTGCAACTTCTAGCAAAGCAAGCAGAGCTGCAAAGCGGACCTAAAACAAAAGAAGAAAAACAAATCTCCTAAAACACGCGTAACTTTTAAACTAGCTTTCCTTACTGAAGCAAAGTGTTCAGGGGGATTTTTTTTTTTTTTTTTTTTTTTTTTACTTGTACTGGGTTAAGTCCTGCTGAAACAGTGGAACAGAGTGGCATTGGAAAGGGAATTTAAAGACTGTTCTATCAGCTAACTGCTAGCAACATAACCTGCTTCTTGCAACTACCTTTTTATTTTACTCTATCTTAATCCAGATATTAAGTTACTTTAAAAATATACTCCCCCTGAATACTTGTAACCAGTCAAATAGGTCATGACAAAGCTCTATACATTAAACAGGTCTGAAAGTTGATAAGTAACTATCTTACACTTTCTAAAGCACCCTTTTCTTTACGTACAAACAGGTTAGCTCCTATTCAAACAAATACCAAATCTAAAACAAACAAACAAACGAAAAAATAAAATCAACAGTATGGAAGACATCTACTTGTAGAAAATTAATGGCTTAGAGGAAAAACAGACGGATGCATTGCATGCATCTTGGGAACTTGGTGGTAGAGTAGTAAAACATCAGTGGTCTAGTATCCTAACTTTAGAAGCTAGTATTTTAACAGTGAGTTAGCTAATCCACTTCTATTTTTGGGACACTTAACATTTTCTAATGCAACAAAGAAAAAACAGTTCAGATTGTATTAACTCCCAACCTTAGAAGAGGTATGCCTCATTTTCAGCAGGATGTGGTAATTCAGTGGTTTCCAAAGAGAATCATCTGCCATTGCCACTGAAAACTGCGCTAGGCAGGGTACCAGGTGTGCTGTCACTCTTTCCTGGAACTTCTCATCTCCTCCAAGCATATTTTCTAGCTGTGGAAACAAAATGCTTGTCAGACAGATCCAGGATCAGATAAACCCAGCTAAAAATGCTGCTTCTAGCATAGGCTTTCAGGTACTCAGGAGATGGGTCAAAGATCATTAGCGGGAGGGCAGTGGTCTGCACGAGTTGAGTAATGTGCATGAACCTTGTGGAGTAAAGAAGTTTAGAAAGATGATAAAAGAATCAGTAAACTAAAGCGTCAGGTGAAGCAGTTAATACTGTCTGTAGCTGAAAGAATGAATTAATTCTCCCCTTTCTGTGAAAGGAGAGGATTGATAGTTTTAAAAGAAATCCTCATATGGAAAAAATATTTGATATGAATTGCTTTTCTATGTTTGTCAATACCTGATCAACCAGAGGCATCATCAAGGTTTCTGCTCTTTCCTTACTCAGGAACTTCTGGGTGTCATACAGGAAGAGCTTATGCAGACAGTCCATGGTAAACTGCAACAGTAAGCAGCTCTTTTCGGTGCTGTTCTCAGAATCAAAGAAAGCTTCATCTATATATCAATACAGGAGGGAAAACACAAAGTTTACAAAAATGGGAAATACTCAACTTCTCTACAAGCTAGAAATGCTGTTAGTTGTGAATACAGCTGAGGGATGTACTGCACATCAATTATGTAGTTGTCAGTCAGAGTAATAAAGTAGATGCTGTATGTTATCTGACTTTTAGCTAATGCCCTAGCCGGTCCGCTGCTGCAATTCACAATCAGCTGGGGATAAAAGGGAATAGTCACAGGCTATCAGAAAGTTCATCGCTATCCCTGTGGCTATGAAGAATTTGTGCAGCTCACTACAAATACAATAGGGAAGTAGTTCCCATACAAAAGAAATAGTATCTGTTTTTGCCAAGAAAGCACAGTCTGAATGCATCAGGTAGTAGTAGGTTGGCACATCAGGTAAGTCAGTGAATGGAAAAAATATGTAAGGACAGGCAACTGCCAGAAGCAAGTCACCTTCTTTCCACACAATTTCAGTCTCATGGAACTCACAAGGACTGACACTGGAAGTTTTCATGTGGTCTCAGCTTTGTACTGGCAGTCCAGAGCCTATGGATGGAAATTATCCCTTGATTCCATCAGAATAAGAAAGATGTCTTATTTATGAGAGAAAGAAGAGAGAGAGCAGTGAGGGGTATGTGCTGTGAAATACATTGCTGTAAGATGAAACTTTCAGCAGTTGTAATTAGCCTGTCAACGTTTCTCTGTAGTTAGTAACTTAAAACTTACCAGTTTTTGAAACATTGAGCTGGTTCAGTGTTTCAGCAAACGGCTTCACTAAGTGACCAGCAAACAGGGTGAAGAGACCCTTGAGCTTGTCTGCAATGCAATCTGCTAACCGATGGAATGTCAGGAGCCTATCTTTTAGGGTACTCTCTGTTTTGGACCAATCAAAGAGCTGAAAGTGAAATGCAAATTAGCTTATTCCTGTGTGTGCGCACTGGAGAATACAAAGATGCTGGTGCAGATGAATTACCATTAAATTCCTTACCTTGAAGAAGAGGGGTCTGAAGGAAGCCTCAGAAAGTTTCATAACCATACTTATTAGACAGTCAATAATGTATGTCTCTGTCTTACCAACTTCCTCCAAATCATCCTGTAAAAATTAAAAAACATGATTCTAAATTTGAAATGTAAGAATCTGAACTTCCAAAGCAAGTTTTAGTTCTCTCTGTTTCAGGCTAAGTACCTAACCATAATATTTTCTAACCCCTTGAACAATTTCAGAACAGAATATTTGATACCCAAAAAATAACTGATAGAATTAGCATGAGAAATTGAGCTGCCTGTTTGTTCCCCTAAACACGCTACCTGGGCATGCTCTGTGCGGAAGTCCAGGGCTGTCATGAAAAATGCTGTCAGCTCAGACTGATGGGAGATGAGGTGATCCTTCTCCATAACGACAATGTGCTCCTTCAGGATGTTCATCAGGGGACCCACACAGTTCTGCCAGAACAAAAGCAAAGCAAGACAAAGACAACTGTGACACTGACAGTAACTGAGAAACTTGACAAGGGAACCTGATTTTGCACTTCTCACATTTACTCGTGAAAATACTAGAGAATAACTGAACTTTTTTGCTGTACGTTTTCCTGACTCACTTTTGCAGTATAAAAGAAAAGAGATAATTTAAGATTGTACTGGTCATGGCTGGGATGGAGTTAATGGACAGCAGTCCATATGATGCTGTGTTTTAGATTTGTGATCAAAAAAGTGTTGATAATGCACCAGTGTTTTAGCTGTTGCTAAACAGTGACTGTACAGTGTCAAGATGTTCTCTGTTTCTCACTCCGCTGCCCTAGTAAATAGGGTGGAGGTGGGCAAGAGGCTGGGAGGGGACACAGCTGGGTCAGTTGACCCAAACTGACCAACACAGTATTTCGTACCATGTAACATCACGCTCAGCAATAAAACGAGGGGAGAGTTTCTCCAAGGCAGCCATTTCTTGGAGACTGACCAGACATCTGTCTGCTGGGGGCAAGTGACTGTTTCTGTACTACTTTTTTTTTCTTCCTTCTCTATTAACCTCCTTTATTTTTTTATTTTTAACCCCCCTTTTTTTTTTTTTCTTCTCACTTTCAATTTTTTCCCCCATCCCACAACAGGAAGGTGAGCAAGTGACTGGTTGGGGGCTTACCTGCCAGACAGGGTCAACCCACCACAAAAGAAAAGCGTATTTGTAGTTACAATGCAAATGAATGAAAGAATTCTCACCTTTCGGTTATTTGCCACTTCACTGTAGCACTTAGTAACTGCAGGCACGAGTATTCTGGGAGCAAGCTTTGTAGCTAGGATACTTTTCAATGATGTTACACGTACACTTATCTGGGAAGAAGGACCAAATTCAACCACAATCCTCTCCAGGCGGACAACCTATCAGGAAATCCAGAAAAAAATGAAGTTCTTTAAGTTGTTTTAGTTGCCTAACTCAAGAATTATTATTATTACTATTATAAATTTTATAATAGTTGTCTGTTACAAATGTCAGACTGGAATTTTGCTGTATGTACCACTTGGGACACATTACAGTAGGATGTCTGTGTGCAGAGCTTCACTGTCTTCAGAAGACCAAACCCTGAAAAAACGCCCACATCAGTGGCAGAAGATCAGAATTGCCCTACTAGGGCTGTTGCACTGGGCAGATTCTGTAGGAGTCCTTCATATCTGCAGGAGTCAGATGGCTCACCTGCAGCAAACAATCCATGAGATAAGGACTAAGGAAGTGTGGTAATGTTTCTGCAACCTTCAGCAGAGCAGTCACGGCACTTAACAAGTAAATCTCATTGGAGATGAGCTCCTTCTTATTTTTTAAAGTCTTCAATAGTGCTGGCATCAGCCTGTGAATAAGCAAGCAAAAATACGGAGAGGTGAAACCACTGATTATTTGGAGGAACATTTCGAGTCACATAAAATCCTGCCTTTAGGCCTGCAGGGACTATTTTCACATGAATTTTTACATGTGTACTTGGGAAAACTCAGTATTCTGGGCTTTTCTGCTGTATTTTTTTTCCAGGGATAATGAAGAACAGATTTAGATGAAATATTTAATGACGATGAGAAATTTATATTTGTAATTAGATAAAACAGTCTTAAAAGCAACAGGTTAGATACATGAATTCTTCCTGAATAGGCAGAATAAAAGAATGCAACACGCGGTGTTTCCCACTGCACTGGTTCTCATGTTTTTAACTACAACCTACTCTACAGTAAAAAGAAAAAAAGTCTGACTTTCTATAGCCATAAGGACTGCATCTCCCTTCAGGGCAGCACACAGTTCTATAATGACCTGTACCAATTATAAAAGTCTCCTGCAATTTGCCGACTAGCTTCTCAGTTCTGTAGCACTTGAAGCACTACAAACACCTCGATTCTTGTCTACACACAAAAAAAAATGGTCAGACTGTCCACTTAGCCTTCATCAGCATTCCTTCTTTCAGTAATGCCTTTCATTATAATTACTTTCTCCTGCTGCTGATTCTATCAAAAAGAATCCAACAATACCTTGGGAGCTGAGGGATTGTTTGGGCCTTCAGCGTACAGGTGACCTCAGCTATGCAGAGGAAAGCACTTCCCATCACATTCTTTTCCTCCTTCTCTGAAGAAATCAGATCAATGGCAGTTTTCAAAACAGGTATAAATGGCATGGGATTTTCTGTGCCAAAACCTTTGCAGAGTAGTTTGAGGCTGAACAAAGCAGTTTGCCTGTTGATGGCTTGCTCCTCCTCCTCTTCCTTTCTTTTGCACTGCACAATTGCGATGAGCTCAGGAACTAGCTCCAAGAGCTGCCGGATCTGGGAGGACAAAAGAACAAACGCTTGAAGGACACAATTAGAAACCCAGACTCTGCAAGGTAACTGGGCAGGCAGCCTACATCTAACCACCCCTCTCAAAAGCTGCCTGACAGAGGACACTGATACTTGACATTCCTACACAGAGCAAACCACTTCTACATCACTCTCTCTCTTTATTTCTGCTAAAGAACGGAGTTTAATGACTTAGCCTCACCTGGCTCTTCTGCCACCTTGTGCGCTGCTGTACCTTATTGTTCAAAAGGTCCATTGCCTTACGTCTCACAGATGGCAGCTGATTTGTCATGAGTCCCCTAATTACAGGGATGAAGGTTTCTGTTGGCAGTAAGGCGTTGACCTGCAAGAGATCACAAATAAAACAACACCATAAAGGCTTAACACCACCATAAAACACAGCATTAACAACACCATAAAGACAGGCAGAATTCGTCTCAGCTTTCCCCACGGGTTTCAGGATCAAAGAAGAGAGGATAGGCCAGCCATGCTGTATCTGAGGCAGGCAAAAAAATCCAAAGGAGGTTCCAGTTATAGTACTTAATGTATGTTTGCTGGCTGCTAACCAACCAATACCCACTAGTTTCAATATTTTCTCAGCAATTTCATTTTTCTCATGCCTACACTGGTTAGTTATCCTTCCTTCCCTTAAAATACTTATAATGGTGCCTTGTGCAAAAACAACATGAAAACTGGAATGTGCTTCACAGGCAAAAGAAATAATACCACCTGTTCATACAAAGACTGAAAAGACTTATGATTCACAGCACCACTGATGTTACTAGACAGTCAATCCAATTCCACAAGTACACTTCTGATCAGAAAAAGATCAGAAAGAAAATCATAACAATTTTTCTCCATCTAAATTCCACATAGAAATACATAGCAGCTCCATAAGCATTAGTGAACTCATAAAATGATTTAACATGGAGTAATGCTGCCAAAAGCCACTGTTCTCCACCACATGGTTACTGAAACAACTGCTTCCAGCCAGCAGAACACACACTAGAGGAAAAAAGCATTCCAGACTTTTTTTTTCTGCTTGTTCTGTCTAAGCTGTTAGATGTAGTTGTTGAAAGTGCTAGAAGAACTCAAACAATGAGGCAGCAGGTAAAGAATAATTAATAAAGATTAATTAATCAATAAAGATTAATTCAGAAAAAAAAATAAATCCTACATTGGTTATTAATTGCATTAATAAATAAAGCAGGAATGTCCCACTGTTAACAAGAGTGCCAATGAGACGAGACCTACTTTATCCATCATTTCATAGGACTTGCCAAGAAGAACCCTCCAAAATTTGGCTGTTGGCTTGTCTGCATTTCCTTCCACTGAGGATGCCACAGTGTTTATATAGTGAAGAACATCTTCTAGTAGCCTAGACAGGAAGCAAGAATCTTTTAGTAAGTAACAATGACACTAAAGTAGTCAACTTGGTTCCTACAATGCATAGCATTTCACAAACAAAACGGCAACAAAAAAGGAAAATGAAACACCTACTAGAGAGACTATATATATACATATATATATGTACACATACGCATATATATATATTTCCCTACGATTGAAGCAATATATTTTGCTAAAAAATCTAGAATAATTTTAAAGATTTCATCCTAACAGCAACATATTTATGACCAAGTAAAAAAAGTAACTT
Organism: Aythya fuligula; assembly: GCF_009819795.1. Taxonomy (NCBI): domain Eukaryota; kingdom Metazoa; phylum Chordata; class Aves; order Anseriformes; family Anatidae; genus Aythya; species Aythya fuligula. The sequence goes on from NC_045561.1 coordinate 25,032,633, forward strand.
GTGTATAATAAATACTGCTCATTGCTGAGGATATTAAAAGTATCCTTGGAAAACATTTGGGAAAAAAAATACTCTGATGGGACTACACTTACAAAAAAAACATTCCCCGGTTACAATAAAGGCTAGAAATAGGAGTGGAGCAGATATAAAGCATACCTCTGTTCCAACTTCTGTAGCTCTTCTGTTTCTTCACATTCAACTATCTGGTTTAGAAAGAGAATAAAAATGCTAACTGTGAAAATTTTCAGTTCCTCACATTTTCAATTTAGCATTGTTATAGAAGAATATCTGAGACCCTTATGCAGTACAGTCACAGTAGCAAACAAACATTTCATGTTGGTAGATGATGTTCAGTCAAAATACTGGAAACCACTTCCAGCTAGATCCACAGCCAGATTTTTAACATTAATATATATATTTTTTGGAGTTAATAGTATGAGTCTCACTCCAAACTTGGATTATACAAACTGAGTGAAATCCCAGACTCCATAAAGCCAGTGGGAATTCACTGGGGCCTGAATTTCTCTTTTTAACCTAATCATCAATTGCACAAACTGAGTCTATCTGGAAAGGCACTATTATAAAATAATGAACATTACTGGAAGGCTTCAAAGCTGTGTAAATAAAGGTGTCAGCAAGATATACTGGATGGCACATTCTTTCATCCTCTTTGAGTATAAAATCATACTAAAAAGCAAATTAAACCTCATCTATTACATACGGCACAGTTACTTAATCAGATCAGTTTAAGTGTAATTACCTTTTTCACCAAACTCTGAGAAGTTAAAAGTTGTGACATGAAGGAGACTGACAAGAACTTGAAATGTCGAAGTTGTTTGCCTGAGTGAGACTCCACATTAAAAAGCTGCCCATCCTGATTTTTCAGCTTTGTCTTGCATGTTCTTGATTTTTTTGGGCCAGGATCATCTGTTGAAAACATTCCCAAAACAAATTTGCAGACATGAAAATAAGACATTTGATTTCTGATTACAGAAAAAGTGTAATTACAGTCAAGTGGCTATTGAGGACAATCATTCTGCTGTATCCAAAATAATGTCAAAGTTCCAAAAAAAACAACCAAAAAAACCACAAAGATAATTTTTCTGTTTCAATAGCCTCAAAAACAGCAGTGCCATTTCACTGCCCTTGCTTCTGATCTGTTTTTATGTTAAGGATCTTCATGAAGCTAAAGCTATAGCACACTGGCTACAAACATGAAAGACTTGAGAGGAAGGACCACAGACACTGTGTGACATACTTGGAAAAAGTGCTTTCACTGTCACTACCAGGCCCTTCCTGGCTAAGAAAATTTATTTGAACATCAAATCCACCTAGTCCTTTCTTGAAAAGAAACAACCAGCCACACCCTCCCTCTCAATGCTCTTTGAAATAACAGACTGGAAAAGTATTAAAACATATTAATTAGTTAATGCTTCACTACATTGTAGAAGAAAAAAAAAAGAAACCTTAAAAAACAAAAGCAAACAAAGTACAAACAACTCCCCCAACAGATAGTCCCTGTCATCTCATCTGCTATGAGTAACAGCTATTTATTTCAATTAAATGATTCAATGGACCTTCTAAATGAGGAGTGCTGTTTGATTCTAAGCACTCCAATCTATAATTAATGTACATCAAAAAAGAAGTAATCACATATCTTAACCATTTTATAAAAGGCAGGGAGGAATAAATCATTAGGGCAATTCTGTATCCCCCAGTTTCTATCTAGAGGAGTAAAGGGAGGTTCATGTACTTTTGCTGTTCTGTTTTGCAGTTACCTTCTTTGTTCTCTGGCAGCTCTGTCAAGTAGTGGATTATTTTCATCATGCTCTGGAACTGTGAATGTATATTAAATTCGCAACAGATGGAAATCCAAAATTCTGTGTCTGCTTCCAGCACAGCATCCTGTTTATAGTTTAAAAGGAGAGAAACGTTTATTTCAAGAATTAAAATAAGACCTCAAACTCCTCAGTCAGTTTGTGAACATGCCATGGGGAGCTGCATACTGCCAGGGTTAGCACTGGGGCAACAGCAGCAAGCCTCAGAGAGAATCTAAGAGTTCCTGAGGGTGGGGAGAGAAAATATCATCTCACTCCATCTACTAAACAGCATCAGGAATAACCTCACCTTCTGGCATAGGCTATTTGCCCTAAACCTCAGCTAGTGAGGTAATGGTGAAATAATCCACATTTCATTAGGGGTGTCTCTAGCCATTTCATACCCTGATGAAAAGAATAACTCAAGATATCCTACAGGACAGCCAGGACTGGCACACCTGAGTAGTATCCCATACTACTCAGATATTTTGTCAAATAAGACAAAAGTAAGAGTGCTCAGAAATACTTATCCGTATAATGAAATTAGCTCTTTCCCACATTTTTAGCAGCTTTCATACATTTAACATAAAAAATGTCCTCTAATCAATCAGAAAAGGAGTAATTTGTGAAGAGTATGGGGGGTTATCTTTCCATACATAGAATCATTCAAGTTGGAAAAGACCTCTAAGATCATCTAGTCCAACCTTTAACCTAGTACTGACAAGTCCACCAGTAAGCCATGCTACTAAGTTCTACATCTACACGTTCCTTGAAGACTTCTGGGGATGGTGGCTCAACCAATTCCCTAGGCAGCCTGTTCCAATGCTGCACAACCCTTTCAGTAAAGAAATTTTTCCTAATATCCAACCTAAACCTCCCCTGGTGCAACTTGAGGCCATTGCCCCTCATCTTATCAAGTGGTGAAAATGATATATACCACCTAAACTTTAAATCACATCCAAACTTTAGACAGACATACAAAAGTAAAATGGATCCAAAGTCAAAGGGCTTCCAGCAGAAACATCAGAGAACTGCCTGGCAGCTAACTTAGAAGACTGGAGCCACCTAGAAACAGCGTAGCATTTGGGGCTCAACCTCACAAAACGGCATTACATGTCAATTCTGATTGTAATGAGAAATCATTATATACAGGAATACTCACAAAGAAAGGCCATGAATGATTTTAGACTTGACTGAAAGCCTGTAACTAGAAAATGAAGCCCAATGAAGAAGCAAGGCGCCTCAGCTGCTAGGAGGCTGCTCCAGGCTCCTGGCCAGGGTGAAACCCGTCTGTTACTCACTGCTGCAAGGAGGCTGCATGGGACATGCTTGCCTTCTGGCCCAGAACTGTGCCCCCATGACTGCTGTTTGGCAAGAGGGCTGAACCTAAACTGCTGCTTTCCTTGGATCTGCTCTGGCGCTTGTCCAAAGGCACAGCCCTAAACCAACCAAAGCCTCCAGCTCACCATGCTGACTCAGTTGACCACAGGGCTCCTAGTGCTTTACAAGGCAGGCATAGAAACACTGATTTCTGCACCTCGAGCAAGAGATTATAGCAAAGACCATATCTTCTCACCTGTGTTCTTTTAGTAATCCCTTTTGTTTTACCTATAAGCAATGTTTTCACCTAATGCCAGGGCCTGCCAACACTAAAGCAGCAACAGCTTCTACGTATTTTGGGCATAAGAGAATTCTTACCTTGATAGTTGGAAGACCAAAATTATGTTTCAACACAGTTAAATGTTTTTTAAAGAACTACATCATTTGACTATCAGCTTTTCAAGTCAAGTACTGCTGTACAATATGATCTGACAGTATGTCCAGGCTCAAGGACAAAAATATTTCGTATCTGCCATGCAAAATGTAGTCAACATCACCACCAGGTTCTGCTAAAGTACAAGCTCAGAGCTCACTATTTCTTTTAGAGTAAAATAAGGCCTTATCTTGCACCTTCTTAAAGGAATGACTACGAACAGAAAGGAGATCAGTCTTTGAGGAAAAGGTCAACCCCACTAGTCTAACCTTGTCTGTGCTTGATGTTGCAGTCACAGTTTTGGTGACGTACTGCTCAAATAGCAGCACCAGGAGAACCCAGAGGAACCTGTCTCCTCCCACTGTAGTTATCAGCTGGGTCAGGATGGGCAGGCGGCGGTGCTCCGGCACATGGGGCAAGGCATCCACAAACACACGAATGATTTTTATCACCACCTCTTCCACACTTCCTGAGGACTCTGACAAGTCGCTGTCTTCAGCCTATTTAAGTACAGGTACAGCAGTTCAAACAGATTATCACAAACAAGTTCTTTCCTGTAAATCCAGCAGGTGAGAGAAAGTGCTGTTTGTCTGATACCAGTATTGCCACAAGTATAAACTGAAAGAAATTTTGTTATAGTATTGAACTTGCCTGCTGTCTCTATGGTAAAAAACTAGAACACAAAGTATGTTTTAGATCCGCTTTAGGTACAACTGTGGTACTATTTTCCTAAACCTTTTACGAAGTGCAGTTGCTTGTACGATTAAAAAAGCAATAGTTTTGATAAATTCAGTTGATTGGATGAGTAGTTTGTTAACATATTTATTATATATCATTTATTATCTAGCTACTTAAAAGTAATCTTAGAATTGGATACAAACATATTCTATTACCAATATTCCAAACCATTTATTCTACTGCTTTTCATTGTATAGACAAATTTACCTGTATAAGAGCAGGAATAACCATCTGCACTGTCTTATTTATTACTTGAAATGTGTAAGTATCATCCAGACGCAAGACGTTTGCTCCCATGAATGTAAAAATGGGCATAATGTTATGGAGAACTTTATCCTGGAATAAAAAGACAGATGAGATTAGTTTGTTTTTTAAACAGAGTTGCACAGTACATTGTACCTTAAGGCATCTACTCACTACCACAAACATCACTAGATTCCTATATAAGAAAATGAGAATCATTGCTATGTTCCCAAAATTGCCACTAAACTTATTTTTAACATATCAAGTAGTCTTAAGGGACACTATATGTTATTGTTACAGTTCTAAATACTACTTAGAGAACGAGATTGACTTCCAAGCAAATAACTGAAGAGTGGAAACTGACAGTTGAGTTTCATCATATGCTCTGCATTCTTCAACCCAGTGCTACAGTAGTATGACAAGCAAAACCAGCCTTCAGGAGATTTCCAGCTCTTACACAGCCCCCCTCCTTTATATTTCTGAAACATGTACAGTGATACAATAGAAAGCAGCAGTACTGATATTAACATTTCGGCCTTTTTTTGGCTAGATTGTAATCACAATATTACTTCGAGAGTGCTGAATTAGTGGTGTCACTTGGCTCAAGAATTAGATTCCTAGATTTTGTCCCAGATATGGCTACGTTTGTCATTTAGGTTTAGTGACCTAAAGCAGCGTTATAGATATAAAGAGAAAGATAAGACTTTTACCAAATATTTGTCTTTATACTGAAATTGAAAACCCTGTCACAGTGAATATTAATGTGTAATAAAAGCTTAGCTCTACAGTAGGTGATAGTAGTAAGATGGTGACAAAGAAAAATAATCACCAAAATAAAAAAAACGAACTCAAACCCTCCAAAAGTTTGTCAAGAACATCTCTTTTGACTCTGGGGGAAAAAGTAGCACTCCAAATGTGTGGAGAAAGCACTCAGGTAAAGATAAAGATGCAAATTGAGTTTGATACATTTGTGTACATTTTGCTGCTTTCACAATTCCAGAGCAAAAGAATTGTACTTCAAAGAGTACTGTCAAATTTCAATCCATAGAAGAGAAGACCTGCTTATGGTCAATTAAAATCAGAGCAAACCTGATTGCATCATCAACTACATTTCTCATTGTATGAGATACAAACTTGTAAGAATACATATATTACTGGGTTGGATGCTCTCTCCTTCATAGAAAAGGAAGAGAAAGAAGAAACAATGTACCAGAACAGAGAATTTAAAGGTGAGGCAGAGCTGTTGTTAGAAAGCTCTTTCCATTTCTAACCCTCTTCGTTGCAAATCATAAATGATACATGACCAAACTATCAATACAGAGGTTTGTTTTAAAACAAAGTAGAAGACCCTAAAACATCAGAGAACTTGTAAATTTTGCCTCTTGCTCCTTTTAGGAAAGTTCTTCCAATAGAAAAACTCTGTATCTTCAGGTACTACTTACAGGAAACATGCCAGCAACGGCACCAAGGAGAAGCAGTGCATGATGATGTGTCTGGGGCATTTTAGATACCCTGATGCACTGAACTATCAGTTCCACATTGAATTTTTCTTTATCAAGGACATCTGCAAGCAAAAAAAAGTTAATTAATATATACCCTAATGGTAAATTATGCAGGAATAAACTTGAGTACACTCAAGCAATGGCTTCAATTTGCAGACCATACCTAAAGGATCTAACAAAAAAAAACAAAACACACAAACAACAACAAAATCCCACAATTAGTAGGACGAGCTTGTATACATTACAGGGTAAGCTATCTCTCTTCAACACAATGCAGACTCAAAAAAGAAAAAAGCTAGAGACTGTACTGGTGAGAGTACCAAGAAATAAGTCTGCAATTTTTACCTGCTGGTACTTTGCTACCATCTGAAGACAATTTCTGACAGACGTTTAGCAGGCAGCTGAGGATCAACTGCTTTGTATATTCCATATTTTCTTCTTCCGATGCCTGAGGTTCCAGACACCTATACATTCAGGAAGAAATTGAAGAGAGATTGAAAAAGAAGGTAAGTGCTTTCATTTATAAGTCTCTCTTCTTTTTTGGTTTCAAACACATCAGCTTGTCTAATAAAAGACATTTATCAAAGTGCTATAAGGAGTATCAGATGATAGCCTGACATACGATTGCCAGTCTACACAAAGACATAAGCAAAAACAAACAAACAAACAACACACAAAACAACCTTTAGTAACTGCCTGAATATAGGGTTGACATGAAGAGCAATACTTCTCTCAGGTTCCACTGGTTGAAGGCAGTTCTACAATGTTTTGGGAGGAATTTTAAAGCTCAAGGTATTTTATAATAGTTCTGCAAAAGGTAAGTCCTGTCATTTGTGTCAGTTTTACCACAGGTGTCATCCTTCTTAACACTCCCAAGAACCTGAGAAACAAAGTCTTCACATAAAAAGCTAGATAACAGATAACCATCTCAAGGAGCTCACCACATTGTTTTACCTCCCATTCCCTTCCTATTTATATCTGATATAAATCTATTTATATCAGATTTATATAAATCTATTTATATCAGATTTATAAACCTGATATAAATAGATATATATATATATGATATATATCTGATTTACCTAAAAGAAGTAGAAGAAGTAAAGGAAAAAAAAAAAAAAAAAAACACAAAAAAAAACAAGCTACAGAACCTGGAAATGAAGCAGAGAGAAAGCAGCCCACATTTTAATGCTTTACAATATCTGATGCAGAAGAGCATGCTCAAAGACTCATGTTTTAGAGAGGCAAAATTACCGGCTCAGCAGGTTAAAAAGTGCAGGCACAAGTGCCTGTGGACGTTTCAGTTTCTTCTTATGCTGCAGTAATTCCAGAATGAGCATAACCCTCTGCCAGCTGAAGTGGCTCATTTCTGGTGCCAATTCTGCATCTTGTGGCTTTCTAGAAAGGTAAGACAGGACATATAATCAGGATATACGATCAGGATATACAATTGCAAATAAAATACTACAGTAAATATTACAGTGTTTCAGGGAACAGATATGTAAGTAAAAAAGAAAAGTATTTCTTTCAAATAATATCCTTTACTGCTTCTCCTGGGAGGTGGCAATATGTGGACTTTTGATTGAAACAGCAAAACATTTTAAACAATTAAATTAAAACCAGACTGAACTCGAAAAAATAAGCAAGCATAGCACAACTTCTGTGTATACGAAGTCTACATGATGAAGCAGACTGCTGTGAGGAAAAAAATAAATGACTATTATTAAATAATTGCCAAAATTCTGATCTGCTTGTCATTCAGGAAACTTGCACCTTCTGAACTACTATTTGTCTAACCACTGAGTATGAGTGCAATGGACACGTATCTATGTACGTGTGTACATAAACTCTGATGGATCAATCTAATGAGTCAAGATCATTAAAAAATGTCAAGTGAACTAAAGCAAGTTCTTATGTATGTTCTTACATAAGAACTGTTATTCTAGGTCATGCCAAGAAAACCAACCCAAAATCCTGTTTCAACAGTGTCCAACAGCTGATGATTAAAAAAAAAAAAAAAAAAAAGTACAGTGTACGGAACAGCTTCTTCCTTATGAGAACAGGAAGAAGAAACAAGATGAAGACTTGAAAATTTGGTTGTATTTCCATTTTAACTAAAAGAAAATACCTTATTGCAGCTGACTAACAGCAACACTTGGAAGTACATCGTTAGGTTAGCCATGTGTACAGTAAGCTGTCCATACGATTTTTTTTTTTTTTTTTTTTTTTACCAATAAAGTTTAATACCTACAAAACCAAAAGCCAACATCAGAAGTTCTACAAGAGGATTTTTTTTTTTTAATTAGGACTAATCTGTTCTAAAACAGCAACATGGGTTGGTTTTCTGCTGCTGAAAATAGCTCAGAGTTATTTTAACACACAGAAAATTAAGAAAAAGATAGTCGTGCTTTCAATACCAATTATGAAATGTACTAAATGAAAGGTGTTTTCAAACTGTACAGAAAATATTTTTATATTTCTAGTTATTTTACTTCTGTTGCTGCATTTTCTGCCTTCTAGTTTGCTGAACGGTGGTCAGATTTCTGGTTTTCTCAGGTGGCTCGAGTTCTGTGACAATCTGCTCAGCACACACCGAAATCTGAAACAAAAAACAATACTTCAATTACACATGAACAATGTGTCACGCCACACATCTATGACCCCTCCAGCTGTTTGTTTTTTTTGAACACATCCCTTTCATGCACATATGGGTGTACAATCCATCTATTTAAGTCTTATCAGCTTAATTTCTGAATGCCTGTCCTAAATGTAGTTCTTGCAGCAAATAAAATGAGGAAGTGATTTCAAGTGCAAGTAAAATAATAAATTGCTATATGACAGCTACAATGAATGTATTTCAGGAAAAGTCTTCTAATAACAGTTTAAAAAACAAAACAAAACCAGTTTTTACCCAGAAAATTGAAACCAATGTAGCAGAAAGAAGTGACTTTTACTGAATTCATTAACAGAATAACAAATAACTGATGCATGGCTTCTACAGAAACACCTTCTTTTAGAAGGTGCAGTCATTTAACTTTTTATGCCACTAACGCAACTATATGACAAATAGTTTCTAATTCCTTACATACAAACAACGAACATAAATAATCAGTGTAGCAGCATGCTACCACTGCAAAACATTTGAACATATTTCTGTGTTCTGGAGTTTGCCACTTACCCCTTTAAACACACTGCTAATTGTCTGAGCACAAAGTGGGTTCTTACAGTTTAGCAGTAAGTCAAACAATACTTTTAATAGCTTCTGTTGCACCATCCCGTCTGACACAGCTGCAAAGAATGGTTTAGTAATCTACAAAGGGGAAAAAGAAAGGAGAGAGATGTTTACTCTAAGAAAGTAACAAAATCACAAGAAATTGACATTGGGTATATGTCAGATTATGTATGACACACCCAGACAAACATACAAATGTATATGAACATACATAGTAAAAATGTACATACTAACTAGCTATTTGGATACAGCTAAAATCCTTAGATACAAAGCACATACTTCTGAAATAGCCATCAGACATATTGGTTCCTAAAATTTTTCTAAATGCCTTGCCTGATGGTGAGAACATACCTCCTGTTGCTAGACTTCTATTTATTTATTCATTTTTAAAGTATTGGACTATTAGAAAGCATGAATTTGTAGCCTCCTGCAAATGAGACTATTTGTCACCTACTGTATTTTCTTAACATATTTTCCTCAGAAGAAAAGCAGAAAATAAAGATCCTGAACAACTAACAAAGAAAAGAACAGTGGAACAGCAGTACCTGCAGGCAATCACACAGGTATCTACCTGCATGCAAATACAATGATAAGAAGCAAGCAGTGACTTCTCCTTCTGTGAAGTTTAAGAAGTTTAAGAGAGCTTTGCAGCCTGTTTAGCTGTTTCAAAGATTCTGTGGAGACCTTGAAAAATTGTAATGAAAGAAAAGGCAAAAACTACGGACTCCTTGCATACACAATTCTACACACTGCTATTTGCTGTAAGCACAAAAGCAAATTAAAAATCTTTTAGAAAACCATACCTGCCCAAGTGCTGTAATTTGGAAAGGTGGAATTTCTTCATAGATTTTCTTGGCAGCATGTAGACTTTTAATAAATAAATCCAAACTCTGCTGATTCTTGCACAAGAGGGTTGCTGAATGTTCATTAAACTTCCCAAGTATGAGATGCAGGAAAACAGCTTCATCTTTTAACATTGTCTCAGGTTCCTTCGAGACCTTCTCAAGCAACCGGTCTAGTGCAGGCAAGAGGTGAGAAAGAATTATCTGCAAACAGAGAAAATTTGTAAGAACAGTTTGCTTTTTATTCATTCTTGTTTTAACAAGCTTCCAGTAGTGCAGCTTCATTTTACTGCAACATCTGTTCCCTCTCTAGTACCACATTTCCTACTGTACTTTATGCAACAGCTATTAAAGAAGAAAAATACAAGACTTACTGTCATGTTACCACAAGTACCTCCTCATCAGCTACTGTTCTATTTCTCCTTTGATGGGTAGGTAGTATTTCATGTTTTTAAAGTAAGGAAGGCTTTTTTTTTTTTTTTTTTTTTTTTTTTTTTAATTATTTATGACTACTGTCTCCTACAAAACCTGAGCACGGGGCAAGAACACTCATCCTCTATACAACGAACAATCCTTTCAAGAAACATACAACTGAAAAAAAAACACAAAAACTCGTAACTTCATTCATTTTTTGAACAATAAACTCTTGTATTTTCCATCACTCAGAGAATAGGAATTCTGAGTATACTAGGATAAAATGAGGTTAGTATGTACACATAAAACTACTTAAATAAATAGTACTTCCTATTATGTTACAATTCTGTACAGAAAACTCTATTCACAGATACCTAGCCAAGACAATCAATTTCTTCTGGAAGAACCTTCTTCTGAAGCTTTTCAGTAACCTTAAGGAGTTTCCTTAACAACTCCAGCACAGTATCCCATACATTCCTGGATGGAGTATGAAAATATTTTGTGTTTCATTAAATCATATTTTGCAGCATGACTGCTTACTATCGAAGTGTCAACTTAATGCTTAACAATCTATAAATTATGAAGTTACTTAACAGCATTACTATTAAATGACATGATTTCTGCTTTTCATTTAAGTGCAATACTGACAGAACAAGTGTAAAACTATAATGGCTGGACTCACCTCACCATGGACTTCGTGAAGAATTTTCATTAAGCTTCTTGCGACATATGATGGGCAAAGAGGGTTTTGTACACAATCGAGTATGCTTTCCAAAGCTTCTGACATTTTTTTCTTCTGGGATTTCTGTTTTGGTTGTGTCTCAAGCTCCTCAAATAGGGTTGCCATGATCTAGTTCAGTAACAAAGTGAAAATAAAGTTCTTTCCCTACAGTAAAAGTGCCTTAAAACAACATTTATTCACTGCTTTTGTAATAATGCAATCCAGATATAAACTGAATTGTTTACCTGCAAATAAACCATGAGTTGGTATCTCAATTTGCTGTGGGTATACTCTGTTCCATCATCCAGATCATTAATGATGGCACTGAACAGTACTGGCCCCAGTATTGACAGCTGGGGAATCCTGCTAGGGACCTGCCTCCCAGGGCACATTGTGCCACAGATCACAACATCCCATGCTGGCTGTTCAGCCATTTTTCAGTGTACCTCCCTTGTCTATGAGAATGTTACGTGGGACAGTGTCAAAAGCCTTTCTAAAGTCAAGGTAAACATCCACTGTTTTCCCTTTGTCTACAAAGCTCTTCTCTTTATCATAAAAGGCTATCAGGTTGGTCAAACACGACTTCCCCCTTCATAAATCAATGCTTGCTCCTCCCCATCACCTTCCTAGGGACTGATGTGAGGCTGACCATTCTGTAGTTTTCTGCCTCATCCTTCTCACACTTCCTGAAGATAGAAGTGATATTTGCTTGCTTTCAGGTTTGGGGAACATCTCCCAATTGCTGTGACCTTTTTTTTTTCTTCTTATGATAATTAAGAATGGCCTTGCAGTGCCATGAGCCAGCTCCCTCAGCATTGTGGGTCAACCCGTCTGGCCCCATGGACATAAGCATGTCCGGTTTATTTAAGTACTCCCTAACCCAATTACCTTACATCACAGCTCACAGCAGCTAACAGAACTTGTATCAAAGCACACCTTAACAGCACAAATACCTGTGTTATGTATGTAGGGTCAGATATGATCTCTTCTGTCTTTTGCACCAGATGCTGAAAAATAGGGTGAAATAAAGACTCCTTCACCCTGCTCAAGGAGTGGAAGCAATTGAGAGCAGCCCTTCGAACTTCGCTCACAGGACTACCCAAATTAACGAGCAGAGATATCACCACTGTAAAAAGAGTGAGGGAAAAGAGGAAAAGACAGCAGAATTCCATGGTCAGAATTTTACTGTATCTGTCCTGAGGAGGCATCAAAATTAATTTAGAATTTAAAAGTCATCTCTTTTCACTATAAACATCTAGACTACACAAAGACAACACGAACCTCACATATTCGTGGCTCTGAATTCCTTCACTGTTGCCCTTCCACATGTTTATAATGCACAGAAAGAAAGATGCTATAACTGACTTATTCAGCATAGGACCTTGGTTTTTAAAACCTTTAAGATTTAAAAAAAATAAAAAAAAGTACAACAATAAAAGCTGTTTCAACTGCTTCCAAAATTGGGCTACCAACTGCAGCAGTGAATCAGCAAGAAGATCTATCTCAGCCTAGTACAGCTAAACATAAATTATTAGAGATAACCCTCCACGGTATGAAATAGAGAAAAATGATACGAAATTAAAACATACTGTCATTAAGCCTCAAGTTAAGAGATGAATAGATTCTATTTCACCTGGAGATGGTGGTGATAGTAGCTGTTTCTTCTTTTGGTATGTCTGAGATACAAGCACTGCATAGCCAATATATAAAGCTCGAGTCTGCAGCATTGCATTGACTTCATAATTCAGATGATTTGAAAGGTTAAAGCTGTAAGTCCATAAAATTGAAAAGAATTTGAAGAGAACTTCTGAATCCTTTACATGTACCTTACATGTAAATAAAAGAGAAAAAGAAAAAAAGAACAGTTGGTCAGGACAGCCTTGATTTGGCAAACCACTACTCACATCAGATAAACCACCCAAACCGAAGAAGCACACAGGAGAAAACTAGAGTCAGAAACAGTGTTCTTTTGGGAAGAAAACGTTACCGAGCTTATTCTGATGACAATACTTGCATACATAAAAAAAGTCCATGTGTTTCTCGACAAACTGCTTATTTAGTTGAACAGACAACACATAATCTATAGGTACACAAATAAAGTATATGTTTCCTTCATTGCAGACCAAATCCACATCCGTATGAACATTTTTATAATGTGTTAACTGAGCATGAAAATGGTTATATGCAAAATAGAGCAAAATTAAGAACTTTCATCTTCTCTTTTGAGTGGCAGTCATGTTTATATTACAGAATCACAGAATCACAGAATTTCTAGGTTGGAAGAGACCTCAAGATCATCGAGTCCAACCTCTGACCTAACACTAGCAGTCCCCACTAAACCATATCCCTAAGCTCTCCATCTAAACGTCTTTTGAAGACTTCCAGGGATGGTGACTCCACCACTTCCCTGGGCAGCCTGTTCCAATGCCTCACAACACTTTCAGTAAAGAAGTTCTTCCTAACATCTAACCTAAAACTCCCCTGGCTCAACTTAAGCCCATTCCCCCTCGTCCTGTCACCAGGCACGTGGGAGAACAGACCAACCCCCACCTCGCTACAGCCTCCCTTGAGGTACCTATAGAGAGCGATAAGGTCGCCCCTGAGCCTCCTCTTCTCCAGGCTGAACAAGCCCAGCTCCCTCAGCCGCTCCTCGTAGGACTTCTTCTCCAGGCCCCTCACCAGCTTCGTCGCCCTTCTCTGCACCCGCTCGAGCACCTCCATGTCCTTCTTGTAGCGAGGGGCCCAAAACTGAACACAGTACTCGAGGTGCGGCCTCACCAGAGCTGAGTACAGGGGGACGATCACCTCCCTAGTCCTGCTGGTCACACTGTTCCTGATACAAGCCAGGATGCTGTTGGCCTTCTTGGCCACCTGAGCACACTGCTGGCTCATATTCAGCCGACTATCCACCATCACTCCCAGGTCCTTCTCTGCCTGGCAGCTCTCCAACCATTCCTCTCCCAGTCTGTAGCTCTGCTTGGGGTTATTGCGCCCCAGGTGCAGGACCCGACACTTGGCCTTGTTGAACTTCATGCAGTTGACCTCAGCCCATCGGTGCAGCCTATCCAGATCCTCCTGCAGAGCTTTCCTACCCTCGAGCAGATCGACACACGCACCTAACTTGGTGTCATCTGTGAACTTACTGAGGGTGCACTCGATGCCCTCATCCAGATCATCGATGAAGATATTAAAGAGGACCGGCCCCAGCACCGAGCCCTGGGGGACGCCACTAGTGACTGGCCTCCAACTGGACTTGGCTCCATTCACCACGACTCTTTGGGCCCGGCTATCCAGCCAGTTTCTAACCCAACGAAGCGTGCACCAGTCCAAGCCTAGGGCAGCCAGTTTCTTGAGGAGAATGCTGTGGGAGACGGTGTCAAAAGCCTTGCTGAAGTCAAGGTAGACCACATCCACAGCCTTTCCCTCGTCTTAGAAGTGCTCTAAGGAAGTAATGCCTGTTTTTTTCATCACTTGTATAAACTGAAAGATTTTTCAGAATTCTATCAGCTACTGTCTTAGGACTGAGCATTTAACTTCACTGTGTGGCACAGCTTTCTGTGTTGAATATTCACACTAAATGTTATTTTTAGAATTTGTCCTGGATTTGATGTATAGACATTACAATAATAGAGCACAAACCAAAATAAACAAACCCTGAATCATACACGGATCACTGACCATCTCAGATACAGGCCAGATAATCTCCCCAGTCCTGTCTCCATCCCCCTACCTCTTCAACAAGTAGTTGCTCCACAAGATTCAATTCAGTTTTTCACACATCTACATCCAATTATCTCAGCCTTGCTCCTGTCTGAAGTTCAACGAGGATAATTTCTAATATTGAAGCAGTTACATTATCTTCTAATAGTCTCCCAAATCAATTAACAATCACTTATTTACCATACACTCTGGCAATAGGTAGCACTTTTTCTGTCTGTAAAATGCTCTTTGGAATCCTAAGAGATCTCTATTCATCAAACAGGAGTGCCCACTCAGCATCCTGAAGACTGAACATAGCTTGCAGGAACAAATGATAGAGCTTATGATATACTCTAGCCTACTCTCTTTTCTAGGATTCCACCAAGATCTAGCTTCTAGTTATACTAACTACTCTGGAGCAGGCAAAAATAATTAATAATTCTTATCTTTTTCAAACTATCCACCCTCAAAATCAGAGGTAAGCAGTACTTCAGAAGTGAAAGAAGCAAATTATTACTAAAAATACTAAAGACATCACTAACCTCATCCCACAAACTTTCTGTAGTCTCTCCTACCATCTTTTCATTCATCTCCCTTCTAAACATGCACTGTGTTCCAGAAGTTCTTTAATTTTTTAATCTTAAAAGCTAACAAATTTCAGAGTAACCATTTGCTTTGCTCTCAGGTAGTACCAGAAGCTCTAGCTTTGCCTCAACTTTTATTGATTTGCCTCAACATTTATTGATTTTTACTCTAGTTTCCTACCACATTCAGTTAAGGTCAACTAACCAGTTGAAGCTTAAACTCATGTTTGCTCATAGCACTAGCAGAGGCACAAGCAGTATTCCATGATCAATACTCAGTTTTTCTCACCTTTCTCTAAAATTTTGTATTTCTGCATAACATTTGATGAATAGTAACTCAGAACAATAATTAAGAAAATAAGTATGAAAATAATACCTTAAGTAAGAGATTCATCAATGCTCTGTACTGAACAACATTGCCTCCCTCACTAGCTCCACAGACAAGAAGGTCAAATAGCCCCAAAAGGAGGTGCAGGTAGTTTTGGCTATCTTGATTCAAAGATTCAGGATTCCACCAAGTTTGTTCTAAGAAAAAAAAAGTTATAAATCAGTCACAGTGGATACATATGAAAAACTTCAGGAACAAAAAGAAAATAAACACCTTTATTTGAAGTAAGACAATACATTTTACTGATTTCATGGTCACAAGACATCTTTACAGATCTCCACACAATATCAACAGTGGAAGAAGATTAGGACAGCAAGGTTTGCTTGTTTCCAAAAACCTCTAAAGCATGCAAACCAACACACAAAAACTCCCCGCTTTCCTTAACTTCAAATTGTTGTATAATAGATTAAACTCAAAACATTAACACCCACCTTTTGGAAAGGATGGAGGAGGTTTTAGGTGATGAATAAAACTTTTCAATAAAAACACAAACATAGCAGACTCCTCTGCATCAACAGTCTGGTCATTATCGAGCTTTTCTATATATGCAGTTAACAAGTCCATTGGCACCAAACTTCCCTGTGTTGTTTCAATAGACCAATTTGAGGGAGTTTCCTGTGAACAAAAATTTATTGAAACATACAGTGTCATAATCTCATCCAACTGAAGACAGAATCTAGCACTAAAGTTCAGCGATTTTACATTCCTAACCTCAAAACAGGTATCATTATGAAGTGAATTACAATTCTCATTTTACATTTAAACTTGCATCTGCAGTTTAAAAATTTCTAATTGCTCTTAAAGCCATGATTAAGAGTATACATAAGCAAAGTAACAAAAGGGTACAATAAAATTCCACCTAAAATATTTCTTCAAAGAGATGAAGAGTTAGAGCATTCTGTGGACGTTCAGTTTCATCCTTTCATCTAGCTCTGTTTGGGAAACATAATCCATATCTTTCAGATACTTTTATAAATAAAAACCCTTTGATGGAATCATCTGAAGTAAGAATAGACAATTACCATGTATTGCTACAGATGTATGCAAGGAAGTGCACACAAGTAAATACAGCCCTGCTCACCTAGGTTTCTTACACAAGAAAAAAAACGAACTCTTAACATTGTTAAATAAATAAACAACAATAAGAACAACAAACCTATATGGGAAATATGCTTAAAAATAAAGCAAAACAATAAAAGCAGAAAGATGCAGAAATACTCTTCTGAACATCATTCCTGCCTGATGGCTCCTCCTTGTACCTGTGTCATCTCCCAACAAATGTCAATACAACTGCTTATGGAGCTGTGCAATATACCAAGGAGCAACACTTTCAATATTGTTCCAAAGACTTGCATGAAGCTGAAATTAATATAAGCTCTTTTTTATACTTAGCTGTATGTCCTTCTTTCCCATATTGAACAAGTCACCAAACTTTTTACTCAACAACTGAAAAATTTGGCATTCCTAAGCTCAACAATAACACATGATGCCACAAGGTAGCTGGCAAAAATGCCCCAAACTTGGTGCCAAGCTCAAAGTACTGACACACTGAATTACTTGGTGGGATGTTAGGCTAAAGCACTGCAGTTCTTAATTTTTTTTAACATGGACTCACCAAAGCGGTAAAATAAAAGAGAAATTCTTAGCGGCAACTTTGATTACTGTTGCCAACTACGCAGCTTTGAAAAGAAACAAAGGTAAGATTTTCAGTCCTCCTCAAGGCTTGTAAGCTGCCTGTTCCTCTGATGGAAGACATTTCTCCATTACAAAGAAATTGCCCTCTCCTAACTGTTTACATCTCACCTCTGCAGGATGACAAGATTTGAGATTTCGTATTTTTTCATCCAAGAATCGGAAGACTCTGATAGCCACTGAAAAATAACATTCCTTCATCTGTGAACCGCAGCAGCACTGAACAAGCACGGAACCAATTATATGAGCAGTTACTTTCTGTTTCACGTTGTCAGATTCTGTTTCAGCAACAAGTATCAGATCATCAACCTTGGAAATGGAAGGGCATGAAAAACAACAAAAAGTCTGTGAGATAGTGAGACTTAGCTATGACTATATAGCGTTTCATTTGCATGTCTAATTAAATCCTTATTACCTGCTATCATTGGTAACACATTACTGTCTGCTATAATGGTACCCTTTGGAACCTAGGAACACACACGCATCTGTGTCTATGAACTATCCATAGGTACTTTTATTTATTTTATTTTTTTTTGTTTCAGGAAACCTAAAATTCCTGCAATTTGGTTACACCAATAATTTCTACAAATAGGTAATGGCTTCACTTCTTCTTTTCCTTATATTAAAACAGAAATGTCTTTTATTTCTCTTGTACTGTTTTTTTTTTTCTTAGATGCAATATGCATACTTTCCGTAGCAGCTTGGTAATGACATAACAATACTATGAACAACACATATGAAGTTCAACATCTTTTCTACTAATTACCACTTGGAAATTAAGGTTAGAGAAACATGGCGCACATACTGTTTGCAATAATAGGGAAGGGTCCCCTGAAGTCATGTTTTTAGAAAACAACAGAATCATTTCCTTGTTGATTGCTCCAATCAGTTCTGCAGGCTTGCTAGATTTAATTGCTGCTTGAAGAGCTATTCCAATGGAAAAAAAAAAAAAAAAAAAAAGAGTAAATCAGAGAACACAGGTATACAAATCTCACTGGCTGCTCAGTAATATTTATAAACAGTCGGTAAAATACTATACAACTTTATTCTTTCAAAGAGCTTTTTAAACAATTTTATTTGCGCTCTTAGTATAATAGCTTATTAATGACAGCCACTCTCTCAATTACTGTTAAGGTTCAGTAAGCATGAAGTGCTACATTGTCATAACTTAATGTCATCAAATTAGGTACAATTAATACATTACCTTCTGGCCAGCCTTTCAGTAAAGGGTGTAAGGAGCAGAGACCAGATTCTGACAGACAAATGGCCATTTTCCATTCTGAAGATTTTGAATTGGCATTAGTGATTACCATAAACGGTAACAACTGCATTACCACTTCATCCAGTAGTTCCTTTTTCTCTTTCAAAATCTCCTCTTTGACTAAAATCTCTACTGCTCGCTCCAGAACCTTGTACCTAAAAAAGAAAAAAAGTGATCTTGATAAATCATTGCTCTAGCATGTCTGCTACATGTCTTTGTTTTTTTCTCCATTTTCCATGGTTTACTTTTTCCCCTCCAGAATTCAAGTAGCATTGAGAACAAATAGGGAACTCACTGGAAATGGTACACAAATAATGAAAATTTCTCCTATAACTCAGCATATATATACAACCTAAGAAAAAGTATTTAAAGTGAAAAAATAGTTTTTGAAATATTATTGGGAGTTACTTTTGAATTTCATTTATGCAGAGAAAAAGTAGTCTGAAAAAAAAGACAGAAACATACCACTTTCCATCCTTTGAAAGATCAGCTCTCTGGAAAATATTCAAAAGACTTGATACCACCACTTCTGGATTGACTTGTTTCCTGAAAATCTGGAAAGTAATCAAGAGAGAGAAATGTAAGTATAATAAGATAAAAAAAATAAATTACTCTTCACAGTGGAAAATGTATTTATCATATCAAGAAGAAACATGGATCAAACAACACTAATTGAACTCTTAATAATAACTAAATAATCATCATTTTGTTGATGATTACACAATAAAAATATCATTGGGGTAAACAAATGTTATAAGACTGCCCAGTGTGCTCCCTTGAAATCTAATGTACAAACAATTTATTGAATGCAGAAATACTTTGTAAAATTGATAAACACACAAAAAGCAAAACACTTGGTAATTGAGTAACAATTGCTTTCACTTTATGCAGCATCTGTATTACAAAAATAAAAGGCACATCAACAAAAGACACTGAAGTTTAAAGATAATCACTCAAATGCTTCGATTGCTATCTTTTAGTGATTGAGAATGAATGAACACACAAGACCAATTATATTACTGCTAATAATATTCTCCACTACTACTAGCAGAAGCAATGAAGACAGACCGTTACCCTAGTTGGAAACAATCAGTACAATGCATACCAGAGTCCCATCCAATAAACCCGAGCTGGCGTTTAGAACTTGGCTACTATGAACTGATCAAATGACTCCCATATGGAAAAACTCAGCTGAGCACTTCTCACTAGTGTAATGACTTGTCATTGCACCATTTTCCACACAAAAGGCAGATGACATGGCTATCATTTTTACAGAGATATATACAGGATAATCAGAAGGCACACTTTATAATCAAAGCTTAAAATATGCTTTAGTATCTACTAAACAACATATAAATAAAATCAGGCTAACTACAGACACTTTGGGAAAGATGAGGAAACAGAAAGTTGCAGTAGAGGGGTACCTGTGACAGGTAAACAATAGCCTCCTAATTTGTGCTACTTCATCCTGTTAAAGGACAAAAGCCAACAAAACCATACAACAAAGAGAGGAGTACAAGAAGAACAATAAAGGACAAAAGCTATATACCAAAGAGATAAATAGAAAAGCAATTAAAAAGAATACATTCCAGACACATATTCAGAACCAGATAAAAACCTCACCTGACTTATCAAAAGAAATACACCTACCTCCAAAGCACTGAAAGCAGACATCACAACATCTCTGTTGTCATCCTTGAGGCGCTCAAAAATTGATTCTTCTATGAAAGACTGATCAAAGCCTTCCTGAAGAAAATCAGAGAAAAAAGAAACAGAACAAAAAAAAAAAAAAAAAAAAAAAAAAAAGGTTTTTAGCACAATTTATAGGCTATAATGAAATATTTGAATCCTAGTACAAGTGGTAAAATTATTGAAATTGAACCACAATAATAACAGTCTAACTTTCAACAATAAAAGTAAAAATAAAAATAACCATTAACCTAGATTTGGTTTTAGTCTACAAGCAGCTTAGTAAAAAAGAACTACATCCAGACTCCAGAACAAGGGACAATGCTGCAATGCTGACAGGAACCTCCTGAAATCACCATGAAAAACTGTCAAAATGACATTTCTGAATAGTTTTACGTATCACTTATCTTCAACTGATATTTCTGTCAAACAACTTTTAGAAGATTTCATACGCTAAGTACATTCTGTAAGTGAGAGATTCAGGACACAAACCTTTGATGTTTTGATAACATCTTTCAAATGCTGAAGAGCCAGGACTCGCACAGCTGGCTGAGGATGATTCAAACTAAGCAGAAGGGAGGTATCAGAGTCTTCCAGAAACTGAAATACAGATTTCAGAGTCACTCACCACATGTTAAAAATACTTTAAGTATATGTCAGGGTACTGGAAGAGATTCTTTCAGCATTTTTTCAGATGAGAAACCTTGACCAAAAAAGTGTCAACAGCAGGACAAAGATGTTGTATAACAGTTTCAAATTTGTTCTTCCTCACTTTGGCAGACAGTTTTTGGAACACGACTTGAAAAGTACAGTAAAGCACAGATACTTTTCCGTCCTAGAAAAACGTTACACTTATCTAAGGATTCTGAGAAAGCTCTGGTGACAATGTCAATGTGACAGACCATAGATAGAAACTGTTAAAAAGGTACCCCTGCCAGTACAATTGCCTGCACTTATCTTTTGAACGTTAAAGGCTAGAAGAAAGTCACATGGCTTCATTCTGCATGACTTTTTTCTGTTTCTCTCTTAACCCACTTGCTACTCAGTCACAGAATCCATGCCTTCAGGAAATCAGTACAAAAATTCACAAAGTTCTTCATTATATAGGTTACCATCTTTTCCTAAGTGATTTCAGTCTCTCTCACAATACTAACCACCTCTTAGTGATATAAAATAACTCAAAAAATCCTTAAACTAATTTGTTGCACTAGTGCTTATTCTGTTTCTCTGAGTTTGACTTACTCTTCAGAAACTGCGCAGAACTCTGAACACTATATTCTTCCACCTTACTGACTGTAAGCATTCATAAAAACAACACAACAACCTTCTCTTAACTCTGTTAATGTTTGTCAGCTTACCCCAAACAGACTTGCATGGCACTGACAAGCTCTTTAAGTAAGATCAGACCTTGATGGGCAGCACCACATTGTTATCAAACAGTACACTCTGTGCACTGGCCACGTTCATAAGGAAAAAAGTTACCATAAGAGCAATCAGGTGCAGGTGGAAGTGCGTAAATTTTAATGATGAGAAAAACTCACACCCGTGACTGCTCATAATAAACATGAACTTAAAAGATCTGATAGCTTCTGGTTTTATCACATTTTTGATCAACTCATCATTGCACTTAAGTGTTTTTTTTTTTGCTTTTTTTTTTTTTTGGGGGGGGGAGGAGGGGGTGGACAGGTGGAGGAGGTAGAGGGAGAGGAAGGAACAGAGAGCAGACCTTTGGCACATCAACCTTCTGTTAGTATAACCAGGTAAGAACTAGGATCAGGAATTAAGCTTCCACCTACCTTGTATTTGCCACAGCTTTGTGACAGAGAAATAAATTGATGAAAAAGATTTTGGTCAGCCTGATCTGTAGCACCTTCCAGATGCTCCTCCAACACAGCATCTAATGCTTTAGGATACCTGCCAACAGACAAAACTCCAACATTTTCCACAGAGCATTATAGAAGAGCAAGTATTTCCGAGAGAAATACAAGGAAATACAAGGAAGCTGAATGCACTTTTCTGAACCAGCTATTTTAAGAAGCTTTGCAAAGGCAATCAGTCTTTATGTCTTAACTCAGATGACATGCAGCCCACTAGGGTAAATAATGAGCAGAAAAGGTAACGTCAAACAGCAAGAAGCCATGCAAAGCCAGTAGGCCTGTGCCCAGGTATGACAGTGTTGACAAAACAAAGTTAGATCAGCAAAATAAAATTTAGACAAAAATTAAGAGTCAGTTACTTCTACTGTATTTTTTCAGCAAGATTATTGTGGTTATGACACGCAATAAACCAAGATCATAGCTGACCTTATCAGCCTACAGGCTGTATATATGTCATAGGAAAATGGAACTTACTTTCTCTCAAGAAGTCTGATAAGAGGAAGCAGCTTTTGACTGATTGCATCCATTTTGGTGGGATTAGATTCAATCTCTGAACCATAGGAGATAAACCCTTCAAGAAATTTGCTAAAATTACAAATAAAAGAAAAAGCCACCATTTTTAGGTCAAACCAGTTTTCATAAATGTTATAAAACATACTGCTGAACAGGATAGAATTAATATGCATTACTTATTGCAGATTTGCTCCTGGCCTTATGTTTCACTCTGTCCCATAAATATTCCCACAAGTGCTAAAATCGTGACTCTTTCGGATTAGTGAACATTTCAGTTTCAATACCTAAGTTTGGAGTTAATTTGTAAACCCAAATAAACATGACACTAAAAGGGATGCTCATATAATGGTAACAGCATTGTCAGGATTGTCAGCAATTCATTGTTATTAAACCAGAAATGACTGAAGTACTGCAGAAAAAACAAAAACAGATCTATGTTAACTCACGAAGCCAATAGGTGATCTAAATCTTTTTCCAGTGGTATACTCTGAAGAATAGCTTCAAGATGTCTGATGTAAATATGATCATCTCTCTCCTCAGATTCTTCTTGTTCCTCTAAGAAGAATGAGTAATAATAGCAGATGAACAATAGCTTGAACATAACCTCCCCATCCTGACTAAAACTAGTAGCTGGTACAGGCAGCATCATCTGATGAGCCAAGCACACAACTTGAAGACAACAATGTTCACTGATAACTCACATACACTCTCAGTGTGCTTCTAGCAATGCATTACACCAACGTCACTGAAGTGCCAAAGGCTGCATTGCTGTCAATAAACTCAAGTATGCTATGGAGTGTTCCAGATCTGCTACCAAACCTATGCCAGCAACTTGCTAGAGCACTCCTTGGTGTCAATCTCGACGCTTTCAACTAAAGAGCTTTCCCAACCATGATTTGGCAGTTAAAACAGTCCACAGCACAAGCAGACTTGATGGTACAGACACATACCAGTCATACCTTGCATACCAGTCAGCCTTGTTATCCACGAACATTTCCAGGCACATTTAATTTACTGGGTAAACACAGATCTCTACCACTTAAACTATATATGCATTACATGTAATCTACCTAAAATTGATTTATGTATGGACTCAAATCATGGACTTTGCAATATTACAGTACTTCTCTAAGAGTAAGAAATGTAGTATATCAAAATTAAGTTACTGCTGCATATTGAAAATCAACATCTAAATCAAAGTGACATAGGTATAACAATGCCTAAAATAGCATCCTCCATAGAACATTGAAAAACAAAAAGCAACACACACTGAAGCTCAACCACATCTTCATGTGTATTGGTACAGTTTTAAGAGCAGAAACAAAATGAAAACAGCACAGCTAAGACATTTAGCATAGCTCTCTGTCTATAAGACTCAAAGTTTTAAATATATGTGCCAACTTACCTGCATCATATTTCATGATACTGCAAACAAGGTGAGGCAACAAGTAACGCAGAAGAGGAGAGATATCATAGCCTTCTGAAAGGCCTTGCAAAAGCGTTACCAGTTCTGGGTTGTCGCACAGATAATTAAACGGCCTGCACAACAGGACAGGGAAAAAAAAGGAACAAAAAAACCAAATGTAAGCTCATCTGGGTTACCAATACTTGCAAAATATCCTAAGGATTCAATTTTCAGTACTGGGTAACAGCCTCAATATAAGTAAATGCTGCAAAGACTGAAAGGATACCACTTTCTTGTTGCCAGTTTTACTGGCGCATTTAACGCCCAAGAAGAAAACAGAGCTGCCAGTCACACTGAGCACAGCTGCTGCAAAGGCACAGTGAATATCTTTATGCTTTTGAGAAGTTGGTTGTATGAGATAAAGTAATTGTATGGATTGCATGAAGAGAGATCCTCACATTGCATAGAGTGAAAAGAAGGGAAGAGAAGTACAAGCTTAATGACAGGAGATCCTCAGAGAGAAGTAAATTGCTTCCTACTAATAAGTTCCTCTCATCTTGTCTCCCTTTATATCCACCTGCCTGGATGCAGCATGATACAAGAAGCATGCCTGTTCTTAGCTTCCTGCACCTTTGTTTTTAACCTGTTTTCCTCTTCAAAGACTGCTTCCAAATATCTGGAAGGTAATTGCTGTGTTTATCCCAGCAGAGACTTATTCTACTGGAATACCCATGTTAATTTTTCTACCAGGAACCAAACTCCTTGTAGCATGCAGGATTCCAATCACCATGTTCAGCTGCATGCAACAGCACTAACTGTTGCGGGGCAAACAAGACTGAAAGAAATGAAATACCACATGGACATCCAGAAGAATACAAGACTTCTAGGACCAAAGCAGTAGTGCTATAGAAGCACTTCAGCTGTAAAATGATATGAACTTAAAAGTTCTTCCATGGAAGGGGCAAAACTACTTTTTTTCCAAGCTCTTTAAATAACCCCAAATTTGCACTACAATTATTATGCTAATTTCTTTTCCAAGACTCCCACCTTCAAGGAAGTCTCTTTCTGACAGGCTTCAGTTTTGCACATGGACAGCAATCCCTTACTGAGGGAAGTGGCAGGAGGGGGACCAAATGACAAACTCATACGACTGAGACTCCTCAGCTGTAGCGGCCACAAAAATTTTCAAAGCAAGCCAAATAAACCTCTGAACCCTTTGACACACTATCAACAATTCTGATAGGGAGGTTTCCTTTTAATGAGAAGGATGAAAACATTCATACTATCAAAGTGCAGCTTGAGCTTTTAAAAGGAGGAAACTCAGTTCATGTAGACTTACTTTTTCCCAAGATTGTCTCCTTCCTGAGTTTGTAGAAGTAGGTTCAAACATGCTACCCCTTCCCTGGCTAATGAGGGCACTTTAGATAACGTTTTGCTTATCTGCAACATCAAGGAATGCACCAAGGAGATCTCCACTGTCACTTTCACTGTCATCTGGCAGATTATCATGTATGTTGCAGCTCTGTAGTCCTGTATAGAGGATTTCAAGCCCTAGTAAAAGAGAAAAAGTTGTAATTTTGACACATGCAAATTTTTTTTTTTAAAAAAAAAAGGTAAATTAACATACATATCATTTTCATCTTGACATCCATGCAATTACACCAGCTTTTTCTCGAGGTGTTAAGTTCTCTGCTTTTTAACAGAGCAGCGATCCCACATGCTGGCGCAAATAGGTAATATTAAAGCAGGTTGATTACTCTAACTCCATTTCCTCATTGTTTAGCACACTAAGTTTCTAAACCAAAGAGGCTCAGTCAAATTGTGTATCTATTTCTCACAGTTTCATTCTTCATGCAGAGCAGGAAATAAAGTTCTTAAAAGTGCTCTTTAAAGGAATGAGAAAGCATTATTAGTCATGGACCTTCATGTGCCTAACGCTTCAAACCCTCCCAACAGTTAGCTGCAGAAAGCATGATGGCAGAACACAGTACAGTTCATCACACAAGTAGGAAAATAAAACTTCAGGTACCTTTTGGATGTAAGGGAGCAGCATGGAGACTATGCTGTCTGTTATATTCTCTGCGGCTCCAAGAGCTGATACAATGGTGGAAGCATAAAATGCAAGAAGAACTCTCAATTGAGCAGAGTTGCCAGGTAACTCGGAGAAGACCTGGATAAGAGAAGATGAAGTTGTTGAGATATCAGAAAAAGTGGAAACACTCATATCGTTTCCCAAAAAAGAGTATGATCTCAGAAATCCAGCATGCAAGTTCCACTAACTCCTGTTGATGCAACCAAAGGCATCACTTCCCCCAGCAGAAAACTTTGCCAGTTTACTGTCCCCTTCCCCTTTTAAATTCTCATTAATATTTGAAATCATACATTTAAAACATCCATGACAATCCCCAAAAGAGATATCAAAATTCAAAGTTACAAACCAGTAGGACAAATGAGTTTATAAAAGCAATTAAGACAATGAAGTACTTTTAAACAGCACAGTATCTTTAAGTAATACAGTAGTGCCAAACTGTTTTGTCCTGGCTTAGTGGTTCTCTGCTACTTCTCACCTGAATTTTTACAAATTGTAATCTATGTAAATAATAAGACATGTTCATATGGCTTGCCAGTAAATGAGTCCTTTTACTATATGATATATGAATCAAAATATTAGTAAATGGCATAATACTGTACATAAACAAAGATGGGAACAAACAAGTGACAACACACTAACGTTCTAGAATGAAAAAAACAACCTTCACTGATTTTGCCACCAGTCTACAGATGAAATCCATGAAATCCAGGTCTTTGTAGCAGTGTGTAATGAGAGTACCCCTTGCCAGCGGGACGCCAGGTTTCTTTCCATGATAAAGAGAGTAAAATTAGCACACTCTAGGATAAAGCAAAGCTCCCAAAGTAAATATTAGCATTTACCTCTTTAAATTAAGCCTACCAATTGGTTAACACCATTGAAATTGAAAATAAGTAATAGAAACCCATACACCTCTCTGGAATTTTTACATTAAGACAGATGCTGAATAGCATTACGTATAATGTATATTCAAATAAACAAATATTTTAGTAATTGACATACTTCCTAGCAGTTGCAAATACTTAGACCTTAAAAGCACACACTAACTTCGTCAAAACAAAAGTAATTATGATTGAAGCTTTTTATCATTGTATTTAAAGAAAGATAGCAGAAACAACAGGTGGGAGTTCAAGCTCCATTCTTGCAATTAGATATTTCTGTACAATCCTACAAGCAACCACACAAACAGGTGGACCATATTCAGAGATCTACTAACAGAGTCAGGATATTATTAATAAAGTTCCTCATGTTGCTCCCAACTTGCATCTTTTAAGTACTTTACCCTTATTGGATCCAGCCAGTGCCATTTATGAGTTGGGCTTTTTATATTTAAAAGCTGAATAACTCTCACAAATAGTTTAGTCTCATGATATGGCAGAACACAACCAATCAAACTATCTTGATTGTAGAGGTGGATGTGAAATCTAAATAGAAACAAATAAATACATACAGTTAAAAATTTACTTGAAGGTCAAAACAAAGACTCAGCCATGTTCTTCTCAGAACACCTGGTTTGCTTCCTTTTAAGCAAGACCAGAGAAGACTATCACACTGAGGCAGACATATGGTCCGCTTCCCATCCAGAATCCAAAAAAAGGCCACTAGCCATATGTAGGAAGACAGGAAAGAAACAATTTTTTACCTCTCTCTCAATGATTTTAGGTCCCTAGTTGACATAAACTAGAACTTTAGTTTCTTTTGTACAGACTGTTAATATGAAATCAAAATCTACAATAATGTAGTACAAATTTCTGTACAATATATTAAAAAGAAATCACGATTAAAATGTATCAACAGCAACTGCCCACTCACTGTTTCATGATATGAAACATTACACTTTCTGTATCTGGATAGGTCAATTTATATAAGGACGAGAGCACTTATTGAAAATACTTGGTTCATTTTTTCTTCACACCTTCTTACATTACCTTGTAATAAGGCTACTTAGCTCTTGATATAAAACAAGGGCATGTTTTACAGTTCACAGTTTATATTGACAGTTTGCTATTTTACACAGCACATTATCTCAAAACATATTACAGAAAAGCCTCTCTAGGTCCTCTGTAAGATGGTTAGAGCTGTACAAATTTAGTGAAATCCTGGTAAACAAATATTTATACAGATCATCATGGTATACTGAAAATTTTCAGGGAAATTTCTCAAAAGACCAAAATATAATTGGCACATATAATGCACAGCCCCATAAAATCTAAGCCCAAATTGATATCTTTATAAATATAAATATATAATTTTAACCTTTCAACCTTTGTTCCAGAAAGATGTGGTATAATTATAAAAATTATTCTTATAAGGAAAGAAATTTCTTGCATTTCTAGAAACCTTATCTATACATGTATGATATTCAGTGGATTACCTGTGAATAAGCCATTCAAGGCACTTCTGTGCTGGCTTAAGCATAAAGTAGGGGGACAGGTGAATGAGGAACAATGAAATATTCTGATTCAGCTGCTGATTTACTGCTTTACTCTGAACACTGCGTTCCAGGCCTTTGGACATGGGACTAAACAAGCTGGATTGGAACACTTCAAAAGAAGGGTCAATCCCCATCAACTCTTCTAATCCAGTGCATCCTGCAGGGAAAAAAAAAAATGCTTTAAATGCAACAGCTGTAATTACCAGTCCTATCCAGCTACGTCCTCACTGGCACTGGGTACAATTTTGAGCTCTTCACTTAAAGGAAAACATTGATGTACAAATGTGAATCCAGCAGAGGACCGTGACGATGGTCTGGGGACTAAAAAATGACATACAAAGTAAAGGCTGAGAACTGGGTTGAAATGAGATGAGATCACCAAAAGGAAATCTTACTGCTGTCAGCTTCTACTTAATGGCATAGCATAGGTTATCAAGGAGATGGAGCCAGACTCTGAGATGCACAATGGAAGGACAGAATAGGATGACAGTTATTCCAATTGGAAGGGACCTACGAAGATCATTGAGGTCAGTAGTCTGACTACTTTGAGGATAACTAAGAATTAAAACTTTTCATTAGGACTGCTATCCTCTTAAATAAGGAAAGGTATCAACCACCTCGTTAGAGTCTGTTCCAGTGTCTAACTACTCACTTGAAAGAAATTCAGATTGGAGGGAACAGATGCATGCTGGAACACAGGAAATTCCACGTCAATATACGGATTTTTTTTTTTTTTTTTTTTAACACAGTGATGGTCAAACACAGATCAGAGGTCCAACACTGGATCAGAGTCCACAGTACCTCTATCCTCAAACTCAGTCAAACATAAGCCTGAGCTAATTGACCCTCTGATCAGTCAGACTAGTAGCAGATGACGTTCAGAGGTCCCTTCCAGGCAAAACTAGTCTATGATTTTTATATATCTGAAGTAAGCAAAGGTACTTCTTTGAATAAATTAAAATACAATATTCCATACAGAATGATAAGAATTGTTTCATTATTTTACATGAGTTTATACAGATTGAAGGCTATGCAAAAAGCACATTCTTGGGTAAATATATATTCAAAAATGGGAACTGATGCGCATAAGGGGCCTGACATGTGCCAACACAGAAAAGGCTTTTTCTATTTTCCATTATTTGTGGTCATAATGTTACCAAAGAGTAGGGTGTCAGTACATTTTCATGAAATCCTAGATTAATTCAGGTTGCAAGGGACCTTGGGAGATCTCTAGTCTAAGGCCCTGCTCAAAGCAATACTAGCTCCCATATCAGTCCAGGTAGCCCATGGAATTATCCAGTTGTGGTTTTCAGAAGGATGGATGGCAGTCTCCTGTTAAACTGCTTGATGTGATGAAAAGGCTTTTCGATACACCCACGCTGAATCTCTGCTGTTTTAACTTACACTTACTGTCTCCTGTTCTCCTGCCATGCATTTCTCTGAAGAACATGACCCATCTTATTAACATCTCCTCATAAGTATTTGCAGGCTGCTAGCAGACCCATGAAAGTCTTCTCTTCTCTACAATTAAGCCAGATTATCCTTCCTCCCCTTTTCAGGCAAGTTCTCCAGCCCTTTAGTACCTTGTGTCCTCTGCAATGAACTCACCCCAGTTTGACGAACATCTTATGCTGGGGATGGAGGCAAAACTGGACAGTCTTCTAGAAGTCACCTATCAAGCACTGAGTGAAGAGGGATATCATGCCCCTCAAGCCACCAGGTGTACCTGTGACAGCACAGCTCGGAATGCTGCTGGCCATCTTTTCCAGCAAGACACAGCTTGCTGCCCCCCAGCACTCCCCTGGGTCCTGCTGCAGGATACCTGAGCCGGATCACCCAACCAGTTTTTCACCCATGTAGCTGCCTCCTGTACAGACTGGAATGTCTGAAACTAGTCACAGAAATGTTGTGGGAGACAGCGTGAAAAGCCTTGCTAAGGCTAGATAAATGGCGAGCACCGCTCACTCCTTGCTGTACCAGGCAGGCGTGACTGATCTGCGGTAACACCACGCTGACTGTCCCCAGTCACCTCACGGGCCCTGAGATGTGCTCCAGCGTGACCCATCCCGCAATTCTGCTGCTAACCGGAGGATCACAGAACCATTACGGTTGGAAAAGCCCCTCAAGACCACCTGGTCCAAGCATCCCCCTACGCTGCCTACCTGAGCTACACCCTGAGTGACTCCTTTGGCCCCTCCGTGGCTAAGGACACGCCCTCCCCGCCCGTCCGGATAACCGATTTTTAACGCGCCAGCCGCGCGAAGCCCCCAGCTCACCGATGGCGAAGAAGGTGTCCCTGTCGACGGCAGCCGCCTCCTTGCAGTCGAACAGCAGCGACGCCGCCTCGGCGCGGCTCAGGAGGCTGGGGTCGCTCTGCGGCAGGGCGAGCCGCCGCAGCTGCTCGGCCAGGGACGTCATGGCTCGGCCGCTCCCCTCCGCGGACACCTAACGGGAGGCAACGGCGGCAGGCCGCGGCTCACACCGGCCCCGTAACGGCCCCGTAACGGCCGCCGGGCCGCGGTTACCATGGAGACGCCGCCCCCCTCCCCCCCCCCCAGCCCGGTCCCGCCGCCCCGCGCCCACCTGGCCGCGCGCCGGGCCCCCACGTGCGCCGCACCGCGCGCCGCTAACCCGGAAACAGCGGCGGCAGCGGAAGAGGAAGCCCCGCCTCCCGCCGGCCGGGCCACGCCCCTCGCCCGTCTGCCCGCCCGCGGGAGGGGTGGAGTGACCCCGCCCCCTGCGCGTGCCGGGAGCTGCCGTTGGCGGCCGTTGGAGGCGCGTGCGCGTGACTAACGGCAGCGTGCGGTGGCTGTGAGGGGTAGAGGGGGTCTTGCTGGCCAGTGTGGGTGTGAAGCTCTTTGGGCAGGGCTGATATGCCCTCGCTGTAACGGTGCGCAGAGCTGGGGTTGTTCTATATCCAGGTTCTAAGCCTGAGCTTTTAAAAGGTGCTGAAAGCTCCTTTGATGCATGTGGGTGAGGTCCCAGAGCAGAACCCCAGGGTAACGTAGGCTGGAGGGGCTCTCTGAAAATCACCTGGTCTAGCCCCAGAGCAGGGCCAGCTCAAGGCAAGCTGGAATGGAGCAAGTTGGCATTGGAATGGGTTGCCCAGGGAGGTGGTGGAGTCACCATCCTGGAGGTGTTCAAGGAAAGGTTGGACCTGGCACTGAGGGACATGGTTTAGTGAGTGACATTGGTGGTAGGGTGAAGTCCGGACCAGATGATCGTGAAGGTCTTTTCCAACAGTAATGATTCTGTGATTCCATCAGTTGCTCAGAGGTTTGTCTGGCCAGATTTGGTGCATCTGTGAGGGTGGAAGTTCCATACGTTTGGCTGCCTTCAGGTTACAAACAAATTCCTAAGATTAAAGAGTATGGTGTCACCCACCTGTTTGCATTTAGGGCCATGGTGTTTTGCACCTTGAAGCAAGTGAACGAAGCCAGAAAGAGAATGTAGGTTTTGGCGATCCAGGAGCAACCTGGAAAAAAGCAGAAATAAAACTAATTTCAGTTAATATGAGCTGATGGGCAAGATGTCAAATATAACAATTCCACCACCAGATATGTACAATTATTCCATATATTGTCAAGAAGCTTTATAGCTACAACAGAAATAACAAATTTGTTTCCAGTAAAACCGCCTTGTTTGGCAGTGATTTAGCGTGCAGTAGAAATACAAAATAAAATGGATGTAGATTTAGTTTTGCAGAGAATTATTTATGTGCTTAAATTTATCCATTACAAGTGTCTACTGATTTCAGCAAGACAGTATGCTTTTATTAAATTAAATGTATGCACACCTTTGTAGGAGCGGGAGCAGGGAGAGGAAACAAAGTAGGATATCTGGTTTTGTGCCTGGTTATATTTACTGGTGCTTTGTCAGTGAGAGTGTATTAACTACATATTTTTGTGTTACTTCTGACGGTATTTGGTTGTAAAGATAATTGCTTAGCTGTTAAAGGTTGATACCACCACAATTAAAATAGTGTTAAGGTATTTGGAGGATTTTACTGATTTAGAGGATTACTACTATTTTTCTGATTGTTCTAATGCCTAGATTCTGACCATCTAGCAAATGAGCTTGCTACGGGTGAAGCAAACCAAGGTGCCAATTTATTGCACTTGTTCAAATTCCCCATGACTTTTGTGCATCTTTTTCCTTCATGAAGCCTTTTGCAACCTTATTTTTAGTATAGTTCAAACTGCTATAAATATTCATGTTTCTATATCTAAAAATATCAAATGTTATTAAAATATGTAGACTTTCCAAAGGCCAGAAACCAGTTTCTAAAAAAAGTACTATATTATAGTTACCTAATTAAAATCAGTCGTTATATAGCAAAATAATTGCTAATAACTCTCTAGCCAGAGAGATAAACTGGAAGTTGAAAATACTGAACTGTGTTCAGGTTTCCAGAATTCCTATCCCACTGAATTCTCCTTGTAGAGAGCTGCAAAAAGTATCTTTCTAGAGAAGGAAAAATACTTGGTTTTGATTTAATTTCAAAAACCTGTTCCATAGGAAAAATACAAGAACAGAATGCCTGTTAAGAGCTATGCTTAGCTAGCACTGTAATTCCTCAGTGGTGAAGCTGACTATCTCAGAGACTTGTTCCAATTTCTATTTATGTGCATTAAGCTCTGGAGATGTACACTGAACTGCAAAGTGATGCTTTTCTGAACTTCAAATCAAGCCTGTTTCATCCAGTCCCTTCAGATTCCCAGTGCCTGCATTGTCACATTGCTACTCTGTGTAGGTGGAATTCTTGTGGCCATACTGCAGCTAGGGTTGTCTCTGTTGATGGTTGCTTTTAAACCGAGTTTGACACACGTTGGATTGTCTGCTGAAGATTTATCAGTCTTAGAATGTGAATTTTCACATACTAATTTATATTTGGAAAAAAAATGATGGAGAGAGAGCTATATCGACCTCAGTAAGTAATGCAGCCCAGTAGGAAGAAATTTGTGGAAAGAAATAGTGCTGAGGAACTTCTGTGCACACTATATACATTTCAGAGGTTTTACGCCGACTGGATCTTGTTCTGCCCTGTAGGCTAACTTCCTGCTAGGTGCGCTCCTAGAATGCATCGGCTGGTTTGGTTTCTTATGTAGGCCACAGGCAGGGAGGAGTTTGAGCTAAAGTGGAGAAGAGAATCACTTCTGATACAAAACAAGAACTGTTCAGTAGAATACAATAGTAACGTATCAAAATGAAGGTCAGGAATTGAGTATCGCCTGTACAGTTGACATGCAAAGTTATGGGCTTGGCCAGTGTTTGTATTATTCTCAAGAGTTTATTAATTCATTTCCTAAGATGATTCTTTTTCCTTCTTACACCACCTCCTGTAATCTGATGATCCACCATGATTTTGGATCATTTATTAAAACAGTTTTGAAGGAGTTGGAAGAGAGCCACTGTTCATCCACTTTGTTATTGCTTGCTAATAGTCTTGGTAAGTTTACTGACATTTCCCCATGCCATTGGTAATAGGGAATGTGAAAATACTTGACATCCAAAATACAATCTGATTACAACATGATGAAGTAATATTAAAACTTTTCTAGAGTAGTCACAGGAGTCTTTAATGTCCTTACAGTAAGTATCAAGTTCTCCAGCTTTTGAAGCAGAAGTAGGTGTTAACAAATGTGTGTGGTTAGTGGGGGTATATGTATGCAGAGCTGTAAATGAATCCATATTCTAGAAGTGGATTGGACGTTTTCTAAGCCAATGTAAGCTTGTTGTCAGGAGATGCCTTTTGTTTTGCTGTGGGTTTCAGGAGGTGTGCTAATGTTCTGTAATTTTGGAGGCTGTGCAGTTAAATTTGCTACTCTGAGCCAATGTACATCTTTGTTCTTAATTCATATACATATCTGCTCCTTTTTGGAGATTATCATTTATAGGCAGGTATCTGTGGTCTCTGATTTTATGGAGTTCCTGTAATTGTCAGGAAGAAGGGAAGAACAGTGCTTTATTGTATACTTTAGGGATCTAGTAACTTATTTTTCTCTATTTTAATTTCTTTCTGCTCTCTGTAAAAATGCAGCAGTCACCCTTTGCATCTGGACTTTGTTATGCAATGATCAGACAGTGCCTTTGTGCAGCGTATACCTTGATAGGCCTTGAGTCCGTTGTTCTCTTGGCTTGGCTTTTGTTAGAAACAGAGATTGGAGTTACTGTACCATCTAGGAATGCAAATACATAAAACTAGAAAGTTGAGATTTATCTTCCCTATCTTCTACTCCTCAGCTACAGACTTACCTTTTATGCTTACTTTAGGGAAACTCAGGAGTAACTCATGAGGACAGTGGAGTTCTACAGGAGTGCAGCTGGTGGAACTGGAGGCAGAAACAAGCATAATTCAATGGTGCTTGAGGTTGCAGAAAATGGCAGTACTAATAGGTGAAACAGGACTGAAAGGAAAATAATTTTTCAGTTGAACTGAATGGCTGGGAGAAACTTGCTTGCTAGGCACTATATCAAGCACATCATCGACTTACTGACCACTGTGGCAGTCAGTATCATGTTTCCCTGGCTTTTCTTGGAAAATCTATTGCAGCTTCCCCCAGCCATAAATTCTCATGTGTAGCTGCATTCCAGATCTAAAAATAAATAGAAACCCTCTGGATGGGGTGGAGAAGGGGCTATTTTGGAGACTTTACTGTATTAAAGGTTTTATGACACGGTACTACAAACTCCGTGCTTCTAATCAAAAATTATTGTAAAGGAAGCTTTTAAATATTTATTCTAGAGAAGAAGAAATAAACCATAAATAAATAATAATAATAAAAAAAAGGTGCTTCGGCTAGGCACATGCAGAGAAAGCATTGGCTTGAAAACAGTAGGCAAGGGCTGTCTTCATAACTCTGTATTCCTACATGATAGGCCTAGTTTATTCCTAAAACATCAGGGATAGTAGAGATAACAAAAAAAAAAGGAAAAATCAGTTCTTCTATTGCTGAACTACAGGTGGATTATTATATTTTTGATATTTGTGTATTGTAAAAAAATCAGAAAGTTGGATTTCAATGAACGCTCAATTGTTGCAGTGAAAAATAGGCAACTGCCTCTCATGATTGCTGTGACTATGATAGTTCTTTGTGATGATTTGTTATTTATTAGGCTGAGAAAAGGTATTCTTTGTGTGTACATTAGCTGCTTACTGTTATGAAAAGATGCCTTTGCTAGACAATCTATGGAGAGAGTAGGTGCCATGGAGCTACTCTGTGGTACTTGTGAGTTGTGGTGTTTAATGTGTCAGGAAAACTTGGTAATGGGAGTGTGGTTTTTTGGGACTTGGATGTAATAGGCAATAAGGGGACTGCTGTGTACTAGACGTGCCTCATCTTTCATAGCAGGGCTATAAATGATGAAAGAGAAACTTAACTGAAGGTTGAAAGAAGGAAAATGTGATCGATAAGAAGCATGCTTCTTAATGCAGTGTGCTTTTCTTACTGCAGTATGCTGTCTTGCTACCTCCTCTCTCTGTTGCCTCTGTTATTCAAGCAAATGGCAAGTGTAGGAATAACAGCAGATCTCATATGGTGCAGCTACCCATTCCTGACCTGCAGCTGTTCAAATTGCTATTTACTTGGCAGGCCAGCCAGTTGCTGTTCTTTTGGTTGTGTGGTTTTATTTTTTTTTAAATGCTGAGATGAATCACATCTTTCTCCCTGAAGGAGAAATAGTGTTGTTCCTGTCCAGACACACTAAATACCTTTAAGCCTGTTGTCAGGCTGGCCCTTGAAGCTAGTGCCACTTTCATTTCTTCATTTACCTCAGTCACTGCCAGTCATGCCTTTTTCATACCTGGTGGAATATGTGGTTTAAACTAGAATGAGCTTGCAATTTTAGATGATAATGTCAAAAGCCAATATGATTCACATTCAATGGCAGAAGGTGGAAGATAAATCTGCTGATTTTGCTGTGTGCTTATATTCAATTACATGTTTTTTATTTATTTTCTAAAATTTATTTTACATGTCTTTACATAGGAATGAATTACGTGTTCATGTAATGCCTAGCTCAGTGGCATTATGAACACTGGGAACAACTGAACAACTTCCTTTAAACATATGCATGCATATATGTATTAGAGAGATTAATACTATAATATCTAAAGAATATTAAAAAGTGTGTTCTTGTGATACTGCATTATACAAAGTATATCACAATCACACACACAAAAAAAAAACTTAAAATTTCATTGTGTTTCAGTACAGTTTTAAAAGATGTTTGGGTTTTATATTTGCTTTCATTGTGCCTTGGAAACTGTTCATGCTATTATGTGCTTTGGGGATCCCTGGTGGAGAGAAAACTAACTGTTCTTTGAAGAAATAGTGCATTTGATTTAGGTGGCAAGGGCATGCAACTGAGTTTTACTGATAAGCCTAGATTTCTAAATCTGGGAACTTGCTAGAGATGCCATGTTGTCAGACCTAAAATAGTGGCCTTGCTGTCTTGAGATGATGTAAAGCCTTGGTGCTCCCTTCCACAAAATAGACTTGACAAATGGAAATGTTCTTGATAACAGCTAGTAACTGTTACTGGTGGAAGGTTATGTCAGTGTTTTCTCCAGTGCGTTTCTTGCTCTCTAGCATTCTGCATGTATTGTGTATTCCACTGAAGAGAGCTCTTTGCAGAGGAACTACTTGAGAGAGACTTGGAGATCCAGTGACATCAGAGGTGATTCCTTGGACACACTGAGAGGAGGGTACTATTTCTGCAGAAAGCTTGAGAGGCACTTAGGGGGTAGGAAGACAGCCTGGCATTGAGCATCTAGTGAAGGGGAGTGTGTGGCTCTGAGAATCGGGTGATTCTGACACTGTTGCTGATACACCTCTTTGAATTAAGCCTGGCAACCAGAGACAAAGCAGTTCCTGCTGTGATGCTCTCAAATACTGTATAGAAGAGGTTCCACTTCAGAATCTTACCTTCATGCTTTACCTGTGATAGGACCCTTTTGGTTTGTAATACCTACTAATTGCAACAGTTCAGTGATGTATGTGCCTTGCTTCAGTCTATAGAGGGGGAGCAAAGCATTTTAAACCATTTATGACTAATTTCAACTTCCAAATGTGTCTATTCTGTCTGTGTCAATGTAAAAGATTTCAAGACTGTTGTGTGTGAATCCACAACAGACAGGTCTAAGATGCAAAGAAACAGAACAACTCTTGTTGTTGGCCTGTTGTAGTAAATCTGGATTAACTTCCCCTGCCTTTGGGGAATGTAAACAGAAAGCTTTTACCTTTTAGTGTGTGGAACATAAACTTTCTTGAGCAGAAGCTGTAATGGTCTTATTATTGTTAAGGTGCACTGGAAACCTTTATTACTTTTGTTAACATTTTGTATGAGCTGTCTTCCAATTCAGAATTTATTTTTAATTTCTTAATTTATAAAGTATTTATAATCAGTTATAGAACAGATGTCTTAAAACAAACTAACAAAAATAAATAAGATTACAAGTCAATTAATTGTGGGCTATGGCAGAATTGAAGTTTTCTAAGCAATCTTAATTCATCCACTTTGTAAGTTTCACAATGCAAGCTTTAATTGCATAGTCACAAACTCCTTTTCTCCAGAAATACTGCTTTGTTTACTGTGTTGCATAAGCAGAGTTCCACAGCATTATGATTTCTCTTTTTTTATTCAGTAGAGGTCTGTTGCATGCAGTTGAAGCATGTTTCCCAAATATAAAATAAATTATTTTCATCTCTGGTTATCACTGTATTTCTACTTTCAGTATTCCAAATCCATAGGGTATTCAATTTTCATATGTATCCTTACACTTTATTGTTATCATTATTGGTCTACAGAAAGAAAAGTGAGGTACATGCTCCCAGTTGTAGAGTCTTACATTTGCCTGATATTTCCATTATGCATTGTTTTAAACATTTTCTCCTGCAATTGAAAGTGCATTCTATGACTCCTGACTTCCACTACTTACCAGTACAAAATCAGCCCCTGGGTTTACAGGGCTTGTTTTGTCCCACCAGTCTCATTTTCCATAGATCATCTGTGTAGCAGGGTGACCTATGAAGGAGGTGTAAGGGGGGTTGCTGAGCCATGAGGAATGAATGAAAAAGTTTCTTGGTGTTCTAGAAGCTCATTCACGACTCAGTGGTTTCCCCTACAGAAGCCCGAGGTATATTTGAATACATCCATTTCATGGATGAACTTTGATCCATGCAGTTCAATCCATCCATGAACTGCAAAATCAGCTTTTTGCTGAATGCTTTCATCAGGGGTAAAGAGGCCAGAGGAAGATGTGTTCAGCCTTTCTCAACTAAAACAATGTATTTCAGAGTTCGTACTACAAATACATGTGGAGACTTACAGCCTATAGGGATCATCTTTGTTCTAGTTTCTGACTCTGCCTGTATTAACTATTATCATATGAACTGGGAAAATACCCAGAACAGCATCTGAGTTGGGAAAAAAAGCAGTTTCAGTTCAGTTAAGAAATTCAGGAAGTTAACAGCTATTTTAGATCTAACTACAGGGCACAACAGAGATCTAGATCACATATTACCACAACTCTGCTACATTTATCCTATAAATGAACTGTCTTCAAAGTGAAGAAGCATGCAAATACTTTTTCTTTACAAACGGTGGCCTGAAGTTTCACAGGGAGAGAGATGAGCCAATGAAGAAACAAGTGACTCATCCTCATCCAGACATTGAGAATAGACAAGAGTCATCAGCATGAGTGGATTGCTGCTGGTAGATTTCAAGAACAACCAGTCTTGAACTGGAAAGTATGTTGTCCAAAACTGATACCCATTGCTCCTGAGATGAGAATATGGCCAAAGTTAGTGAGAGAGATCATAGCTGGAAAAAGAACAATTGTCTTCGGAACAGGAATTGGAAAACACAGGCCTTGCTTTAACGTCAGGCACAGCAGGAACACTGCTCATTTTCTCCGTGCTGATTCTTAATATACCTTAAGCGTCAGAGAAAAGCTTTGTTGGACAGGATGCCAGGACAAGAGTTCTGGAAAAGAAAAACTTGCACAATGTGTGTTGCAAAAAGACTGTGTTGTCTCTGTTTGACAGTAATTCAGGTTAAGCCCAATGTTGCCTTATACAGGGCTGAATTTGCCCCTTTTACTGATCTTTGTGTCACTCCTGTAGAATGAACAATAAGTAGTTAGTACTAATTTTTACAGACTAGCAATTTGTTCAAACAAGTTGTCTTCTTGAGTGTATTATTTTAATTTCATAGATGTTAATAAAATTATGTCGGTGTATCTGGAAGGAGAAATGAGGGCACAGAGAATGCAACTTCTCTAAGGTCATTCAGTGAATCTGTACAAATGCTGAGATTAGAACACAGCAATGTTTGATATCTAGTGCCCATATCCTGTGCCCATAATCTCTACCTCATACCTCAGTGATTTAAAACCTGCCAGATCTTCTCTGTGCCCCCTAGATAACTGTTGTCTGGAAACTCTGACTTAGTTAACAGCCTTTGTTTTTAGATAAATAAAGGCATGTTGTCTCTGTATTCCTTATCTCATGCATACATCTGTGTTCTCCTTTCTTACTGTGACCAAAACTATTGCTGAATAATGTTACATTTACAAAAAAGATAAAAAAATGTCTGAAGTAAATCAGTCCTGGGTCACACAGGCTGACTAATGTTTTTTTTTTTTTTTTTTTTTTTTTTTTTTTTTTTTTTTTGAGCTGGTTCTATTCATGAAGTACAAACTGTGTAGCCAGTTGCAGGCTTTAGCATTGCCTTAGGCCCCCAGTTTCTTCCTTGCTTTGTATCTTTGTGTGGTAAGGCTAAGCCAACATAAAACAGGAGCACAGCCAGGGTTCTCAGAACACATGACGGCTCTTCTGAAGGTTTGTAATAGGCCATGCTATACTCACAGTCCTGCTCCTTACACTCTCATCACTGAACCATTTTTAAAATCCTGGCTCTGTCTCACCATTTTTTCCAATCCTATGCCAGCACTATTTGTAGTTTCCCCACCTGTTACCGTGTGTATTACGTTGTAACTGCATATTGCTCTACAACTTCAGTCTGCTAACAGGCTGACTGCAGTGTGCTTATAAATTGCCATATACATTTCCCAGTTTTTCATATGATGTTACATTTTTTAATCTTTGCAAACAGTCTGTCAAAACTTCTGATTTTGTTTAGCTCACGATTTATTCTGTTTCTGTGAGTTGCACCTATTCAGACAAGAACCATTAAACAACAGAGGTGTCCTCAAGAAGCAAGCTGAAATGATTAGGAAGTTGAGGTATCATGTTGTTTTCTGAAGTATTTAATAGAGATGTGTGGGAATTTAAGCGCTGAGGGCTCTTATTCTCAAAAGGTGTGATCTTGAGTAAGTGCAGTGTGGCAGCAGCCATTGCTAGAGGGTTTGCCCACTGCCCTGCTGTATCTTTCTGTGCTCACATCTGAGTTTATGACTGCTATTATGTAGCACGTATTACTACATACTAGTGCAGTGATACTGTGGCAGAGACCAGATTTTAAATGTTTCCTGCTTACCTAGTGTTTCCTGAGAACCAGGACCACCTGCTCTGCAGACTACAAGGCTGCAGGCATGGCTCTAGGAATGATAGGGACATCCCCTCCAGAGTATGAGGGACCCTGAATGCCTGAGCAAGCCTGGCGTACTAGTATACCACCAGGCATGTTTGCAGGCTACACACAGACCTGTGAGACAGAGATGGAGCTGGAGTAGGTAAAGCACGCTGTAATTTTAATTGTTCTGTGGGCTGATCAGGGCTTTTAGAGATAGAAGGCCTCTGCTCCAAACAATCTCTGTTCTAGGTGGACATTGAAAACCAAAGGAAACTTTGACTATGTTTTAGAGATGGAAGGGTGCAGCACAATAAGCTTGTTTCTCTTTATATCACTGAGAACAGTCTAATGGGTCAACACCTAGCTTTTTAGGAAAAATTTACTTGAAGTGACTTGCTGAAGGTTACATAGGGCATCTTCAGTTGGTGTGGATCACCCAGTGTCTCAGCCCCGTGATTTTCCTTCTGCACAAAGGGTTGGCAACAGCCAGTGATCTCAGTGTAGTCAGCATTTTCTCCATAGTCCTGAAGCCCAAGCTATGCTTTGGTAGTATTTGTCTGTCCTATAAATGCTTCTTGCTACACTTCATCCACGGCTGAATTTCAGGGGCAGAGTAAGTTGTTTCTATATATAGTTGATGAAGCACGTTGAGATCTTTTGACGACGGCAGTTGTTTCTATGAAGTCAGCAATGCATTTTTTTTCTCTTTCTCCATTTGTGTTTCCAAACCGGTCACTTGAAGGAGCATACTTTTAAAATACATATATATGGTACATACTTACTGTTTGTATAGTTAATATTGGATTTTTTCAGAGTCAAAGCCTGTGTCTCTTGGTGCAAGATGTGGGAGA
The DNA here is from genome assembly GCF_009819795.1 of Aythya fuligula. Taxonomy (NCBI): domain Eukaryota; kingdom Metazoa; phylum Chordata; class Aves; order Anseriformes; family Anatidae; genus Aythya; species Aythya fuligula. The sequence goes on from NC_045561.1 coordinate 25,074,914, forward strand.
GCTGTGTTCACAGTGCTGCTTTGCCTTAACTCAGGCAGAATCAGAATTTTGGTTCCTGTATGTATGTTTCTTTGCTCTCTTCCCTCCCTTCCTTCCGTATGTGTTCATTCCAGGAATAGGAAGTGAATTTAAATTAAATATGTAAAGACACATGAATGAACAGTAAATTTTTTTTTTTTTTTTTTTTTTTTTCTGAAATGAAAGAGGCTTGTGTTTATTGCAATGGAGAAAAAAAGTCTTGTTTCTCCCAAACTCCCATAAATAAACACATCTTATAACACTTGTCCTTTTCTGTTTAGATTTATTTGGGAAATTCATACATCATTTTTAACAGAATCCAATATTTTGGCCCAATCTTGATGGTCTGTAGTTCATTTTCTGGTTAAGCTTTAAAGTAGTGGATACCTGCTGCAAGCAAAGTGATGTTCTGAGAGAGTTATGGCATGCTTTGAAAATAAAAGGGCTTTTTGATCCCTCTTAAGCTTCTGTTAGCAGTTTAAGTAAGTGAACAGTCACTTTGAATTTTTTGGTTTCATTGACTTCTTCCCTGAAAAATCATCCTACTGTTCTTTTTCACAGATAAACAAGCTGTGCATATGGAAAGGTGATTGCTTAAAGTCTTCTGATTTATGGAGCTCTCATAAGGTCCTTTATTTTCCTGTGGCCTTTCTGAGACAATTTTGGCAGATGGTGGTCTGTTGTGTTCCTATACAGAAATGTTAAAAGTGAAGACTAATGGTGATCACTTCCACATCAGCTGATTATTTCACAGATGATTATTTAAGTAGAGAAATCTGGCTTATTTCTTATTCTAAATCTCCAAGTTCAAATAGAAGAATAATCTGGAAAAACATCACTGAAATTTTCAGCATTTTTGAAGTTCTATTAAAAAGTTGGATTTTCTGAGAGTTTAAGAGGGAAGAATAAGAAATAGGTCAAAGGAATTGGAAGTCTGATGAACACTGAAGATATGGAGGGGTGATTTCTTGAAAGAATGATATGACAGGTTTTTGGGGAGCAAATGGATGTTAAAAATAAACCATGAGATAATTTCTATTTAATTAAAAAAGGTGATAAAGGGTGACACAGAAGTGAGAACCGTGCTAACTAAAGGTAGTTAGAAAAGCCCTGTGTTTCTCAAGGAGCTTAAAGTAATATGTGCCAGGAGGCTTTTGCTTAGATTATATTAGTTTCAAAGATCCTTGGTAAGCTGGAACTGTGATAAGAAATACTGAATGAGTTCACTCACAGACCTGCTGCTCCTATTTGTAAAGTTCTGGCTTTCTTGGTGCTCCTCTTATGTGGAAAGTGCAAATCATATCTTGTGGTCATGGTATTGTTTGGGGGGTAAGCATTCTCCTGGGTAAGCCTTTACTGGCATTTATGTTAGCATGAACTACAATTGCATACCTCTTGTCAAATAAAAGATAAAAAGTTGACTATTCTGCACTATTTCTTTTGATCTTCCAGAACCACATTATTTTTTTTAATATGTTTGGAAAATGTGAATATTCTTTTTGTCTTAACATATTGTAAATAGTGTTATTTCTTGCTCAAATACACCTGTGTGATCTCAAGTGCCACATCAGCTTAAAGTTCTATATGTATGTGGGTCACCTTGTTTCTTCCTCTTTCTCTTCTTAGGACTTCTGCTCAGCTTGTATATTTCTGTTTTCGTTTTATTTCCTCTCTTCTTAAGGATACACAGTTTCTAGCTGTGCTACTCTGCCAGCTTTAGTGGGGTTAGTCTTAACCTACCTCTGATGTGGGAATAAGCTGATTGAGCACACTGCTGCCCCTCCATGTCTGCTTGACTCATACTGCTCTGCTGGGCTCAGCTTTCCTTTTCTCTAGGTGATCTGGAAGAGTCAGCTCTCTTTGCACTTCAGATTTGTCGTCACAATTCCATTTTGGCTCTCTTTCCACTATAGCCCTCCATTCATATGCTTCTCATTACCATCTGCACAGTTCGTTTATAAAATTAAATTAAAGTAGTAAACAAAATACCAGATACTCCTCCTAATGCTTCATCTATAAATATCTTCCCTGCCTACTCATGCTGTCTGATTAAGGGTCAGTAAGCAGTTATTTAGAGAACCTAAAACAGGTCAGATACCATCAAAATAGACAGTTCTTTTAAAATCAGGATGTTACATTTAGCTTCCTGTTTAACAGTTAAAATGCTCATCTCTCTCAAAATGCACATTGGTAAGGTTGAAGCCCATTATTTTGACATTTTCAATATGAAAAAATGTTAACTTCTTTCATTCTGAAATATTTTTTCATCTAAATTGAACTAACATAACATAAAAAGTGGATTTTGAAATATTTGCCCCTCACATAAAAATTTGAGTTTATTCCTGTTTGGAATCAACTTGAGGGTTTTATTTATTTATTTATTTGTTTGTTTGTTTATTTATTTATTTAGCGTTCTCTTAGAATATCATAGAGATTCTGTGGTTCTGTGTGTTAGTTCCTTGGAACAATGATGACATTTTGGTCAGCTTTGTTATTAAAGTGCTAAGTTTACTTAATTACATGAAACACGAAAAAATGGACATAATGTTTCAGCAGTGACCAGCTATGTTTTGAGCAAATTCAGTTATAATTTAAGAAAAAAAAAAATACATCCTTCTTTCAAAATCTTAGAAAATGAGGGTAGATTTTCCTTTGATTTACAGAAATCTAGACATGGATCTGATTCCAGCATTAATCTGCAGTGTCATCAGATATTGTCATCACAATGCCTCAGTTTTTATTTCATGACCCAGGCACTCTGGACCGTGTTATATGACGAGGGCCAGCAAATGAATAAAACACACAAATTACATCAGCATAGGCATAATGTGTTCCTCCATACACTTTTTTTTTTTTAATGTAATCACTATTTTAGACATGGGCTGAGAGTTTCCTAAGAAAGTGTTCATCTGTGCTCAGCATTCATCACCGTTTGTATCATTTTAAATGGAAATACTATAGCAACCCTGAGAATATTTGTATTGAGCAGGTGAAAAGCGTGTATTTCTGATTTTGCTTCTTAGACCTGGATTTTTATTTTTAGACTATTTATCTTGTGGTAGGTCGATCAAATTTAGGAAGTTAAGCTTGATTTGACTGCATGAAACATTTGTGCTAGAAACCTCTTCTGAATTCAAATTTTCCATCCTCGTGTTACATTTATGATTTTTTTTTGAACTGATGGGTAGATATGAACAGTTTGTATGTATGGTCATCTATATTTCATGGACTTGCAGGATAGAAGGCAACTTGGCAGAAAGCAGAGCTTTAAATAGTAGTAGAGAGTGTAGGACATAGGCTCTCTAGCTGTTACTTATCCTGATTATTCATTCACATTGGTTTAGGCACCTGTAGTTGCCTTTATTGAACACAGTTCTCTCTTGTGTCTGGCTTTGGCATGGCTTCTGAAAGCTCAGCTTTGGTGAGCATTTTTTCTTTGTAAGGTTGAAATTGTATCCGGTATGGACACCCATAGGGAGGATGACCTTGGCCGATGGGTGCAGGCATTACTGACAACCTAGCTGAACACAATAAACTTGCCAGTTCCTCGGGAAACATTGTCACTAGGACAACTGACATAAAATGACACAGGAGATAGGGAATATGGTTGCCAATATGCCTGATCCCAGTGCTATCTTGTCAGATTTCACTTTGTGCAAAGCACAGGTGTGTGGTTGCTGTCAAACTTTTTAAAGTCACTGTTTCTGCAGACCTTGCTGTGCCCTTATACGTGTCTGCTTTTGAGGTGCACCAGGCATGTCCTGGACAAAAAAAAAAAAAAAAAAAAAAGAAGCCACGTTGCTTTTCTCAGTTGTGATGCATACTTTCTCCTTGAACTCCAGACCTGATCTCCAATGCCATTGTCTCATCGCCCGGGTGTCCTCTTCTGCGTTGGCTCTGGTGCCCATAATCTGAAGAGGACAGTGACAAGTGACTGAAGGGTCGCCACGGACGGATGACAAACCACGTTGTGCTACATTAACAAACCATACGCGAGCCTGGAGAAATACAAGTAAGTAGATTTTAAAAAACTCTCCTTAGGCAGACGGGCGGGCGGTATCTTTTTGGTCAGAGCGGTTGCGCTGGCGAGCTCCCCGGCCCGCCCTCCCCTCTCGCTGCCCCCTCGGCGCCTGCGGGAGGGAGGGGGGCAGCCGGCGGGGCCACGTGACAGCCCCGCGGCGATAATAACCCGCGGCCATGGGCAGCGCCGGGCTTCTCCGGGGGGTCAGCCGCAGGGAGCTGCAGCAGCACAGAGAGCGAGCGAGGGAGGGAAGGGAAGGAAGGGAAGGGAAGGAGGAGAGGGAGACAGAGGGAAGGAAGAAAGGGCACCACCGGTCAGTGCCTACCTGGCAGTTTCAGCCTCTGCTCTCGGCAAGACTCATCGCTATTCACACCCTGTCTCCTTGGAAAAGAAAAAGAAAAAAAATTCAACACTGCTACCTACAACCCATCAGCGACTAAACTAAACTTTAATATATCTGTATTTAACTGTAGTAGAAGCCACAGCAGTTGAAGCTGATCCCTGGGTAGAATGAACAGCATGAACCAGATAGAAACAAACATGCAGTATACCTACAACTATGAAGAAGATGAGTACATGACCCAAGAAGAAGAATGGGACAGGGACCTGCTCCTGGACCCAGCATGGGAGAAACAGCAAAGGAAGGTCTGGAAATAAAGTCATGTGTGTCTGTATATGTGCATCTCTGTGGAATTATGGCCTCTCATGTAGCCATGCTACATTTGGAATTGCAGGGTTGTGCAGTAAGGGCTTCTTATTTTAGAAGAGAGTGTGTATTTTCCATTGTATAAAGCATATATGTTATATATTATATCATATTTTGAGGAAAAAGCACACCATTTTTGGATTCTGAATTGAAACGTGTAAGATGACACTGATTAACAAGAGTCAGATGTGTCTTTTTAACATTGTACTAGCAATATTTTGTCAGTACCTCTACATTTACATATTAGTTGTTGATAGAGATTCCAGTGATTTTTAACTGCACTTCCTGGGTCTTCCTTTCAGAAAGCAGTTTCTGAATTGATGTATGTGCCTGAGTGCTTCTCAAAAAGTGTAAATTGCAATTGTAGCCAGGGTGCTTCGTGAAATTGTTAAAATTTGTGCAAAAAGAAGTTTTCTTGCAGTATTTCTGAGAGAGACTGAGAGATCGCTTTCAAAACCATGATCTGGCTGCTCAGCTCCTATTAGAACTTACTGTTGAATGCAACTGACTGATCTTACAAAGAAGATATTGCCTAGAAATTTATTCAGGATAGGTATGGATAAGTGTATTTAATGAGCTAGGTTAATCACATGCCATTCACTGTCTGGGTGAAAAACAGATCTGTAAACTCCTTGGAATACATTGTTGTAGAGGAAATACTTCTCATCTTTTAGGTATAGGAAAACTATTATGTCACCAAGCACTACCTATGCCCTATTTCTGAGCTATTTCTGAGCATAGGCACAGATTATAACTCTTATCAATATACTTGTCAATGATTTGGTACTCTAGTAATTTCTGAAAGATCTAATTTCAGAAGACTGAGTTTTAAACAGCACGTGGAAGAGAGATGTGAAATACAATAAAGGATTTAGTACTTCCTAATGTAAAAGGTGATGTTGAAGTCACAGTTGACAGATCTGGGATTAAAAGGTTATCCGCTGGTTGCAAGAAAGAAAAAAAGGGAGGGAGAGAACGAAACAGAGCTCTAAACTAAGGTGGTATGTGTTTTTGCTATAGGTGAGCAGCTCACTCCAAAAATTCAAGTAGAAGTTAAAAAGTTCTGTGGAATTTGGTTACAGTAATATTTAGCCCATGTCAAATCCAGAAATCAAGAAAATACAGTTGCAAAAAATATATTTGAAGACAATATGGCCCACTGTTACAGTCATGGATTCTATATGACCATAGAAGTAAGAGCTGTTAGAATTGTTGGTTGCCAATGTGTTTGCTTTTCCATTAAAATTAGCAGAGCCAATATTTTCCTCTCAGCGTTCACTTGTAGCTTTCCTCCTGCTTTGAGTTTGTGCATTTCATTTTCCTGTATTCACACCTATTAAGATTCTGGTGTACAAGTATAGTGTGAAAAGTTCAGGGTTAGGTTGAAGTTCATTTTTCTTGATCTACCAGCTGCTGCAACTCCTCACCAATTATTATACATCAATAGTGATGTCCATTTTACTTTTACACTCTTTAGATGGTGAATTTGTATTTATTTTGATATTTTATAAATGAGGATGAAAGTGATGTCAGTTTTAATCTTTTGAAATTGCTCAGCAGTAACGCATTGTGATTACATATAATGAGGATTCAATTGTCCAGCGTTTCAGAAAACGCTGCATTTTCAAACTAAATAATGGACAGGTTACAGGGTAGTCAGTATTCTAATGTAATTTTCCTAGAATGCAGATAAATAATAAGAGAATTTGAATTCTGTAGGCTTTCTTTTGTTTGCAGTAAATCTCTTGACTTTTACAGAAGAGCAGGGAGTAGTTGATATAAGACCCTACTGCAAAGTCTTTGTCTCCATTTCTCCAAACACAGTGCTTCAGCAGAAAGTATCCTTTCCCCATTGACAAATGAAAGCTTTCCTTCATAGAATAGAGAGATAGGTAGTGCCTTTGCTGCTTTATGTTGCTTGTCCCCAGTGCTTGTTTTTAATAATTGTTGCCACGTATAAGTAAAATTTAGGAGGGGGATCCTCATTCCTTGCCTTGGAAAGGAGTCTGAATTTACTATGATGTGAAAAATAAGTAGTCTTATGTAAAGGTCCTGATAAACTTTTTAAGATTTCAAGGCTTCTTTTTCTAAAGACAGTTGCAGGAATTACGTTCTTTATTATCTTGTTTATTGGGAAAAGATTGCAGATACATGGGCACTGATCTCTGTTCAAACTGGTAATATAATATAGAAAAGTGATCTCAGTGGAGCCCTGGCAGTTGGCAGTGTATATTTTCTATTAGACAGTCTTGGAACACACCAAAAATAAATGCCATTGTTTCTATTGTGGGCTGCCCTCTCCAGACTTGCCATTTCAGTGATATGCCTGGTATGAGATCTGTCAACAGATGCTGGTAACACATGATGACGTCCATAGGATTACAATGGATGTGACACCTAATTATAACCATGGTTCATAGAGTATTATGGTCTGCTGTAATCCAGTCTCCTTGGTGGCTGCAGGTGTCAGAATAAATATGAAGTATACTTATATGAAAGAAGGCTCACTAGTAGCTTAGCTTTGTCTCTCTGAATGTTAACACCAAATAAAATACTTTGGTTAGGGTAATAATTAGCCCGTGTCAAATCGAGAAATGAAGATAATACAGCAATTTGACCATTTGCTGCATTAGACACTATTACTAAAAACTTAAGATCATATGGTTGGAAACTTCAGATAGCAAATTTTAAAGAAAGACTAAACAAAAAAAATAGTTTGTCTTCATTGTATTTTGGATGGATGTGCTACCTTCAGTAGGAACTAACTAGAGAACTACAGCCTTTTGAGCATGTGGATGGAAACCATGAGACTGGAAACTTCTGAAGCCTACTGCTTGACCCAGTACACTTCCATTGGCCACATGTGCATAAACAGCAGTTGAAAGATCTTTGCCAGTGGCCCCTTGTTTCTTCAGTACTACACAGAAATCAGAAAGTTAAGTCTGACTGGCCAGAGGTGGTGGGATGGTCTTCTTGACTCTGTAACCTTAGACTAAGTCAGTTAACCTCCTTACACCTTTTTAACCAGTTTTCTTACTGGTTAAAAAAAGAGGGCAAGAGTAGTGATTTCTAAACAACTGATAGAAGTAGTTGGCTTTATGGTATGTCAGAGTGGTCTTTCAGTCCCCACTGTGCTGGACTGGAATTAAAAAAATAATGTTATTTCCTCGTGGAAGACTTAAAATATGTTATTTCTTCTCTCCATGTTATATTTCTCTCTTACCTTGCAAAAAAAAAAAAAAAAAAAATTTGACAAATTCTGCAAACCTTTTAATTGTCACTAACCTGTATTTCAGTATAACTTTAACATAGGGAAATACAATATCCCTTAGCTTTGGAAACCTAGAACAACTGTACTTAAAATGCAAATATACTGTATTGTTTGCAGCATGTCTGAGCTGCCAACTAGCGAGTGGTTGTTAAACAGTACTTTTTCTTTCATTTACGTTTTCAGTGTGACCTATAAGGATTTACCTGCTTTACCTCCTTTGGCTGGCAATACAACTCCTGTTGTCCTTGAAAATAAAACACCAACTCCCCCCCAAAAAACACACCAAAAAACCCCACTATATATATAGATATATGTATACATTTAGAAGCCACAACTATGGCAAATTCATTGGAAGAAGAGACCCAGGACTATGTATTATGGACAAAATGCTTCTTTTCCTTGTGTTGGCACAACTTCATTAAGTTCAGCTGATTAGAGAGGTTCACTGTAGCCTCAAAGAGAAATTGACCTTGTGTTCAGTCTGACTTCAGTGTCTATAAATAGAGTTACAGTCAGTGTCCCGGATTCACTCTGAAGTCTGTGTGGTCTTCTATGGATGGAATCTAAATATGTTTCTTATCAGAAACCTCTTCCTGAAGGAAAGTGTACTGGTGAATGAGAAGACAGATAACTAGTAGAGGCAAATGTCTTCATTCTTCATACAGGAATAGGAGAGAAATGATCAAGCTTGAATGAATGAAAAAGAAATGTGAGGCATAAAAACATTGGCAGGAGAGGCTGGATGCCACCAGGAAAGTTCAGTACTCTAGAACCACTCCTCATGGATTTACAGGCTCGGGGCTGAAATAATTGCCATGGAGAATATGGCAATATCTACAGTGTGTAGAGGGTAATCCAGCCTGGATTTTTTTTTTTTTTTTTTTTACAGAATTTCTAGGTTGGAAGAGACCTCAAGATCATCGAGTCCAACCTCTGACCTAACGCTAGCAGTCCCCACTAAACCATATCCCTAAGCTCTCCATCTAAACCTCTTTTGAAGACTTCCAGGGATGGTGACTCCACCACTTCCCTGGGCAGCCTGTTCCAATGCCTCACAACCCTTTCAGTAAAGAAGTTCTTCCTAACATCTAACCTAAAACTCCCCTGGCGCAAAATTCTATTTTTAGATTCTATGGAAATAATCAGTGGTGTGTTTTTTTTTTTTTTTTTTTTTTTTTCAGACTGTACTAAATTCTTTCCTCAAATAATTAGCCTTGGGATTGAAGCTTCATAGCACATAGAGACATAGTCCATCTTTTGAGTTTTTTTCAGTGAGGTGGCACTTTTTACCTGTGTGGAATCCCAGTTGAATATTTCTTAGGAAGATTGGGACACTGGATTGAGTAGCTTCAGAGCTAATTTCAGCTGGAGATTTCATTTGTTTGGAAGAAAATCTACCATGTACTGGTGTTGGAAGCAGAGTTTTATTTTGTGGATAAAAGACGATATGCTGAGTCCAATCCTGCAGTTCTTTGCTTTCCTTACCTTTTTTCCACAGAATTAACATGATGTAGGTGTCTTACAATTTCTGCAGGTTGAAATGCAGAACTTTCTATTGATACTTAAAGTTAGAATAGCAAACAATTTTGCCTTTTTAGACTCTACTTTATTTTTTCTTAGTATTCAGTCAGCATTTTAGCTGTCTTCTATAGAAGTACGAAGTGCTTTCAAATGCTATTTGCCAGTATAGGTGCAGAGTGTATGCCTTTTGATAACACTATTTCAGCACTCCAAGGCCAAATGCTTCTCCTCCATTTGCATCAAGAACTTTCTTTTTAAACGAGTGCCCAAAACTCTAATATTAAGAACACACACGTGCACAAAACATTTGTTGTCTCCTTTTAAATCCTGGGTGCTCTTTAAATGACCTTCTCAGTGGTAGATGGCCCCATATAGGGTCTGACTCACAACTTGGTAGTCAATGGACAGACTCCATTTTTGCTATCAGTGTGTCTTCATTTTTTTAGCATATCCTACGGTTATAATTGCCCACAATATTTGGCACTGATGCAACAGAAGGATACAAATTTTCAGTGTTTCTAGTCCTATGGAGAGTTGCAATGAGGGTACACGGACTCTGTAGAAATATAGGATGAGTTTACCCCTTGCTCTGTGTGATTGGCCTCTTAGAGATTAGTGCTATTTAAAATAGTAACATGTTAAATTCCTCTTGCTGATGTTACTTGCATGGAATGGTGTTTGAGAAGAACATGCTGAAAGGATAGTGGAATGATCATATTTTGTCAAGGTGCTTCATATTCAATCTTGCAAACTATCAATGAAGCATGCAGCTGAGAGGGACCTGAATAAGGTGGTGCTTATATATGGAGGAAAATGCAAGTAAAGCTATTCTGAAATTCACATATTAAGAAATGATTATGGAGGTAGATTTTTAGAATGGGAAGGGTTTCTTTATCAATACCAAATGTGAGGAATCAAAGTATTACTCTATTTTTTTCTGTTTAAACTCAAACAGCCTCCTCAGTGTTGACACCCATTTGTCTATATCTGCCAGAAACAGAACTATATGGTTCTGAAAAGAAGTCGTAGAAGAACAGAACCACAGAATGGTTTGAGTTGGAAGGGATCTTAAAGATCACCTGGTTCCAACCTTGTGCCATGGGCAGGGACACCTCCCACCAGAGCAGGTTGCCCAAAGCACCAGTCAATCTGGCCTTAAACACTTCCAGGGATGGGGCACACAGAGCTTCTCTGGGCAGCCTGTTCCAGGGCCTTACCACCCTCATAGTAAAGAATTTATTCCTAATGTCTAATCTAAATCTACCCTTTTTCATTTTGAAGCCATTCCCCCTTGTCCTATCTCTACGGTCCCTGGTCCTTCTCCATCTTTATTGTAGGTGAGGGCTTTTATAAGGTCTCCCCAAAGCCTTCTCTTCTCTAGGCTGAGCAACCCCAACTCTTTTCCTGTCTGATAAGAAACATTTTTTAACATGAAACAAATCCTACCACCTTCCTACATACACTCAGATATGCAGCGCAGCTTCCCCTGAAATTTGTATGGTGAAATGTCTGCCGATACCCTAATCCTATTAGTAAGACAATAAGGATTGGAAGAAAGTGTGGATCTAAGTGGGTTTCCATAAGCTGCAACCAAGGTGCTTAAGGGCTAGAGGAAAGCTGCGTGTTAAGCGGTGGACTTTGCAATAATCTCTTGGAGGAGGAAGGTCTGCATCTTTTGCTCTGGATCTGTGTTTGGGTCATTGGAGAGCTGTGTAGAGAGATACGGGAGGCATTTGCTAGGAAGACACTGAGGGTTCTCAGCCTTCAAACTAAGACAGCTTTGCAAGCTGAACTTTGTCTGCTGTTTGCCAATGGGGCAACACAGTTCAAAATCCTCCACCAGAACATATCGTCTGTCTTACAAGTAAGACAAAGGGGTTTCATCACAGTAATGGAAAAATCAGGTACCAAATGCCTAACGTAAATTTAATCACTGTTGCACAAATTCAGACCTGTGTACTGATGTTTAGGTAGTCATTTCTGTATTGCACTGATTTAATTTCACTGAAGCTGAACAACAGGATTTTCTTTACTTGTGAGAACTATATAGATATTGGTAGTGTTTCAGAAATCATACTACAGAGCCTGCTCATGGGAGAATGCATTTGATTACGCATCTAAATGCAGGTGGACATTATCGGTGACATTTCACTTGTGAAAGTGATATAGAATTAGGTAAGAATTTTGTGCTGCTTAGCTTTGTCCAAGTAAAAAGAGGTCCCACCTGAACGTTATTTTATGTACTTGCAAGCAAACAAATATAAAAGCGTTTATATAGTTGGCAAAGTTGAGTCATTTTGGATAGTTTTACTGCTGAATAAAATATTTTCTGAGCTCTTAATGCCCAGATGAACAATGTGTAACTGACGTGCTGTTCCTCTGTTGTGAGTAGTGAAATATTGCTGAGTGAATACATCTTACATGGCTATATATTTTTCCTCTCAGCTGATACCAGTAGGAAAATGTACTTACATTGGGCACTCCATTTCACTCTCATAACAGTGTGTGACATATGTCCTTGTAATATTACTGGATTTGGTGGATTTAAATATATCACGTGTTGAGAGACTGAAGCATGGAGGTGATCATAATCTTCACCAGTGCTATACAATGCTCTTTTTTCTATCTAATAAAATTAGACATATCTTTAAAGAATAGAAGTCAGCTCTTTCCACATCATTTAACCTGCAAATACAATGTAATGATAATCCTCTGTGACTGTTTCCGTATGTGTTCTTTAGGAGCTCTTCCTGCAGGCACTACAAGTACCTCTTCAATACAAACTGAGATAGCGTGGTCCTCGTAATCCTCAAACCACTGGTGTGAGAGGATAACAGGGCAGGTGCTATTGCAATAACGATTTTCCTCTGTTATTGTAAATGCTGGAACAAAAGTAGAGGTGGAAGACTTTGAAATACAATGTTCACCTTTTATGAAGTGCTTACTTGAAATAGTAGCTTGTAGAAATACGTTTCATTCTTCAGAGGGCCTATCCAGGGGGAAGCAGAAGCTACCAGTTGTCTACCTAATGATGTTTATTTTGTTTTTACATTTGGACCTTGAATTCCCACACATGTACCCAGGTGACAAAAGTAGTCCTGATTTTATGTTCTTAGTGCAAAAATGGGTGCTGCCACTCCCAGTTTTCCCTGCTTCTGAGTTATAAGGGCATATCGCTTGGTCCATATATCTCCAAAATAAGGTTGTGTTACTTGTGTGGAGGCTTTAAAGAAGTAAAGTATTAAGTGTTAATTGTACCATGTGTGAATAAGATATTCTGTTTACTTCAAATGCTTCTTCCCACCTGCTCTTAACTGTCAGAATCTCTTCAACTTGAAATGTAATACCCGTTGTGTTTCTTTCTTTAAAAAAACAAACACATCAAACAAACAAACAAAACCCACAGAAACTGTAAGCAAAAGCAGTCCAGCCATCCATTACATTGATAACAACTAGCAGAACCTAACTCAGAGCACGTGGCTTCTACTCTGAACTGCTTCCTAGAACATTGTTGCTCCTCTCCACTACCATAGCAGGAGCCTGCAGAAAGTGACTACCCTAGTCTAAAAATAACACCCGTGATTACTCCTTAAGCATCTAAGGAAACGCTCATATTTTTATAGGTGTTGGACACCCAGGCATTTCCAATGACGTTAGAAGGAACTGCAGTCTTATTTTGCACCTCTGAAAGTCATTCCACTATTTTGGCACTCCCAGAAAGGCTTAGCCTTAAGGGATTTATTTTTTTTTTAAACTCACATGTAATCTCGGTTGCAAATTTGCTTTTCACTGCAGCAAGAATTACGACATTGCATGCATGCATATGAGACTAAAAGAAAACTGGTACTCTGTTGCATTAAATGCAAATAAAAAATTACATAAATGATTGTGTAGCTTTGGGGTGTTGTTTCACCTAAATGGGGTTCTTTAGTTTACGAACAATATCTGTAGTCCAAATCTGTTTCCAGCTGTACTCTGGGGTGTAGTTCCACCATGCATTTTCTTTGGTGAAGCATCTGTCCACCCTTGACACTACTCTTTTCTGTGGACTTAGTCTCTTCTGTTTGTTGGTGCAATGATCTTCTATATTCTGCTATATCATTGAAATAATTTGAAGTAACCCTATTCCCCTGGTTCTCACCACTTCTTAAAGACAAATCATTTCAGTAATGTAGTTTGCAGGGAAGCCTCACAAGCAGTTATAGCCATACATGTATATACATGTATTATGTATCATGCACATATCGTGTAGCTGGCATAGGTATTAAAAAACAAACTAATCACTATGTGAGGCTGAAGGTTGCTTGCTTTCCTGTAGCCTGGGACCTTCACTTCCATGACCAAGCACAAGTCCCAATGTGGTTCTAGTGTCTAGTAACTTGGCACACAGGCTAGAGAGGAGCTTTTCGTTGTGTAATTGGGAATTAAAGCACAAGGTTTTTCTTCCTCTGTAAGAGCGTCAACTGAGACTTTAGTGTAGGCTAAAAGTGAAATTCAATCTGGTGGTCTTCAAATCTGCCACATAAGACAGTGCAGAGACATAATTTACTGTGTAAATATCTTGGGGTCTGACTGTGACTTTTCGCCATCCTATTTTGGTGTCAGGGCCTTAAAACAAAGATGTGTGTGCAATTGAAAACCTTTCAGAATCTGTTTTAATTTCATCAAAAATACAGAAGACATTTTTATGTTTACGGAAATGCTCTAAAGAAAGCTGATTAATTGTATAAGAACATACTTTCATCCCCCTCAAATTGACTGTGTTGACCAATTTATGATGGATTTATTTATGATTTACTTACTCACCTGGCAATGTGGTATATAATTAATGGATAAAGATAGCATAGTGAAGGAAATCAACAGAGAAAGCAAGGGAAAGACATTTGGAAATCCAGTCAACTAAATCCTGGATTAGCCTACTTTAATTAATCCTTCTATTTCCAGAGGACATATCTTTACTTCCTTCCATACTATAATGTGAGAATGTTTCTTTCATCTCATTCTAGATTGCATTTGATCATTTAAATATGTGTCTACTGAAATAAAAATGTTAGCCAGCACTATCTGTGATAGTTCAGGAAATCTTTAAGAAACTGAGAGGACTATAGGGCACAGATGGTAGAAGAAGGACCTGAGACTTGAATGGAGAATAGGAAATACAGTCTCATAAGAAGGTTCGTTTGCATTGATAGGGCAGTGGTGATGTGTTTTCATTGCTTAATATACTTCAGAGAAAGCTTCAAGCAATATAAAAGGCGTGTGCTTCGCCTGTAGTTTTGTCCTTTGCAGATCCATCACAGTAGTTGTGACGCTTTTTGGATTACCTATATTCCATTTTCTAAATTTGCCAGTAGTGGCAAATGTAACAGAGATTATGCTTTTATTCTCTGATAGCAAAGATGCGGCCAGTCATACAGTTGGAAAAAGAATATAGAGGGAGATAAACCCCAGAAAATTGGCTGTCTTCAACCTTTTTATCATTGCTGAAACACTTCCCTTCAAGCCTGTTGGCATTTTCACTGTGAATTCCTTTTCTCCTGATGGACAGCAGTTTTGGAGATATAAATATATATTTTTATATAAATTCAAAGTTGCAATCTTTATTACATGGGTGATAGTCTATCAAAGCTTTTATAAAACAAAATGGTACAATATTTCTTTGCTGCACTCAACATGTTGCAGTGTACTGAGAGATATAGTGCTTTGACAGTTGATTCTGAACTGGTTTGTTTGGAGCTATGGGTTGCAAAGAGCTTCATGGTGTAAAGCACTTTGTGATCACAAGTACTGTGTAAGATACTAGCTAGTATAGCTGCACTACTCCAACTTGCAATGTAGAATTACTTGTTTTTATAGTGTAAATTCAAGCTCTGCAAAGTGCAGTGTATTGGAACAGGGACTGGCTTGCATGCTCTAAGGTTAGACTACAATATTACAGAAAAATACTGTCCTCAGGTTCAGCTGGGATTGTGAACGCTCCTGGTCAGGCTGAGTGTGAGTACCGTGTCTCTATCAAGGCGTAGATCTTTGTGGGTTCTCTATTTCTGCTAATTTCATTAGGGGACATTTTGAGATGAAAAATGTGGCAGTGTTGCATATAAAAAAAATCTACCATGCTTTGTTGATTATTAAATGCTAGAACAGTATGGCCTACTGAAAGAGATCATGCACGTAATTTTTTTTCTCCAATGGGAATACAATATCAATATATGAAAAAAAAGTAAAAGCCACTAGCCAAAAGTAGATTATACAAAAATTTCCACTTGTGCTGTTCCATTAGTCCTTTTGTGCCTTTTTGTCTTGCTTTACTCTTGCTTAATTCTGTGGTTCAGAATGTGCTTGCTTCACAGCTATTATTTCAATGGGATTTGATTTTTGAGGCTTGTGAAGTAAAAGTTCTTTCACTTACTACAGTATTTTAAATTTTCAAAATATACGTAGGACTGTAAGACATTGCACGACCAGTATTAGGGGTGAACAGAGCCCTCTTAATGCTGCAATTGGAACTCTCAGTCTGTGGGGATGTTTACATTTTACCTTTACTGTCATGTAAGGATATTGGACAGAGGCATACAGAGGTTTGACTACTTGAAAGAAGTTGTACGAAAAGCTTTGGATGAACAAGGACTGAAACGCTGAATTTTTCAGTGTCTTTACTCACTGACTTTCATTTCACTCTCATTAGAGAAAGCAACTTAATATGGGAACAGTGTAACTCAGATATCTGTTAGTAATTTGAGAACTTCACAGATCATACCCTTTATTTTCTATTCTGTAGTGCTAATCTTGTACCTCGAACATTTTAATGCATCAAATAATGGTATGTAATCCAAAAAATACTGAGGTATTAATTCCAGTTGACAAGGGTCAACAGGAGATATTATCTTATACTAACAAAGCTGTTGCTTTACATAGAAGGCAGAGAGAACAGAGTCATTAGGAAAGTAGTATGTAACTGTAAATTACATGATACGTATTGTTAATGAAGTAGGAGGGAAGATGGAAAGCTAAGATCATTGCAAAACAGAAAGGGATTTGCTCCCTCTTACACTATCTAGCAAGAATAAATTATATAAAGCTGCTATAGGACAGTAGAATGTGACTTGTGGACAAAGGCTTATCAAAGAGGGTGTCACCTGAATAGAATTTGTGACCATCTTTTTTTTTTTTTTAAAGATTCATGCATATGATGTGAATAAACAAACTGAACTGCAAAAACAGTTATTCCCCTCCAAGAGAAAGCTGCCTGCAAAACCCCTGCCCTTTGTCACTACTTAGCAAGGTGGTGAAAACATTAATTAAAAGTCTTTCAGTATTGCAAAGCTGTCTACATACAATATTCTATTAGCTCCTATACCCTAACACATGATGAAAAATAGTCTTGTCCTGAAGATGGACTTTTAATTTATTGGTTGCAATTGCATGGCTGGGGGGAACCTTTCACTTTTAGGTCACTATTTTGAAATCAGGCCAGGTGAATAAGTGACAAGGTTGCTAACACATGCATAGTGTCTATGAGATGAGTTGTAATCCCAGTTTAGCTCTCAAGCAGACAGGTGTCCCCATCACTTATACCACCAGAAATGGCAGCTTCATCGGGGATGTCCAAAACTGGTCTTATTAGTGAGAGACTGGGGCAGTGACTTTTCGTTCTAGAGGTGAAAGCTAAAACAATTTCTATTTGTAAAAATGAGTTCTCGAATTGCATCTTTGAGGTTATTCACAGTCATTGCTATTCTTAACGGTTTCCTGGACGTTTTATTTTCTCCATACCTAAACGGCTGGTACATTTCATAATTCACTATGAGTTTAAGGAGGGAAAAATAACTGGCATGCAACTAGATTTACAGTAGCAGGTAATTAGTTTATGCAAAACAGCTGGCTTTGATTTTTTTTTTAATATATAATTAAATTTGGATGACTGAGAACAGATGCTGAAGTTGTTGGTAAATATTTTGTGTTGTTCTCCATGTGTTCATGGTAGGTTCTGATCTTGCTTAACTCACAGTTGTTTACAAGATATTTGTAGCTTTTTCAACTTTCTAAATTTTCTATTATTTCTTTATTGGACTTTTTTTTTCAGGGTAGTATTTGAGCACCTCAAAAACTACAGTGAATTTTCCCCACAATAGTGTTGTGGGATATGGAGTGTATATCATTCGAATTACCCTTGAATACAGATGTGGGATACTTAAAAGTACCCAGGTATGGCTAACATCTGTTCCTATTGTTGTTAAGTGGCCTTTGGTCCTACATGAGGAATCACGTATCATAAAATGCTTTCTATTTAGACCAATACATGTTTTTAAAAATTCCTGTCTTAAATAACTTAAAGGGTGTGGCAAGGTTGGGAAGAAAGCACAAATGTCAAAATATCTTCCCCAGGATTATAGTACGGATCTTGAGAAATATATGTACACATTTGCAATGACATAGAACATGCCATTGCATCCACTTTCATTTTAATTTGCATTCTGTTTAACTTTCCGTGAACACTCTCCTGCCTACTAAATTTGAATCTACTTTCTTGCTATCCTGTTACATTTCTTCAGCTCTGTTTCTTTATTATCCTCTGTCTTCATCCTTCTCCTGTCTTTTCCTCTAATATCCCTGGCAAAGCTTCCCTAGTGTTCTATTTCTCTTTCCTAAGGGAAATTATGGGGTCATAAAGTAGGAGAGGGAAGGGAGGATCATGGCAGAAAGAACACCCTGACAGAAAAGAGGTTTACAGCTAACTGTCAGATCTTCTGCTGAATGAGTTATGTTGCAGTCTTTGGGTAATATGCATATATAAGTTTTAGGGCCTCTCTACCACAGAATCTGGAAGGAAAAATAGTCTTGCCAATTATTTCTTTTCCAGGCTGTAGTGTACATGTCAGTTACGATGGGAATCTTCCATGAACACCATAGAAAATATGACTGGGAGAATTTGGGAAGGCATTTAGTCCATTCTTTCACTTTCAGACAGAAGCAAATATGCTCATACTGTTCTTGACATGTTTATTCAACTTGTTCTTGTTGATCTCCAAGAAGAAGGATTACATGTTTCCCCAGCCAATCTCTTCCAGTGCTTTACTGCTCATAGAGTTAAAAAGTGATCTAAATGTTCCTCATTCTTGTTTAAGCTCATAGCTCCTTGCTACCTTCAGTGAACGTAGAGAACTGATCTTCTATCTGTTGTGATTTTGTAAATGGTTGAGACAAGCATTAGTCTCATTACAAACTTATCATGATTAAACTGTCCCAATGGTTCTATATTTCTCATATGTTAAGCTTTCTAGAATTTGATGACTTTCATGACTGTTTGGTGGCTTCTCTCCAACTGGTCCATGTTCTTCTTGAGTTTTGTGCCCAAAAGAGGGGACAGTATTCTAGCTAATCCCTCTCCAGCACTGAACAGAGTGGAAGAAATACTGCAGATATCAAAAGAATCATAGAATCATTTAGGTTGGGAACCTAAATACATATAAACCTAAATATAATATATTGATACATCATTCCCCTGTTTAGACATTCCAGTATTGCATTTGCCTTTTGTAACATTGTGACACTTTTGAATCGGGTCTGGTAGTGATCCGCTTTTATTCCCAGATCATTTTCTTCAATGTTACTGTCCTGCCAGTAGTTCTCCATCCTGGTTTTTGCACTTATTTATTACTGGAGGACTACTTCAGACCTCTTGTTAATCTGCATCCAGCTTTCTTCAAGTCATGTCATGTATTTGTTGATTAGTTTGAACTGTAGTCGTGTCGTAAGGCATGCTAACAGACCCAGCATTTTGCTGTCATATTCAAACATCATAAGCATACGCTCTCTACTGTCATCTAAATGAGCAAATAAAGCCAATTAATAGTGAGCCATTACTCACCACTAGTAGTAGTAAACTTCTCTCAGACTCGCTAAAAATAAAAATACACAAGTGGGCAACTCTATGGTGTTGTGTGTAGTTTGAAAAGTCACATGCTTGGAACATTTAGGTGCCTGCTGCTGTAAAACTTAAATAAATGGTTTCATCAACAGCAATTAAAAAGGAAGGAGCTTCCTGCAGGAAATAGAGCATCAGTAGCATTATACCAATGGTCTGGTGAAATCATGAATTCTCTGAAGACTTATCTGAATTCTCATGTTTAAGACTAATGTTTCTGTCTCGCATGTTAAGGCTTATGTGCCTCAAAGCTCTGTCTTTTCCAGCCATCTCAGGTAATCTAGTGAAGATATTTTCTGCCCGTTCCTATTAAACCTTGGAATATTTTAGCTGTTTTGCCTCCTGCAGAGGCCTCATGAAACCTCGTCTTCTTTACTTTCATCCTTCCTGGTTTTCCATTCAGAAAAAAGGATGATATGAGAACAGTGCATGCAGCGACCCATACTGAATTTCCCTTACATCTTGTACCTCATGAGTTTTCTTCTGTTTGTACCACTGGGGCAATTTAACCTTTCTCTGTTGTCCCCTCTGCAAGAAAGATGTAGTATCTATTTGTAACAAAAAGTTCAATCTTAACGTTTCTCAAGGTTCAGCCTTGTCAAATTATTCTTGAAGGGATATTTACTTGCTCTGTTTGTTTATTTGTTTTTATTTTTTAATAACAAGCACTGTAAAACAGACATGCAGTCATTCAGTGCTGGGAGGGGGTCACATATTTTACAGGAAACCCTAGACTCACACAGGATTAGGCCACCTGCTTTGTAAGGACTGAGGTTTCCCCAGGCTGTTCCATGCAAACAAAATGCTGAAGAATACCCTCATGTCTTGCGCTGTCTTCTGTGTGATGAAGGCATCCCTTTGACAATGTCTGCTATGAATGAGAAAATCAAGGAGCTGGGGTGATGTCCCTTTTAGTATCTGGAGCTGATCCACTGGTAGTGGAGAGTACACCAGCATATCATCTCTGGTGCCATCTGTTCAGCTGTACAAAGGGAGGTGCTGAAGCAGGGAGGGCTTTCCCCAACTTCAGGTTTGGGCGCCTAGTGGTGGAGCTTCTACTAACTTCCTTTGTGAAATGGCTCCATGATATGCTCTCTGTTGTTTCTGGGAATTTGGCTATGACATACCACCTATGGTTTGAGGGTTTCCTTTTAATGAACTTTTGGAACATGCTAAACATTTCCGCCACCTTATCCTTGATGTTGTTCTTCACTGTACTTCATTTAGGTTGTTGCTGTGCTCTGGTGTGTTTAGTGCTAAAACCACACTTTACCTACCAAGAGTACCATGATTGACAAGTTTGGTGAACCACCTCTCCTGTTGTAGTCACTGGTTATTTTACTAACATGCAATGATGCATTTGGGCTTCTGTTGCAGTGGGAAATAAAAATAAGGGGACAGTTAATAGTAATTCAAACCAAGAAAGATGTAAGATTTTATTTTCAGTTCATAAAAATATGCTTGTGCACTAAATATAAATAGCGCAGCTGTTCTAGATGTTTTAGGAACATAAAGCAGATGCCATATGTAGTCATCGGTTTACATCAAGCCGGTGTATCAAGGCTGTATGATTTTCTGCTGTTTTGCACCTTCATTCTCCTCTTTTGGGAACAGAATTAAATAGTTAACAGAATGAGGGCCAGCACAGACTATCTCAAGCCCAGGGATCCCTGATCCTGAAGTCATTAGAATGCCGTGTGGACACAGGAGCTAGGAGATCATGTTGCAGGATCATGACTTACATTTTAAAACATGGGTGACAGACAGATGGGCAGTTCTTCAAGGGGAAACCTCAGTCTTGTCTGAGGGAATGTTCTGACAGAGCTCTCTTTAACACCCTTGCCATGTACTCAGAGGACAGTAATGTTCCATATAACTACAGGGTGAATCACTGCATCCCATTTAGGCTGGAAGTAATGAAGCCCCCCAGCTAGTGCAAGAAGAGAGGAAAAATACTCTAGGACAAGGGCTGTAGAAAAGAGTTTTAAGAAGCAACCCTATTAGACTGAGATAATACAGGACAGCACACATACGCACGTATATACACACAGATATATTGAATGCTTACAATTGAAATTAATTTTTGCCAGATGTGGTCTTCTGCTTTGGGTATTAGAATTTAAGGTTCCCTTAAAATGAGTCGTGCTTCTTCTTTATTTAACAGATACAGGAATTATTACGTTTCCCGTTGATTCAGTATTTTTCAGAAGTTTCATATGTTGGAATTTTCTATATATTCTTATGGAGGTGTTGCAGAAAGGCTAGACACACAAAACCCAAATGACTTATTCAGGCCGGTAGCCTTTCTGGTAGGGGTCAGACAAGCAGACATGAAGAAATCATTATTAGTTTTAAAACGTGTAAATATTAGAGCAGACAAATTTATTTGAGTTAGAAAGAGTGAAAGGTAGTATTAAGCTTTGTTATGAGATGTGTGTACTAAATATGACATGAGCCTCCAACACTTTTTTTTGGGCCAGATTCACTAAGCGATTTCTCTTTTGAGTGCAAGTAAATAAATCTTCCTTAACTTGTAGAGGGTACCTCCTGTGCACATCCTCGTGAAAATTATATGGTTGTTTTGGTGATGTACATTTTAGACTCACTGTCAGTGCTGAGCTAGAAATTTACCTTTTACTTTCACCATATGCTGTCTTATGCACCACTCATGGGTAACAGTACTGGAGAGGGTGGTAAATAGTGCTGGCTCAATATTCTTTATCCAATAATCAATATTCTTTATTTAGTAATCTTTATCACCGGCACATATGAAACTTGTAATAGTATCTTCCTGATTTCCTGGCTTTGAAGCAGTATCAAAAGAGTAATTGCCATTATGCCCACATAGAAAGCACATGGACTTTCTCAGTAGTGTAGGACTGTTGAGCTTTCAGAGGTATCACTTTTTCTGTCAAAGCATGTCCTTCATTGTACATGTATAGCAATAGTTGTATTGCAGAGCAGGCATGCCCTGTTATTTCTTGTCATTAGCTGCAGCCAACTGATAGTTAATTAAGGCTATCTTGGGACATCTTAGGATCCATCAAGGACAATCAATTGTCCTTGATTACAATTCTAGTTGTCAAGGGCTTGTAAAATTAAGTGTCCTGAGGAAATTAACAGGTAAGTTTGTTTTTCTCAAATACATTCTTACAGTCAGAGTTCTATGAATCCAGATTATGGAGAACATGATATTGGTGGTTCACAGGGAGGATAGTTGGGCATAGAACATAAACTGTACTCCCTTTTCTGGAGTTAGGTTTTCCAAAATATACCCATGACAGAGTTATAGTGCATTAAGAGAAATGTACCCGGGGGACTGCACATTATTTGACTTCCTGCCTCCCTACCTCTGATGCATTTATCCAAGAATGTCAGCCAAATTTCTCTAGTAGTAATAGATGTGGAGAGGTTTTGTTTATTTGTTGTGTCTTTTGTAGAGTCACCTATGGTAAATAAATTCTAAAAAGAAATGTCTAGCTTTCTAGGTACTTATCACTCTTGGTATTCAACTTGGTGCCTTCAGTCCTGCCTTATTTCTCTGAGCAATCTGATACTCTGAAATGTGCTGTACAGTTCACCAGAAAAAGGAATTTGCTTTGTCTAAGTCATTTAATAGCTTTTAAATCCCAGTGGATTACAAATTTACATGGTACTATATGCTGGCTGTATCTTGATCTCCAGAACTTACACGTGCTTTGAATTGTTTCATAATGACTATTAATAGAAATGTTAGTTAAAACCAAGCAGTGAGAATTTAGGCTTTGAACAAGTGGTATCACAATGAGAATGGAAGGATGAGGTGTTAAATAAAATGTGAGTTGTGGAAAGTGTTAAAATTTACAAGTGAAATTTTGCATTAGCTTTAACGTATCAGTGAGTCCACTGAAACAAATAGTAAACAATTCCTTAAGTAGTATTCCTATAACCATGTTTAGTCCTAGGAAAGTAAGCCAATTTGGAAGGCCCCAAACTATGAAGCTACATTCGGAGGAATACGTCCTGCAGTTACACTTTGTGTGAGGCACAAGACAGCTCTCAGAAAGTGATAGCAGCATTTCATGAACAGAAGTGCACTGGTAAAACAGAAAACCAGGAGAAACTGTCTTTTAGATAGAAGATCTAGATCTCTTATTCTACATATAGAAGACAAAATTTAGACTAACTAAACACAAGAAGTCTAAATAAAGAATCCATGTAGAGTAGAGTGCTTCAGCAGAACTTAATTTTCCTCATGAATGGAGGCATGGCAGGTAACTCCAAGTTTATCAGTCAGAATGCTGCAGTTCAAATGGTAAACGCCAATATTGGTGGAAATAATTGTAAATAACCTGCTGATATAAAAAGGCAGCCCATAAATCAAGTGACTGACATCAAACTTTTTAGAGATTAACTTGACTCAGCAATAGTAGCATCTTATTTGTATCATAGCAACGTTGGTTGCTTAGTGTCTTCATAAAATTAACAATATTGAGGAAAGAAGGTGCGCAGATCAGAAGAGAAGAGGTGTTATCTGGCGATTAGAGAGCAGCACTGAGTGCTGGAACATCAAGGATGTTTTTAGTTTTTCCACCAAGATTCAGTGAGCTTTTGTAACTCTCTTTGTCTCTCAGCAAATTCAGTGCCATAAAAATGTCTGTTTTCAAGAGAGAGTATTTAAATTATGGGAAAACCTTGGGATTTTTGTATAAAACTTGTGTTCTGTATCTATCAGTGCGGAATCCAGGAAGTTGAATTGTCTGCTATAGTAGCAAAGTACAAAGTAGCAAAAGACTGCAGTGAGATTAGAGGTGGACAAGATTCTACTTTGCTTTTATGCATGTATTTATATATCCGTATATGAGCTAAGAATTGCCTGATTCCATTTCTTCTTAAGAAAATGTGAATTAAGTCTTTCACAGTAGGAATCAGATTCATATTTTAAGACCACTTAACTGGTGGGATCATTGCCTTAAACTCTGAATGAAATGAAAAACAGGGAAAACTCATTTACTTGAGTGGTACAAGTTCAAAATGTTCACTATAAATGTCTCAAAGAAGAGATGGAAATGTCTGTGGTTTTCTTCCAAATTCCCCATTCAGTTTAGCATCGTGTGCTTGGAACGGTTCTACAAATGGCAATAGCATCTGCGGATAAGTGCATGTCCATCACTTAAGCAATTCATGAAAGGCTCATTCATTTACTGGTTCAGCTTTCTAATATTTATTGCCAAATTATTGTTTAAAGCTCATGTACATTTGCCCTTGAGTGCTTTCAGCTTTTTCACATATTACAATAATATTGTTCCTTCAAAGAATGCTTGTTATAATTTATAGTATTTGCAAATGACTTAGGGTGTTAAGCCTTTTAGATACATATCAGTAGAACAAGATACAGCTCAAGGCAGACAAATTAGTCTTAGAAACTAGATCCTAGCCCTATAATGATCCAAACTGAATACCATCCTAAGACTCCATCATATCCAGCCCTGAGGGTGGAAGTTCCTAGTGTCTGTTGTGCCTGTTGTGATGCATAACATGCTTCAGTTTCAGGTCTCCCATGAGTTCAGGGAAGCTAGTTATTTTAAAATGAGCTATGTTTTTTCTTCCAGAATGACTGCTTTTCAAGCTAACATCCCTTTATTAAAACAGTTTTATTTGCAGAGATGCTGCAGCTGAACTTATCTATGTCTGCACACAGAGCTACTTTCTTATGCCACTGCCTGCAACTCATCCTCTGCAGGTCAACAGGACCACTGCTTAGAACCACTTCCAGTAGTCTTCTCTCTCCTCCTTTTTTCAGTATCTAGAATTTGCTATTTCACTGCACAATTTCACCAGATCCATAGAGCTTCTTCTTTCTTTCAGTTGGACAGGAAAAGTTGATAAAAAAACAAAGTTCAATGAAGTTAAAAAGAAAGTGAAAGTTTGCTGCTGTTTTCTAGGACGAGAGGAAGTGCTTCTTTCAACTTTTAGCTTCTGATAAATACACTTATTTTTCTGCACCAACCATGACAATCAATTCTTTCCCTCCTGCAGTTAGTGTTCATTCTTCTGTCATGGTGATCCCAAAAGGCTTACTGGGGATATTTTGAAATGGCACTCTGCAGCCACACCTCTGTTACGATTGGCCACGTCCCCAGGATATTTAGTATGCCCTGTATTATGCCCATAACTCAGTGCCACACAAAGTGACCATATTTTCCATCACACTGGGGGAAAAAAATCTGCATTTTGGTCACAACTGATCCTCTAAGTGGCATAAAGATAAGGATACTGAAGAAAAAAATATTCAGAGATGAAGCTGCAGGTACCAGAATAATTCAAATGTCCTGCAAGCTATTCTTTATCACTTCAGGAGCTCTGAGACAAAAGACCAGCAAGATGCAGGAATTCTTTACATAAATTGAATCAAAGCCTACAACAATCAAAATGTTATTCTCCGACAGAATGTTGCATTTTTAAGAATAGACCATGTCTGAAAATTCAACCTGTATCTTCTGAAAGTATGAAATTTGTCCAATGTTTACATGACATAGATCCAAGAAAAGTTTATGCCTTCATCTGTTGTCCTTTCCTGTTCTAATACTGAGAGATCAAAAGTTAAATAATCTAAGCAGCAGGGGAGAAAAAAGAAGGCCAAAGGAAATTTTACAATGAAAATGAGGATTTAGGATATATTTTAGTTGTTAAACTTGTTACTTTAAAAGATCTTAAAACTATTACACATTTGAAATAGCAAAAGAAAGGGAATTCTAAATATCTGACAGTTTTAAGTATCTGAAGTCTAACACTAAAATGTGTGGCCTTATTTTATACCTAGAGTTAAATACCTAGTAAATATGAACTTGCTTTATATATCTTAACACTCACTGAAAAGCAAGGAGAATTTTTCAGAAGGTTGAGGTATAACAAATATTTGAAAACAGATGAATTTTAACTACTAAATTTTATAATGATCCCTGTTATGATTTCATTCATGCAAAAGTTTATGTGCATATGATCTCTATAGAGCAATGAATTTTCTTCTGCTTTTCATCTTTACAAGTAAAAGCAGACTTGGTTGTTCTCCACTGGGAGAGAAATGCTCATGGTTGCATTTATGACCATTTTTACCCTATGAACTTAAGTATCTTCATCTGTCTGTTTCAAAAAAGAACATCCACATTTGTTAGGCAGCTGTGGCAGTCACTGATGCAGCATTTGCTCAGATGGCTTAGAAGTTTTTTGGGGAAAAAGCCATGTTGATAAGTTTGTTTGTTTAATTGCTATTACAGACATTTACAGCGTGGTGCAATTCCCACCTCAGGAAAGCAGGCACACAGATTGAGAACATTGAGGAGGACTTCAGGAATGGCCTCAAACTGATGCTGCTCTTGGAAGTTATCTCAGGTTTGTTAAAGTTTGCTATGTATTTACAGCATGCTAACTGAAACATTCTTAAAAGAACAGTATTTGTTAACAATTTATAATAGTGAACATAAATTATAAGTGGGTTTAAAAATGAGAGATGAGACACACTAAAACAAAAGGGAGTAAAAAAAAATAACTCTGCTTTTTCCTTATCTACAAAGTTTTCTGCTCTAGGGTTCTGTGCTCGTGTTCTAGGGCTTCACAGTGTATCAGTGTATCACTTATATCACAGTGCTGTTGGACCAACCATAAACTGTGAGGACCTAGTCTCAGTCCTCTAACAAGTAAAATAGGTTACAGATCTACTTTATTTCACTTTTTGTATAAAAGTTTTGATTTACTTTTTTTTTCTCTGTTGTTCAGAGGGGCAGTCCCCAAAGTACACCCCAAATGCCCCTGAATGGGAAGGGGCACTCAAGCATTCAGCTCAAGTTTTAGACACAAAATAAAGGTGAAAAAGGGAAAAAAGATTTCTTATGGAGAACAGTTTGCATTTTTCCAGGAGATTTCAGTAGGGAAGAATATCTTAAAAAGATGATTTTTCATGGAATGGAGAGTATGTTTCCTGAAATTATTCTTTTTCATAATCATTTGAGAAGGTAAATTCATCCAAACGCATCAGCCTTTGCTCTGAAATTAGCTGTTCTGCTGTACTGAATAAGGTGTTAAAAGCCATCGGTCTCGGTCAGATTTGGAAGGATGCTGTGGCTGATCTGCTGGATATTATCCAGCTTCTCATTACAGTTCAGCAGGTAATGGTGATGAGAATATCCCAGCTTCTTAATATTCAGGTACTCTAAAGTGGACAATAGCAGTGAACCAGAAGTCTAGAACCAGGAAGCACTCACGTATCTTCCAGTTATTTAGGCCACGCATAAAAATTTTACTCTGGTTTTACTATTTTATCAGAAAGATGTAAGTAAGGTGCTTTGATATTTGAATTTTCCCTTCAGGGTTTCGTTCAAAGCCATTTGACATTCTTTCAGAAAAATACCTGCTAAAATAAATGCTAACTTTTAGACAGTGTACAGGGCACATTCACTCTTGAGTTATGATCACTTGAGTATGTGTAGTCAAGTGTATAAAACAATAAACACAATAAATTTGTTATCCTGTAGGGGAAAGACTACCGAAACCGGACAGAGGGAAGATGCGCTTCCATAAAATTGCTAACGTCAACAAAGCTCTGGATTATATCGCTAGCAAAGGAGTGAAACTGGTGTCAATTGGTGCAGAAGGTATGTATCAGAGCTTATTACAACGTACCCTCAGAGATGGTACACCTGACTTAAGTTCCAGGTATTAAAAATAAATGTTAGAAATGAGGTTGGATTCTAGGGTATGCTTTATCCAATCTGGGATCTTTTTTTTACCTTTAAGAGATATTTTTCAGACAAGATGAAGGCTGATATCACTGCCAGGTGGCTTGGACCTACCTCCATTTTGTTATGAGACTGACTGCGCATGGCAGCTGTGCTTCTAACATTCAGATGCAGAGTTAAGGGAGTGATCAAAAGAAATTATGCCAGCTGGGGAGAGACTGAACACATGAAGAAAGTGGGTTGGGATGTTATTTAATAAGGTTATTGCTTTGTTGTTGTTGTTCAGTTTTTCAGGCAGTAAAATAAAAACATGTATTTGGCTAATTAAATGCTGATAAATGTAGACTGAGCAAAAGAAAGGCTCTCACTGCAAGTAAACCTATGTTTCCCATGAGATTCAAATGATGGTATAAACAGAACAAAAGTCTGTCTAGAACTATCTCATTTATTGAGATATTTGTACAATGCTTTGAACATCCATTGCAATACAAAGGAGTGATGGGGCTAGCACAATATTCAACTACTGTTGACTTCATAGACTTCATAGCTTCAATGATTTTCTGTCCATTCTGGGGGCAACCTCTTATGTGACCTTAGAGCAAAACACTGGCTGTAACCTCAGTATCACAGTGAGAAGCATGAGCTGTGTTCTATTCACATTTCTAGGCCTTTTTAGATAAATTTATGAGCCTTTTCTTCCTGCTGTCTGATTTCCCCAGGCTTATTCTGGCT
The DNA here is from genome assembly GCF_009819795.1 of Aythya fuligula. NCBI lineage: Eukaryota > Metazoa > Chordata > Aves > Anseriformes > Anatidae > Aythya > Aythya fuligula. Next base: position 25,103,822 of record NC_045561.1, read on the forward strand.
TTCAAACCTTCATCTCAGGAAGCTGATTGTAACTGTGGCTGGAGGAGTGTTTATTAGATGGGATAGGGGTATCTGTAGAAATAATGGAAAAAAAAAAACATCACTGTGTGGTGATTCTACAGCAGTTTAACCTAGTCTAGTTGCTTCCTCAAGTATCATTCACCAAATACATTATGGCTCTAGATCTAGAACTCCAAAAGAAATCAGTGTTCTCTGGGCAGAACATGTTTGGACTCACTCTTAATTCATATGAGACTGAAGTGGGTGGGCCATCTGAGTCCAAATCCATCCATCTATCTATAGGCACATAACAGGGACTTTTTTTTTTTTTTTTTTTTTTGGAATATATCATTAGTGGGTGTTATGGTTTAAACCCTGTAGGTAGCCAAGCCCCACAGTCATTCACTCCCAACTAGTGGGATGGGAAAGGGAATAAAAAAGATAACAGTGAGAAAATTTGTGAGGTGCGATAAAGACAGTTTAAAAGGTAAAGTAAAAGCTGCATGTGAAAGCAAAGCAAAACAAGGAATTTGTTCCCTAATTCCCATTGGCAGGCAGATGTTTAGCCATTTCTAGGAAATCAGGACTTCATCACTCATAACAGTTAGTTGGAAAGACAAGCACCATAACTCTGAATGTCCTCCCTTCCTCTGCTTTTCCTCCTAGCTTTTATTGCTGAGCATGATACCATATGGTATAGAATATCCCTTTGATCAGTTGGGGTCAGCTGTCCTGGCTGTGTCTCCTCCTAGCTTCTTGTGTATCCTCAGCCTACTTGCTTCCTGGGCAGTATGAGGATCAGAGAAGACCTTGATTCTGTGTAAGCGCTGATCTGCAACAACTAAAACATCAGTGTGTTATTAACGCTATTTTCATCACAAATCCAGAAAATTGACTGTGTCCCAACAGAAATTAGTACAGGGGAGGGGAGATAAGGTGAGTCCCAAAGGCACTTCAGATCTCAGAAGAGCTCTACTGAGTCTCAGAGTTCCCTGCCCCTCCATCAGTTGTACAGGCAATGAGGGGCAGCTGGGCCCTTTGCTCAATTAAATGAAGCAGGTTGGAAAAATATGCCACTGCCCTGAAACTCTCTGCAATTAAAGGGTATTCTGAGAGCGACATGTCATTAGGCAGACAGCAGAGGGTACTGGAGAGACAGTTTGTGTGTGGAAATGAAGATCAAACATACGGGAGTCTGTCTGATAGCTGGTGCAGAAATACTGAGAGTACACAGTCTTGAGCAAATGAATGGTAGTTACTGTGCTGTCATGCTGGGACTCCAACCCTTTCTGTCAGAAAACAAGAGTGTAGCAAAAGGAGGATCTTGTGGGACAGAGAGGTCATTCTTTCTGATCTCAATTTGCACAATGGGCAAGTGTTTTCACTCCTAGGTTCCTCAGGCAAGGTTGGAGCATTTAAGCTGAGATACAACAGGTCATACCTGCTGCTGAAAGGAGCAGGCCAACCCTCTGCACTTCCATCTCCCTCATTTTGCTCTGTTTATTGCTGTTTGTCACTGGCAGGGCATTCAGAGTAGAGGGCAGCTTGTGAGCACTTCCTGTATCATCTGAAGGCAAAACACCTGGGGTATCTCAGATCAGTCATTAAAACAGTTCAAGCTAACTCTGCTGCTCCCCTTGGCAGCAACTGCAGTGAACTTAGATGCTCTGTCAAATTAAGTAATTCTCTCTGGAAGGGAGGCAGTGACAAGAGGCGGTAACCTATTACAGGTGCTCAGCCTGTTGCTGGAAGGTGATGCCCATCCATGCCCTCAATATTGCGTGCTGCATATAACAACAGGCCATAGTAAGTGAGAAGATTAAGGGGTGTTCTTGGCTGGGCTGCAGGCTTTTATTGCCTGTTTCTGGAATTATTGATCTGTAAAATGAGGGGATTAGGAGTAAACCTTCCTTCATTAGCATTTAAAAAATATTTTAAAATCTTGGATGGAAGCACAGTTGAAAATACCCAGTTACTATCATAGTTTACAAGCATAGAGGAACCTGTCATTGTAAGACATAGCACTATCTCAAGTATGGCTACTAACACACATTAGATTACATCCATGTGGGCAGGAGCAGATAGATTCGTGTGCCTTCCCCTCCTACTCTAAACAGGCTGAACAGAAGTCCAGCTATGCCCAGACATGCTTAGTGCCCTGTTAAGTTTACCACGTTCCCTCTATTACAGTTATCTAAGGCACAATGCTGTGCTGATGCAGCGATGTAATATTACTTTAACTGGATATAATTTCACAGTGTAGGACCTCTGGCACCAGTACCTGTTTAAAAAGTCCCTGTGCCCCTTTGTCCTGCATACCTCCTCCCACACTTCTCAGCCCTACCCTACCACCACTTGGGCTGACAACTGTTATTGTAGCAGTCCTGGGGCCTGGAACAGTAACCTGATACGGATTTAAAACAGGCTTCACCTCTTCTTAATTTTGTTGCATTTTTCAGCATTATTGACTGGATAGTCATTATCATATGAAGATGGAAATATATGCCAGTAAGGAGGGAGAGCGCAGGCTTCCTAAGACTGTATTGTTATCAACATTCTTAACCCCTTAACTTTCTGTCTATATGTGTTAGAATGGGCCATGTGGGCTTTTTTGCACCCATCTGTTTTGGCATTCTCTGAGTTACATGGGTACTTGGAATACTTTTTAATTTGCAAAGCATGAAAGTTTTGTATCTAAACCTGGTCAAGATCACGTGTTGTTATCTAAAATACTGTGTGGTGAAGAGCATGTAGTCTCAAAGGGTCCGACTGCCATTTAAAATGGGGCCTCAAAACAAAGATGAAATAGTGATTCCTGGGGGACATCAGCACAAAGTTCAATTTAATATTTTTAAGGCACCAGTAATGTTCTTTACAAGCCATTGTTAGTGTTCTGAAGGCTGACTTCCTTGGGTAGTTTGTGAAATGGACAGGGAGAGGTGACCACCTTTAACTGTGATATTGAGCAGAAGCCCAATTTAACTACATCGCGCTCCATTGGTGATAGAAATGGGGCTAGAGAGTCAAGAAGCTAAAGCTAAAGACATGAAAGTAATCCTTATGAGCCATTCATAGTCCACGAGTTAGATGTTTTCCAAATAAAAAAATTAAAATGCAATGACTCCATTTGCAAGGTAATTGCATCCTGAACGCAAAGAGCTAAGATATGGAATACCATAAAAGTTAAATATGCTGTGAGGAGGAAACAGTTCTGGCTTGCTTTTTTGGGGAGGGGGAGAGATACTGAAGACCAAATGATCTGTAAATCTGCTTCAAAAAGGTTAGAACAAATAAATAAATAAAGTACACCCTAACAGCAAAGAAGAATTTAAAAAAAAAATAAAATCACAATCAAAACACTGGGACCTTGCCACATTTCTTTTCTTAGTTTTATCCCTTGGCAGTTTTTTGTTGTGTCATCTTTGTCCTCTTCTCTTCTTTCCTGTTTTCATAGGTCAGTTGTAGCTTTGTCTATGTGACATGTAGGAGCTATACATGTATTTCTGCTAGATCAAACAGGCAATGTGAAGAAAATAATCAAGAAATCTTCTATTGGCCTGTAGAGGAAAATCATAGGAATGAATCAGGAATTTTTCACCACTGATATTTTTCAGCATTTAGAAACTTTGTTTTCCTTCTGTTTAGATATTTTTCCTTGTCTTCTATACTTTTTTTTTTTGTATCTTATTTTAGCGGTAGATGATGACAGATCAAAACTGGCAAAGAGCTTGAAAACTCTCTTCATGCACAACATTGAAAGTTCCCTCTCTTGTTTTTTTTACTGTGTGTATGTAAATTTGGATATGTATATCAAAACAACAATGTAGTGATTATGCAAATCCATGAATTGATTGTCTGACAATCAGCAATGCCTACTGAGTATTTAAATTCATCTATTTTACATTTCAAAAAATTCTTCTGTACTGTATATACTTATGAGACATCTACAGCTGATCAAAATGCAATGAAATACATGACTGTGAAGATGAGAAGGGAAAGAAGTAGCTACATGCCCTAATTGCCACTTGGTGGTCTTTGGCTGAAAAATGTAAGTTGTGGGATTTAAAGACACTTCAGGTATTTCAGGGCAAATGAGATAGTAATAATGCATGGAAGACAAAGTGAGGTAAGAATTATGTAAAATGGATGTAGAATACAAAGGGGAATGCAGAAAAATAGCCATTCATCTATAAAGCTGGGTTATCACACTAACAAAGTTAGTATAGAGTAGCAATGGGTGAGATACCTCCTACCACACTTGTTAATTCCATAGGTTCAAATGACAACTTGTGTCGCATACTACTGCAAATTAGCATGTATCTCAAGTCCTGGGGCTAGCAGCTGCCTTGTTCTGTAAAAGTTGCCCCTGGATTCAGGCAACTTTAAAGTAGCAGAGTGAATCCATTTCCTGCTGGCACCTCCTTTGGCATTTGATGTTAAATTGAGGAAATTCTTTCTGCTCCCTCCCTTTCTGTTCTCCCCAGGAGAACACCAGTGGGCCCACAGGCAGCCACAGCTGCTTCATTTCTTGAGGGGGGCTGGAGGTGACTTTCAAGTGGGAGAGCAGCTGGTGCCTTCCCTGTCCCGCTGCTCATTTGGTGTGAGGTGACTGGAAAGGCAGCCTGCAGTTCCCCTCTCTCATCCTCCCACCTCCTCCCCTTCTAGTGCTGGACCTTCTTTATAGTCTTACTATGTTCTTCTGAATCTCTCACCATGCTTTGCAGATTGTTTTAACATTATCACAACACCCAAGTCCTCTGGCAGTACATTTTCTGGTGTTGAAGCGGTATCACTGCTAGTATTACAGACAATGTAGGAGCACTGGATTGGCTTTGGAAGAGGCTTGCCTGTATATGTGAAGTATATGGCACTTTGTGTTGTACGTAGACTCAAGCAGTCTTGAAATGAATTGAAAACCCAGAGGTGAAAAACCTCGTTCTGTATTAATGATGCATGAACATGCACAGGCATCAAAGCTGTAGGACATGTACAACCTCTTGGTCATGTTTTTGAACTGCTTGGCAGGAAGCCATGTTGCTTAGTCTCAGGAAGTGCTGTGTCTTGAGCTGTTCTTCATATCTAGCCCATGTTGGCATCAAGTGTAGAACTCTCAAAAGGGAGAAGGGACTTTTGAATTTTGTTTTATTTTAAAAAAAGAAGAAATAAAAAAATAATCTGTTGTAGATTTCCAAGTCATTTAAAAATTCCTACATCTCCTTGATAAATTCTCAATTCCAACTTAAAACTGCTAATATCCTGTAGTTTCTTACAATTTAGTATAAAAGCATTTTTTCCCCAATCCTTTCATATTTGGGAGCAGCAAGGCTGATATTATTCAAACTTTAAATATATAGTTTCCCTCAGGCAATGTCAACAAAAGTCAGTCCAGAAGGTAAATTTTTGAGACAGTTAACAACTAGCTGGAGAATAGCCTTTTAGCATGGAAGAGCTAAACAGACCTTAATCTCAGTAATCTTCAGTTCTACTGCCTGGGTAGCAGAAGCATCCATTTGTTGAAAAATGAACCCAAGTAAACTCTGTGTAAATAACGAATTATTGTAAATAACAAGTTATTGTAGAAATGTAATGTATTTATTAGATATGATGTATTATTTATACAAATATATGGTTAGAATGTGTTTTCTGTTTTCTCTTAAAAATACTGTTATGTATTTTTTCACCTTAGAAATTGTTGATGGCAATGTGAAAATGACACTGGGTATGATCTGGACTATCATCCTTCGCTTTGCTATTCAGGATATTTCAGTGGAAGGTAAGAGTAATTCAACTATGTTAGGTAATTAAGAAATTTGTTTAAAGACGTTTTTATGTAGATTGTATACAAGTGAGATGAATGTATTAAGTAATTTTTTCACAGAAAGCAATACTGCAAGTTCCCTACCTTGTGCCAAAATCCATTTCTGGAGGGAAAATCTAATTCCTGACAGAGACCTCAAGCCAGCTTTATAAACGGAGAAGTTCCAGGCATGTCCTTCAGTTATAGAGATAGAAACATGTCTATGTTCCTGAGTATCAGTAGCCTGAAACTATGATGTACCCTGTATGGTTGTCCTATTTCCAACATACTTTTCTAGTCTTTCCGTTTCTATCCTTCTTCCTAAATATTATCTGTTTACATGCCTCTTCTTTCTATCACTTCTCTTTTCTCACTGCTTCAGATTTTTTTTCCTTAATTTTCACTTGGATACTGGCTCCAAAAAGTGCATTGCAGTTACAATACTCTTTAAATCTAGTCTGGGCTGAGAAAAGTCTAGAATTCTAGAAACTAATCTCAATTTGCAACAACAATAGAGCCAATTCAAGATTTTCAGGCTGTCCTGCCCATAATCTGTGAAACATTAACTGTGGACCTAGTGGTTTGGTCTTTTTGATCTTTTCAGTCCTTTACTTAGGCACTCAGATGCCTACAGGGTGCAAATAATGAAGGCATTTCTTCAGCATTTATACCTCCCAATAAGCAAATGGACTGAGACCACAAGTGTATTCCATGTAAGCACCAACAAAATCTTTTATGTTTAGTTCTGTTTCATTTGTATTCAGTATTATTCCCCAAGTATACATTCTGTTGTCCCACTAATGTAATTTCTTAAACTTCTAATGTCCCAGATAAAAATGTGCAGAATGGAACTACATCTGAGTTGTTCCAGTTGAGCTGATGTCCGTGTCCTAATGGAGCCCCATTACTTCACTTTCATGGCTATCTTTTAGGATTAAATGTTAGCTTATGCTAACCAGTTTCAGATGGCTGACCACATTTAAGATGACAAGAAAAGAATTACTTGAGCACTTATAACATTTTTCTTTTTAACTCCCTGGTGTCTTACAGAGACCTCTGCCAAGGAAGGCCTGCTGCTGTGGTGTCAAAGAAAAACTGCTCCTTACAGAAATGTGAACATTCAGAATTTCCATCTTAGGTAAACTTCCATTATTTCACAGGGTAGAAGCTTTCTAAAGTATGTTAGGTCAAAATTTTTCCCACAGTTGTGTAGGTAGATTTGACAGCAGAATTTCCCTCTTCACTGCTAACCTAGGCTTTTTTCAAATTCTTATGATCTGTCTTCAGAGTCTTCCTTTGGTTAGTCTTCTGCATTATTTACCATTGTTTACGTAGTTGCTACTTAAAAGAAAAAAATCGCTACTCCACACAGAATTAACATATAATCCCATTAGAGGTCCTTGGTATATGGGGATACCTAAGCATAGGGACTTGGCAAAAAATTGCTTTCAGTTGAGAGGCACTGTAGTTATAGACTGTTCTTGGCAAAATACCAATGTGTTAAGCTTGCAGATATCTCACTATGATGAATCAGTCTTTATTATTTTGTAACATAATTATAAATAAAGAGCCAAAAATATACTCAGTACACCACAGTAGCACTTTAAACATGCTCATTTTCAGAATCAGGATCATTACCTAAGGTGGAAAATTTAGTGAAGCTCTTGCCCTGTGGTTCTGTGCCTTTAGTAAGACCTATAAAGGATGCTCTAGGCCATATGCAGGCTGCCTGCTTTTGGCATTTCTCCCAGCTAGTTCCTATAGCTCTGCGGGTGATCAATCTCATTAAACTACATGACTTGCCATTTGCACTGTTCAGCCATGGGATTTTGCCTTCCCTGAAGCCCTTGTAGTACTTACAGGAGCTCTGTATTGCAATGTTTTGATGTTCTGAATTCATTCTTTATGTGAAACACCTAAAGCACATATAGCGGTAGAGAAGATGCAGTTCACACATACAGATAAAAAGAACTGTTTGACTTACGGTCTCTTTATTGCCTTTAAGTGAGCTGAAGTTTGTAATGTGTTACTTTCCTTAAATATAGCATATATATAGTGTAGCTGGTGTATTTCAGGACAGGTTTATATGGACACAGGGAATATCATAAATCTCAGTGTCAGAATTTTAATGTTTATCAATACATATGCTGGTTCTGATACATGGTATGGAAAAAAACATCTTGAACAGAAATACTTTGATTGATGTTAGGGTTTATTGGCTTTTATAGATCTACTTTAAAATGGGCTGTCTAGACCATTTTAGTCTATACCTTATGGAAAATGCTTCTTACTATTTTGGTGTTCATTTTGATTCAGTTTTACATTCTGAATGAATATTATACAATATATATAAATTCTGCTCAGTTACATTTTTTATTGGAGATGGTTTTGTTATTTGAATGATTTACCCAGACATCTCAATGACAGGGATTCTAACAGTCTAACACCCTTATTATCATACAATTACTGCCAAGGATATGACCTCAAACCCAGTGATCTGTTTGCATAAAGTATCTTTAAGAATAATTGCTTCTGGATGAAAGGAACCTATCATAATCTTTTCAAATAGATGACATTCACAGATCCATTCGTTTCCTTTTCTTGCCTTGAAAGGTAGAAGACAAGAAGTCACACTCAAGTGTCAGAGCTCAGGTCTGACCTGTCATATGTATGAAGTGTTCTAAGTAAACTAAGCTGATTTGTGACTTCATACTTCTATGAGCATGATGTAGTTGTGTCATTAGAATTGTCTGAAATAACAAAGAAAAAGTCAATTACTTAAGTAAATTCAAGTATTGCAGGCTTATTCTTTTATTTTTTTTTTTCACAAACGTGGTTTGATAGGAAATCATGCACTTTCTTGAATGTATGATTCAAGCTATCCTGGAGCATTGCACAAATGAAGCAATTCAAATCAGGGTTTGTTGTACATCATGTACATTGCCTAGAAAGTATTATGGAATCCTTAAACGTGTATGTACCTTAGAATAAGTTACATATTACAGGAGAAAGAGTATAGTAACAAAAGCTTAGAAGGATGAAAGTTGACAGAACATAATTATCAGGATTTAACACGAGGGTTCCTGCTTGATTTTAAGCCTTGAGCAAGAACCAAACTATAAAATGCCATGACTTTATTAATGACTTCTTTTCCATTCTATTTTTTGTTGTAAAGCTGGAAAGATGGCCTTGGATTATGTGCACTTATCCACAGACACCGACCTGATCTTATTGACTACTCCAAGCTAAATAAGGTCATCAGTCTGGATGGTACAGCATGCTGTCCTGCAGTGATTTGGTCCACTTGTGGTTTGCTTAGCATGTTTTCTATAAGACAAGCTGAGGAGTGCATACTAATTCTAACAGGCTTTCTGTGCTCCCTCCAGAACATGTTATGTGGAGGAAAGGATCCTGTGACCGCCCTGTGTCCTTCTTTCCTTCCTACTACAATGTCTTAAGCATTTAATTGCAAATAACCCATTCCTCAGCAGCCAGGCAGTTGATGAAGTCTTTTATGCTGCACAATATGGATGTAAAATCAGATGCAATGGAATTCTCCATTCACAAATGATACATAGACATAAAATGGTCCATCCTGTTTTATATCTGGTGTAAAGGATTACATAGACTGCAGAACAGTAAACAATGACAAGATTATTAATCCTAATATTTTTTAGAACAAAGACTGTCCTTGGTAATTAGGACTATATAATTATTAGGCTTACATAGAAAATATTTACCAATTCTTACTTTGGTATTTCATTGTATTTCTACCTATACTTGCAGTCAAGTGCCAATCAAATTGATATCCTAACTTCCTTAGGTAGCACCACATGGGGATTACAAAACCATTTTTGTACCTGGTAAAATGTATGTGTTCTAAAAGATAACCGCTGCTTGGATTTCAGGGAAAGTAATGCGGAACATGTAATAATCTTAGAATTTCTGTGTACTGTTAACTGTTACTGAAGAATAAAACCTGGAAAGAAAGTGGAATGTTTCATCTCTCTCTCAACACATGCATACCGTGCATTTTTTATTCCTCTGGAATGAATGTATCTTGAGGTCTCTCATAAACCCCAGTGAAACTTAATCATGTAACCATGGTTTTAATTTGTTGAGTGACAACTTTTCATTGATGAGAGAGATTGGTAAATCATGGACAGTATTTTCCATTCCATTCCCCTCCATTACAAATTGATTTTACTAGTGGAATCAGCTGTTATCAAAAAGCCTGTGGTGAAGGAAAAGATGACAGAATGAAATGAGAAAATTTGAAACCTTTGCTTTGTTAAATTTATACTGGAGACCCCCAAGTTGTGATGAAAACTAAATGAACTTATTCCTAAACCAACTAATTTAGGCTGTTGTTAAGACATCTGCAGATATGAACAAAAGGACAAAATATGAACTGTCAACACCAGGTTATTCTCTATATACATCCTTTCCTATGGATGAACGGATTCACGGAATAACTAACATACCTGTCTGTGTGCTCAAGTATGGCCCAAACAGAAGTTAGTCTAATTGAGTTTGCACTTTGAAAAGTGGCACACTAATAAAATATATATATACGTGTATATATACTCTCACACACACACAAAAAAAAAACCCTTCATGGTATAACCAGTCTATACATGAGCACTAAGAGAAGGGAATAGCACGTAAGCAGATCTGCTTCAGCATTACTATTTCCCTCTTAGAGTTTTCCAAAATAGAACAGGTCAGGTTTCAAATTGAGGCTGAGCTGTGGCACGTAAAGCACATGTAGAAAAGTCTTAAAATAGATCATGCTTTTCTGACCTGTCTGTGTTTGATTGACTATTCATTTTGGTTACATTAACAGCTGTCTTGGTGTCTTGTTTCTTGATTTCTTATCTCATGCATGGTGTCTTTTCTTTTTCTCACCAATGTGCTCTGTGTGAATTTGTAGCTGGAAAGATGGCCTTGCTTTCAGCGCCCTTATTCATAGACACAGGCCTGATCTTCTTGACTATGACAAGTTAGATGAGGTATTTCTCTAGCTGTAGCAGACATTTTTAGTTACTGTGGCTTGTAGTTTTGTTTAAAAAGACGGGTGATGGGGATCTCCAGAAGATGTTGTAAATAATGCCTATTTAAATACTGATTTAAATAAAATCCTTTACCAGTGGAGCACTGTTACTTATGGGCTTAGTACCAAGCAAACAAATAGGAAGTCCACATCACTCATTTGTAAGCAAAGTGATTTAACCAAGTCACTAGATCTTGCTTAAATTTAGTATATTTTTCTCCCATTTAATTTAAGTAGGATGTGTACACATCTAAATTTACTAAATGTGTACACATTTAGTAAATGTTATATTACACATGGTGTAATGGTAGCAAAAATAAATTAATGGATTTTAGGTATTGTCCACATTTTAAGTTCCTCTTAATGTCAACAATGCACAAAACTGCTAAATGATGATGAAGTGAGAACTTAAGTTTAGAGACTTTGTATTCTATTTTAACCAAATTGTAAGGGTATTAATACTTATGATACCTTACCTATATATGCATGTGGAGAACAGTCTTCTGTGAAACTTAAGTACTTGCTCTCATTCCGTAGTAAGTAATCTTACTAAGTTCATTTCAAAGTAACAAAAGAAGCATGTCTGAGACAATGAGCATGTCGGAGCATGTCTTTGCATTCAAACAGAAGCCCTGGAAGTTCCCTCGAGAAAACCTGGTAACTTTTTTCAGTCCCCTCTTGCTTCTCCAACTTTTCTCTTCTACCCTGTTTTCGTGGGCAGTCTCTGTATGCATTGGCTTTGTTCGTGATGGCTACCATCATTTAGCAGTTTGTTAATACTTGAAAATAAGAAGCATTAATGGCACAAACAGCCATTTCCCATAGGGCGTTTTCATTGCAAGCTGATATTAGAAGGCTGATTTAAGAGCAGCCCTAATCTGATGTGGTCTTCCATTGTCAGCAACAGCTGTCTGTGGCATATGAAATGAAATATGTGCTCTTTGTCTGATTTTTGTGTACTGCTGCCTTTTTTTTTTTCCTTCAAAACACAAAATCCAAAATCTCAAAACAAGAGGAAACTCTTAATTTTCACCAGCTCTAAATTTCACCAAACAGAAGTCTTACATATTTGGCTCTCCAAGTCAAAAGTGAGAGGTTTTGAGCCTTCTGGTTAACTGTGCCTGTGCTTTTCTCTCCTCATGCATTCACCCAACAAACAGAGAACTTGTTAGCTCAGTGAATTCATATCACTGTAATATAAGGTTTACTAAGTATAAAAGTGTGCAGGACTAACTTTGTGATGAATGGTCTATAGCCTACTGAATCAGTGGCCTTGACTGTATGTATTACTGCAGTACTTCATTCAGAATTAGCCTTTTATGAGTGTACGCTGCATATTTTATCTATGTTCCCTTCCCCCCACCCCCCGAATGTGTTTACAGCAGAGTCCTAGTGGCTTATTGTTTTTATTTGAAAGTAGAGCACTAGGTATACCAAAAGTTCACATACCCCACTGCTATTTGAAGAACAGTAGTTGTGACTCCAGTTTATAGTTGGGAAAATCAGAGTAAGTTTTAGTGTACCTACTGTAGTAGTCTTGCTTCAAAGAAAAAAATATATTTTTGACTAGTAATATTTTCTTCTTTAATTCAGGATGACCCCATAGGAAATATCAACCTTGCCATGGAAATTGCTGAAAAACATTTGGATATCCCAAAGATGTTGGATGCAGAAGGTGAGAGTCATATTATACTGAAGTTTGTATCACTCATCATCAGGAGACAGTAAAAATTCTGTTGTTTTGTGTCTAGCAAATTTTCGGCATTCCTTCCACATGAATCGTCATGGAGTAACTTCTTTCCACTTTGTTTTTAAACAAATTTTTCCTTCTTGTTTCCCATGTATTGGATAATTCTGCTCTATCTTCATTCCTTATTCTTTGTTACTGTTCGTATTTGCTATCACTTTTGGATGATATTCAACCTTATCACATGGCCCCAGTGTGACAACTGAAGTTCAAATAGATGATTGAAAGATAATCTTTGCCTATAAGAAGTTAAAAATTAAGTTTAATAAAGTAAAATACATCTGTTAGCAGCTTAAAACATGTTCACTTTTTTAAATGTTAAATGTTAAAATGAGAGGGCCAGAAAGAAATAGAGGTACAATTCAAAATACGCTACTAATAACATGCTGTTTATGAAAGAGCTAGGTTGAGGGAAGCATTTTGTTTGTTTAATTATAAGCCTTTTTCAGGGATCCATTTTAACAAATGATTTCGTGTTTGGTTTTTCCAATAATCTTCAGAATCTGTTCACAAATCATAAGGAAATATTTCTTCAAGATAACCAACCTTTTGTACAATAGGCAGAACTGATGCCAAAATAATGGAATTTACATACCCTAGTTCAAGGTATTCTTCTCCACATATACAGACTCAGGTCTGGTGGCACGTCAGTAGAGCAATGGCTATCCAAAGCATGCAAACGCATCTCGTCCACTTCCCTTGAAGTCTTTGGTAGGAAGGTTAGACCAATACAGGATGATTTTGAAAATCCAAGTTGTATCCTCTTAATTGAATGTTTTACTTGGTTTCACCTTCATGTTTCAAAACTAACTGTTTCAATTTTTTGAATTGCAATTACCCTTTCAAGCACCATTTAATTATCTTACTATGAAACATTGTGCAAGGAATAAACAGAGATGCTTTCTCCTCACTATTGAACATACATCGTTCTTCTTTCACTCATTTTTCTCTTCATATACCACGTAAGAAACCTCCCCCCTGCCGTAAGATTTCCTGCATATTCTAGCCCTCATCTTTCTATTCTCGTCTTAGCAGGAGAAGGGGGAATGAAATCTTGCTTCTTCTAACACACTCTGTATATTTGCCATCACTTTTTTTTTTCTTGTGTTTTCAGTGGAAATGCCAAGTTTTGTTCAGAACTATGTGATGGAGATTCAAAATCAGTAAATATATCAGTCCTGAAGTTAGAAAATCTCTCTTTTAATATTAAAAGTCATCATCTAATTCCCAGGTCTTTTCACACCAATATCTTCCCACTCCCATGTTGGCAGGCATCTTTGTAGCTTGCACTAGCGTTATTCATCACTCAACCATGACTGCTGTGAAAACAACTTTTTCTGCTTTTGTCTGTCAAGTATCCAGAAAGATCTGTTCACAACAATACACTTGCACTTCAATCATACCCTCTCTTTACTTTTAATCTTTCCTGCTGTAGTAGGGTCAAAGTTATCAGTCAGTCAAGTCAAATTGTTCTGTGATTTCTACTATTAACAAAATGGACTGGCTCAGGGATTGCAGAACTGTTACTGTCCAAACTATTCTTAGCACAAAATGTATTTCTGGACTACAGGAGTTCTACAGTTTTCCAGTATTCATCAGTACTCTGACAATCAAAAGGACCTTCTGCTAATATAAGCAGTATATACTCTTACTTTGTGATTGTCAGTGGCTGTGTTTAACTCGGATTGATTGTAGTGATTTAGATGAAGTTGTTCTGGACTAACAGTAAAACTGAACCCAGTAGATCTGCCAGCCGCACCATCAGCTCTGGAAGTCTCTACCAACTAGAACATGGTAATACCTTTCTGTACAGTCTCCATCTTCAGATGTTTTACCATTTTGGGAGACTATTATCTTCTCCATTTTTGATTCCTAAAGCTTATGTATCTTTGCACTGATACCAGTAAACAGATGCAAACTGAATGGTGGTATATTTATTTTTAATCCTTGCAGCACTGAGGTGACATCATCAGCATAAACTGATGGAAGTACCTTATGAGAATTGCTGAGCAGTAAACCCTCTTCTCTCTACACAGATGTAGTAAACACAACCAGACCTGATGAAAGAACCATTATGACTTATGTTTCCTGTTACTACCATGCATTTGCTGGTGCTCAGAAGGTGAGGTTGTAGATGGATCAGATCTCATCTTTCACCTTCTGTGTTGTTGTTTCTTTCAGCAGTTTTTCCTCTTCTCTTTTCCTCACTAGTTACTAGAACAGCATCTTAGAGCTGAGCTCATTTTCTGTTGGCTGATTTTCTCTTTGAGGCACTGTCTTTGTAGAGCCAGTAGTAGTAGTCTTTCCACTTGTTTTGTAGAAGCAAAACTTCCTGTCTCATCTTTGTGTGTGTTTAGTAATAATATCCAGTAGGTTTTTGACAACTGGTTACTGATCTTGTTAGGACATTATTGAATGTCCTTTGATTGAACTTTTGTGCATTGATTAGAAGCACCTTTAAAATGCAAGATGAAATCTAGCTCACAGTGAAAAAGCAGTTTTAATAGCATAATACCATCTTTTTCTCCCTGCTGGATATTATTCCTGTTACAGTTGTCAAAATTGTCAAAACAGATGCTCAGAAAATGAATCCTTCTCTTATGCTTTCAGGATTGTTTTTTTAAAATGTTAAATGCTTAATGGTAAGTACAATCAGTGACATACAACATTTCTACTGTGCAAAGCAGGAAAATACACAGACATCTCAAAAGAGCTCTGAAATCACGTTCTAATGAAAAGAAGTAATAGTAGAAAAAGCAAGGCAAATCATAGAAATGGACATACTTTAGGCATTAGTAATATAAAGATTAATGATATATAATGTTAAAATTTAAAATTGATACATGTGCAACTTCCAGAGAATCTCCTCAGATCAAAATCTAGCCTGCCATTCTTGTGTGTTAATCAAAAAAAAAAAAAAAAAAAGTGCCTTTCGTGTCTGTTAATCAAAAAAAATGAATTCTAAATCATCAGAGATTTGCACGCTAGTTCTTATACAGGTAGTCTGTTTAAAACTAAAGTAATTCTCTTCATGACAGTGCAAGATCAGACTTATTAAAAAAAAAAATCACATCTTTGTAAGAGCTTATGTTGAATTTCTAGTGTATGGATTTTTTTTTTTCTGTCAGCACCCATCAATCTAACACTATTTATTTCAGCTTTGTATAGTTCCTAGAGTACAGAGACAAGAAAACATGGACAAAAAACCAATCGCAGTGACAACTATGTTGTGCTTTTATTTATTTATCCTATTTTCTACTCCTCGTATCTCTTTTTTTTTTTGTTTTCATTTCTCCCCAACCTTGTAGATATTGTGAACACTCCCAAACCTGATGAGAGAGCTATCATGACATATGTGTCCTGCTTCTACCATGCTTTTGCTGGAGCAGAGCAGGTATTAATCAACTGTCCCTTCAGGTTGCTGTGTTTTTGATTGTTTCACATTTCTGCTAGTTTATATTACAAAACAAGCAAACACTAATTTAGTACTTTGCTGTTTTAATTAACAATTGCAAGTATTACTTGAGTACTAATACTTGTTTTTAATCAACACTTGAACCTATTTTAGTTAAATGTTGTAGCAAATTGAACTTGTTTATTCTAATAGGTCTTCATGATTCTAATGTTGGGTGTCTATTATGCGATTGTAAAGACTATTTCAGAAAAAATGTATTTGAAGATATTGTGAAAAAGAATTGTTTGTTGCTATAACAACACCTTATGCTTTTGCTGCATAAAAGAACGATGACTTTTGGAGATTGAGGCTATTCTAGACTTACTAATTCTGACTGGCAATTTAGGGCTGGATTTTTAAAGTTGCTTAAAGATGTAGAGAGGCACAGAAGTCGTCCAAAGTAGTATTTGCACCTGGTTCCCACAGAAACCAGCAGAATTATTTGTGGATCAAAATATTAGTATAAGAGGCAAGAACATCAGCAGGATGGTATTCTCACAAACAAGGCACTTTCTACTGCTCTGCTTCTTACATTTCAAGCCTCCAAATGGACACAACCCAGCTTTTGTGGGGAAGAAAAAATGTCTTAAAGTAGTTGATTTTTCCTTCATCCTCAGAATTCAATTTTCCTTCCCACCTAGTAGGCCCCATGCAGCTTATCACAACACAGCTATGCTGTTTTGCACTCTTCCTTCTGGGTGTGCATGTTTTGCTATTAATGCAAAAGAGGGAGTTCCAAATACTATTTGTAACATGAATTTTTAGTTGACTGGTTGTATTTCAGACTCACATTTGTAGGGACATATAAACCTATCATGTCAAACTATTAATATCAATTTTAAACATGCAGAGCTACAGTGCTTTCACAAATAAGTTTGACGGGATCCAAGAAAAGATTTGCTATGAGTGTTTAAGCTGTATATATTTTCAAGAATATGTGTGCATGTGATGTGCAGATATAGATAGTTCAGGACCATACTCCTGAATCACAGGAGTATCTTCAGAGTGTGGCTAACAAACCTAATACCTTTTGAGCATGATTAGAAGAATTAACCTAATAAGATAACTTTAAGAATGGTATAAATTGCTTTTGAGAATAAAAGATTTATGAGAAAACTATAATGGCATTGTGAAATTACCCCTTGTAAGGTTTAATTGTTTGACAAAATGACTTCTGTGCCAATCTATGCCTCACTGAGGCCATTGGAATCTGTGAGAACAGGAGGGTAAAGGTGTACCTAGGAGCACAAATCAACAACTATAAAACAACATGACTTTTATTTGCAGCAGACACATTCTCTTTCTTTCTCCAAACTTGTACCTTTCTCAGAATGTTTATGAGTACATCCTGTTTATTTGCTCTGTTTTATAGGCTGAGACTGCAGCAAACCGGATCTGTAAGGTGCTTGCCGTGAATCAAGAAAATGAGAGGTTGATGGAAGAGTATGAGAGACTAGCAAGTGAGGTAAAGACTGCTTTGTCTGTAACTTGGCAATAATTTTATTCATGAAATACTGAAAGCTGAAAGGTTCAGGTCACTCCTTTGCCACAGACTTACTGTATTACCTCTAGCAAGTCATTCACTCTTGTTACTGTGCCCAGAAGGGGGTGTTCTGAGGACTTTTCATCAGTCTGCCTTAGAACTAGACTTGCTGTCTCTGTAATCTCTAAGGGTAGCTCATTCTTGACCACATATAGAAAACACAGGATCCTCTTATTCTGAACAAGCCTGCTGAATGTGTGCTGAAAGCTGCGTTTGGACAGGGTGTCTCAGGGTATTCACAAAGTACCCGTGAACACAGGTAGCAGATTAATAAAGAAAGGGGCACACTGCTTGCATTGTTCCTGACTATTACCAGAAATTTGTTGTTTTTTCAAAACATAGGTGAGATGGCTTTGCTTCACAAAGTATACTGCAGACTTTTTGAATCAGGTCTTCCTTATCTTTTCTTGGTATATGGCGAATTTGTTGAGTCAAAAGTGCAGATATTTAATGTGCACGTGAAAGCCTCTTTGTCTTTATAAATGCACAACCTGCAAAACATACTGAGATTGTAGACACAAAGACAGTAGTGCTGGATTGGTACTAACGGAATTCTGTGTAAAGATTTTTATATGACCTGAGTTGCTGGACTGGCATCCATCCTAATCTCCATTCTCAACTGTGACTACTTGAGACATCAAGACCAATTAATACCTTTTTGAAAGTGGCCAGGGATATTGGCTAACATGGGTCATAATTAGCTAGAGTCACCTTACATGCATGTTCTTATTTGTAAAAATCAGGGTATTTCCAGGAATATTTATAATATCTGAGAAAATTAGGTTTGGAGTTTGTTTTGTTTTTAAGAAGTTATCTCACAATATTGTTCAGTTTTGCAAACCTTGTGACTTGCCATTAAGGCACTGATACCAACTGAACCCAAGAATAATAAGATGGAGCAAACACAATTGGGATTTGTGCATTCAATTTTATCTTGTTTTGGTTGCTCTTCCATTACCTTTATTTCAATTGTTTGTGTTGGTTTGAAAGCTTTTAGAATGGATTCGCCGGACAATTCCTTGGCTGGAAAACAGGACCCCAGAAAAAACAATGCAGGCAATGCAGAAGAAATTAGAAGATTTCCGGGACTACCGCCGCAAACACAAACCTCCCAAAGTCCAAGAGAAATGTCAACTGGAGATCAACTTCAACACCCTGCAGACAAAATTGAGAATCAGCAATCGACCAGCTTTCATGCCATCAGAGGGAAAAATGGTTTCAGTAAGTAAAAAAGGCATTGATATTCCATTCTCCTTTTTATCAATATTCTCACAAAAATTTCAATATGAAGGTTGAATTGCTATTTTAAGTCATCCTCAGAAACTTCAGTTTATTCCACTTTCTCAATATCAAACCACTCTTTAACACATTCCCTTTCATTCTGAAATCATCCTTTCCCTTAAGTATGCTCCTCCTCACTCTTTGAAGACTTATGCTGGTAGCAAATTGTCTTGAGACAAGGAGCAATACAGAGCTTTCTTTGGGAATATTTGTTTACTTAAACAAAACACACACTGGTTTCACAGATATTTTTCTTATGAGACTTACAGAAACAGCTATTGCTCAATAAACATTTCAGATTTTTTATACTTTTAAAAATTCAATTTTATATTTTTCTAATGCCTGTGAAGACAAGAATAGTCTGACTGTGGGTCAGAATTTTTCCTGTGGAATACAGCAAACCTGTTCATGTACTGTGTTCTAACACTGTGTTTTGGTTGGTCAGATTCAATAAACAGATGTTGCATGACCTGCAAAGATTGACTGCCATTGTCCACACCCCTTACTCAGAAAATAAGGGGCCTGTCACTTCAGTTTCCTACTCATGCCTTCGGATTTCTAAGAAAGCTCACAGAACTTTGTGCACCACAGAAAATGAAACGAATTTGTATTCCAAATAAAATATGCATCAAATCCTCATGATACTAATTGTTTTGTTATTGTCGGCTTCTGAGAGCAAAGCACATTTATTTTGATAACAGATTAGGTACCTCATAAAAGGACAAGTACTTTGTAAAATGGAAGGTAAAAGCAATGTGTCACAAAGACAAACAGTTATACTTGAAAGCCATTCATATAGAGGGTCCTTCCATGAACCTACTTGACCAGGATGCTTTGTGAGGAGCAGTTGTTTGGAAAACCTGATTTCCAGAGCTGCCTGACAACTAATATTTTCTATGATTCCGTGATTTGGCAAAATCTGGACATAGAAACTTCTCTTTTTGGAGCAAAATTGTGAGCGAATCAGAAATCTGGAAATTTGTTTAGAAAGATAATAGTTTCATTCTATCTCTCTCATGTATTCTCTGTACAGGATATTGCCGGCGCTTGGCAGAGACTTGAACAAGCTGAGAAAGGCTATGAAGAGTGGCTGCTGAATGAAATACGAAGACTGGAAAGACTTGAACACTTGGCTGAGAAATTTAGACAGAAGGCTTCCACTCATGAACAATGGGCATATGGTGGGCAGATATGGTTTTTAACATTTTTGATATTTTAATGTTCAAGGTTGAACTGTCAATGCTGGATATTTGCCAGCTAAAAACTGGCATAAGTTTTTGTGTTTTAAGTTTTTTATAAGTTTTAGTTTAGAAAACTAAAATAATAACAGATAAAATTTCAGGTTGTGTTACATTCAGTCATGGTCCTAACTTGTAGGCATGTTGCTAATGAAATGTGAATATAAAAATCATGTTATTTTCCACCAAGGTAATCAGTCAAACTTAACAAAAATATCCAGAGTTGAATCAAGGCCGGAACTGTTAATGCATTCCTTTGTATTTGTGCACCAGTGATTCAGTCAGGATTGCAGTGAAGACAAAAATTCAGTTTTCCAGTTTAAGCTCAAAAATAAATTGGTATCTATGGCTTGTTAAATGTGAAATTATTAAGAGTTATTATGAGTTGGTCATCATTTGACCGTCATGATGGTTTTGAATAGCCCACATGAACTACATGATAATGGACTCATTTTTGCTTTGTTCCATACCCCAGATTACACCCTGTTTATAGTTCTGTTTTTTAACGGTAGCCTAATGTTACGTGTAGTTGTAACAGCTACAGGACCATGTATTTTACAACACCCTTGTAAAGCTCTGTGAAAGCCATTACACGTAGATATACTCTACCATCCTGTTGTTTGCCCTGACAACAGTTTTCCTGCTTCTGCCATGCTTCTGACTTCTTCCAGCCGGAATCTTTTCACACACACTGTGAAAGTAAAGCAGAGTCCATCCAATAACACAGTTGCTGGAAGCATACACAACAGTGTCTGCTACCAAGCAGATACTAGAAAGGAAACTACAGTGCTTGTCAGCCCTGAGAGCCTATTTTCTGATCATCTACTCATGGTGACATGTTATGGTTGTTATACAGGGAAAACTTCACATAAGCTGGTATGTAGCATGTGAAACAGGAGCTCCTTCTGGCTCTAGAATCTGCAGAGATGTGTAATTTTGTGTGGTGAGCTACAATTGTAGAGGCTGTATAGATTCAGTTGTCTAATCCAGGAGCTACTGGAGACCAGTATTTCAGTTTTTCTAGCTTTTTGTAACTAGGCTGGCATTTTCCATTTAAAATTCAATAATTGATTTGAAAGACAGCCACACATCTTAATTTTGGTTGGAAAGTGCTGAAACAAATAATGCATTGAAAGCAGAACACAAAAAAGAATAACATTTCATTGGTAAGAGTGAAGCTGAACATAGCAGTGTGATTTTTGGTTTTATAGGTCAGTAACGTGCTTTAAAAGACTGTTTTTGTTTTTTTTTTTTTTTGCTAATATACCATTTTATGACAGTTTCTTGAGTAATGTAATACTAACTATTTTAGATAAGTATAATCATCCTGTGCAAGAATCAAGGAATTACTGAGAGATCTTTAAAAATATTAATTCCTAATTAACACCATTCTGCTGAAGAGTTGCCACTCATTTCTGTTGGGCTGGGATTTCATCTTATTCATGTAATTTTGATGATTCTCAGTGAAAAAAGTTGACTAAATTTGCAACTGTTTTAACAGTTTATAATTCTTTCAGAAAAACAAAACAAAACAAAAACACTAATATTTTAATTTTCTCTTTCAGGCAAAGAGCAGATCTTACTTCAGAAGGATTATGAATCTGCTTCTCTGACAGAAGTCCGTGCCATGTTAAGGAAACATGAAGCTTTTGAGAGTGATTTGGCTGCTCACCAGGACAGGGTGGAACAGATCGCTGCCATTGCCCAGGAGCTGAAGTATGTTCCATTTAAAGGCTTGCAGCTGCTGACATTTAACTTTGCGATAAACTCTTTCCAATGAATTTGATAGTGTCATAGGTACCAACGTAAGAATTCCAGAGATAGCTTCATAAGTATATTATCTGTGCCGGTCCCTGAGACCTTTCCCTCATCTCTCCCGTACCCCCAGCCAAATATAGATATTCAACTGACTAAAGTATTTGAAAACAGTCATTTTCAAATTGACTTAACAGTAATTTTTTAGCATCAGCTCTGCTGATGAGTCCATTGTGTGTTGATGGGAATGCTGGAGGTGTCTATTTTGCAGTTCATATGGTTTGCTGAGAGGTCCTGGTTGAGTTTTTTAGCTTAGAAAATAATTTTATTTTACCTAAATTACCAATCAGGCATCTTCATGTTGAGATCTGATATTTTCCCATAGGTATATCAGTCCTTTAAAAAGGCTTCACATCCCTAAATTATCTTTTATATACCAGTAGTAGTGGGTCATACACTGAATTTTCTGAAGATTCATTATTCTAGTATACTCCAGCATCATACAAGCAACCAAGCACACAACCTCTTCTGTACAAGTGTAGTTTTCACCCACAGTTCCAGCAGCTTAGCTACAGGACCAATACTTGCACACTCAGCATACTATGTCCCAAGAAAACATAAAGCTGAGAACAACACATTTAATTATTGTTGACATCAGCTAGGTAGGCCAGGGGCCTGCCTGACAGACACCCTTATGGCAACAGAAGTCTTGAATGTTGGTGTAGTTACTCTGGTTAGACTCCATCTTTACTGGTAGAGTTTGCTTTTCTTTGCGGGAAGGCTGTTAATTCACCTAAGTGAAGCAGTTTTGTCAGCAAAGATCTGCCCATACTGACAGTACTGTAATGTTATATACAGATGTCCCTGTTCTGGTAAAGTCATTTTGGTGTATACACCAACATGTGTATGTTTGATTTTTATGATCTTACGCAGTTAATTGCAGTGGTTTTGTACTGTAAAACAGTGGCACTACTCCTGATTTCAGCGTTTGGCACATAATTAAATTCATTGCTCACCCACAGTATAAATCTGCAAAGCCAACGGGAACAAATGTGCGTTAGCTGTTGAAAGAGGAGCCAGCATCAAAATTCCCAGATTCCTGCCCTTGGCTTCAAGCCTCCAAGTTTCAGTTTCTCGACTTCTTGAACAGGCAAAACATCTACTACTCAAAAAGCAAGTGTTAAAAGCATGTCCTCTTTTTACTTTCTAAAGGACCGTAACTCATAAACAGCTCTGCATTCATTAACAATTAAAAAATCGAAGTGCTATCTAAAAATGTAGTTCATACCTGGTAGCAGCAGCACTTTCACTAAATGCATAATTAAAATGGATTTAGAGGAAAAAAAAAAGCTATTTTTCAAGATTGTTTAAGGGAGGAAAAATAAGTACAGGGGATAGAGGAAAAGCTGTCTTTTAGTATGTAAGAAGTCTGAAAAACGCAGAAGATGCTGATTTCACTGAGTATGTCAGTTTATGAAACACCTTCTGACATGCCCTGATCTCTGTTGTAGTTATTTGTTCTTTCTATACTACAGAATTTAATATCCTTCTGCACTGGAGAAATGCCTAATCATTGTTAATTCAGCATCAACTTTGCAAGTGTTAAGAAACCTTGGGAATGTAGTATACATAGCACAGCATCTGCTTACTAGCATTTTGAACCCTGTGTCCTTTACCTCTGTTGAGGCCAGTGAACACTGTATCCTGTCTATTTTAGGGTTGTCTCCTCTCAGTTGTTTCAGTAATTTGCTGTGTGAAGTTAAACAAGATATTTGTGGCCTGGACGGCAAAGGTGCTGAAAACCCATTGCTTTTAGAGATGCTCTACTTGGACTTCTCCTGTTATCTGTACAATGGGGCTATCAGTGCCTGTTTTTTCACTGAGACTCAGCGGCTCAGTAAGTCTTAGTGCTTCTGGAGAGCAGTGCATGAAAGGTTACAAATGTCACATTTTATTATTAGCTGCAAGCAAATGGGAAGCTTCTGTTTAAATGTTGATTTTAAGTATTTATCCATAGTTCTTCAGACAGCCATTGAAACGAAGGAGCAAAACACTTTTTTCTTTCTCCAGTCATATTTTTTCATTGAAAGATTAAGCAGTGTTTGAATGCTAAGAAACATTCATTGGCACATGATCCAAAGCTTATTGAAGTCAATGTGGGTATCTTTTTTTTTTGTTGTTGTTCACTGGATCCACTGATGAGGAATCCTCATCATCCGTGTCTAAATTTCAAGTCAGGACACCTCCATGTTTTGTTTTAGACATCTCATAGCTGTCTAAAATTGCTATTTCCAAGTAGAACAATTGCTGTGTGACCTTGAACTGTACCAGTTACAGTTTCCTGTCCGGTATTTTCTGTGGCAGAAACAAAGTCCACCATGAGCTAAAGTTGCTAAAAGATTGTTGATTGGTGTGATAAAGCATTTGTGTCTATACAAGCAGGAGATTGCAGCCAGGAAGCTGCTGCAGGACTGTTGTATTCTAGACTGTATAGACATGGAAATCCCTGGCAGTGAAGCATGACAAGAGTTGGTTGGCACTCAGTACGAAACTGGAAAAAGAGTCAGGGATTTCTAAAATGGGATTTCCCATTTATGACATAACGAATGCTAAACAGAACTGGAGTGAGCTATAATACAAAGTGCTGAATTCACTTATGGTCCTGTGTGCTTGTTTCAACATTTTCAGTCATCAAGATAAAATTTTAGGAATGCAGTTTCTTGCATATCCAGGACTTCTAGTATAGCAACTTATTTTCAGCCAAGAAGACCACTGTCTGGAGTGCATACTGATTTGGAGTGTCTTTTTGCTTCTGGAAACCTGGGCTCAAATTGTGCTTACGTACATGATTAACATGAGCCTGGTTCTAAAGCAGTGCTAAAGCGTGTTGCTCAGCAGGTTATTTTTGTGACACTATCACTATTCCTGAAGTGAGCTCATACATAAACGCTTCTCTGGATCAGGACAAAATCTGACTAAATTTTTAATTCTTTAAATATAAGACTTAATTAGTTGTAAGATAAATAAGAACAGCTTCAGGATTTTTAAATTCCAAACACTGTAGATTTCAAATTACTGAACAAATAGAAATGACCATTTTCAGTAGTTCTGTAACACATGCAGCAGTGCTTTGTTTATGGTTGATAAGCAAAACTTCTTTTTACAGAATATGAAATCCAGTCTCTTTATACCTTCGGTATTGAAAGAGACACAAAAATTAACATGAAAAGAAATGGAAGCCTGTGTCATATTTCCATGTAAACAATCTTCTATAAGTTATTTCTACCTCTGCTCCTGCTTCAAACAGAACAGTGTTTTTTGATGCATATAATAATACACTTATTGGAAGTAAACTACAGCATGCCCAGAAAGGCAGTGGAGCTAAACTGACTAATGCCATTCAGTGGCATTACGTAGCTTATGATTTTTTTTTTTTACCCGCTGGTGCCCTTTTTAAAAGTTGTTTTGATAATGTTATTCTCCTACCTATTTGTCCACAGCACATATCCCAGGAAGAAATAGGATAGCAGAGATCTTATGGGGAATGACTGAACCTCCCTGGCAGAGCTGGTGGAGGAACGTTGCACATTACCTTCCAGGACTTTGAACAGAGCTGGTACAATCAGTCCCTCACTTGCATGGAAGGACACCTGCCCTTATCCTAATCGACAAAAGGAGTTAAGTGATCCATTGAAGCAAAAATAAAACTTGCTGTACTCTCAGTAATGTGACTGGGAGTATCAAGAAAAACATCCTGTCCGTATTCTGGTATATTAGGTTAAGTATGCCAGAAGAGACCAGAATACAAATCTCCACATCCCATCCACTTAGTGCGCTACCGATGAGCTCACAGTTCACACAGGAATATCATCTAATAGTCTCAATACTCTATAATGCAAAAAAATTAGGTCCAGCCAAAAAGTCTTAGCAATAAATATGTCTTAGCCTGTTTCATCCAAATCTCCATGCACCTGACTTAAAATTTCTTAACTAATAGATGGCTTTTGTTGCATCCCTTGAAGGCTAACAAAAAGGCTTGCTCCAAAGGAAGAAAGAATCAAGTTTTCAAATTAAGGAGTTATTGTGTTTTATGGTTTTCTGGCAGCTTTCTCCTTATACATAACACTTCTTTTACTTTACAATTTTAGTTTTTCTTCTTCTTCTTTCCTTGTCTTTTTTTTTTTTTTTTTTTTTTGTTATGGCATTTTATTTTTACTTGTTTTACCATTTCTTAGTTTCAATGGTCAATTGATAGCAGCACATGTGAAGCCTCTTTTAAACAGAATGGTTTAGATATTTCTCAGCTTTATCCCTAAGCATATTGTTCCTACTGAGCTTAGAGGAGGAAGGATGTGTGCTGGCCCTGGCCTCCAGTGTATCTTCACAGAGGAAAACTACCTCTGTTCTCATTTTGTCCTCTGTGATTCCCAAAGTTACTGGAGGGAAGTGATCTGTACATTCCTCTTGCCAATTGCCTAGAGAAAGATGTTCAAAAGGAGGGAACAAATTATATCTGCATTTAATGTCTTGTTCAAGCCTCAGAGTAAATCTTAGCTTCATATTGCCATGCTGTCACATAATCACAATCTCTGCAATGCTCACTACTGTGCAAAATGTCCTCAAGGAGCAGCCAAGAGCTAAATTCAGTGAATGATGATAGGCTGATAAAAGTGAACTTCTGAAGTGCCAAACACATGCATTTTATTATGACTGCAGCAGAACCAAGGGGATTATCTGTCATTGAGATCCAAAACTCAGTTTGAAACAGACTCGGTGCAGAATCTCAGGACAGGGCTTAAAAAGTTACTCCAGTCAGTATTGTAAGTCATTTTCTGTCAGGATAATACAAGCATATTAAACTGGTGAAAGAGCAATGCTAACTGCTACATTCCTTTTGGGTGAACTGATTTGCACTGCTGGTACACCTGTGTCTGGATATTTCTGTGTTCTGAACAATCCATTTCTAGGGTGTAACTCTGTAAGGAGTTTCTGGAGAGAAGGATGAAAACTGTTCTCAGTGCCCCATGTCTGGGTAGCCCATGTTAGAGACGGATTATGCCTTGGACGCAACCTGAAATCTGTTTCTCAGTTAAATTATTTCACAGTGTATTAGTATGGATTTTTTTCAGATGAAACTAATGTATTTGAGGCCATTTAGCTTAACACCATTCCAATCTTCAGGAACTTGATAAAGTTCCTGAAACGTATCAAGGAACTTGATGAAGCCTCAGTCTGAAACATTCTGGTCTTCAGGAGATCAAGGTGCTTGTGCAACAAGAAAAGCTGAAACAATGATCGTTACAAACCTTAATTGTCTTTAATACCTGGACATCACAAATGGATAATGGATTTTTCTAACAACAAAGGAAGTCAATCCTGTTTCCATGCTGTGCTTCTTGAAATACTGAATGTGTAGAACACGCTTGTCTATACTGCATCAGTTGCTTACCTGGAGGAGAAATATTGCAAAAAAAAGAGGGTTAAATTACTGAGGGCCAGTGGAAGACTGCACATTGCAACTGCTCCTGTCTCTCAGAAAGTTACACAGACTTTTGTCTTCATTCTTTCTTAGTGAACTGGACTACCATGATGCTGCAAGTGTCAATGATCGATGCCAAAAGATATGTGACCAATGGGACAGCTTGGGAACACTTACTCAGAAACGGAGAGAGGCACTGGAGGTAAGCCAAATAACGATTAGGAGTTCAGCTGAGGGAGTGGGGGAAGGAACCATTTGTT
Organism: Aythya fuligula; assembly: GCF_009819795.1. Lineage (NCBI taxonomy): Eukaryota > Metazoa > Chordata > Aves > Anseriformes > Anatidae > Aythya > Aythya fuligula. Next base: position 25,131,429 of record NC_045561.1, read on the forward strand.
TGTGACCTGGACATAGTACCATTGAGCATCCATTTTGTAATCCAAACAGCAGTAAACCCTTTCATCAGATCTCCATTTCAATTTGCTGTGGTTTCATTTTCAAATAAATTTGAATTGCTCAGACCATATCTGACAGTGCTTAGCTGACAAGGACAGTTCTAAAGCAGCAACAAATGGCATGTCGTTTATAGTACCGCTCTTTGGGAATTTGATGTCCAGCAAGGATAATAAAACACATTAGGCGCTTACCTTTTCATGCTTGTCGGAGCTTCATCAGGTGAGACATGGGATAGTCGTCAGCACTCAGTGAATTTTTTGGTAGTGGGTATTTGAAAGCACTGAGATATACATGTATTTCCAAAGCCTTTTTGCTTAAGAAAAGGGTAGTCACACATATGCATGGAAAGGTGGAAAACCTATGTCTAACTCTTTCTTTCTATATTTACAAGAAATTACTAAAGCAAGATCAGCAGATTTTAATGGATTTGCAGATAGAGTCCAGTAACAAAATACTTAAAATAGTAGTGGTGGGAAAAAACAAGTCATCTAATGTTACTCTTGAAAGGCATACATCCCTTTTTAATGTTTGATATGAAAAGTATCTTTAATGTAATTAGTTCTATTACTTTCAAATAGGTGGTGAAATCAGTCAACGATATAATCGATTGCTTTTGAAAAGATGAGACATGACTTTGCGAGTGTGTGTGTGTGTGTAGAGTTAGGTCTTGGCTCTAGTAACAAAGGAATGTATCTTTCCCAACCTATACAGAGGACGGAGAAATTGCTTGAAACAATTGATCAGCTTCACCTGGAGTTTGCCAAAAGAGCTGCTCCTTTCAACAACTGGATGGAAGGTGCTATGGAAGACCTACAGGACATGTTTATTGTTCATAGCATAGAGGAAATACAGGTAAATGATTGACTAGTTTGTGGCTTACAGTCATAGGAAAGGCAGGAAAGGAAGTTTTTCTTTCTTGGAGAGTAGAACAAAAATATTCTGTCTGGACATTTTCTTTGTGATAGGCGACATCTGCTGTACTATAAGTTCTTTCTTGATTGGTATGAAAGTACTCTTGAGATCATGAAAGAAACAATAGTCTTGATAAAGTCAATGAAGGCTTTTTCATGAATGTATCTACACGTATTATGTATCTACAGATACATGCAGACAGGGTGTTTGGGAGTTGGAAGAAGAGCTGTGCTTATTTACAGCAGATCCTCCTGATGTTGGAAGAAACATTACTGTTTTCATGCTCTCCCTCTCTGTTTCTGATTTTAGAGTTTAATCTCTGCACATGATCAATTTAAAGCTACTTTGCCAGAGGCAGATGGTGAAAGACAGGCCATACTGTCAATCCAGAATGAAGTTGAAAAAGTTATTCAGAGTTACAGCATGAGAATAAGTGCAAGCAATCCTTACAGCACTGTTACTGTGGAAGAGATTCGTACCAAGTGGGAAAAGGTAATGTATGCTAAATGCATAAAGGACATTGTAACATAGTATTTTGGTTTATGAATACTGAGAATATTCAGAGAACTTAACAATAGATCTGTATTTTTTTTTTCTAGCTCATCAGATGCCAGAATGAGCCAATCACTGGTTAAAAACTGGTGGAACTGGCACAAATTAAAAATCTCTTCATAAATGTATTTAATAATATGGAGAGGAGAAAGAGGTGGTAGCATAAAATTAGGTTATCTAATACACTAGGAGCATATTAAATGCAATTAAACACAATTTGCATCTATTAGATACAGTAAAATGAATAGATTGTTTGAAAAGCTGATGTTGAGATGGAAGAAGTAGTAGAAGGTTATGTTAGCTTTCATAATATAAAATATTTCACTGATTTTGTGTTAATTATGACACAGAATTACAGTTCTTTTCTTCAATCATATGGGCATATAGTTACACTGAGAACAAGAGCCCAGCTCTGGAGACCATTTCTACTCTAAGTCAACAGCAGAACTTTAAGAGGTTTCATTTTGAAATTGTCACAGTCTGGATCTGTATTTAAATAAACACCTTTTTCTGTGATCAGTAATGTTAATGAAGCTGTCTTTCTATAAATTGTATCCTATACCTCACTCCTCCTCTGGTGCCACTTATATTTTCCTACTGGCATGTGACTATTCATATTCTCTGTGTCCCTCTACTATGCCCTTTTAATTACTACTTTAATTACTACTCTACTCTAAAATTCTTTGGAACTTTCTACAGTATCTTATGCTCTCTCATGTTTGGTAGGCTCACTTCACAGTATCCCCTGCTCCCATCACTCAGTTTTACCTATGACTTATTTTGGCTTCTTGGTGAGGCAAGAAAAGCACATGTTGCTTTTACAGAGCTGGTGGCTGGCCAGTGTGTGCCCTCCAGAAGAACAGAAATTGCATTTCATTTTCTCAGTATAAGCAGTGTCTTTTCTATTCAGCTCCTGCTTCTCACAAAAGTTGTAAATCTAGCCTCTTTGGGACCATGTTCTGTCCAGTTAGATTGAAATTGGCTGTTACCTTAAAAACACTGGAGAGGGATTAAAGAGAGGCTCTTAGAGCAATCACTTAAGCTTTATTTTCTTTGGAATAAAGTCAAATAATATGCTGAAGGTGAATGAATGTTTAGAATATATGAATTTACCAATTACGTAAGCTTACATGGACAAGGACACAGTCTCAGTGGGTTATAAAAAAAACAGAGGTATTGACCAAATTCAGAATGTCCCTGTGAAATCCAGTATAAGCCAAAAAAGCATTTGCAGTGTATTAGATGCCTTCAGGTATACATGAGGGACAGAGCATGTGTTGTGCTAACCTATCCTAATGGCTCTGCTTGAATGAAATATTTTTCACTGATTATTCTTAGAGCTATTACATAGAAATTGAATAGTACCTCTGTTTACAGAAAAAATCAAAATAACCGCTCTAGTAACAGTTCAAGTTAAATGATCACCTTGAACTTGAATCCAGTCAGAGGTGAGAATTTCTTCTCCCTGTGTGCTAGTCTCTCTGGTCAGGCCGCCCAAGACCATAGTAGCAATTTCTTATATTAGCACAGAATGGGTAAATAGAACAGTAATCATTTTTCTGGCTTATCCTGATACCAACCTTCAGACTAATAAGAAAATTAATAACTGTGAGCTCATTTGTTTTAAAAGGATTCAATCATGCCTACTCACACTTAGTGCTTTCCCATTCTAACAGGTGAAGCAGCTGGTGCCTCAGAGGGATCAATCCTTGCAGGAGGAATTAGCCCGCCAGCATGCCAACGAGCGCCTGCGTCGCCAGTTTGCTGCTCAGGCCAATGTCATTGGGCCATGGATCCAGACCAAGATGGAGGTGAGCATCAGATGCTCATGCAAAAGCTGATGAATGAAGTGTTATATCATTTATTGTCTTTGTTGTATGCACAGGACATCAGCAATCTCCATGACAGTTTACCAGCATGAACAATTTAGCACCTGTTAAGATGGTTTTTAATAGCGTAAGGTTGTACAAGTGGTATCCTAATGGTTAGTAGGACATGTAGCTTTGAAAAATTTATCACTTATCAACTATTTTGCTTCTGCTCTTAAAAGAAAGATAGTGGGATCACTGGAACTTCAGTACTGATTTCAGAAATAAATGTAGCACATTTTAGAAGAAAAAGTAAAGTTTGTCATCTTTGTATGAAGGTTTTATTACTATTGCTTCTTAGTCTGATAATATTACATACTTAGGTGAATGTGAGTCAAATCAGAAAATCTGAAACTTATATTTTGTGGGGTGGGGGGGTGTCTCTCTTTCTTTTGACAGGAAATTGCCCGCAGCTCTATTGAAATGACAGGGCCTTTGGAGGACCAGATGAATCAGCTGAAGCAATATGAGCAAAATATCATTAATTATAAACACAACATTGACAAACTGGAAGGAGATCATCAGCTTATACAAGAAGCCTTGGTGTTTGACAATAAGCACACCAACTATACTATGGAGGTAGGCATTTACTCCATTTTGTACTTGTTAGTTCATTTTGGCCTCTTCTATCATATAACTGCCTTCCCTGATTTGAAGAGACTACAATGGAGGATGGAATTTGGCAGACTTTCTGATGATCTTATTAGACTTATTTTAAAAAAACGCTGTTTTTTTGTCACTTGCCCATACTAGGCTGAGAATGGCCTAGTGCTGTGTGAGAGCTGTTTCCATGACTGAGGCATAAGATATTTCCAAGAACCCTTCCTAGGCCTAAGAAAGGTGAAACATAAAGGCTTATTGGCTTGATTTCTCTTCTAAGTTAATGTAAGCAAAAAGTTAAAAATTAAAATTTAGCTCATCATGACTTGTTTTGTTTTTCTTCAGATAAACACCAGAAGGTTTTTTGTTGTAGTTTTTACATTTTGTTTTTCTATGACAAAGCAATGTTTCTCTTTATGACAAACTCATGAAGGGTTTGAGAATTTACAGATTGTCAGTGAAGGTCCCAGTGCTGATGATGTGTAGGATGACACGTGTTGAACACATGAGAGACTCCTCGGTTTTAAAGAAAACTTTTGATATTTGTAAAGTGACCTGTGAGTTTACTAATTTACAGAATGTAGTAATATAGCTGAAACTGGTAATACTGGAAACAGTGTTGTTTGAATACCTACCTCTGACCAACTCAGGTTATGGAAAATAGCAAAGTCCAAGTCTTGTAGTCCAGAATAAACGCACTTTTAGTAAAGAAGTACCTATTTAGAAACCAGTTCCATATTTTCTTGAAGACCATTTTTATTTTTAATGGTCCTTGGTCATAATGTACAGTTAGTGGTATGGAAAAGGTATCACAGAAATATTTAGAGCTGTTTTTTTTTGTTGTTTTGTTTTGCTTACTGTACTTTTCATAGCATTAGAAAAATATATATTATTCTTTAATAAACCAGTGTTTTCTCTATTGTAGCACATCCGTGTTGGATGGGAGCTCCTACTTACCACCATTGCTCGAACTATCAATGAGGTTGAGACTCAGATCCTCACAAGAGATGCCAAGGGTATCACCCAAGAACAAATGAATGACTTCAGAGCATCATTCAATCATTTTGACAGGGTACAGTACTCCTGCTTTTTCTCATTTAGCAATAGTCATTGTTCCCAAAAGCAAGTTTCTTTCCATTCCATATGTAAGCCTCTTAAAAATCTGCGAACTCAGTAAAAGTAGTTTTTTATTTAAAAAAAAAAAAAACAGATTTTTTTTTTTTTTTTAAAAAAACAGCAGTAAAGATCAGTTAACAAATAATTTACAGCCTTATGAAATTATAGCATTGTACAGACACTTTAAAGATTGATTTATACTCTTTAAATGTAATGCAAAATTATAGTTCTGGTAGTATTGTTGAGGATCCATTCAAATAACAGGCAAGACTGGATGCACTGTTATGGAAAATAATGTGCCCTTTTATTTTAAGGCAGTGCAGCACATTGTATGCACTTGCCATTGGCTTCCACCTCATTAAATATAGCTGTAATCTTGATTACAGTATGTTTTTTTCTTTGAATTGCAATTTGTCACCATAGAAGTGTATTTGTGGGGAATACAGTTAGGGCACAGATAGCTGTCAAAGAAAACCCTTTATTTTCCTGGCTGTAAGTGGGAAGTAAGAGGCTGTGCATTTCATTTATTTAATCAGAGGTGAATAAGAAAGTAGGAATTAAGACACTTCTGTGAAGAAACTTAGCTCCTTCCATGATTTATGTAGTACTCATGGATAGAGGATTAAAAAGATCTACTTATAGAAACAGTAGCAATATACATGCAGACAGGGTTCTCACATTCCTGGTTGGAGAACCATCTGTACATGAATTAGCTCTGCTGGGTCTCTACTCACAGGTACCCACCTTCAAAACTGAATTCACATTTCAAATTCTGAAAAAAAAAGATTACCGCAGTGCAGGACTAGGCTGTTGTCTTTATCTCAATATAAATTCCTGTAGTTATCAGACTCTGCTTATCCCCTAATTTATATTCTATTATTTTGTGTGTCAGCTCTTTCAAATTATTTCAGGCTCTAGCAAAGTGCTACTTGATTTTCACTAACTTCTTGTTTGTCCAGCTCTATCCAGAATGGTTACCCATACCTGGAATTATACTTCATGTGTATTGGATGCTGACAGTTACAGTTTGCTAAGTATTCTTTAGAATATACTTAACTGTTTAGGATGAAAAGCAGAATTCCCAAGCCTCTGCTTTTTGAAGGAACACACAAGTATAGAAAAGGCTAGCTACACAGGAATCAGGAAGAGATTTTATGGAAAATGTTACTTTCCGTATAATGTTATTCTACTGCAGTGTAATTCCTTTTTGTATTTGCTGAGGAAGCAGAAGATACCACTACAGAAGCAGAGAGAACTTCCTTGGCTTGGGAAGTAGCATACTAAATGGCTTTCCCAATGCAGAAGAGCAGATGATTGAGCAGTTAGAGCTATTAAAAGCGAATTTATCTAGGCTTGGATAAATTACATGGAAGTATTTCAGAGTATTTAAGATACGACAGCTTCCTAAAGATAAGGAAGTGAGGTGACTGAATCCTAGTATATGTTACACTGGATAGCCATTTCTAGCATTCTTATATCTTTGTAGTTCATAGGTAAGTTGTCTGCCATGCTGGCAGCAAGGCTGGTTCAGTCAATGAGGAGCCACTCTTGGCGTCTCTTGGTGCCCCAGAAGGTCTTGAAGGAAGAAGCTAATTCCTACATCAACCAGCCCTAGTGTTAGGGATCTTCAGGCTTTGCAGAAATAGAAGGACTTTGAGATACCAAAGAGTCCAATAGAGCAAAGGCATTGGAAGGGCCTGTGTATCACATAGCCACAGGCAGGCTGGAGATGGGCCATGACAATAACGTACAACACAGAAGGGCCTCTCAGCTCCTAGATCATTGCCTACCCATGTCTGCCCACTTCTTTAGGTTGTAATGAGTGCTCCTTCTATATAATGCATAGTATATAATGCAGTATATAATGCAGTGCTCCTTCTGCCCTTGCTTCTGTTGCAGCTGAGTCAGAAGTGCAAGATTCTCCAGTAGCTTCTAGGGCCTCAACATCCTGGGCCTGGACTGCAAGTTTAGCTGCACACCCTATCTGTCCCAATATCAGATATAATTCAAAGGCCTTAAAAATAGGCCTGGAAGGATCACATTAAGAGAAAAACAATTTTGCAAATACCCCCTTTAGCACACTCCTTCCATCAGAGATGGGAAATCAGTCCAGGAGGACTTCAGTATAGTCACAGTACAGCAATTACATTCTTAGAAGCACAATGCAAGTTTAAGAAAGGAAAACAGTAAGATCTAAAACCACTCAGCCCTCAAGCCAGGCTTTCTGCAGGGGACAGATAGCAGAAACACTGATAAAAGAAAAGCTTATGCTGATTAAATTACACTGTAATTTAAAGGGCAGATGCGACTTGATCTACACAGACTAGGAGACATTGAACAAAAATGTTTGAGAGAGGCAGGCTTGTTTTTCATGTTTATATCTTCCCTGTCCTTGCACACTTGAATGTTTAGCATCAGTGAACAAAGACAACCCAGGGTGCTTCAGGGATGCTTCTGGCTACACTAAATAATGAAGACTCTAAATTTGAAATTTAGATAGAGAGGGCAGTAATGTATTCTTTTATGGTCTTGATTATCTTAAATAGAAATGAAGAGGAAACTGGATCATCTGAACATAGGCACTAACATAAAAGTACTGACTTCTTCATGTAAGAAGGAAAAAATCATTTAGCAATATATGTAATAATTCTGTTGCTCATAGGAGCATTTCTGAATGCCTGACATAGTTTAAAAAATACACTGGAAGAATTAGTCTGCAATTCACAGTGATGAATAGCCAAAAAAGATTTGAAAAATTAATGCTGCCCTTGACCAGTAGGCTTTAAATGCATAAGCACAACAGAATCATTTATGCCTGCTATAGCTCTGACTTCTGTGGTATTTCTTCAGTTTAAGAAACATCTTAATGTTGAACTCTTAGGGTATGTTGAGGATGTCAGTAGAGTACTAATGTGCAGAGTAGCTCCCTTCTCCATTTTAAAGAATGTGTCTTGGTACACATAAACCTAACAACTTTCTTCCACTCCAGGAAGAATATATATGTGCATGTGTGTATACACACACACACACACACACATAAACACACATACATAAAAATATAGTTTGTAATCAATTATGAGGCTTAATTCTACCATTGTTAGGTCTTTGAAAGAGAGCTAAGTTATTATTTTAAATGGCTTCTCCACCTTGAATATTTGAAAGAAAACTATTCCGTACTTTCCAAGCTTTTGTTTGAGGCTACATGCCTCAGACTCCCAAATTGCACTGAGTAAGTGGATATAAGTGCATATAAAAATTACAAGGGTGGGAAGAGTTTGCATTTTTTTCAGTGCATCCACCAGCACATTCGTGCTAACACAAAAAGCATTACAAGTCATCTTTATTAAAGGGAGGTGGTAAATACACTATTTCTTTTGGGGCAAGGGGCAGCCTGCCAGGGGCTTCTCTTCCCAACAGACATGTATGCATGCTGGTACCCAAGACATTATTCCTGAGGATGTTGCTCCTTACCCACTATTCCTTGCTGGAGGCTATGCCTGAAGGCACAGCCTAGTTGTAGGTATAAATGTAAATCTTTAGCAAAGCTGGTATATTTCCTTCCTCACTGTGATTGCATAGAGGAAAAAAGAGAAAATGGGACACCATGTCTGAATCATAGCAGTTTAGAAGTGTTTAAAATGGTGAATAGCTGCATTATGGTATGCAGGCAAATTGGGACATTGACATAGACATGTTGCCAGTCACTGGTTTTCAAATCTTTTCATACAGATTCCTTTTTCAGATTCAGTATATTTAGTACATTCTAAGTAAGATCATGAAGTATGGGATAAAAGATCTGCAGCTGCTTTGCAAGCGATATCCTACTGGCTGTTAATGTATGCTATTGTTGATTTTTGTGCAAACTACAGGTTTTAACAAGGAGCTCTGCATGCAGAACAAGAGCATCCTGCCATGATATATTTCACTAACAGAAAAACAACAGCACCCTAGTAAATGAACCCTATGATCAGGTCAGTTAGCACTCAGGAAACCAAGGCACATATTTGAGAATGTATTTCTTTGACTCAGAAGCACACTTTTTTATATAAGGCCACATAAAGGTCATATAGGGGAAGGAAAAGTTTTCTGGAGGCTAATAATGAAGGTTTCAGTGTTTTACTTCATGTCTGTAGGAAAAGATAAATGAGCCAATTATTTATATGCTTAAAAAAACTAATTTCAGTGCTGGTGTGTAAACAATGCAAAGAACCATTTTCCACTGAGCAAGCCATTATATGGATTTGATTTATGACTTAATTGCAAAATATCGTTGTATCTGATGCAACTCCAGTATTTGGCAAAGATTTTTTTTTTTATGCTGTAGATGATAAAGATTAAAATAAATTAGCTACAAGAAAGTGAGAGCCTGCACACGGCATGACTACTTCTATTGGGGAATCCCAAAGGCAGATGCTGTATGTGAGCTTCAGTGCAACTATCGCATTCCTAGAGAAAATGGTTGCTTTGGTAGATATGCTAGCCTCCCTTTCACTCCTGGCTGCCCTCTTCTACTTGTTGCATGACTACAGCTGCCATGTATGGCTGGTTAGGATGCTTACACATACAGTGAACACCCCCAGTGTACTTAAATATCTAATATTCCCCTACCAAATCCTGTGGGGGGGGGAGAGGAAGAGGAACAGGAGTTGGCTCTTAGTCCCCATTTTTATATCATTTTGTTTGTAGTTACACAGTAATTTCTATGGCTTTAGAAAGAAGATAAAATGAGCTGACTTCACTCCTGGTGTGACTTGCTCCCATTGCCTGTCCTCAGGATGGGTTTGCAGAGTTTCAAGTCAGCATAGATTAACATTTTCAGCAAATGATAAAACAAGCCATTTTGAATGCTTTATAGCACGAATCATCCCATAAAATAGAGATGTTAAAAGAAAAATCACTGTGGTTGTGGCTTTCAACTAAATGCTGTTCCAAATGTGTAGCTTTGCTTTATCTCTCATCACTGACTTCTCACTGTTATTTTTCATCTTCCCTTCGTGGAGCTGGTGGGGATTGATGTAGAGGGAGTCAGTATAATCACAGCATGATATGTCAAAAATGCATGGTGTCATGAAGTTAACCATCACTTAATCCTATTCATTGGTTAAATAAGCTCAGTGCATTTGTTAAAACTCTTAAAATTTCAGTTATGCATAACTACACAGAAATTTTCAAAAGTAAGTTATTCATCCACCAGGCAAACCCACTCCCTGTAAAAAGCAGACAGAAAACCTTGGATCTTCTGCAAACTGTCAATCTGTCAAATGAATAAAGGCAAAATTTTTCAGCTTGGGAACATCTTTGTAGTTATATACATGGTAACTCAATCTGAAGTACATGGCAGATAGGGCACATTTCGTATGAGCAACAAGAGAAGAACCAGTCTGTTTTTAAGAATTAGTGTAAATTTCTTGACCTGCAAAATAGAAAAATTAATTGGTTCAAAGCAATGATGGAATTTGTGGTGATGGAAGTAGGAGCTAGAATTATATTTGTTATATTAATTTTTATATATAGATCTGTATAGATCTGTATACTGTACAGATCATTAAAGAACAGAAAATAAGATGTATCATTTCTTTGGGATCTAGGGAAAAGTCAATTGTTTTGTAGTTCTCTCTTTCATTTGAAACACATGTTCAGTTGTTACGTAATATTATCAGATCAAGAGAGAAGTAACAGTGATTGCGCAGGGAAAAAGTGTTTGAACAGATTCAGTGATCTGTTTACTGAATCTTGAATACACTGTTGTACAGCAATGTAAAAAGGAGATAGCAAATGGTAGTACAATATAATGGTAGTACAATAGAATGAAAACCATCGTATCAGCATAAATGTTAAAAAGCGCCTGTTCACAAATTTGTGAACAATGTAGTTGAAATAAGGACCTCTTGTACCAAGTGAAAAACTAAAGCATGAAACTAAAAACGTTGTACACATTTTAGGTAATTAATTGCAATAAGTTGACATTATGTTTCCATGAATTTATATAAACATATGGTTATTCATAAAAGAGTAGAATGTTCTTTACTAACCAACTAACCTGATCTGTGATTTTTTCCTTTTTCCTTTCACCTTCCAAATGCATGACCTTGATGGGATGCTAGGATGAATCTGGCAATCTACACTCTGATGAATTTAAAGCCTGCCTCATCAGTCTAGGACAGGTTGGAAATGATCTGCAGGTAGAGGAAACTGATATTGTTTTGTTTTCAGATAGGCCAATATAATAATTGCCAATTTTGGAGTTAAACACCAGTGTATTCAGCACAATGCTGTAAAAAGATTCTGCCCCTGGGAAGGCAGCTGGATTAGAAGGACTCTCAGCATACCTTGGAACCACATTTCTTGGACTCTGCATTCTGCATTCAAAGATTTTTCAGGTTGCTTCTTTCACTTGATGAGACAACTGTGGGAAACTTCTATGCTTCTTGCACCCAGACTTCTCATTTTCCTTTCCTCAGACTCAACACAAGCTCTCTACTGCTCTCTCCTTATTTAGAATGATCAGTCTTCTCACAGCCACTGTATTATACCACAAAACAGAGGACAAATTTCTTTACCTTATTACTGTCATGCCATTTACTGTTTATTTACCTCTGAGCCAGGAATGACACATGTTGTTGCCTGTAAAATAAGCAACCTCCTTCTATACAAGGTCTTCCAGTGACTTTCTTCTAAGTTTTGTAAGTGCCGTCCTTTAAGTCAGTGCGCTCATCTCTTTGTTGTAGTATAGAGCTTGAAGAGTAGTCGGAAGACAGAAAATCCATGTGTTTATTTCCTATATATCAGCAGGCAGCTCTTATCATGTACCTTGGAGGTGGAGTGTTTTAAATAGTCAGTGATACTCTATTTTGTCTGTTTTTAACAACACTTCTAGTCACTACACTGTCCTTTGCAGAGAACTGAAAAGACTTTGTGTATCAGGGAGGCAGCTTGTGCATCTCCTCATTTTGACTAGTTTAGTAACAAACTTTTCTCCTTGCTCTTTTCTTTGTCTTCTCTGGTTGTCTCCTCTGTATTTTTGACCTCTCCCTTCTCTCTCCCCTGACCTTTCACCTTGTGATGAAAATGTCTGTTTCCTGTGTGTAATATGTTAGCTACTTCTTCCTCCTCTAAAACTGCTGATGATTCTGGTGATCTGCTTGGGCAATATCAATGAATACTGTTCATACACTGGATCCAATTTCCCAATGGTCTATACTCATCATCACTGAAAATGACCTTGGATGCTTCACACCTTCCCTTCCTATGTTCCTTACATTGTTTTGGTCAATAGAGGAAGAATGGACTGATGGACCACGATGATTTCAGAGCTTGCCTGATATCAATGGGTTATGATTTGGTATGAATTTTACGAAACAATGGCAATTGATTTTGCTTACAGCTTGTGACATTAACCCAGCAACACTAAACCTTATTTAGACTGGCAGAATACTAATAATGTAATTTACACTAGAGATATTAGTTCCTTGTTTGTTTGCTTTTTCTGTGTTTTCAAATGGTTAAAAAGGAAGTTAAAAGTAAAACTAGGCACTTGAGAACCATATTCTATGGTCAGCTGTATTGCTCTTTGAATTATAAGGAAATTTTCAAAGTTGAATTTAACAGTCATTAAATCTTTATTTTTTCTTTCTTTTCTATGTAAAATTAAATTTTTTATCTGCATGAGGAAGGACAAGTTTGATGTTTTTCACTTCTTATTATTCTCATGAACTAGGTTTGGGTGTTGCACTCTTTGCCCTCATTTTTCAAAAAAAAAAACCAAAAAATCCCCTCATCCATACATACCAGTTCATTCTTTTTAGGGGGGGGGGGGGGGGGGGGGGAGAAATCAGCCAAAGTTGAACTCTCCTGTATTTGGCATGACATTTTTAGAATTTTTTCCCTCAGTTCTTTGTTTAGTGAGTCTGCGTGTACCTTCTTGGGGTATTTTTCCACGTTCCTGTGCAGTACCTAAATTATCATGGGGTTATTATTGGTTTTAGGAGGTGGTGAAAAATGAAGGGTTAAAACAAGGTTAACAGGCACTGAGAGAGAATGGCACAGGGGGGAAGTTACAGAAAGCTAATTTAAAGGTATGTGCTGTGTATTTAGGACAAAGAATATCTTTTTCAGAGGCACCATGGCTGTTCTACAAAAGAGAGGTAGTCATTTAAGATCCCAGATTTCACTGACTGTGACATTTGTGTTCCTAAGTCAGTAAAATGCTTTAAAGACTATGACCACTGGTCCCTACTGGGCATGTGGACATGGGCTTCATGGGATTTCAGAGACTGATATTACAGTGACCTTTTTGTTTTTTTTTTTTTTTTTTTTTTTTTTTTTTTTTTTTATTATTATTTTTTTTTAATTCTCTGAAAGGGTGAAGCTGAGTTTGCCCGGATCATGTCTCTGGTTGACCCCAATGGACAAGGAACTGTTACTTTCCAATCCTTCATTGACTTCATGACCAGAGAAACAGCAGATACAGACACAGCTGAGCAAGTGATAGCTTCCTTCAGAATCCTGGCTTCAGATAAGGTCAGTCATTGTGCTTCTGGCTGTAAGGATTAAATAGCTCTCCTGTTTAGCTCTTATTTACTGAAAGTCTTATACAAGCTTTTCAGTAATTATGAAGCTTTGTTTTGGGTTCATAAGAGTTCAGAGAAGGCACTTGCCTTTTTTCTCGTATGGAACCAACACTCTTAGCTGAAATGTGTGCAGAATTCAAGGCTTGTATTGTCACACAGAGATAACAAAAATAGACATCTTAGAGAATGAAATCTTAGGCAAACAGTTTGTCCATATAATGGTTATATTGTACATCAAGCTGTTTCCACACAGCAGCCTTCATTAAAGGGGAACTCATTCTGCCTTTCATGATGTTGCCTGGATGTTTCAGTGCAGAATTTGGCCCTCTGGAACACAGCCTGGGTCAATTGCACAAGCTTACACCCAGTTGTGAGCCAGGTTGTGACCTGACATCTCATGCAACAAGGTGATGCAATGTGGCATTGCCCCATCCTAGGAGGAAGCTTCCTCTGTTCCTCCACGGGTACATGGAGGAGGCTCCTGAGTTTGGAATGCTCTCCTCCCAACAGCCAGATCCACTGCTGAGTGAGCTGTGTTAAGAAGATGAAAGGGAGGACAATGGCAACACAGTAGCCTCTGGAGGAGTCAGGGCCTCATCTGCCAGGAAACCAATCCTGTGCTATTGAGAAAGAAGAGATCACAGCAGTATGGGTCTATTTGCCCAAGCTCGCTCTATTGATTTTCTCATTCTGACTGTTTGTATTGATTTTGTGATCTCAGTTATTAAGGACCACATTCTGAACTCAGGACATGTTTGCAGTAGTCATCACAGTTACTGTGGACCTCATTTTGAATTCCAGACGTGTTCTCAGTAGGAATTCATGTGGAAGATGAAAGCCAAGGTCTCAGGAAAATACAATTTTCTTTATGTTGCTATTTTAAACAATGCTAAGTCTATTAGTGTTTTCAGAGTGTATTCTTCATATCATAAATGCAAGCCATTAATAGCAATAGTGCATCTTTCATTATAAATATATTAGGGTGTTGAAGCTACCAGGATCTAGCTGACAGTGTGTCTGCCCTGTCACTGCAGAAGGGGCAGTGAGGCACTCTAGGGATACTGAACTAGCTACCCATGGATGAACTCCTGTAGCAGTAGCCGTCTACCCACTGCTGCACAGTGATCCATTGCTAACGCACACAGGTACATATCCTGAGACTGGATTTTAACCTAATCAGTTTGTTGGTGTAGGATTATCTCCTTCATTATTAAGGGTGGAGTTTATCAAGGGGAACGTTTGTTTTCAGGAAAATGAGCAGGACATCCAAGTGTATTAGCTGCAGTTACAGAAAATGAATGTATTTTATGTCTTTGAAGAATACATACTGAATTTGTCAATCATTTCCCCCCTCACAGCCTTACATCCTCGCAGATGAGTTACGTCGAGAGCTGCCTCCTGAGCAGGCTCAGTACTGCATCAAGAGAATGCCTCCATACACTGGCCCAGGTTCTGTTCCTGGGGCTCTGGATTACACCTCATTTTCATCAGCACTGTATGGAGAAAGTGACCTCTGATTCTGTAATTGGCTGTATTCATAGCAAACACAAAAAATACCCACCTGATTGCCCAGATTGCTTCTCAAAAGGTTTGACAAGCTGATTTAAAAATGAGTTTTACAAATGCAGTAGGTATCTTCAGTGTAAAGTGCTATTACTAAAGCAACTAGTGTATATTAATGTGTGCAGCACGCTAGATTACTGCATTGTTGGTTTTAGGTTGTCTGTCCTATACAATGCAAGAAAATATTAAAAAAAAAAAAAAAAAAAGGCAAGATACTGACTTTGGAAATATCCCTTAAGAAGATAGAATGTAAGGCCTAAGAACATTGAAACTTCCAATTATTTAGACTCACAAAATATTTCTCCATTTTCAGAATGTTTCAATGCCCTTTGTGCTTCTTTTACGATGTTCATAAAACTATGTTAAAGTCATGCTTTTTTTCTTTCATAGAGCAATGTTATTTTCCTCTTATGATTTCTGATTTTATATGCTTCTGCTGGTGAAATTTAATAACATATTAAAATGAAGTTTTTCAGGGAAGAAATATATAAAAGAAGTAAACTACTTAATTACTAAAACAATCCGGAATGCTATGTCTTTGTCTCTTAGAGATGGTTTTCCAATATCACAAAGAATTGTAAATGTAGGGGAAAAAAAGCTGATTAAATTGCAGGTTTAGAGTTATGTTAGCAGTACTTTGAAGCCTTTAACTTTTACAGATGAGGGAGTACAACTTTTATAATCAGAAATAACAAGGAAGCTAATTTTATGTGAGCTGTTTTGTTTTGAAACCCTCTTTCTTGTCTGTGTTGGACAATGTTTGTTTCTCAGTATAAGAAAGCCAGTCCCTTGTTATATTAGTGGGTAACATTCATCTCCATCCTGAATAATGCAAAATCCCATCTGAGCAAATGTAGCATGGTTGTCTTGCAGCTTTAACTGTTCAGTGCTCAAATTACAATTTGTCTTGACTTCTGCTGGTTCACAGGCAGTTTGGTCTGTATTATGCTCTTGGGAACTGTTTGTTCTACTGTTTTTTTTTTTTTCCATCTTGAGAAATAAAATAAAAAAGCAGTAACTTTTTTACTTGAGCCTACTGTCACTGAGGAAATGCAATGTAATCAAAGAAAACCATTTACAAATGGTGAAGTGAGCTCTGCAGCCCAGTGCTATTAAAGCAATGATGTGCCTATTAAATAAAGTCTGCTTTTCAAAACCTTATGAGACTTCTGTCATTGACAATCATCTAGTGTTTCCCTCTAAGAATTTGAAATACATCTGAACATTAAAGGAGGTTTGTCTACAGAAAGTTCAAAAAATGTCATGCGTTTCTGTACATTATGTTTGCATGAACAACAGGTGCTGTGTGCTGGAGGGACAGCTCACGCCTCATGAAGCGACGTGGAGCTCAGAGTGAATGGTACAGTGTTTCCACTCGAGTCACCTGGCACATGTCCAGAGCGTATTAGACTCTTAGTTTAGATTGTTTTCAATGAGATGTGGACACTAATACTTTTGAAAATGTTGGCCTTAACCTTTCTGTATCTCTCTTTTTCCTCTTATACAAAAAAGCAGGTGTTAAGTACACAATAACGCTTTCATTGGCCTTTGCTTCCTGCAAGGTAAGGTGCGTGTGGTGTGAGCAATTTCAAAACAATCCTAGAGGAGATGGGCAACAAATAACTCTTCTCCCCCACCTTGTGTACCAATTTCACTTCCAGCCAAATGACTGCTGGGCAGGCTGAATCCTATTAAATAAATCTCTATATCTCTCATTGTTACAGTTTAATGCAACCAGAAGAAAGACATTGAACTTGCAAGCAGAGCACAAAAGCAAAATCTCAGTGCTACAGGCGAGATTATGCTAAAAATTGGCACAAAGGCAGTTTACATTTCACAATCCTTTTGGGTGCCATTTATGGTCTCTATCTGCTAAATTTTACTGGTAGGAGTCTGATTGTGATATCCTTCCTATTTCTGATAATATAAAAAAGACTTTGAAACTCATCCTTTAGCTAAATGTTCTGTTGATCAAAGTGGGTGAGAGATAATGTTCTTAGCACCATGAGAAGAAGAATTCTGTAAAGTACTTTTTCCATTCCCATATCAGGTTTCTAATTTCTAGAGCAAACAAAACCAGTGGCAGACATCTGAAAGGATTAATTACCCATCCGTACTTGCCTAAAATGTTATTTCATATTTAATAATTTATTTCATGTAAAAATAAAAACAAAAAACAATCAAGTTCTTTCTGCCAGCATCACCTATTTCTAGGGTAACTAGGTAAATAAATAAACTGCGTTATTTTATCCTGAAGCAGTCTTTAAAGGTCTTTAAAATATTCTGTGATCAAATTGTAGGGCACTGGGCATGCTAGAGACATTTCCTTTTCCTCTAAAGCTCAATTTTTAGTAACTGGCACTTGCATTTTTTCTGTATAATCAGTCTGTTCACATTGGAAATCAGTGGTTTCGATTATGTTTTCTGTCTACACCATTCTGGCAGCGAACTAGTTTTTTTATGACAACATGTAGTAGTAATTGGGCCCAAGGTAATGAATACACCAGTCATGGGTGTCAGATCAAGGTTCAATAGGAGAAGGTACAGCATTATTTTGACAATCATGTGAATGAAGGTTATAGGATAAGGTAAAATTCAGAAAGAAAATAAGGTTTTAAGTTGCTTTAATGACTGTAAAACTGAAGTCTTGTGTGACTTCAGATAGATACAACAGATTTTTGAAAATCTTCCTGCCAGAATTATCTTGATTTTCCAGTGATCATCTTCAGTCAGTTTTTCTGTTCTTCACAAAGGTGCTGATGCAGGTTGAGAACAGTGTTGTCAGCTCTGTGCTATCTTCATATCTCCTTTCTTCATAAATAGAGTTTCCAGAAGTTTATTTCTTACCTACTGGCCACAAAAGGCTTAAATGAGAGAAGCAGCTAGTGGCTTGTATTTCCATCAGAACATACTCCATTCGTGGAGAAGGCCATACTCTTTCATTCAGGTTGTTCCTGGTGTCTGTAGAAGTTATCCGAAACAGTAGCATTCTTGACAAAGGAGGAAAATACTTTATATTAGCAGTTGGATTTGGATGGTAAGCACGGGTGTTTTTTTGTTGTTGTTGTTGTTTGTTTGTTCAGCTTAAATGAATTGTAGTTTGGAGTAATTCTGTAAGGCAGTAGTTGCTTGATAGTTGCTAGTACGTGAACAGTGCCTTACAAGCATGCCTCCAACATTGATAGTAGTGTCAGTATTTTTTGCTGTGCTTTTACAAACATCTCTAATAATACTTAGATGAGAGTTAATTACTAATTAATTACTTAGCTATCAGGTGACACTGCTTTGAAGGACATTCATGGCTTAACTTTGCCAAATCCAAATCCTCATCTTCTTCAGTGGGACTGTACATCTTGGTGCAGGATGGAGTTCTAGACTTTGAAGACAGGAACACACCTGAGGTCATTCTTCAAAAGAAGTAAGGAACAAAGTCAATGAAGGTTCGATATAGACACTGAATGCTGGGAATCATCTGTATGACAAATACTTAGAAATAAGGATGAGCTCAGTCAGACAAGAAGGCATGTGTATCATTTCCATATCTTAAGCACATAGTAAGAATGATTAAATAAAAGATCTGGCTCTCAGGTTGTGTTCTAATAGAAAATGACTTTGAAGCAGCTGTAAGTTTGCCACAGTAAAAGTTCAGTACAATATGCCTTGGCTTTGAATTCCTGATTAACATATTTCTAACCAGGGAAAACTAATCAGCAGTCTGGACAATTGTATTTTGTCAGATTTTATATATGAAAAATCTTCCCATTGGCTACTTCTGGAGAGAGTGCCAGAGGAGGTAGTGCTGTTGTGGTATGAACATGTCAGGACATTGCACAAAAAGCACCCCAAAAACTCAGAAACAGAAAAATATCCCCTGAGATGCCAAAAATACTCAAATATGCAAAACCTACTATAATTTTACAGTATGACCATTGCTAGTGTTGCTTTAACCTTACTGGTCTCTAAGCTGTTTCTCTCTTTGTAAACATTCACTAGGTTTCAGAATAACTGAAATATCTGTTCCTTCCCTGTGCCCTCTTCCTCAGGTTTTATGTTTAACAACCTGTGCGCTTGCTTGCTTGTGTGTCAGTCTACCTTCTGCTTCATGAAGAAATTTATCTGTGGAGCTGCTACATCGGGGTAGTCTGTGCCACAGACAGCTGTTGGCATATTCTGATAGGAATCGACTTGTTTCAGACCAAATATTTTAATATAGAAAAGCTGATTGTCCTAAACTGGATTTCATTTTATTTTGCTCTCTCTTTTTAAAACATGTGATTCCTTTCTAATTTTAAGCCAAGGTGTGGGCTGCCACCACAAAGGACAAGTCAATCTCCACTTTTTCCATGATCCTATTTATTTATAAATAGAACAGTTCCCTGTTCTGGTTACTGTGCTGGCTGGGAATATATTCAGTGTACTAAGAAGGAGAGATTATCCCTTCCAACAGCAGTCTGTATTTACATTATCTTGAAGTGATTGTAGTCCTGTGGAATTAGGGACCCAACCACATGCTTTCACTAGAAGTTCTTTATTATTCCAACAAATGAATGTTTATGTGCACACAGCAAATATTGATACAGTACTAGGAATACCACTCATTTCCCTCATAAAGCAGGATAACTACATTAACAGACAAGTCCAGTCATTTCCACATGTGAGCTTGACTAGGATTTCATATTCCAATCTTCAAAATAAATTGCCAATTTGCTAGGCTTTTGGAAATTTCATTAGCATCTGTAGTAGTGTGTTGCATAAACTTGATTATTAGTGTATTACTTCAATTACTTGGAAATGAAATATATTAGATGACTGTCCTGAGGCTATTTTAACACCCCTCCATCCCTCATCTGCTTACTCTTCTCTGTTTTGTTTTAAAAACCTGGCTGTTCTATCTGGCCCCAATTCATGGAAACTTTCTTCCCTACAAGATATCTTTTAATGCTTAAATTGAAAGATGCTCTCAAGTGCTTTCCTCAGAAGGCGTGGTTCTCAAATGTGCTTTCCTGAGCTTCAGCCTTCAAACTGAGTAAATGCTCCTTGTGTCAGGAGCTCAGGTATAGAAGAACTCTAGTGGCACCACAGTCAGGGTGTCCTCTCTCAGGTTTTCGCTAGTCTGCTGGCAAGAACACAGGAAAAAAATGTTTGCATAAATTGCCAGCAAGTCTTGCCTTGGCTGGAACTTAGCCATTAATATAGCCAGATCAAATTAATACCATTAAAAAACAACCAACCAAACCCAAACCAATCAAACATAGCATGACTGTATCAAACATCTTGTTCAGACTATTATCCTGGCTCCATCAGTTACCGATAGCAGGCACAATGGAAGTGTGTAGAAGCAAGGCAGCCCAGTGTGCCCAGAGCACTCTCCCAGCTGCCAGTAATTTGTGGGTCAGGAACTTGTGGAACAGTGCACACTGATGGCAAAGATTTATTCTGGTTTTCTGCTATAGTAGTATCTTCTCTGAGAACTCTTCTATACTTTCACTCAGGAGGACCTGCTATTCCTATAAATTCTCAGCAGGCTATTGGATATGTTTCTTTAGGAAAAAAAAAAAAAAAAAAGGAGTAAAGGTTTACTGTTTGTGCTTTTATCTTTTTACAAACTCTTTCTCAAAGTCTTTGCTTTCACTTATCTCATTATGTTTATCCTGTCAGAATTTATAATCCTGTTTTCTTCACGTAATCCAAGAGAGAGGAAATCCTATCTCCTGTGAGATAAAACCCACCACCATCACCATCAAAAAACACAGAAACCTAGCCCAGTCAAGCCTGATTATTTAACTGAAAACCAGATACCCCATGGTGACTGGTGTATGCCTGCGTAACCATCCTGAATAGGTGTGACAGACACAGTGCTGTCAGACATGAAATGCCTGAGGTCCTATCTACTGACACTGTGATTAAACCAAAGATACAGAATTTAATATCATGCAGCATGTTGCATAACAGTCTTGCTGTTGGTTGTTCATCTTCTAGAGACAACAGTCTGTGGCAGTTATAACTTTTAGCTTTGTTGTTTACTAACTGAAGGTGACAAAGCCTAATTTCCACAGCAAGCTGGAGAGCACCTGTAAAGGCCAGAAAACAGTCCAGCCGCTTGGAAACGAAATCCGTGTAATTATCTGAAGTGACTTGTGGAGGAAGTGGCTGAAACATTAATAGTTATATATATATATGTATGTATATATAAATGTACAGGTATTGTTATGTTATTTAGCATGTATTATATTTCTTTTTTTTTTTTTTTTTTCCATTTTTCATTTGAATATAGTTGCACATGCATTTGTAAGAAGTTAAACTTGTACTTGTGGAAAACACAAATGTAAACAGAAATTAATGAAAAAACATTTTTTATAGTTTTCATTCTTCCCCATAATGATCTACATTTCTGTCATCCACCCCCACTGGCCTTGTGAACACTCCAAATTAAATATATTGGTTATGCTTATGTCAGACATTTTCTTCCATCAATAATAAGAAACTTGCTTTTTCATTTTATTTCAGAAAGAGCAATTAAAAACATTCCTTTATGACTGATCCCAGCTGACTGCCCTTTGGCTCTTCTTATTTGGGAGCTTGGGCTTTTCATAAGAAACATTGCTTCTCCAAGCCAGACCAAGAACATGGATGGCCCAGTGTCTATTTGCAGAGGACAATTGACTGGGATAGCTATAGAGGAATAGATATTCTGCCAGCATCCTTTTGAATAGCTCCTCATGTCAACACCTAACTCAGAGTAATTTCCACTTTCTATATGGTGGCATTTAACTGCTGTGTTACTCTACAGACAGGATTGTCCTTATCAGAGGCCAGTTGTTTGCCTTTTCTGAAAAGGCATCATTCTTCCTGCAAGCTTTTACTGTCTATTTGCAGAGAGCTTTCCTTTCTAACCCAGCCACCAGACTTTTTCTGAACACCCTTTCCCCGCTTCCAACAGCTGTCCTTTAGAGCTTAAATGTTCCTGACTGGAGACATTAACTTAAATCTAGTTTAATGATCTCAAGGTTTCCTTGAATCTGATTTTGAAGGGAGGCACTTTATTTCTACTTGATCAGAACACAGCCATTCTTGTTTTGTTCCAAGGCAATAAATGAGGTAATATTCCCTTTGGTTTTATAAAGTATCTTTAGGTTTATCTGCTACTGCTGTACTCTCTAAATTACACCCTTCAATGGCCAGGAATGTCAGTATGCCTTGCCAGCCACCAGCTATAGATGGAAAGACATTAGTGCACTGTGTGGAAAATGAAGGCATGAGCCAGAAACTATTCCACCAGCACTTTCTGACACCAAAATCCAGGTGCTTGCAGGTAGTTTAGCCCTCCACAGCAAAGAGGGGAGAGGAGAATTGAGCCTGATTCATGCTACCTGCCAGTTTGTACCCTCCTTATACCTTGCTGATGGCTCTACATGCTCCCAATATACTTGCCTGTATACAAGTAGAAGTGCATACAGAAGGGAGAATGGGAGGGAAATACAAAATATTTTCACACAGAATCACAGAATCACAGAATTTTCTAGGTTGGAAGAGACCTCAAGGTCATCGAGTCCAACCTCCAACCTAACTCTAACAGCCCTCCACTAAACCATATCCCTAAGCTCTACATCTAAACGTCTTTTGAAGACTTCCAAGGATGGTGACTCCACCACTTCCCTGGGCAGCCTGTTCCAATGCCTCACAACCCTTTCAGTGAAGAAGTTCTTCCTAACATCCAGCCTAAAACTCCCCTGGCTCAACTTAAACCCATTCCCCCTCGTCCTGTCACCAGGCACGTGGGAGAACAGGCCAACCCCCACCTCGCTACAGCCTCCCTTGAGGTACCTAAAAAGAGCGATAAGGTCGCCCCTGAGCCTCCTCTTCTCCAGGCTGAACAAGCCCAGCTCCCTCAGCCGCTCCTCGTAGGACTTGTTCTCCAGGCCCCTCACCAGCTTCGTCGCCCTTCTCTGCACCCGCTCAAGCACCTCGATGTCCTTCTTGTAGCGAGGGGCCCAAAACTGAACACATTACTCGAGGTGCGGCCTCACCAGAGCTGAGTACAGGGGGACGATCACCTCCCTAGCCCTGCTGGCCACACTGTTCCTAATACAAGCCAGGATGCCGTTGGCCTTCTTGGCCACCTGAGCACACTGCTGGCTCATATTCAGCCGACTGTCCACCATCACTCCCAGGTCCTTCTCTGCCTGGCAGCTTTCCAACCATTCCTCTCCCAGCCTGTAGCTCTGCCTGAGGTTATTGCGCCCCAGGTGCAGGACCCGGCACTTGGCCTTGTTAAACTTCATGCAGTTGACCTCAGCCCATCGGTCCAGCCTATCCAGATCCTCCTGCAGAGCTTTCCTACCCTCAAGCAGATCGACACACGCACCGAACTTGGTGTCATCTGCGAACTTACTGAGGGTGCACTCGATGCCCTCGTCCAGATCATCGATGAAGATATTAAAGAGGACCGGCCCCAGCACCGAGCCCTGGGGGACGCCACTAGTGACTGGCCTCCAACTGGACTTGGCTCCATTCACCACGACTCTTTGGGCCCGGCTATCCAGCCAGTTTCTAACCCAACGAAGCGTGCGCCAGTCCAAGCCAAGAGCAGCCAGTTTCTTGAGGAGAATGCTGTGGGAGACGGTGTCAAAAGCCTTGCTGAAGTCAAGGTAGACCACATCCACAGCCTTTCCCTCATCCACCCAGCGCGTCACTCTGTCATAGAAGGAGATCAGGTTCGTCAGGCATGACCTGCCTTTCATAAAGCCATGCTGACTGGGCCTGATCGCCTGCTTCCCCTTCAAGTGCTGCATGATGACTCTCAGGAGGATCTGCTCCATGAGCTTTCCTGGCACTGAGGTCAAACTGACAGGCCTGTAGTTTCCCGGGTCAGCCCTCCGGCCCTTCTTGTAGATGGGCGTCACGTTTGCTAGCCGCCAGTCGATTGGGACCTACTTTCTCTTGTAGTCCTCTGATGGTACTTACGAGCTCAAGTCATCAACAGCAACTCTATTACACGGGGTGCTGTACAGTGTATAAAGACTGCTCCTAATCTAAAGACCAGTCGGGAAATGTACAAAGGAAATGCTAGATGGGATGTCACAGTGCTAACAGAGACTTATGAGGAGTTGTCAGGGGACCTTAGGCTGCTTAATACATTGAAGTCTTTTCAAGTGTTAAAATGCATAAGTAAATCTTCTAGTTTTACCAGACAAAAAGAAATATCAAGAAAAAAAAAAAAATCAAAGGCAATTATTGTAGACCACAGGCCACAGAAAAAAAACTTTTACAGCCACATGGAAAACTAGCCAGAGAACAAGACCTGACTGATGTACATAACCACCAGGTGTAAATATTAGGCCTTTAGGGTGACAAGTGTATGTGCTTGGCTGCTCCCTCACACCTGTTTTAATGTAAATTCATATCACCAATCAAATAACAAAGGAATGTCTTGCCCTAGAGCAGTGTTCCCTGTCAGTGTCTCTTGTTCATGCTGTGGTTACTGCTTGCAGATGCAAGAGGCTTCTTGTTTCTCACAATTTAATTTTTGAAGCTTGGATTCAATTTAGAACAAATGTTACCAGTGAGTATTCCTTCATTTCTTTCATTTATGATTTTGATTTTTAAAATATATATTTATTCATTGTTGGTATTTCCAGCAAAAGCAGTTCTTTAGAATGGTTCATATTTCTAGAACTGGTTTCTTAAACTTGTTTTCTAGCTCATGTCTGGGACTCAAATCCTTGTCACTCATCTTCCTGATCCTGACTTCATGAGCATCCTGCTCTCCTCTCTGTTTCTGCCCTCCTACCTAGAGTTAATTGAACACATGGGATGAGCAGGGATAGCATTGCCTCAAACCACTTTGATGTAAGAGGATATCCTGATCCCCTGTAGAAAGGGTAAAGCAAATGTCACTGTTATGTCTGTGATCATAAGCAGTTTTCACAAAGGGATAAAATGTTGAAACCTAACAAATTAGACTTCAAAACAATTGAATAAACTGTGCAGTTTCAAAGTCCTTTAAAGAGAATTGACTACAAACGTGCTTTTTTAACAGTTGATAACATGCAGGATTGTTTGTCTGCTTAAGTCAGAGGAAGCCAAGTAGGGCACTGGTCTTTCAAAGTATTTTACACAGGATTCCCTTGCAGAAAATATTTAAAAGCTTGATGTTCAATGAAAGAAAACTACATTAATAGAGGTTGTGCTCTCACTCAAATGGAGTAATGACTGAGAGCTGGGAGCACTTCCTAATGCTCTGTAATGCCACTCATATCTTTCATGGCATGCAGATGTCCCTTCTTTCTGTCCCACCATGCTTTGTCTGCTCTACCAGTGCAGGATGCACATGGCCGCGTTACTTGGCTGTTATTGTTCCATTGTCATTCCTATCGGCCAAACTTTCCCATGTTGTCTTTCCTACATGGCCAAACTTTCCCACAGTCCCCCTTATTAGAAGCATTTTCAATGATCTCAAGCTGTTGAACACAAACTACCGCGCTTGTCAGGTTGAGTGTGATCCCATCTATGGTGCACAGGCAGCAGAGTATACCTAGGGCTTGTGCTTAGCCTCCCTCCAGTGCTTGGGCCTCTATGTCCATGCTAGTCTGTTTGACCCTAAATACATTAGCAGGCTCCAGCTGCCCTGAACAGCCACACCTCAGGCTTCTACCTCCTGCCTGCTGGAGGTAAATACATGCCCTGAGCATGTATTTAAGCTCAGGTCCTCATCCTTGCTCCTTGCTTAATCCATGTTGTGTGTATGCCATGTCTTGTTTGTCTTTGAGACTTCCTGGCTTGACCTCGGCCCTGTCTCATGACTACAGACTGGCACTCTCGTGCTCACTGGATTGTTGGCTGAACCTGCTAGGGTCACTGGACCTGCTTCTTTTTTGTTTGGGTACTGCAGGACCTTGTCCTTGCCTGTGAGGTTACAGCTCCTGCTTGCCTTGCCCTCACCCTTGGCTCCTGGCTTGCCTCCCCTGACAGAGCAGCCTGCTTGCCTGTTCCCTGACACTCACTTGCTTTCTACTCATGCACCTTGTCACAGAGCTACCTGACAGCCTGCATCTGCTCAGCAATTAACCCTTGTAACCTGCTCCATTTTCTGTGACCACTTCAGTGCAGCACAGGGAAGCAGCACAGCGAGTGCCTGCTCCCTCGGACGTGATGCGAACTGGACATTGGAGCACACAGGACTTTAGTTAACCTCTGCTGGCTGCCACCTGCAACTGTGACTGCAGCTTCTGTCTACAGCTGAACCTACCCTGGCGCCAAGTCCTTGAAGTCCCCCTTCACAGGGTGAGTCCTGCAGCCCAGACTGGCTCCTGAGATATTCTCTGTCTGTTCAGTGGAAGGCTTCATAAATTGCTTGTGCTAGCCATGTAGCTTGAGGGTGTCTGGCAATGTTGGGAGGAAGCTCTGTTAGGAAGTAAGGGAACAGCAATTACCTTCAGAAACCCATTTCCATGAGCAGCCCAGAACGATCCAGGGCAGGTCTCATCCTGCACTGGGCAGGGCCAGTGCAGTTCTGACTTCGCCAGGCCATGCTAATGGGGAAAAAGAAGCTGAGAATCTCACACTCATCCACAGCAAAATGCTTTCTAACTCTCCGAGCTCAATGATCAGCAGGTGACGCATCTAGTTGCATGTGACCCGAAGTACACGCTGGCCCTTTCCCTCCATCCTTCATCCTGGCAAGGGGCAGCTGGTAAGCCTGCAGTGGTTCTGTCTCTCTCTTCTATTGACCTGATGTGGATGTCTGAAAGGTGCATACTGAAGCTTTTAAGATAGCTGCAAAATTTCATAATCATATGAAACCTGTACCAAGTTGAAAGCAGTCAACACAGCCTGGCACAGCAGCATGGAAAATCTGTAAGGCTACACCCCTATTAAATTCCCAGTCCTCTTCATGCCTCCATTTCAGCCCTTTTAGGCATTTATATACTTCCTGATCAACTCAGATTCTGTAAAGAGATGTAAAGATTATATTCAATTCAGTTCAATTCAGAATGCTAGTTTCTTCAGAGTGATGGAGACTTTGCGCTTTTCTTAAAGTAGTGAAGTCCAAAATCTGTCCTATGGTAAGCAGAACAAATGTGTTGATATTCCTCTAAACTGCATAAATTTAATAGGCATTTGGAGTGTGCACAGAATTGGTCTTGAAACAATCAGCTTTCTTTTCATTTCTGGTAATATTTTGATCCTGCAGTAGGAATGTTAACATCAGAACTTGACCTAAATGCAGCAAATCATTTATATTTGGGCCATTAAAGTCACTAAGTTGTGGGGACTAGGAAATTAATTATTAAATTGAAATTGTAATTATTGAGCACAGAGGAGATTCCAAAAATAAAAAACAACTCTAGTGTAACTTAGTCATCCAAAATAGGGCATGAATCCAGCAGCAGCAAAATAGCAAAAGTCTTAAGTAACTTTACAGAATAGAGTGCCAAGAGCTGTGCTCTGAAATCAGATTAAGTTGTTTTTGCTTTCTGAATTCTGCATGTTGGTTTGAATGCTTCACTTGGATATAATCCTGTGAAGCATGACTGTTCTTTATTAACAGAAATAATCCCACTTTTTAAAATGAGAATTAATTATGTGAATAGCTCATTGGAGCTACAGGTCATAGGAATAAAGGCAGATAATGTAGGAATGAAAGGCATATTTTTTAATGAATATTGTAGAGGTATCTAAAATACATGCTCAAATACTAAAAGAGCATGCTGAGAATCAGTGTTTGATCTTACCAACACACAAGGTAAGTATAAAATTTGAAAATCTGTGCGTAAGTAGAATAACAAACTGGTGAATCAGATCCTTGGCACTGGAGGAAAAAAAAAAAAAAAAAAGCTTTGTTTCAAACACTGCTTGTTTCTAAAAGATCAGTAAGAGTTTAGCTGTGTGCAGGATGAGGTTGGGAAAATGGTAATTTGAAAATACCTTCAAGTATACTGGAAATACCAAAACTTGACCTGACTTAAAGATTTTATTTTTATTAAGGATACATGTATATCTATATAAGAATATAAGAATAAGAATATAAAGAATATAAGAATAATAATAAAGAATATAAGAATAGTATAAGAATATAAAGGATTTTGGTAGGGATATTGAATTTTGAGCTCAATCCTGTTGCAATCAGGAAGATGTTAGCTTAATTGAAGTACTAGTTCTAACAACTGTGAGAAACCAGGATGCTCAGCACACTGACAGATGCTTGCATGTATGATACTGTGTGTGAAAACAGATGCTTAAAGAGTGCTACCTCCCAACAGCGTTACCTTTTTTCTACCGTTGGTGTCAAGATGGCATAGGAAGCAATTTTTGTGAAAAACCATGATGCAATACAACTTTGTAATCGTAACTTCAAGTCTTTTCCATTTAGTTAATCATTGATATGTGTGAAAATATTTCCTTTCATGCAGATAGGTGCTGGGATGGCTAGGAGAGTATTTTGGCTTTTTAATACTGGTAACATGGAGATTTTGAATGTACTTGCCAGACTGGAAAAGTGATGTTTCAGGTATCAGCATGCTCTCAGAAGACACTACAAAGGCCGTGATTATATGATATTACTACTTGCTCTAGGACCCTGACCTATGGCTTCAAAATTTTTTCTGACGATTTATGAATCTTACTGATTGTCAAAATACATCAACCTCTCAAACTCTTCTAACTGTTATGTATTTTTATGTATTATGCTGATGTATTTGAGTCTTATTCATTACCTGGATTTTCTATGTGACCACTACACACGTGACAATGTTTCCCCATTTGAAAAAAAGTATTCTACAGACTATCCATAGAAGTTGCTTACTTTACGGTAGCACGCTATTTTTGGAGGACATACACTGTATTTTGTATTTATACGCTGAAAGTTCATCCCAATAAATCAGGCAAACTAGGGCTTTGGTGCAGAACTGACTTCAGGTAAAATATTTGAGAACGTAAGCACTTTTATAAACCAAACATTTAATGTTATATCTAGTTTTTGCTATTCTTAAATTTGCAAAATGACACTCGCAATACATAATGGCTAGGATTATGGTTGCCCCTGCACTCCTTAGATCACATCTGGTGAACAAGCAGCTTCCTAAACCAGTGTATAGGTTACCACCAAATACTACAAGTCTCAATAAATTCAGAAGAAGACACAGAATTTAGGTTTCATTTGACCACCCACAGAGCTCCTGGCCAGCTCCCAAAAAGAGTGTACTGGAATAGGATGCGAGGTTTCTCAGACATGGGAATGATGGCACCTTGATGTTCTCCTCTCCTTTATGCCATCATTCCAGTGACTAAATTGCTCTTGGTGTTACTCTCAATGTAAGAAAGGGAACAGTATTTTGACAGCCTAATTCAACAAAATAAGAACACTCCATAAGACAAAGGAAAAGCACTCTTCAAGCTTAAGGGCATTCTTACTGCAAGTTTTTGAAGGTTTCCTGCAAACACACTGCGTATTAGAACTTCTCACAGAAATAGCTGAGAAAAATCTTTGTAACTGCAGGTGTGCAGGTACAGACACATGCAGGTACTTCACATTGATGGGTACAGTAATCATTGAAATGAAGCTGAGAAAAGGGACACAAAATATCCTAACAAACGCTGCAAATCATATTAAGGCTAAAGTTCCTTGTTACTGCTCCTTTGTTGGGCAATCTGGCTCGGTAATCACTGCCCTTGGCCACTCACTGCTCTTCCCTCAAGCCTCTGGAGAATATCTTGCCTTGGTTGTGTTCGCTCAGTTGTCTGTGTTGCTCAGGCTTCGAAAACAAATTAAAAACAATCTGAGGCTGTGGTGCTGCTGCCCTCTCTTCCTGCTACTGACCTTACATCAGCTCTGGAGGCCATACAGCTGCAGACAAATTGGACCAGAGAACTGTTTTTACTGAAAAATGACCTTTAAGGAAGAATTCTGGGTGAGGGCTAGAGCCTGCACAGGAACAGGGATGGAAATATGAGGATGGAGCAGGGTGGAATTTGGGACCGCCTCTTCACAGCAGTGCACTGTCCAACTGGCTCCAACTGGTTGTGAATCTGCAGAGTAAACGGGATAATGTGAAATGATCCTTTTCAGAAGCACCTTCAAACCTTCAGCTTCTTTTTTTCCACTGACCTACTTTGCAGCGCAGTTACACAAACAACTGCATCAGCACACGCAAGGACGTGCTGATCTGTGGTGCAAAGATCTGTCGCCACAAAGCAGCTGTGGAGACAGTGAGCTTTTTAACCTGAATTGTTGCCAGAGAAAAAATTCATAGCTTTGTACGGCATGATAAAAAGGCTGGAAGTTGTAGAAAGTTGAAAAGGAAATGCACAGCACTGATATCCCTTAACGAATGGTTCTTAAAATGTTGCCCATCTCTAAAATACATGCAAATTCGGTGTTAAAGTGATAAAATTAACCAGTCTCTAGGACTAAATGACTTTTGCATATGTTTAGTGTATTCTACCTTTCATGTTAGGCTTTCAGAGTGTGTAAGTTTCCAGATCATTAACAACATATACTCGAATTTTGGGAAATATTTTTGCAGCAAGAGCTTGTGCTGACCACTGGAACAGTGCACCAAGAGGCCAGCTCTGGTCTCCACTGACATCTTGCATTCAAAACCAGAGCATGGCCTCTGCAACAGAAGTTGGATTACTCTGGTTGATTTGTAGGCTGTATTTCTTCTGAAGCTGAATTAGACATATCATTTAATCATAAAATACATTTTATATATACTTGCATCAGTATCAGCTGAAGTGAGAGTTGATTATAGCTTTCTAGATCGCAGTGGACTCAAAGGGGTTGTAACCAACTACTTTTCTGTCTCAAAACAAAATTCAAGAGTAAACATTTAGCCTAGAGGATTCATCTACAGTAATGGCTCTTAATTAATTTTGAGTTCCCTTAAAATTTCCAGTGAAAATGCAGGGTCCATTGTAAGTATGGCACGCTTAGCAACATACTCTCAGCTAATAAAAGGCTTCAAAATTATTACATGTAACTAAGGCTCAGATGCCTGAAGGAGGGAAGCAAATTCAGTTCTTTCCAGTAACACAGAATTAAGTGTCCTGTGCATCTTCACATAGTATCTGAAGTCCTGGGGGGAGTGGCTGAGGGAACTGGGGTTGTTTAGTCTGGAGGAGGCTCAGGGGAGGCTGAATGGCTCTGTGCAACTGCCTGAAAGGAAGGTGTGAGGAGCTGGGGGCCTTCCTGTTCTCACAGGTAACCAGTGATAGGACTAGAGAGAATGGCCTCGAGTCGCACCAGGGGAGGTTCGGGTTGGCAATGAGGAGACATTTCTCCTCAGAAAGAGCAGCCAGGCACTGGGACGGGTTGCCCAGGGAGGTGGTGGTGTCACCGTCCCTGGGGGTGTTCAAGGAAAAGTTGGATGTAGCGCTTAGGGACATGGTTAGTGGGGTGGTATTGGCAGCAGGGCGATGGTTGGACCAGATTCTCTCGGAGGTCGTTCCCACCCCTCACGGTTCTGTGATTCTTTTGCACTGTGACTCGCACGCCACGGGCCGGCGTCGGACCGGCTGCCGAACACAACGGCCGTAACGGCGGCGCCACGCGCTCCCCGCGGGCGCTCGGGGCGGGGCTGGCGCGGCAGGGGGGTGACGCCGGGCGGCGGAGGGGCCGCCCCCGAGGCAAGATGGCGCCTCCCAGGCAGGCGGGCGCGGAGCCGCCGGGTAACGGCAGCGAGCGGCGGGGCAGGGGGGGGAGGAGGAGGGAGGGGAGCGGTGGCAGGATGGGGTGGGTGAGGGCCTCCCCCGGCCCCGCTCAGCAGCAGGGCATGCCGCAGAGCCCGAGCACGCTGCTCCCGGGGCTGGGCTGCGTTTCGGCGGCCACGTTATCAGTTATCAAAGCGTTCAGCTGCGGGAGGTGTGGGTGAGTGGTCTTGAAGAGACGCGACACCGCAGAACGTGTGGGAGGGGGCAGCGCGGTCCCTGAGGTGCAGTACTGCTCTGTTCGGACCCGCAGGGTAACGCAGCGTGGCGGGGGTGCTGCCGAGGGCCCGCCTGTTGCTGCGCTTCCTGAAACTCCTAATGCTGCCAGGCAGCACCCAGCCGCACGAGGTTTAGTTAAACAGCAAGAAATTACACGGCTATCACCAGCTGTCTGACAGGTTGATAGCGGGAGCATCCTTTATAGCTGCTGCTACTCCTGCTTGATTTCATACTGCCCGCTATTTCTTTTTTTTTTCTGAGTGATGGAGGAAGTTGTGCCTGCAGCTGGTGCGAGGCAAGGCTGCTGAGCTGGGCTGCCTTGTGCAAGGAGGAGTGGCCCCCTTGCTGCGAGGGGCAGAGCCTGCCCAGCCTAGCAGGTGGGCTGCTTTGAGTGCCAGTCGCTCCTTGTCATCCCTCATTTTGTATTCTTTCACAAGCGTGTGGTGAAATACAGCGTGTAATACTGTTGAAGCTTGGTTGATCCTTTATTAAAGGCTTCGGAAGCAGTTTGTAATCCTTTATTCCTTTCCAGGGCCTTGTATGACCAGATGATTTTGTACTAATACACTTTTAACAGAAGCGCATAAATAAAAATAATAAAATAAATAAATAAACTTGAGAATGCATGCAAGCATCAGGAAACGTTTTTTTTTTTTTTTTTTTTTTTTTTTTTTTAAATCAAATTGCAAGCTTTGAAGTCCTGTTTCATATGGGAAGGAGATCACGTATTTATCCCTCGTTATATGCATTAACGGTTGTATATGGGTTGGATTGGGAAAAGGAGGTGGATATACTTTTTGTTTTCATCCTCTGAGCTGTTGAGCTGCCACAGTGAAAATGGTAGAGTTTATGGTTGTTGAATGGCTGTAAGGCTGGATGGCTGTACCAGAGGGGCATCTTGAGTGCTGGGCCAAGTTACTTGTAACATTTAGAAATGTTAGAACTTGGTTTAGGTGATCTCATTTCTCAGCTAGTAATTCCCCTGCTCATATGATCTCAATCCAGAGCATTTACTTTGGGGAAGTGAAGGAGGATTAGGATATTAGGATTTTTTTTTTTTTTAATTCTGCGTTCCCTTTCAAAAGGGTTCACTTTTGTTCTGTCTTGGTGTGATCTGCTAAGCTAGTCCCAGCCCAAGAGCTCTGTATCTTCTATATTTTGTTTCAGTAGAGTGTAAAATTAATTTGCCCTGGGCCCTGTTACCACTGTTGCATTGCTACTATTTCTGTTAGAGCTATGGAGATGATTTTTCTCCTGGACTCATCTGAATGGAGAAGGGACCTGGTTTCCCAAGGCTCACCAGAGATCTTTATGAATTAATTTTTTTATCAACTTTTGTTGATAAAAAGTTGAGGTAGGAACAGAGTTTGTAAACAGAAGAAGAAGAAAAAAAAAAGCTGGCCTAATTTCCTCTGCTGAGGGATTTCTTCAAACATTTTTTTTTCATGTATTACGTAGCAAACTCTTGCATCCTGCTTCTTCTGGAGAGGGAAGTTAAGGGAGTTGAATGTGGACTGGGAAGGGCAGTACTTGGTTTGGCACTGCAGACTCCCAGTCCCCAGCCTTGCTTTTCTCCAAGGGACAGAGTTCATTGCCTTCTAGCATGGCTTTATGAATGGAGCCTGCCCGATTTCTGAGTTCTCTGGACTTGTCTACAGTCTTTATTTCCAACTTGAAAACAGCATTGACAGTGTGGCAGGGCATATCTTAAAGTGGTGTAGGCTTCCTCATGGAAGAAGAGTCACGTGCTACCCTTAGCAAGGATGAGGAAAAGGGATTTTGGTGGACGTGGAGATGCACAGTGTGTTTATAAAGCAGTCTGCTTCTGGTACTAGCAGCTACCTTTATGATTCCCACCCCATTTCCTGCAGCCTCACCAAGCTGCTGCTGAAGAAGGACAGATTCTGAAAGCTGCTTCAGGATACGGCTCACCGCGGCCTCGGGAGCGGAGGTTAGGCAGAAACCTGCTGTGTGGCTGTGGGTGGGACGGGACCTTGAGGTGACACCCGTCCAGTAGGTGAGCTGGAGAGAAAGCAAGGCAGGCTGCCCAAGGTGCAGAGTTTAACACCAAGCAGATGGCTGTAAGTGAATGTTTGCTTCTGGGTGTGGATGTGAGCGTGGGCGAAAAGTGAGTAAATAGAAGGGTCACGAGCCTGAGGGAAGCAGGAGCGGTAGTGAGAGGATGCTGCTGGCTTGGCTGTGGTGATCTCCGTGCCACGTGGTGACCTCGGGGCTGCGTTAGAGCTAGAGCCAGCTCTCGCCTGTGTGTGTGCTCAAAGCCTGTGAGTTACGCTTCACGCCAGTCTGCAGAGCAGGCATGCTTTAAGGTTAGCATTTGGGTCTTTTGAAAAGCTTTAGCTCAAGGATTGGTTTTATTTTCGTGAATAATTTGATGGTTTAATACAAGGAGGTTTAAGGCTCTTGTATAAGAACCCACTGAGCCTGCCTGTTGATGCTAAAGCCCTCAACTTGAAATGAGGGCGACTTTCTTCCTTTTTATTTTAATCTCCCTTCAAATGCTTCATACTTGTTGTGGAGCAAAATTTATTTAGAAATTTTGTTTGGCTTCTTTTGTTTGGAAGGCTAAATCTGATTGAGAGCTGTTCTCCCAGAGTGTTGGTATAAATGCAACTTTGTAATACCTGACCACCTTACCCTAGGCCTCATCTTCTCTACAGCATTATTTTTATTTTTATTTTTATTTTTATTTTTATTTTTATTTTTATTTTTATTTTTATTTTTATTTTTATTTTTATTTTTAATAATAACGATGTCAAAACAAGTTGCATGGCATGGCAAGAATGCAGAAACAAAAAGTCAAATCAGTTAAGAAGTTCCCAATGATAATTAAGTACTTTTGTCTGTAAATTGTAATGATTTGTAAGTTCATTTTTGTGCTTTTTTTTTTTTTTTTTTTTTAACAATAATAGTGCATAACCAAAATGCAAAATGGGTATTTACTCAGGGAGCAAGCACTAGCTGAGTTGAAGGTAAATGAAGAATACCACCTCGCTCATCTACATGCTTGTAGAAAGATTACTGGAGGTCCACTCTTGTAGACAGGTGTTTTGATAAAAGAGGAGGTACTTAATTATTTTGCTATGTTCATATTAATATGTCAGAGATGATTGTATATGCAGTCTAAAGAGGAAAAGTAGGATTATGTACTCTTGCTTTTCCAAGGGGGAGATATGTTGGCTTTTATCATTTAATATCTTGGATTATGGTTTTGGATTTTTGTTTTCTGTTTGGGTTGGGCTTTCATTTAGATCTTAAGGCACTAGAATACTGCATCTTCGTTACTAAAAATACCTCTGGAATTTCTATTGTTTTCTACTTCAGTCATTGTTAGACATGTCCTGTCCGGTATCTTATAATCAGCATGTGATTTGCCAGGTAAGTTTTATTCTGGCGTTGCTGCAGAGCAGGAGATCTTGCTGCATTTGTACAAAAGGGAGTAGTGCCTGGCTCTTACCTGGCGGTGTATCTTGGCATTTGGTCACTAACAGAAGTGCAAAATCATTATTTACTATCCTAAAACTAGGAAGAGGTCCTATAGCTGTTTAGTGAACTTGGGACTCAGCTGAAGAATTGAGTTTGCTTGCTCGGTTTATTTCTTTACGTATCATTGCTGTGTGCACAGTGTGTTTATAAAGCAGTCTGCTTCTGCTTTATTAAGTAATTAAAGTAGGATTTTTGCAAGTGGAGTTCTCCAGTTTCTGGTTGGCACTTGGGTACCACTTGCAGTACAGTGTCTGGTACCAAGAGGCGGTTCTGCATCGTTGTTTGCATGTCATTGTAGTGGAAATTATCACTCTTGTTAGTGTTGGAAAGTAGTTCATATAAAGAGCTTTGTGTATGTCCTTGTGAACTTCTGATACTGTTGTTTCTGCAGGTGACTACTTAGGTAGAGGACCAATTGTGTCTAGTTCTATTTAGACAGGTGCAGCTGTTACCTGACATATGTGGTTGGAGCTCTAGGTGAAGTAAACCAATTACTGTTTGATTTAAGTAGAGGATTAGTTACTTTATTCTGTTTCTTAAATAGGAAGATCTCAATTTGCTCAAGTGTATAGAAGGAGAATTTCAAAGCTGCTTAAATATTGGGTTTATTTTCTAATGGCAGATACCCAGAAAAGCATGGAGGATGAAATTGAATCAGTTCTGCAGGAACGGATAATGATTTTGGATGGAGGCATGGGTACCATGATCCAGCAACATGCCCTGTCAGAAGAAGATTTCCGAGGGCATGAATTTAAAGACCATTCCAAGCCTCTGAAAGGCAATAACGACCTTCTCAGCATAACTCAGCCTGATATAATCTGTGACATACACAAGGTAGGTGGTTCTGCCTCTCTTGACAAAAGGAAGGAGAATTTGGTCTTTGCGCTCCCCTCTTCTATTCCATGCACTACTGGCTCTCCTGAGTCTTTTGGGGATAGGGAAGCAAATGCTAGGTAGCTATGCGAATAAGAATGAACAGACTTGACTGTTCTGGTTCCGTAAGCACATCATTCATGTCTTTGTTTCTTATGTCATCCAGGCAGTGTTCTTTTAATTTCCTTTTTGATATATGTCCCAATGCATTTCTATTAATTGTAGATTCTGTCTTACTTCCTTATTCTTTTTTTCTCATCCTTAGCCAATAGTTACAATGCATCTAAGTAGGACAAATCTGAATTCTAGGTGCGTGTTTCTATAATTGCGTATTAAAGAGCTGTTAAATGTGGCAGCCTGAAGACTGCCTTCCCTTAGGGAATGAGTATGTTTCCTAATGAGTATATATGCTTCTGTGTTTTATTCCCTAGAACATTGATGTGTGGCCCAGAGAATAAAACAGTTTAGGGTTGATCATGAGGAGTTTGTAAACAGATTTTATTGTTTTCATAACTTCAGTTAGATGTAAAAATAAACAACAAAATCTTACAAAACAAAACTTAAACCTTTTAGTTATTGCGTTCCAGATATTTCTAGGTTTTAACTGTAATAATGGGAACATTTGAATAGACTGCTACTTGTTGATATTCAGTTGAAGCCTTACATAAGTGTTTTTTTTTCACCAGTCATTTATTTAAAAGATTTGTATTTCATTGCTTAGACTAATAATTGGCTTACTTTTGTAAAACTTCATATGTACTCTAAATTTTTATATTTATATTCTAAACATCAGTTAATGGATGGATTTTAACTAACTGGATTTTACGAAAGACGAGTTGAAACAAATCAGCATCTTTCACCTATAAGCATTTTAGGAAGAAATATTCCTAGACTGTCCACTGAGCTGTAGTGATTGTAAACTTTGGAATTTGTGTAGGCTGCTGGGCTTGAACTATTAATCTGATAAGATGGTTTAACAGCTCAGTTTTACAGAATTATTGGACTAATAGTTATGTGACTTGAGATTGAATACATTAAGTCAAATCAGAGATAACCTGTTATCATCTGTCCAACAATGGCCAGTTTTAAGTGCTTTGAAATAAAGACTGCCAAATACACAGAATGGCACTAACCACTTCAATATACCTTATGTAATGCCTTAAATGTGTGAGTGTTTCAGAAATGTTTGGAGGGATAATATTTGTGTCACTTAAGAGAGGTTATAAAATGCAGACTAGAATATGCAAAAGTATTTCAGTTTGCATTGATTTCACTTTACTTCAGTGGGAAATTAGACAGCCAAACTGGAGATGAACACTTGATTATTTTGTGAATCTGGGCCAGTAGTTAAACTTTAAATGTGATCTGTGCTAAGCATAATTCTTCTAAGCTTGCATTCTGTCCCAGTGTGCTCTTGTGCCATACAGTTCCCTTTATAATATATACATTTAGTAATTCTCTGTTGTTGTTTAACTCCTGCCTTATTCTGAGTCTGTCCACAGCAGCCCTTGCTTGCTGATCCAATTGGACAACTCCCTACCATGTCCCTGTGTCAAAATCTGGGATGTGCTTTAGGTGCTGAAGTCAGTGACAGAAGGAACTCAATAAATGTCACCTCTTAATAGAAAGTGTGGCTGACACTAAAACTCTAGAAGGTGGTTGTATGGAACGCTTCTATTGCTTTGATCCTGTGCCTTAAACTTTGAGTAAGGACTTCAGAACCTGATGTGCTTTGAATTAGGAGATGATTTGTGACATTTTCTTCAACCGAGTGAGACAAAATAATTGGGTTGCCTTTGTCTTCACTCCAAATCTCATTTCTGGAGGTCTTGGAGATCTTTTTTTCTCTGTTATGTCTTGCAGGAATACTTGCTGTCAGGTGCTGACATCATTGAAACGAACACTTTCAGCAGCACCCGAGTTGCACAAGCTGACTATGGCCTTGAGCATTTGGTAAGAATTCTAAACTATTTACACATTAAAAAGTTATTAAAGATTTTCGTCTTAGCAGACAAGATTAACTTAGTCACAGGGTCTTTTGAGACTGTTTATTTACTGCATTCTGTCTCTCGAGCCAGGTGATAGGGTCATAGCTCATTTCTGCTGCAGCAGACAATATAAGGAAGACAATTATGCTTGCTATGTGTGACAGCCGTACCCCTTGTTGATGGAAGCACAGGCCATAATTGTCTGTCCTAGATTTTGTCTGAACACTCACAGAACTTCTCAGTTCTGTTGTGCTTCAGTGCTGCCAATGTACCAAGAGCCACAAAGGAAATGCTTTTTTTTTTTTTTTTTGTCCTCATTACTATCTGTGTAGTTGACTTTATGGCCTGGAGGTCTGTCACAAGCAGGGTAGGATTGTGCTGGTGTTATGTAGAATTGCTTTCAAGTTTGCATTTATCATACCTATTCTGTGCTTTGTGGTGTTTGGAAAATTTGAGGGGTATGTGAAAGAAAATACTTGGAAATATGCTACTAGAATAAAAAGTGAGTTTAAAAGTAGGTTAATTTTATCCTCAAAGTCCTGTTCTCCAGCTTCTGTTGACTCAGTAGGATTTAATTAGTACCTTACAGAATTAAATGTTCTGATTAGCAGCTTTAGGCTGAGGCATATGTGGGATGAGACCAGCCATGTAATGCTTTTGCCGAGATGTATAAAGCTGTTTTTTTTTTTTTTTTTTTGAGGCTTTCTAATAGTACTTGTATGTGTTTGTGCATCTTAGGAGCCTTCGGAGTGTACTGCAGGCTTTGGAATGGAGGTGTTGTGTTTCTTTTAGGATGTGTTACACTGTGTTGAACTCAGGGTTTGTTGGTAACTTTCTGGTGTTGTTCTAGGTATATCGATTAAACAGAGTCTCTGCAGAGGTGGCTAGAAAAGCAGCAGATGATGTAACTGCTCAGACAGGTAAGCGGTCTTTATTTTGATTTCTTGTTCAGTTGTGGTCTTGTTACAGTCTTTGAAATGTTGCTAACCAGAGGCATGGACATAGCTTACAGATAGGGAAACCCTTCATTTTAGACATAGTAACAATGTTGTATCACTGTTCATATCATGATAATCTCAGCATGTTCCGAGGATCTGGTCCTTAGCACATTCTGCATCCGTCCTGTGCCTGGGTGTTTTAGGCTGCAAGTGATAGACATCTTCCAAATTTGTTTTAGAGAAGACAAATGCAGCAGTTTACAAGTTACTTAGGTTTGTAAGGTTCAACTCTTTGTACTACAGGATTAGGACAGCTGATTGTACGTGAATGCGGATTACCAGTTACTCCTAGTATAACTGGTTCAACTTTAAGAACTACTGGAAAGGGCTTAGTTTCTGATCATCACCTCTAAATGTTTAGCCCTTCAGGGCTTCATGTGAAAGGATTATAGCTCATTTCTACTGCTGTCTTTCAAAGACAAGCAAAGTCCTCTGTACGTTATTACCAAATATATTAAGCTGTATTTAGAGCTAGCAGTTCTTCTGTCCAGTTGAACACCTTACTGTTGTGATTCATCATATACAGTAAAAATGTAAGATTTGAAATATTAATTTTATCTAGAGAAAAATGCCAGGATAATTCCATGCTATGCATTTGAAGTAATTGAGTGAAGCTTCTGATGTCAGAGGCAAAGGTTATTTTCAAAAATTGAGTTAATAGCTCGCAATTGCCTTTTTCATAGATGTTTGTCTGTCTCATATGTATGCATTGAACATCTTGTTGTATAGAATTAAAACAAAAAAGTCAGCTGTGCTGTAATCTTAGGTGGTAATCAAACTCCCAATTTGAGAACAGTTTGATAGCTCTTGATCCCTGAATGATATACATGTCTTGGTGTTATTGGAGGGTTTTGTTTGTTTGTTTGTTTGTTTGTTTTTACGTCCAGCTGTCTGTCATTGTAAAACTGGAACTAAGGTGTATTTTTTTTCCCTCTTTTTTCTCCCAACCTCATGTTGGTACAGGAATTAGGCGATATGTTGCTGGATCCATGGGGCCAACAAACAGGACACTTTCTGTGTCACCCTCTGTGGAGAGACCAGATTACAGGAACGTAAGTAAGTATTGATAACCATTAAGTTCCTTAACTTAGGTGATAGATTGAAAGAGAGAGCTCCACATGAAGTTAACATCATTCCTGTTTTATAGCTTTTGATGAACTGGTTGAAGCCTATACAGAACAAGCCAAAGGACTGTTGGATGGAGGAGTTGATATCATGTTAGTAGAAACCATATTTGATACAGCCAACGCCAAGGTGAGACTCCGAGAAAAAAAATCAGTTATATAAGTATTTGGCGTACCACCCTAAACAAGTTAAACATTGTATTTGAAAGAGGTATTAGCTACTGCTTATTAAATATGTGAAAAGACTGTTCAGTCAACAGCTAACACATAGAAAGTAAGGAAACGGTTTTAATTATCAAACAGCCTTTTCCAGAGTTTTCCTTTTGCCTTTTAGTGTTTACTGTTAATATCTCTCTGGCTGTCTGTGCCAGCTGTCCTCTTATTCCCAGAAGCTCTGCTGTATTGCAAAACATCTCCAAATGCATCTGATGAATTTTCAGTGTAAGCATGTCTGTCCAAAGGATGCTTGTGGTGCACACCGGAGGGAGTGTCCAGTGTATCTGATTGCAGGAGTGGGAAGGCTTGTGAGACAATCCTATTAAAATGTGTTTATTTGGAGAGATCTCTAACACTTTGTCATCAACTTTAGAAAAGAAAAATTGTGAGTAGAGGGTTAGAAGGATAAAATAAGAGGCATAAAATATTGAAATATGCCAGAGTTCACCTGGTTGTGATAACATTGTTATTTTTCTCAAAATTGCTCAGTGCAGTGATGGAGTTGTTAGGGGACTTAAAACTGTCTTGCAATTTTATGTGGAAAAGTCAGGCTGGATTTGCATATAGCATTTCTTCAAGCTTTTGCCACAGGCTGATTAACACATGCGGTGGCATGACTCATCCTTTGCAGATTTAATCAGTCATCATGGAGTTTTGTTTTAGGATCCTATAGGCTTAACATTGTACTGAGGAAAGTTCATATTCACATGCAACATCCTTACCCAAAGGTGGCAGGAATTTTTCAGGACCTTCAAGGGTTGTGATAACAGTTCTTACTGTTAAAATTTGCGGTGGTTAAAATTTTTTGCAGATTGTGTGTCTAGACGGATGCAGGAGATGTGAACGTGTATAGTACACATAACTGTGTCTGGGATGGGGATTGTGGGGCAGACTGTGGGGAGAAGTACATGCTGATGTGATTTGGAGTTCAGAAAAGTCTTACTTGGTTACCCCATGGTGGTACTTTTCTATTTGTTACCAAAACACGTTTGAAAATCTAGAAGCTATTAGAAGAAAGAGGAAAAACATCTTGACTGTAGTGAGATCTTGCAGGCAATTTGAGGTAGCAACTTGCATAAACATCCATAAAAATAAGTAAAAAAAATAAATAAAAATAAACCCAGATAAAAAAGAACCCCCCAAAACTGCTGTTTTTTTTTTTTTAACTTACTCTTCTGTAGGCAGCTCTTTTTGCACTCCACAAGTTGTTTGAGGAAGAATACGCTCCCCGACCCATATTTGTAAGTATATATTATTTAATATTTTACATATACTTAAGCTAGATTTGTGAACCCGATGGAGATGGTAGTTTAGTAAGCCCTTTTGAAATTCAGCTTGAAATGAAAAAAATCAATGTTTTGGAAAAGTATTTTTTTTCACAATTTTGAGTAGAGAAATGCTTAGGTATAGAGCTTTATGAAATCAGCTTTAGCTGTGTTCAGCTTGTCGAAACTAAAGCCTAACTCTGCTTGAGTTTTGTCTCATTGCTTTGAGTGTACCACAGGTCCATTTGTTTCGATTTTTAGTAGTTCAGCCTTTAAAATCTTGCTTTTACTGTTAATTTAATTCTGTTCCTTTCTCAACGTTCATTTAATATTTAGGTTTCTGGAACCATTGTAGATAAGAGTGGGCGCACCCTCTCAGGCCAGACAGGAGAGGCATTTGTCATTAGTGTTTCCCACAGT
Organism: Aythya fuligula; assembly: GCF_009819795.1. Classification (NCBI taxonomy): domain Eukaryota; kingdom Metazoa; phylum Chordata; class Aves; order Anseriformes; family Anatidae; genus Aythya; species Aythya fuligula. Next base: position 25,173,982 of record NC_045561.1, read on the forward strand.
AAGCCACTTTGGTAAGGAAATGTATCTTTCTGTAGTAAGTAATTTGTAGAATGTGATTGTTTTGTTTTAACCCCTTGTTCCTGGCAAAATGGAAGTTACACTAACTGTGGTTGTGTTTAGTTACATGTATTGCCAAGGTGTTCAGTTATGGTTCCTCTAGCAGAAATTATGTTTCCAAATGTGTTTTTTAAAACATAGCTATAAAAATAGTTCTGGGTTTTTTTTTGCTATAGCCCTGAAATCACAAAGCATTTTAAAAAAAATCTGAAACTGTCGTTTGACATCTTTTACTATCTCGGATTCTGCAAGGACCTAATTCCTGGTATGCACAAGGCTTACATCTCTCAGAGGGAAGCAGTGTCAGCTCAAAATGTTTCAGGGTGAACTGAACAAACAAATAATAAGATTTCATCCCAGTGTTCTTTTTACTGAACTGTTACAAATCGCGTAGGTTTCCTGAGTGTTTTTTTCAAAGATGTGCGTTGTTATTTTGAGAGATCATGATGCCTCTGTTTACTTGTGTTCTTTTCTGTAGAGTAGGGAGGAAAAAAAATGAGATTAAGATATGTGAGAATGCATACTATAGCAGATTTTGGTCATTGTGCAAGGTCTTGCCTGTTAATTTGAATACCATTCCCTGTTCCTCTATTGTTCTATGGCTCTGTGCCCTTTTCTACTTCCTCCTTATTTCCTCTTCCCTCTTTATCACTTCTTTCAGGTTGTTTCTTCACACAAAAATAACACTGGAAATATATATGTTTTTCCTAAAATATTTTAACTTAAAATATTTAATACACAGTTAGCCATGCATGCTAACATGCACATTGTGATGAGCCATTGTTTGTTTTTACAACAAAATTCTGGTGAAAATGCGCAATCTGTCATCTCAGTAATACAAAAGCAGAAGACTGCATTCACAGCTTTTCTGACTGCCCTTGAGGCTCCACTTTCCCAGACCAGACGGTGCTCCAGAAGTAACATATGGAGCCTCTTGGAACAGGGTGGTAGTTGACTCCTTCACTCAGCCTTACAGCCTAGTGATCTGTATTTGGCATGAGTCTGTCTCAGATAAGCTTGCTCGTAACTCTCTTCTCTCTGAAGTGGAGAGAAGGGCACTGGAGCAGAAATTAAGAATTTATTAAACCATATTTCATAAAAGCTATCTTATGTGTCTGAATGCTTAGGGCCTGTTTCTCATGTACACAAAGGCTACTGCGCAGCACTGTGGCAGAAGGCTCTTAGTTGTGGGAGCAGATTGCATTTAATTGCTCCTGTTGCCAGATTGGTATAGAGTGACTTCAGGGTTGAGGAAAAAGCTGATCAGTAGTGGTATCCTAGGGATCATGTTATACTCATTCCCTGGTTTCCATTAGGGTTTTGTATTTGCTGTTTAGGATGGTGTGTTGTCCTTAAATCAGTTTGGTTTTGGGCCCACCTAAAACATCTGCACTCTGCGTCCAGTTGATGGTAGTAGCTGAGAAATATGTCAACTGTACCTAGTAAATGCTGCAGGATGTGTGCGCAGCAGCTTTCTGCAAAGGATGCTCAGATATGGAATGGGTTTCCTTTGCATTATTTCAGATCTGTGATTACTTCTACTGTGGTAGTGTTAAGAAGGCATATTTTGAGTTCAGGGTCCTGGTGTTGTGTTTATTCAGGTTCCAAGGGCACTCTGCAGTCTCAGCTTTCACAGGATCGGATGCATGACTTACGTGAAGAAATGGGACAGGGAGGGAGGCAGTGCTCAGGATGAGGTTGTGCTGGTTATTACATTATGGCAGTAGTCACAGCATATGGGCAGGCTGGTTCAGGGCCACAACTGACCAAAGAAACTTACGCTGTTGGAAGAAGGAATTTCTGTATCGTTTGTTGCAGAAATGTGGCTCTATGGTACTCAAGGCCCTGGTTTTGGATCATGCTGTGAGTCCTTCAGATTTCAAAGATTTGCCATTCTGTCCCACAAGTGAATCAGGCTGCAAATATTCACTGCTATTACCTGTGAAGTTATCAAGCCCCTGCCTGCTCCTTGGAGGCAGAAAAAGTCAAAATGATTTTGTGCTCCCAGTCCTGTGCAGGGCTTTATTGCTTTGACCTCTGGAAAACTGAGTGGGCATGTGTACACTTCATAACCTGAGCTACCACTGAGGCAGCCTTGGGCTCACTTAGTTGGGAAACATGTCTATTCCTCTTTCTGGGGTATCTTTTTTTTTTTTTTTTTTTTTTTTTTTTTTTTTTTTTAACATCTTCCAGCAGCACTGTGAACACCTTTTCAGTTTTGCAGTGTTCCTAAGACATGTTTTAGAATGGTGCAGAGATATCAGGAGGCACATGTGGAAGATCTCCTACATGCTATGTGGAAGGGAAATTTTCATTTTTAATATCAATGTAGACATTTCAAGTAGAAGTTACGTTTTTCTTATCTGTGGCTGAATGAAAGAAATCATGATTGTAACTTGTATAGTGGTAAAATTGTAAGAGGTTTATTCATGCAGAAAGACTTCTACTGTAGTACTGTCTAAGTCACTAATCACAGAATGATCAAGGTTGGAAGGGACCTCTGAAGATCATCTAGTTCAATGCCCCTGCCAAGCAGGGTCAAGTAGTGCACGTTGCACAGGATGACATCCAGGCGGGTTTTGAATATTTCCAAAGGAGGAGACTCCAGAACCTCTCTGGGCAGCCTGTGCCAGTGCTCTGTCACCCTCACAGTAAAGAAGTGCCCTCTCATATTCAGATGGAACTTCCTATGCTTCTGTTTGTGCCCATTGTTTCTCATCCTCCCGCTGGGCACCACCGAAAAGAACGATGTGAGATGATATGTTGAGCAAAATCAGTTGCCCAAACTTAGTGCTGCTTTTTGGTGTCTTGAGAAATGCGTTCCGTGTCTTCCAAGGTTGACTTATTTATGTATAATTTTTAATGAAAATTGTGAGTTAGTGGCTTGAAGTAATCCTTGCTCTTCTAACCTTTTTCTTACTTCTGCCTGTAGAACAAGGTTGCTTTTTAGTCTGTCATTCTCATTGCATGTGTTCTCTTTTGCACTTAGGAAATAATTACATTGTTGCTGCAGTTGCTTTCAGAATGCTTTTCAGAATTTTCTCATGGATTTTGAACCAAAATTTTGATTTTCTGCTCCCAATTCAATTCAATCCAGTCCCCCTTGCACTTTTCTCCCTGAGGGTTATCTTTTAGCACAGGTTTGCTCTGTTGATGGTGATAAAAGAAAAGGGAGATTAGGTTGGTTGTATTACGGATAACTGTGGGAGTTAACTGATCTATCTACCACTAAGATTCTTCTGTTTTTTTGTGTGTCATTTTGTCTGATGTTTTTAATCTGAAAATAACTTAAAAAATATTTTACAGCATCGGCTTAAATTGTGCTTTAGGAGCAGTTGAAATGCGACCATTCATTGAAACAATTGGAAAATGTACAGAAGCCTATGTCATCTGTTACCCTAATGCAGGTGTGTTGTGTGTGTGTATTCCTATGCTTATGGGCAGAAGAAATATAATAACCATTCCATCTCATCAGAAATAAGAGCTGAACTACCTTGAAAAGGTGGTTATTGCTACATGAACATGAGATTAAGCATTTTATAAACTGCTGAAAGTGACTGGTGTTCTGTGACAGTGAACCCAGAATGTTCTCTTGCGTAATTAATAATGTATTGAGTAATGATTGCAAAGGTGATGAGGCATTGTAGTCCTCTTCCAAATGTAGCTACTTTTTGACTTTCATGTAATTTAACTCTTCTTGTGGGCTTTAACAAATCATAATACAAGGAAAATTATTTTTCAAGGTCTTCCTAATACTTTTGGTGGTTATGATGAAACTCCAGAAGTGACTGCCAAGCACATAAAGGTACGAAATATTCCTTGCGAATGTGTCACGTGACATATACAGGAACTCGTTGCTTGTATGTGTTACAGTACTGTGTTTCTTTTGCTGAGGTGGCTCTACATGTCATTTGGATTGTTTTTAGACATTTTGCTGAATTTGCTTTTGAGATACCACGTTAGGAAAAGCTACTTAAGAAACTCTGAAAACCTTAATTACTTTGGTGTCCTACACTTAGGTAGCTTTCCTGTAGCTTGATCTGTGGATATTACTCATTTACACTCTTACATTGTTATTTTCCTGTTTGGAAATAGTTCAAAAAAAATAAAACAATTGAGCAGTTTTTATGACCCTGGGATTTTAGAGTTGTTTGTGTAGAATGGCTGAAGCTGGTGGTGTTCCAGTGCAAGGTGTTCTTCCAAGTGCTACTTGATCTGTACAAGACAGAACTGTGTGGCTGGTGTTGTATTGTATTAGCAAGAACACAGTGTCTGCTGGATGCTAATTCCCTTTTATACTACAGTATGACTGGTCTTTGATACTCATCCAGGTTTTCATCTAGGGCTTTAGTATAAAATAGGCCAGCTTCAAATGTAGTTTCCCGAAATAAGGTATTGGAATTGCCGATCGGCCTTAGGTAAGTATCCACATCTCAAAACAAATCCTAAAGAGAAGAAATAGTACTTGCTTCTTAAACTATTTTTCTTGTGATGCCCTGAATTGTTAACCATACAGAGAATATATATTTCAGGTGGCTTTATTAAAAAAATGAAATACTTTATTTCCCTCCCTTTTACAGAGTTTTGCACTGGATGGTTTGGTCAACGTAGTTGGAGGTTGTTGTGGTACTACACCAGCACATATCAGGTACCTAATGAGCTAAAACTTAGAGTGCACTGGGAAGGAAATTACATGCCGCTTCTGTGGAGCGATATTCCATGGTTTATCTTAAAGTTTTCTGAAAAGATGGATCACTTGAACAAAAATAGCAGCAACATATGGAGTAGAAATAACCTGGCTTTCACAGTTGTGTGTATCTTGAAGTAGAGGCTTGGTTCAAACAAGTATTATGCCTATGCTGTTTTATTGTCAAAATTGTTTGTTTCAGAAGTATTCCTCCCTATTTACCATTGGATAGGGTAGACTTGCCATCTCTGCTTCCTTACTCTTTGCATTTTTCCCTTTTCTGGCAATCTTAGCAACAAGGTAAAACTTAAAGTTTCCTTTGATGGTAGAAGAAAGAGAAGTATGGAGGTGCATTCGGGGAATGTCTAAGCAAGAGATCTGGGAACACTATACAGCTGTTGTTAGTCCTGGCCTGAAGGAGTGTTTTGCAACTTTCTCAGTAGAAGTAGGTCAGTGGAAAAAATTTCCTTTTTTACCTAGGCTTAAAAGAGAAGGGGCCCTTATGGTTTATTTTCATTGTGGTACAAACTGGGGAGAGGTGGTATGTGAGCGTGTAGAGAGGACAGTATGTGTCACTCGTGAGTGGAGCAAAGAGAAAGATAATAGCTCACGAACATTGTGAGTCATTCCAGCATCTGAGAAGAGCATCTCAGCAAAGAACAATGCTTGCTCTTTGTTTTTTTCTTTTGCTGCAAACAGCAATTGCACAGCTTGGTAATTAGGAATATGGTAAGTCAGTGTGGTTGAGGACTGGTACTCATATCCATCGAGTATCCCATTTACATAATATCTTGCATTCTCTATTTGATAAGTCTTCATTCGTGTATGTTCCTGCAAATAGCTACAGTCTTCTAGGAATATGTTTTCGGTTTTGGCCACGCAAAGTGCTAACTAGTCTTGTCTGCTATGGGGCTAAATTGGTTATGTAGGTATATGTCTACTATGTTACGTTTGAATCTTGTTCGGAGTAATTTAATTTTGATCAAAAACTTTCCTCTTTACTTTGCTCTTTCTGTAACACAGGAAGATTGCTGAAGCTGTGAGATCATGTAAACCTCGTGTTCCACCTTCTCTCTCTGAAGGATATATGCTGCTATCAGGTAAAACAGAGTGTAACAGGTTGAGCTTTATACCTCACGCAGCCTTCTTTTATAAATTTATTTACTCTTTTCTGCTGATCAGAATGGTATTATGAGTTTCTGGTTCTACCTGAATCCAGCAAACTTATTAATGTGTAAGTTTATCAAAATCTTATTTGGCTGAAGGATTAGTGGAACACTTTTTTTACATCTTGTGTAATATAACAGAACTAGCATATTTTACTCAACAAATCTCAAATACTTTGTAGTGGTTGAGTATCTTTATCCTTACTTTGTGCTGGGGGAGAGTTAAGCACAGGGATCAGGTGATTTCACTGCAATTGATGGCAGAGCTGGGAAGAGATGTTTGTTCACCTGCTGTGAGACAGCTGCCCTGTGTTACCTTAGATGTGGATACAGTTGTACTGGTATAGTGTTCCAGAAACACATCTAGATCTAGAACATCTTTTGCTTTAGCTAAGTCTGGATCTGTATGTTATTAAGTCAGGCCTTCCTTTAAGTCTGCAAGTAAAGCAGTTCCTTCTTTTTTGGCTGGTATTTCTTTCTCAAGTCAGTTTAGCATAAACTACTTAAATCATGGTTGACTCATAATTTCATACTGTAGCCCACTCTGTTCTACTATAAGGTTCGTTTGCCTCTGAGTTGCCTGCTGCCTGAGGGTCCTGCTTGGCTGGTTTCTCAGAACTCAGGTATGCCTTGTTTGTCAGTCAGGTCAGTGGGCTCTTTCTCTGGTGGTGGTAGTGATGAGATAACATAGTTGGAAATTGAGAAGAAGGTTTGTATGTGCTTGCACATAGATGTGTAGAGAACTGTAGCTTTGTGTCATTTTAATTGGACAAATTTAGTAGTTATGTTTTGCCAGTTGGGTCAATCATTGACCCTTACCAAGGAAGCATAAAAACATTTGGCGTGTGTTGGAAATTGTTTCATTGCATCTCATTGCTAGTTACTCAAGCGACCGGGTGTGCTGAAGAATCACTATTCTTAAAGTAGAGTAATAAAGTAATAGAGACTTCTATTTCACAACTTTAAAGGTGCTTTATTCTGTTTTCTGTTTTTACAAAAATGTTCAAAAAATCTTTTTAAGGTCTGGAGCCATTCAGGATTGGGCCATATACCAACTTTGTTAATATCGGTGAACGCTGTAATGTTGCAGGATCAAGGAAGTTCGCTAAACTCATCATGGCAGGCAACTATGAAGTATGCTTTTTAACAATAATCTTAACAGATAGTGCTATTTTTTCATTGCTCCATTTCATTGTGTTAGTAGTTTTGCTAGCAAAAAGCATTATTCTACAAGATTAAGAAAAAGAGAGCTTATTTTCTCACAGCTCCTAACAAATGTGTAATAATAGTTTCACAAGGGCTTTTTTGATAGGTGTTACAGGAAACATGACTTTTTATTTTAAATTAAGTTACACAATGTATAGTGGTTTAGAAATTGTCCTAATCTGTGCTGTATCTAGGAGGAGATTCTCAGTTACTTGAGATTATGTCCTAAAGCATACTCTGCTGTTGATGCAGTCAAAATTAAAGCCTTTATTTGTTAGGAAGTCTGACTCTTTTGTGAGGACCTGCACTTGCAGGTCATGAGACAAGACCTATATTGACTTCTCAAATAAAGAAAGCTTTAAAGGCGAGGCAGGTTGTTTGCAACCATGAGCAACTAAAACCTTTTTTTTTTTTTTTGTCTTGTCAGTTGACAGAGGGACAAAAAAGAGAAAGTTAGCAGATATGGGTGTTAAATAATTACTTGGTCTGGAGGGAGAGCTTTAGTTTCTTAGTACTTGATGATTATTCTGCAGCTGGAAAAAATACCAAACAATTTCCAGAAATAAAGTACTCTGTGTTATAAAAGCACATAGCTTGTGACGCCAGACCCTTATTTCATACCATCACAGAAACTGTTTTCCTGTAATGATGGCAATCACAAGTCCTTGTTACTGTGCAAATCTTAGCTCTTTTATTTATGTGTATGACCAGCTGTCAAAAATCAGTCATGCTAGATCTATGGTGTCATATTTTTGTGAATAAAGTAATTATCAGTTGTGCTGTACTAACAACTTTTGTACATTGCCATACATCACGAACCATTTCTATATGCTTTTAAGGACTGTCCTATGAACTTTCAAATGTTTATTTTGATGCTTTGTAGGGCTACACAGTTATTTTGGAGAGGTAAAATGTTATGTGAGAATGACTAGGCTGTTTTCTGCTGACTGATTTTTTTGTTTGTTTTGAATCTCTTCTTTAGGAAGCCCTGAGTGTAGCCAAAATGCAAGTTGAGATGGGGGCCCAGATTCTTGACATCAATATGGATGATGGGATGCTGGATGGTCCTGCCGCAATGACCAGATTTTGTAACTTGATCTCTTCAGAACCTGATATTGCAAAGGTTGTAACTGAGTCCTTCCAAAGCACAAAAAGGAACACCTTATTGAGTTGGAAACTGCCTTTCAGAAGTTTTGAAACTGATTTATTTAGTAACCAGTTCAGATGCTTAACAAGCAAATGTAGATGTTACCTAATGGGGAAAAGGTATTGTAGTAGAGAAGGCTGTTGGAGGGAACAGAGATTTTAACAGTCTGTACCTGATTTCAGCTAATTTTGTTATTCTTTTTCATTGGTTAGAAAAACTGAATATAGGTTCCTTTTGCAGCAGTTATGAGCCATATCTGTATATTGGCAGTGCATAACCGTATTAAGACAAAACTTAGAATTACTGTTGATATAGGCTGTCTTTAAAAGATGGTTCTGCAGAGTGCACTCTCTGAAAGTGAGCATCTCATCCAGAAATCCAAGATAGTATGGGGAGAAACAGAGGTCTCTATGATAGGTAATGGAATTGCCATAGGAACTTTTGAGTTAAATTTGCTCTGGGTTTTGAGTTTAAAGCAAAGTGAATCTACAGAAAAAACATCTGAAAGGCTTTTTATTCATAAATAATGCTAAATGTTGTTTGCATTTTTATGTCCAAATGGGCAAGCAACATGTGGAATGCTTAACTCATAACTTGTGTGTATCCCTCTGCTCACTTCTCTGTTCTTTACAGGTGCCATTATGCATTGATTCGTCAAATTTTTCAGTGATTGAGGCAGGTTTGAAGTGTTGCCAAGGAAAATGCATTGTAAACAGCATCAGTCTGAAGGAAGGTGAAGAAGACTTTCTGGAGAAAGCAAGGAAAATTAAGTTGTATGGAGCAGCTGTGGTTGTCATGGCTTTTGATGAAGTGGGTCAGGTGAGCATTTGTTAAAGGAGATCATTTTCTTCTAGAGTGTAATGCTTTGTTTCATTGGCACAGGTGATTTAAAGAGGTCTATATATAGTCTTAGCAATAGTTTTGACCCTGATATGTAATCATTCCTTGTACTGCTCTCATGTTTGAGGAATTCAAGTTCTGCTCCAAGTATAGCTCTGCTAGCACAAGAGTGTCTCTCTTGCTATTCGGACGTGTTGAACTATTTCCTCCTTGATAAAAGATATTTTTTTTAGTCCAGAAACAGTTTTGCATGTAAGTGGAACTTCTGTGAATTCATTTAGTTCTTTCAAAAAATGCATATTAAAACTTTGCATAGGATGGTGGGATGTTGAGGAACAAAAGTATTTTTAGAGTTGAATCAAAACTCCAAATACATGTGTGGTGGAAGTGGTGTTTTTAATACAAAATTATTGCATATGATCTTTTTCATCATTCATGATGTTCAGACTGGGATTCCTCAGTTTTGATTTGGTGGAATTGTACATAATTTCTGGGGGCTTTATTTTTTGTGTAACTTACACGTCAGAATTCTTTTTCTTTACCAGGCAACAGAAACAGAAACTAAGATTGCAATCTGTTCCAGAGCTTATCACCTACTTGTGGAAGAAGTGTGCTTCAATCCAAATGATATAATATTCGACCCTAATATTTTGACCATAGGGACTGGAATGGAAGAACATAACCTATATGCTATTAATTTTATCAATGCTACTAAAGTCATAAAAGTGAGTTGTAAGTTTACTTTAACTCCAAGAATTTTATTGGGATTATTTAAAAGGAAAGCAAACAAAGACTACCACCACCAACAAAGCATTGCAGTAAAATAATAGGCCTTTTAAATTATCAAGGGGACTTTTCCTCTGAAGTGCAGACATTTCCCAGTATTGCTGTGTTTCCAGTAGAGCTTTGAGTAGTTGTATAAATATTTTTCAACCTGCTAACTCTGATGTAAATATACTATATCAATTAAATGAGGTTACAGTCACATTCAGTGTTATGGCCAAAAGGACCTCTTCGAAGGCTTGTGAAAGCTGTCCTTTTAAATTAACGTAATTTCAGTTACTGTGGTTGGGTTTGTGCTATAACCTGACCTTTTATTTAACTAAAATACTTGTAAGGAGGAACAGCAATGAAGACAGCAACGAAGACACCTGAACACAGCTAAGTAAGCGTTACTGTTGCATTTCACAGGGCGACTTAGTTGATCTGGAGATGCTCTGTTAGTAGCAGTCTGGGGCTTGAACATCTGCACTGGATATCTTATCACCACAGGACTTTAGGATGGAAATATGCACTCTTGAGGTTAGCAGCTCAGCTGTTGCCTGCTCCTGAGTCATGGGAGCAGGCAGGTAGGTTGCTCCTGTATCCAGAGGAGGGGCATGTTTGGGAGATGGAAGGCCCACAATGAATCTGCAGGGGGAACATCTGGAATCCTGCGAGGGGAGGACCTATACGTTTAGAACAGCACCAATGACCATGGGACCCATACTAGTTGTTTACATACATCTAGGATGCATCGTTCCTTGTATTTGTAGCTTTTTCTACAGAATTTTGAATTGTTTTTCATGATTTTAAATAATTAGAAGGATGTGGAATAAGAAGGAGAGAAGGGGTGTATAGCCAATTCATCACTGCTCAGGGCTGAATGCTTTGCTTAAGTTTTCTTTTTGGAAAGCCCTTTTCTAAAATTTGTGTGCAACACTCACAGGAAACACTGCCAGGAGCTAAGATAAGTGGAGGTCTTTCCAATCTGTCTTTCTCCTTTCGAGGAATGGATGCCATTCGTGAAGCAATGCACGGAGTGTTCCTTTACCATGCAATTAAGGTATGATACATGTTTGGCCTTTGTACGTTTGTGCTTGGCCAATGGAGTGCCATATCTGACAGTCCTGTTTAGGGGATCCTGTATAGTGGTTGTCTTTGTGTTTTGTTTTTTCCAGTATGGCATGGACATGGGAATTGTGAATGCTGGGAATCTGCCAGTATATGATGATATCCACAAGGAGTTGCTACAGCTATGTGAGAATTTAATCTGGAACAAAGATCCTGATGCGACAGAGAAACTTTTACATTATGCTCAGGTAACTTCAAATTTTAAGACTTGGAGAGTTGTTAGCTTAGCACCTGGGCTTTAACACCTCCCTGTTGATGATAGGGAGGAACAGCCTATGAAATGCACGTGTGTCAATCTAAAGGTGGGTGTTGGAAGTTACTAATAATACTACAAGTGGTTAGTTATTAATACAGAATAAAATGTGATCTCTAATGGATTGAACCCGTCCAGTTTTGCAGCTGCCCCAGAAGATCCTGGAACATAGTTCTGATGCTTCAGGAGAAGTTGCATAGGGGTTCTCTTAATAAAAGTAAAAGAAACAAAATGAGAATAGGCCAACCCAAACAACCAAATCAAATCTTGGAGATGAAGCATAATAGGCAATTGCGCTGTGGGAGGCAAAGAGTAGATCCCTCTCTCTCGTGGTGATGGCTTGCTTGGAGTATATATAAAAGGTGAAGTTCCTGGCTTCCAGTTTACATATTTCAAGTCAAAGTGGGGATCTGCTGTCAAATGTTTTTGAAATCCTGTTGCGGTGGTGGTGGCAAAAGACACAGGTTACACACCTGAAGGTTTCCAGGTTATCAACCATAAGATGACTGGCTAAATCCTGTTCTGAACTGAACCTGCAGCAAAAATCTCTTGAGTGTGAGATGGATTCTTAGGTTTAAGTGTGCAATATCCACTTGTTTTGTATTTTGTAGTAGTATTATTTCTGTATTTCTGGTTTGTAATTTGTACTATGGTGGTGCCTGATATTTAGGAACAAGGGCAGCATTTTGAAAACCAGTGCAAGAAGACTCTCCCTATCCCTTGTGCTTAGGCTATTTTGTATGGTGCTCATAATTCACCTGTGAGAGATCTTGTCTGTAGAAGAGTTTTACCATTACAGTAGACAGAGTTACATGAAGAACTACAAGAGAAAAGGAATGCTTAAGCAGTGTTTTCACAGAAAGCAGAATGTGAATCTAAGTGGAGCATGAAATTTGAGATGTGAATAGACTCGTAGGTCTAGAAGTTCGGGTAGCCATTGTTAATGTTCCAAATATTGGAATCTTTTCAAAAGAGACTCTTGATTCAGAACACTTTCAAAAGCTCTATTAAAAGTTAAAATCCTAGCAAAACCTGCAACTTTCAGGGTTTCACTGAAAGTAAGCATCCTGACTAGGTTTCATCTCAGCTCTGGAGAAATGTGAGTGGCCAAATAGGTGGTCACTTAGAGCTAATGAGGCGTATTATTCCATAAGGAGGCATATTTCAAAATATTTATTCAGATTTTTCTCTGATTTAGTGAAACGGAATGGCTCTAAGTTCTTTTGCCTAAAGGCTTTCTTTACAAAAGAAAGTAGTTTTTAGTACAAAAGTGCACTCATTATTCAGTAAGTTTGTAAGTTGTTTTTATTTTATTCTGCACAAGGAATATACAATGTGCAGTCCCATTTCAAGTATTGCACCTCTATTAAAGTGCCCTCCTTGTTCCTTCAGGTGATAGTAATGTACCTTGCCAGTCGCTTGAATACTAGGTATTTTGGGAGAGTGAAGAACTTAATCTTTGTGAATTTAGGAGATGAATTTTTGTCTGAAGTTTGCAGATACACACTCTATGGAATATGTCTTTTAATCTCGAACATCATCCCATTTATGGCAGTGGTAGTTGTACTTCTAAAGCCTTTTTTTTTTTTTTTTTGGCTTTTTTTCATCCTCGGCATGCAATATAATCATCTTGTTTTTAATGGTCTGCATATAGTGTTTGCCACTGTGGTCTGGTCCCTGAACTGACTGCCTTATAGTTCCATGGGTTATTTTCGGCTTGGAATGGTTCCCTTCCTGAAGACTGTGTCCAGAGGTTCAGGAGTACTTCATACCTTTTCACAGAAGGGCTGAAGTGGGAAGGGGCTTCTGGAGATCCTTTAGTTCAATGCCCCTGCTCAGAGCAGAGTCAGAAAGAGCAGGTTGCTCAGGGATGTGTTCAGTTGGCTTTTTATTGCACCTGAAGATATAGACTCTACCATCTCTGTGGTCAACACATTCCTTCTTTCATTGTCTTTTTAAAAGCGAGACCTACAAGTGGAATTAGGCATGGTAATGAGAAGCTGTGAAGTTGGCTAACATTTGTATAATTGAAGACTTGTTCAGATTTCTGTTCTAATGAGTGAGATCTAGTTTCCATGACTTTTTTCCTCATAGCTTTATCTTTAAAAGGTACAGGTGAGTACTCAAAAGTATAGGAGGTTCATTGGGAATGAAAGGCATTAGATTACATGGTATAACTGAGGGACAAAAATAAATGACTTGTCTGAAGTGTGGTGGTTCAAGTAATGGATAGTGTACTTCTCCATGAGCCTTCCTGGGGTGGGTGCTTGTGAGCTTTCTTGCACTGTGAAGGCCTTTTGGCCTTTGCATTCATAGCAAAGGAGAAGGGAGATGGGGAGTATGCGGCAAAGAGAGTATGTGAGAGGGTTTGAGCCTGTCTGTGTGCAAGACAAACAGTAGTTCCATAGGCCTTCTGACTGAAAACATCTGTGATAAGGAATAATATAACCTACTCCAGCAGTAACTGAATTAGTGCCAAATTAATTAGAATTTTAAAATCGAGTGTAGTGTGTGGGCCAGAAATCAATTTAAATTATGTTCCCAGAAGTAAAACCCTGAGGATTAGTCATTTCATCATTTTTAAGTGTGAAAATTATTAGAACTTCTCCCTCTTTTTTTTCTTGTTTATGTCTTCACTGAAATAAGTACTCTCTGTGATATAGACCTACTAAGTGTCTGCAGTACATCACATGTGTTTGCAATGTGATTTGCATGTATATATATATAAAAAAAAACACACTCAAAAACCTTTAGAATAATCTCAAATTATTTTGTGAATCAGTACTTAATTACCTTAATTTTTCTGAAACTAAAGCCCATAGTTGTAATTGTGTTGGCAAGCTCCTATGGTTATCTTTTTCTTTTCAGAATCATGCCCAAGGAGGAAGGAAAGTGATACATACTGATGAATGGCGGAAAAGCTCCGTGGAGGAGAGGCTGGAATATGCTCTCATAAAGGTGAATCTGTGCAGAAAATTGTCCTGCCCAAACAGGTGTATAATTCCAGCTCTTAAACTATAATAGACACCCTTGGCTTAAAAATTCCTCTGCTGCTATTCTTTTTAAAAAATATATTAATAATGAACACTTTACTAATTAAATACATTAATTAAATATATTAACAGAGAGTTGTGGTGATTTTCCTTTAAGCTTCATAAGCTGAATGAAGTCTTTGACCCTTAGTATTTTTTTCTCATAGTGTTGGTGGAACATGTTGTTCATGTTGTTTTTACTTTCCAGTGTACTGTATGGTGTTTTTTTTTTTTGGTGTTGTATTTTGTTTTTTAATGGTATTGCACTGGGTAACATTAGTGCTGAGGGAGCTGTCCTTGTGTAAATGCGTAATTCTGTTATGACATAGTTGAAAAACAAACAGACCCACTTATACTGGGGACTATTGATTTAAATAACTTTGTTCCTTAAAACTATGGTTTTTTGTTTCTCAAGAAAACCTATTTTAAATACAGATTAGAGGTATTCTTAGAGTAGTAATATCTAAAGTTATCTGTGTGTATATTGATTGTGATTTTTTTTTCAGCATGAATATAAGAATATAAGTTGTATTTTTAGAAAGATGAAAGCTTTTACTTTCCTCCCCCCCCAGGGCATTGAGAAGTATGTCACTGCAGATACAGAAGAAGCGAGATTAAATCAGGAAAAATATCCTAGGCCTCTAAATATAATTGAAGGACCTTTGATGAATGGCATGAAAATTGTTGGTGATCTTTTTGGTGCTGGGAAGATGTTTCTGCCTCAGGTAAAGACAACATGACGTGATGTACTTTCTGATTTGGCAAAAACTAACATTGCAAAATGTAGCCAAAGCATTCTATGTTGTCTGTCGTTTTCAGATACAGCTCTCGAATTGTGAAAATTCTGACAGTGTTAGGAAGTGGCCTCATTTCTTCTGTACTTTGGAACTTGAATTTCTTTATATAGTTTTATATATTTCTTTCCTTTCTCTCTCAGTGTTTTTGCTTTATTTGAAATGTAGTTTTAAATCTAGATGCATGAAAAGAGCAAACGAAGAAAAAAAAAATCTAAACTCACTTGATTACCATCAGGCTGCTCTGGGTAGTACCTTCTAAGTCTGGGCCTGTTAGTAGCTTTTCATTCAGTTGTGAGTGATCCAAAGGACTGCATTGTGAAAGCAAGTGTCATATGTAGGCCATTAACCCAATAGGGCCAGCAGTCTGTTGCTAAAGAATGCCCCGTAAAGCTGGGATCTGGGTTTACAAATGAAGTTTTGTTGATTGTTTGAATGGGTTTAAAAGAAAGCTATGAGGAACTTTAGATTATTCCTATATCTGATCTTTATTGCTGTTTCTTTCCTCCTCCATTTATCTGTGCAGGTGATAAAATCTGCTCGAGTTATGAAGAAAGCAGTTGGCCACCTTATTCCCTATATGGAAAAAGAAAGAGAGGAAAAGAGAGCTGAACAGGGCAGCACAGAACAAGAGGCAAGACAGTCCTTTATGCAGTAACTCTTTTGTAGCATGCCGTGACAAAAATTGAAATTATTTTTTGCTAATGGTATTTATTCAGCTTTTATGCTGAAAAGTTGATCCAGTCATATGGAAACTGCCAATTTGGGCTTAATATTGTAGTTAGTCTGAAATGTACGAAGTGCGCATTTTGTGAAACTTTGCTTAGTGTGTGCCTAACCTGTTGTCAGAAGTTTCATGATGCTAAAAGCTTTTGTAGGCCCTTGATTCTGGTCTTACTTAACTTTTTGTGCTTTTGTAGACATATAATTGTAGTATTATTTATTTATAACATTTTTAACATGGATTGTAGCAAATTATGCCAACTGATGCCATTTGCCCTTGGTAAACTCTAGAACTCACTTTTGAATGTTCAGAGCCTTTTAGTGTGTTTCTCTTTTTCCAGCTCTTTCCCCTGAACATTCTCCCAGCTAAACAAACCAAATTCTTTTTTTTTTAATAGATATGTTGCAAGACCTTTTGTTATGATAGAATAGTATTCTCATTGTATGTGTAGCTGTGACCAAGTGGTTGGTGACAAATGTTTTACGAAAAACAGGATCTGAATATAGTCGTCTTTTCATACATGATTTTTTTCCCCCAGTTTCTGAATATCACTTGTACTACAGTACAGGAGATATGCAAGAAATAACATAGAAACAGAAATATACAAATGACACAAATAAAAGACTGTTCATAACTGAGTAGGTAGTAGCTTCCCAGAGAGGGTTGTAGTTGTTATGAATAGCATATAAATCTTCAGTGTCTTATGACTGGGAAACAAAACAAACAAACAAAAAAACCATAAAATAACAACCTAGAACTTATAAATGTGTGTAATACACAGTGATTTCTCCGCTCCATCCAGCACTAAGCCCATTGATAGGACAAGGGTCAGCAGCATTCCATCTTGAAAGTCGTACTCAAGGAAAATGCATGAACTAATGAAAGGGTCTTGGAAAAGAGCATTAAGAATGATCAGAAGTGTAGACAATGTAATCTGCAATGAAAGTGTGGGAGTTTGGTTGTATTTGTTTGCCTTCAGACTTACCATATAGTTTTCATATTCTAGACATACCTGCAGAAAATAAAGTGGTAAAGTTTTCTGCATTCTATCAAGAGTAAATGGGGCTTAAATTTCAGTGAAAAGATACTTAAGTTAGATTGTGGTAGGAAGAAAATGTAATGGTATTGAAGCATAACAGTATATTACCTCTGAAATTTAAGAGCTTTTTTCAGTGACTTACTACATGGAGAAGCTTCAGGAGGGCATCCAGCCAGCCCTGTTTCTAGCTGAGGCCTTACTAGTGCCCAAGTATCTGACATTCTGCAGCACTGGGCCTTTTGGTTTCTGTATTGACTTGTAAGATAATTTTTGCCCTGTAATAAGTCTTGTATTTACATTGTTTTATCAAGTATTCCCCATTTTACATTTTCTTTCTTTTTTTCTTTCCTATATGCTGTGCTTGGCAGCCCTATTAATGAATTCCTACTGCTTTTCGAATGCTTATTCAATTTGTCAAGTTGATCTTGAATCCTACTATCCTTCTATTCTTCCACATAGTCTCTCCCCTCCCTTAATATCATCCATATATTATCCAATGCATAACATTTTTTTAATTTTAGGTTGCTGTTGAAAATACCAAATGATTTTCAGATTCAGATTCCTTCATGGTGTTTACTTTTTGACAGCCGACTGGTGGCGATTCCTCTGTGAGAAAAGTTTCATCATCTACCTGTACATATACTTGAAGTAATTTCTTCCAAATCTGATTAATGGAGTATGTGATAGGAGCATTGGAACACAAAGATACAGGACATCCCTTGTTTTTCTGTACTAACAAGATTGTATGCGGTAGAAATGAGTTCAGAAGAACTGAACAAAATCCATTCTTCAAATACTAATCTCTGCTTTACTGTATTTATGTGATAGGTTCAGTTTTGGTTGTTAAATATTTTTCGTCCACTCTTGACTTTGTCAGACTATGAGATTTATGTTTAATGTGCAGTAACTCCTCTCTAGTCCTGTGGAACATTACATTGTCTTCATGAGTTCTCAGAGGCAATACCTTTTATCATAATCTGGTATTTAGCACAAAAAAAAAAAAAAAAGTCAGAGTCTAGAGAATAGGGGATATTTATGTGTTTTCTTTGGCTTTCTTTCTGTGGATTTTTGAATGGTTCCTAATTCCTCTGTTGAAATCATTTTACAGTATATCTTCCCATTTGCTGTGGATCTGCTGAATGCTTGTCAAACATGAATGTAATGAATACAACTAGCATTTTAGAAAGAAAAATAACCTGATAATCAATCCTGACTATTTTCAATGGAAGGAGAATGCCTAGTCTCTTTTCTGGATGTAAAGATGGTGTCTTCTCTCTAATACATCAAGCAGATCTGTTCTCTGTTGTCATGAGTCACTTTTCTATGCGTCATCTCTCTCCTGCTCGTGCTGTTCTTTATTTTAATGCAGATGACAATGCTGGTACTTGGCACCTTCTGGCTTGTTCTGGGGATATTTGAAGTCAGTGAAAATCATTACCCTATTGCCTCCATGGGCAGGGGATTAGGACTTACTGTGGTACTTAGTCCTCTGGCTAAAAAATGGGAAGTGGAATCTGAGAGGTCCTCAAAACTATAGCAAGAGATGATGGTGAGGTATTGTGTGAGACTGAAGAGGGCAGGAGGGAAAAAAGTAGGGCCTCCGTCCTCTGCTTTCTCCACCTTGTGTTGAGGAAGGGTTTGGTCTTCCTCTGTGAATGTTTTTGTCACCGCAGAGAAAACTGGCGAGAGAGAAGAATCAGCTGTATTTATCCCCAAATTTAGATGTGGACTCAGAGGAAAATGATTTGCAGACTCTGGTAGCTGATCTGTCTGATGTTACCCAGACTACTGTAACCTCCAAGACAGTTTTAGTCCAAGACTGCCAGGAAATGCAAAGTGTTGATAGTTACATTTGAGGATAAATAGCTGTGGCTGTGGATCTCTATCAAGATAAAAAAAAGAAGCCCTTTGGATGTATGCCCAGAACTTGAGGACCTTCTTGCTTGAGACAACTGAAATCACAGTGTGCCCTAAATATGGTTTATTTAAAATACTGTGTGCTCTGGCCCATGTTGTTTGCTGCTCAGCACGCATTTTCCCTCTTCTGTATAAATCCTCCCCCCCCCCCTTTTTTTTTTTTTGCTTATGTATAAATTGATAGTTAAATTATCAGTTGTTATTGGGGGCAGCTTTTTTTTTTCATCTTTCAGCCCTTCATTAATGTCTCTAGTTTTCTCTCACATTCTAGAAATTTATTTTGAGATGTAACATTTTTCATTGCACAGGGATGGCTGACTTGCATCCCTTTTGCTTTCTCGGTTTCGTGGTCTTTTGTAAAACAGGAACACTGGGCAGAGGATAGTAAATAATGTTTAGTAAACAGCAGCATTGGTGAGAATTTCCAGGGTCCTAACAAATGTATTAGGACCATGGGAAATGCTGATATCACTCTTGGTAATATGTAAAGGTATTTTTTCCCCCAGAAAATGGCAATTACAGAAGGCAATGTAGAGTCATGAAGTAGAGAGCTATCTGATAGTGTCAATGAATATAACATGCTTTGTAGAAGGGTCTTCTTCCCCAGTTCTGCCATCTGCCTGCCAAGGAGATGAGGTACTGACTGGAAAAGTGGTAGTTTGAAAACCCAAAGTGCTCAGGTTTCCACTTGAATTAAATTCTGTGCAACTCACAACTCAGGTAGTCTGTTACTTGGGTCTCATCCCGCACCAACTCAAATGTGGTATTGTGATAAAATGGAGCTGCTCCAAATGGCAACACTAACGACACCACTAAAAGCCTATCACGAAGGGCCTTGTCCTGCTGGAGAATTGCTGTAGAGAAGATTGGCCTTTGTGCTGCTGGCAGGGCCTCTTTGTCAGGGCTGAATGCTGTCTGACCTAGGATCAATCTGTGGTGGTGCACCTTCCCTTCTTCAAGATTGTTTTTCCAGCTTGTTTGTTCAGCTTGGGCAGTCTGAAATAGCCTGATGAGCACATTGAAATGTGTTCCTTGCTATTTTTGTTGCATAAAAAATTAATCTCTTTTGCTTTTCCTAATTCCTGTCGTTCCTCTCAGTGTTGCATTGGAAGATTACATTTGATGCATGACCAGGCATGTGATCGTGAACCTTCATTACCCTATTGTTCTAAATATTTAAACTGTTTATTGGTGAGGAATGGAGGAGTTCAGTTATTGCACTACACAGAGTGCTATTCAGATGTGTTTTTTTCATGGTTTTGCTGTTTTTTTAAATGTATTTGAATAGCGTGCGCTTGAATTGCATGAGTATTTCTTGTGTGAATTTTTATTACCTGCATCTTTTAAGATAGCTTTTAATATTGGATATATTACCTCTGCTGATCCCGAGGGAATGCTGAGGCTTATGAGTAATTTAACTTGTGTGCTATTTGCTCAACTTTCAGGATCCTTACAATGGTACAATAGTACTAGCAACTGTGAAAGGCGATGTACATGATATCGGCAAGAACATTGTGGGAGTTGTTCTGGGCTGCAACAACTTCAGGTAAAGAGACTAAAACTAGGTAGCTGGGAACATAACCGTATTAAGGCTAACTTACTCATATACTAGGCTGGCTGCAGCTGTGATGATAATAGAGGTGGGCATTTACTGGGAACTGGCCTGTTACCCTAGTTGTAGTAGGAAATGCGGATCATACCACCTATTACTAATGTGGAGGCAAGAGGGAATATAACATCTTTTTGTAATGCCCTAATAAACTGGCATCTGAGATGAAAACAATTGAACTCAAATATAGGTCAGAGCATAAGTTTTTGCACGTAATATTAGTTAAATATAAGTTTAATGTCTTAAACATAGAAGATTAATACCTGGAAAAAAACACACAGGATAACTGTATTAAGCAAGACTGCCTGTGTGCTTTGCGGTGTGTTGGGAAAAAGCAAGTCTTGTAACATTCTGATGAACCTCTTAGTATGTTTTTCAAGCTGTTTGTTAACTACAAGGTTTTAAACTCATGGTGGTATGTTTTTGTAATTAAGAGATGAGATTCTAATCCTAATTCTGTGTTTCAAAAGTTGGGACTTCAAGACAAGTCAGTGCTTTCAAGTCCTAATATACGTAATGCAGGGTTGACAGCAGTGTTGGAATGAATGGTCGTTTCCATGAGTCTTTTGTCAAGTGTCTGTCAAATGTTGTGCAGAACTGAATGCTTTGGAACTGTCTTATCACTCATTCATTTTGTTTTGTTTTTGACTTGTCTGTAACTTGTTCTTTAAAAAAGAGCCAAATTGTCTCTTGTTTTAAAACACAAATGGCTGAAGCCAGTACCGGTGTTGTGTATATGTAGTACATTCATCTGCTTTCTTGAGCTTTTATTTTTTTTAAACATAGTGAACTGAAGCCATGGTGCTTTCTGTCGCCATGGTCATGAGTGAGACTGAATGAAGCCAGAAGGCTGGCATGGCTCACTTGGAAAAAAACAAAAACAAACCCAATCAACCTTAACCTATTACTTAACCTATTAATTAACCTATTAGCTAGGGCTAATAGGAATAGAGCACTAGCAAGGGAAGTGCAGTGTCTCATTTCATAAAATACAGGCTTTAGTAAGACAAAAGAAACTTGATGTGAATCAGTTTATGTTCCTGACATAAGGTATGATATCCACAAAACCTTTTAGTATTGCCTGAATGACTTCAAATGAAAAAAAATTACTCAAAACCAAAACCACCCTCTTGCACTTGAATTTTCTTATCAACTGTGTCATCTGGAACTCTGTATTGAAATTTTTTCCAGACCCACAGGTGTTTCTTATATTGCAATTCCCAGTTGAGGTCTTGAGAGAAACACAATCTCAATTTTAATTTCAATATTAGGTTAGCCATTTATTGTAAGAGCAATATGTTTGCCCTTTAATAGAACTATTTGACTACTTTTTTAAAGAATCTTGTGTCATCTCACTTCTTTTCACAGAGTTATTGATTTAGGAGTCATGACTCCATGTGATAAGATATTGAGAGCTGCTGTTGAGAACAAAGCAGGTATAGAGAGATTTCATTAGTACTCCTGGCTTATTTAATTTTAAACCCCACTTGCTTTTTTTTTTTTTTTTTTGGCTACTCATTGCATTTCTATGCTGTCAGTGGTTTGGTCAGACTACCTTCAAGTAAATGAAAATTTTTGTGTTAACAGAAGCAAGTATTTAGTATTTAGCATTTCTGTGAAACTTAGCCCAAGGAACTGAAAACCTGCATTAAAAGGACAACTCCAGGAGAGATATTTTAGTACTTGTTTTACAGATGGATAAATGGAAACTTGGAAAGGTTAACTAACTTTGTGTTGGATTTTAAATCAGTAGAAGAACTTGGCATTCAGCCTGCTAAAGCAAGGAGTGTGAAAAACAAAATGTATTGTTCTAATAAAAAATGAACTTTCTTTCTGAACCAAGCTATAGTTTCTGTGAAACAGTCTATTGCGTTTTGGAAAATATTTGTATGGATCAGAGGTGGTGAAGTTTGAAAGCATTTGCTGTTTCAAAGAGCAAATGTTATAATTTCTGTGCTGATCTTCTGAGGTTTAAAGTTTGCTAATCAGAAGCATTGTATATTTATTGTGAAACTAGAGCAGTAGGTGTCCAGCAGCTGTGAAGACTGTTTGAGAAATGTCTTAAACTGAGGATTCAGAATCAACCTTCGTTCTTAGAAAGCTTTTACTTTCTAATTAAGTGAAACCTGGCTTCTAGATTAGAGATTACCATGCTTTCTATTTCATTATTTTTTTTTGTCTGATGCGTGAAGTTAGAAATTAAATGCTTCCTGTAGTAATTTGTATGTAATGCTAGAATGGATTTACTAAACATTTTGTGTATATGTTTGTAAATTTGCAATAGATATAATTGGCCTGTCTGGTCTCATCACCCCTTCTTTGGATGAAATGATTTTTGTCGCCAAGGAAATGGAGAGATTGGCAATAAAGATTCCTTTGCTGATTGGAGGAGCAACTACTTCTAAGTAAGATATATCAATTGGGAAGATGGGGAATGTGTATGAAAATAGTGCTAACTAGGGAGAGAAACCTATGACCATTTCTTTCTTCCTTTTCCCTCCTTTTCCCTCAACACGTATACTGGTATGTGTTTACTTGAGAGTGAATGTTTGGGACTTTATTCTAAGTGAAGGGTGTAGGGGAGCCCTTTCTTCATATAATTTTCGTGTCTGTAGGGCATTGCAGATTAAGAATTATTGTCAAATTAACATTATTAAACAATTTTGTAAAATTTATTTGTAGAGATAAATGTAGCTGCCAGCAGAAATTTTGTTTTGAATATGGGAATAATTTTATTATATATATATACATACCTTGTATTCAGAAATAATTTTATTCATTTGAACTCTGCATAAATGTGTACTTGTGCATATGCCCAGATGCACACAGCTTCTACAAAACACGTCAAGTAAAAGGATTCTTTATGGAAGATTGCACTGGTAATATATATTTAATTTTACTTGCACAGTTTTAAGTTTAACTTTGTGTGCATTCTGAAAGGTTGTGTATGTTAGAGCTTGATAAGGAAGAAACAACTGCATTTATTCTCTGAAATGGGAAGACATTTATAATGAGTAGACCATACATACTTGAAAAGGTGGAAAATTAGATTATTTTGAAAGAGAGACTGGATTCTGAATATAGAATCTACACAGTGAAGTTTCATCTTATCTTACTATAATTATGTTTCTGTTATTACTATACTGTTAAATTCAGATGCTGACAAATAATGGTAATGGTATTATTATGGTAATAGACTAAAAGAAAAAAAAAAAGGATACAGTACCACTGTAGGACTATGCCGTTTCTTTTGTCTGCTCCTATCAAAGTTGAAGATACAGTATCTTTTTTTTAATAAAGATCAGAAATGCACCAACAAATTAAGGTAATCCAGGACAGTTGGTTACATGGCTGTTGCGTAGTCATCAGTAACTTTGATGTTCAAGTGTTTTAAACATCTGACACCACCTGAAGGAAAAAAAGGCACTTAGGCCTCAGTTCAGGACTGCTAACTTTAATTTGAACAGCTAAGTACTATTATACAAAAGTGATCCTGAGTATTTCAATGAGTAGGATTGGAATATGAGTATATGTTAAATTAATTGGGAGTTTTTTATGCAAATGAATTGGCTGACCTAGAAGTTGCAAATTTATTCTATTTATTGACACCTGGCAGAATTCCTTCTTCAGGTGAGTAGACAGAGCCTCAGGTTCTGAAGTACAGTATCATGGAAATTTAAGCAATCATCACTGCGTTACATTAACGTTAATTCACGGATCGAAAAGGTAGGGTGTGGGAGAGGAAAAGCTAAGCAAAAAAGATTATATATATATATATATATATATATATATATAAATATATATATATAATTACAGTTTTTGTTAGCCTAGTTTGGAATATTCTCTTTGAAATTTTTGATATTCAGACTAACTAGTTAATGACTTTGTCAGCTGGTGAGACAATATAAGTTGGCACATTACTTATGAAGCATTCTGATACTCTGAAGTAAAGAGTTTGTGTACCTATTATTAAAAATCTGTGCTTAATCATCCCTGCATAGCAGATGGATGCTTTCTTGTTTTGAAGATCTGGATTATGCATTAAGTCAGGATTTTTTTCACTGGGCATTTTGTATTTTTTTGTTTGTTTTTGATTCAGTTGTGAAATGCTCTATCTCTTTCTTTTTCATTTAAGAACACACACAGCTGTTAAAATTGCCCCCCGATATAGTGCACCTGTAATTCATGTCCTGGATGCATCCAAGAGTGTTGTGGTTGTAAGTTCTAATTTCCTACTTTTCTGTTGCGCCTCTCATCCTTTCCTCTTAAGATTCAATATTATGGCAGAAAACTGGAGAGGCACTGCAAAGACCAATTTCTAAACTACTGTCACTTCAGCAAATTTTTTGCTGCTGCCGGGTTATCTCATCAAACTTAATCCACTTATTGTCATTGGATACCTTTATTTACATGCCAATTTCTCTAGTGATGGTGGAATGATTCACTCTGAGTCCTTGACTGTAGTTCTGAGATGTTTTAAAATGAGGAGTGGTGTAGTTAGATGTGATCTGCTGTTCTCTCTGTTTTGGGTATATTGCTGCAGTTAGTGATATGGCAACAGGAAAACAGTACTATGAAATGGCTGACTGGTGTTTTTTGGAATAGATGCTTTCTGTTAAACAAATGAGTAGTCTTAGTGGGGAAAACACATGCTGGAAAGAAGTAGGGTGAGCTGTGTTATTTCTCTGACTTCAGCCTCTAGGATCTTGGAGTATCTTCATGCTGGTCTCTGCTAGTGCTAACTGTGTAGGAGGACATTATTCTTGCTAATAATCATACTCTTAAATATATTTTGAATCTAGTTTGCAGTTCAGTGGTAAGACAATTTAGTATTGTCAAGTGTAATTGTGTAAGGTTAATGGAAACTAGATTATTAAAGACAGATAGCTTAGTCTGAAATTCTCACTGTGTCATTACTATAATATCTTACAATATGTACTTAGTGCATTCTCGTTTCTTTTTTTCAGTGCTCTCAGCTCTTAGATGAAAGTGTAAAGGATGATTTCTTTGAAGAAATATTAGAGGAATATGAAGAAATTAGACAAGAACACTATGAGTCTCTCAAGGTACAAATATAATTAATTTAGCTTCTTGTTTGGAGTGGCTAGTACTTGTATTATTACTAACTCTGAGTTTCAACTCTTTATGAAGACCTTGAGGTATACTTGTGTTGATTATGAAAAAAAATTTCTGACCTGTAAGGGAAAATTCTTCATGGCTCTAACATACAGTTGGCAAATTCTGTATTGTCCTCAATGGACAGTCAGTGGTATCTAGGACATCTCCTTGGGGCTGGCAGTCACATCAGTTTAACCAGTCTAAAGGAGACTGGTGCGCTCCTAGGGTAGTAGCTTAAAACAGGAAAATACACTAAGGTAACTGAAGTAGCACTGGTTGCTTTTGGTGATGCCATGCTGTATTCTGAGTATTTCTCACTACCAAATTTTCCTATTGTGTTTGTGTTGTTTTGGTTAGGGATCTGAGCAATGTCAAAGTAGAGAGCTGGGGCTGCAATTTTAGGAGAGTGAAGAGAAGGAAGGAATGAAATGCAGAAGTTGATGGCACAAATTAACAGTAGTAAGCTGTTAGTAGAAGCATGTCTGATGCTTCTGAGGTTGTCTTGTAAAGAAACAGAAACACTTGGTCCATGCAAGTTTAAGACCATTTTTGCATAGGGAACCAGTAAACCAAGATGAGATCAGTGAGGTTTGCAGTGAATTCAGCTGGGAGTTGGTGGAACTGAAAATACATTTTTTGTCAGAATTGACCTGAAGACATCTTTGAATAAAACTGTATAATCACTATGATAGTTACAGTTTGTCTGAAAGATAAGTCGTTTTATAAAAGTAACCTTAATGTTCATACAGGAAAGAAGATACTTGTCTCTACAGCAAGCTAGGAGAAAAGGTTTCCATAATGACTGGTTATCAGGACACAAACCAGGTCAGTTTAGTTGTTGATTTTACTGTGTCTTTAATTTTTATTTATTTTATATATACATTGAATAATACATAAATTGATAAAGCTTCATTAAACTTCAGACTTCAGTAGCACTGTGTTAGAAATAGTGTAACAATTTGAATAAACTTGTGTCTGTTTGAGCAGACTTTTTTTGTTCAATCTTGCTGTCCTGTCTCAACTTTATATTTTTCATAGTATTCAAAAAAAAAAACCAACAAAAAGACTTAATAGCAAGTTGGAAAAAAAAATCTAAAACAGAATTTCCCATAATACCATACAATGAAATATGAATCTAATGCACCCTTTCCAAAATAATGTTGGACTGGCTCATATGCAAACATTATGTACCACATTCAGGCAATGCAAGTTGTGACACAGCATGTGTATTCAATTCCCCCTTACATTTTAAAGGAAAAAGAGGTACAAATCATTTTCTGCCCATCCCGCTACCAGTTTCTCTACCAGTTTTATTTTTAATACTAAACACTAGAATTACAAATGGCATTCCCCAAGAAGTTGCATCCTGTAGTGGCATTAACACTTGACTGCTTTCTGTCACTTCGTTTACAAGGGGTGTGTTAACCCCTTAGTAGGCAGCTAAGACCTAGTCAGCTGCTTGCTCGCTTGTACCAAGTGGGATGGGGAAGAGAATCTGAAGGATAAAAGTGAGAAAACTTGTGGGTTGAGATGAAGGCAATTTAACAGGTAAAGCAAAAATGGTGTGCAAGCAAAGCAAATAAAGAATTCATTTTCTGCTTCCCATCAGAAGGCAGATGTTCAACCACTGCCACGAAAGCAGAGCTTTATCACATAGAACGGTTGCTTGCAACTGCAAACACCATAATTCAGGATGTCTCCCCTTCCTCATTACCCCGACTTTTATTACTGAGCTTGATGTCATACACTGTGGAAAATTTGTTCAGTCATATAGGGTCAGCTGTCCTGGCTGTGTCTTTCCCAACTTCTTGGGCACCCCAGCCAACTTTCTGGCAGGGCAGCATGAGAAACAGAGAAGGCCTTGGTGCCCTGTAAGTCCTGTACAGCAATAGCTAAAACATAGGTGTGTTGCCAACACTGTTTTGGTCACAAACCTAGAATATAGCACCATATTGGTCATTACAAGGAAAATCAGCTCTATCCCAGTGAAAACCAGTACAAAGACTCAAGAAGATGCTAATTTTCAGTAGCTCGTTTTGATAAAGGTCACGTTATGAAGTAGTGAACAGCGTAGACAAGTACAAAGCTTGTGGATACATCATAAAAGATCCATCTCTCTCTTTCACTTGTGTCTATGCATCTGAACAAGTGTGTGGTGGTTGCAAAAGCTCTTTCAAATTGCATAGTAATCAACAGAGCTATTTACAACACCATAGGACATAATATGTTTGCGTATAAAAAGTGGGATTTAAAATTATGAATGGCATGTGCCCATAAAATCTGGTAGGTAAGGATAGGTTGGTTAAGGTCTTAGATCGAGTATTTTGTCTGATGAAATATGCTAAGAAGTCCAGTAGTGAGTAAGGATTAATTTATAGGAAAGAACAGAAGGCCTTGCATTTTTTGTTTTGGCTTTTTATGCTTTTTTAAAAATCCATGTAATAACTGTAAAGTATGGTATGACTTGGGAAGGATAGGGCACTAAAAATTACTTGGGAAGAGCTCAGTTGTAGTGATGGAAGCTACTGAGCATCAGTTATGCTATACGTATAAGAGCAGTATTAAATAATTCCTTCATGAAAGATTGTACTTTTGATTCCTACAGTTAAACCAAAATTCATTGGTACAAAAGTCTTTGAAGATTATGACCTGAAGAGGCTAGTAGAATACATTGACTGGAAGCCTTTCTTTGATGTCTGGCAACTTAGGGGAAAGTATCCCAACCGGGGTTTCCCTAAAGTCTTTAATGATAAAACTGTAGGTAAGTATTGAATTTGCATTTACTGCATGCAGATAATCTTAACAGACCTGTCATGCTGCATTAAGATTCTGAATGGTTTGATATACACAGGAGTGGTAAAAATACATGTAAACTTAAATGTCACTGAAATCATTTGTGTAAAACAACACTTACTGGCATATTGGCACGTGAGGCAGAAAGAGTGCTTAATCATATTTAGAATTAACCTACAAAATACAGGGCAGTGTTTTAATGACAGAAAATGGTGACAGAGCAATTAACACATGTTCCTGTTAAGGGTGAAGATGTCAAGAAGGCTCTGTCTCTTTGATACTGAACTTTAGTAGGTGTTGAAATACGTGATGAAACTGCAGGTGTGACGCAGAAATAAATGTTCTGGATTGGCTGCACTGTGGTAATGAGGTGCACACACATTTTCCCTGTTGCTCACTTCATTCTGCATCCTCTGCCTCTACTGGAATGGTGCTGGCTCTAACAATTGTTTTAAGATGTATATTTTTACAGCTGTATACACATAATTGTACTGCTATTGTCTATGCTGTAGCTGACACATTGTTGCAGTCATCAAAAAATTACCTGGAAAAGGAACCAATCTTCAGCAATTTTTAAACCTGTTTAAACT
Source organism: Aythya fuligula (assembly GCF_009819795.1). Classification (NCBI taxonomy): domain Eukaryota; kingdom Metazoa; phylum Chordata; class Aves; order Anseriformes; family Anatidae; genus Aythya; species Aythya fuligula. The sequence goes on from NC_045561.1 coordinate 25,202,847, forward strand.
GCTTGTGAAAGCACGTCTTTTCTAAAGGGTTCTCTTTTTTTTTTGATAGGTGAAGAAGCAAAGAGAGTTTATAACGATGCTCAAAATCTGCTGAAAATGTTGATCAATCAAAAGAAATTACAAGGCAGGGGTGTGGTTGGATTCTGGCCAGCTCAAAGTGTTCAAGATGATATCTATTTATATGCTGTAGAAGAGGCAGTGGGATCTTCGGAACCGATAGCAAAATTTCATGGCCTGAGGCAACAGGTACAATGACAGAACACTTGTTAAATAGTGATTTTTTTTCTGAATTGCAAGAATAGAGCACAAGTGTCCTAATAAAATCTGTGCAGAAAATAGTTGTTGTAATCTGTCTGCAGTCATCCTGCCATTTCTTTCACTAATAACATGGTTTTATTAGTGATGACCCAGGTTCTTGTAGTATTTGTAGTATTTTGTATTGCAGTAGTACAGAATGTTTTATGTATTTGACAGCTTTAGATAACGGTGTGTTTTCTGTCCTCGTTTTAATACTTTAGCCATCTGAAAGCACTGTGCTGTATGTTTTCGTCACAAATTCTGTGCGCTAAGTTAGAATCATCTAATGAGCCTTAGTTCTTTAATAATATCCCTGGATTCTGCTTTTAATGAGGCATTCTGCTTGGATGTGTTGAAGGTTAAAAATACCTTTAGTTATAATACTAGCAAAATAATGCTCAGTGAAGATAAATGTTTCTGGCAACTTACGTAAAATTCCTCTCGATGAAGAGGCAGTTTAGAATTAGTTTGCTGCTAATTCTGCTTGTAAGAATAACTACTTTAAGTGTTTATGCTTTAATCATATATACGCTTGCATTTATTTTGATAGATCGAACATTTTCAACATATTCTACTACTTCTTCCCAACATTCCAATTTGGTGTCTTTATAGTTCATGTATGCAGTCATCAAACATTGGAGAAACAAATCTAACAAACACCTAAATTCCTGGAGTACAGTCTTCTATGAGGACAGTCTTGTGCCAATATTGCAAAATTGTACTAAGAAACACATGGCTTTAAGTTTATTCCAGCTTTTGGAATAGATAATCTATTGCAAGGAGGTGGATCTAGTAGACAGCCTATGGCAGATATTTATATAAATGGTATTCACAAATGTTCAAGGAGGGCTGTTCCAGGGCCTTACTAACTAGTTAAACATTTTGATATCCCATGTAAATCAAGTTTACTACACTTTCTTTTCCTGGCCTTTTCCCAATGCTTTCCCAAGAAGACTGTGTTATTTGATTTTTTTTTTTCATATTTTTTTTTACATATTGGAACACTGTTATTTTCCTCATTCTTTTTTTCTTCATATGTTCCCAATTTAGTCAGGCTTTTCTCAAAGATTAAGAGTATTATTGTGGGTACCATTCTTTTGGACTCTATTTTAGCTACATGTCTTTCAGTCTAGCATACATAGTAATTCAGCAAAGGCTTCACCAGAGCATAATAGAAGAGAATAACTGTCTTCTGTTTGTTATATAAAACCTTCTTTTCAGAACACAGAGTTCTCTCCATGATGTTGGCACCATTAAGCGTGTGATGAAAATCTAAAAGTTGTAGATATGTTTAGGGTTTTCTTTAGCTATGATCATTACAAAAGAACCTTAATGTTAATATAGAGGTCATATACATAGGCAGAAAAATATTTCTTCAGTTTTATGGTACTTTCTGTAATCCAGTAATCTATAGAAACTGTTGAACATACATCTTTGCTTTTCAGGAATTCTGTTGTGTTTTTTTTTTTTTTTTTTTTTTTTGTATTTATATTTATAATTTTTATGAAACTGCAGTTGGAAATTAGTTTAAAGCATTGTTAAACACTGAAACAGTGTCACAGAATAAGAAAACCAGGAGAGGATTTTTCAGCCAAGTGATAGCCATGAAATAACTTTATTTGTAAGCTGGATACATTTACAAGTGGAATATATTCTACTCCCCGTGTTAACTTCCTATAAACCCCTTTGAACCTTGTTTGGGATTCAGTTTACTGGTAATGATGGATGAATTTTGTTTCAATTTGTATGTAGATAGCGTAAACCTAGACATGTTTTTTTTTCTGGACTACTGAGCACATGGTTTATAGGATAAGAAACTGTGAATGTTTATAAACTCTCACGGGCATTCCATAGTGGGAGTTGCTGAAGAATTCTGCAGTTTACATAATTGGGATGCAAACTATCAACCAGCAGTTTTGTTAACAAATGTACAATCTGACTGTAAGAGATGGAAAATTTGTCTTCTTCCCCAGTGGCTGGCACAAGACCGTTCCCTATTTTGTAATACATTGCAGAATAAGCTGTTAAATCTCACTAGCTGTAAATAGAACCAGAACATCTCTCTATATCTGCTCAACACAGCATCTCTCTCCTTTGACATTTGTTTTTTTTTTTAGTGATCCAAACACCCTCAGAGGAACAGAGATGTTTTTTCTGTCTAATTTAAGGACAGGAGAGCTGTCATGGCTCAAAGACTAGATAGGTGTTAGTCAGAAATGTCTCAAGCCCTATAGTCTTGGTTTAGATCAAGAAAAAAAGATCAAAAATACTGGTTTAGATCGAGTACACTCTTTTTTTTTTTAATGTTCTGATTTATTGCATTATTTTCTCTTTTTATTTTAGGCTGAAAAAGACTCTGCCTGCACAGATCCATATTACTGTCTTTCTGATTTCATAGCACCGCTGGATTCTGGCATTTGTGACTACTTAGGCCTGTTTGCTGTGGCCTGCTTTGGTGTAGATGAGTTGTGCAATGAATATAGGAAACAGGATGATGAGTACAACATCATAATGGTAAAGGCGCTTGGAGATCGGTTGGCAGAGGTACGAGGTTTTGTCGTTTTCTTGCAAATTTTCTGTGTACTAAGTTTGTTTGACAACTTGCCGTGTCAAGTTTTAGCATAAGCTTAGACTGTTGCCTTTAATGTATGCTCTGCATTAAATCTGGAAGTGAACTGGTTCTACGGGACCTCTCTTGAGAGGTGAGTCCTCTTCAGAGACAGTGGGGAGTCTGCTGTCCATATGTACCAAGTGCGAAAGCAGCTCTGAGCTGTGTGTGAGAGTTTTGATTTAATACAATTTAGTACATTTTAAAACAACACTATTAAAACTATTTTTAAACTGTGCTTTATCTACATGAGAATGTAAGTTTTGACCCAGGTAAGACCAACCAATTACATTTTTGAATTGCTTGACATAGCATCAACATGCCTTCTGCTTTAATGGTAAACATGCACATGGGTGCAGTGTACATGTACAAGTCTTTTGACTTAATGTGCCTTAGGCTTAGGCAGACGTGCTCTTAAAGCCCTAACTGAAGTGGTTTAGAAAGTCCTGTCCCTTGTCCTACACTACATCTGTCTGCTTGCCTCCATGTTCACACATCAGTAACCACTATAAAATTTACAGGAACTTTAGAGCAAATGTGATTAGCTCTAGTTGTATATTTTAACCCATAAGAGTTATGGAAATTATTATTTGATGCCATCCAAAGATATTTACTGAAGTAGAAATTTCTCCTGAAGGCAACTGTTGCTGACAGTAGTATTAGCTGTAAAAGTAGGTTTATTAAAAAACAAAACAAAACAAACAAACAAAAAAACAACTGTCACCTACTTTCAGTTGGAGGAAGATCCTCTGCTGAAAAAGAGCAGTAGCCCTTATTTGCATCTGATAATAGCACGGATGCCAGAAGGATGTGGCCTTCCATGGCTAGACCTGGAGCAGATACCAAAAATAATCAAGACTGTTGTCTTTGGTGCTTTAATGATGTATCACTACCATAACTAAATTAACTTTATCTTCTCTAGTTATCGCTCTAGCTTACCTCTTTGTTTACATAGGATTTTAAAGGAGGATCATCAAAAACCGCTGCCATCTACCAATAAGAGATTAAAACATCAGAATTACAAAAATAAGTACTGTATGTGAATTTTAATGCAATCAAATTTCTCAACTGTGCTATGATGACCCTTAAAAAAAATAATAAAAATTGCACTATATCCCAAGGCATTTGCTGAGGAGCTTCATGAAAGGGTTCGAAAGGAATTTTGGGCTTACTGTAGTGCCGAGCAGCTAGATCTCTGTGACCTACGCAGAATTAAATATGATGGAATTCGCCCTGCTCCTGGGTATCCAAGCCAGCCTGACCATACAGAAAAACTGACCATGTGGAAACTTGCAAACATCGAGGAAACAACAGGTAACTGGATCAACCTTAATAAGATTCTTAAGCAGCATTTGTGTGAATTAATGATTGTAATGCCAACAAAACAATGAATTGGGGTATGCAGAGCTGCATAAAAAATTGAACTGAAGTAGTTCTGGGAATTGCTGTCTTTGCCTTTTCATTGTTGTTTTTATTTTTCCTCATTCAAGAAAAAAAATTTCAAAATACTGCCAGTGCTTTTGCTGAAGGAATTAGCAAAATCCTAATTAGCAGATTGCATGCAAACAGAGTTTTGCTACACTGAGAGAAAAACTCTACCATCCTTATGGCTGCAAGAAGACATTCCAGATATAAATAAAATAAAAACCAATTCAGCGATTTGTTTCCTGGACTACAGAAACTTTGAGATGGTAACTTAAAAAAAAAAAAAAAAAAAAAAAAAAAAAGTAAGAAAGAAAGAAATTATATGTCTTTCTCTGATATTTTGTGTGTTGGACATTCCACTTCTAGCTCCACAATTCCAAAATACCTTCTGGTGCTTCAAAAGCTCTAGTTAACCATTTTCCAAAATGTCCAAGACTTTTTTTTTTGAAAACAAACTATACCGTTGCTCTACAGTAATGCTGTAATGAAAGTCTGCAATTTATTTGAAGCTGTATGTATTTTCTTCGGAATAGATAACAAATGAAAAATAGTTTTATGTTTTTAGTTCATCTGAAAGTTTCTTTTTTTTTGTTTTCTTTTTTTTTTGTTGTTGTTGGTTTTTTTTTGATTTTGTTTGAAGTTGCCCAACAGAAGAAAGACTTTGAATTCAAGCTTATCAGTTCAGAGAACAAGAACGCTTTCATTTTTTCATTCTCTTTTCCAGGAATTGGTTTAACTGAATCACTAGCAATGACACCTGCTTCTGCAGTTTCTGGCCTCTACTTTTCCAATCCCAAATCCAAATATTTTGCTGTTGGCAAGATATGTAAAGATCAGGTAACTTGCACTGTCCATTGTGCTAGTGTTATAGCATTCAAAAACAACTTGTGACCAGGTGATCCAAATTTTTTATGTCAACAGTAAAAGCTGGAGTTTATGAATTGTCATCATGTCTCTTCTCAGGTTGAAGATTATGCACTGAGAAAAAAATTGTCCGTGGCAGAGGTGGAGAAATGGCTGGGACCCATTCTGGGATATGATACTGAATAACTGTGGGAGACGTGGGCAAGCATTTTCTTCTAATGGTCCACTTGCTAGAAGGAAGAATGAAGTGGCATCTATTACCTTTCATCGCTGCCCTTAGTATTTGTTGGAAATGGTTTGTTTTTGTCACTGGTCTGATCAAAAAAAAAAAAAAAAAGAAAAGAAAAGAAAAAATATCAAACCAACAAACCAAATGAACAAAAATCCAACAAGAAAATCCTACTGAGAGGTTTTCTGCCATCCAGTATCCAGTATTTCATCTGATTGTTTCTAATTTTTGATCAAGGAACATATATTTCAGGTATGCCATGTACTTGGGACCATGAATGCATTGCAGGTCTCTTAATCATAGCAATATGCTTTTATTTGTATTTTTTGCACAAATACTCTAGCTGAGCAACTAGTTGTAGGGTGAGATGTGGAAGTTGCACACCCCTCCTGTCTTTAGGAAGGCTTTGAAATGAGGGCCTAGTATTTGTCCCATTGGCTGTGGACATGTTGAACAGAGTTTGTCTTCTGTTATTTGAATGTGTTTTAGCAAGTCAAGGTCATACAGAAATATGATGCAATTTTTTTCTGTGAAGTCAGGAAAAATTTTAAACTGAGTGACCAAGAACAACCAATGTACAAACAGATCTTTTTTATAAAAAAAAAATAAACAACTGTCTGCTCCATATTTAGGGCTTGTACATAATGTTTTTCTCTCCAAATAATAATTCAGGTCTTTAATTTACTGTGTGATGATGACTGTAGTTAAAACTATCAAAAGATATAATGTGGTGGAACAATATCAGGGATGCTGTATTATGATAAAACATAAATGAGATGTGTCCCCCTAGAAAACTCATGCTTACTTTCATCTGGCTACAGTCCATTTCTACTCTGTGTAAAGTGTAACGATACCTTTCTTCCTACCTGTTTTGTTGTGAGGATTAATTCATATTTAAACTTTTGTATGTGAAAAGTATGACAGAAGCACAACTGCTACTATTAACAGAGAGACAGAAAGCTTGGAGCTGACCAGTGTACAAACTTAAGCTTATTTTAACCTGTATTTTAAAAGCAAATAATAGCAACACTACCATCAGTAACAGTTAATACTGTAGGTTTATTTTCCAAATCTAAGTGAGCTAATTGTTCATAGCTGTTCATAATCCCCTAAAAGTGCCTCATGTATTATTTAAATGAAAATTTCATATAATATTATGTCATGAAAATCCATTTTTTCTGGTCTCTAATTGTAAAGAAAAGACCAATGTTCTATCTGTAATCCATTAATAGTTACATAATTTTTGTAATGTCATCTGACTTTATGCTAAAAGAATTACCTTGTATCAACAGTTTAATAAAGGTTAAGCTGTCAATGGTGTTATCCTTTCTGAATTCTTTGAGTGGCAATAGAATGGACTGTAATCTGAAAAAAAGCCAAAATTAATATGCATATTTTACTAAGAATCAAAAAGTATAAAAGCTCTTACAGGGTGCTTAAAGTAGTTGAGTAAGTGTGTTCTTAGATGCTTTAGAATCTCCTATCCTTTAATGACATATAAAAGAAAAATAATCTCATTACATATTACGGGGTTTAAGATATGTCCTGTTCATCAGCTTGATTCTTGTTGCTGAGTTGCTGTTCCTCAGTAGAATGCTCTTTCAGACTGCCAAAATACTATTTAAAAAAAAAAAAAAAAAAAAGTAATACAAAGGAAAATCTGATCTTGAAGTATGTAGCCTGTAAAAATTGAAATACTCTTTGCTTTCTTTTTCATACTCGCACCTTTGGTTCATTTAATTTTATGTTTGGAATATCTCCTCTCTACCACTTTATAGTTAGAAGAAGAGTGCCTTATTAGTCTGAAATTCACACTGTGAATGTGTGAATGAGGTCAGAGTTTGGCTTGTACAGCTTGAGTTTGTTTGTTTTCCTGAAATCAATTGCACGTAGCTGAGTGAGTACAGCTTTAGTGGAATTAAACTGACAGAGCAAATAGGTGCACTGCTGTATAACCCAGTGGTGTGTTACCTTGCATACAAGCAGTGGGTTTCAAATGGCATGCAGTTAATTTGTGCCTTCACACATGGTGTCATACACTGAGAAAAATCTTTATCTTTGCCTGCAAAATGTGTCATTCTAAGAAAATATTTGGAATAATTATTCTTTGTTGTTGTGCAAATGTTTTTAGCTGGGATGGTTTCTTTAAATTGTCACTTGACATTTTGAGTAAGACATATCTTCAGTCTCTTAGCTGAAGACCAAAGGTAAATTACAAAGGAAAAGGTTTCACAGTTCTACCAGTTAAGATGTTCACATACATCAAACTATATTGAAAAGCTATGGTAAGATTATGGATACCTATTTCAGTGCTGCTGCTACTCATGGGAAGACTGGATTTCAGTTTCTGTAGTTTAGTTTACCTGGGCGGGTGTGAGGGTACTTGGTGTATTTGAGAATTTTCCACTGCTTTCTGTTGAAATTCGAGTTTTCTGCTTCCTTGTTAAACAATGTGAACCTTGGTTCACTTACTCAGTTAATTTTTTCTCTGAAGTCCTTAAAACACAAGTGGTATCCAGAATCTGAGAGTAATAATGAGTCTTTTGAGGGCAGAATATTAACTTTTAGAAGTTTTGCTTTTCAGAAAGGGGCTAGTTTACTAATACCTGTGACTGGCTTTTATGAAATACTGTTTGAAATATTGGCTGATTTGCATGAAAATGTCATAAAAAAAATGGATATAGTGTTGTAGAAGCATTTGAAGAGCAAGAAAAGAAATAGCTTCATTAATTACTTCAGGAGCGTTGTTCCATACAGAGGCCGCAGCACGTGTTTTCAGTCACTAGAGAAATTTTTCCTATGCTCTCAATTATCATATCCTTGGCATGGCGTAGCCTGTTCAGTCCCCCTGCAATGTCATTTCATTTGATTGTCAGGCCTGTGTAGGTGCCAGTTTTCAAATGGAAATATACTGTGAACTGAATAAAAACATGTTTATCCTGCTTTCACACATAATTTGTATACCATCCAGCTAAACATAGAACCAAAAACCCAATGCAGTGAGCCTCCATGTTCTTTTGTTCTATTAATACCACCATGGCTGAATATCCTGAGGTTTTTGCCCATGCCACATGCCTGATAAAAATAGCTGTGCAAGTAGAACTCAGCTGAGATTACCAAACTTGGCATTTTGGATTTTTGATCCAGCTTGAACTGGGATGTTTAAAAGCAATCTAGTAATTATCTTTGCTGACCTGAAGCTACTTTGGAAGCTGGGAAATTAAAGGTCCTATTTTCAGGAATTGCTGCCTGACTGCTATTGCACCAGTATGGCTCTCCCTAATGCTCCTGATCAGGCTACCAGGGTGTGTTCTTACACCAGGGTGGTCTCTGCCATCCATTCCTACAGAATGATCATGAAGTAAGTGGAGGCAGTGTGGAAGTTCAGGCTTATCTCGGTTCTTTTCTACTTCGTTGTCAAATCAGTATCCTTTTCCTGCTTTTTCCTCCAGCAATCCCCCTTGCTCTGGATGTCAATATTTTCTCAGTCAGGGTTCTCTGCAGGCTCCATCAAAATGGAATTGTAAAAGGTTTTAAATAAGTCTCTTTTGAAGTCTGAACCAGTTATCTGTCCCAGGAAGAGGAATTTCTGACTGGCAAGCACTGGATATAAATAATAATTGGGTCTAGTAGCTGTGCCTACAGGGGCCTTGTATTATGTGTGTTAGCCATTTATAGTGGCTAAGGGCAAGGCTACAAGATGTTACGCAATTTCCAACATATTAGCTGCATCTTCATTTACATGGTTGCTTTCATCTATGTAGCAAAACCAAAATATATTAACTGCATTCTTTGCCAGTACTTTTTATTTATTTATTTATTTATTTTAAATCCACAACAGTAATAAAGCCAATGCCATTTAAAATATTTTAAGGGTGAGAACTCTTCAGGTAATTTTTCAGGTAATTATTTATCTATCTGTTGATGTTATAAGCAAATGCTTTTTAAAAAAAGTAGGTGAAAAGAATTTACCTATCTATTGATGTTATAACAAAACAACAAAGAAACAAAAGAAGCTAGCGGGGTAGTATTCACAGAACATAATTTAATTTCAAAAGAACAGGCACTCCTCTAGATAGGGAATAGAAGGTTGAGCCAGAGGTATGGCAAACGTGTCTCTTAAAAATACAGGTTCTCAGTATTTATTTTACTTTAAATTAAAATAAAGGCTATAGCCCATACCTTATATCTACTATCAGAATATTAGAAATGCAATTTGAGGAAGAGTCTTAACAAGTTTTCATTAATCTAATGCATGTTTAGGATTAATAAGTTACATTTTTGTGTGTGTGAGAGAGAGAAAAAGGAGGAAACAATACTTATCTTGTAGTCAACTTACTGCTAGGAGTAAGATGCAAGCTGTTGAAAAAAGATGAAAAAACAAACAAACAAGCACACCACTACCAACAAAACCACCTCTTGGGAGTTGTTGGAATCCTTACTTAGGTGAAAGTTTTTGACTGTTTTCAATTAATGCTGCTGTTCACTGTCTGGCAAAATGTTGTGATACATGGAAAATCAAACATCCTTCTTTTCCCAGGAATTTCAAAGATGTTAAAACTCTGCATCAGCTCTGTATCTGCTTGTAGACCTCAGTGCAGTATTGAGCATCAGCTCTGCTTGTAGACCTCAGTGCAATGTTTGTCTGATCTAGGTGTCCATATATCTTGGATTTTTTGTTGTTTTCTTTACTCAGGGTGTTTGCAGATCAGTTTTTCTTTTTCCTGTGTGGGAGTGTAGCTTCATGGGATGTTTTGTTCTTATTTGATTATTTTCATGTACTTAGTCTGTACTCTTTCTCTCTTCTCCTACCTCACAATACAGGTGTGAAGATGTAACTCAGCACTCTGATGTCCTGTGAGCAGCATATCTTGTCTATGTGTGTTTCCTTTTTTTTTTTTTTTTTTTTTTTTTTAACAAAGTGCATATTACTTTTTCTTGTTGCTGAATTTCATCAAGGTTCTTGCCAAATGTTCTCTTCCCAGGAAGTGGACAACTTCATTACTTTCAATCTGTCCATCAACTGGGGAAATCTAGGTAGAGCTTCACAAGTGGAGTAAAAATGTGAGGTCTAAAAAGGTGTCAGTTCTCTGTGGTTGGTAGACTCCTACACTTTTGTTTCTGTTACGACCTTGTGAGAACAAATACGTATGTATCTTTCCCTGTATTAGGGCAGTAGTGGTACAGGTGGTAAGAGGAAAAAAAGCTGCACTGTATGGCCAACACTTACTTAGTAAATTGTTCTTTAGACATACATCGGTAAACTGTATACTGTGGCTATTGTCGTTGATTAGGATGTGTTTTCAACTGTTGTCTTAAGCTTGTCTGTGTTCAGCTGTTTTTATTTCAAGAAACCATTACTGAGGAGTCCTCATGCTTTGCTAGATACAAGGTTCTCCATTTAATCAGGCTTTTATAATGAGGCTTTGCAGTAACTATTCGCTACTATATTTTTGGCTTTCATAAGTTTTTCTGTAACTGAAGAGATGGCTTTCTTCAGAATACTGTTGTATAGCAAATATATTCTCTAAGGCTCACAAGATGAGAGTTAATTATCAACACCTGATCTGACACTTTTACTCAGTCAAGGTTTTGCAGAACAACTTCACTAGTCAAGAAGTTTGCTGCTTAGAAAACAGTGATCATCTTTGCATACTTCATTTAGGAAATATATGTAAGCATTTGATTTTTTTTTTTTTTAAATTTTAACTTTCTTCATCAAATTTTGTTGTTCCTCTTCCTCAAATGTTGTTCCTCAAATCTCAGAGCAGCTAAAGGAATAAAAGCTTTAATTTATTTGTTACAGTACTGTCTATACACATAAATTGAGAAGCACTGAAGCAAGACACTGGGAACTTAATATGATGTAAGAGTGTACTGTGTATTTACTGAATGCTGTCTTCTTCAGTTAAACATTAGGTGAAGAAGCTGTAAAACTGGAAGCAGCAGTCAGCTAAGGCTATAAGAAGATTTTAGACTTTCAGTTGTTGGATCAACAGTATTTTTTCATGCTTTGCCTCATCTTTTGATAGTTTCTCCCACAACAGAATCCTGCTGCCGCATCCATATCCTTGTTATTCTCCAAGAAGTGTCTGACATGGATTCTGTTGAAGATTTTGATGTGCACTTCCAGCATTATTTTTCAAAAAGATTTTAAAGCACCACACTGGAGATCAACATTGCAATTTCTTGAACTTTAAAATACTTGTTCTTCCTCACAAAGTCTCCAGTTACTGATGCATTTTTTACCACTCAATGAACTGGTTCAATTAGCCTGCATTTTCTTACAGCTCCAAGTAAGTTGGAGGAGGGAGTAGAGTGAAAGGAGTTTTTATGGTACTGTTTTATTCTCAGTTCTTGATTAGCATATGTCTGCTGTCATAATCACTGCCTGGGAGTTGAAGTGAGTGCCTCTTAGAAGCAGTTCTAGTGTCTGATCCAGCTGCTACTAAAGCCCATGGAAAAAATGCTGCTTAGCTCAAACACAACTTTGATCAGCCCTAATGCAATAATCTGGAAGGAAAATTCAGTGTTCAAATCATGTCAAAAACACTTGAGGATTAACAGGATGTGCTTTTAAACCTCCTTCAGTAGCTCAGCTTCATTGAGATAGATGGCTGGGACTATGAAAGTAATTTTTAGCTTCATTCTGAAACACTTGGCTGACAGAAAATGGTAGCCTACCAAGCCAAGACGAGATGAGCTTTTCAGTCATGGGTCCAGTATGATCAATTGTAAGCATCCATCTCAGGGACATATGAGGGACATAGCTGAACAAAATCAGCAGCCTGGGTATTGATTCTGTATTGCAGTCTGAATGATTGAGCGTGTAAAGGTGCCTGATGCAGCAGACAAGGATAGGCAAATGCCAGCAGTTAACATATTGCTACAAAAAACATTTTAATGATTCCAAGCCTCTTGTGATTTTAAAACACTATTTGTTTTAGTGAGATATTTGCACTTTGTCTTTGATGCTTATGTGAAAGATGCATTATGCTTTCTGTATGCTGTTGTAGTTTCACTTGGCCTTTTTGAAAAAGGAGCTCCTCTTTGCTAAATTTCCTCCTAAACATGTATTTTATGTAATTCTATGAATATCAGCAAAATCACAGTATTGTCACATCTTTTATACTGTTGTCTCTTGATATGTAAGTAAAATATGCCTTGCTTATAAGCAAGTTCTTTAATTTTCTCATGGTACTTTTAATGGCTGTACACTTTGTTACAACTAGGCAGTCTGCTCATCATTTTTTTGCTGCTACTTCCATTCTTGCCACTGGAGTTTTTACTTAGCTTCCAGCCTATTACAATCCTTCTTTTCCACCCATGCTTATTTGCCAAGAAGTCTGGAAGTCAGATGTATTGTTTTGCTACCTTCTGTTGCAAATGCCAGCACTTGTGAGGAGGCCGTGCTTTGCAGTCAGGCTGTATTGTCTGTGGGAGTCTTTCTGATCCATCCACCCACTGTGTGTCTTGGCCTTTATTAGCTGCTGTTTTTCTTCATGAAGTGTGACGGTAAAGGATGATAAAACAACTTCCTGGCTACTGGCTGGTTTCACAGTTCAAGTGGGAAATTGACACAACACCCTTGCCCAGCCCAGGCCCTGGTAAGGTAGCTGTGGCACGTAACAGTTCCACCTCCACAGCCCTTGGAGGGGGATGAGAAGCAGCAGAGCCCAGGCAGCTCTTGATGGAGCCACTGGGCATGTGGCTTCTTGCACAGAGCTTTTTGTCCTACTCCTTCACTGCCTGGGGACTTGAAGGCATTGGAAGACGAAGGAGACCAAGCAAGCAAGGGAACAACCCAAGTGTTCATCTCTATGCAGCCGAGTTACAGGGGGCCCTTTTGGAAAAAGGTGTCTTAATATTCAAAGCTTGTATTCACTAATTGCTGGAAAGGCACGGATTGCTTTTCTGTCCCTTCCCGATGTAAGAAGTACTTTATTTACTGCAAAGCTAATAATTATTATGGGTTTGGAGGAAATTAAACATGAGACTGGCATTAAATTTAAATGCAGCCCTTAGCATTAGTAAGTTTGAGAAGCCATGCACAATCCAAAACAGTTAATTTAAGAAGAAACCTGTGTTTTTGCTTTTCTCCCTGAAAGACATTGTACATAGGAAAGTTGGTGTGTGCAGCATCATGACTATTTCCTCTGAGGAAGAAACTGAGGCACTTTGTACGTCTATTTCTGTCACAACCATCACAAACTTTTTAATATTTGCAATGGAGGTTTTTTCTGTGCTGTAGTGTGTGCGTCTTGCTTGATGGATATTGTGTGAAAACCATTAATTAACATTCAATGTTTTGATGTAAATATTAGAATTATAGCTGTTAAGGGAATGCTGCCTGCTCATTGTTTTTTCCCTCACTCCTTTCCTATGCCTATAACTTCAAATGTTAGTTTCCTGACTAGCCTGTGATATTTCAGTCCAACTAATGTTTTCATCAACTGTTATGGTTTTCACCTGTGGCTGTGTGATACCCATGAAATTCAACAGCCATCTTGGCATGGGTACATGTTATAGAAGGTATTCCTGATCTGCTCCTGCTAACTATGAGGCCATGTTTAAAGCACACCCCCATCCCAGCTGCAGAACTGGGCTGTTTGAATAGTGCAGCGTTAAGTGCAGGTCAGATACAGCTAAAAGCCTGGGGTACCTGCCGAGCAAGGACCATGTTGCTGGCTGCAGTGTATGGTGCAATGCCTGGGTGGCCGTGCTGTGGAGCCATCTGGAGCCCAGCCTCTCCTCAGCTCTTCACTGTGGCCTCCAGCCTTGGGCTGTCCTAGCAGGAGCCTCCAGAGACTGGCTCGGTGCATGTTTGCCACATGTTTGCTGCTGCAAGGGGAAATGGGCTCAACACTGACTGCAGGATACAGTTCCTGGTGTGTTCAGACTCGGTGTGGCTGTATGTCTGACCATAGGGAAGAGAGGCAGGTTTGCACAGATGTACAGTTTAAACCTGCCCTGCCTGACAGCTAGAGATCAGTGAAGTCCATTTTTCCCAGATGACCTCTCTACTGATTTGCTGTGAATCCAGAATTGTCAGCACAGAAGCAGATTGCCTCTTCCTAACAGCTTGCAAGAATTTTATTCTTGGGATTTCTCCCTAGCTGCTGACAGAGAGGTGCTGCAGCAGTTGTGCAAGTTCTGCGTGCAGAAGCAACTGGGATAGTGTGGTGCATGGAGACATGTCACTGCTGGAAGGAATGGGGACTCAGCAGCTGGGTAACGCTGTGACAAGGCACTTAAGCTGTCTTGCCAGGCACCAATTTGTGTTCCAATTTGAGCCCCAAAAAGGGCCCTGTTAAGCCAATGAATACAACTCATTAATTAAATATTCATGTAGTCTGTATAATCTTTTTGATCCTTTAATCAAAGCTCAAACATAGACTGTGCTATAATTTGTAATGTAAACCTGATCCATTTCAGAAAGCAATTGGCCTGGCTTTATAATACATTCTGTTAGTAGAGAGTAACCAAACTGGCCTTTCTCAGTGAAGTGAAACATTGCTTAAGACAGGTACCCAGTTACTCTGCAGGAGCCAGATATACTGTACTGCAGGTTGTATTTTATTAGCCAGTGGAATTATTCCTGATCCCACAATCTGAAATCTGCTACATATTTCTTTAATCCTAGAATTCACGAACAGTGGATGTTAGATTACCAGACATAAAGCATAGTCAAGCATGTTGTATTTCCAAAGGCGTGATAATTTAAGAAGTGACTTCTTGAGGGAAAAATGATGTATAAGCATAAAATGTTTTGTGCCGTCAGAAAGATAACAGGACAGCATTTATATGATCAGATGAGGTAAGTACTGTGTAGGCACAACGTGAAAAGAGCAAGGCTACAAAAGGAGTGGTTGCTTTTGGACTATCAGCTTTGGAGGAGTCGCCTTATGGCTCAGGCATATTATAGTTGCCTAGTGTTGTCAAAATGACAAAAGTTGAAATACCTCTGCTTAATCTGGACAACCTGACTGCAATTTGTACATATGCATTTAGGAGGTGTGCCTTTCTACAAGCATAGCTGTATGCTCCATGAGGGAGAGCTAGAGGAGCAGTCTAATTACTCACCAATGCTTGTGTTGATCAATATAAATATTCTTCATAAAAAGTGAGAATCCTTTGTTTAGCTTGAAAGTTTACAGCTTTTATATTCTATGCCCTTAGAGAGTAGCTAAGCGTGGTTTACAAGTTTTCACGTGCTTTGGGAGAGCGGGGGTACTCTGTTGCTTGTGGACTGGAGAGTACTAGCCTCTTGAAACAAACGTTAATTAGGATGATTCATTTTTCTACTGGAGAGTGAACTTAGCCTTGCTACGTTTGATTGTCTGAAGGATCCAAGTGCCATATAAAGAATGGATAATTAACAAGAGATGTCATTCACACAGGAAGAACAATCTAACTTGGTTGACATTTTAATTACCAAGGTCCTTATGGAAGATTTCCTGTCATCCATCAACTAAAAAGATTTGGTTTCCACTGATAGCAACTCTATTTTTTGTTTCCTTCATCATCTTTGATGTTGCAAAAGGTACTGCAAATTTACAGAACACGCTGCATTGTCAGGTACATGTTTGAGAAACTGCTTAGCATCAGAGGGTAAACAGACTAATAAATGCATGTAACATTGCATGGGTAGTCAGATAAACAGTTTAATTCCTTTTCTAGCTGACTACAAATAAAGGTTTTTATTTATCTGTATGGAAACTATGAGTACAGGCATCTTAGCATCTTCTACGAATATCCCCTGAACTGTTATCTGCTCAGCTGTACCTTTAGATTATTCTAGTTATTTCAGAAAATGCCATTTGAGTTCTGTGTTCCCAAGCTCTCTTGTTCTGAGGTATGCTCAGGTACTGAAACTGCATATTTTAATTTCCATGTGTGATCTTATTACCATAAGAGTTCACTACATTCTTCATTTTTTAAAGCTGCTTATATTTTATAACTTAAAATCGAGTACATACTTGTCTACTGCAAGACCATAGCTTACAATGGAAATATGAGGAAGATTGTCCTGCAATTGTAGTGTTCAGTAATGAAGACAAACTATAGGATCTTGAAGATGAATTGATATACTCCTAGTATAACCTAACATGGTAATGAGTTGACTCAGGTCACATTCAGATTTGTGTTTTTTGACTAATAATCCCATTTTTCTCATTTCCATTGCACAGTGGTAATCCTATTGAAAGCACTGGAATGGTTTTGGTAAGGTCTAGCCAAACTCTGGAGGCTCCTCTGCGCCATCCCCTCCAGAATTTTGCCTTCCTGATTGTTCCTACTTGGAATGAGATGTATTTAGCACAGAATTAATGACGTTAAGGAAGGAGATGCTCTTGTATGAGGTGATGTGAGGCTTGCCAAATGCTTATTTAGACTACGCTAATGCACAGCAGGTTGTGCAAAAGGGAGCCTGCCAGCGACCTACTGGTGCTGCCGTTGGCTGGCTCTGTCCCCAGCCTCAGCTCTTACCCCTGCTGATGCCGGTGCCTGTGGCTGTGAGCAGGTGCCCCCATGCTGCAGGGCAAACCCTCTCCCTGCTCTGCCTAGAAAGCCAGAGCAGCTGAAAAATAACCTGGTCTTGCTTTACTCTATGGCTGCTTGCTATGAGTTAACCATATAAAAGATAGATGCAGAGAGGAAGGTGGCCAAGGTGTGAGGACTAATTTTATTTTGCTGAAATATTTGGAATTTATTTTTATTTATTTAAACATTTTTATTCACTGAAATTTATTTAACCCTGAAAGTATAATGACACTGAGAGGACACCTAAGTTACCCTGCAAACGTTCATATTCCCGGCTTGTTGGTGATGTGTTAAGCTATTAGAAATGTTTGCTTAAAAGGTCTGGTAATGAGATCTAGCTGAAAAGTCCACAGTTCAGATGTAGACTTTTATTTGACTAAAAAGGTAATTGATTTATACCATGATTATTGCCCTTTGAGTATGTTTATTGAGTGTTGAAACACCGACACCTAAGGACTGTGTTTCTGGTTATGACATTGCAGTGAATTAAAAAGCACAGTAAAAATACCTGTGGTAAATATGAAGTATAACAGCAATAAATAGTGTGTATATGAGTATTTTAGGTTCTCAGACCTTTGTCACATTCTGCTTATTCTAAGCACTGAAAGCAAGAGGTTTCAGTAGTGCTGAATTGTTTGAAGGAGGAAATGCCAAAAGAAAATTCAAAAATTTACAAACTACCCTCCAGTGGGAAGAAAGACTTCCTGATGAGATCTATAGCAAAGCCCTGCCTGAATGTAAAGAGTTCACGAGCATAGTGACTTTCACAGGAACTTTTTTTTCCACCTTTTTTTTTTTTTTTTTTTTTTTTTTTTTTTTTTTTTTTTTTACAGCTAGGGTAATTACTTGAACCAGTCACCAAATGCTAAAATAGTACGAGTTTTCTAGCATACAACTAATTTACTAAAAGATACCAATCTTTTCATTGGCAATTACTGTGCAAGAATCACCCAGTGAAATTGAAGTCAGACAATATGGTCAAAATCTGAAGCTTAGAATGGGGATCATGCTTTGGAATGGCTCTGTGAACACTTTGCCTAATTTTAGACAAGAAAGTGCTCAATTTTTTCCTTATTTTATCCTAATAGTACCTATCTTTGGCAGGCTAATTTAGGAATGCTACACCACAATATGTCTCTGTTCACTTGCCACGAGTGAACCAAAAGCTCCCTACCGTGGAGACAAATTTCACAAATTTAAGCTGCAGAATAACTTGCCAGAACGATGAGAACGAGCCCTAAATAGCGCACTTGGGACGCAGCACAGAGCCAGCCACCTCACACAGCTTCCACCCACTCTCCCCCAGTAGCAGGGAAAGGAGAAGACATTTTTAAATGGTTTTTAAAAAAATAAAAATAATTAAATTTGGTGCAAGTCGAGGTCACTGACTTCTGAATTGTTTCATGCTTAAACCTCACTTTATTAGGGTCCTGACAGACTGTATCAGAGAGTTATCATCAATACTAACTGCAGTGTAGGAACGAAAGAAATCCTTAGAGGGAGGGGACAGAGGTTAAAAAGGAGGGGAGGGAGAGCTTTAGTTTGAATTTGCACCTGGAGAGTGGAAGAAATTGGGAGTGCTGTGAGGACCTTCCTTCCCTGAGCCAGGGTTTCTTGCCCTTCCTGCTGCTGCTGAGTGCTACAAGATAGGTCTTGGTGGGTTTGTGTCCCTGCTGCCTGAGTCCTGCGAGGTGCAAGGACTCCTCTCCTCTTCCTTGTGCAGAAGGGCTCCCAGGGATACCAAGGAGGTGAGGCTGAAGGCAGGCCCTGGGGAAGAGAGAGATGACAGCAGGGCAGTACTGAGGCTGCGCACTGTGCCATGTGCACCATCATCCAACTCTCCTCCTCGCCCCATAGGGCTGGCAGGGGCATGCAGCACCTCCCGTTCAGACATTGCCTTGCCATGGAAGCTCCCCAAAGGAGGGCCCTGGGGCTGGAATACAGCCAAGGCCTAGAGGGAAGCTGGGGCATACAGTTGCTGCTGGGTCTACTGCAACCCTGTACAACAGATCCCTGGAGACCCCTAAGCCCCTTGTAAAACATCAGTCCTTGGCCCTGAATCCTACAGTCCCCTCTCCTGTAGCTTCATCTCCTTCACACCACTGTAGGGTCTGAGCTTGCCCATCCCACAGCCTACAGTTACCCCAGCATGTAGTCACACGTTGGCAGCAGAGCTGAGAGCTTGGGCAGCTTTTCTGGGAGAAGGAGTTTGACAGCGCAGTAACATTACCCTGGAGGTGCCCCATTCTTGGAGGCTGTGTGAGCTGGCATGACCGGGTAAGTGCAGACACTTTCCTTCGGGGCTCTGTGACCCTACTGTAGCACCAGGGTGGTGTATCAGCATGAGAGTGCAATTTTTGGCCTCCCAGCTGGCTGTGTAAGGCAACAACTGTATGGCACTTTCTGTCAGATCCATGTTGCTCACATGGGTTTCAGCTGAATGCAGAATGCTGCCAGTGCATGAAACAAGCCTGCCTGGGAGAGTGCACTCTGCTTCAAATGGCAAAAAGGCTGTCTTGGTTGTGGGTGTAAGTTCGTTACCCTACTCACAAGAGCAGTCACACTGTATATGTTCGGGCACCTGATTTAGGAACATAGCTGCGCGAGGTTCCCTGTATGGTCTGTAGAGACAAAAATCCTTCCTCAGAGAGAGATTCAGGGCAGCAGCTCAACTGCTCTTCCATTCGACATAATAGAAATGACACAGTAAAAGCTCTAAGCAAGTAATTGTTATAAAAGGTCTTCACAGCATTTCAGTGGTCTGGTAAATACCTGCATTTGCTCTCTCAAACACAGAGCTGTAAGGTCTGTGTTCCTTTTCAGCTTCTTCAGGCTATCATGTTTTTTTTATTGGGCTGTGGTGTATGGAATGGAAAAGTAAAACTTGTGATTTATGTGTTGCTGTTTTGCCACTTTCAGCCACAGTAGAATACTTACGAATGTGAGATGACAACAAATATTTAGTCATACAAGTAACCAAGATGGTTGTATCTGGGAACAAAAGGAATGGATAATTCATCATTCTAATAGTTTTGGAAGAGACTGTGGCTCTGCAGCAGAGAAGTAAACAGAGAAGCACTCCCAGTCCTTCAAGCTGCGAAGATCAGATAAAGACTAAGCTGCTGCAAAACAAGTTTGCACGAGCATTGCCACTATGATGGGTACAATAAGAGTTAGGAAAATACAAGTGCAGTAAGAACATGCAAACGGGTATGTGTGAAAAGTCTTGGCAGTATACATATTCCCTAAGGTTAGTGTGAGGCCAATTTTTCAACATTTTATTTTTTCAAAAGTTTTAGCAAGTTTTCTCTTTTGAAAATTAGTGTAGCTTTTTTTTTTTTTTTCTTTTTTTCTTTTTTCTTTTCTTGTATTAGTTTTGGACTTATCCAAAAATGTCAAAAAACACTGCAGTCTTGATGATCAGCTTTCAAAAAAAGCAAAGCAAGGCTTTTGTGTTTTTTAAGCTCAGAAGACACTATTAAAATCGTTTACTCTCATCTCTTCTACAGGCTGTCGAACCTTATCCAGTTAATTCTGCATTATACCATTACCTCCTCCTTGAATTACATCATCTTCCTTAGAAACTCACATAGGTTGTAGGATTAAAATCTATCTTTAGTTGGTGCATGACTTTGTCTCAGAAATGCAGAGGACTATGCATAATATGATTCATTTTATGTGCTTGCAGACAAAGACACAGCTGAAAATCTCCAGCTTAACATTTTCCCTGCCAGTTCAGTTCTGCAATTTATTTTTTGTAACTTGAAAGTAAGGCAGGGCCAGCAAATTACACTAGTGCTTGCTCACTAGCTTTCTCAGTCATCAAAATCTGTTTAGGGTCACTCTGAGACCATCAAATACTTAGATTTATGAAGATATTAGAAGTTGTTTTTTTTTTTTTTTTTTTTTTTTTTTTAAAAAAAAAAAAAGCTGCTATGAGAAGACTTCACATTCTTAAGCTAACTTTTGAGAACTAAAGTAATCATTTTTTTCTGTAAGAATTTAGATTTGCAATGACTTTCCACTGTGCAATTATTCATCAGAAGTTGTGAAGGTAAAGATATCATATAAAATCCAAGCAAATCTAGAGTTCAGTCTTGGTGAATGCATTTCTTTAATTGTGCTGTCTTTAGCAAACATTGAAGTCTAAGCATCTTTAAAACCAGGCCTGAACACCAAGGTACTATGTGTTTAAACTAGGAAACAGCATATCAGACACTGAGACCTTACTTTGGCCCAAGTTAATTAGGAAAAAATAAACCTGTAAAAATCAATTGAGTTTGTTTCCATATCTGGCTAGAACAGAATAAAATTGTAATATTCTGGCCAACTTTGTTATCTTAAATTTATGTTGTTATCTATAGTAGAACAGGTTTTCTGTTTTGGAAAATCTGGATTTTAGAGGCTTCCTTCCATTCAAATAAGTTTCTGATTTTAGTGTGTGTGTGGTTTTTTTTTTTTTTTTTTTTCCATTCAGACAGTGAGATGCCTGGGGACCTTGGCATCCCTCTTTGAATTTTGACATTGATCAAGTGTCACTTTCTGGGGTATTCAAGCAGATTAGGAAAATGTTTCTGAAGGCTAACTAGAGGGGATTCAATCTCAAAACTGGGTGCATAGCCAGCCACTTTCTCAATTTTAGAGAAACAGGGTTGCTGATTCAGTTTGTGATAAGTTACTGCTCCTAATAAAATGATTCCTAAAATGACTTTGAAAACATGAAACCAGTCACCAAAAATACATTATTAAATAAAAAGAATTGTTACTGTAAGCCAAGTACAAAAATGGATTTTCTAGCATTCAGCAGTATGTATGTGTATGGTTGACCATAAGAAATAAAGTTAAGGATGGAAAAAGCTAAAAATTTGCTGGTAAAATTTAAACTGGAATAATGAATCAGTACAGAATTGAGTGGGAGAACAAAGTGGGCAGTCTGAAACAGTAACTGGTATAAAATACTAAAAGTATGTAAATGTCATGTATAGAAAACTTTAGAGTGACAGCCCTAGAAGGTACAAATTGACATTGTATATCAAGAAATCTTATTAAGTAGGTAGAAGTACTGAGATACTGTAAGGGTAGAAAAAGTCCAAAAAGGAAAGAAACAGGACAGTCAAACTTCTTTATCACAACAGTCATTTAAGTAGGTTCAGCATTCAGTTCCCTGTAGGCTGCTAATTGCATATCCACCTGCCATCCAGTTCTGAAATTAGGCCTTTGTGTTCTTGATAAACTGGTCATTTAAATACTGAATACATGTAACATTACTGAAGGAATTAGGGCTATATTGTATCCAAAGGTTTCTTTTAACTGAATGAAATTTTCTTTCCTTAAGGTGAAAAAGAGTACAACAGGTGAAAATCTTGTTTTTGTCAATATTCATCCTTTCTTAGGCTTTCCAGCATCTTAATAAAGATCATCCTACGTCTGAATAGCATTAGTGTATTTATTGTGATTCTTTTAAATGCATCTTTCTGTTGTTACAGGGTTAATGTGAAATTTTCTCCTGACTAAAGTTAAAAAATTGCATGACAACATGAGAAAAAAGAATTCTGTCTGGGAAGAAGACAGAATTACTAGTGGACAAGAACACCATTTAGTACAGAGGGTTTCCAAATCTGGATTTCTTCAGAATGTCTGAGAAGCCTGGCATCTTCTTTACAGTGGATTCTGGTGTCTGATAATTACCCAGGGACAGTGGTTACTGAATTACTTTCTGCTTGAAGATTTCAGTTTGAAAACATAGGTATAGAAAGAGAGATTAATACTATCAGCATCTGTGTTGTTTAGAAAAACAGGGTCAAGTTACACTCACTCATATCACTGGATGTCCTTAGCTTAACACTGTTTCAAGATAGTGTTGAAATTTATGGACTAAAAATATCCACTCTAAGTGACAACTAAATGGAATCAGACCTATAAGGCTGTTTTATGTAACACAGAAAGGGAAAGAAAAGCCAACAGAGCCAGACCAAGAAGGAATCTTTCCATCAGTTAGCATAACAGACTTTTAGATTTCATCTCTTGAGATTTATGTTTACCACTACCCCTAAATATGTGTATGGGTATCTGGAGAATAGTACCAGCCAGGAGGCACACAAAATATATAAACTTTCTAGTCATCTGAAAGAAATTTTACAGCTCCTTACCTAGTCAGAGCTCTAAGGGAAGGCAAGAGCACAGCTGAGAGCTACATTTTGGCTATAGTTCTTGCACCTGAGACTGGGCTGTGTAAGCTCAAATATCTTAAAATTTAATTTTCTTACCGAAAAGTGGGCTGTTAATGGAGGTAGAAAAAAAAAACAAACACTTTTTATTGAGCAGAACCTAGCATGTACAGTATACGCATACACTCTTTGGGACACAGAAGTACTAACCATCTGTACAATGAAACCCCTTCAGCAAGCAAAATTTGTGTTCACATCTCAGTTCCTGAGATGACCTTGTTCTCAGATATTGTCTAACCTTTTTCCAGGCAATTTTATTTCTCCTGCTGTTCTGGTGTCTCTGTAACACTGCTGTTCTTCACTGTTTTGGTATGTGTTGTAGGACCCAGTATCATGTCTTCCTGTTGTTAAATGTCCTTTGCTTGAAGGATTACTTAAGCATCAAACTGGCGTCACTTCTTTTGATACAAACACTAAGAGCATGAGAGTTTTTTGGGGGGCAAGGGACTTCCTCCTGGTTTGTATAAAGCACTGTATAACTGTATAAAGCACTGCTTAACTTCATGGCCAATATAAACTGTTTTTTTCAAATTTCATCTTTGATCCAATGGAGCAAGCACTTACCTAACTTATAAAAATGTTTTGTTCTTTGCAGTGATTTTTCCCTAGGATATCACCTTAAGAGACTAGCACTGTTTCTAAAGCTTTGATGTTCAGTGAACACATCTGATCCTCTGAAATGAATTTTCCAGGAGACAGGATCTGATACAAAGGTAATGATTTCTCAGTCCGAGTGCATGGCACGCTCACTCTCTTCAATGCTGTTTAATTCAATGCCATTTAAAAAATGTCAAACCCATTCTGAACAATTGCATGTTCCATTTTTCCAGTAGAGAGTGTTAATTCTCTCAAATGAACTGAGTGTGACAGATACCAGTCAAGAGCTCATTGCTCATTTCAGAAATGCTTGAATACTATAGTGTTGAAGGGAAATGTTATGTAAAACAGAAGGGTTGCTCAGAACTTGCATGGCAATGCTCAAATATCTGCATTAACTATTGCAGGAGACACCCTTTTAGAATCAGACCTTGGTGCATTAGATTCAATAACATACAAAGCTAAGGAATTTACTCCCATGCTTACTACTTTTAAATACTATCACGTGAGGCTATTGATGCATTGCTTTCAATTGGACCAGATGCACAAGAACATAAGCACAAGGCACAAATGTGATTTTTTACAAAGCTTTCTTATATAAGGTTTCTTAAGACTTTCTTGTCAGAAGACATTTTTCTTCTCTGGCAAATCAAGGAATGAGAGAAAGTGATGGCTGACACTAAAGGGATTTACTGTTCATATTCCAGGTCTTGGATATACTCTCGAAACTGTAAGTTAAACAGCAAATCATAACTTTTAATGCAAACTGTAGAGCAAACCTCTTCTTTCTGTGGTTTTCACATGCAAACCAGAATAACTAGACGTTCTATCTGCACTCAAGGAAAATCAAAGCTGGAGTAAGCAGCAAATGGGGGTGAGATGCCAGGTCATTGGCCAAGATGAGCAGTCTGCTCCTGGTAAAATAATAATGGTGGAAGGTGTTGCTATGTTACTGCAGGGGGCATATATCTCACTGGGGCATCTCAGGACATGTTGAATCAGAGTAATGCCCATGGATGCGTCTGATCTTGCTCCCATGGGATGGCACTATCACTCCCCACTGGAAGTAGATGAGGTGCTGTGCAAACGTAAGATGCTGTGCATCCTTCTGGATGTTCCTGGGTATGTTCCTGGGTGTTGCACTGATGGCTTTCTGTAACCAGGAGAACAATTCCCTCTCCCTCCCTATTTTAAATTGCAGACCTTCATCTAAGGCATTGTTGTCAGATAATTGAGAGATATGTATTTGGTTATGGTTGAATTGCTATCCATAGTGATACCAAGAAGCATCAGATGCTTGAACAGAAAGTTTTCTATGGCTGTTCAGGGTCAAACTGAAAAAAATACCAACAGAATTTGGATCATAAAGCAAATCTTCATCTCCTCTCACCTCCTCAGGGCCTGACTGCTGGCAAAGAGATTGGGGTGTTTATCTTTTACTGTTCTTATGTAGCAGTGTTCTTGTGGAGTGTACTGTGCTAACTGTTCCCCTTACAGCCCTGGCTATCTTCAGTGGTACTGTTACACTTCCCTGTACATCTATATACTCCCAACTTACAATCAACATGTATTTAAATTGGCTGTAATGGAGTTTCGTAGCCTGAGCACTATATTTGGGGGGGCATGCAAAACCAATTTCCTGGCATATAGGGTATCCATGAACAGTGTCGCTTTCCTTACCCTCTGTACTTCTCTGTGAACAGTTGTGCAGTCCAGCATGGTTCTCAAAGCAGCTCAGTGCAGGCCTGACTGCTTTATTTCCTCACATAGCACCTTGCTTCACCCCATGGATGTGACTTGCTGCTCTGTCCCTGTAGGTAGCTATGGCATTGCCTTTTTTTTCTGCCTTGCTTTTCTTTTTCTGGTCACATACTGAGTTTTGTTTCATTTTAGAAAATGGGCAGCAAGCATATGAAGAGGTATTTTTTACTGCTAATGTCACTGCAGATGGGAGCGTAGTCTCACTGAGAAATCTACTTTGGATGTATTCCATTAAATGTAGTGAGAGAAGGCTTTTTCAGGAGCATGTAGTTTCTGTGATTCACACTCTGGTCAAAAAGACGGGGCTTATATATTTATATAGCTGCTGAAATAAAAATAGACACATGCTTAGTGAGGCCATCCAGTTGCTGGGGCATGGGCTGTGCACATCAGTTGATTTATGTATTTTTTCTGTTGCATTTTTCGTTCTACACAATTTCCCCTTTGGTAGCTTTATCATCTCAAAGTCATCTAGGAGAATAAGAGGAGGAGGAGGAGGTCCTTTGTATAACAACAAAATTCTAATATGTATTCTGCCAAAAATTCAGTAGTAATATCTTGAATAATGCATGCTTAAAAGAAAAATTTGTTATCATACTAAGAAGAATTAATAAAGAAATTAATAAGGCAAAATAATTTCAGCTTGATAACTAGTTTTAAAAAATTGTAAGAGACAATTAGTTTCTGGGTGGTGAAGTAATATCCTGAAGAAAGTTGAACCTTTTAAAAGTTGAACAAATGAACCTCAACAAAACAGTATAGAAACTGCAACTGATAGCAATACTGGGGTGACTAGAAATCTTTATTATCTCTAGATCT
Source organism: Aythya fuligula (assembly GCF_009819795.1). Lineage (NCBI taxonomy): Eukaryota > Metazoa > Chordata > Aves > Anseriformes > Anatidae > Aythya > Aythya fuligula. The sequence goes on from NC_045561.1 coordinate 25,229,215, forward strand.
AGTCTTTACTATGTCAAGATCCGGTAAGATCAAGATTAAATCAAGGGTACATCCTGTTGGACTTTTAACTATTGGCTTTTGTATGCTACTGGACAAATCTGAAAAAACAGAAAACTAGGGTTTTTCTACTTCTGTGAAAAATGCAGGTACTTACTCTTGCAAGGTTTAGGGAAATGACACAGTTATCTCTGCTTGTGCTGAAATCTTTCCTCTAGTAAAATTCCAATGATCTGCTTGCTTTTGGCTTGTCTGAACAAGACTGACTTTTTTTTTCTTTTTTCTTTTTTTTCTTTCTAATGATGAAGAAGTAGAATATATAATACTCCACTGTGTGAAAACAAATCAAAACATGACTGACTGTTTTCTCTTTCTAAAATATGTGTTGGGTAAAGCCACTGTCTTTTCTCTTCCACTGATTCTTTGGGTCCACAAATGCTGAAATTAAATGAAGGCACATTTGAGACTGGACTGTTATCATCCAATCCTGACAGATGTCTTGTCCATGCACTGCTAGGAAGAAGGAAGGGTATTATCATCCCCGTAAGTTAGGCTAAATCCATGACATCAATTGGAATATAAATAATGGACAACAGTTGAGTTTCACCATCACCTCCTATCTCATGTCCATTTTCCTTCCTACGCTCTTCTTAGAGGTCCTTTTCTGACCTCTGTGTGTCTGTGTTCTCCTAGGAGGTGTGACTTAGCTGATTAAGACTGTGGCATGTCTTGTTTCACTGCTATGAACCCATGACTAAAAGGGCAGCTAAAAGCAGCATTGTAATCATCAGACACTGCTAGGAGTTTGCCAGGTTTTGGAGTGGTTGATAAGACCCTGTACTGGGCCTGTTGTTTTCCAGGTGCAAGTGAGAGTTGAAAGTAAGATGCACCAAAATAGCAGCTCTTTTTCTTCATATTTTCTGTACTTTTCTCCCCTTCTCTCTGTTTGGTTTGCTTTAAAGACTAGTACCAATTTCAACTAGCTATCATTTTGTCCCAAAGGAACACTTACTGCCCTCTTTAAGACAAAGTAGAAGGGCTTTCCCTTATGAAAGCTCTCTCTAATGACTGTAGCAATGGAAGATGAAAAATGTGTTTAATGTGCTTTAACTTTTTTCTACTTATTTAAGAAAAAAATCAAACCATTTTAATGGTATTTCTACTGTGAAACCAAATTAACATGATAAACCTCTTAATACAAGTCCTTTACATTACCATGCTCAACTAAACACCTTTGACTCATTTTTTCTATACAAAGTGATACACTTCCTTACCTGGTTATTTGAGAGAGTCAAGTTCTCTTGACCTTTTGGGGAATGTTCCAACCATGAGGACATCTGTCTGACTGGAGTTCTACCGTGAAATCCTCAAAACTTACTGTGAACAGCAGTAGTTAACATTTTATCTCTGACTAGCAAGAACAGTTGCTTTGAATATCAGCAAATATAGAAGGGAGAAGTGAAATATGCTTATAACAACTTTCTCCCAGCCCTAATCAGAGACCAAGATGTTTGCCATCTGCAGGAAGCTCCTCTAATATGGGTTTTCAAAATGGAGCAGATATAAAGCATGACTGCTTTCCACACCAAATGGTGCATGGGCAAAAGCATGCTACATAAATGTCAGGGTTCTGCTTTTAAGTTGGCAAAAAATAACGTTGTGTATTGTGCCATATGTGGTAAAACAAATAAGCACTGCTCTGTGGATAAAACTAGCTTTCTGTGCCACTTGAAGTGGACCAGATAGTACTTTTCAGCTGCATTTGTACACAATGGGCAGAGCTCAGAGGGGGTGGTTATGCAAGCACTGCAAGGGAAAATAAATGCATAGAAGTATCACTGCAAATAGCTGCCTTCTTGAGATTCAGTATATATTTAGTTCCTGTGTTGTTTCTTTCTTTCAGCAGTAGTGAAGATAATGAGCTTCAAGGACTGTGGGAACCTGCAATTGCAGCAGAACTGAGATATCTTGCAAAAACATTAAAAGGACAACAGGAGATCGCACTTGAGGGGAGAGGAAGTGCAGAACTATGTATGCGGCTACTTGAATGACAAAGCTTTATGTCAAGACTCATTAATGCCCTGCTTTGTGCTTCTTTTCCTTTGCTAGGATTAATGTGTCATTTGAATGTTTTATCTTGCCTTTGAACAATTGTATTTATGAATTCTGAAAGCAGATCCAAAGTGGAGGAGCCACTGTACAGAGCGGTCACAGTTCTTTCCCCTGCAGCCACATGACATTGAAATACAACTGAGGATCCCAACAACCACTGCTCCTATCAGCTGGGGGGCTAGCCTGAGGTGAGCAATAGCAGTATCACTACAGAGAATAGCAATTTTAGAACTAATATTACCTGATGAGAGCAAAAATTGTTAAGTGGTTCACTTCTTTAGGCTCCTACATGGCTTTAACTCAAAATAAGTAAGGTCTGCTTTGTGGCCCAAATGGGAGCTTGTCTTCATGTCTTGTAATAGATGCACTTTTCTGCAGGAGAGGTAAAGCAGTATTGGTTCTCTCATCCCAAAAGTTTAATTCAGTGGAGAGTGCATTTGGTGCTGCTGTAGTTGCACTGATAGTTCTATCCTTCCATATACCTATTCTGTTTTGTAAGATCAGTGAAGAACGTTATTCAAGCATATTCAAGCATTATTCAAGCATAAATGGCTTGAAGCTCTGTCAGGGGAGGGTCAGGCTGGATGTCAGGAACAGTTTCTTCACCAAGAGGGTGGTCAGGCACTGGGACAGGCTCCTCATGGCAGTGGCCATGGCATTGAGCCTGCCGGAGTTCAAGAAGCTTTTGGGCAATGCTCTCAGACACATGGTTTGATTTTTTGGGTGGTCCTTTGGGGACCCTGGAGTTGAACTCAATGATCCTTGTGGGTTCCTTCCAACTTGGGATATTCTGTGATTCTCTGGTTATGCTTTAGGATCACTAGGCAGGGACTAAAATATATTAGCAAATTATCTGTTCTTGTTAGCAGGACAAGAGATGAACAACAAATAAACTGTTGCCTTCTGCTAAATCAGCACAAACCTGAATGTGTCCTGTTGTTAATTGTTTATGAGCTTATTTTAAGTTTCCTGTAGCAGTCAGCTCAAAATCTGCTAATATTGTTCCAAAACATAAAATCCTTGTTCTCTGCTGCATTGTAGTGATATACATCTGGGTAATGTGGGTGTAAAATGTTATTGCTCTGTCGTGGGAGAGCTTTACACCCACATTTTGCTGGTGTCAATGACTACACTTGCTAAGAGGCAAGCATGGAATCAAGCATTTAAAATAAAGTTCAATAAGCAGATTAGGCAAAGTTGTCAAAGAAAGCTGAGCTGCATAGCTGCTGTTAATGCCAGAAATCATGATGTATTGTTAAAAAAGCAAATGTTAATTGAACAATTAAAATCCACATTTACAATATGCAGAAAAGCCTGGGGGTTCTGCTTTAAAGCAAAGCTGAGTGTTTAAACTGAAACCATGTCTGCCTTGAAATGAAATGTGGAAATTTTCCAAACCTCTCATTTCTAAGTGGGTGACACGTTGAAGCTGGATGGTGCTCCACTCTTCCCGTGGTTGGAGAACAATATCTCTACTCAGCCTGTGCCATCCTGCCCTGAGTTGGCCTGTTCACACTCTGGTTACTAGGAGGTTAGCCCTACTGAAATAGGCTAATAAAATCTCCAAAGCTATCGAGACAGCCTTGTCAACCTTAAAGACAAGATGATCTTAACTACAGTAGGTATGGTTCTCTAGGTTTTAATGAAGCAAAACCATTCTGCTCACAGTGACTTACTGACAACATTTTTCAATAGTTACTTCATGATATAGCTTTTATGTGACTTTTTGCTGCATTATTAAGCAAACAGTGCATTGTAATGTAAACATTTAACAGGCTGCACAATGTTTAAGTACTAGAAAAAGAGCTGTGCTCTAAAAGGAGTGAAAAGAAAGATACTGCCATATCATCATAGATTTTAAAGATCAAATTAAAAAAAAGGCAAAAATCAAGATGGGAATTAATAAATACTCACTTATTGTTTTAGTGGATATGAATTTATTCTCTGCTGTCAGATGAACCTGGGAAGCAGGAGCACCTGAGTTAAGAATCCTGGATGATGCAAGGAGAAAACAATCCAGCTCTTTTCTGCACTGATCACTTGTTGGTACACCCCTGTACATGAGAAGAATGGATGAGTGTTTCAATTGGTTTATAAAGTCCCATATTCTGGAAAACATAAAGGAACTTTGACTATGGCATCAGTCTTAGCGACTTGAATCAGAACAGAACCCATGAACTGGGAGGGAGGATTGAACAGAAGAGTAATGTCTGGAGGGAACAATTACTCCAGAAAATTGTGAACCTTTCTTAAGGTACTAAATAGACATATCTGGGATCTTAGTGATGGTACAAAACAATCCAATTAAGAGGTACAAAATATTTTTGTAACAATGAATGAGTACTGTGTTCTTGAGCTTAACAATTATTGAATACTTGAATTTTAAATGAGATTAAAAGATAATTTTGTACATGATCTGTAATAACAGGTATTCCTCTTAACAAATATTTTGAAACAGGCAGTCAGCCACAATCAAATACTTACTATTAGAAAGGATGGGAGAACTAGATGGTTCCTGTTTACAACAGTTCTTTTATTGTTATGGAAGGTGACCAGAAGCTGGTCTTCACAGATTCTAGATCCAGTTTAGTGTGGCAAACTGAAGTCTTTAACAACAGAAAGCCCTAAATACTTCCCTCCTCTCAGAATACCGAGTATTTTGCTCTATAGATTTTGCTTCAGATGCATCCAGCTTTTCCCATTTTATTCAGTAAGCAATTAGAAATGCACGTTCCAGTTTCTAGAGGTGAGGTGATTTATTATTGCTAAGGGATGAGATACTAAGTGCCTAAACAAAATAAGTAATATAGTTTCCTCACAGAGATGAGGATACAATTTTCTTTTTAATTATAAAAATAACTGAACCATAGTAAATATAAATCTTGTACTCAAACAAGAAAATTATAAGTACTGTTAATATCTTGCTTTGTTCTTAGTATGTGATACAAGTCTCCAGTTAAGGAATTCTCCTACCCATTTATATTAAATATTTTTTGTCAATAAATAAAACTATTTATTTATCTCTTATAATTTTGTTAATGAATATATTTTTTAAAATTGTATTAGTGAAATGGACAATTGAATGTTGGTTATTTACTATATAGCCTTGTCCAGATACTGTATCTACAGCAGTTAAGTACTTGTTGTGACTGGAATGTAATCTCAGTGGTTTGGGTTCTGTTGCCTCCATGGAGCTTTCACTTCTTAATGGCTTCAGAGACTAATCTTGAGTTAAGAGCCAAACATTTTTTCCTCTGCATTACTGCAGTTGTGTTTAGATTCGTGGCTTTTAATGTCAAAAGGAAATTATAGCTCATGCATGCCCTTCCAGGCAAAATAGCTCACGCAGGGGACGTTAGAATGACTTAGAGGAAGTCTGCAATGAATTCTGGAATCAACTCATCATAATTACAAAGAAAAACAAATCTTTTACCCCATGTAATAATCTTACATTTAAGAAATTGATAATTAACTGTGAAACCTGGGAACCTGTGTTTTTGCTGGTCAGTGAAAATGATGGTGGGAAAAAGTATCCTCATGACAGATTTTTCCTGTCAGTATGTAAGGAACATCTATTTTTTTCCCCAGTTATCTGCTCTGGCACGTGAACAAGGTTACTTGTGCTTACGTATCGTATTTAATGCTCACCCTTCTGACTTTGTCACCCAGTGAGGAAGTCAAAACAATACCCCCTTTTATGTGACACCACAGACATGCAAGTATTCTAAGGTAAAAGCCAAGTGTACATTTCTCAAAATTATGGCCAGATTTTTTCTGACAATTATGACTAACAAATATATCAGTAAAACAGTTTGCACATTTTTTGGGGGAGAGGGGGCTCATAAAAGCCAAATTAATCATTTGACCACAGTGAACAGTTCACCTAGTAACAGTTGTAATCCTGCACTTGTGTTGTCATAGTCACAGTTCAAATGAGATGTTTGCATTAGGCCTAGTTATGAATCCAAGTTTTAAGTTTCAATTTGTGGTAGTGTTTTCTGTCTTAAAGTGTGTAAATATTCAAGTATTGGAATTTGTTATGATACATTTGAAGAAATGGCAGCTGAAAAGTAAAAATTCTATTAATCCAATGATTTTGTAGTTCACAGGTTTAATCTTAACAATTGAAAGTCCTTTAAAGTTTCCTCCTTTCCTTCTTCCAGTACCTCCCTTTTCTTGCCTCTTTTTTCTAGCAGCTTCTCCAGGCTTCTGCTAACATCATCACCTCCCATAATGTCTATGAGAAAAATACATTTCAACTGCTGACATAAAGGATATTAAATTGGAGAGTGGTCATTCCAAGTGAGTTTTGTGGTGATTACCAATTCCTTTTTGTCACTAACTTATAATCATTTTGAGTAATTTAAATATATCCCCGTGCAAGTAATATTCTTTTCATTTTCTCTGAAGACACAAAAATTATTGGTTATTTCTAAAAACTTGCCAACAACTTCCACCTTTGGTAGCCAGTGTCTGATTAATACCAATAATGCAGAGAATTCATTTTCTCTTAGCAGAAGTTTCCTGCTGTTCCCAGTGTTCGTGCTGTTTCCCTTGGCCCTTCTTCCCCCTGTGTACAAATAGTTGTCTCAGCAGCCATGGAATAATTGTTCTTCATCTCCCCAGAACAAACTGTGAGTCTGCTGTATCACTCAAACTCCATTTTTTGAAAGCAAAAATGTGAAAAAAAAAAACCCTACCATTTGAAATGAGTCTGTTTTGAGCTTGTCCAATCTCTTAATTATTTGCATTCATAAAGGTTCTTGGATATTAAAATGAAGAAGAAGAGATTTCCCCACCTTTATTCAAGGGTTATTTAGGTACTCAAATATGAACTTGTTCAGAATAAATCAGAAACGCTGAATATCTAAGTGCTTACTTGAAAACATGTTGAAGCACCTTAAAAACCTGTTCACCTCCAATGCTTTACATGGATTTTTGAGAGACTGACACATGATTAATATCAATTATTATTAAAAAATGACCCTCCTCATTGGCTACACAAATATGAAATTCCAGTTTTGAGAATGTATAGTTACATAAAGACATAATTTGTAAGAAGACCTGGGCAACCAGGAAAATCTGTTTTGAGGATGGTGTGTTGTGTGCACTTTTAATGTATACTGATAATATTTTGAAACGTGATATAGTAATGCCTGCAGACAAACAAAAGGAAAAAAAGTCCCCTTCAAAAAATATTTATTTTTCCAAGTTTAAGCCTCACAATAGTTTCCAGTGAATTTATTGGAAAGTACATTAGAAGAAGATTAAAAAAGCAATAAAAACTCCAAGGAGACAGGAACATGAAAACCAAGCAAACTATTATTCCCCAAGATCTAAGAAGACCCATAGCTCCTCCTTCATGGTAATAACCCTGCACACAATAATGGAAAGAGAAGCTAAAAGCTTTGAGCTTTGCCAAGAAGGATGCTCCAGGTACTGATAATTTCTTGGTTTAGGGGGAAAAGTATAAATTTTCATGCTTGGTCACTGCCATGTTCCAGACTACACTTAGGAAAGAGCTCACCAGGTTCAGCTGATGACAGAAAGAAAAGTAACAGAAAAGGTCTCAGAAAATGACTGTTTGCGTTCAAATGCAAAACACAACTTTGGGGGAGATTTTTCCTGTAATTAGACAGTGGCTTAATTTTGGGCTTGTCTTTGTATTTTCTTATAACTGAAGTTCTCATAAAACAGAAAAAGCTTCACTGTCATTGTATGCCTATGTGAATGGTTGTTTGCAAAGTGATTTTCTAGAGTTTGGGATGTGTACTTAATGACAGACATGCAGTTAACATTTATATATTTTATGTGTTCAGGATGAGCACTACTGAAGAAAAATGCAGTATATTATTGAACTCTGGGGAAATCATGATAGGCATATAACTAGGTGGTCTTAGTTATAATTATGCTTCCTTAACCTCTACTAATCTGCAATGAAATCACATTTTAAATTCAGTTGGGAATCAAGTTTACTCATTTTATTCATTTTCCTTGTCACAGTTGGAACCTAAACTGGCACAGATTTTACACTGCATCTATTTCATTGACCACAGTGGTGCTCATTTATGACGTGATAGAAGATGCAGTCCTTTTAGTTTTACACAATTTAGAATAATGCGTTCAGACAAGATTGGTATCTGGCTGGTGGTGACGTAAAAGTCTGACATGCTGTAACAAAGAACAGTGTGAGGAAGAAAGGACAGTACCATTTCATTCCCATTGGCATTGCCTTATTCTGTGCTTCTAGGAAGACAAAGTTAGCATGGTGATATATTCTAGTAGAGATGGAAAAGTAAGAAACACTTGGGAGGTACCTTTATGGTACTGTATACTTGATGTTCATGGTACTTGCTATTATTTCAGACAGCAGACAATGTTTGTTTTATGTAAATTATTATTTGAGTGGGTGCATACAAACCTATCTATGCATTTTCTCCTAACACAGTATTAAGTTTCCTAATGTAGATGATTACAATTTATGAAATTAAAGTGATAAAATACTTACAATATTGTCTACATTATTTTGAGAATCTTGCTGGGGTATCTCAGAGGCACTGTTGCACTGGTGCTGCTATACTGGCTCTGCATCACTCCAAGAAACCTGTTTTCAGTGAAGACTGGTAAAGGCATGTTATAGAGGGGCAAGAAACCCTAGAAGCAAAATGCACCGACATGCACAATGTGTCATAGTGATAATTACAAACATGCACTGAGATTTTGAATGGGGTAAACTTTGAATGGGGTTGTGAGAGAAACACAGTGAGAACAAGGCAACAAAGCGAGCACTACATGGGGAACAGCAGGCTACACATCATGTACAGAAATTTATTGTAAAAACATTTCTCATCTTTCCACATGGGTAGAGTAAGGCATCACATTTTGAGTGGAAAAAGAAGAAGCACATACATTGTAGCTGAGTGGTGTGGGTGAGGTAACACAGAACAAGTCAAACCTACCTCCATGGCTAAGGAATTTATTTTTTTTGGCCTTTTTGTGTGTGCACTGATTTTATATTCTATGCATACTTTGTAATTGTATGAAATATTCATTGCGTACATGTATGCATATAATAGTCTGTGTATGGACATATGAATATTAGTTCTTGAAGAATAATCTAACAAAAAGCTCTCATTTCAATGACATCAGGTCTTTTTCACACTGTTCAGAAAGTTATTAAAATGATCTTTTATCTTTACTACTTTTAACTTTGTTTCTTATGCAAATTAAATTACCTACCCATGTGTGGTTTCTCTCTGTTATTGCATACCTTTTAACTAACTGAGAAAGTCCAACAAATGTGACAGAGGGCTGATAGTGTCACATGCATTAGCTTCTAGCTATTTCGTGGAAAGGGATGCTTGGGTAAAGAAATTAGAGTATTATCTTATGCCAGAAAAACTGTAGCACACAGTTCACTCATTAGACACCATCAAATCTGAATATTTGAGAAATATTGCTGCTCTAACATGAAGAAACTTTGGCTGGAGTTTGCATCGTGCTAAACATCAAGGAGTGTAATTACAAGCTACAAATCTATAGGAAACCTTGTATCTTTGTTTCCACAGTTCTCAGAACAACTTTCATTATGTCATACTATTGTACTGAAAACTGTACAAAATGTTTCAGTCACTGATATTATAGTGAACTATTTATAGATTTTTCTTTCTTTTCCTTATAACATCCTTGCCTCACATGCAGCAAATTGGGCAGGCATCTAAGCCACCACTTGCCTTCAGACCAGGATGGAAAGTAAAACGATGTGAGCTGACTTCTACATGCCTGTCAAATGCATTTGTGAATTGCTGTGTTAAACTGACTTGTTCTGTACATGGGATAAAGCATAATCAAAATGTTACTTATTCAGCGCACCTTTCCTAGCAGAAGTACATTTCAAGTACTTTCAGTTGATCTTTCAGTCAATAATTTGGAGGAAGGGATACTTAAGAGGTATGAATACTGTAGCAATATGAAAAGCATTTATTTCACTTTTTTATCATATTTAGAAAAAATATTTTCAGTTGGAAATAAGCTTGAGAGGTAAAAATCTCTTGAAGCCATCAGTAGCTGAAAACAGTGAGGAAATGCTTAATCTGCCCTAACTCTGGAGTTCATCTGTAGAACCTCTGTATTAAATACTCATACGTTACTTGTTCTACAGACCTTATGGATCTTGGCTGCCCTTGCACTTGCCAGTCTGTCAGAAGAACAGTTTATCTACTTCTGGGAGTAATGATAAGATCTCTTAACAAGCTTTAATAAAACTTTTTTCACAATGCCCTTGAATACTGTAAAAGACTATGGATATGGCTTCTCAAGAATCACTTAGTTACCATCATGTCTTGTTATGCTAGCCACATACTCTGTTTAACAAAATTGTTGAGATTTTGTTATGTTTACGTGTTTTGGTCCTTCAAGAGCCTTCTGCATATACACACCCTTCACATGTGTTACTGTCAATGATACAATGTTCACTGCATTATTTCTTAAGATACTCTACTGTCCTCACCTCATGACCACTGTATCGTATTAGCAGAGCCTTCCCACTATGTATTTATTCCAGAGCACTACTGATATTAGAAGTCTTGCAGCTCTTGGAGGCTGCCAAACTTCTCTCTGCTGGAGGCCTGGCTTCCTCACTTCTAGAAATAACGTGTCCTTCGTAATTTAGGAACACTCACTGGAGATGAGCTATTCCATGGTAACCCTCTGCTCTACCCCATGGCAAACATGCTAGCTATCCTTTGAGTAAGGTCAGTTGTAAAGCCTCTCCTTCACCCTGGATTAAGAGCACTCGCATGATATTTAGAGGCCAACAGACTGCGATGCCATGTTGTGCAGCCATGTAGCCCACCTGTCTCTTCTCCCATATGAGCCCCTGGCTCGTGCAAGCTGCCCATAGAGTGGTTCACATCCCCCTCTCTCAGGGCATCTCTCCAACATTGGCAGGCCCAGGCCACCTGTTTCCCCATTGCCCCATTCTGCAGATGCTGGAGGCGTGTGGGACTCCAGCCACAGCCCTCAGAGCCAGACCTGGAGCTATGTGAGGCACTGAGGCATGTGCCACATGGCCGCCACCACCCTGCTTCCCTTTGCTTTGTGCTATGCAATGGCTGCTGGGTTGGGTGGCAGATGCCTGAGGTGAACCCCTGGGGATATAGTTGGGTGTGCTGTCCGTCCGTCCGTCCATCCATCCATCCATCCATCCATCCATCCATCCATCCATCCATCCATCCATTATCCTCACATCCATATACCCGTCCGTCCGTCCGTCCTTCCGTCTGTCTGTCTGTCTATCTATCCGTCCGTCCGTCCGTCCGTCCCCGGGCCGCCTCTCCGCGGATCAGCCAGCAAGGGGCGCTGGGCGGCGGGTTTGCGGGGCGGCGGGTTTGCGGGCTGCGGATCACCTGCAGCAGCGGGGGGGCCGGGAGCTCCGCCCTCCCCCCCCCGCCGTTAATCGCATCCCCCTCCCCCTGTGCCAGGCACTGGCACTGAGGCGGCCGAGCCGCTCCGAGCCGTGCCGAGCCTCGCCAACCTGCTGCAGGCGGGCGGGCACCCGCACCCCGCTCGCAGCCGGGGCCGGGCTGGGGCTGCCGCCTCCGCCATCTCCGCACTTGCCCCAGCCCGGTAGGGCGGCCAGCCTTCGGCCGCCTCCTCCTCCTCACCGGCAGCCACCGCCGCCGCCCGGCAGAAAGACAGAGCGGGGGAGCCATGGCCGAGGGGGGCGAGGGCGAGGACGAGATCCAGTTCCTGCGAACTGTAAGCGCCGCGCCTGCATCCCCCTCCTCCGCGCTGGGCGACGCCCGGGATTTGCCCTGAGAGGGCACCGGGACCCGGGGGGGTTAGGGGGGATGCTGCCGGGTGTGGGGGGCTCCGAGCTGCCCCCCCCGGGGGGGGGTTAGTGGGGTTGGGGAGCGGGGAGCGGCGGTGCCGCGGTGCGGGGGCGGCCCGGGGGTGGTGGGGGGCGGGCAGGGCTCCCCCGCCGCCTGCCCGCAGGTATCCGCCGCTCCTACTGCGGGGAGTCCCCGGCTTCAGGCTGCGGTCGCGCTCCTCGTGTGAAAACAGGTTTTATATATTAAAAAAAAAGAGTGGCCTCTCCCCTCGCAACCCGCTCCGCAGCAAGGTTTCCGCTAACTTGCGGGGCGCCCTCCTCGCTGAGCACGGACTAACCCCTTTTCTGGTGTGGGCATCCCTTCCGTACGCCTGTCTTCTTCAGTCCCGAGCACGTCAAGCGCTAGAGCACTTCTTCCCCGAGTTTAATTAATACGTCGGGACTGCCGCTTTTTACGCTTCTCGAGGTTATTTGTCTTCTAGCGACGCTTTTATTTACCTGCTGGGCCATCTCCCAAGTGCCGCTTGTACGCACAGCCCCAGCAAGTTTTGTAGATGGGCATATTTGCATGGTGCTGTACGCACGCCCTGTCACAGCTTTTGGAAAAATTGCTGAGATGTTTGATAGGATGATATAGAGACACTGAGACCATGTGGTACAGCTCATTTTCCTTTTTATTTAGTGCAGTCTGACTTAGAAAATGTTCATGATATATGTCTTGTAAGAAAATGCATAGAAAGGAGGGGGAAGCAAACCATGTAGATAACGTATGTGAAACACTTCATCTGCTGTTGGCAGCATTATGAATCCTGGATCTCGGTGGTCCTAGCTTTATTTCAATCAGAAACTGGGAGATAATAGATAAATTTCCTGTTAAAATATTTTGAGTTCTTGGAAGGTCTGGTTAGGCAGGGAATACAGCTGTTATGCAACACTAGCATGAAAATTGTTGACTTTTTTTTTCCCCTCTCAGCATTATTTGACTTGTATTGTAGCATTTTATAACACCTAAAGGCAAAACAAAATACTTCTTTGAAGGAAAATGTGCCATTCAATTTATGAGTTTTATTGTTAGTCCTTTTGCTGGTGAACATTTCTGGGAGACTTGTACCATCACAGGCAGGCTTACTGCAGGTTTGAATGTTAAGCGTAGCTCATGGAAGTGCTGTTATCTGAATGCTTAATAGGGAAAGAGAAGCAGGGAGCATGCTAATACTGCTCTGCACAGACAGAGTGTTACACCACAGCACCTGACAGCAGCAGCACATTATGTAAAAACAACCCTCCTGATAATGTGCGTCAGGCTTAGCAGAGATCTGGCAAACATAGCCTTAGACCATCCTGGACGTTTTTTTAGGATGTCGTACTGGTGGAAAAATGACCTTGAACAGGGTAAACTGAGGCACAGGGAAGGCTTTTTGTGTAGTGAAATAAAATAATAATAATAATAAAAATAAATAACATTTTTGCATGAAGTAGTGAAACTTAAATGTGTAGTTATTTGTAAGTAGTGAGTTTTTTACTTCTCTTTTGTTGGAGTTATGAACGTTGCTTGGAGAAGTCAGTTGCTTTAAGATGTAACCTGTGTAGTCTTCCTTCTGTCCTTAGAAAGTTTGGATTAGCTTTCTGTAAAGCTATTAGGTATGTGTAAATTTCTGGATGGCATTGATAGAAAGCACTCGAAATCAACTGTTACCTGATAATTGCTGCAGTTTCTCTGCTGAGTTATTTATTTTTGAAACAGTAATTAGGGACAGATGGATTCATGAATGTTTTGGTAGTTAAAATAGAACTTTTCAAAGAACACCTTATGCAAGCAAAAAAGCTTTCTGTGCTCTGAATACCTTAATCATGACATCTGTAGGCCCACTACATATAGACAGTATTTTCTGTCTTTTGATAGCTCTGGATAAACTTCATGAAAATTCAGGTTCTCTTTCTGATGTTGCAAAATTACTGTAGCTGTCTTTAGAGTTTGCCCTGGAATTTAAGCACAGTGTATTTTTTTTTTTTTTTTATGTTTAAAGAGAGATTAAATTTTCTTCAATAAAAAGATGCCTTTCTTTGCAGTTAGCTATTAAACTGCATTTATGTTTGTAATTTACATGTTGATTGCTAATTTTCTTTTGTGTGTGTCTGTGTCTTTTTCTTTCCTCTACACACGTTCCTGTTTCACCCAACAATTCCTCTTCTCTTGGTGCTGTTTATCTTATGAAGATGATGATGATGATTATTATTTTATTAATAATAAGGTGACATCATGCATTTGCTCCTACAAATTTGCTGCTAGGGTGAATGTCTGTTTCAGTTGGGAATGGTTTGATATGTCACTTCTGAAAAGTGAACATAACCTGTTAATGCCCTGGGTTTCTGGAGGTGTCAGTTCCTATATTGATCGAGACAAACCCAGACAGACTGGAATTCAGCCCTTCTCCAGGAGGTTTTATATAGTCCTGTGAATTATAGACGTCTCCACAGACAGTGGTCTCCTCATTACTTTGCTGAATATGGCAGGTGGAGGTACCCTTATGTTACATGTACCCATTTTTAGGCTTGGATTTGCATTCCCCTGACCTCCCACTAAAGGCATGCATGAGTTGCAAGGGGAGTGAAGAGGAGCAAGTATCCTGCTTTTGGTTTTATTAGTTGTATGTCTGGAGGATCGCCACCTCCCTGTAGAGGATTTATTTATTTATTTATTTATTTAATATTACAAAGGAGAAAGATGTGTACAAAATAAACTTTAATTGTTTATTCTTTATGTTGAATAACAAAAACTGTTTATAGTTAACAGGGAAATGACTAGTTTACTTCTTTTCTTTTGTTTCAGGATATATAATTTATCAAAAGGGAAAATAATTCAGAGCTCCACAGGAGAACAGAAAATGTATTTGCCTAAATGCATAGGCTCCTTTCATAATGTGTACGTTCAAGGACTGACTTTTGTGGTTCAGTACGCACATAAAGGCCTTTGTGTGGAGGGGTGTTGTGGAGGATAGGGTTGAAACAGTAGCAGTATTTCAACAAAATACTGCCTAGGGGTATCCTTTACACTGGTTAAAGATGTCCTGAGTTTTGGAAGCAATTATGTACCAATGAGTGATGAGATGTTGCAATTCAGCTATTAGATCTCAGGATGTTCCTGATGCCAGTACATCTGTTTTCCTGGAGCTGTGGAGTTCCTTGCATCAGAGACAGGTCTTCTTTAAGATGTTTATGGTAGGTGACACCATCAAGACACACTGAAGTAAGTCTGATGGGGTTATGGTCTTTCTCACTGTCCTGTAAGACAGTGGAGGCTAACGTGCCTGTCAGAAATCAGAAGCAGTCAGTGTGAGCAGCACATTTTCCACAGGTTCTTTGAAGTCACTGTCTCTTTTTTTTTTCTTTCCTTTTCTTTCCTTTTCTTTCCTTTTCTTTCCTTTTCTTTCCTTTTCTTTCCTTTTCTTTCCTTTTCTTTCCTTTTCTTTCCTTTTCTTTCCTTTTCTTTCCTTTTCTTTCCTTTTCTTTCCTTTTCTTTCCTTTTCTTTCCTTTTCTTTCCTTTTCTTTCCTTTTCTTTCCTTTTCTTTCCTTTTCTTTCCTTTTCTTTCCATTTTTTATTAATTAGAATGCTGATGTTGTTCTGTGCTCCCTGCTCCGCCCCCCTATTTGTTTAATAAGGTCTCTTGCTTGTGTGAGTGTGTTCTGTGCTGCATTATCTTGTACATGGACTTAATTGTTCTGAGTACGACTATGACTGTCAGAGGAAATTGGAAGGATACTTTCCAACACTGGAAATGTACTTCTAAATGAAGTTAAATGTTGTTTAGGTTTGATGTGCAGAAGATTTTGCTAACTCAGTGCTAGGATTTTGTACTTCAGATGATAAAAGAATGGAGTTTGTGGCAGAGAATTTTTCTTCGCTCTGAAATGAAGAATGTGGTTCAAATGTAGTTGTGTTTGAAGGACGGAAATTCTGTGATTCCAGAGTCACTTCTGTTGCAGATATTCCTCCTTATAAAAGCATTTAAACAAGGACTGCCACTTCAAATATGATTAACAATCACATACTTAGGTGCTATCATGAATGAAGATGGAACTACAGGACAAAGAAAGAAGCTGGACAAACCGGATCTTAAGATTATTTTAAGATGATAAGAAATGAAACATGAGAGGATTTGTTTCTATGTGTATCTCTTGGTGAAATAGAATAGAAATTATTTTTTTTTTCCTCTACAGTGCTTTTCAGTTACTGTTTATCTTTAAAGTATTTTTTTAAATCATAATATGTAATACCTTTGATTCTGTTAGCTGCAGTCATCAAATGTACAAATGCAGCTGCCAATGTGCACTGAGAAAAATGCACAAAACCAGCCTTGGATATTAGGAACGATCTTAGAAGGCAAAAACATTGAAAGACGATTTGGCTAGCCTTTGTTTATGTTGAAAGCTATTCCTTGTAACTGTCTGTGTGTGACTTCTGAAGATTCACCAGGGACTGGCACAAGAGACCACTGTTTAACAGCTCATGTGAGAGATGGTGTGGCTGCCATTGCAGTGTCTGTACTTGCCTCTCTAAGGCACTGCACTGCAGTATGGATACTGAATCCACTCTCAAATTCTGTTTTGGAATTGAACTGGACAGACTGTGTGTAGTGAATGCATTTTAGCTAGGACACTTAGTCCATTTCTTATTTGAGAATTGTGTGAATATTTTGCATATCAATGTTTTAATTCCTAAATTGTTAGACAAACATTCTATACCACCCTTAGAGTGATTATCACTGGATAAAATCAGTTGTTTGCTCCGTGTACTGTCTTGTCTGGTGTTTTGCATCTGGAGGTTGTCTGTATGGGACACATGAGGAAGCTCCATAGCAAGCAGCTGGTCCACCAGAGAGACAAGTTTCTTGCTAGAGTTAGCTGGCTTGTGTTTTGATGCATAGAGAACTCCTCTTCCTTTCAGTGCCTGAAAGTGTTATAATGGATGGTGCTGCTTAGCATCATGAAGGCCCAAGGAAAATCTATCACAGGAACTTGAGCTGTGGATACATTGTAAGGAGAGAATTCCATTATAAACACTGATTAACTTCTGACCGAAGACTTAGCACAATTTCAAGAGCTACATCTGCCTTGGACTTCTTTACTATAATGCTACATTATTATAGGTGTATTTTAAAGGTGGCTTTCCTTTTATATAGCTGTGTGGAAAATGCGCGTGATGCTTCTAATTCAGGAAAGTACACCAGTTCTTGTGCAAAGATAAGGGTGTGTTGAAATATTTCTCTGAGTCAAGATAAAAGATAGGCAAGTGACCATATGGGAGAATAATGAAAGTGGGCTGCATCCACGAAGTACATGAATTAAACTAAAAATACGGAGATCTTTTCCTCCTGATTTTTTTTTTTTTTTTAACTTACAGGTGTTATGTATTAAAACTGAGTTTTGGTTTTGTTTTCTAAACTGTTGATTAAATTTACTGAATTGGCTCTAAAAGTAGACTTTGTTATGTGTGGACAGCAAAAGAGAAGTTAGAAACTATCTGTGTGTGTAGGTGCTGGGCTTTCCTATTTTTCCTGATAAAACGTAAGTGACATAAATTTGTTCCTTTTTTGTGTCACGGTACTAGTACATAAATAACCTTTGTTGAACTGGTAAATGGACACATTTTATAAGGATGATGAAAGAAGTTTAAATTTTTCTTCGTGGTTGTTGTGGTTTGAACTGTGGTTGATTAAGATTAAGGAAGTCAGCAATGTACTTGCTATATTGTCCAAACATTTTTTTTCTTAATCTGTGCACAAAAAGAATATCTCTTTAGTCATTATCAAACAGTTACTTGTAATGCTATGGAGAAGTCTCAGAATGAAGCCCTGCTGTTGTAAATATGTACCACACATTTATTAGGTACTGATAAGAATGTCTAAAATAAATACATTAGTCAAATGAACAAGTATTTTTTTTATTTTACAACCACTTGTTTAAAAAAAGATGGCTTAAGATGGCTTATGTTTGTAATGGTTCCCCTGGTCACATAGGGTAACGAAGTGCTGTTTGAGGTCTCATGAGTGAAACTTGGATCCCACCAAAGGCAGAACTATTGACTTCAGAGGAACCAGGTTTTCATCTCCTGACTTTGTTTGCAGGCAGACTGACTACAAATGTGTGCCTAATAGTTTTTACCGTGTAAATGTCAGTTTGCTTCTGAAAACCACAAAACTCTGGAAAGATTCAGTATTCTGATTGGAATTGCTTCTAGTTACAACGTTGTTAGGAGACTTTCATTGTTGTCTATCGGATGGATCTTCTAGTGCAGCATTTCTGGGAAATCAAGCTCTATTAATATCTGGAGATGGCTGTCCCTCTAAAGTGGAAATAAAATTGCAGGAATTCTCTGTTTTGTATTGGTCAGGGGCTTTCTCTTTTATACATCATAAACAAGAATTTTGCTATTGATTGCAAGGGGACACTTCCTCAAAAGAATAAATTCTCAAGACAAATAACCACTAGGGGCAAATGAGTAATGTTTTCCCATTAATACCATTTTCGACTTCATCTTTGAACAAAAGTGCAAGAAAGTTCTGTATCTCAAGAGAGAGTTTACTACTGATGTATGAGATAAGACTATCAGAAGCTGGGCTCTGGCTTGATTGAGCTACTTGGTTTGAATTTTCTCCCCAAGCATTGAGCGTAGGTGAATAGAAACAGTTGTTATTGAAGTACATAATCCAGACACCTTAACTTTTTAACAAACCATAACTTTTGTCCAAAGTTATGCATATGCATTGCAAAGAGCTATTTAATTTGGGTTAACTTTTCCTTTGTTTGTATGCATTTGCATTTATAACATGAATTCTTGAAGTAAAATTAATGTTATCCACAAGTAGTAGGAAGAGGATATGATATTTCTGAAGAAAATTAAACAACAACAAAAAAAAAAAACAGGGCAGATTTTTCAGTCATCGTATCTTGTCACTGCTTCCTTAGATTAAGAAGCTTTAAAAGATGCTTTCATGGCATGTGGCAAATAAAATAACAACCTAAGAGTAATGTATTTTCTCTTAATGAAAGCTGAAAATGTGAAACCTGTTATTTCATCTTTCAGGCATCTTGAAAACACCCATTTTAAATCTTAACCGTGGTCAGAAGGAAGTGAGAAGAGAGCACTTGAATTATTTATGCAGTTTATACCCTGGAAATTCTCCCAATAGCAAAACAAGAATAGCATAGCCTGGCATAATTCTCTGTCTCTTGTCAAAATCCTACAATAATTATAAGACCTATACTACATTCTGCAAGTGTATGATACTGAAAGCCATGTCTTGCTGTGCTTTGTGCCCCACTCTGGAAGACCCCTTGAAGGGGATGCCTGATGCACGTCAGTAAATGAGAAAAGGCACAAAGGGACTAGTTTAGGTAACAGCTGAAGCCTTTTAAAGGCAACCATAGCAATGCAGAGCTACTGCAATATTCTGTGCCCATCAGGGGAACAGCAATGATATTTCTTTATTGTCACTGCCAATAAACAGAACAACTTAAGAGAATCACAGAATTTCTAGGTTGGAAGAGACCTCAAGATCATCGAGTCCAACCTCTGACCTAACGCTAGCAGTCCCCACTAAGCCATATCCCTAAGCTCTACATCTAAACGTCTTTTGAAGACTTCCAGGGATGGTGACTCCACCACTTCCCTGGGCAGCCTGTTCCAATGCCTCACAACCCTTTCAGTAAAGAAGTTCTTCCTAACATCTAACCTAAAACTCCCCTGGCTCAACTTAAGCCCATTCCCCCTCGTCCTGTCACCAGGCACGTGGGAGAACAGGCCAACCCCCACCTCGCTACAGCCTCCCTTGAGGTACCTATAGAGAGCGATAAGGTCGCCCCTGAGCCTCCTCTTCTCCAGGCTGAACAAGCCCAGCTCCCTCAGCTGCTCCTCGTAGGACTTGTTCAGTAGAGCAACCACTGAACAAGTGGCTCTACAAGAGCAGCCACTGCCTGCAACATCATCACAGAAAAGATCATCCCAGTTTTCTAACAAAGACTAGCAGGAGCTTCCACCTACTTCTATGGCAGCATAGCTTTATGCTGTGCTCACTTCTTAGTAAGCCTGAGCTTCACTAACTAGTTGTGTATTCACTTGTGAAAGAAACCTTTCTCTCTGTTTTTTTTTTCCTTCCTAATAACAGTGATGTTTGATGTTACTTGTCAGGTAAGTGTTCTTCAGATATGCTGCTACTCCCAGGGCCCAATGATATGTAATGCAACTATAGGTTTGAACAGACACATTTGAGACATATTGTGATTTAGTGGAAGCTTTGCTTAGCTTCTCAGCATTGTTTTAAAATAAAACAACAACAACAACAACTCCATTTTGCACTGACAAAAATTCTTGTAGAAACATGATGTAGATTTCATTTTGATATAGAAGTTTCCTGCAATCCTATGGAGGAAATGCTCTTGTATTTTGGATAGTTCCAAGATATTATGTGTGGTGTTATGCCTCCAAGTCCACATCAGAATTGCATTAGCGGTGTCTTACACGAGAGTACTATATTCAGTAAGCTATACACTGGTTAATTTGCAGTTGCTTTTCTTGGAACTTTCAACCTCTGAGTCCAGCATTTTTCGTTTGATCTCTCTTGTTTTTCCTTTTTATTATCGTAGCTGCTGAGACCTCTCTGTCTTCTGGTATTGGGTTTGATTGCTCTTCCTGATACAGTTTGACACACTTCAACCCAAGTCTGTGGCAGAACTTGCTACTGTCTTTATTTATTAATTTAAACGTTCAAACTGGTAGAAGGATGTTTTCCTGAAGGTGGCTCTTAAACTTGGAATTTGTTTCTTTTTTATTTTTTTTCCTTGTTGTCTTGATATGACAAATGGCAAGGACAAGGTCTTTTTTTTTTTTTTTTTTTTTTTTTTTTCCTCTTACAGAACAGGAAAATAACTATATTAAAAATGTCACATCAAGTTTACCAAGTAGGTAAACAAGTAGATTGATAACATCTGATGCTTTTGGAGTCCTTCAGCTCAAAAATCCTTAATTTTAGCTGTACAGCATTTGATGAGAAAAGGAGGGATGTGTGAGGGAGGGATGTCAAATCTCATACTGAGTTTTGTCATCCTCTTGAGAGGTATACCTTGGTGCCTGGCTTTTCTCCAAAATAAAACAGATGTTTATGACTAGAAATTTTAACTCTGAGTTTAGGTTCATGTAGGTTTTTTTTTTTTTTTTTTTTTTTTTTTTGATAATGAAGGAGAAAAATAAGAATTATGTTGTAAGCTTTTTGTGTTCTTAAAGATGAAGAGAAATATATATATTTCTTTTTCTAGGAGAAATGCAGCTAAAAAAATACACAAAAAGCACTGTATAGCTGCAGTTTTAAGTACTGGAGAACTTACACATCTTTATTGACTGCAGCCAGCTGAGAATGGAGATGTTTACTTTAATTTAGGAATTGTCATACCTGTTTGAATCATAGAATGGTTTAGGTTCGAAGGGGCCTTGAAGATCATCTAGTTCTGTTCCCCTCCTCCCCCTGTTGCCCCCAGCAGTCATAATATACTGATAATCAGTAGATGAATAAGATACGTCAGGCTGCAATGTTGGTATATTTTATTGAGAATGTTACAGGCATCACTTTTTTGATTGTTCTAATTGTCAGAAGTAATGTATAGCTCTTCTTTTTTATTCTGAGATTTCTAGCTGAATTTTAGCTTATAACTTATGTGTCTGCTGCAATTGCAGCTGCAGTCTCTAAATTTTTTCTTTCCTTATTTACTTCTTAGTTACTTCTTTAGATCTGTTAGTGAAGCAGAACTATATATTTTCTGTTTTACCTGTATTTTTATTCTGTGCTCTGTTCTGCATTTTTTTTTTTTTTTAATTTAAACAAGCATCAGTGACTATTCTTCCCTTCCAAACCGATTTGTTTCGGGGGATGCCCCTCAGACTTGGTAAGTCACTGCTCTCTAGAAGTCCTGGCTTAAGGAATCATTTACTCTGGCCTTCTGCACAGGGGTGTATTCTGTTGACTCTGAGGAAAGGGTTAGTGGAGAGGTGCTGTATCAGTTTTCCTAAAGCTCTAATCCTGTAAAGTAATCCTACTAATATGGTGTGTGAGAAATGCTCAGGCTTCAGAACTTGATGGGAGAGATTTGTTTCCATGCATGGCACCTGCATTTCTGTTTACATAGGAAGGCCTTGCTTCACTTTTGGTTTACTAGCAGAATTAACTAACATGGGTTGGAACACGCATTCAATGAAAGAATGAGTTCAATTGGGTAGTGAACTGTGGGAGTGTTAACGCTAACAAAATTCTTTATGTATCTATGTGATTTCATATCAGTGAGTGAGATTTTTTTTATGATGATTTATGTCTGTTACAGAATTACAGTTTGACAATTGGAACCACATCTAGAACTTGGGAAGCGCGCTTTGTTGTAGTAAGTTCTTATTCAAAAGTTATGGCTTGCTATTAGTAGTTATAGCCTAGTAATTTGGTTTATTGGGAGGTGCAGAGAAATGAACAGTTCTGGGACTGAAATGGGTTTGTAGCTATGTTGCACGCTTTAAATACAGTAATCAGCTGAAGAAAATCCTGATATTCCTTTCAAAATTTCTAGCTGGATCTCATTTTCCCTGCTGAAGGAATAATAAACTGTTTAAGTGAAAGAAATGCATAAAACAGGCAGGTTGGTATATCAGGTTGTTAAAGGCTATTTCATTAGTAAAAGTGCAGAAGAAAATACTTCTGGCCAAAAAATGTATTTGTACCATAAGCTTAAAACCAAGTGCCGCATTACAAAGACTGCTTCCAATATAAACATGGCTGTATTACCTGTTGCTTAAGTTCTACTGCAAGTGTAATGGAAATCAATTGATTTTAGTCAGATGTTTAGCAAAATAATCTACTCTGTATCATTAAACATTTTATGAACCAATTTGCTTGCCCAGGACTTCAGGGGGGTCTATATGGCTATATGTTTCTTTTAAGTCTGGTTCTGCTCTCGCTGGTGATAATGCCAAGCCTCTTCCTCTAGACTTGAGCACATATCATCTTGTATGCTCTTTGTCTACAATTTTAAGCACAGTTAATGTTTATCTCATTTATGCCCCCAAAATATGTGACCTTCTTTTCACACAATTAGCTTTAAAATGTGTATGCTTCACTAATTGTGCTTCAAAGTGTTTACATCTAAATGCTGGTAAACCATTCCAACTTTGCCATGGAGATGTACCTGCTTGTCCAATGCAACAAAGGTGATAATCTGTTGCTATCTGAGAAGAAAGCTAGATGTTTCTTATTCTGCAAATCTCCTGAAGTCTTCATTAATTCTTCATTAATGAATGAAATATTGCTCTTGCAGAGTAGTATCCTTAATTTGTGTTAGCAGTGCACTTTTACTGTGTCCAGCATAATTTTTATGTCTTCTATGGAATTCCAAGTCAACTCTAATTTGAGTTTGAGGTTATGTATACTGTTTAAATTACTCAGGATGTCATACATACTGTGAGGGAGTACTGGTTTTTAGGTATTTGATATGTACAAAATGCTTACTTTTCTTATTCCTTTTACTCTTCCAGTCCCCTATCTTTCTTTGTATCTTTTTTTCTTCTCACTTTTTAAAAATTAAAGCAAAACAAAAAACAACAACAACAACAACACAAAAAAAAAAAAAAAACACATTTTTAAACACTTTTTTTTTCCTGGTCTGTATTGTAAGATTGGAGACCTGACTTGTCTTGAAGCTTTTACTTTTAAGTGAGTACAGTTGCTTTTGTTTAGTTAATAAAGAAAGTTTCAGTTATACTTCAAGGTAAGCAACTATTTTGTCACAAAGGGTTTCTGAGAGATCTTGGGATCTCCTGTGATTTATTTGTTGTCTGTAAGCCTAATTAAAGCCAATTTTAGGGATATTAGATTAGCACTTCCTGGAACTGAGCTCTCACTGTGCAGTGTTGCTCTTTCAGACGACTGCATTAGCTATGGCAATGGTGAAATTGCAAAAATTAGGTACACTTTCAGGTTCATTCAAAAGAGCATGTTAATGGTGAAATGTCTACCTTTTTTTTTTTTTTTTTTCTCCCAGTGATCTGATCAGAATAGCATACTTTGTACTCAGAATGTATAGTAAAAAACATATAGGTATAACAGGAGAAGGTCTTTTTGCTTCTACTCCTGTTTTTCTGCTTGGTGTAGTCTGTCTCCTTGACTCTTGGCTTACAGTAAAATTGACAGGCTTTAATGGAAAGGTCTGCTGAAATAAGCTGAAAATTCACTATATTTATTGAATTTTCCATAAATGGAACCAAACTTTCTGTGCACCCTTGCATATTTTGTATTCTATATGTGGTTTTCCAGTTGTCCAGAGGTTTCTTTGTTATCGGAAATAAACTGTTTCAAATGATGTATACAGCATGTTCTCATGATTATGTTAATGTAAGATGTTGTGTAACTAACTTCTTTTTTCTTTAAGCATTGAAATTAATGTGAATCAGAATAAAAATAATGAAACAATAAATATTGACTGCTTGAAAGCACACATTGTTTGCATCTCACTTCTGTGTATCTTGTTGCTGATTTGTGTCTGTTCTAGACCTTTTAGGGATTTGTGTATCTATACATCTCTATATATTTTTGTCTAAACTAACCCATATCTGGAATCTAACCCAACTTTCAATTTGTAAATTCTTTCAAAAACTGTCCTCCCTGTATGATGGTAGTTCTATGTTCAGAAGAGGACATGTTGGGAAAAATGTTATAAACAGCTGCTTGTCCTCTTTTAAAACTGATCTACTGGTGTGCATTGTTTTGTCCTTTGTGCAACTCATGCTGAAGTCAAGGTTAATGTATTTCTTTAATTTGGATTCAGTGTTCTGTTATATAGAATATGTTCTTATATTAAAAATGTTTATATCCTAAAGAACTTATATTATTGTAATAATCTTACACTCACTGTAGTTTTATGATTAATAAATAAAATGCTTTATCACACTTTTTTCCATGGCTATGGATAAAGAATTATTTTGAAATTTTTAATACAGAAGAGATGGACATCACTTTTATATGTTACATAACAGTTACGTAAGATTCTTGTGACTTGTTTTTCTTTTTTTGCAGAGAACCGTTTTTTTTTCCATGAAAACAGTAGCAGTAGTTTCTCTTTGTCCTATGAAAGTGTTTTTTTTTTTTTTTTTTTTTTTTTTTTTTTTTTTTTTCCTCCCCTCAGGGTGGAACGCAACCTCTATTTTGTAATTAACGTTTCTCAGTAAGGTGGCAAAATACAGTAAAATCATAAATACATTTTGTAAGACTGGAGACATATTGTTGAAAGCTATGTCAGTGTTTGGGTCAGAGAACAAAAATAATTTGGATAGACGTGGATACTTCTGATCTGGAAGGTAGCCCAGAACACCTATTCCTTCCACTCCTTATGAGGTAAGGGAAACGATGTTATGAAAGAGACTTTCATCACTACTTCCAAACTTGCAAGATACAAAACAGAGAGATCAGAATCAGGCTATGCAGGTTTGGTACTGACTCCCAGAAGAAATTCCTTCTCTGTTGGCTCTTCCTTGCTGCTAAGATATTAGATGCTAGTACAAGAGAAGGATGGCCTGGAATGGTTTGTGTTACTACCATGAAACCCTCTGGTCTATGGAGGGCAGTTCTCTCACAGTAACTGTCGATTTTTTGGCTGGTTCAGCTGGAAATTTGAGCTGTTTACTTCAGTGGTACCAGCAAATTCGGAGTTCACACCTGCTGGTGGCCAAGGATTAGCTTTTTCACTGGGTGTAAATGAGAATTCAAATGAGGAAGTGTGGTCAGTCCACGATGTTCACTAGGTTTTGGTTGTGCAACTTCTGTTACTTAGTGTTTTAATATCCCATATAGCTAGGATAACTCTTAGCTCTTGTAGATGATGTTTGCATAATATATTTTCAGATTCAGTCATTTGTGGTAAGAGTAAATTTTTTTTACATGCTGTACATTCAAAAAGTATTTAGCAAGTAGTATAGGCAAACAGAATACAAAATCCAGTGAATCATGATAAGCCTCAGGCTACAGAATGTTAGTAATTGCATAGAGAAAGTCTTTGTAGCTGAAAATGTGTACAAAGTCCATCGTGATCGTCAGAAATTTAGTCCTGTTTAAGGGCAAGGATATGTCAATTGAAGGTGTCATTGTAGTTGAAGTATCACAATGTGATGCTCATGAACTGACTGGAGGCTGAAAGAAACTGCTCTTACAAGATTCAGAGATGATCCAGGGGACACAAAGAGTTTGATTAAAGATTAGCTGATATCAGTATTTTTCCCACTTGATTAATCAACATAACAGGTATGGAACTGTGGTACAGCTTTCAGTGTGGAATCCTTCTCTCTGGGGTTGTTTTAAAAAGAAGACTTCCTATGGGGAAGTGTTTAAGTTTTTGTTGTTGTTGTTATATTTTATTTATTTATATATATATTTTTAAGCACATTACTAAAGTTGCTTAAGGGAACTATCAACCTGCTGAACCTCCTGAAAGGTTTTCATGAACTATGTTTTTCTTCCTTTTCAGACTTGAGGCATTAGAAATTCTGCTGCATTGCTCTGGTACCTTTCAGTGCATTAGCCACACAGCTCAGCTGACGTGGTTTTGTTGTTGTCAATCAGGCTATCCAAAGAAGATGAATCACGCAATTTTATAATCTTGACCCTTGTAAGATCAAGAATGAAAAAGTGTGTGCTTACATTTTATTTATATATATATATATGTATATATATTATATATATAATTATGTATATTATATATATAGCATAGATTTTATAAATATTTTATGTATACATGTATATATATTTCTTTCCCCCTTGAAGAGAACTGTAGAACAGAAGAAACTTTTTACATCTGTTCCTAGCTATTTCACTTGAATATAGATTTTTTTTTTTTTTTTTTAAAGAACATATTTTCCAGTATTCAAGAAATCAATAGGATCCAGCACATGATAAAAAGATGAGGAAAAAAAAAAACAACCATTTATTAACAGATTACATGTGGATGTGTGTGGATCTTGTTAGGAGCCTTGACAGAAAATGGTTTATCTTTTCCTTCAAATCTGATGGGAAGGCTTGCATGACAGTGAGGTCCAGGCAACAGTGGAAAAAGTAAGTATCACTGTGTTTTGCTACAGGGAGATTGTAAAGTTCAACTGTGGATCAAGTATTAAGGATTCAAGCTTCTTGTTGCTGAAGGACTGAAGGATCTTTTGAAAACGACTTCCTTTTTGTCTTGGAAAATGCTCTGATGATAGTCTTATTGGGGCCAGGCAAGATATTTAATTTAGAAAAGATCATAAAATGGAGGTGGGTCTTACAGAAATGCCATCTAACCCTTTTTGACCTATGCTATTTTCCAGAAACAACATGAAATGCAAATAGAAACATTTCTTTCTCATTAGAAAGCTACCTTCAAACTTCTTTGGCAAGTCTAATGTTAAAGGCTACCTTTTCATCAATATTTCTCTTTTCTTTATCTGTTCTGTATGTGCTCATTTGCTGTGAAGAATGTAGAGCTGTATTACCCTGCTTTAAATTTAAAGAAATAAAATTTTAAGAATGGTGCCTAGTAGCTGCTATACATATCACTTCAGAGGAGAGCTCAATGTGAGGAAAAAGTAGTTTATGAAAAGTTCTTTAAATGGAATTAAATGTAAAATCTGTAATTGCTATCAGGGTGTTTAGAAAGCACAATTGATTTGATGGTCATCTCTCGAGATGAATTTCTGAACATTTTTGTAAACAAGATATTGTCGTGGTTCCGCTAAAGTGGGCAGCCGAGCTCCACCACAGCCGCTCTCTCACTCCCCCTCCTCAAAGAGGAATGGGGAGAAAATATGTGAAAAGGGCTCAAGGATTGAGATAAGGACGAGAAAATCACGCAATAATTATTGTAACGGGCAAAACAGACTTGGCATAAGGAGATAGTAAGATTTATTGCCTATTACTAACAAGCGAGAGAAGTGAGAAAACAAAGGAAAAAGCAAACCAAAAGCACCTTCCCCCCCATCCACCCTCTTCCACCTCCTCCCCCCGAGCAGCGCAGGGGAACGGGGGAATGGGGGTTATGGTCAGTCTACAGCACTTCTTCTCTGCTGCTCCTTCTCGGTCACTCTCGTCCCCTGTGCTGTGGGGTCCCACCCACGGGATGCAGGCCTTGATGAACTGATCCGGCGTGGGCTTCCCACAGGCAGCAGCTCTTTCAGAACTGCTCCAGATATGGGTCCGTACCACGGGGTCCATCCCTCAGGAGAAAACTGCTCCAACCTGGCTCCCCCACGGGCAGCAGCTCCTGCCAGGTCACCTGTTCCTGAGTGGTCTCCTCTCCACGGGCTACAGGTCCGGCCCGGAATCTGCTCCGGCAGGGGTCTTCCACAGGCGGCAGCCTCCGTCAGTGCAGGGCCACCTGTTCCACCGTGGTCTCCTCCACGGGCTGCAGCGTGGAACCCTGCTCCACCGTGGTACTCCATGGGCTGCAGGGGGACATCCTGCTTCACCATGGTCCTCACCACAGGCTGCAGGGGACTTCTGCTCCGGCGCCTGGAGCACCTCTCCCCCTCCCTCTACACTGACCTTGGCATGTGCAAGGCTGTTCTCTCACTCCTGGCTGCTGTCTGGCGTAGCGTTTTTTTCCCTGTCTTAAATATGCTCTCACAGAGGCGCAAACAACATCGCTTATTGGCTCAGCTCTGGAAAACAATGGGGCCCTTCCCAAACATGGGGCAGCTTCTAGATCTTTCTCACAGAAACCACCCCTATAGCCCCCTGCTACCAAAACCTTGCCACGTAAACCCACTACAGATATAAACCTTGTAATGTTCAAGTCAGCTTTGATTTGGGACAAAGAAATGCTGAACAGCTTTTTGAGAAGGAATGTCTAGAGTGTTTACATGGTTGCATAGAAATACATCCTATAAAGGATGCATGGGAAAGCTGTCTGAAGAACATTTCTAGCTTTCTGTATGTTGAATACAAAGCAGCCTCTTCAGCAGTCTAAAAATGTATCTTCAGATGTTTTAATCTTTTTTTATGTGCTGCCTTGGTGATAGCAACTGAGTGGTAGTGATATGACATGCTAGTGTAGATAACCTGTGTGTGGCGGTTCTACCCTGGTGGGCAGCTGAACTCGACCACAACCATGTTCTCACTCCCTCTCCTCAAATTAAGAGGGGGAGAAAGGGCTCTAGGGTTGAGATAAGGTCAGGGAGATCACTCATCAGTTATTGTCACAGGCAAAACAGACTCATCATAGGGAGATTAATATGATTTACTGCCTATCACTAGCAGACTAGAACAGTAGGAAACTGAAGGCAAACTAAAACTGCCTTTCCCCCATTCACCCTCCTTTACCTCCTCCACCCAAGCGGTGCAGGGGAATGAGGGCTGCGGTCAGTCCCTAATGCTTTGTCTCCCCCACTCCTTCATGGTCATTATCTGCCCCATCTCCACCTGGGGTCCCTCCCTTATGCTATCCTTCCCTAACTGATTCTGTCTGGGCTGCCTATAGGCAGCAGCTCTTCAAGAACTGTTCCCACGTGGGTCCATAACATGGCGTCCATCCATCAGGAGCAAACTGCGCCAGCACGGGTCCCCCATGGGTGGCAGCTTCCCCCAGGCCCCCTGCTGCTGCGTGGGCTCCTCTCCGTGGGCTGCAGCTCCCGCCCAGGGCCTGCTCCTGCAGGGGCCCTCCATGGGCTGCAGCCTCCTCCAGGCCACATCCACCTGCTCCACCGGGGGGGGGGCTGCAGCGTGGAGATCGGCTCCATGTGGGACCCATGGGCTGCAGGGGGACAGCCGGCTCCACCAGGGGCCTCTCCATGAGCCGCAGGGGAACTGCTGCTCTGTGCCTGGAGCACCTCTTGCCGTCCTTCTGCACCTACCTTGGGGGTCTGCAGGGCTGCTTCTCACTCCTCACTCTCCCAGCTGCTGTTGCACAGCATTTTTTTTTTATTTTATTTTTTCCTTAAGTATGCTGTCCCAGAGGACATCCACTGTTGCTCACTGGCTCAGCTTTGGCCAGCAACAGGCCCCTTTTGGAGCTGTGTGTAGCTGGCTCTTAGCCAGCATGGGGCAGCTGCTGGGCTCTTTTCACAGAGGTCACCCCTGCAGCCCCTGCTACCAAACCTTACCACATAAAGTCATCACTTAACACATATTAACACAAACCTTGCCCCATAATCTTATGGCTTAACACAAATTTTACTTAGCTTTGCTTGAATTATAGTTTCTGTACACAAAATGGCACAATTTTTCTTTGATTTTTTTCACTTTCCCCTTAAGAGCTAAGGGGAGCTCTTAAAAAGTCCAGTTAGGGATGGCTACATGATGAAGACTTGTATTTTCCATCCAGCAATAGGTGCTGCAGTATTTAAGTGACTGATGCACAGAGCCTGGTGATGACTGATGCTGGCAGAAGACATTTGGTTTGGTGCTTGTCTCACCAAAAGAGCTCTGCTCTTGTTGGACTCTTAGCTGCTTCTGTGCATGTTTATGAGTCCAGGTAAAAGTACATGGGTATCTTTCTGAGCATATTCCTGTGTTTAATGCTAGTACTAGTCTCTTGAAATAACTTAAACCACTATTGGATGTCCCAAACTGCAGTGAAGGATCCAACCTGCCTAGAAACTGGTGCTTCTTGTCACACTGTAATATGGTAAGAGTGAAATCAATACATACGCATAAAATATGTGTTTTTCCATGTCACATCGATATTTTAATTCTGAAACTTTTATGTTTGCTTCTTAATTCCTTAATCTATGAGTTTGAAATTGCATTAAGTTACCTTGGATAAGCAGTGGAAGACCACACAAAGGGGATGAATTTGGAGATAGGTTTTGAAGAAAGATCTAATTACTGTGTCATGCAGAACTGTGTAAGGTGTTCTAGGTCTGAGGAGAGGGGGAGTGTAGATGTTATTGGTTCTGAAACAAAACCTGAGCTATTAAAATATGCATTTGGTTATCAGAAGAGAGATCACGGCTGTTGAATACAAGAGGAACCAAGGGACAAAATCTATTATTATTATTGATTGTTTGCATTACACAGTGTCCAGAGGGCTCAGCTGAGGCAAGGGCCCTGCTATGCTGCTGTACAAATGCACAGCGAGTTCCTGCCTGAAAGCACATAGACTCCAAATACACAAGATGGAGAAACGCTGAGAAGAGATGAAGGGACAGGGAAATGAAGTAGTGTGTCTAGGGACACAGGATCTCTTAGGGTCCTTTCTGTGCTACTCTGGACTTGTGATGATTTAGGATGTAGAGACTTAGCTGTTCCATTGAAGATGAGGACGTGTATTATGGATGTTATGTGGGAGGATACTGCATGTCAGTGCACAGATTCAAGGCCTGGTAGGCAGAAGACTGGACAAAAAAAGGTGACTTTATTTGCTAATTACTGGATGGTGTTTACCAAGAATTTGTGAAAAAATGTCTGTACAGAATGTATAATACTGTTAATAACAACATGGTTGGAAAAAACATTGGAGTTACAGAATCGGAAGTTCTAAATGGTGGATGCCTGGTTAATTTGAAATACTTACAATACTTGACAACCTCAGTCAAGAAAGCTTCTATGATGAAAAGGAAGAGTGTTTAATACTAGTATAAATTAAACTGTTATTTTGTACTCTAGAAGTGAAATTCTAAGTTACTGTACTTAGCTGGACTACCGTTCTGGGTTTCAATGTGTAATTATTACTGTAGGAAATTCTGGATGAAATATTCTGAGTGGGGGTGATTCATTCCTTAAATCTGTTTATTCTGTTATGAATATCTATTCTG
The DNA here is from genome assembly GCF_009819795.1 of Aythya fuligula. Classification (NCBI taxonomy): domain Eukaryota; kingdom Metazoa; phylum Chordata; class Aves; order Anseriformes; family Anatidae; genus Aythya; species Aythya fuligula. Next base: position 25,260,961 of record NC_045561.1, read on the forward strand.
TGGAAAGAGTGGGAATTCATTTTATTTTATTCATTTTCTATTATTTTATTCATTTAATAAAAAAATACTGTAGCCAAATAAAATGAATTATATATTTTTTTAAAGCAGTGAATTTATAGTTGGAAATTTGAGTAAGAAAAAACATTTATGATGGTTTAACACAATGGAGTTCCTTCTTTGTGGAAGCTACCTTGAGTAATTTTTGCATAGATCAAGATTTTCCAATTTTGTTTCAGTACAGTGAAATAATGCTTTTCTCTCTCTCTCTCTATATATATATGTGTGTGTGTGTATATAATATTAAAATATATAAATATATATATATTATATATAATATGTATAATATATAAAAATATATATATAATATAAAAGTATATATAATATATATATATATATATAATCTTTTTTTTTTTCCCCTTTGCCAAGGTAGTACACAGATGTCATGTAAGGTATTACTAAGCTGGAAGAAGAATAGAAGATTGAAATGTCCCTTTATCATTGTGGTAAGGTCCCAGTGAGAACCAAGACTGCTGTTTTCCCTGTACTTAACAACTCACCTGAAATTTGAATGCAGATTTGTGGTGGTTGACAAAAAGTCAACTGGAAACAATGATGTGCAACCTGTAATGCACTGTTTCTAAAATGAGCAGAAATACCATATGAAGATGGAATTTGAAGATTTGAGCAAAATGGAGATGTCACTCAGCCTGAAGTACCAACTGTTTTCATCTGATTTAGTATGCAAGAGCATATTTACAGATGACTCACAGTTAAAATGCTTTACATAAGATTACCCAAGTATTTAGTTCACTTCAGGTGATGGAAAGATACCGTAAAAATAGTAATAAAAACTGTATCTGGATGCTCTCACTAATTTAGAGGTGACTTATTTTTTTATTTTTGTCAGGTCCTGTGTCACATTCATGCATATATGCTTTGTTTTCTCCTCTATGGTCTTAAAATACGCAAATAATGATTAAAAAGGAACAGTTAAAAGAGATTATACAAGAATGCACTTAGAGTTTATGATTTAATGTCACAGGTTCATCTAGCTTGGGAAATACAAATAGCAGGCTGAAGCAGTGCTTGTTGTCTTAAAAGAAAAGTTATTCTATGACTTCAGCTCTTGCTAATGTAACACATTTTAAAAATTTGTTTACATTCCACTTTACTCTGTATCATTGCTCCCAGTGAAGGAAGCTAGACTACTTTTATCCTTGATTGTTGTGCTTTTATATGTTGTATTTATGTATATACTATAGATTGCATAAAAATAATGGAAGTAATAACTGAAGACAAAGGGGTTCATTTTAGTCACTATTGTTTCTCCAGAAGCAGTCAATAAAAGATACGAAGGAAAGAGAACAAGAATATATTTTTGTCTGCTTCTGCTATACACTATCAGCCTGTAGTGATTTGTGACTCTGAGAATTAGACTCAGGAATGGTGACACTGAATTTGGTAGTAAATTGAGCTCCATAGCTGGAGTGGATGGTGCATAAAGTGTTGCTTATTGTTTTGAAGCTGCTGTGTGCAACTTTCAATTGATGATTCCTAGTTGTGGTACTGGAAAAGGCAGTGAATCATAACCGAAATATTACTGTGTGTATTTGCAACTACAGTAGTAATTTTTGGTTTGTAGGCTTCTACTAAAGGAACAGCATTAAAAACAAGCAAACAAAAAACCCCAACCAGACATGTTTTCAATTCTTAAAAAAAATTGCTTTTTCTTTTTTACAGTTAGCCAGCTATACAATATGGACAATGTTTGAAGAAAAAGCTTTTTCACAAGTAATGGGTTCTTCATACATTTCTTTTACACCTTTACATTCCCTATCCACCTTCCCCTTTTCTAGATTCTTAATTTGCACTTTTGTGGAAGGACTTAGAGTTGCAGATCTTGTATTTTGTAATCAGGGGTCCAAAGAGCTGCATCTGCATTCTGCAAACCTCCCAACTCTTCGAGCAGCAGCAGCATGCTTGTTACTAGCCACGGTTATTGGGGAAGATATTTGGGGCATTAGAAACACTGTCATGCATACTCTTGATTTTCACCTGAAATGATATCATTGCAACTTGCTTATTGTGTTTTCATGTTGAAATCTTCTTCCTCATTGATTCAGTGCTGAGTGGTTTGGTCTCAGCATCTTGACAGGGGTTCATGTGCTGGGCTCAGTATTGTGCAGTCCATGGAAGTATTGTTGGGAGAGGCACAGAGGCTGATCTTGGCCTTGACAGCCTAGGCAGGGAGGTCTAGCATCCATGGTGATGGGATGCACTGGCTCCTTCTCAGTTGGAGGGAGACGATGGGGTTGGGGTGAAGGGCCTTGAGGAAAAGGATATGGACCAGGTGCTGGTATGTTTTGTTGAGGCTCTAGTTTCTGACCTTCTCCTCTGCCCCTTTGTAATGTTGCTGTTCAATAAAATATATCTTCTCATTTATTTGAGTCTGATGGGGCTGAGCTATGGTTGAATCCTGAAGCTGTGTCAACAGCAACTGTGATCAGGTGATTGTGGGTAAGGCTGCAGCCTGATGGACCTACAGTGAGTGGTATTCATACTGCCACAGGCTGCTTATTTTCCAGTGAAGGAGATGGGATCCATCCCCCAGCATGGCTGTGTTGTGAGAATTGGCAGGACGAGGAGTGATTCAAACCTTGGCCTTCGTGTGTAGGTGAGCAAATAGTGAGTAGGTGGTGGGTTGTGCAGTACTCTGAAGGGACAGGCAGTCGTGGTACACCATGGCTAAGTGCTCACCCCTTAATCAGGGTGGAGGACAAACTTACAGTCTAAGTGTTTTAATGGTAGGACAGTAAAATTTCATATGCATCCTGTCTACTACTTTTTTTCCCCCTAGTAATGGTACTTAGCAATTACAGGTGCCTTTTCTTTGTCTGAGTGCAGAAAAATATCAACTATTAAGTGCCGGTGTTCAAACAGTAAATCTTAGAGGCTGTTCAAACAGTCACAATTTGGAAACAATTGAAGCAGTATGGGTATTTTTAATTTAATTTTTACAGTTCAACTTTTTACAATAAAGTGGATTTTGTTTAGGCATCAAAGACTGCTGAATTGATTAATATTACAAGTCGGCTTCTGGCTTGAATTTGATAATAAGAAATAAGAATTCCAATAAAAACAAACAAAAATTAACAGTTATTGCCTCTCAATATGCTTAAAATCAATTATGATAATAAATTCGCTTCCTCCTAGTCAAATATTCAAAGGCAGGATCTTCCCGAAGCTCCCGGTCCAGGGCTAGAAAGATAAAGTGATGAGGGGAATTTCCTCAAGTAGCAAACAAACCAGCATTACACCTGCTACTCCTCGCTTCCCAACCAGGAAGCAGACGTGGTTTGTAACACCCCCTGCAAAGATTTAGAGAAGAGAGAAAACAACAGCTGGGTTTGTTGGTAGCTGTGCACTGCATGTGACGGTGCCTGTAAGCAGGAGGATGCACTGAATGGCAACCAAGCAGCAAAGATCTTCGGGCTGCTGGTGTTCTGAAGGGGAGGTCACCAATTCCTGCATTTTGGTAATGGCATTTAACACTTGGAGAACATCGGAGACAGAAGTCAAAAATGCAGAGTTGTCTGAAAATATTCCAAATTTCAGGAGGAAATAAAGTAAAATTTGGTGTTCATTGTATTTATGACATTAAGGAAGACACACTTTTAAAGTTTGGCAATAGGTTCTTTTTCTTGTATAAAATTTAAAATTAAGTTTTCCCAGAGGACCTCCATTCCATTCTCAAAAGCAGTATTCACAGACAAGTAGAGAACATTTTTTTTTTAAACTAAAATTTAGGTGCAAGGAAACACATGAGTATGCGAGGAGAAAAAATGAATTTTGGCCTTGTGGTAGAGATTGTGATTTTTGAGTGTTTGAGTTCTAAAAATGAGTAAATTAATAAATACAAATTTATTGTGCCCTGACAACAAAACAGATTTATCATTATCTTTGTCCTTATTATATATGGCTGTTCACACAAAGAAGTAGGTCAAAGAACAAAATGTACAAGTGTATCAGAGGTTCTCCCAGCCTTTTTTACCCCGCTTGTTTTTTTCAGCCACTGAGGTGTGTATTTGTCTTAAGTGGGAACGTATGCCTCCCTGAGGGATCACAAGTACTTCTTCCAACTCCCCCCGCCCGATATTCTTTTCATGCCATCAGAGTAATAGGGAGAACGATGCATTTGCATTACTGCTCCATTTAAACAATAAGTGAAGATAAGAAATAAATACTTCATTCCCAAATGGTGTCTGCAGTATTTAGAGGTTTGGCTAGTTTTCAAGAGGAGAGGCATGAATTCAGCATTAAAGTGCTGCTGCTTCTGTGGAAAAATAATGAGCTGTGCCATTTGATCAAGGACAAAATGGCTATCAAGCAGTGATGATTTCAAGGAAATAGCTTTTAATAGTAAAGAAAAATATACCGTTTCTCATGTGAAACCATTCCTGTAGGTTGTTTATCTAGTAAATAACGTAGTTCACATAGTAGGGTGAACCTAGTGGAATGGGGATTGTAATGAACTCAGCCTCTATCAGCTTCCCTAGAAATTCTTACTGGTTGCTTTTTTGCTGTGTTCTGCTTCTGGTGTCCTTGCCCACCAGTCTGTCTAGTAGAAATATGTGAGAAAGGGCCTTCCTGATGTCATTGCTATCCATTATTATTATTTTTAATTTGAAGAAGCCACCAAGTATCAATTGCATTGTCCTTTTTGAACTGATGGGAAGAGTGTGCAGTAAATGAACAATGGGAGGTAAGTCATGTCTCTATACAAACTTAGTCTTTAATGATCTCTTTCTGTTTTGATCATGCTTGTCCTATTCAGTATGGTTCAGTAGTTTTACTTTAAACTAGCATGATATAATAGTTCAGGCGGGCTTTGACATGCTACTCTGAACTGGGCTAAGTATCTCCAGATTGCATAGCTAGACTCTGATATTTCCTTTTGTACCTCAGAAACCGTTTTGCACTGAGAAGACTTTTGCTGGGCTGTCTGCTCCGTGAGGAAGATACTCTCAGAACTACCTGCTAGTTAAACCTCTCACTGACTTCTGCCAACAGCTGTATCTACTCCTTTTTTTTTTTTTTTTTTTTTTTTTTTAGTTAAATCCTAAACATATGAATTGTCTACAGTGATGGAGGTAGACATGATTTGCCATTTCTGCACTCCCTGAACTATGTGCATTGTCTCATGACATGAACACTTCCTGTCTTATTTCTTCACTTTTCCTGAAAGTGTCATAGCACCTGTCTTTGAACTGTGACACAACAGATTAGGCTGTGGCTACTGAGGCTCTACAAGCCCACTTTGGTCTTGCCTCCTTTGCTACCTCAAACCAAGGTTTTGCCCAGTGATTCTAGTGCTCAGCAAGAGATCTTCCTATGTACCTGATGTCAAACGTTCAATGAATTTGGAGGATATATGTTATGTGTGTGAATTGATTACAGAAAGTCAAGTAATGTACAGTCAAGCTAAGTAGTGTCTCTTGGAAAACCAAACCCTGAGCATTATCAATTAGTAATTACCTTTGACAATAAATTCATGTGGCCAGTTACCCTCACAGTTAAAAACCAATGTATTCTTTTCTTCTTTGGCATTTTTCCTTGTTTCATCCTCTTGTGATGTCTAATTACCAAAAGATAACAGCACAGTATAAATGCTTGCAGTCCTGTCTGATATGATTGCAGTCAAGCTTGTATCTTTCTCAGGTAAAATTTCTTATCTTTGTATAGGTGATTTTTTCCTATCTAGTGGATTCACCATAGATTATATTCAAATAGACATACTAGTTTCCTATATCCTCTATTATATACACATCTCACATGCTTACAGTAAATATTTTCTACCTTGGGATTTTGTTGTAGAGGTAGTTTCTTCTTTATAACCATCCCTGCTTTTTGGAGTCAGATTTTATTTCTTCTTTTTTCTTTGTTTTTCCCTGTAACTTCTTTTAGTGAGTCAACTAACTTATCAGTTTCATCAAATAATTCAGTAATGCTTTATTTCCATGTTTACTTTTTTTTTTTTTTTTTAAATATCAATTCTCAGGTAAGGAACACTGATGAATTGTTTTAATGTTTTAGATGTTTAATTACTGATAATTAATTTTGACCTGTAGTCAGTGGGAGTAATGTGCTTTTTTTGTTGTTGTTGTTGGTTTACATATCTTGTGTTGTTTACATTTTTTGTTTACCTGGCTAAGAATGAGTCAATTATTCTTTACGTATTTCAGTAGAAATACAGGATAATGAATAGTTTTTGTATTAGTGTACAGCACATGGGTATTTTTGCAGGTTTCTATTTAAACACAGTAGCTTGGGTTAAGCAGCATAATAATACTTTTTTTAAAAAAGCAAAAAACCTCACCTGTGGACTGATGATATTTTGGTTGTATGACTAAACAAATTCTGTTTCATTCACATGACTTTGTTTCGTGCTGGTACAAACAAGTCAAAAGGTATTTGTCCTACAGGTCAGTGGAAGACTAGATTTAGAATAAAAGCACGTGGTTTATCTTAATTTGTAATATTACAAGCAAGCTTGAATGCAGTGCTGCTGTTATGTGATGTGCAGAGTGTATGTAACAGTGTGTATTAATGGGGGAAATCACAGAGGAGGAGAGGAAACTGGCTCGATTAAATTTCTAGGGGCACAAATAGAAAATCAGAGTGCTTATCAGAGTTTATCTTGCACTGTACAGTTGTGTTGTTATTAAATCTTAAGGCTCTTCTTACGTGAGTGACTTCATAAATGCATTTATATTGGACTTTGGTCTTCTGCTGTTGCTTCCATAATGGTCATATCATGTAGTTCGTATCAATGTGAAGATACGTGGAGTGAATTAGTAATTCTTGCTTGTGTCAGCTGGGAATATAAATATATAGGGAATATAAATATATATATGGGAATATATAAATATATTCCTTCCCCCTCTCCAGGGGAAGGAATATATATGGAATCTTTCTCAATGGAACAGCTTAAAATAAGGTGCCTGCACATGAATGTGTACAATTGTTATGACTTAAAATATGCATATCATTACAGCATTTGCTTTTTGACTGTTCAATTAAGATGACCTAGGGTTTGAGAAGTGAATTGAAATTATGGTAATATAAAGGCATCTTGTACAATCAAAATTGTACCTGTTGCTGTGGTCATCTTCCTGGGTATCCTGTCCTTGATTTATCTTTAACATTTCAATTTCTGTCACTTTCCTGTGTGATTAGGACAGATATTAGGGCTTGAGAGCATGCTGCTAACAGCATGTCATTGTCACAGGCAGTACCAATAAAAGCAGTAATACCATGCTTCTTGCTTCTACAATCCTACAAGAGATGCATTGAAATAAGAAATCCTTAGTCTCTTAGTTACATTTTAAAACTGACAATACCTTCATAAACAACTTCAAATTTTCAAAAGCATTAGAAATAGCCTGGCACCCCTTTGCTGTTTCTTGAGATGTGATTGATCTTTGCCATGCTTGAAGTGTCTTCTGTCTCTTTGCTGCTTCAGTTGTCAACAACTGTTGTTCTGAGCCTTCTAGGTTAAACTTAAACATGCGATGGTAAGTGCTTCTTCTATCTGAGGAAACAAAGATGTCTCTCTTTATTGGAAGGAGCCTTTGTTTGCTTAAGCAACAAGCCAGTGTTGTCTAGCACTGTTTGCAGCAGGTTTTAGTGAAGGATATGCGTCATATGGCTTCTTCTCACCGAAGCTGGATAAAAATCTAGACCTATTTTCCTTCTAAAGTCAGGTTGCCATTTTCAGTGCAGCTAGCTGTATTGTTAGAGTTTGCCAGGTCAGACACTGACATAAATGAAGATGGTGTTTCTTCTCCACCTACTGAGAAATGTTAAACCAGGAGATTGGATTTTCCACTGAGTCCCCTAGTGAAACAAATAGAAGAGGCAGAAGTACAAGGGTAGAGTCCAGATTTGATTCAAAAACTTGGCTCATATTCAGAAGAGCACTTGAGAATATCAAACTATTAATGGCATTATGATCCCATGTGGCTGTAACATCATTTTCTGAAAATGCTGAAGGAATTTGCATGGGTGCCACTGGTAACCTGAGTTGCACTTCACGAGATTTGTTCTTATAACATCAACAACAAAATTGTTATTTAAATAATGTTAGGTGTTTATGTTTTGTCTTATTATTGCCTATCTGTAAGAAATGTAGACTAATAAAACAAATGATATTTCTGTTAATTCCTGACCAACCAGTTGCTCAGTTGAGCATTTTTCTTTTACTTGTCTGCCTTCAGCATGGCATCTTGTCTGACTGATTAATTGAAAAGTAGGATTTTGAAATATTTAATTTTAGGGCCTTGACTTAAAGAACAACCAACTAACCAACAACAAAAACAACAACAACAAAAAAACACCAAACAAACAAACAAACAAACAAAAAAACAACTCACAGGTTGAGGTAAGGATAAACAAATTAAAGGGAAAAAAAAAAAAAAAAGAGGGGGAGTGGGGGCAAAGGCTGCACAGAAGCAAAGAGTGAAAACTATCATTCTCTACTTCCCATTGGCAGGCAATGTTTGGCCACATCTTGGGTAGCAGGGCCTGAATATACACAGTGATTGTTCGGGAGGGCCTGCATTTGCATAACATGAGCACCCCCATGGGTGGCATCCCCTCCCCCTCCCCCAGACCCCCTGCTCCTGCATGGGCTCCTCTCCACAGGCTGCAGCTCCGGCCCGGGGCCTGCTCCTGCGGGGGCTCTCCACGGGCCTCAGCCTCCTCCAGGCCACATCCACCTGCTCCACCGGGGGCTCCTCCACGGGCTGCAGCGTGGAGATTGGCTCCATGTGGGACCCATGGGCTGCAGGGGGACAGCCGGCTCCACCAGGGGCCTCTCCATGAGCTGCAAGGGAACTTCTGCTGGCTGCCTGATGTCCTCCTGCCGTCCTCCTGCTCTGACCTGGGGGTCTGCAGGGCTGGTTCTCACTCCTCAGTCTTCCAGCTGCTGGGAGAGGGCCTTGAAATCTGTGCAAAGGAAAAGGATCTGGGGGTACTGATTCATTCTCACCTGAGCATGAGCCAGCAGTGTGCTCTGGTGGCCAAGAAGGCCAATGGCATCCTGGCTTGAATCAGGAATAGTGTAGCCAGCAGGGCCAGGCAGCTGATCATCCCCCCCTATACTCTGCTCTGGTGAGGCCATACCTTGAGTACTGTGTTCAGCTTTGGGCCCATCAGTAGAAGAAGGACATGGAGGCCCTAGAACACGTCCAGGGAAGGGTTATGTGAAGTTGGTGAAGGGTCTGAAACACAAGTTCTGTGAGGAAGCAGCTGAGGGCACTGGGATTATTTAATGTGGAGAAGAGGAGGCTCAGGGGAGTTCTTATTGCTTTCTACAACTACCTGAAAGGAAGGTATGGGGAGCTGGGGGTCAGCCTCTTCTCACAGGTAAGTAATGATAGGACTAGAGGGAATGGCCTCAAGTTGTGCCAGGAGAGGTTTAGTTTAGAAATTAGGAGACGTTTCTTCTCAGAGAGTGGTCAGGCATTGGAACGGGTTGCCCAGGGAGGCGGTGGAGTCACCGTCCTTGGGGGTGTTCAAGGAGAGGTGGTGCTTAGGGACATGGTTAGTGGGGTGATAATGGTAGTAGGGTAATGGTTGGACCAGATGATTCTGAAGCTCTCTTCCAACCTTAATGATTCCATGATACGACTGAATTCATGAGCAGTGAGATTGGTTTGAGCTTTCTCTGCCTTTAAACTCAGAACTTCTAAAGTTGTAAACTTCTTCCTTAGCAGAAGAATCACAAATTCACTATGTCAAAAAGAAAAACGCAGTATTCCCATCCTACATGAATGTGATACACATGGCATTTAGTTCAGTTGCAAAACCCTCTGAGAATGTATGAAGAAGCACACTGATAAACTTGGCTTTCTGTCTGCATGTCTATGAAACTTGCCTGGGAGCTGCAATAATTTGCCTTTTAAGTTATTCTGGCAGGCAGCATTATAATAAATTGATCCATAGTATCAAGTGAGCATGTGAAAAAATGTGTAAGTAAATGATTTTTTTTCCATATTGCCAAAATGAAAATACATTGTAGACTTGTAATTTAAAGTACATTTTTATGATAGCAGAAGCTACATTTGCATCTACTCAAAGAAAATGAAGTTTCTCATGTAAACAAAATCCAATAGTTTGCTTAATCATCCATGAGATCTGGAATATTAAATTTATTGACCTGTTTCTTAAGAAAAAAAAAAGGCAAACATTTGGACTGTATCTTTTCAACTTCAAATTTTTATTTTTTCTTGTTGCTTTGAAAAGTCAGATGGACAGCTATGTAAGACACAGGTACAACAGGAAGTCCAAGTGCTGACTGCTCCGAGACTTTGCCTGGGCAGTGGTAGTTTCAAACCACTGCCCTCAGGGCTCGTCCACAGCTGTTGCTGTTCCACAGCTTCTGTGTAATGCAGAGCAACTGTGGACCATCTTTTCATAGATAGTCTTATTCTATTGAGTATGCATTGTGAAAAACTTGATCACAGAATCACAGAATCATCTAGGTTGGAAGAGACCTCCACCTAGTCCAACCTTTGTCCTAACACTATCAAGTCCTCCACTAAACCAAATCACTAAACTCTACATCTAAACTTCTTTTAAAGACCTCCAGTAAGACTTCCCTGGGCAGCCTATTCCAATGCCTTTCAGTAAGGAAGTTCTTCTCAATATCCAACCTAAACCTCCCCTGGCACAACTATAGCCCATTCCCCCTCATCCTATCTCCAGGCACGTGGAAGAATAGACCAATCCCCATCTCCCTACAACCTGGTTTAAGGCACTTGTAGAGTGCAATAAGGTTGCCCCTGAAAGATAACAATATAGAAAGCACAACTCTAAGACTGACTGTCGTTCAGCATAAATGTTGCTAGAATATGTAAAGATAGTTGGCTTTACTAGAGTATTGGGAATGTAAATCCAACAGAAATTATTATTTAAAAAACTTGGGGAAAAAATACATATACATATATATATATATATTTCTTAGGCAGTCGTCTTGAAAGGAAAAAGCATATCACAGATCAAAGACCTGAAGTCTTCAATTCCATCTCACTTACTCAGATCCCCAAATGCACTTAACTGAACAGAAAGACTGTAAGCACCGCTAGAAGAGAATGCAGACAACTCCCACACAAACACTAAAAGAGTTCACCTAGTGTTTCTGTTGTTCCACACCTGAAATTACTTAGGACACAACATAGTTTTGCATCCATTTCTGGAGTTCTGTTGCTCCATAAACTAGCAAATGTATTCTCCTCTATAATCTTTATGTAGTTTTTATCCCCATTTGCGCTAGGAGTAAAACTGATCATTTTCTTTATGTATGTTAGTAATGCCAGACACTAACAAAAAGTTTTGAAATATTCATTTTTATTCAGCCATTTTAACACTTCTTAGAAAACATTAGAATAAAACCTACTTCTGAGAATGATGCAGGGACTGCATAATTATTTGCAGCAAAAGTATAACTTGCTCTAGTTATTATGAAATCCACCATAATTTAAAAGCATGCAGAAGTTTATTTTCTCTGACAAAGCATGGTTCAGCATGGTTCATCTTTTTGCCTTCTGTATATGGTTGGACCAGATGATTCTGAAGCTCTCTTCCAACCTTAATGATTCCATGATACGACTGAATTCATGAGCAGTGAGATTGGTGTATATCAATTATATACACCAATATAATTGTGTATATCTGTAATTGAGAAGAACTTCCTTACTGAAAGGCATTGGAATAGGCTGCCCAGGGAAGTCTTACTGGAGGTCTTTAAAAGAAGTTTAGATGTAGAGTTTAGTGATTTGGTTTAGTGGAGGACTTGATAGTGTTAGGACAAAGGTTGGACTAGGTGGAGGTCTCTTCCAACCTAGATGATTCTGTGATTCTGTGATCTTAGGTCTTCTTCCTAGGTGTATGAAATAACATAATTGGACTACTCTCAAATTCAAAAGTTACTGTTCTATTTACTCTGTAAGAGTACCATGGTAAAAGAAAGCCAGGGCAACATAGAAGAAACTGTAGATTTAATGAATATTTTTTCAGCGACTCTTGGCTATTTTGATCACCTCTAGCAAGAAGTCTTTAGAAATTTCCTGTCTCCAGAGAGCTTGCTTTCAATAGCAGCTATAAATCTTCCAAATTGATTCATGGAAAAAAGTTAGTCTTAAAATCTCCTGTCCAATCTGCCATCTTCTCAATATTTTACAGAAAACTTTTCTCAAGAGTATTGTTATATTCACCCTAGTGTGTTGGTTAAAAGAACTCTGGCTGTCACTGGGACACTTGCCATCTGGAATGGAGTGAATTATGGTCTCTAATATGGTTAATGCTAGGAACCTCAGTGGAAGGTGCAAGCCCCTTTGCACTAGGAGATTCATTTGAAAGGAAGTTTAAAAATGTCTAGTAATCAGTCTTTAGAGTGTGCAATTCACATTTTGGACTGCATAAAATGGATAAAAGATATTAATTAATATTAAAGGTAAGGATGTGGTAATCATAATAAAGGAGAACTAAGGACAAGTTACAGGTTATCGCAAAGGGAGCTAGAGTTAAGAGGGATGAAATCATTTGTGAGATTGATAACTGAGGTAGGTTGCTTTGTTGAAGAAATAATGAAGAAATCAAACAAATTAAGAAACTTTTTACTGAACTGTTGCTTTACTTGTTCAGATGGTGCTTTTACACTACAAAAAAAAATAAAATTGCCACATTCTGGTCAACACTAGAAAAATTGTAAAAGCAAAACTCCCTGTTATTCATGGTGGTGTTTTATGGAGAGAGTTGGATTTTCTGCTCTGTTCTTTCATGCTCTCAGGTGCTGGAAATTAGCTCATCCTTCTTATAGAAGTAGCAAGACCCTGCATTTATTGCCCATCTCTGCTCTGGGTTTGAATCTAGCTTACTAACCAGGCAGCAGGAGAGGAATGAACGAGAAAAGCTGCTGCTGCAGCTAGCAGCAGAAAGATCTGCAGGATGTCTTATAAGAACTTAAGTACTTAAAGAAGCTGGTTTTATTTTCTACTTAAATTTTTTTAGGTAGCTTCTGTTTGACCTGATTTCTGTGCTGCTGAACTTATCAAAAAATAGGTAATCTGTGTGACTGATTTCATTAAACAAGAGCTTGATTTTTATCTTTTATGTGTGATGCTTAGAATTAGGAAATTGTGATTCTTCTGGTTTTTTTTTTGTCTTTTTTTTTTTTTTTTTCCTGGACAACATTGTATTTCCAGACAATCAAGCAAATGAGCAGACCACCGATATTTTAAGATAGTCTTCTTATTGTTACTGCATTTTTGTGTTGCTTACATATTGATTTCAGATAAATACATTTGTTTTGTAGTTACGGTTATTAAAGAGATTCAATCAGAAAGTAAGACACTTGCATAACATTCCTTAGGATGGCATCCAAAAATGGTCACGAACTTAAAACAGTAAACTGGATGTTGAATTTTTACTGCTTATTAAAATCTGAGATTCTCACACTAGAAATAGTTATCCTTTTTCTTAAGAATAAATATTGTGATGAAATATGACTAATTTTTCATTATTAGAAAATTGTACCCATGGCTCTCTGGAATGATTTTACTTGCCATCATTTTGTTTGTGATACTGAAGCATGAGTAAGTTTTCTTCTAGCCTTCAGGTAACCTCAGAGCTCTTATACCATAAATTAGGAAATACAGCTGGGTTTGTGTCTTTATTGCATGATTGGTTTGGACAGGGGCAGGTCTTACCACATATCAGAGAAATTCTGGATACATGAGTTTGTCAGGAGTCTTATCACTGATACAGCTATTCAGTGGAAAGGATTATCCTGTGATACCTATTCATTTCTATAATTACTTTCCTAGACCTTGCAACAAATGAAAGGTAATATTCCACACAAAATGTGAGTAACCCCTTCAGTTGCTTGTATTGATTTACCCACTTGCAAAGGGGGACAGAAAGGAAGAGAAATGCTGCTGCTTTCAGTAATACAGAGGGAATATATAACATAGCAGGGCGTGTATTGAAGCAGAAGCACTGATGTATATATTAGTGGGTGCTGAAGCAGCCCTTACATTCTGGCAGGCAGGCAGTATATTATTTGCATGTGTTCTACTTCACCGGGAAGTCATAAGTTTTCATCTCAACCCCTTCCATGTTTTTTTTTGTTTTGTTTTGTTTGTTTTTGTTTTGAATCTGTCTAGTAAGGCTGAACAAAATGGTCATCCCAAAAGAGGATTTCACATGAGAATAAGTAGAAGGTAGAAAAAAAGCAGGAAAGACCCTTTGTATTTCAACTCATTCAGGAGGCATACATGTAGACTTGAACACTTACAGATTTAAGTCCTGCAAAAATGGCGAAAAATTAGAATTTCTTATATATTTCTTAGATGATCCTATTGCAATGGGATTGAGTTAAAGTATGTATTTGCATAGTGATGTGAATATTAATCATGCATCTAGCCATTTATTTCTTCAAAAATTTATCTCACCCATTACATCACATATTGAAGTTATGTTAGTCTAAAATTGCATGCCACTTGAAAATAAATATCAGGAACATGAACAGACAAGAAAAACATGGAATGGATGTCATTGATCACTCTAATGTTGTCTGCCTTGTCTCCAAAATGAGTTGAATAAAAATGTACTTTTAAGTGGAGGTTTAACATTTATATTGTAAATAGCATTCAGTTCCTCTTGCTTATTACATTTTACAAATATCAAGGTGAAGAACACTTCCGTTTTTGAACTTGAGGATAGAATTTACCCCCTTTTCACCTATTTCTGGAAAAAATGGTTTGGAAATAGATAAAAAATCCTAAGATCATAGCTGTACAAAAGTAGTTGATTTTTGATAATAATGATTTATTTGATTTAGAATATGGTATTTGATTCTTGCCTATTCATATGCTGATTTTAGAAATAAGGATATAAAGAATTATAAAATGGATATTCTGCCTAAAGTTTTGGAATTTTTCAAGTTTTACATTGTAGAAAATTTACTTAAAAGATGGAGGAAAAAAAATTCTTTTCAACTAACTTGTACTTAAGAAAGTTGTTAGTGCTTATTATTCAGATGGAGGAACAGTTCCAGGTTACTTAGTTTCAGCAAACTTTTTATTGGTAAACTTTTAATTAGTTGAATAATTTTTGATTAGATCAATTATTTTCAGTTTGTTATTCCAAATTAGCACCCATATTTAAGAACAAATAAATACCACCACCACCAACAAAAAAAAAAACACAGCTATTCTTCTCTTTCATTGATGCCTGTACGATATTTGAAGTCTCAAACAGGATGTTGAAGTATTTAAGAGCAGATTTTTCCAGGAAAAAGAAACTCCAGATGGAGAAAGGCTTTGTGATATCAAGCAACCTACTGTGTTCCCCTTTTCAGGACAAAATGGGAGTTGGGATCTACCATGCTGACTGGCATGGCTTTGCCTGCACTGGGGATGTAAGGAGGAATATTTTTGCTTCCTAATATGTAATAGGAGAATGATCCCCCTTAAATCAAGGTGCTGTTGGGTTTCTAAAGTCAGCAGATAATCATTGAGTTATATTTAAAAAAAAAAAAGTTTTTTCTTTTTTTTAAAGATACATATATATCGTTAATGTAAGTTAAATTTGCTGTGCATATCTTTATTTGCCAATTCAGTATGTTTCAGTATTTATTTGCCAATTCGGTATGTTTCTTTTGATAAATCTATTGCATGTTTGGGTCTGTTTCTACATTCTGATTTCAAACTTCAAAAATATGCAAACTTAAGTGTAGACAGCTATTACAAATTTGTCACCACGATTGATGCTGAAAAGCAGTAGTAATCTCACTGCAAGCCCTAGGAAGCAAGAAATTTCAGTAACAGAGTGGGGGTCTAGCTAGTACTTGGAGCAGTATGGATGTAAAATAGGATGTCAGATTGTGTCGGACACTGCATTGGCTATTGAAGAACAATTGAAACTATTTTTTTCCACCCTTGTTACCTGATGAGGTGATGATTTTAATTTTATACAATGTTGCGATTTATCCATGTTTGCCTGATGTAACAGATTAGGTTTAAAATTAATTGCTTTCTCCCTGGTATGTTTGCAAGGAAATTTAACATCCCAGTGAATTACATCTGGGATGTGATTTTTTTTTTTTTTTAATCATTATTTATAACAAGTAACAGTTTATTGGAGACTATTATTAGAAAAAAAAAGTTGTTTTCTTATTTATTTTTAAAATAATAACAAGTAAATTACAAAGATATGAAGGAACAATGTAATGCTGATCATTTATTTCAACTATAAGTCAGTTGAATGCAACTTTTAGTGTGTCTTTGTACATGGAAAGTAAACCGTCTTCTAACTTACTAATCTTCTTTACTTAGAAACTTGGGTTATACTGTGCAAAGTAGTTTATTGTGGCATAAAGATTTCATGAGAATAATGCAATTACTGAAATGACATGATGTATTTATACAGCTTCTGTTGAGTTCTGCAACAGACTGGAAGACTATACCTCATATCTTCTTATGGTGTCTTGTGAAAAACTGTTCCCCTTTTTTAAAAGTATGTTTCCATTAATGTCAATATCATTATTAAAGTTACCAGCAAAACTAGTGTTGCAGACAGTATATGCAAACAAATATGAGAGCATCATTAGATTGATGAACCCACCTAGGATGAATGAACATACAGTGTCTGCATGTTCTCAGGTGAGAATTTCCTCAGACGGTTGTGTGAAGATGACTGTGGACCAGCTAATATTTCTTCTTAATCAACAGGAAGAATTATTTCCACTACTCCAGGTATTAAAAAGAACTGTTCTAGCACTCTCTTAAGCCATAATGTAGCCTCTAGTTAAAATTATATTTAAATTCAGATAATTAACTTTTTAAATAAATATGTATTAAATGAACAGAATCAAGTGAATGATACATTTTAATTCTGTTTGTTAACAGAAATCTAATGCATTATTGATTAAGAGTTAAGGAGGTGTTCATGTCTCATTCTTATGAGAAGTTTTTCTTCATTGATGCTGTTAAAGCTTGAGTTGGAATATAATTGCCATGGATAATTCTAGTAGTGCTTTAGCAAAACTGCGGTGCAGAAGTTAGCACTGGTTTGAAAGCCTTTAACTTTTTCAAATCACATATAACAGCCAACTGACACAGAGGGAGAGAAGTGTGGAAGAAGAATATACAATTCCATTTATATGCCAAGGATTTTGTACAGGGCTGGTGGGTGCGGGGTTAGAAGAAATTGAATTAATGAAAAAAGAGTAACCAAGGAAGTAGACCAGTGCTGGGGCAGGAAATAGGATGAGAAATATACTAGAGAGAACGAACAAAGTAAAGAGATATGAGAGGGTAAAGGGAGAGAACTGTGACTAAATTCTCTGCCTGGAGTACTGCATTCAGCTCTGGGGCCACCGACATAAGAAGGATGTGGATCTATCAGAGCGAGTCAAGAGGAGGGTGTAGTGAGTTTACATGGCCAGGTTTTGGTAGCAAGTGGCTTCTGTGAGAAGAATCTAGAAGCTGCCCCATGTTAGGTAAGGGCCCCACTGCTGACCAGAGCCAAGCCAATACGCGATGTTTATGCCTCTGTGAGAGTATATTTAAGAAAGAGAAAAAAACGCTGCGCCACACAGCAGCTGGGAGAGTGATAGAAGTGAGAAACAGCCTTGCAGGCGCCAAGGTCAGTGAAGAAGAAGGGGGAGAGGTGCTCCAGGTGCCGGAGCAGAAGTCCCCTGTGGTCTGTGGTGAGGACCATGGTGAAGCAGGATGTCCCCCTGCAGCCCATGGAGTACCACGGTGGAGCAGGGTTCCACGCTGCAGCCCGTGGAGGAGACCACGTTGGAGCAGGTGGACCTGCACCAATGGAGGCTGTGGCCTGTGGAAGACCCCTGCCGGAGCAGATTCCGGGCCGGACCTGTAGCCTGTGGAGAGGAGACCACTCAGGAACAGGTGACCTGGCAGGAGCTGCTGCCTGTGGGGGAGCCAGGTTGGAGCAGTTTTCTCCTGAGGGATGGACTCCGTGGTACGGACCCATATCTGGAGTAGTTCTGGAAGAGCTGCTGCCCATGCCGGATCAGTTCATCAAGGACTGCATCACATGGGAGGGACCCCACAACACACAGGATGAGGGTGACCATGAAGGAGTGGCGGAGAAGAAGCGCTGTAGACTGACCATAACCCCCATTCCCCTGTGCTGCTTGGGGGGAGGAGGTGGAAGAGGGTGGATTGGGGGGAAGGTGTTTTTGGTTTCTTTCCTTTGTTTCTCGCTTCTCTAGCTTGTTAGTAATAGGTAATAAATCTTACTATCTCCCTATGCTGAGTCTGTTTTGCCCATCATGATAATTACTGTGCGAACTCCTTATCCTTATCTCAACCCTTGTGCCCTTTTCATTGTATTTTCTCCCCGTTCCTCTTAGGAGGAGGGGGAGTGAGAGAGCGGTTTTGGTGGAGCTTGGCTGTCCACCTGTGTAAAAGCACCACAGAGGGCCACAAGGAGGATCAGAGAGCTGGAGCACCTCTCTGATGAAGACAGGCTGAGGGAGTTGGGGTTGTTCAGCCTGAATAAAGTAAGGCTCTGGGGAGACCTCCCAGCAGCCTTCCAGTACCTAAAGGGGGCCTACTGGAAAGCTGGGGAGGGACTCTTTGTCAGGGGGTGTAGGGATGGGACAAGAAGAGAGAATGGCTTTAAACTGAAAGAGGAGAGATTTAGGTTGGATCTTTAAGGTCCCTTCCAACCCAAAGCATTCTGTGAAAGTGTGAAAGGAGCAGGAAGAGCTAAAGCAACTTTTGGAAAGAAAAATCAATATAGGTGATGTGGAAGACAAAGATGTAAACAGACAGGAAAAATACACAAGGATGGAGGAAGAGGAACAAAGCAGAGTGAGGAGGGTCAAAAGAAATCTGTCTTGGCAAAACCAACACACCATATATATACTTTTTTCTTTTTTTTTTTTATGCCTTTAAAAGTTGCTGTTCTAGATGTATGCTAACTCTGCAGCTTCTATCCAGTTATCTTATGAAAGGATTGTAGGGCTCTCTTTTGCCATTTTTGATCTGTATGTCCACTCCTGAAAAAAATGATACTAAACAAACCAACAACCCTGTACAACTTGGAAAGGAATGTTTCTTAATTCTTAAGTAGATGTATTTTGATCTTCCAAAGTACTATGGCAAGAAGATAAATTTGATTTAAAAAAAATAAATATATATTATAAATACTGTGGATACTGAACAGAAAATTAAGCTTAAACATGAAGAGTTCCTTCATTTTTTTTTTTTTTTTTTTTTTTTTTTTTTTTCACAGATGTGTCAGAAGGGAATTCAAAAGGTCATTTCATACAAGTATCCCAATCAAGAATGAGACTATACCAAACAGCTGTTAGTTCTGAGCATTCTAGCACATATATAAAATATTTCAGGTCATGTATTTTTTCTGAGACAAGGAAAAGATCTTTCAATGTTTTTGTGTTAACAGATTTAAATCCTTTTTCTCTGCTGTTTTGAAAATGAAACTAGGTGGCTTTCCATTGTTTTAATACAGCGTAGGTGTCTTTCAGATATAAAGACCATATAGTGAGTTGTTTTTTTTGTCATTAAAAAAAAAAAGTTCACTGCTGGTGTTGATGAACTTTGTAATCTAACATTGCCAACCAAGGATTTCCAAAATGGAGATTAAATTCCTGGTTTCATATTTTTAGTGTCTGATTTTTCAAAACAATTTGAGTAGGTCAGTGTTTCTCTGAGATATCTATGAAAGATACCGTAGTTTTTTTTCTGTCATCAAATATGTTTAAAACAATGTTTTCTTTATCAGCCTTAGTTCCTGATTCAGAAAACACTTAGAATCTTACTTAAGGCTCAGTAGATTTATGGTATTTAAGCTAGGATATGCTTCTATGCTTTCTTGAATTGAGGTCTCAAGAAAGTAGTGTTTTCCCCTTAAAATCTCATTGCAGTAGCAGAAGAACATCTTTGCAGAGCCTAACAGACAGTTCTATTCTGAGAGGAAGCTTCTTGCTGATTTGCAAAAAGCAAATGTTAATGGATTTACACTCTTAATGACTTATGTACCATAGGGATAAAAAAACAAGAAGAGAAATGCTGAAATGATTGCAGTGTGATTACATCCAAATTATATTGCTCGTTTCTTTCAGAACAGAAAACAATGGCAGGCTAATGAGAGCTCTACTTTTTTTCCGCAATACAATAAAGCTGTTAACCAACTAGATCTGCAAACTTTTGTTTCTGCAGTTTGCATCTGTTCAAATGGTGTTACAGAGATATAATATTTATTTTTTAGCTCCTGAAGTCACATAAAAGCCTAGAAAACTATGGTAGACAGTTATTTTCAGTGATGCATTACTTCATCCAGCCTTAGGTCTAAAATAATAGCATAAAGTCACTATCTGGCCATTATCTGCTTTCAGTAATATGCTGCTTTTTCAAATCCCATCATGAAATTATTTATGGATTATTTGCAAAATTCATTCCTTTTTTTTTACATCAGGTTTCAATAAAGATAATAGCGGTCAGAGACAAGACAGCAGTAATATCTTCATGCAACACTGCTTTTGTGCAGTAAAATAATCTTATCACTTCTGGAAATGACACTGAGCAGGGTAAATTATGGGCAGGCAAGCTTGAAGCAGAATGCAGGGTTTTATGTGTGTAAACTTAGTGGTGATTAAAATATTTAAGTCAGCCAAGGCTGTAATCTGAGGCTGGTATTTTCTGATTAATATTTTCTGGGGGAGGAACAGGGGGAAAAGGGCAGGGACGAAGAGGTACTTTTATAATTGATTTATTTCTCCAATGAGATACTGACATGTGTGTAAGTTGTGTGTATGTGTGTCAGCATGTCACTCTAAAATGCTTTGTTTTTGTTTCTTCTTTTGTTTTAATAAACAATTTCAATGGCTCCAAAAGTAGAAGATTTTGATAGAGGTATAGACTACATCTTCAGATGGTTTGCCTTATCAGAACTGCATTTTTCCAGAAGGGTATGGGGGTTTTGCGGTTCTTTTTGAAGTGGTTTGCTTTTCCATGAATTCATTAGGTTAAAGCTGCAGTGTAATTACTCTTCCTCAGATAGGCAGGATCTACAACCAGAGTGCTGATACTAGCTGTATCTAGCTAAACAGAATAGAATTTGCTCACTGTTATTCAAAATACATGAGGTACCCATAGGCAAGAACTAATATTAGTAGTTTTTCAGTCTCTTCAAGGAGTTTAATGTTCAAGTTCTTCTAGTAGTATTTTTCCTCTAAGTAAATCACCATTTTTTTTTTTTTTTTTTTTTTTTTTTTTTTTTTTTCTTCTCCAGTTATTCTCCCCAGCCTATAGCCAGGAGCAATATATGATCTAGCAATATATGCACTATATTCCCTGACCACATTGTCACAAATGAGAGAAAAAAAAAAAAAAAAAAAAAAAAAAAAAAGCATGGTTGCTCATGACAGTCAAAACGTGCTGGATACTGCCTTTCATTGGGCAAAAAATGACAGCATACCAGAACTTTCCATCTAAAGAATGTGTTGTAAAAATAGAAAGTGGTTCTAGAGAATTTCCAGGCTCACAAATAGCAGGCATGCTAGAGTTTATCTCCGTTTACTAGAGGAATACCATCTGAGTGGTGAACTAAACTTTGCTCAAGATAATGGGGTGTTAAGATTCAGAATAACACTGAGCCATGAGAAATACCAGGAAAGGTTATGGTCGTTTTGTGTTAAGGATGTTCCTGAATGCATGGGTGGCATTTGTCGGTTTTAAAAGACCCTGTGTCCTTACAGTAAGTACAAAAGCAGAACTGAATATTGCTGAATTTACGCTAAGCCTTGAAATATCTCTGTGATACAAGCACTGTAAAATAGTGGCAGTTCGTTTTCTGGATATAGGCAGTAATAGAAGTAAAAGAAGTATGGAGATTGAGAGTAGTTTTCATTTTCTCCATGGATTTTTAACTGTTAGTTAATATTTTAATTTCCTAATTTTTCCCTAATTTCCTAATTTTCCTTAATTTCCTATTCCCCCCCCCTCCCCCCTCTGGACTATGTAAATTGAAACTGTCAGGTCCTCACAACAAACATACTTGGTCGCTACATGTGCTTAGTGTGTGACATGTCAGAACTGTTCTACTTTACTAATGTAAAGGCACTGCCTATTTTCCTCTGAATTACACCCATTGCAATTGTGGTAATGGAAGATCGATACGTTGTTAGCTGCTTGGGGGTGTGATGGGAAGCACAGGATAGATGTTTTCTTCCTTTTTTCTACTATGTTAGGAGTGTATCAGATGAATAGTTCAGATATTTGTACATTGTATTTCCACTGTCTTTCCAGTCTGATGTCGCCTTTTCTCTCATAACATTTTTTTCTTTGGCAGTGTCTAAGACCTCATGCATCTGGTAACACTCAGGATTATGGGAATGTATGATCAGGTGGTTGCATGGTCTGAAGCACTGGGCTACATTGTTGGGCTAGCAAATATGTGTTTTATACCATGGCTTCTGCAAATGTCAGGCCCTAGCATATGGCTTACTTCTTACGTGCAGTGTAGCAGTTCTTCCACTTCCCCTTGATAGATCTGCATTTCCCTTTAATTAGATAAACGTAAATTGAACTTGGTGGTGAGATTTTATGAAATGTGTGTCAGCATGCTGCTGTCACAGTGTCATGTTTGGTGGCCACTTGGCAGCAGAAATGGAAAGTGGGGCCTGTGCGATGCCAGTGGAAGAACAACTCTGGCTAGCAGTGGCAGGAAAGAGGTACTTGGGCCTGGTGCAGCTGTGGGACATGCTCACTTATTGGGATGGTTTGTGAAGCATTTCGTCTTAAAGCTGGTCAGCCCGATATGTGTCTCAAAAGCTGCTGTGACAGTAACCACACACTCCTCCCTCCCTGAGTGTATGCAGGTTTAAATTGGTTCTTCCTGGCTCTTCTGTCCTCTTTTGAGAGGTCAGCCATTATAGAGGTTTATTCTATACTATTTCCATTCATGTGGATTTCTGTACTATTATTTAGTTTCCCAAATGTGTTGTGTCTATGTCCTGCCCCTTCTCCCCCATCACTCTGTACTGCTTTGAAACTTTGCTGGTGGAAATGCACAATCACGTATGTTAACAATTGCCACCTGTTGGCTAGGTTGTATATAGTCTTAATTAAGGCAATTTCATCTGCCAGTCTGACAGAGAGCCTTGTCCTTTATTATTCTCAGATGGATTGAATTTCTTTTCAGCAGGTTATAGTGGAAGATTTCTAATGAAAATCTCATATCAGAACCTTCTCTGTCCTCGAAGATGATACGAGCTGTTTCTGCTCCCTCCATGTTGACTTAGGATATATAGGAGAGAACATTATAACTTGAAAGCCTCACAAGCAACATTTCACTCTGAAATTCAGTATATACTGGGTCTCTGAAGGCCAAGCACTTCTAAGAAGCAAAGCACAGTCTTTGGAAACAGCAAAATCATCTCTTGGCATACGGTGTATGGTATTTCTGTGATGAACGATCTCATCAGAGATGTTTATACTTAGCATTCAAAGTGTTTCTTCAGTTAAACAGTTTCGTGTTCCACACACTGTGTGGTAGGTTCTCATATATCGCCACATAAATATGGCATACATTTACATGTTACATTTCTGCTTTTTATTCTTTTTGAGTGTCTTAATGTGGTGGAGGAATCATCAGCTTACTACTCTCATTTTTGCTACTTCCCAAGCTTAAACTTGCTTTCTGGCATGAATGCTTCCTTGGTGCTATTGCAGCACAAGCACTGTTCTCTTGAGCAGAGAGAGTCAATCTGTGACCTGCAGAGTCTAAACCTGGAAAGAGAATCAAGCTCAGAATTTGACCAGCATCAGGTTCACTGGACCAGTTCGATGCTTTTTCTTTCAAATCTACCTCTTTTCCTGTTCCAGACAAAATGACTGTTGACTTAGAAAATCTCATACTTCCTTGCCCCTCTCTTTTTGCCATGTAGGACTGGATTGATTGCTGTCTGTCTTTGTAACTGTATTGGCAAGTACTATCAGCATCTTTCAGCTTGCTGCATCCCTGCTGGAGAGGCAAGGCTTCTTGAGAGTGTAAAACAGGCTAGTTTGGGATTGCCTCCCTTAAGAGTATTGCCAGTTCCTTCCTATCCTCATCAGAGCCCCCTGTTTCTTCTTTACTTGTAATATTCTGGAACTCCACTGAAATCAGGGTGTTACCAATGCACAGATAAATGTCTACACAGTATACATTTACAGTGTGCTTAAAGTTATTATTATACATGAGTTTTGCTTAACATTAGCCACACTCTTGACACAGGAAAAATCAGTACAGCTGAATGAGAAGGACATTTGCCTTTTTTTAAAAAAAAAAAACAAACAAAAAAAAAAAACAAAAAAAACAAAAACAAAAACACACCACAAAACAAAAACAAAAAACTTTGTATTGGTATATCACAGTATCAAAAGATGTTAAACAATGGTGAGCATCAAGACATGGTAAAGTTGTTAAAAAATGATCAAGTTATACCATATGCTTTAGTTTACAATTACAGGAAACTGAGATATCTCATCTGTATCTAAACTTCTGTAGGTTCAGTGGATTATATCCAAGATTCTTGAGAGAATGGTCTCCTTTTGTATTAAAAAAAGCCTGTAAAATAGAGTAATAATAAACCAATTTTAACACATTAAATTTGTACTTTCTTTACTCTAAAGAGGGAGCAGTAAGGGATTTAGCATTCATGGCTTCTTTAGCTTTGGAAAGCTGTATAACGCTCTACGTGATATGCTTTTTGTAAATGCATTATGTAACTTTAACAGAGACACATTTGCATAACATATAGACTTGCATTTGGACTTGGTCTGTGCATTCTGCAACACACAGACGAAAGTAGAAACAACTTTTGGCAAGGTTTTCAGCATCTGGCAAATTAGGGTCTTGTAGTTTGTCACCATTAATTAGAGAGATGTTTATACTGAAAATTGTAATAAGAAGCATAACCCTTGGTCACTGAACACTTGGTTCACAGAATGTTTTTCCCTCAGAATGATGAAACTATTTCCAAGGTCTTCCTGAGAGTGTTTTCTTGCCCTAAATTAACATCTGAATTGCTACATCTTCCAAATAGAAATTGCTTTACTTTAGTGTGGGACATTTTGAGAAGTTTATGCCATGTGGCACTTCAGAATGTGCGTCAGGTGAAGCAGTAAAGCTGTCAGGTCATTTGAGGATTATGAAATTACCACTTGAATAAGAGAGAGCCTTGGATTAGTCCCTTTAAAATATAAAGGGAAAAGTAAGCATCCCCTTGGCCACATTTGCGTTCAGTAATAAAATGCAGCTTGAATTAAAGCCCCACAGCACAGATTTATACAACGACTGCAAATGCAGTAACAAACAGGTCATGTGTTTGTGTGCTTATGCAGCTGGTTTTATGATACATAGGGACCTATGTCCTAAATCCTTCAAGGCAGCAGCAAAAACATTGGAAGAAAGCAACTGTTTGACTTGATGTTCATGTGCATGATGGTAGTGTAAAGATCTAGAGAAGGGCATAAAATAAGACTATAGCAAAATTTTTACTATTTGAGATCTAAATTACTTGCCTAGCATGAGATAACTTACTTGAATAACCCAGGAAAATGATAGAGGTATGATAAAGATGCACGTAATTATATGGTGGTCTGTACATAGTAGTTAAAATATTAACAGAGGAAGAACAGAAGAATTTCTGAGGGACAAAATGTAAAACCATGCAGGTGAATTCACTTGAAATCATTAGATAATTGACTGGTCCAGTCCATAGAGGATCACATCAGACATTCTTACTTTTATCAGCCTCTCACTGCAGCCGAGGAATGAAAGAGCTAGAAGATCACTTCATGGGGACTCAGACATCCAGACTCCTTCCTATGGCTTCATGATCTCTGAATTTTGGACACCATTGAACACATGATGCTGTCAGCAGTTAGTAAAATAAAAAGGGAAAAGAGAAGAGGAAAAAGTAAGACGTTAGAGATCATTGGTGAGACAGATGAGAAGCAAGCTGAAGGCTAAAAAAAAAAAGACAAGAGAATGTTGAGGGGATTGGAGAAAAGGAAAATCCTTTGGATGAGGTGCAGGGTTAGAAGAGGAAGCAATAGAAAAAGGTGACAGACTGAATAAGTAAGTAGGAAGAAGCCATCCCAGAATAAGAAGTGAGGAATTCTTTTGAGAATGAAAAGTAACATAGAGTCTCCACCATAGAGACTGCTTAGTGATTCCACAGCCTTTGCTGTGTTGTGTGATGTCATTCAAAATGGTGTAATATTCTTTTCTCAGTATTCAGGTTTTGACCACATGAGACAGGAATATTTATCCTATTAGGAAAATGCAGGCAGGCTAGTGAAAATGCTTGACTAGAACAAAACTTTTTTCAAGAAAGAAAAAAGAATGGAAAGCCTCTTGGTCTGCTTAATAGTAGTCCTCAGGTGATTGTACTCTTTGTTGCATTGCCTTCAGAAACATAAATCAAAACTTGAAACTGGCTAGAGATCAGTAAAAATAATGGAAAGTAGGAATGGCAGTACAACACTGCAACAAACACAGTTGTTTTTCTTTTTTTTTTAACAGACTTGAAGTCAGAATTCTGAAGATAACATTGAAAATTTGCCATTATCTTCTACTTTGTATGATGATCTGAGGAAAAAAAAAAAAAAGAAATGTTCTTAGAACTGAAGTGCAGTATATGTAGAGCAACAAAAAGTCAGTAACACTTCAGTGAAGTTCCCATTTTTTGTTAATACCAATTTAAAGTAGCTGGGTTTAAAATTACTGCACAGATCATGCAGGGGAATTCTCAAGAGTGGACTGTTCCCCTGGTTCCCATTTGCCTTATTGAGTATGTTAGTCAAGGTAATGATAAAAACAATAATTTAAAAGTTATTTGCACTTCAGGATTGAGAGGATTGAGTTGATCCCTTGCGGGGTCAGCAGGATTGTTTTTCCTCAATGTGTAGTGTTGCACAATTGATTTAAACCCATAGTTGTTATTACTTTTTTGTTACATTTCATTCTAAAGCTGTTAATCAAGGTGGTTGCTCTAATGCAATAAAAATTGACTTACATGATAGATCTTAGTATTAATTTAA
Source organism: Aythya fuligula (assembly GCF_009819795.1). Classification (NCBI taxonomy): domain Eukaryota; kingdom Metazoa; phylum Chordata; class Aves; order Anseriformes; family Anatidae; genus Aythya; species Aythya fuligula. The sequence continues at coordinate 25,288,110 of NC_045561.1, forward strand.
TTGCTGTTTTTTTTTTTTCTTTTTCTTTTTTTTTTCTTTATTTCTTTTTCCTTCCAAATGGTTCATTTACTTGAAACTTTTAGTCTTGAATTTGTATCTTGTGACTCGATCTGGCAATTTCTTGACTGCAGTTTCAGTAATATTCAATTTGTCAGTGTGTTCAGGATGATGACTTCAATTATTTTCCTTTTGCTCTAGACCAGAGTGTAAATGGTTTCTCACAGTTGAAAGTTTCACAGTTGGAAAAAATAGATGTACTTATTTGAAGTGGGGGAAAAATACTGTGCTGCATGTTCAGAGAAAATTGCATCTCTTTTTTTAGTAATGATAAAAATAACAAGAATAAATCTTGAACTACACTCAGACGGTTGCACATGCACTGTAGATACAGAACAAATATTTCAAATTGGATGGTTTATTTATTTATTTATTTTTGCAAAACCAGCACAAGGCATGTAAAGCACCTATTCAGTGGGGCTGAGTATCAACCAGCAATGGGATGTACTCTGCTCTGGGCAGCCTGCTCTAGTGGTTGGCAACCCTGCCCAGAGCAGAGGAGTTGAAATTAGATGACCTCTAAGGTCCTTTTCAACCCAGGCTGTTCTATGACTCTATGAAGAAAGTGAATGAGTGCAGGATATTAGTCAGTTTAAGGTATTTCTAGTAGACACATAACTATTAATACTGTGTAATAACCCAAAGCTAGGAATTCATTTGTAATATTGCCTGTGAATAATGATCTTCCTTTTAATAATATATATATATATATATATATATATATATATATATATATATACATTTAGAAAGTAACAGTAGTTAGCAAAAGATTTTCAGATTTTCTATATTTGTGAAAGAACTATGCTAGTCTTTGTGAAGGTACCAGTTAATCTGCTAGGCACTGATATATAAATGAGGATGTGTCCTGATAATTTGTTATTCACTAAAGGCTGTAAAGATATTTAATTGTTTTTAATTGTATAAAAGTGAAGTGGAAAGGCATAGACCTAGTCTTTACAAAGTACTTTTGAATACATGGAACTACATAGAGTAAATGTGAAGAGTATTTTCTCTATTCTTTTACAGATCAGCTGAACAATTTGGTGTTCTGTCTGTGGATCTACACAGATTGTATTGTCAACACTGTGTGTGAGCATTTTATTAGGATGAGTTTATCTAAGGTTGCTACCTTGTTTAAACAGATAAACTGTCAAGTTTGTAGGTAGGAATCTTCTTTAATGATAAAAAAAAATACTGTGACATTTTCAAATAACATTTATTAACAGCTAGTTACTTACCTTACACATTCTTATATAAGCTTGTAGAATGGATTATGCAATACAAGGATTTTCCAGCATTACAATGCAGAGAGAACGGTCTCTTCTACTCTTTCTACCAGCAATATTGTTCCTACCTGTGCTGTATTGCTCTCCATGAGCTTCATCAGAGTGAATCTTTAAGGTGGGCTTCAGGAGATAAGAGGTCAATAAGTGACTCTGTATGCTGTAAGAAACTGGTAACTCTTTACCTATTAACAAGGATGCCATTAGTCCTTAAAAGGTAACAGGGTTTTGGTTTGCTTCTACCTTTGTACATGTAATTGTTAGCTCTGGCTTTAAGTTCGTGTGGCATGAGTGCAAATTATTCCTATATAAAACTCTAACAACCCTCATGCAGTTATTTTCCTTGGTTCTTAAGGGCTGTGGCAGTGGAGTGAGGTGACAACCTAATGTAGCAGGAGTTTTTACCCAAATATTATTTAAGACTGGTGTTTCTTCTCTGATCAAAGATGACATATGATGCCTGTTGTGAGAAGATGCAAATCTTAGCAGCAGTGTCATTTTTTTTAATGAAATCTAAGTGCTCAGAATTCCCTGAAGCTATTCTGGGGCATTAGATCTTTGTTGATTCAGGGTGAAATCTGCCATCTGCAGTATCATTAATCCTGCTGGCTATTACTGCTGCCCCATATCCTTCATGCCAGAAGTGGTTGAAGGTTGGTGGACAGGCTTTACTTTTAGCCTGTGAAATCTGATGGGTTTCCTTTGCTAAGGAAACCACCTACCTCTGAGCAGACTGCTTTTCCATTGCGCTAAGAAAACTTCATCATAAGCTCCTTTCCCCAGTATTGCACAGCAAAGGATTAAAATTTACAAGCAATGTAGGCAAGGTATAATCTTCTCTAGATTAACTACAAGGTAGTGGGGTAAGAAGAAACAAAAAGGATATACCTTGGAGAAGAGCATTAGGTTGAAATGTTGTAGGTGTGATTAAAGAAGCAGCTGCTGCAAAGCAAAACAAAACAAACAAAACAGAACAAAAAACTGAAACCAAAAAAAAAAAAAATAATCAAACAAACAGAAGAGGTAGAAGGCTTGTATTTCTTCATTTTTTCCTAGAGACTCAACTCAGTTTCTCTGTACTGTGTACTCCAACTGCTACTCTCACTGCTGTTTCTTAGGTGGGGAGAGAGATGTTCTTTTTACTTCCATGACTGTTGGACTATTAGATATCAGAAACCTTCTTTTGCAGATGCTTTTTTCTTTAGCATTTTCGTTCATATGGGAAAATCTAGTAGATGTGTGGGCAGGTTCTAAGAAATTTCTGTAGGCTTATATTTAATGTATAAACTTGTACTGATGAGCAGTGTTTCCAGAATGCAATTAAAGATAAATGAAAATTTTTCATTTGGAGGAAAGAAGGAAAAAGATGTTAAATCAAAGAGGATTGCCCTGCACAGAGTTAGCATGAACACAGAAGTAGACAACTCAGAAAAGCTGTTTTTCAGGTATTCAAAGGAGTCAAGGGACAGTGAGGATAAGGATCAGGGATGCCAGAACAAGGCTGTTTCTGACCACAGGGGCCAGTGACGAGACAGCTCTTCCTCTAGTGTTAGGTCACGTTGGCAAGATGCAGAGACCCTGTACATCTTGCCCGCGCTCACAGGATGCTCGTAAGCAGACTGCAGACTGGAACATAGCAGTGACTGTCAGTGTCAGGTGCCTGGAGCGTGGGAATTAAAGCATTATTTCTGTATTTGTATAAACACTTCTCCAGTGTTTCAGAAGCATGTAAAACAGGATAAGTACCTGAATGTTTTCTTTCCTTCACATATCAGCAAGATGGGCAGAGCTGTGTTGGAGCTGGGATTTTCCATGATGAGGAGAGAAGACAGTGCTCGTACCATGAGATGAAATTTGAGTTCCAGCTGGGTTCAGAAGAACTGAGGACAAATTTCAGAGAGTCTGAGTGCCCTGCTGTAAAGCCAGGCAGACAGCAGAACAAGACCAAGTGGCACCACGCTTGGTTGGTAGTCTGGTGACTCTGGCAGCCTGGGAGACAGGAAGAGGCAGAGAATAGCAGAAGGCAGGAAGGCTGCCAGCCTGGCAGCTTGGATGCAAAGGGGGCAGCAGGAGGGCTCAGAAACTTAAGGAATCTGTGTGGTCCAGGGGAGTGAGGCAGGCAGTGGGGGGAGGCAAGTCACCTGGGTGTCTCAGGGCAGAGTGGGTGGGAAGTCTCTTCAGCTTTCCCAAGGGATGTGGAGAGATTTTTCAAGTAAAATCAAAGTTTTCAGGTGCTGTTATTTATTATTTTAGGACCTTGTTTTCCACTAAATTAATACAAAACTGTATTTTAGTGGAAAAATTGTGTTCTGCTAGTTGCATGTTTTGACAGTTTGAAAATGAGTTGTGTGTGTTTACCCTTAAGCTTTGGGAGGGGGTGGATATGCACTGAAAGTGCTTTTCTTTTATACATCCCTTTGATCTGTTCATCTTTCCAGCCCAGCTCACCTCCATCTGTGTGTTTGTTCCATCTGAAATGCAGATTTGAGCCTTCTGGGACTGAGTTCATTCTCTGCTGTGCCTCATGCAGTGAGATCTTGATCCAGAATCTCTAATTGTTGAACAGTATCATCTTTGACAATATTTCAGACAACTTGTGAAAACTCTCTTGTGAAATACTCTCTGAGGCATGGTTCTCCAGCCAATAACTGCCCGCTCTTGAGCTGGGAGATTTTAACTACTTGAACTTGGATGAGGAGTCTGTATCCTTTAGAAACTTCATGTGCTGCACAGTGCTGCAGTGAATTTCTTTATGCATTCTTCCTCCCCCAAGGTTGGATGTACAGCACAGTGAATACATGTGTGTGAGAATTAGGGCATGGATAAATAAGAATGTGTCTGATCTAATTGGCCAGACTCTGCCTAATGAGTTTCCATAGTACAAGAGACATGTCCAAATGGTCAAATTAACCTCTAACAATTTCTGAAATAAGGATTGATGGATCTTCTGGAAAGAAGTCGGAGGCTAGATTACTTATTAACTTAGCTTTCTTATAACTATACGAAACTATGCAGCTTAATGTAGCCAATAGAAGAAGATTTTTTTTTTCTTCCAAAGTATAATTTTGTTTTCTGTGAAAACATAATTGGAAATCGATGATTTTGTAAAGCCATTGACAAAGTAAATGATGCTTTAGAGAAGTATGCAGAAGATGTTCCTGTTCTCTCTTTATAAAATATAAAAGACCCGGCTCCGCTGTAGTAAACAAAATAAATGAACATTAACTACAGCTGCAAACAGAATACTGTATAATGTAAAATAATTAACTGCAGCATGCAGATATTTTACATGGCAAGTAAATTCAGCAAAGTTGAGAGGAGATTTAATGATTATATTGGCCCTAGTAAAGTAAGCAGGGAAAAAAGAGAAGATATTGTGCATACAGCACCCTCTTTGTCTGTTTTTCTTTCATCCTAGAAGTCTCCCTCATCTTGTTCTTAGACAGTCATAGCTTCATCACAGCAAAGCTGTGTAACTTGTGTATATATTGGTCAACCTTTTCAGGATGTTCAACAGCCAACAAATGCTCCTTCACATATATTTAGAAAAGATTTCCCAAAATACTTTAACTTGCAGAACTTTTTATTTTTATTTGCATTCTTCTTATGCTCATGCAGGAACCAAGCACCTTTGGAAATCTGTGTAAAATAAGAGTTCTGCATCTTCTTGTAGACTCAGGCCTATTTCAATTTGAATGTTCAGACACTGTGACTATCCTAAAAAAAAAAAAGTTGGTCTTTGCATAACTTAACAAGGGTAGGTGACTAAATGGAATGAAAGTAGAAATCACTTTACATGCCTTCTTTCACAGTCTTTGTAATAGAGCAGAAATAAAATTTAAATGCTCTTAAAATCCTCTGAGATACTTCCCTCAGCAATATTTCAGCTCCTACCTAAATTGAGGTAAAAAATTGCATGACTTTTAGTCTGTAATTTTTGTGGTGCCTTTCCCAATACTAGATTTATTTTTATTTTGGTAGTTAGCACTTGCCAAGAGCTTTTCAGCTCTAATCATTAAAAAACAACAACAAACAAACAAAAAACAAAATCAAAGCAGTTAGCAGGAAACAAGTTGCATGTTGCATTTTACACTGTATTGGTTTGGAAACTGTGTTTATGTACACATAGGTAAGGAAATTTTCTTGAAAAAGAAGTAGTATTTTTCCTTGAAAGTTAAATAGCCATTTACTACGTGTGCCCTAGTTTTCCTGTGTTGTATTCATGCCTTTCCAAGTGTACATTTAAGGTGATAGTAAGGTGTTTATTGCAGTATAAATTATTTTTAAAGTACCAGAGATAAATGACATTTATATAATTTTATATAATTAATTACTTTACCATAGATAATTACATTAATGTGATTACACTACCTTAATGATGTGAGTAGTGTTGTACTATTTCACATAAAAGACACAAACCTTCTGGTAGTTATGTAAGTTGCATGTAGTTATGTATAATAAATTGGGACAACACGAGTTTCAGTCTTGCAACTTAAACAGTTTTTCTAATTTTCAGTCCTTTAACTTCATGTCTCTTATCTTATTTCATTCCTACATCCTCAAGTATTACCCATCTTGATGCTTTGGAGGCTCAGGTGTGCTTGACTTGATGCACCAGGGACTTGTGTGGTCCTGCTCAAACTGCATTTGTGCAAGTTCCTTCATAAACCTTTGTGGGGCCTTTATTGGAAGTTGCTGCAGGACTCCTTCCTCTTCTTTCAGCATTCCTGCTTAGAGGTATACACTTGCTCTTACCATAAGATGCAAGTCATAAGGAGTTAATAAATTAAATAGCCTTTTATTGAGCCATATAATTTATGCAAGTTAATCTTGTTCTTGTCCTGCGTCATGGTATATAATCTCCCTAGTGTTTTGTACGTATCTGTGGAATGGTACCTAATTTAGATGGCCAGCTTTTTGAAGAGGGATTCTTCTTCTGTTTGGCTGTCAGAAAGAAATAACATGTCTCTCAGCACTAGACATATTGGTGCCTTACTGAAGGACTTTGTTTTGTTGGAGAAAGTGTTCATAAATTGATGTTTGTAAAGTATAATTGGGATGTCCTGGATATTGCCATAATCTGACAGTAACTCTTTCCAGTATATGAACCTGATTTTGTGATGTGTAGTTATAATAGTTTTATATAGCTATTTTGCTTCCCCCCCTCCCCCCCCCCCCCCCCCCGTTTATTTTTCCTTTAAATAGACTTCTAACATCAAATTCCTGTTTTAAAATGTGTTGCAGTTTATAGTAATCTTTCAGCTGACTTGTAGGCAAAATCGTTTTTGGCAAGCAGTGCTTTATAGAATTGGTTATCTGTAGTATTTAGTAATGTTTACTAAAATAACTGTAATTGTTCAGAGGAAAAAAGTAACACCAGAAAACAGTATTAGAAATACAATGAGAAACTAGTTACCTTACATTCACTAAGTTACTAATTGCATTATTGCTTTTAATCACTTGCTAGTGTGCCGTCTCACTCCTAGAAAATACTTTTCTTGTACAAATCTGCATATGAATAGCTGTGCTAGTGGGGATAATGCTTAAATATTTTTCTTAACTGTATCTAATTGCAATAAAAGCTACACTTACATCATTCTTCTATTCATCAATATTTGGTTATATCATTTTGCAATATGCATATGAATGTTTTTGTCACTGGGAGCTGACTACTTTTCCTGTATGCTTGCAGTAAGCAGCTAAGGAAAACCTGCGTTTTGTCTTGTTTTCCTCCCATTTTGCCTTCTAGAGGGCATATGACCATATCCAAAGCCCGCAGTGAGCATTCAGCATCCGAGTGTATTTGTGTCAAATGGCTGCAGTGATAATAGGCTGCGGATGATGCAGTCTGCATTGTGAAGTCTTCAGGGAGCTTTGCTCTGATAAACCAAGCTTCGTTCCGCTGCCGCAGTTCAAAGAATAAAGGCAGCAGAAATGAGCAATGTTATAACTTCCAGATTAAGTTAGAGATGCACAATGTATGAAAGGGCTTTTTGGTCCGTGACTAAATAGACAATTTTTCATGCATGTTGTCCGTGTTAGAAAATAAAAGGTAGGATTTTGGAAATTCTCTCACCTTCCCCAGCTCCTTGCAACTTTAATCCAGGTTCAGTAGCAAGGCTGTCGACTAAACTTCTTGAATTTTCATGATACTTCCAACCTTTATGAGATATCTGTTGCCATGAAATAATTTTTGCATTATATACCATTAAATAGCATTTTTCTCTATTACACTGCTCTGGAAAGATGTACAAAGAAGAAAGCTAATTAAGAAGATTATTATTTGATGGTTTTAAGCAGTGTTTTAATAGCCCAATTACTGTAACAAGGCTTGACAAATAGTTTTAACCATAATTATTTACGTAAACTAAAAAAACAGCCTGCAATCTCTGAAATATTTAAGTGATCTTATACAATTTCATTTCTCCCTTTTTCCTTAGTGCACTAGAATCAACAATTACTGGCTTGAGTGTCACAGCTGAGAGCATTAAAGATGCAGTGTTGCTACAGAATTGCTGTGTTTGTAAATGAAACTGAAAGAAGTGAATCCTTTATTCTTTCCTTTTGTTCTTGTGTTTTGAATGTGCTATGAATTCCCATTGCTTTTCATCATTTTCTACCCAAAGGCTGAAATAACACTTATAATAAAGATAATACAAATCACTCTAATTTTAAATAGCCAGCTCCTAGAATATGGATAGCGCTGGATCTGAAGTTAATTTGTCCCTTTCTTCTCTGCTGAGTAATTGTCTGGAATTGCCTTCCGTGAGGCCGTGGCTTTTGCTTCCGGCTATAGCCATATAGGATAGTAATTAGATGTAGTTAGCTGGAATACTGGTATGGTCTGTAAGCTAAGAGATTCTGACTCTTTCTGGATGTTCCTTATTTGTATAACATTTGATGGTGTGCAGGCAGAGGGGTGTCTTCTTTCTGTAGTCCTATTTAGAAAAACTGCGTCTTAGTTTTGAAATGAGAACTGGTAACACAAAGCACCTGCTGGCGCTGTTACAAGCTTTGCCTCAGCACTTCTGTGCCTCTCCAAAGAAGCATCTCTTCTTTCCTCTTTTTGGCTCTCCCAAAAGATGCAGATAGGGTCAGAGCCCAAAACAGCCTGCTTGCAACTTAATGTGATATATAGCTTGTCAGCAAGATCTGGGTCCTGCTGCCTCAGGGTGCCTCTTAACAAATATTCATCTTGTTACAGCCTGAACTCTTTGACTGGGTGCTTTGCCACAATGTGTGGAGCCATCAGTGTTCCTTTCAGGTGGTTCTTGGCAGCGTGGAGGAGGCTCGGAGTTGCATAAGGACTTTTGCAGATAGAGCCCTTTCTTAGCAGTGTTGTGCTGCTTCAGCAGAAAGCAGGAATTTAAAAGACTTGATTTCTGAACAGACATTAAAAAAATAGAGCTTTTGGAAAATTTGATCCTAGTGCTTCTGTTGGAATAAGAAGAGAAGTGAAACTTAATATATATATATATATATATATTCTTGTTTGTCTCATTGTGTTGTAAATATTTGTATTTTGCTAGCAGAATCAGATCAAGTGAACAGTACCTGCAGTAAAATCTGTAGCAACCATAGACTTTCCGAATTATATTTCAGATTCAAGAAATAAATCTTGAAACTGTAGCTCCTTGCTGAATATTAGGATTCCAGTGACATGGTTTAATGGTGAACTTGGCAGTGTGAGGTTAAAGGCTGGACCAGATGGTCTTAGAGGTCTTTTCCAATCTAATTTATTCTATGATTTTTTTCCATGGCTGCCCTTGAACATTGTCCAATTGCTATTTTATTATAACTTTAATTTTTTTCTTGTGGTGTTCTTTATATGAATTACTATAAAAGCTATGGGTAGAATTTATGTAAATTAAAAAAAAAATTCATATGTTTAGTAATTAGATTTCTTGTTGATGATTTTGTTTTTTTTTTGGACATAATTATGTCCACCAACCTTATACCTTGATTATGCCCATTCTGATATATCAGAAGGAACCTGATAGAAAAATCTCTTAGGTTGGTTCATGCTGTTAAAGCTTAGTGAAATTTATTGCATGGCTATTTCTAGCTGAGAATGTTACACAGACTCTTGATCTATTCAACTGAAAGAGTTCCATTAAATACTTGATAAAATCCTGCTGCGTGGTCAGAAACATAGTATAAATGATAATGGCCAGAGAGATGACTATTACTAAAGGTATACTTGATACTCTTTTAAAATCTATCCCTAACTTTAACATCTGTGAGATTAACTTTTGTTGCAAACTTAACTCTGTGAACACAAACAGCTCTTTGCTTACAGTGCCCTCCTTGCATAAGAAACATGAGTTCTGTTCTTGTAATCTTTTTTTGTGAAATTGCTAAGATAATAAAATGGAGATGGAAAGAGTCAGTGAATCCCAGCACTTTTGTGTATATATATGTATTGGGAAAAGTGGCATGTGGGTAGTTAGTCATGCACAGTCTGTGGATACATATAATAATAATAGCAATAATCAATCCAACAGAGGATTCATTCAAATCCAACAGTTGGATTCATTCACGTTGGTGAGTTCATTTGGGGTCCCCTATGCTAGTTTTCATTGCTAGCAGATGGCATCTATTCCATCCAGGTACAGGTTTCCTGAAGTCAAGAATGTAGCCTGTAAAGGAACAAGATTGTGCTAGTTAAATCCAATGGGGACTGTGGCATTGTGTGGTACTCTACTTAAATTTAAATTTCATTTGTTCAAAGTGCTGGTGAGCACAGTGTGAAAAAGTCAAAAGATGGTCTGTAGAGGTCTATTCAACCATGTGAAACTTGGGAAGATCTGGAACCAGAACTGGATTACTTTAAATAAAGGAATTTATTAAGATGCATATGCCCTGTGTATATCCCCTTTTACAATGTATATCTTCAAAGAGAATGCTGTTTCTTTCGGAAGAAATATTCTTAGAGATTATTACTATCATGTCTGATTAAAAGTGTAATATATGAAAAAAAGTAGATTTCAGTAATCATTTCAATTTATACAGTAAATAGGGGACTTTTTTTTCCGTCATAGTTTTTAAAGAAAGTTAGCAATATTATAGATACTTGTTTGCTACTTCAGGAGGTATATTTTTAATTATTAGCTGAGACTTTTTGCTCAATTTCTCTTTCTCAGCTTTCCAGCTTCTGAGATTTATTGCTTTCAAAATCTGTATCCAGAAGGCATGACAGCATCATAATGAACAATAACAGAGCAAAAGGCTCAGTATAACATATTTTGGGGTGTCAAGACTATATGGCCAGGAGGAACTGTTGTAATTTTGTTGTCTAACCTTCAGGTTAGCACAGAACATAAAACAAGGCTGACTAAACACTGTCCCAAATTGCCTCTAATCTTTGATGTGAACAGAAACATAATCTTTGATCTAAAATGTTAGTTGTCCTAATTCTGATAATTGAACCAATATAGGACTATATATCCATCTGAAATATGGATAAATATAGTGAAATTCTTCTGAATAGTATTTAATATATATGCACTTCAATTTCAGAAAATCTGAACAAGAAGTTCTATGGAAGTCATTTGTACTTTAAGGAACTGTATTTTTCCTTTCTCTGTGTTTAATCTGAACAGCTTTTGTGATTGCTTACTGCTTTTTTTTTTTTTTTTTTTTTTTTTTTTTTTTTTTAAGTCACTGTATGGTATTTTGAGAGTCATCTGATTGAATAGTGTAGAAGATTAGGAAGTCTCAGTGGGGATTTGGGACTCCTGTGATGTGCTGTTTTTTTTAATGATAAGGAAACTGGAGGGAAGGAATTTTTTAGGTTAACGAAAGCATCTGTAAGCTTTTCTCACCTCTCCCCATGAATAACATCCTTGTGGAGAAGGTGAAGTTCAGTAAGAGTGGGTAGTGTATACATTTGAGTCGATCAAGCCTTTAAGAATGGGAGAGACCAGTTCAGAGGGGAAGAGTTGAAATCCAAATTCCCTGTAAATTGTTGGCTCCTGCATGTTACATATCTTGTCTTTCTTTGTGCTGTCAAATATGTATATAAAATCCATAGAAAGTTGCTTAAAAATTCAGAGGTGTAGATAAAAAATTGCTCAAGGACTTAGTATGGTGACTTTCAAGTTAGAATTATAGAATACATATAAAAAAAACATTAATTATTTTTAAAGACATGCTAATGAATGATTCTGGGCCAATTTGTCTGAACAAGAGTTGTTTAAAATACATTGCAGGAGATTCAGTGTTTGCTCGTGATTTTATGAAGGTTACTCTGTAACAAGTTTCTATCTTCCACAATAAAATCTAGTCTTTGTTAAAAATAAAATAGCTGTCAAATACCAAATGCTTTGAAATAAAGGATAAATGCAAACTGGATATAGTATTTACTTTGCTACCTGTTGTGAATCATCTGCGAAAAATAGATTACATTCAAGTAAGAAGATTGTCTTAATATGATCTTGATTTCTTTTTATTGGAATGAGGTAAATGCATAAACCTTATGAGAAGATGAACTGAATAAGATGGCATGTATTATTCACAAATTTGTAATTCAGATAAATAAAAACAGAGCTTGTTTGGATCTTCAGAAGGATTAAACTAGCCTGGGAGACTTAGTGTGATGGTAAATGAAAGTTAACAGAAACACAGGTGAGGGTCTCTTTATGATTCAAACCATGTAATTTTTTGTTTTAGTTAGATTTGTAAAGAAGATTATCTAGTACACAGAAACTGATAAAGGAACAAATAAGAAATATTTAAAAAGTTGATTATTAGATGATTATACAGAAAAACAGTTGTTCTAGTAAGACTGATTTGCTGTTGTTGCCATTTCAAAAGTGTTAATGAAAGAAGTTCATGCAAGGATATGAAATGACTGTCATGATGACAGACCTTCAAATGCAATCAATTTGCATGATATATATAAAGGCAATCTGACACTGTTTTAAGCACCTTTCTCTCTTGACAACTATAATACTGAAGTTAAAACGCTTTGCATGAACATCCATTAGTAGGATTGCATTTTAAAAAAAGGCTCAGGTGAGTTATGCAAACTAATTCAACACGGAGAAGGCTGATCAGATACCACTCTTGATATGTTGCTTTACATAAGGTGAAGATTCATGGAAAGTTAATGCATTGTAAATTTAAAAATAGCAATTCCTTGAAAACGGAGCATCTGAGGCACATGTACACCTTTCACTATTGGTGCATCTGCAGATGCAATACATCTGGACATGTCTGGAATGTAAAAAGAGTGAGACAGTTTCATGAACAGCAAATATAACTTAGGGGTGCTGACCTGGGCCAGCAACTAAGTGCTCACCCAGCTGTTTGCATGCTCCCCACCCAGAATGGGATGATTTGCAAGAGCAAAACCAATAAATTTGTATGCAAACCAGTCACTCACCACCTCTCAGCAGCAAATGCCCAGCCAGTCTCCAAATAAAGCTGCTGTGGAAAGACTGAGCCCCAGAGATGAGGTTAGGGGTGGCCAAGAGCCTGGGAGGGGATACAACGTTACTGAACTAACCAAAGGAATATTCCATATCATTCAACATCGTTCTCAACAATAACAGATAAGGGATGGAGTGAGATATACTACACAAGCAGCATTCAGCAGAAGCTGAAACACTGGGGGCACAGTTTCACTCACAAATCCGAAACACAGCACCATCCATGCTACTAGGAAGAAAATCTAATTCCATCCCAGCCAGAACCTCAATACTCACTGATCCACTTCAAGCACTTCTGAAATACTCTCTCTGTAGTACAGAAATGCTGATGGTAGCATGCTTAGACTGGTTAATGAAGGTCTCAGTTCTTTATCTGTGCTGTTGAGGAACAACATGTTGATCTTTTGTGTGCCAATGAATACGTTGGGACTGTCTATACGGAAAGTGTCAGCATGAGCTTTACAGTGTAGAATCAGTGATGATGCATCTTGTTTCCTTTCTTGCTGTAGTGCTGTCTACAAAATGGTGTAACTGGATAGGTGTCATTGTTCTATATGCTTCAAAGCACTTGTTTTACTAATTATTTTGAAACAAAAATGATTATTTGATTAAAAATGAAGTTTTAAAATTAATTTGAGAAATTGTGAACCTCAGGTAAACTGCCTGTAGTTCTATTTCATATCTGCTCAGTTCCTGCAATGTCTTTTTAAAGCCTACAAGAGACAAAATTATCTGAAGAAGTAAAATTTTGTATTGAAACCAATTCAGTCAAAACTATTAAAAATCTCTGTTTTATATTAATTGTTTCTAATTCCATTTCTCAAAGGTATTGATCTTCTTCAGAAAAGACATAATGGAGCAATGACTTGCCTATTGCTACTTTTTTTTTTTTTTTTTTTCTTTTTACTCTCTTAGGAGTGCATTGTTACCAGTTGAGTTCCTGCCTTCTGAAACTTGAATCAATGTGTGTGAAATGAACCTGATTTTCCTTTGCATCAAACTGGTGCCAAATGAACATACCTCCAACTGGAGTAATACGATGGTAAATCAAGTTGCATGTCTGCAATGTTCAGGTTAATGGAAGAGCAGTTTGGAGTTCTTCAGAATCAGAACTAGCTTTTTGATTTCCTGCGTATTTCTGCTTCCAGTATTAGTGATAGCTGATCAATTTAGTTTAGTAGGGTTTTGTACTAAAGGAGGATAAAATGAGTTTATTATTATTATTATTTTAAGATTACAACTCCTTGTAACACTTCATTTTTACTTTTGACAAGCTTAAGCTTAACATACGTGTATACATACAGTACACATATACAACAACATATACAAGCATAAGCTTAACATATGAAATTTCCAATGCCAAGACCTTCTGAAGTTAAAAATTGGTTTGGGTTCAATGTCTTGACTAAGCAAAACTTCTGACAGTTGCTGAGGATTTTTAATCCAGGTGTCACGGGCCTGCCTGAGCCTTTGAATCTGGTGAAGTAAGAAGGAGGCCAGATAAAGAAACCTGGGTGCATGATATGTATGTGAATTTCCTCCTAAGCCCAAAAAAGATACTCTAGCTATGCTAGGTGGTAACATGTCCTGCTAAAGACTTCTTGGCTCTTGAACAGGTATGGCTGGTGAGAGATGTAGCTGCTGATACGACAGTGACATAACAGCTCACAAGGAGTGAATTGCGAACTGTGTGTGCTCAACTGCTTGGAGTAAAATTTAGCATCCTTGTATTGAAATGCTGCTTACCCAGAAATGCCTAGAGAAAAGAAGCTGCACTTTGAGAAGGTACAGTAGATATAGTACATAATATGTAGCAGATGTAAATTGAGGGAAAATAATTGATAGTATTATCTCTGGATTTCGCAGGAAATATACCCAAAGGCAAATTGTAAACATTATTTTATTATTATTATTTTTTAATTTTGTTGGCATACCTTCTTTAACTTACTTTTCTCATTTCTGTTTGTGACTGACAGGACTGTCTTGAAACCAATATTTTATGCTAGGTTATTTTGGTATAATCTGTATACTTAGTATCTATTCTTCCTTACCTACTTCTCAAATGACTATGAGACAAAGAGATCTTTGCAAAAAGACATTCTACTTTGTATTTGAAAAGCTATTATGAGTAGCTGCTAACAGAAATATTGACAATATTTAGGAGAAAAGAAAAAATGCTTCCCTTCTGTCCACTACCCTATGTTTCTTGTCAGGGAAAATGATAAAACACAAAAGTTTTTTTTTTTTTTTTCTTCTTCCCTTCCGTTCCCTTCCCTTCCCTTCCCTTCCCTTCCCTTCCCTTCCCTTCCCTTCCCTTCCCTTCCCTTCCCTTCCCTTCCCTTCCCTTCCCTTCCCTTCCCTTCCCTTCCCTTCCCTTCCCTTCCCTTCCCTTCCCTTCCCTTCCCTTCCCTTCCCTTCCCTTCCCTTCCCTTCCCTTCCCTTCCCTTCCCTTCCCTTCCCTTCCCTTCCCTTCTTGAGACCTAATAAGAGTCACAGATGAAATATCTCAAAAGAAAAGGGATAAATTCCAGAGATAAATTCCTTCTTTAAGTTTTAAACTCATTTATCTAGCGTTTTTGTAATAACATAGTTATTAAAAAAGGTATACTTTAGATATACTAAGAATACTTAGATGTACTTAGAATATCTATTAGGTATATCTTAAAGGGCATCAGCAAGGATTTAGCTTGTGAATGAAATGGGTATGTGAAAGAAATGCTGTTTTTTACATTAGCCAGTGCACTAGTTTCTAAGCTCGTTTTTGTAACAGCTTCCATTTGGAGACCCTGATTTATAGAATTATAAAGACATGTTGAACGTGACTCTCTTGGAAGTCACATCCTTTATCAAGTGATGAGAAATTAAACAACTGATCTACCTCATACGTTAGCTGAATGAACTTTTCACTAGAACAGATTCTTGATTACTAAATTTTCACTCCAGGAGGAGGCTATCCAGAAACAGCTCAGGGTATATAATGTAAGCTTGGCATATACATGTATGACTTTTGTGCAGCTACCTACATAGAAAATAATTAATCTGTTGAGGGGGAGGGCAGAAGGAGACAGGATTTTTTCAAAATGATCAGTGGATTTAGGATCACAAAATCAAGTCATTTAGGTGCTCATGAAAATCCTATTCTTCAGTGCCAATGCTAGGCTTTGGTTGAGATTTAGAAATAGCTGGCAGGGTGGGGAAGAGAGTAATGCTTTCAACCTTCTGTTCTTGGAAATAATCATCTATTGCAGAAATAAACTGTAAATCCCTTGCAATTGTCAACACTATCATTGTTAAATTTACTTTAAATGCATGTAGAGTTTTCCAAACTTCCAAAATGTATACCATTTGTAAGATCCAATTAGTCATAGTTCGAGTTAGTATGTTTTAGGGAGACACATAGATTAACATTAAGGCAAATGACAATATGTGCACAACCACTTCTGCTTAGACTAAATGCTTTGGCAGAGTCAGACTGAAATTCCTAGTTGCCTTTGTGGCTCTTTTAGCTGCTTGCATTGGAGTAGGAGGCCAAAAGTAAGGGAGGTTGAACATCAATCCTCTATGCAAGATCTTATTTATTTTAGAGAGAAGAAATAACCTTAATAAAATACATTAGCTACTGTTATTCTGATATTTAGACTGAATAGTATACTAACTCCGCTTTAATTACAGTTGATAAATTTCTTCAGTCCTGAGTACATGGAAGGTGAGGAAAGTGGTTTTCCTGGAGCACCTCTATTAAATAAGCAGGGGCATGTAGGTTGACATGGTGTTGACCTTACCTGAAAGTAATAGCATTTTTCTGTGTTTTGGGGCCAGTTTGTGGTTGCATTTGAGGGTGCAGGCTAAAAGAGAATTGAGAATTTGATTTTCAAGATTTTGTTTACTTTAACGAGGAATCAGAAAGCTTCTTTGCCTGCTAACTATTTTTTAGCTACTCTTATTTTTCTTCTTTTAAAAGTTAATAGTACTTTTAAGCTCTCTAAGCCCCTGAGAGGTTGACAGATTTCTATTTGTGATATATGTTACAATAAAGAATTGATTGTTTTAAATTTAAAGAACAGTGTGAGTATGCACTGATCTTTAGGGAGTGTTTACATATTAAAATGAAATTTTGTAATCTGCCTACTAAATGTTGTTATTATTCCTCTGAAAAATCACCAATCACAGTGGGTGTGTGGGATTAGTCCCATTCTGATGCAGTCACTGAAAACAGATGAATTGCATCCCACAAGGGCCTGTTTTCCTTGTTCTGACCAGAAGGAGAGCGACATCTAACTCAGATGTCAGTATCTACATTGTGGCAGCCTTCAGTATGAATTTCATCCATTTCGGTAAAATTGGGGTAGGGCATGTAACCTTCACAGTTCTTATCCCAGCATTTTAAATTTAATTTAAAATCTTCATTATTTGTTTTAGGGGGTAGACCATTTCTATAAAGTTTTACTCCAAGACTTGTGTGTTCTGGTGCTGCCACTTCTGGTATTAAACCTTCTTTTCTAGTTGCATTTGTTATAAGCCAGGACTTGGTATTTCAGGAGTAATACAAATAGAGAACAAGAGGATGGTCCTTGTACCAAAGAGGTCTAAGTTTAAAAATAGGAAAAGAAACAATGGGCAAGTAAAGACAAGGAAGTACTAGGAAACAATGTTAGTGTGATAGGGATCTCCATGTGCCAGCAGCCTAATATCATTATGTTTTGTTATTGACTTTTATGTTTTGTGTAGGAAAGACTTTGCTGAAAGCTGGGCTGAAAGACTAATTGTAACATAGCAGTTATTTCCAGTGATGAGTAAAACGTAATTCAGGTCAAAAAACAACAACCTGTTCTGGAGTAGGATGGCCATTAGAGTAGTGGTGGTGCTGTCTAGACTGAAGTGAGTTTTGGGTGGTTTGATGGTGCCATGTTGAATATTGCCTTATTGCAAGTCACACCAAAGGATGTGCTGCAAAGCAAGCATGTTCCAAATGAGATGATTTTTGTAAGATTGCAACATGCTTTCAGGGATACAGAGAGATGTGTCACAAGGCTAGCAAAAGTCTAATGCAGTAGAAAGTTTTATTAGAAAATGTTTTATTTTATTTTATTCTTAATCTAACTTAAAGGAGTAACCATTTATATAACCATGTATATCTGACATCTATGTTGTTGAAAACAAAGCTTAGGACAGAAAAAAATATGAAGTTATCTTTGGATAAGATGGGGCTTGGGAGCATATATTCTGATACCATGTTACTTTGCAGTAAATAGTTTATTTTGCCACTAAAATTAAGGGGCAAAGGTCAGAGTCAGAGTAAGGCACCTGCTGTTGGGGGTGGTTACCATCTAACTCTAGAACACTGCTTAAATGTGTTTTTATAGGTATAAAAGCACTTGTGTAGCTGAACACCACAGCGTTCAATTCCTGTATATGATTAACTAGATGACAATCTGATTACGTTATTTCTTGTTAATATAATCTATGCTATTCCTGTGCATGGTGGGTGGCATTTATACTAAAATAGCAAAGATAGCTGTAAAATCCTAGAACTGCATGGCTGATATTTTACCTAGACAAAAGCAAATTCTTTTAATGTTTAAAAATTAAAGTTAATCCCATAAATAAATCATATCCTTGTCAGTACAGGATATATTTAAGATATGTTTATCTCAGTTTTACAACATCCCTGTCTCTGGTAGTTGCAGAAGTGTAAGAATGAAATACTATCACAGCTTAACCTATTTGTAAGTCTATGCAAAGTCTCCAGTGCTTTTTAATTTGTTTATTTTTTCATCAATAATTAAACATATAGGAATGAAATCTTAGGAATTTAATAAAACTGTTAGTCCCCTTATTCTTGCATCAGCTCCTCACTTTTATTTTTCTGCTGTGTGAGTAAAGAAATACACATTTTGCTGTGTCATCTTGTGTTGAAAAGCAAGACTGTCAAAAAAAAAAATAAAATTCTGTCTGCCTTGGTCTTTAAGAGGAAAGATTTCTGATTCTTCCTGTGCTAGTGTGATAAGCTCAAAGAAACAAAGCTTATACCTGGTAGCACAATGTGAGTTGAAAACACACAGCACTGCATCAGAATGTTATTATACGTTTACAGTTCAATCATGGCCTTTTATGAAAGTTTTTTTTTTTTTTTTTTTAAAGTTGTATAGCTCAACTTAAATTGAATTTTCTAGTAAGAACTGGCCACTTCTCAGGTCTTGGACAAATGACTTTCTTTCTCAGTTTCTCCATTTTACAGCTGTACATAATGGTATTGCCTTTAACTGCACACCCACTTTTGATGATTGTATTTTCTTTTTGAAGCACCGGTCAAGTTGAAACATTTATGTAAGTGCTAGTTATATAATGTTAGAACATTAGTTTTTAGATTTGTTTTAATATAGAGCAATTTGCATACAAATTACCAGTGCTCCATACTGCTGTTTGAGGTGAGCAGCATAAAGACAAATCTTTAAGATTGGGATAGGGAAATGTGTTTGATATAGATGGAGATGTGATGCTTTTCCATCTTTCATGGCTTTTTCTTTTAGCACCTCAGTGATATCGAATTTGACTTGATGCTTGTTCACTACCTCTGTCTAATAGTTTTATTTTTAAGGTCTTGACATGGTTTTTATTCAGGATCTTCTTCGACAGCTGAATAGTGACAGCTCTCTGCTTTGTTGTAAAATAATTCTGGACAGATATTCTTTCCTGGAACAAACTAGAAGGCACAAGTGTTGCGTACTAGAAGCAAAAAGTGATAGCCAGTAGCTAATATTTCTTGATTAGTATTCTCTTTATTGGCTGTACACTACAAGCTAGTCTGTTATGTATTTATTGGTAGAGGTAAAACTTCCATGATCATCTACCTGTTTTTTTGAAGTGAATTTTGTTTTTGTGAAAGGCTTCAGGAAGTTATCCTAATTGACAGTCTGTGTGAACATCCTACAGTGTGTATAGGATTTTTTTTTCTCCTTAATTCCTGTGCCTTGGCTCTTCTGCTGAGGAATCACATGACATGAGAAATCATTTTCATGGTGGTTGGTGTTTTGTTGTCGTTGTTGCTTGTTGTTTGTTTTGTTTACTTGTTTGTTTCTTTTAACACATTGGCATCTCAGCTAAGATTACTATTGGGAGTGCTAATCAGGTTTAACTATGGTAGTTAATTTTAAGCACAAAGAAGGAATAAAAGCAAGATCTCATCAGAGTCCTTTTTATTTGTTCACTGAAGTCAGGTTTTAAATGAAAGAGTTTAGCCTAAATGAGCCTACTTCTGAAGAAACCAGTTGTATCAGAAAATATAAGCCTTGCTAGGTTCTGCTGTTACTTAGACTTTTCAGCTGTCAAATAACTCAAGGAAAACAATCACATTTCCATTATGTTGATACTTTAGGTAAATATTTGATATGTTTTATAGTCCTGAAGTATGCTGTGCAGAACTTAAAATACCCTCTGAGAGAAGGGCTCTGAGGGCATGGTGCCCAGAAGCAGGCTGGCAGCCTCCGAAAGCTAGCAGAGGGAGGCAGCAGCACTGCCCTCTGAAGAGGCTGTGGGGTTGGTGCTATGGGTGGCGTGGGGCTGTTCAGTAATGGCGCTCCTTGTCCACAGCTCCATACAGCTGCTGCACATACACGTGCAATCCCTTTACATTCAGTTGCGTGTGTTTAGTCTAGTGGGTTAAGTACTATATAAACCGATTCAGCCTGTCAGTACACCCAGAATGAGGCCTATTGAAGCTGTCCTGAAGGTAAAAGAGTGGCTTGCTGTAGTCTGTGGAAAGATCTGCGAAGGTTTCCTAGAGAATGAGACAGATTAATGCTTTTCAGCGCAGATCAGAGGTCTAATCACCACTCCTTTTCAATACTAAGCAAAGAAAAGTATTTTCAAAATAGTATTCTTAGATTTTGTGCTCTATTTTGTTTGCTTGCTTGTACTTATCTCCAGAAGTACTGAACATATACTTCTCCTGTTGGTGTAATTCAGTACTTAGTATCTTCAAAAGGCATGATATCTGAAGTTCTTGTGTTCCTCTTTCTCCCCAGATGGAATTATATCCATAACTCTACTGGAACATTAGGAGTTTGAAAATTGTTCTGAAATAGTGGCTTTCATTTATTTCACCACATCAAAGTTGATACAATACCTCACTATAGAATTACAACAAATTTGTATCTTAGTTGTATGTAATTTCATGTAGCAACATTAATACTTTTATTAATTACTTTATTAATAGCCATTTTTTTGGGTATCTGCTGGAATCTTATTTATCCCTCTCTCTCTCTCTCTCTCTCTCTCTTTTTTTTATTATATTCTTTTACAAAAACAGGGTACCAACTGTGGCCAAGGATAAAACAATATTCCTTCAACTTGTGTGCTGTTGTATGCTGTTATTTACTGTTGATGTTTAAGAGGTTAAATATTTACTCTAAATCTTCTTGAAAGATGGTGTGAGTTTCTTTCAATCAATGCACATTTCTTCTGAAGAGATGACTGTATTTTGATTTGCTAAGTACAGCCCAGCCAGTGTTAGTTTTTCTTGTATTGTCTAGTGAAAGCTTTGCACTGTCTCACAATTCAACACTGAAGTGAAATACATAATTTATGAACAAACGAAATTATAATACCTAGTAGATTTTTACTTCTTACTTGTATGACTTATGCATGTCTGTAGCTACAGAGGGCAGAGAATGTGCTATTGTTGGCTTTTTAAAAATATATATGTATATATACATATATTTTTTTTTTTCTCCATGAAATACAATAATTTTCTACTTTAGCATTCTGGTATTATTTTTGAAATCTTTTATGCATATTAATTAAGAAAACAATCCAGTGAAAAATCATAATATTTAGAAAGAAATAGGATATTTTGAATCTAGCTTCTACCCTGGATATTTTTCCAGTGAATTAATTTGGTTTCCATAGAGCCATAACATATGTCATACTAGCAGATATTGTTTGTTCCCCCCATCCTTTAAAAAACATCACTGTGGGGAGTATTCAGCAAATGCTGTTCTGCAGTCACTTTTCTGTTAAGATGGAATGCAGGATTTATGCATAATGCTCTCCAGGTTTGTTTAATACTCTATGTCTCTTATGTAGCCTTGGAAAAAATATAATAATACTAGACTAACGTGGGGTGCCAAAAACATGAAAGGTTGTGGATTGGTGGAGACTTACATGCCAGACAGAAGATATTCCATATTTTCTCTGTAGATAAGGTGAAAAATATTCCTATAATATAGTCAAGTCTGTTCTTCTCCGAAAGCTCATCCATCAGTATCACATTATATGAGATAACTTTTGGTATAAAATGAGACTGTGTCAGGAGACCATTTATTTAAAAAATATACTACTCATCATTGTAACTGATGCTAGAAAATGTGTTAAGGAAATCTTTTTTTTTTCTTCCAAGAAATATTGGGAAGGGAGGCAGAGCAGAAATGAAGCAGCTTGAGAGGTAACAACTTCTGGAGGTTGTTTTAGATGTGGTGAAGGAATAGGTAAAAATGAAATGTTTGAGTTAGTAATCAGACAGTTTGAAGTCTCTAAGATACAAGACTGATGTGCTGAAAAGTGTTATTTCTTGGGATTTTGATTATCTTGAAAGAAAAACAAAACAAAACAAAACACATTATTTCTCATGTTATTGATATATGAGTAGTGCTGAAAGAACTTATTCAGGTTGCATTTTGTAGTAGAGGGAAAACAGTGCTTTCAGTTCTGTAGTAGAAAAATGCAGGTATTTGAGAAGAGAGGGGATAAAACCTATGCTTCCTAAAAACTTCCGTTTAAAAATAGTGCCTGTGTTGTTTTGTCACAGTCCTTGCAGCCGAATCTCTTACTTCTTCTCAGGTTTACAAATCTGATTATAGATTCATCCAAGTATTCCAAAGCAGAAAAGTATTAACTGCGCCATTAAAGTTATTCACATAGCTTTTAAGTTAGAGAATAATATTACATATCGTGACAAAGATTTCATTACTTCATAAAATCAGAAGATAGAAATCTTGAAGATCATTTGCAATTAAAACTGATCTATTTTGCAGTTTTTAAGCTGTAAATCATGTGTTGTATATGTTCCATTCAGACTATTTATCTCCCAATAGATGAATATTAAGGCTGTTGTGCAAACTGCTAGCAAAACGTTTTTTCAGGAAAAATGAAATCAAAACAGAGCATAGGCAGAAAACAATGTGATGGAGAACTTATTTTATGAGGTAAAAGAGAAGACAGTGGCTTTCTTCATCTAGGGCAAAAGGAAGTTTAATTGCTCTGAGAGGATTAATACATTAGGAAGGGGGAACAAAAAAAATTATTGAAGCTCAAACTGTTTGATATGTGAACATCTGCATTGGATAAAAAGAAATATAGGGCAGAAATCAAAATGAATTTCCTAACCATCAAAATTTTTGAGCAGCCTCCCAGTTCAGATCAGCGTTTCAGATCAGTGTTAAGAGAAAGCAGGTGCACTTAAGATGGAGGGAATTCAAGGGAATGACATGATATGGTATCTGCAATAGAAGGGGACTTATTCATTGTCCCAGGAAATCCCTTGCAGCTTTTCTTCCGATACAATAAGCTTCTCCTTCAAGGACCTATATTTATAGGACTTAGAAATTGGTTTTAGTGTTGTATGAGAGAAAGTGTAGTTTAGGCACTAGCCATAATTTCTGAAAATCTCTTATCACATTATTGGCTTGGCCATAGACTTTTAATGCTTCATGCAGGTCTCTTGATTTCCCACACTGACTACTACTACTAGCACTAATAGTTCTTCACAACAGTGGTTTAAAGGCGATATTTTGAAATCATTTGTGAGGCACTCAGATAATTATGCACTCAGGGACTTGAATCACACAAAATTTTGTTACCTCTGTCTCTGAGGCAATGACACTTGCTCTGCCACAAAGTGGGTTTGTGACTTCTAAGCTGTGCTGACCAATACTTCTCTGCAAATTCACAGTGAGAGCAGTTTTAGGATTCTGTCTTCATGATCCAAGAGGCAGGTCTTGGTGCTTACACTGCCAGGGAGGCAATCTACTTGGGGCCTTTTGTAAATCTAGGGCAACCCTATACTGCACTAGATTGTCACTGAATACTGCCAGAACAGCTGAAAAACTTCTGATAAAAACATAACACAACACCAGTAAAAGCCAAGGAGCCTGTTAAGGAATGAATCACCAGGGATAAGCCAAGAAGGGTACTATGTGATAATTTTAGTTCCTAGAATTTGCAAATGGATAGTGTCGATCCATGACCAAAGCCTTACAGATTGCAATGTGTCTAAACAGACTTAACATTAAATCTGCAATCTAATTTTAATAGATCTGCAATCATTATTCTAATATTATTCCCTGTACAGAATGACTGAGAAAATTTACTAGGTTTGTATCACAAAGTCCCAAAGCTAAAGATTGCCAGAATAAAGGAAGATAATGAATTGAGTTACTCTATATCCTTTCTGTCCCTCATTATACTTTATTTTATTTATTTTATTTATTTATTTTATTTATTTATTAGTTGCCCATGTTTACTGTTGGTTGAGTTGGGAGATGTGAAATGTAGTCCTAAGTTTTGAGTTGTTTTTTTTTTTTTTTTTTTTTTTTGTAAGTTATGGATAGCCTTGTTGTGGTCCTGTTTACTGTAGTGTTACTTTTAAAAAATGTTCAATGAATTTACAAGGACAACAGTGTTATGATGTGTAGAAATACCATATTCTTATCCTCATTTTTAGGCATAAGAAACAGAGATTAGAATATTTGCTGAAGTACAGAAAGGAGAAAATATATAGTCCATTGCTTAGCTAGAAAGCCAACACTTCTTTTTAAGTACATTTCCTGTTCCAGTTAACTGTAATATTTTAGAGTTGATGGGCATCCACTCCCTTTTCCTGTGATAGGGGTTTGGTAAAATAGAGCAAATTCCATTTTTTCCTGTTACTTTATCTCAGTAGTGGATGAGACTAGCATAAAGTTGATTAAAGATAGTTGTCACGTCTCTATGGGTTGCAGCTGTGTTTCTTGTCTGTTGAAGTTTGTTGCTTGGTCAGGACTGAAAGGCAGCTTCCATCTTAACCTTGACAAGGAGCCTGGTGAAGCCAGGACACAAGTTCTTTTTCGCTTCCTTCTGGCTGTAGGACAAGTTTGTACTGGGAGATTTTGCTGCATGCTTGGTTTTGGGGACGAGAGGGAGAGTAATTACTATGCTGTTTTTCCACCAATTTGCTCACAGAGGGAACAAGTGAGAGAACAACGAAGTTAAGTTAGTAATATAGGAACAGCTAGACTGGAGCTCTCTATTTCTTATTTTTGGTGAATAAGGGCTGTAATAACATGGTCCTAAAATTAAAATCCTTCCCTGCACACCCTCCAGCTCCTGGTATGTGTTTTTGTCCCATGCATAAGTTAAGATGGATTCTGAAGTCAAGCAAGATGTAAGCAAGCAAACAGCAAAGGGAGATAATGCACACAAATTATTTTTATGATCCCCTCACTGCTGTGGCTGTGGCTGTCCAGGAAAGGAGTGAACACTACAGTGGGAGATGAATTTTTTTCATCATGAGTGTCTGTCACCTTTCAAGAGCAGGAAGATCAGTGCTAATTTTGAAGCAATGCAGCATCTAGAGGAGTGTCTGTTCATTTAACTGGGCCATCTGATTTCGCATTAGTTACATAAGTATAATGCTAACTTCATGAGAATAATTTTAATGCTTGCCACTGGAAATAGTTCCTCTTGGGGAGAAATACTTTGTCTGGGAACATCACTGACCTTCTAAGAGAAAATATTAATTTGAAAAATATATATTATGCAAGCAAGCAAATGTCTTTATTTTTATTACTAAGAATGACTTAGGCTACAAATATGTTCCTAGTGTCAGATCAGTCCTTGTTTTGAAAATGTCTCAGGAACAGCCTTTCTTTTCCCAAATACAACTGCATATCAAACATCTAGTAGATAGATTATTCATGGAAAAATTAACTTTAAGTAATGTATACATGCTTTTCTAGTTGTATATCATGTTTTTGAATTCTATTGCTTTTATTTTCATGATATCATTTCCCTGTCCAGTTTGTTCTGTTCTTGCTGACAGTGATCTCCCACAGCTTGTCTACCACCATAGAGTGAAAAAGTAAAAAAGTGCTGAAGGTAAGAAAGAAATATGTCTAGAACCATTTGCAAAACCTAGGTGATAAAGGGAAACCTCTTGCAGAAGCATGATTTTCAGGGACTGGCTGTTCCCTTCTGGTTAACTTTATACTCTAAACATAGTAACTGTGGCCTCTAAACTTCCATTCCTCCCCCCAAGAATATAATAACATACATGTAAGAAGTGCTGTACTGGGTCAGACCAGTGGTCCATCTAGCCTTCTGTTCTGACAGTGGCAGCAGCAGATGTTATTTCAGGACAGTATGTGAGCCTGGATGCTTTCTGCGGTTGGTTGCCACTGTTATCCAGTTGTTTTGTTGGGGTTGCTAGAGGGGGTATCCACGGATATTCTCTTTAGCGTCTGTCTGTGGAGAAACTACAGACCACCAGTTTCTGTAATCCTCATTTGTTCCCACAGATACATCTACCTCTACAACACCCCATGAGAAATTCCAGAAGATAACTATAGACTAGACTGTTTAAAAAACAAAACAAAAAACACACAAAATAAAACAACAAAATAAAGTTGAGAGAAGCACTTCCTTCTATCTGTTGTGTACTTTGCAAGGATTTCTTCAGATTCTTCCCACTCTTCCCTTTGATTTCCAGTACTTTTGATGTGTCATGATTTGTATGCTTTCTTCTTATTGTTACGACAAGCTTTTTCTTTTTTGACCTTTTCTCTGAGATTCTCCTTACTTTTCTATTGACCTAAAAAGGTCTCTATCTGCTTGCTTTGTTTTTGTTTAGGTCTGTGGTGGGCAGTTTTATCTGTGCATCTAACACAGTGGCTCTTGAACAGCCTGTGGTCTGGTGGATATCTTCATTTTTGGATCACTGCATTTCTTTGTTGTTGTTTGTTTGTTTTGACAACTTGTACCATTCCTATGTCATGTTCCTTCTTGAAAATGGTTATCTTATGCTGGATTTACTGGCATGCTCCATCTTTTTCTAAGTTTTAAATCCTAGTTGTGTTGTGATTACATTTTAAGATCAGTTCTTCTGCTTGTAAATTGATTCAAGTCTTCTGCTCCACTTACGAGGACCGCCAACACAGCATCTCTTCCTGGGGGTTCCAGGGCTACTTCTCATAGGAGCCAGTCACTGCAGAATTCCTGCATCTTGTGCTCACGTGACGTTAGTACAGACAACAACATATGGGCAGCTGAAATGTGCTGTTTCTGCATGTCTTGACTATATTTTATCTCAAATAGATTTTCCTGATTAAAATAATTGTTCATGTAAGTTGGTATTATGGTCTCAATACTGCTGTTTGTTGTTTCATTACTTGCAAATGGCATTGGCAAGAGTTTTTTTTTTTCTTTTTTCTTTTTTTTTTTTCTTTTCTTTTTTTTTGTTTTTTTTTTTTTTCCCCAAAGGTATTTTTAACCACTTGGATTTTGTATTATCCTTTATGCACAATGCCATTCCAAATATTCTGCAAATACTGTTCTGTCATTGCTGAAAGGCTTGGCAATTTTATATCACACTGATATTATTCCTTTCATCATGTTTCTTTGGCACCTCCTGTGTTGAGATTGTCATTTGATAGCTGACATTCAATTTCTGCAATCTATATTTACTACATAGTAAATATAGCAAACATTTACTATAGCAAATATATAGCAAATATATATAAATATATAGCAAACATATTTTTAGGCTTCTAATATTGTTATTGAAGCGTTTATAAGTTTTGCTCATACGCTGTTCTTCACTATTGCATGTGCTGGTCAGTTGGCATTGCCGATGGGGGTCAGCCTCTTCTCACAGGTAACTAGTGATAGGAGTAGAGGGAATGGCCTTAAGTTGTGCCAGGGGAAGATCAGGTTGGAAATGAGGAGACATTTCTTCTCAGAAAGAGCAGTTAGGCTTTGGAATGGGTTTGTTCAGGGAGGTGGTGGTGTCATCATCCCTGGGGGTGTTCAAGGAAAGGCTGGGCATGGTACTGTCGTGGTTTAACCCGGCCGGCAGCTAAACACCACGCAGCCGTTCGCTCACCCTCCCCCCTCCCTCTCTGGGATGGGGGAGAGAAATGGAAAGCGAAGCCCGTGAGTTGAGATAAAGACAGTTTAATAAGACAGGAAAATAATAATAACAAAATAATAATAACAATAATAATAATAATAATAATACAATGGTGATAATAGGAAAGTAATAATAATATGTACAAACAAGTGATGCACAATGCAATTGCTCACCACCCGCTGACCGATGCCCAGCCTAACCCCGAGCAGTCCGGCCCCCTCCCCGGCTAGCCACCCCTATATATTGTTTAGCATGACGTCAGATGGTATGGAATACCCCTTTGGCTAGTTTGGGTCACCTGTCCTGGGTCTGTCCCCTCCCAGCTCTTACTGCACCCCCAGCCTGCCTGTTGGCAGGACAGAGTGAAAGGCTGAGATGTCCTTGGCTTGGTATAAGCACTGCTCTGCAACAATTAAAACATCGGGGTGTTATCAGCACTCTTCTCATCCTAAGCCAAAACACAGCATTCCACCAGCTACTAGGAAGAAAATTAATTCTGTTCTAACTGAAACCAGGACAGGTACATAGGGCCATGGTTTAGTGAAGTGATATTGGTAGTAGGGTGATGGTTGGACCAGATGATCTTGGAGGTCTTTTCCAACGTTAATGTTTTTCTCTCCCCCTTTTCCACCGCAAGCATTTGCCTATTATGGCAAATTCCGATAATTCAGGAGCCTCCTCAGTACCAGGGGATGCTATGATACGAACTCTTAGCCCAAAACAAGCACTGCTACTGCTGCAGCATTCTGCTAGACTTCATATATATATATATATATATATATATATGGCGAAGAGTGCTAAATTAAAATACACAAGAGACAAGACAGGTATTGCTTATTGTATATCATACATACTTGTACAGTAAACCTATATTAATGTATATTTTATGGTCTCACAGTAAATGAAATTGGAACAATGACAAATGAAAGTGATCATGGTATAAAAGATGTCTGTGCCTTTGAGTATATTTCTCATGTTCTTTTGCATTAACTATTCATATAAAATGAGATAGCTCTGTTATTGCATTGAAGGATTAGTTTAGCCTAATATTAAGGTTGTCATAAATCTGATCTTTTGAATATTTAAAATTTATTCTTTTCTTATAAATCTTGATACTTTGAATTCAGGGAGCATTTTTAACCTATGCCAACATCACTTGTTCTGATTCAGTACATTTGCATTTTTTAAAAACTCATATAATTGCTTTTATTTTTTGCTGACATATGCTGATATCTTCTGATATTGAAATGTTGTAATGTTGTTTCTTTGCCATATCACTAATTCCATCACTTTATTTAATGCTTTGTATTATTATTGGAAATGGTAAAGGAATTATTTGAATAGATTTTTTTTTTTTTTTGGGGGGGAGGGGACAAGCTGCATAATGAGTCAGTTGTATATTTCTATTAAGCTGAGAATTAATAGAAATTAAATCTTTTTCTTAAGCCAAAATATCTGTCAGAAGATGAAGAAAGTATCCTTCAGAAAATATACTTCATTCTGAGCATACGTTAAGGTCAAATCTAAAAAACAGAAATATGAATGTATAGGAATTTAAATACTAAAATACTTGTCCTTTTCAGATTAGGTAAGGAGTGAGGGAGTTTCATATACCTTCCGTGTAGTTTACCAGTTATGAGTTTGGTTATGGTTTCTCTAAGAGATTAGAGGGAAAAAAAAAAGTTGGCTTACTAAAGGAAACTAACAAACAAACAAACAAAAACCAAACCTGCTTTCTTCACTTTCCTAGAAAAAAATCTTGCATGGTTCAGAATATTGAAAACCATCATAGAATTTGTTGTCTGTATTCGTTATTACAAACAATTTAATCCAGTTCTGTCCTGTTTTACAAGTGAGCTCCAGGTGTATTTCAGTATATCTGCTTCACTACTTTAAATTCCAGGTTTAAATTTTAATTCAGTAAGTTTATTACTTAAAATATATATATTTAATAAAGACCTTACAGCTGGGCTATCATGAACAGTGAACATTTTATCTGCATTAGTAATGACTTGGAAATTATATTACAAATTAGAGCCTATTATTATTATGATGGCTTTGCTAGCTTAAAGGTAAGAGATTTGATTTTGCTATGCTGTGTCTGAAACCACAAGTGAAAAACATTTGAAGTCTAGGTTAGTTCTGTTTGTTGAGCAACTGTCAGAGTACATGGTTTTTGTTTATTCCTTTCCTCTCTAATTTGTAGAATCACAGAATGGTTTGGGTTGGAAGGGACCTTAAATATCACCTGGTTCCAACCCTCCTGCTGTGGGCAGGGACACCTCCCACCACACCAGGTTGCCTAGTGCCCTGTCCAGCCTGGCCTTGAACACTTCCAGGGATGGGGCATCCACAACTTCTCTGAGCAGCCTGTGCCAGTGCCTCACCACCTTCATAGTAAATAATTTCTTCCTAATGTCTAATCTACTGGGGCCTCAGGAGGGCAGAGTGGAGTGGGACAGTCACCTCCCTTGACCTCCCTTGACCTGCTGGCCACTCCTCCTTTGATGCAACCTGGGATGCAGCTGGCCTTCAACTGCTGCCTCATATTGAGCTTGTTGTCCACCAGAATCCCCTGGTCCTTCTCTGCAGGGCAATGAGTCTTCAAGTTCTGCTTTCAATGAGTTCTTCCCAGTCTCATTAGGTTTGCATGGGCCCACATCTCAAGCTTCTCTTCCTTCTGTTGCATTGACTGCACCACTCAGCTTGGTGTTATCTGCAGACTTGCTGAGGGTGCGCTGGATCCCCTTGTCTGCCATTGTCAAAGATATTAAACAGCAGCAGTCCTCAAATGGACCCCTGAGGGACATCACTCATCACCAGCCTCCACCTGGACATAGAACTGTTGACCACAATTACTTCAGAGAAGAGAGGAAGAACCCCCGTACTGGGAATAGGGAGGCAGAGATGACGAGATCTCATGTGGATGTGGGACTGAGTGCATACTTTAATAGAGCTGAAGTTTGCTTATTGACTTTTCTGTTTCCTGTTTCCCTTTGGACCCCTTGGCCCCATCTGTGGCTAGTCACAGTCCAGACTGCTAAACTTTTTGGCTAACTTCCCATTGATTTGAAGTTATGTAAATGCTAAAGAGATGAATGCTCTTTTGGATCCAGACCTCTGGAGGTACCCTTTTTTTTTTTTTTTTTTTTTTTTTTTTCCAGATTTACTCAGAAGAATTCTGTATATTAAAAACAAATTATTCTGGAACAGTCTTGAATTGTTGACAACAACCCCACTGTTTAAGTAAGCTACTGGATGGACTATTTGGTTGGCATATTGAACTTCTTTAGACTGTTACACATATTAAAGAGAAGAATACTTTTTGTGTTACTGTTATTACTCAGTTTGTTGCTTAAATAACACAGATGTTTGCCTAAGCAATTGTTCTTCATATGATTTTTTTTTAACTGTGTCTAATTATTAAAGCATCGTTTATGTGATCCCACTGATAGGCCACTGTCTTGTAAGGAGTTGGGACCACTTTAAAAAAAAAAAGAAAAAAGAAAAGAAAAAAGAAGGCAGCTTTAATCTCCTAGCTAGTTTTAAACTGATCCTAACTACTTTTAAACTGATGAATCTGCTAATCTGCTAATTTTATCTAGAAAAGAGAGGCTCCCACACCAAAAGTTGAAGTCCAGGGCCATCACCCTACATGATGATTTTCTTGTGAGTTTGTCTGTTGAATACTGTGGCTTTTCTCCTTAGACCCGTAGATGAGAAATCCCTGTTGCATTGTTTTCCGAAGAACCAGAATTATTTTCTCTCCAAGTCTGTCTCAGTTCTTTTATCTGTACTGTTTTAAAAATAGTGTTTATATTTTTCAGAGATACTTTCAGTTTTAATCCATACTTGGCCTTTACGTTTCCATGTTCTAATTTCTCTTTGCCGGTTTTTTGGCTGATGGATAGTATTTTGATTTCTCAGGGTTGTCTGTTTTTTGGCAGTTAAGTATTAACCGTTTAATATTAAGTTTGCATGGTAGTTAGAATGAGTTAGGCACTTTCATTTCAAGCAGAAGGAGTTGTGATTTCTTCTGTGAGTGGAGGGATAGAAAATGAAATGCTGAATCAAAAACATTTATATTGACTCAACGTCATTTTTAGGCCATTAGTAAGGTTGTGCATATATTTGTGTGTTTTCTATCACAGAAGACATACAGTTTGCCATTAAAATTTTACTCTAATCTCCTTAGTGCTGCAAGACAGAAACGATGGAGGAAAAAAAAAAATTTATCTTATTAACTTTAGTCTTTTGCCCCAATGAATCAATAAGACTTTGTCTGAGTTTGTTGAGCAACTCTCAAGTGCTAAATTTATCAGAAAACTGTTTAGATGATTGTTTTGCTTTCATGGCTTTATGGAACAAATTTATAAATTATTTCTCCATAATCTTTTATTACACTGAACCCTAAGAGTTGGTACTAGCATGCTTGAAAGTGTTTCGTAACTTGCTTAATTGTGTATGTCCTATTTTGTGATTGGATTGGAACAGACTAGACAGCAAACACAAAAATATTCTCCCCTTCCTGTATTTCCTTGATCTGTTTCCCTCACTTGAAATATTCTTAGTATCTTAGTTGTTTCTTCCTTTCATGCTTTGCAAAAGGGTGTCAATTGTGTTGTCTTGGAAGATCCTTGATTTTAGGTGGGTCTGTAGCATCCTTTGGTCAGGGCACTAGGATATATGGTAACTGTAGCTTGCTAATCTGTCTTTGTGATAAATGGCTGTAGTTGTGGGACAATGGTCACATAGACAAATATTGTAAAGCTTCCAAGTGTTGTGGTTATTTTACACTGTTAGATTATACTACTGTTTCTTCTGCTGTACCCTCAGTTTTTTCCTTTATATCTTCTTTCTAGGAAGAAAGTAGTTTGTTAATCTTGCTCATGTGTTTCTCATGCTAGTGACTCAACAATGAAGGTTTTATGGATTTTCTTTTAAACATTGCTTCCCTGAGGACTACATAATTTTGGTTAAAATATAAAAGGGATTATTTCAACTATAGTAGTTTGAAGTGAACAGACTCCAAGGGAAGTACCATGACTGAGGAAGTTGCTGTTGTTTCTGTGACCATTTTGTCTTCAGTCTAAATAAGTGGCAATAGATGCAGATTTGCAAAGGGGGCAGTTTTGGAACTTGCAGATAATTTTTTGAGCCTTAAATAGTAAGTGCTGTAGGAAGTGAGTTGGAAGGATGTGAGAACGGTACTTTCAGCATATTTGTATGCTATTTCCTTTAATCCTAGAAGTCCATCCTGTATTCTGGCAGTATATACTGAAACAGGAGAAACAGAAAATTAATGTGATGAAAATGTTCTTAATGTAGATTATTCGTTACAATCATATAGCTGATGTTCGTGTGAGAATTACTGTGTAAAATTACAGAGACTGAAGCAATTGACTGACCCACAGAACTAGGACCAGAAAACCTGGAAATGTTGGTGCCAGCTTTGTCATGGTGTTCCTGCCCACCAGGAGCCTCAGCACTGGCTGACTGCCTGGTCTGCAGATACCACAGGAGTTGCATATTTGGTCACTGGCCTCTTTGTAGGGTCTGCCAATCCAGTAGGCAGCTGTAATGCTGTTGTTTGGAGATGTGGATACTATTTCTGGGAGAGCAGTTCTCTTAACTTTTTTTTTTTATTATTATTATTTTTATTTTTCTTTCTTTTGTGGCCCATAAAACAAGCATCAGAAGACAGACATCATTTACTGTCTATGGACACACGTCTATAGTAATGCCTATGGTTTAGATTCTTTCAAAACACACTGTATTCTGAACTCCATCTCTTTCTCCAGGCCTGTTACTAACGTGTTACTGCAAAGCTGGCTGCAGTAATGACATGTCAACAGGATGGTCTCTGCAGTGCTGTGGCAGAGGCATATCTCTCTTCAGTCTTCATAGAAACAAAGATTGCCCAGAGAAGTTATGGATGCCCCATTTCTGGAAGTGTTCAAGGCCAGGTTGGATGGGGCTTTGAGCAATCTGGTCTAGTAAAAGGTATCCCTGCCCATGGCAGGTGATCTCTAAAGTCCCTTCCAACCCAAGCCATTCTAAAATTCTATAACTTGGTTTTGTGTTTCTTGTGAAGAGTGTCTTTGGGATGACCTAGGGATTTGGTTTAATGAGAGAAAATAGTGCATCAACAGACTGAGTGGCCTGATGAGACTTGCATCTCACCAGTTTTCAATAAGCATGGGAGCTTCTCCCTGCCTCTGACTTTATCTCAGTTGGTCCATGTGTCTTCAAGCAGTTAAAAAGGAAAGGCTCATCTGTACTTCCCTTTCAATGTTTATAGCAGTTTATAACTTGATATAGACAAAAACATTTGCAAAGCTGGATTTTGAAACCCAGTGGTACTTACAGTTTTTGAGCTCCTAAAATATAACAAGAGGCAGGCAGCTGTAAGTGGGGAGAGTAAGCTGTAATCAGTAAGCTGTAAATCTGGAGAGCAAACATGCCAGCGTGTCATGGTACTTGCCCAGAAGATTCCTCCAGTGGTTTGTAGCTTGCAGAGTAATGTCTTTCTGTTTAACACAACGTACTTAACAATGCAAGCAGTGCATCTTTCTGCTGGCACTAGTGTCAGTGTGTGAAAGGACAGGCCCATCAGTGGTTTGCAGTAGACGGAGCTGCTGACATGAAGTCCAGTATTGTGCTCACATAATTGACTTGCAACTCATGTAAATACTGCAAGAGTGGGATTAAGTGTCTTCTCCCTCCTGAAAACGCTGCATTTCCCCTTTTATGTGGTGACATGTGATGGTCATCCTCCCCTTCCTTACTGAGAGACTACTGCAAATAAAGGTCGTACATTAGTGTTGCTAATATCAGCTCAAGTCTTCCTCAGATTTTTCTGTTTAGTTTGATCACATCCCTGCATAGTTACAGCACATTGCCAAAACAGATGTAGGATTCTTGGTCTGGATCTCTTAGCAGTGAGAGAGCTTGATTCTAGTACTTAGATATCTTCTTAGTACTGATTCTAGTATTGATCTCTTAGAAAGGCTTCAGAAAAGACAAGCTCTTCAACTGCTGATTTATATTACCATCTCCATTTAAGTACAAGATCACAGTACAGACAAGTCACTTCCAACTCAGGGACAGTCTCAACAAAACACTAGTGATCTTGTTATTATGCAATAATTTAAATGATTTAATTCTAGTTTGTCATATTCTTTATTATCGATGGAAACAAATTTATCAGGGGCTGAGCTTTGAGAGCTGTGTGGTTGTGGCTCAATTATATTTTTGTTTTCTCAATAGTGTGCATCTTTCTTGTTTACTTCTTTAATTCCTGTATTCCAGTAATTTTACAAATTGTTTATGTACTGCTTCAGATTTCACCTATCATATTAAAGCATTAACTAATTTAGTATGATAAAGTGCTTTCTTTCATGTCACAACTTACCACTGATGTAGCTTTTCTCTGTATTTCCATTTTTTTGACTTTGAAAAAAAATCAAATAAGCGTACCCTAGTAATGGAATAAATTGGAGACCTCAACAAGTTCTCAGTGCCAATAGAAAGGACTTAATCCTAATTTTTAATATTCATTCATTTTGTGCCATAGAAGTTTGTACTCAGAGATTCAAATATAAATGGAAGTATCTATTTGATGTTTGTGATCATAACATGTAGGCCGTAGTATTATCCGAGCATGCAGCTTTATTAAACTGTTGATAGGCAGAGAATGGACAAGGTGACTGGCTTGCATTCATCTTCCTGCTGCTCAGAGCAGCGCTACTTGCTAAAGCCCTTTGCATTCAGTGTGGTTGTTCCTCTGAGATCGCCAGGTGCATTTGGCTGTGTCCTTGCCAGCAGTGCTGGTTCTGGTCTGAACTTCAAAATGTCCTCACTGTGCTGAAAGAAGGACATATGTTTCACTAACTGCTGAAGGGTGCAGAAGTGAGGTGTTGAAACTGCTTGTGTTCATGCCTAACCTGGCATGGACTCAAGACTCAGAATGAAGTGCTTTCTTTACAAGTTTAGCTGTGAGTAAGGAAAATCTTAATATGGTCTCCAATTATTACTTGATACTGCTGAGATACGTCATAATACAATTATTACTTGATACTGCCGAGATACATCATAATGTGAGTCTACTAAGGGTGCCTCAGAGGGCTGGTCCTCCACAACTAAAACGTTCCCCATCCTGGTTCACAATGTGAGTGGTGTGGGATTCAGATCTTGAGTTTAAACCTGTCCATAGATGGCAATGTGATGTATTCAGTGTCTCCATATGAGCAGAAGCATGGAGGAAGGTGCCTTTCTTCTCTAATATCTGATGGCTATTCATCCCATCAAGGACTGCAATAGTTAATAAAGCTCATGGAAATATCTTCCTTTAAAGCATATAAGGAATATTTGTGGGACAGTCAGCCAATGGATGACAGCAACAATAGGAAATGCTCTTGTACTGTTCACAGCTGCAAATTAAACAATCCAACTCACTATATATGCTTTCACTAAATGTGAACTTACACTGTAACAGGTAAAAATTTGCAAAAATGGCACATCTAAACCCAGTAGTCTTTTTCTGAGATCAGAGAGGTTTGCTAAATTGGGCATGTGCATAGGAATGTATGCCAAAAAAGATAGTGTCCTGGTTTCAGTTAGCACAGAATTAATTTTCTTCCTAGTAGCTGGTGGAATGCTGTGTTTTGGCTTAGAATGAGAAGAGTGCTGATAACACCCCGATGCTTTAATTGTTGCAGAGCAGTGCTTATACTAAGCCAAGGACATCTCAGCCTTTGCTCTGTCCTGCCAACGGGCAGACTGGGGGGTGCAGTAAGAGCTGGGAGGGGACAGACCCAGGACAGGTGACCCAAACTAGCCAAAGGGGTATTCCATACCATCTGACGTCATGCTAAACAATATATAGGGGTGGCTAGCCGGGGGGAGGGGGCCGGACTGCTCGGGGTTAGGCTGGGCATCGGTCAGCGGGTGGTGAGCAATTGCATTGTGCATCACTTGTTTGTACATACTATTATTACTTTCGTATTATCACCATTGTATCATCATTATTATTATTGTTATTATTATTTTGTTATTTTTTTTTTCTGTCTTATTAAACTGTCTTTATCTCAACTCACGGGCTTCACTTTCCATTTCTCTCCCCCGTCCCAGAGAGGGAGGGGGGAGGGTGAGCGAACGGCTGCGTGGTGTTTAGCTGCCGGTCGGGTTAAACCACGACAGTCTTTTTGGCGCCCAACGTGGGGCCCGAAAGGTTGAGATAACGGCAGATCTGATCAGAGTGTGTTAAACTAAAATTGGTGTAAGGATTAGACCTGCTTAATAGTCACTTGTCATGATGCTGATTGCTTTAATCACAACTCTGCTGCGCCTGTTTTCCAAATTGAGTATTATAGTACATTATTTTCCGTATTTGCTCTCTGTAGTGTTGTTTCTCCTCTCCGGGCCCTGGTTTCAGACCATTATGGTACTAAGTGTTATAGCAATGGCTTATGAGACGATAAGATATCTGGTCATGACTCTAACTTGGTATTTATACTCAGTAACATCGTGGACTCTGTACTTTGGAAACAGCATCTTGGGAACTATTAGCAATTATACCTATTGTTTTTCTCCATTAGAGAGTCAATCTGTGGAGGGGAAAGGGGAGGATATTTTTCCTTACTTGCTTACTCTCCCTTTCTCCTTCACCACCCCTGTATCCTCCTGGGTCACTCTGCCTTCCTCCTTCACCACCCTCTTATCCCCTGAGCTTGTCACAATAGCTCTCCAAGATATTGAATATTTCTGGAATACTCAGAATACCATAGTCTTGTTGTTCTGCCTCATGAATGCACTTCAGATTCTGCTTAAAGTTAAACAACTACTTATGAAGCTCATCCGGAGATCTGCCCGGAGGCAGTATAGTTGTGGGTGGCAGGGAGTATGGGTGGATATGGGCAGGCATCTAGAGCAGTTGGCACCCCCAGTGTGTTGGAAATTCACCCCTGAACAATGGCAAAATCCTCAAAAACTGGCAGAATGCTTGAAAAAAAGGTGTAATGATTCTGGCAGTTCCAAAGTAACACAAATCATTGTAACGTGCTGGGGCCTGGCTCATGCCTATCGAGCTGCCATTGATACTGCTGTCAACTTAGTGACAGACCCTGCGGCCACTCCAAACCCTGTGACAGATCCAACGGCCACTGTGACCCCTACGGTGGATTCTGCAGCCGCTCCAGTCCCAGCTCCTGCAGCCGCTCCAGTCCCAGCTCCTGCAGCCGCTCCAGTCCCAGCTCCTGCAGCCGCTCCAGTCCCAGCTCCTGCAGCCGCTCCAGTCCCAGCTCC
The DNA here is from genome assembly GCF_009819795.1 of Aythya fuligula. Lineage (NCBI taxonomy): Eukaryota > Metazoa > Chordata > Aves > Anseriformes > Anatidae > Aythya > Aythya fuligula. The sequence goes on from NC_045561.1 coordinate 25,326,347, forward strand.
TGCAGCCGCTCCAGTCCCAGCTCCTGCAGCCGCTCCAGTCCCAGCTCCTGCAGCCGCTCCAGTCCCAGCTCCTACTGCTGCTCCAGTCCCAGCTCCTGCAACTGCTCCAGCTCCAACTCCAGCTCCTGTAGCCGCTACAGCTCCGGTTCCTGCAACTGCTCCAGCTCCTGTAGCCGCTCCAGCTCCTGTGGCCATGTCAGAGAAACGAGCTGTAGCAGTGCAAGTTGACCCTGCAGAGGGCATTCCAACCCCTGTGGCAGACCCTGTAACAAAGTCAGAGAAACGAGCAGTAGCAGTGCAAGCTGCCCCTGTAGAGAAGGTGAAAATATGGTATAGAAATTCAAGTCGTTTAGAACGCAGAGAGTCTTCTGCCAATCCAGGTAAGGCTTCTGCCAAAACTAAGTATAGAGATGACGAAGATGATGACGACGCTGGGCCGTCAAGGATTCAGGAGGAGGAAGATGAGGATGCCGAAAGAGCAACAGTAACTACCCGAAGCCTAAACGAGCGCGAGCTACGAGATGTGCGAAAAGATTTTGGTCGCTGTATAGGTGAGCAGCTTGTCACCTGGCTGCTCCGGTGCTGGGACTCTGGAGCCAATTGTGTGGAATTAGACGGCAGGGAAGCCAAGCGGCTGGGATCCCTTGCTCGAGACGCCGGCATTGACAAAGCAATTGCAGATGGAGCACGACCCACCAGCCTCTGGAGGCGTCTCCTCTCAGCTGTGAGGGAAAGGTATCCCTTCAAGGAAGATATTTTATGTCTACCAGGCAAGTGGACCACTATGGAGAAGGGAATCCAGTACCTGAGGGAATTAGCCGTACGGGAAGTGATTTATGAGGATCCAGACCTCAAACAAACATCCACAGATCCAGATGAAGTCAAGTGTACACGACCCATGTGGCGGAAGTTTGTACGGAGTGCACCATCATCATATGCCAGCTCATTGGCAATAATGGCCTGGAAAGAGGATGAGGAACCCACAGTGGGTGAAGCGGCTAAACAACTCCGGCAGTACGAAGAAAGTCTCTCCTCTTCCTTACAGGCCTGCGTCTCAGCTGTGGAGAAACTTTCTGAAAAGGTTCACCAACTTGAAGAGAATCTATTGTCCTCCCCACCTGAACCAACCAGTTGCCAGAGAATGAAAAGAAATATGCCCTGTTCACTGATGGGTCCTGTCGTATTGTGGGGAAGCATCGGAGATGGAAGGCTGCTGTATGGAGTCCTACGCGACGAGTTGCAGAAGCTGCTGAGGGAGAAGGTGAATCGAGTCAGTTTGCAGAAGTGAAAGCCATTCAGCTGGCTTTAGACATTGCTGAACGAGAAAAATGGCCAGTTCTCTATCTCTACACCGATTCATGGATGGTAGCAAATGCCCTGTGGGGATGGTTACAGCAATGGAAGCAAAACAACTGGCAGCGTAGGGGCAAACCTATCTGGGCTGCTGCATTGTGGCAAGATATTGCTGCTCGGGTAGAGAACCTGGCTGTGAAAGTACGCCACGTAGATGCTCATGTGCCCAAGAATCGGGCTACTGAAGAACATCAAAACAACCAGCAGGTGGATCAGGCTGCTAAGATTGAAGTAGCTCAGGTGGACCTGGATTGGCAGCATAAAGGTGAATTATTTATAGCCCGATGGGCCCATGACACCTCAGGCCATCAAGGTAGAGATGCAACATACAGATGGGCTCGTGATCGAGGGGTGGACTTGACCATGGACGCTATAGCACAGGTTATTCATGACTGTGAAACATGTGCTGCAATCAAGCAAGCCAAACGGTCAAAGCCTCTTTGGTATGGAGGACGATGGCTGAAATATAAATATGGAGAGGCCTGGCAGATTGATTACATCACACTCCCTCAAACTCGCAATGGCAAGCGCCACGTACTTACAATGGTGGAAGCAACCACCGGATGGCTGGAAACATATCCTGTGCCTCATGCTACCGCCCGGAACACCATCCTGGGCCTTGAAAAGCAAGTCCTATGGCGACATGGCACCCCAGAAAGAATAGAATCAGACAATGGGACTCACTTCCGAAACAACCTTATAGACACTTGGGCCAAAGAACATGGTATTGAATGGGTGTATCACATCCCCTATCATGCACCAGCCTCCGGGAAAGTTGAACGATACAATGGCCTGTTAAAGACTACCTTGAAAGCAATGGGCGCTGGGACGTTCAAAAACTGGGATACGCATTTGGCAAAGGCCACCTGGTTAGTCAATACTAGGGGATCTACCAACCGAGCTGGACCTGCCCAATCAAACCTGTTACGTACTGTAGATGGGGATAAAGTTCCTGTAGTGCATGTAAAAAATATGCTGGGTAAAACAGTCTGGGCTACTCCTGCCTCAGGAAAAGGCAAACCTATTCGTGGAATTGTTTTCGCTCAGGGACCTGGATATACTTGGTGGGTGATGCAAAAGAACGGAGAGGTCCGGTGTGTACCTCAAGGAGATTTAATACTGGGTGAGAATAGCCCATGAACTGAATTGCACCATGTTAAATAGTATATTATACTGTATGTTATCACTACCATGATTACTATAGGTGACTAATTAGAATGTATGGAAAAGAGTGTAACCTGAGCATGACATAAATGGTATGGAATAAGGGGTGGATAGATGTCCTGGTTTCAGTTAGCACAGAATTAATTTTCTTCCTAGTAGCTGGTGGAATGCTGTGTTTTGGCTTAGAATGAGAAGAGTGCTGATAACACCCCGATGCTTTAATTGTTGCAGAGCAGTGCTTATACTAAGCCAAGGACATCTCAGCCTTTGCTCTGTCCTGCCAACGGGCAGACTGGGGGGTGCAGTAAGAGCTGGGAGGGGACAGACCCAGGACAGGTGACCCAAACTAGCCAAAGGGGTATTCCATACCATCTGACGTCATGCTAAACAATATATAGGGGTGGCTAGCCGGGGGGAGGGGGCCGGACTGCTCGGGGTTAGGCTGGGCATCGGTCAGCGGGTGGTGAGCAATTGCATTGTGCATCACTTGTTTGTACATACTATTATTACTTTCGTATTATCACCATTGTATCATCATTATTATTATTGTTATTATTATTTTGTTATTTTTTTTTTTCTGTCTTATTAAACTGTCTTTATCTCAACTCACGGGCTTCACTTTCCATTTCTCTCCCCCGTCCCAGAGAGGGAGGGGGGAGGGTGAGCGAACGGCTGCGTGGTGTTTAGCTGCCGGTCGGGTTAAACCACGACAGATAGCAGCAGTGGAGAGGCAAAAATGAATCATCTCTAGTACTTGAGAACCAGATGGAAAATGATTTTTTTTTTTTCTTTCAAGTGGAGGTCAGTTTTATAGATATAATAATATAAGAACTCATTGAAAGTATCTGTGAAGACAGTTTTCAACCAAAAATGGCTATCTGCTAAAAAATACTTTTTTTTTTTTTTTTCATCAAGCATTTCTACTTACATTAAAAACTATAACTTTTATGCAAGAAAGAAAATGATGTATAGGTTTTTGAAAGGCAATTTTTTTTTTAAAAATAGATGTGGATTATGAAAACAGTCCAGATTTTAATATGTATTTCTCTTTTAAGATTTCTCTTTTAAAATTTGTTTTAGGGAACTTTAGGATTAAAAATGAGCAAAATATACATTGAGTTTATGTGGCAAGGGTTTGGTAGCAGGGGTGGGTCAGTAGAGGTGGCCTCTGTAAGTAGAGCATAGCAGCTGCCCCATGTCAGATCAGAGCCAGCTCCAAAAGGTACCTGCCACTGGCCAGAGCCAAGCCAGGGAGTGACACTTGTTGGGCCTCTGGGAGAGCAATTTAAGAAAGGGGAAAAAAAAATTTGCACAACAGAAGCTGGGAGAGTGAGGAGTGAGAAGCGACCCTGCAGATCCCAAGGTGAGTGCAGAAGGAGAGCACGAGGTGCTCCAGGCACCCAGCATAAGTGGTGCCTGGTGGAGCAGGCTGTCCCCCTGCAGCCCATGGAGCCCACATGGAGCAGATCTCCATGCTGCAGACCCCCATGGAGGAGCCCCCGGTGGAGCAGGTGGATGTGGCCTGGAGGAGGCTGCAGCCCATGGAGAGCCCCCACAGGAGCAGGCCCTGGGCCGGAGCTGCAGCCTGTGGAGAGGAGCCCACGCAGGAGCAGGGGGTTTAGGGGGAGCTGCTGCCCATGGGGGACCTGTGCTGGAGCAGTTTGCTCCTGATGGTTCGTATGGACCATGGTATGGACCCATATTGGTGCAGTTCTTAGTTCTTAAAGGGCTGCTGCTTGTGGGAAGCCCACGTAGTTCAGGAAGGACGGCATCCTGTGGGAGGGACCCCACATGGAGCAGGGGCATAGAGTGACTGTAAAGGAGCAGCAGAGATGAAGCGTCAGGGACTGACCATAGCCCACATTCCCCATTCTCCTGCACCACTCAGAGGCAGGAGGTAAAAGAAGGGTAGATGGGGTGAACGTGTTCTTAGTTTGCTTTTAGTTTCTCATTGTTCTAGTCTGCTGGTGATAAGCAGTAAATCATACTAATCTCCCTATGCTGAGTGTGTTTTGCCTGTGATGATAATTGGTGAGCGATCTCCCTGTCCTTGTCTCAACCCTTGAGCATTTTCCATTGTATTTTCTCTCCGTCTTTCTTTTAGCAGGGGCAGTGAGAGAGTATTTGTGGTGGAGTTCAGCTGCCCAGCAAGGTAAAGACACCACAGCTCAACACCATGATTACTGAAAAGAATAGAAGGACTGTCTCCTTGCACTTTGAGCAAGAAATCTGTAGTTTTACAGTTTCTTTAATGTAGTCTGTAGAGAGCATTTTTTGTTAATTACATTAGCGAGAGCTTCTGGCTTTAGGATTTGGAGTAAATAAGACAAGAGTGGGATATATTTTCAGATTAAACAGTGTATCCTATTTCTGAATATCATAAAAAGAAAGAAAGGAAAAAAAAAAAAAAAAGGAAAAAGAAAACCCAGCACCAAAATTATGTATAGATGAGCAAAGAGTTTAGCATAACAATAGGTGAATCATCAATGATTTATCTTGGGTAAATTCTGGTCAGCTGATTAGAAATGGGAAAATATGATCCTAAGTAAATTGTATTAAAGCAGAGATAACATTTAACCAATTATCTCGAAAACAAAGCAAAAAAAAGCAAACAAACATAAAGCCATACAGAACAAAATGAAGATCCCTTTCCCTCCAAGCCCTGTCTTAAGAAAGGGAAAGTAGCAAATATAAACCTAACATGAAATCTGTTGTCACTTTGTCTCCTTCCCAGGAAGACCTTGCTAAAGTGACTACTTTGTTTTTGGCTGGGAAACTTCTTATCATAAATTTTTACATGGTTTTAATATCACACTATACTCATTGCATAGAAAAAATAAATAGACCTCATTTGCTGGTCTTCCAGCTGCCTTCCCCTTGCAGTTGGTGTCAAAACCATAAGGCTCTTCCAAGCTGTGCTGCTAGTGCTTTGCCGTGTGGTGTCTGTATTGCCCCATGTCCTTGCTGTCTTAAAGAGGAGAGGTAATCTGAGATGCAGTGAGGATTTTGAGCAAGGCGTGCTTGTGAAGCTGAGGGGCAGGTAACATAGTGCTCATGTAGTTTCCTCCTGTGTCCTTCAGAAATGTCTGAGAATTTGTCTCAGTTTAAATGGTGATTTTATAGTCTCATTGGGCTGAGATCTGAGATCAAGACTTTTGGCAAACATCTTCCACTCTGGAATGCATGCTGCAAGAAGTTGATGGCTAGCTTCTTTTGGAGAAAGCTACCTAAATATCTTAGCAATTTAGAAGTCTAGGCCTTTCTCCATTTTTGGATGTGTTTCCTCATGTTTAGTTAGAGTTCTGATAGGAATTTTACATAAGCATAAACCAGCCTGTTTTATGTAAATATTTACTTTCACATTTAAATATCTATTTAAAACTTGCGTGATTCTTAAGGATCCTAATCCCCATGAAAGGCATCTCACTTGTTCATAATGGTTCTTGGAGAAGTAGCTTGAGTACCTTGTTTTCTGGCTTTGCCAGGGAAGTTGCTTAAACACTCTTAGAAAGTTAATATAAATGTTCTGAACTGTAAAAGGTTTTTAGATGGGAACCAGTAATAACATTAAATAAAATGCTTGTGCTATGTTTGTACATAAGCTCTTATTTTTAAATAGGTATTAGGCATTTACATTTGCTTTTTAATACAAAAGGTTTCCAGTAAATGTTAAAGATGTGAGTTACAGATAAAGCCTTGATGCAAGAGGTTTTTGAACTGTGTGTAGTTTTCCTTTAAAAACAACACACACAAAGCCAAATGAACAAACAACCCCACAAAACATGAAGAAAGTGTGAAAGTATATAAACTTTCCTTGAATGTAGAAGTGATTTCCATATCAATTGCTGTTCAGCCCTTTTTTTTGAATCCTCATTCATCCCTCTCCTTTCTCCAATAACCCTTTTTAACTAGGTACTGCATTTCTAACTAATAACATCATCTCTGATTAATAACAGAATGAGGGTATACATACAGATTGGCATTACATGGAGTCTTCCTCTGGTCTGTCTGTTTCTGTGTATATTACTGTTGCTAGATAAGGAGCTAGCAGTTGAGTGTCTCAGGTGGCACACACTGCGCAGCTATGTCACAAATTTAGGTGCAGATTTGCCACATCAATGAAACTGCATGGCAAAGTTGCCTGGTAACTGCAGCTGGCCACTTGATCACGTATGGAACAGAGAGCTGGGCAGTGTCTCTGTCATAGTTCTCCATGAGCTGTGCCCAAAAGCAGGGAAAGTACCTGATATTTGCAGTGTCTGGGAAAGCACAAGGAAAATCAATGGGGTATATGCAATATGATCAAAGCAAAAGTTTAGGGTAATCCTTCTTATATTTGCATCCTAACAACACAGGTGTTGGAGGAGAGAAGGTACTGGTGAAGGCAAGAGGAGTAGTTTGCTAACTAAGATGGAACTAGTTTAGAGAAATTGGTTGGTGCACAAATAATAATAAGGAAAAGAGTGGCAGAGAAACATTACTGAGAATGAGTGGTGTCTTTACTCTTTCTGAGGACTTTACTCTTCACTGAGTACTGAGCCTCAGCTGGGATATCTGAGTAGCAAGAGAGAAATTCAAGCCTGACACACAAGTTATGAGGTAAAGAAAATCACGGTATTGCCTTCTGTGACTGTGCTGGAGACAGCAAGGTTTTGGTGTTTTTTCATGCGGATTATAAGCATGAAGAGATACCAAAAGCAGGAATGCAGACATTTTACTGTGTAGTAACAAAAATTTGGAGTCCTGGTGCAGTAAGATCAACCCAGGTGTTATCTATTTTGAAATGGCAGGTGAATTGATGCTTATAGATAAGTTTGTAACAATTACAGAAACATATAAAACACATCAACAAAGGGCAAAACAAAAATTTGGTATCTTTAGAGTCATTAAGCTTTGCAGCAAGTGTTGTACAGGGCCAATCCATTTCAAGCAAGGGTATTCAACACTATTTTATTATTTCTTAGCATATGCTTTATAAGAACCTGTATTCCTATTGCCCTTGTGATTCTAAGAGAGTTTGTAAGCTCTATTTCCTTTTAGATCATCATAGAATCACACAGAATTTCTAGGTTGGAAGAGACCTCAAGATCATCGAGTCCAACCTCTGACCTAATGCTAACAATCCCCACTAAACCATATCCGTAAGCTCTACATCTAAATGTCTTTTAAAGACTTCCAGGGATGGTGACTCCACCACTTCCCTGGGCAGCCTGTTCCAGTGTCTAACAACCCTTTCGGTAAAGAAGTTCTTCCTAACATCTAACCTAAAACTCCCCTGGTGCAACTTTAGCCCATTCCCCCTCGTCCTGTCACCAGGCACGTGGGAGAACAGACCAACCCCCACCTCTCTACAGCCTCCTTTAAGGTATCTGTAAAGAGCAATAAGGTCACCCCTGAGCCTCCTTTTCTCCAGGCTGAACAAGCCCAGCTCCCTCAGCCGCTCCTTGTAGGACTTGTTCTCCAGGCCCCTCACCAGCTTCGTCGCCCTTCTCTGGACTCACTCCAGCACCTTGATGTCCTTCTTGTAGCGAGGGGCCCAAAGCTGAACACAGTACTCGAGGTGCGGCCTCACCAGAGCTGAGTACAGGGGTACGATCACCTCCCTAGCCCTGCTGACCACACCGTTTCTTATGCAAGCCAGGATGCTGTTGGCCTTCTTGGCCACCTGAGCACACTGCTGGCTCATATTCAGCCGACTATCAACCATCACTCCCAGGTCCTTCTCTGCCTGGCAGCTCTCCAACCACTCATCTCCCAGCCTGTAGCTCTGCTTGGGGTTATTGCACCCCAGGTGGAGGACCCGGCACTTGGCCTTGTTGAACTTCATGCAGTTGACCTCAGCCCATCGGTGCAGCCTATCCAGATCATGCTACAATTAAATGTGCATCTAATTCAAATTGCAAATGCTTAGCTCTGTTCTTGATAAATGCTGTTGGTCTGATTGTGTTTTCCCCTGTCTTGAAACCTCTAGATTCAGTACTTGTGCTTTTCCCATATTGTTTCATGACTTCAGAATAGAAGGGTAGGAACATGAGAGAAAAGGCTGGAAAAACTTGCAATTTGGAGATAAGGGCAAGAACACGGACTTTTATGTTTTCAAGGAGACGAAAAAAAGGAGTCTAAATAATTATTTTAAAGAAAATACTTTGCTTATAATCAAGCCAAAGAGGTATACAGTAGAAGAATTTTGAAAGCATCCTGTATTTGCATAGATGTTACTAGAAGAATACTATGTTGAGAAGCTAAATACCCATGATGAAAGTTTAGGTAGCATATTAAATTGTAAAAATTAGAGGGAGCTTGAATGCTGAAGGCTCACTGTCCCCACCAACATCAACTTAACTGAAACACATCAAAAACCAACCAAATCAAATCAAAACTCCATCTGCTTTGTAGTAACTTAAAGAGCTGTGGTATTTGTGCATGATTATGTTTCTTGTAAGCCAAATTAGCTTTTAGCCACAAATAACAGCTCTACATCCACAAAACCCCTATTAATTTCTGGTGCAGATCTGATACCTCCAGTGTATATTGATATTTCTTTCAGCATGATTATATTTTATTTGACAAAACAATGTCTACCACTGAAAGGCAAACTAATATAGTTTGGCTGTGTACAGGCCATGAGTCACAAAGAGACCTCAGAATCTCTTAAGATTTTGTTTCTGTTGTTGATTTTGCTCTCATTTTTCAAGCTGCTAAATGGAACCTAACAGATGTGTAAGCCCATCTGGGTGAATTGAACAGATGCAGTCACTAGAAGAGATTTTCTAGGCTGCTAAAATAAACATGTTTTTATAATACCTTTTTATAGTAAAATGTGACTTATTAGGACACACCTGCCTTCAATATAGTATTACCTATTTTAGTAAGAATTTAAGTCTGGTTTTGCTAGGTTCTGCCAACCATAAGTGGTATGATACAGTGCTATGTATTTATGCCAAAAGCAGCACCTTCCAGAAAGCTCTCAGCATGTCACAAAAGTAAATATAATCAGTCTTACAATGGAGTATTATTAATGTAAGTATTTCTTGAGAAAGGCAAAAATGAGAGCTGGGACATATGTGCACTTTATTATTATTTTTTTTTCTTTTCAGTTTGGGATTCTACTTTTGTGTTCTTATCGCTGCATGTGTATGTGTCTTAATTTCTTAGTTTCTAAGTGTGTGTAAAAGATTTCAGGCTTTCAGGTCTTAGTCATTAGGAAAGTGCTGAGATGGAATATGGGAACTCTCCCAGCTCTCCAGTGATTTCTTGAATCATGTTATCTATACATCTCTGTCTAGATGAGATTTCTTTTACTTTTTTAATATTTATATTTAAAGTTTGCCTTGATTTAGAATCTTGAAATTAAAGGTGTTTTGTTTTTTTTTCATTGTTTAGTTCTGAGTACAAAGATTGATACTGAATGATCAATGTTAACATTTTGATGTCAGCTATTGGAGGTATTGAAAGAAATTGCTCTTGCTTAGAGAGAAGGAAGATAGAAAGGGATGTAGAGAATTTTATTAAAAATCCTTAAGAGTTTGTCTTAGAGTAAAGACTGAGCTTCACCATTTCAGCTTCAAACTGAATTGTTCTGAAACAACTAAAATGCAAATACTGAAGGCATGCATCCTCAACTGCAATAACTGCTATGAAAAGCAATATGATCTTGTGATTCAGATTATTATTATGGAAGTGGTGAAGTGAACAACCTTGGAATCAATGATATTGGGGAGACAAGTACATGAGGATTTACTCTTTCAATGGTGGAGAATTTGAAGTAGAGGAGAAAATGTCCCCATCAAATGGTGTGGATCCATTTTTGTTTCACTAGGCACTTATCACTTAAAGAATCTCTGTAAGAATTGCTTAAAAGACTTGGCTCTGGGCAGATAATCTGGTTCTCCATGGAATACTTAGTTGAATAATTATTAAGTGTCTGTCTGCTGTATTGAACCTGTACCGATGTTTTTATTACCAGGCATTTGTACTTTTAACAACTGAACTTGTTCTGTCTTCTATGGTGGTTCACTGGGTGTGAGTCTTTTGGGTTTTCTTTGTTTATTTTACAGAGATTTTTATAACAGATAAATGTTTAAATGTCTTGAGAGGGTTAAAAAAAAAAAAAAAAAAAAAAAAAAAAAACAATATGATTCTTATTTGGTGATGTCAAATTTTTCTTCCATTCTTCATGGAAGAGTTACCTGAAGCAGGGTACTATGTTGTTGATGTTGTTGATTAACTTGTAGTTTCACAAGCAACTATCGCAGCAATTCCTTTCTGAAGTACTGAGCCTAGTTCATTGCAATTGTCTATGCTGTGCAAGCACCCTTCTGCATTAAATGGGTTTAACTCTTGGCTGCTGTATTCTTTTCAGTGGTAAAGCACTGAGAGGCTTTTCATTCCATAGCTTTTGTTGATTTTCACCATCATTCTAGTTTTATAGTAAAAGTGGGATTTAAGATGAACCTAAAATGACCAGTCAGTATTGAAGCAGATAATGTGATATATTTATGTAAGCGAAGTTCATGGTTCAAGTTATCCACCTGTATCTATATATCTTGCTTTTCAAGGAGACTTTTTTTTTTTTTTTTTTTTTTTTTTTTTTTATTTTATTTTAAATATGCAGCATTGAGATCAATTGCCTGCTCAACAAGGGTTTTGGAAATCTCTTTGTAACCATAAATACTCTTAAAATTTATGACAGGATATGGTGAAATGGCAAACTTTTTATGTCTAACTGTTAATTAAGATGAATTATAGGGGACTGGAGGCTAAATACAACCAGAAACTTTGAATTTTAACTGCTAACAACCAGTAATACTGATTTGTTACTGACATATGCATGTCTGTGTGTGTATGTATGTATGTGTAGATCTTGTTCTATGGCTGGCCTATATGCTATAATGCCAGCAACACGTTCTATCATGCTTAGGGCTTAGCAGATTTTTTTTTTTTTTACTTAAATATGTTTTTCTGCTGATGTAGTTGCTGTATGAATTAGTAGTTTCTGACCTGTACTTTGTTTCTTAGGTCTATTAAATTACATTTACCCCCCAAAACTGGACATGACGACTACACCACCACTTACTAGTGGGGTTTCCCAGGGCTCCATTTTAGAGGCAATTCTCTCTTTTTTTTCTTTTTTTTTCTTTTTTTTTTTTTTCTTTTTTTCTTTTTTTCTTTGAATGATCTGGATTCAGAACTTGAATACATACTCAGTAAGTTTGCAGATGGTACTAAATTAAGAGGAGCTTTTGATTCTGCCGAGGGTATAGAAGCCTTGCCAAGAGATCTTGTCAAGTTAGAGAGCTGGGCAATCACCAACCACAAGAAGCTTAACAAGAGCAAGTGCCTTGTTAAGTTCTGCACCTGAGACAGGGCAGCCCTGGCTATATGTTCAGGCTGGGGGGATGAGAGGCTGCAGAGCAGCTCCACAGAAAGGGAGTTGGGGGTTCTGTTCAACAGTGTGAAGAATACGAGGCAGTGGTGTGCCCTTGCAGCCCATAGGGCCATCAGTACACTGGGTACATCAAGCAGGGCATTGCCAGATGGCTGAGGGAAAGGATTGTCCTGGTCTGCTTTGTGCTGGTGTGGCCTTACCTCAAGTACTGTGTGTAACTTTCAGCACTACAGTATAGGAAGGACATAAAATTATTAGGCAGCCTCGAAAGGAGGGCTATAAAGGTGGTGAAAAGTTTAGAGGGGAAAACATATGAGGAGCAGCTGATGTCCCTTGGTTTGTTCATCCTAGGGAAGAGAAGACTGAGGAGAGGCCTCATGGCGGCCTACAGCTTCATCACCAAGGGGGAGCAGAGGGGCAGGTGCTGAGAGAGAGGTTGGGCACTGGAACAGGCTTCCCAGCACAGTGGTCACAGCACCAAGGCTGCTGGAGTTCAATAAGTGTTTGGACAATGTTCTGAAGACATATGGTTGGATTTTTACGTATTTGCTTGTGGAGCCAGCAGTTGGACTTGATGATCTGTGTGGGTTCCTTCCTGCTCAGGATATTCTACGACAGTACTGACCTAAAATGAGAACCATCGTAATAATTTTGCTAGCTATTTCAGTTGCTATTTTTTTCTTCTTGTTGCACTAGTGACTTATTAGTCTGCTGCTTAGGCTATAATTCATCTGATCTAAAAGTCTACAACTGAGGTAGTCATATAACTTTAGTGTACTCAAGACAATTCCTGAACAGGTCCTTTTTTCTGACCATAAATAGAGCTGAAATGCACTGTCTGACACACAGATGTCTAAAGCTTGACTGCAGTGATCCCATTGCTCTTCCTGGGAGAGCCAGCTGCATGGAAGCCAGACTGCCAAGGCTTTACCAGCACATGCTTTCTTCTCTGAGTTTTTCAGATTTTTTTGCTCCATTTCAGTGCTTTGGAGCACCTGGTGGAGCAGTGAAGAGACGTTTGGCTCACAGCTTGTGCTGGCTGAGGTCTCTAGGGTTGCCTCAGGGTTTGTTCCTGTTGTCATCATGATGAATATCTGCTATCCATAATCAATTTGGGGACAGAAGATACTGTACGCACACACATGGAAGTTAGTACAGGGACTGGGGGGAAACCCGTCTTGTGATTGAGGACTTGGGGTCTATCAGGTTGTGATTTGAACTGGAGTAACCAGCCGAGGGTTTGTTTTGAATATGGAGCTTTGCACATAATTTGGACTGAAATTAATATTCCAAGGTGTGCTCCTTTCCTCAGTTTGTATGTAATTTGGCTAGGCACAGGACAGCAAAGGAATGTGAAGCCCCATTCCACAGAGTGTATGATTTGTTTGTTGCCATTTAGGACATAGCTGTAATTTCAATAATCATGAAAAGCTTGCTTCAATTTCTTTAAATTTGATGCCCTGAGCTATTTTGATTTAGTCTTCACTGCTGCTTCACCTAAAACACAGGACAGTTTGCAGAAAGATGTGGGCTTCTCTGTGGCACCTTTACGATTGGAGAAGCTGCTATGAGCATGCTGATCCTGGGATTCATCTCACTTTAACTGGACCATTTATGTGGTGGTTGTCCCAGCCTAAGCTGATTATTATAAAGCACAAGGAAATGAAGAAATACCTGCAGAGGGCAGTTCATAATGTCTGTCCAAAATACTGATTTCACAAAATGGTGCCTCACTTTCTGGAAAACCAGTCTCCCACCATTGGCTGTAACAGCAATTTAGACTGAGTAGATGTGAATAAATAGCTAAAGACTTAGAAGGTGTCTAAATATACTCACATGAGTAACTTTTAAATGTCTTAAGTTTGGTGTGATGGATCTGAATCTAAATGGTGTACAGGAACTTAGTGCGCCAAAGGGATTCAGTACAGCCATAAATCCAAATAAGAGTTTGTGTTTCCTAGCCTCTTTAGAATATGTAGATGGTTATCTGCCTATCTATGCTGCTGTACTTAAAATTTGTTTAACACTAAAATTAGTGAATTTAGAAGGCAAGTGTTAAAGTATTGTAATGATCCAAAATGAAGTTATGTGCATGTAGTATGTTTGAAGCAACTGTGACGGCTTTTTTGAGACTATAAATCAACCTGTGTCAGTCTAACAGCCGGTGTTAGCCATCAGTTGACATGCATGAAGGAATGAAAAACGGTAATGCAAACTGATATTCTATGTAAAAATTAAGCAAGCTAATTTAATCAAGTGCCATGATTCAGACACATTAAATTTAAAAGGTATTTGTTAAAATACAGCTCTTCAGTTATGGAACCTATGCGTAAAATTAGCAAAATAATATGGCATGAGTTGAAACTATTATTCTGAACCCCACGTTAAAATGTTATTGTATTTTTCTCAGACTTCTTCAATTTACAATGAAAATAATGAAATAATGATTAAATAATTAACAATGAAATAACTTTTAGTAGGAGTGGTACTTGATAAGTAGCAGCCTGTGAAAAACAGGCTGTAGGTATAGCTTCATATTGGGAATAATAATTTTAATTTTGATCTGTAGCAATTAGGACAGATTTCTTGCAGACCTTCTAGTTGGTTGTTCATGAAAATTTTAAAATGCAGCTTGTATGATAACATGATACTCCAGCGTCTCAGTACTCTCAAAGTACAATGGAAGTGGTGGCAAAATTTCTTGTCAATAAGAGTGGGGAAAATAAGATTAACATATGATCATGAAATCGATATTTGAGAATTTGTATTTTCATCTGTGATTAGCTAACATCCATGTTGTTTGTTGGAGAAAATGTACCTTTTCGTTTGTTTGTTTTTTTGTTTTAATGCAATACAGACAGAAGAATTCCACTGTATATATAAGCAGGACAAGATTTTGTTGATTTTGGTTTTGACCTTTTTCTTAGTTGGGAGAAAAGTGAATCACACCTTTATTCTGTGTCATCTGAAATATATAGATAGATGAACAAAAGAGAATACTAATATGAATTTGTGGTTTATAATGTTTGAGTTTGTGCTTGTGAATAACTTAAAAAAAAAAAAAAAGCTGATGAAAAAAAGCAGTTGAAAGATATTCCTGCTGTTTCATTATTTGTGGTGATAATTTTCCATTGTGTTCATTTTTGATAGCTGGTGAATTCTGGGTAAGAGACAGGAAATAAAAATTAGGCTGAATGTTATGCTGTGACGTATATAAGCTAGAAGGATATTTTTGCACTTGCTTCGTAGTGTATTTTTGGGACTGTCAGTTCACTGCAGCCTTCTGTCATTGCACCTGATTAAAATCTGTGAAGAATTACCTGCTGGTGTGAGAACCTGGTCACAGAAAGCCATTTTACTCTCTGTCTGAAAATTTCCTGATTTTTTTTTTTTTCTTGGTTAGCAGTTGCTGCAATATGCAGTATGCTGGTTGAATCTCGGCTTCTCCCTGACTGTTAAACTCTGCAGCAAGACTCAAGGGAAATTATTAAAAATAAAGAGTACCCTTCAAGCTGGGATAAAGAAAAAAAAAAAATTAGTAAACTAGATGTTTTTATTTCAAAAGACAGGCTTGGCAAAGAGTTCATCAGGATCTACTTACTCTTCTGTTAATATCTGCATAGATTCTTTAGTAACCAAATCTGCTGCAGTGTGCTGTGCTTTGCTATGCAGAAATCTTTAGACCAACCCATATTGCTACTGTGCTGTAGATTTTCATCTTTTTATACGGTTATTTTTCAGTCTATGAAAAAGAGTACAAAGAGAATGACAAAGCAACAACTGCTGCAATTGCTACACATTTTTATATATCTTTATTCAGGAGGAGGCTTTTTTTTGATATTGTCAAGCACTGACTGAGTGGTAGCCAGCTGCAACACTTGGTAAAGTACAGAAGGATATCACCTGTTCACCATAAGCCATGGATATGTGTCTGCTTGATGGCCTGGATCTAAACTCTGCAGCAGAAATTTGAATGTTGGCAGACCCTGCAGGCAGCAACAGTGTAAGATACAAAATTCAGTGTTTCATATGATCTGTTTGGGGAGAAAATAATGCAGTCAGGATAAAACCTGTTCAGGTGTTTTGATACTCAGTATACCGATGTTTATTTAGAGATGTGCTTATATTTCAGGCTGCTGTAGATTCAGCCCCCTGCAATCCCCCTAAAATTCAACAGCTTTTTAGGAGTTGCCAAGAATAACTCTTCAGTTTCAGTAACCTCATGCTCAGGAGCCAGCTATAACATTTGACACCTGACAAAGTATTTTGGGATTGTAGCACCTTGCCTGGATGCATCTGCTCCATTTGGAAAACACTTCTGCCCTCTAGATGTGTTCTTGTTAAAATGATATGAGGTAAATGAACCTGATGACACTTCTGCTAAGCACAGGGAAGATGTATCAACTATGGGCCACCAGCAGCCTATTGATCCCAGTACCAGACCCATACATTGCTGCCATTCCCAAGATCCTTCAGGTGAAGCCACCAAGCAGATTTCCAGCTGTTGGTGGTGTGTGTGTGCGTGTGTGTTTTTCCCTAGCATTGTGCTCATGGAGGCTTTTTTTTTTTTTATTATTTTATTTTTTTTTTTTGAGCCAAAATTGATATGTGCCTTCTTTGGAGTCTGTGGGACTTGATCACTGGACAGTTCTCCTGAGATTCTCTGTAGTTTTTGCTTAAAGACACCCTTGATATAAAAAAGAGTTCCATGCTATGTATAAGCTTTTATTCCTTTTAAAGTGTGTATGCAGTCTTGAAATTATTAATGATGTGATTCATTTAGAAAGGGAAATCAAAATAATCTTGCCAGGGAGAATTTGTAGTCTAAACAAATCAAGCCGAAAAGGTATGGAAAAGGCACTTGAACACAGGGTAATGTGAGTAACAGGTAACTTGAGTAATGTGTAAAAGCTTAGTGGAGATCTAGGAACAAAATCCATCTGCTGTTTCTTGCAATTTTGTGTTCTTCCCCTCAACTGCAATGTCACTATGGAATATGATAATTTTCTGATGTCTAGGTCCTTTGGCTTGTAGTGGTTTTGAAACCAAGTTTGTGATTCAGCGTTCTAAGACTGTTGCAGTCTTTATTTTGTACATTATTGATGTTTTGAGAAATATATACGTGAGGGCAGGTTAAGGAGAGAGGAATGTGGAAGACCAGCAACTCACCAATGGTGGGGTAGATTGCATATTGTTTGTTTCATGGAGGGATAGCCAGTCTCTTTAATGGGAGGGTCAAAAACTCCTTTACACTTAGTAGTGAAGGTGTCTAGGAACTGTCTTTTCAGAGTAGTGATTGCCTGGGATTTCATAACATGATGCAGTTTCAGACCATCATTTCAAAGCTGGAACAGTGGGGTGAAGTGAAGAAAGGAGGTACAATTTGAGGGCCCTTTTATGATATTTTAAACTGAGTAGAGATTCAAAATTGGTAACACCCATTCTGGAGTTGTTCATGGGAGGATACTGTATCAGATCTTAAAACTTTCATTAATGGTCTACAGAAAAGAATAAATCATAAATCACAAATGCTCAGAAAAAAAGGTTGTGAACAGCAGCCTGAGAAAATTTTTCAAAATGGAATTAAATAGTCTAAGAAGCAAGAATTCAGGAAGGTGGTAGACTTCTCATAGTGACAAGAAAGCGTTGCATGGGGAATGTGTGAAGTGAAAGGGTGAATCTCGTAAGTTAGAGCAGCTTTAGAATGAAATATATTGGCAGAGCATTAGAAGAGATTAGAATAAATCTTTAACCTTGCTTCAGAAAGACAAAAACAACACGGTGGCTGGTGAATCTTTTTGGTTGGGGATTAGAGGAAAATTTGTATGATTGATTGGGCAGCTGTGAAATATCAGTGTGGCAGGCAGAGCACTGAAGTGGAATGATTCAAGAAATAGTGCTGAAAAAGGATTAAGGGAAGAGAAAGTGATCTAGGATTGAATTTGCAAACTCAAGCAGATGGTGGTATTACTGACAGCCTCCTGAATCTGCTCACAACACAGAAGACGGAGGGCTGCCGAATTTTTTCCTGTATTGCATGAAGTGATGATGCAGAGGGGAGGCATTCACACCATGCATAAGAGGGTCTCATCTGTGAGAGAACTGTGTTGTCAAAACCTCCTTGCTCTGGGGAGCCTGTGAATGGGACAGGAGGAACACACCAAAAGGAGTATGTTCAGTTTGAGTCTAAGTATTGTAGGACCTTGAACAAACTGTTTTAACACGTGCCACTGTTTTATATCTGAGATGAGTGAATTATTTCTCAGAAAAATGTTGGAAAACTGAAAACCTTCAGTTGTTATAGCAGTTTTAGATACTGGACTGAGCACCGTAGGGTTATGAGATAAGTTGGCATTGTTTAAAGTTGGCTTGATAAGTGCCTGGCTCACGTCATAGATATAACGTTCTTGTGTTTGCCTGCAGAATCTTGTGGACACCTTTTCTAGCATGCTCTCATCTCTGTCTTTACTGTTATTCACACTAGCGGGATCATATATAGCATAGATACGTCCTGTGCTGTAATTATGCCTTCGATTGCAGAATAGATGTATCCTGGAACAAGTGAGTGAGGGTGTAACATAACAGCATTCTTACCAAATTCCTAAAATAAGTGGAGTTGCATCACAGATAAATCTGACACACTGGAGCTTTTAAGAAGCTGACATCAGCCCACCAGCTGTTCTGTTTAATTTGATAAGCATACTTTATTGCAGATGTTCCTCCTCCCCCCCCCCTTCCGTCAACTGTGTCAGATGCAGAGTTATCCACTGTTAACTAGCATTACAGACAGATAAAATTATTATTAGGCACTGACAGCTGAACTTGGCATTTTTTAGGATTGTAGGACCACAGAGCTAATCAGTGAGAAATAATAAATGTGAGTCATCTCAACTGGAAATATGTTCATTTACAGACGTATTTTTAGTAGAACTCAATCCAAAGCAAACACACTAGCACATGTGCGCACAAAGCTGAAAGCAGTTGTGGCACCATTTGATGCCGACTCAGTGGAATCAAGAGCCAGAAGAGGAAGCTTTGACGTTGCATGCAGACAATAAATTGTTTCAGTGTTGTGTGCACTTGTGACACCACTAGTGGGTTGAGCATTTGAGCAGGTGTTTAGCATGCACAACTGAAGGGTACAGATACCTAGTTTATCTCTACAGTGCTCAAATAAAACTCTTTCTTTTTTTTTCTTTCTTGACAAAGTAATTTGCAGAGCATAGCAGGTGCTCTTGGTACCTGAGTGTGCTGGAGCCACTCATTCAGATCTGGACCTCTGCCTTCTGATGGAGTGTTTCATTGCTCTCTGGTGCCTGCAGAAGCCAAGGGCCTGTGCCTGAGTTTCTCTGCTCAGTGTTGATGTGAAAGTCCTGGAAAAGCTCTGCTCTGCCATACAGCATCACTCAATTAAGTGGTGCACATGACAGGTTTTTTTTTCGTTTTTCCTTGTAGATAGAGATTTCTTTCTGACAGGCTCTTTGTATCATTCGATAGTGAAAACTTTTTTTTCTGACAAGTGATGAATATCTACGTGACTCAAGATTTTTAAATATTTCTTTAAACTGCCACATGTCTTTAGTACTGCAGATCAGCATGACTTTGCTGTAATTTGGCAAAATAATTTTGATGACTAAGTAAGAGCTTTTCAGGGAAGGAGAAGGAAATAAAGCAGTGGTTGTACTAGCAGCCCACTTCCCAATACTGTAGCAAGAGCTGCCATCTGGTCTGGTCCTCTAGAACTCCACCTATTTTGCATGGCGTTTTCTGTCCCAAAGGATACTTCCGTTAGAATAATGTTGAATTCTTATGAAATTACTCCTCCTACAGGATAAAACTAAAGTATGTACCATAAAATGTGTCCAGACTAATTAGCATAATGTGACTACAAAATCTGTTCTTCCCTCTCATCCTAAGGCAAGTTTAGCTATGCCTAGATCCTCTTGCACTATTTTAAGAGTCTTGTAATGATGAAGTTTCTAAACTGGTCAGTGAAAATGCTTTGCTGTCCGCAGAAAATTTCTTCCTACTTGTTTTTGAAACTAAGGGTCAAAATGACCTGTTCGCTTCAGCTGAAGCCTTACCATTCCTAAGTGTGAAGTCTAAGAATCAGAGGATCACTACTATTGTATTCACTTGCCCTCTTCTGATTAAATGAGATTTTGGTTTCTATACAGATGCCTGGTGTTGTTGACTGATGCTCAGCATTCACTTCACCATAACCACCAGATCCTTCTCTATAGCAATGTTGTCTTATCACTGCTTTTTATCCTGTCTCCCTACCCAAGGGATGAGCACTCTGCTGAAGTTGTTTTCAGTTCCTAAGGGTTGCGCTCCCTTACAGAGCGGGAGCACTAATTCTTGATGGCTGAGGAGGTTACTATTATTGTTTGTACTATTAACTATTGCAACACTTGGTCATCTGCCACCAAGAACGTTATAGAGTTGTGATTTAAGGTCTGATATACTAATCAAATTTTGGGCCCATTTCTTCCCTCTGTCATAGGCTTCCTTTGCATTCAGTCATCAGGAATTCTAGGGTAGCCTCCCTGGTTGGATGGTATTTCAAAGTAGAGCTTGGTAGCTGTTTGATGACACTGGTTGGTCAGTCAATAATAGAATTAGTAGTTAAAGTAAGTATCATTAGGCTTTGAGTATTTGTTTTGTTGGTATTTCCCATGGGATTGTTGACAAGATATTTAATCATTGTTGAACATGGTTCTTGCACATTATGTACGTAGTATTTAATGAATCCTATTCATCCAGGCTTCTGTTTGTTGTCAGCAGGGATTTGAAGAAGGAAAAGCTCCATCTCAATGCATTACTTTTGCATTGTTGCTTTCTACCTTCTTCCAAAGCACACAGAGAATGAGGCTCTTAGGCAATTAGGATTAGAGCTCCCATCAGCACTGAAGGTTGCCTGGTTGGTGTGTTTTATTCAGATGCCTAGCATTAAACAATTTATTTTTTTTTCTGTAGGACAGATCACAAGGGTCATTTTAGAGGATGAATTAGTGGATCCCACTGGTATATCGTTGCCAGTAATTGTGGAAGTAATTGTGTACTTGATGGCCTATAGGCCTTACAGATGGCTACTCTACTCTTTAATCTAGTGCTTATACCAACAAGGCTGAAGTAAAGTTTGTAAATCAAGAAATATTCTGCAGTTTTCTTAGGCAGTAAGCAGTTTGTACAGGCTTAATTTCTGTTTGTAACCTATTTTTAAAGGATATGTGGCACCTATGCTCGTTGCACAGCTGAACAGTAAATGGAATGCAGTGAAGCAGAACAGTGCATATGTGGAGGCTGAGGAAGCTATTAAAGACTGAGCTAGTAAAGTCTGTGCTGAGATCCTGATTTATAGCGTATGTAAGTCGATGGAAATATTCCACTAACTGCAGCATTTGTCATATAAAACAGCAGGAGAAGAAAGTTTGAGTGTACTAGCATAATTTACCATTTTTAACCTCTAAATTTTGCAAATGTGACATTCAGTGGTCTGTATGCTATTTCAGAGTTGGTATACTCTCACAGGGCAGTAAAATCACATGGTCAGTGTTAAGTCTTTGTGACGTAATTATGTGGACATACTAATTAATTATTATGGACAGATTACAAAGAGTACAACAAATTATTTAGGTTAGTAATAGCTCATGTTCTGCCTCCTGTGTTTTCTGTGAGGGAGTAAACTATAAAATATAAAAAATCATGTAAAATAGCTGAAAACTGTTGCCTGTTTTTATCCTGAAGTGGAAGCAAAATGTAAATGTCAAGGTTATGACATAATGAGCTGAAGCACAGAATTCAGAAGTTTAAAAAACATGCATAATTATTGAAAGTTTAAGGTACTAGAATGTGAAGAAGGGAAAAACAAACAAACAGCCCCCCCCCCCCCCCCCCCCCCCCCCCCCCCCCCCCCCAAACTTAGCAGGTTCTGAAAGAAATGCTTAAAATGCAAAAATTCCACCATCAAAACCACACCTACATCTGTATAGCTAGCAGCTCTAGTGCTGTAGATGAAGCCTTCCTGTTACAATCCAGTCAGCCAGTTTTGGTCCTTTAATAGAACTGACATATCGAGAAGGTTAAGGATTAGTCAGAACTGACTTTACACAGGAGGTATAAATTTTCAGGCTTTCAGGGGGCAAAGAGTCACACTGTGTATTACAAGGAAGTATGTATTTCTTTGTTCAGTCATAACTTGAATTTGCCAGTCCTGGAAAGATATACCTAGTCAAAACATACTGGTTATAAATACAAGGGCATGCTGTGTGTCACAAGAAACTAACCTTATCCTTGACTGGGTAGTAAACATGTCATGTAATCTTAGGATATTTGAATAGATTTTACAAACAAGTCAAATAACCACTGGAAATGAAAGTAAGTGTTATTAAGGAGCTTTGAGTACTTGATGTTTTAATATTGTACATTGACAGCAACCCTGTGCTCTTCCCTCCGTAGTTTGGTCTTCTGGAATGCAGTTCTGAGCAGGCACTTTGCCAGCAGCAGGTTGTTGCTGGTTTGGTTTTAGGGAACATTTTTAGCTGTAGAAAATGTTGTGATGCTGATAATTTTTCATTGTTATTTTTGTTGTTGTTGTTATTATTATTATTATTTTACTGGTTTCTTTGCTAAACCATTCCATTACTTGTTTAGTTTCTGTAAGTATATATGTTTCATGAAAATAATTATGTAGCCCATAATGAATAGATATAATTAAGAATCTGCTAGGAGCTGTTCTTTGTTCAGTAACAGTCTTTGCTTTTCAAAATTGCATGTTTAAAAAACAAATAGGGCTTTGTAAAATAGATAACATCTGCCTATTTTTTTTTAAATGCTTCTATAAGTATCAAAATGATAAATGCAGTTGTGTGATATCAAAAGCTGAAGCTGTTTGAGTCAATGCAGATATCGGACATAATACAAAGCAAAATATCTTTTTGCTGGAAGATATGATATCTCTAAAACTATGAAGTGGTGTGCTGGCTGACACTGCAGGATTTATTGAGATTAATGGATTACTCCAAGGTAATGGAGGGAGGAGATGGTGCTTGGGAGAAGAAAGCTTGGGAGATTTCTGACTCAGATCATCAGGTTAGAAGTCTAAGAAATGATTCTGCTCTCCCTTGAGCTTGTTCTGTTCTTGTGGGTAGACAGCATTGTCTTTGCTCCTCTCCTGCTGCTTGTGGAGCAGAGATGACCCTTACTGCCTGATTCCCTAGAGTGTTACGAGGAAGTTCAAACCATGACCTGGAGAATGAATGAGGGCAGATGGACAAGCCATCCACTAACATGTCTACACTAAATGGGCAGCTTTTCAACATGGATTTACTCTTACTTGCAGTAAGTGCAGATATATCTGATGCTGGGCTCAGCTGCTGTTACAGTGAGTGTCTTCCACATTTGATAATAAATGGCAGCACCACTTTGTGCACAGATTTTTTTGTTACTGGCACCTAATTTCCCTTAATCTCAGTACTTTTCTGTATCTGAAAACTGGAAAGAAAAAAAAAGACAAAGCAGCATCTTTGAACTTAGTCATGAAGGCTGCTATGGTGATAGTGAATTGGGATGGAAATAATAACAAATTTTCAAATTTTCATGGAGGAAACTGGCAGGTGTGTGTTGAAGTGATGATTATTCAGCAAAAGGAGAGTAACAGAGCTATCTGGCATTCCCTGCAAATGTCTGCAGGGATTTTAGGTCTGTGCTATTGCTTTTCCATCCAAACTCTTCTGGAGTTTTTTTAGGTCAATACTACATTTCATATAATCTGTTATGTTTGTTTTGAATATGAAGTGGAAATTGAATACAACTTTGTCTGTTATGGCAGAGTACAGATACTGTTTTTAATCAGATTTTACTTAAATTGAATAGGTGTTAACATAATTTCATTGAGTATGGCAGGCACACACCATTGCTTATTAACATTTTTGTTACATTGACCAATTACAAAGACCAGTAACTGATTTTCTTGTTTTGGCTAGGCATCTAATATTGAGAGTATGTAGAAAAGAATTTCTTAAGAATTTCATGTCTTAAAACATGGTTTGTTTGGAAGTTCAGTTTCCAATGGGTCAAAAGTTACTACAAGTGATTATATTTTGGAAGCAAACATCTGTGCTTGGAGCTGGCTTCGTGGAATTGCTTTGTTTCAGCTCCTTTTAGTTCACTGTGGTGCTAAGTAGCTCAACATTTGACAGAGATGTTTAAAAGATGATGCTATTCCTGTCATCACCTTTGTGTTGAGTTGACCCCTGCATTTTCAGAGTTGGATGAGGAGAGGTAGGAAAGAGGTAGACAGGAATGTATCTGCTTACATAATAATACATAGTCTTACCTTTTGAAGGCTGCAGTTATAGCCCCTTGAGGCGTAAATTACTTTAATCAGTTTACATCTGACAGTGACTGACAGAAAAAATTGTAATGATCTAAAATTCATCTGCATAACATGGATGTGAAAATGCTCAGGAGTTAAGATGACGAAATAGAGCAGTTTGAGACATTTTGTAATTCAAGGTGTAAGAGTATTTGAAAAATATTTTTCTCTAGTACATGTTTGATACGAAGCATGGTGTAGCTTTCTTCATGTGAGAGGAAAGTGACCTTCAGTGAAAGTCTCTGGAGGCTGTGACTTCAAATGTGGAAGTTGCACATTTTTAGCTCTTCTAATACTGGAGTTAGGTAAGGTTAGCTGGTTTGGAAACAAGTTTAGAAAGACATGGCTCAGATGCTTACCCACTTAGTTCTTTCTCTAAAGAAACAGAATGGAATTATATGTCTTAATATAATTCTGCAACATGATTAAAATTTGTGTGTATAGGAATCCTCTGAACATGTAGTCAGTAAATTTTGGAAGACTAAATCCAAGGCAGAGTTTATATTGAATTCTTCTCTAAGAATGTATGTTGAGGTCCTCTCTAATGATGTGCATTGAAATGCAGAGTAACTTAGAGCTGAGTAAATATGCCATTCTCTGTAATCACCCTTAACATAATCTGACAGTGGTATCACACCTTTCTTACCCCTTCTGTGCCAATTTCATCAACGCCACCTTGACGAGAATGAAAAGTTCCCCAACACTATTGGTTTCCATTAATCAGTAAGCATTTTGTTAGAAATCAGTCTTCATTTGTGAGCTATTTATTTAACAAAATAAGCCATGTACTCTGCTGTGCAGCAAAATAACAGAAAATGTTTGCAAAATGAATTGAGAAAGTTTGTGTCTCGGGAAATCTAGCAGCTGCTATATTCTTTTTCTTAATCCTCCAGCAATCAGCATCTACATAATATATGTGTGCTTGGTGATAGTGCATAATTGGCTTGCAGTCATCTTGAGCAGAGAAGGATATGGTGCATTAGATGATTAACTAAAATTAAGTATGTCAGGGACTTTACCTAAAACTAGCATATTTTTGAAGCTGTTGGCACAGAGTGATTTGTGTAGATGGGATATGTAGAATTCTTTTTCAGACTTGCTCTAAAATCAGTGTGCAGTGGTAGAACATAATTAATTAAACTGGTAGAAATTTAGTTTAAAGAGTCTTACTCTGTTGTCTGCATCTGTCTGTGAAAGTACAATGCTGGAATCTTCTCCAGTGACCCTTTTTTAAACAATGCTAACACAATGTATGGTGGTGACACGGTTACTGGGGATTCCCTTCTGACAGTGGGATTGTTTAGGAAAAAGGGATAGGAAGTGGAAGACAATGTTTGTGTAGCTTCAATCTAATGCTCTTATTGTTTACCTTTTTTTAAAAAAAAAAAAAAAAATCAAGTGTAATTAAGGTTACGAAATAATCCTTTTGTGCTTTAAAAAACATGTTTCTTCCAAGGGATTCTGCACATTGTATGCTACTTTGTAGAACTCGGATTTAAATAGAGATCTGCATCTGTTCTTTCATTTATTTATTTATTTATTTTACAACATCTCCCTTTGATTATGTTACTGCAAGGATTTAGTCCCACAACATCTGTATCTCATGCATGCTGATTTTTGTTATAAAGAAACAGGAGGAGCATATATGTAGGAATTATAATTATTTTCATTGATTTGCCCACTTTCTTAACTCAAAGAATAAAAATTATGCTGAGATTCAGTTCTGCTTGTGTTCATGGATAACTGTTTCTGATTTTAGCAATGACTTTGTAGATGTTTCCCTAAGTCTTGAGCCAGAAGCATAACCACTGTTCTGTTTTTGTTTCTCTTTTTTTTTTTTTTTTTTTTTTTTGTTAGGATGATGAAGTGGTTCTGCAGTGCACTGCAACAGTTCACAAGGAGCAACAGAAACTGTGTCTTGCTGCAGAAGGATTTGGCAACAGGCTTTGCTTTTTGGAATCCACATCAAATTCTAAGGTACCACTGACTATTTAAAATGTCCTGTCTGAAGCAAGTATATAGTTATAATATTCCCTGCTTTGATGTAATACACACATATCTGTCTAGGAGAATGGACAAAATAAATCTGTCACTTGTATGACAAATATTTAATTCCCCTTCTAAATGTAATTGTCCTTTTGTCATGGCCTTTTGCCCGAACTCTAGTGCTGTGCTTTCTGTTTTGGGCTGCCTTTAAAAGTTAACTAGCTGCACAAGTCCATCTCAGTAATGTGCTTGTTTTTGTGATTGTCAGAACTCTGTGGCAGTAAGCTGCAGTGCAACTTTTGTGTACTGCAATGCAAAGACTTGTTTGATTATTCTGTTTTTTAAGTCACAGGAAGGAGAGTTTTTATTTTACATGCGGTAAATTTTTATTCTATGCCTTTTACAGTGACATGATTATCATTTTAAATCCTTCTAATTCCTTAACCTAGCACAGTAACGATGCAAGTAGCAAAGTCAGCTCATCTAATCAGTACATTTTCTAATCCTGCTAACTCTGCTCTATATGTAATAGATGCAGTAGTTTGAAAAAATAATTTTGCTATTTGTTTTGAACAAGGAGCTATATTTCACAATTACATATGCTGAATTAAACGCCGCAGAATACAAAAATGTGGCTTCTGAAGGCAAAATGGGTTTTGTGAGAAGAGCAGTGCATGTACCTGGGCTTTGGATTTATATGAAAGGAAGAATGTTGTTTAACATATATGATATTTGTTCGACTACAATATGTTTGGTGAGAAAATGAAATAAATTTAAAGTATCTGGAAAGATATCTAGAAAGATTTAGTTCTGAAAATGATATTTTTTAACTTGCCAACATGTATAACATCCCTTTGATTCTCTGGTACATTGCAGAGTAATGCTTCATTTTCTATCTCATCATTTTGAATGTATTATTCATCACAATAAATTTTTCACTAGGATATTAATGATTCATTATAATAGCAGTGATTTTGATGAATTTATCCGTGCCACTCTGTTTTAAGTGAATATTTTTAACAATAAAGATGTGCTGGGATGGAAGTGGTTGCAGTGCTAATCACCTGTAAGGTCAGAAAAATCTATTTAATGAATTTATTATCACTCGGTAAGCTTGGATATTAAATCTACGGTCTCTCTCACACTATATAAAATGCTTGAATGTTCTTGTCTTTAAGGAATACAGTGTAAATTTCATATCAGTTTCCTATGCTTGCTTGTTGATGCAGCCCTTTCTGGATGTTTGGTGAAGTAATATTTATTCTACTCATTGTTCATGAGCTTGGGGGAAAAGGCAAGCAAAAAAAAACCCATGCAGCTCAAACATTTTTTAATTTTTAAAACTGACAGTTCGTAGGATGAGCTCATTTAAAGTAATTTGGAGATGCTAATACTGAGGGAGCCATAAATTGCAGTCAAGTTTACTTTAAGGATTTGGTAAATGGGAATAAATATATATATATATATATATTTTTTTTTTCTAATTTCTGTGACCATACAATTTTACTGTTGCATTATTTAAGAGACAGTACAGATAACATTACAAGAGGCATATGGTAATTCAAAAGAGGTTCCAGAAGAGTTTTCTGAGACAGCTAAAAAATTTCTCTGGTGTCCTTAAGACTGTTCTTGATTTGTAATGGGGTTGTGGTACACTTTAATGCAAACAGTAATGTTGCATCCTAATTACAGCCAGGTATCAAGGGTAAGGTACCAAGCACTAATAATAGGTCAAACATCAGTAATAGAACTC
This sequence comes from Aythya fuligula, assembly GCF_009819795.1. Classification (NCBI taxonomy): domain Eukaryota; kingdom Metazoa; phylum Chordata; class Aves; order Anseriformes; family Anatidae; genus Aythya; species Aythya fuligula. Next base: position 25,354,370 of record NC_045561.1, read on the forward strand.
AGCTATCATCCTGGGCTTATATTCTTCAGAGTCCCTTATACAATCCCCTGCTTTTCTTAAACATCCTTCAGGATGTGGCTTCTGGGGATGTATCTGATGCTTTATTAGTATGTCTTTTCACATGCAATTTCTTGCCCTAGGATCATTGAATAATTCATACTACAAAAATAACAGTCACACTGAAGATATATACTGATGGAATACTTAGGCAACTACTGACTGTTCTCATCCCATTACAACAATAGCACTGGCAGACACATTATGGAAATTGCTTAATGAAGTTTGCTTCTGTTCAAGTTTACAACGCAAGTGTCTCTGTGGATGGCTGTATAGATTCCCTTAGCATTTGAAAACTGGAGATTTTGAAAAGAGCATACTAACAAAAGGTGGATGATGACAGTTGGGCTAAATTAATAAACACTTTAATAAGCATTATCAGTTTATGTAGACACATAAGACACAGAATCAGAGAACGGTTTGGGTTGGAAAGGACCCTAAGATCACCTACTTCCACCTCCCCCTTCCACCTGTTCCTGCCAGGGGCAGGGACACCTCCCACCAGACCGGGTTGCTCAAAGCCCCATCCAACCTGGCCTTGA